>NC_037340.1:24213178-25500678 GCF_002263795.3 Bos taurus | reverse complement strand
TCTGGGATTTAAAAAAACATATGTGAAAACAAGAGGCCTTCAGAAATATTTATGTTGCTCTTAAATCTGTTACTTAAAATACATGCTTGTAAAGATGTATTTGTCCCTGTGAGGTTGAATATTCATTGTAAAGAAAACATGAACATTTTTACAGCCACTGTAAACATCATTTACCCAAGAGAGGGCTTGTTTTCTCAGTCTACATGTGTTTGCCTGGGTAACAGCAGGATGGGGTATCCATGAACTTTTGCTCCTCAAGTGATGTATAGACCAAGTGGTTCTAGAGGTCCTCAGCTCATCTTTGAGAGGTGATGTAGAAAATTTGATTTAAAACTTGCCTCATGGAAGGACTGGTATATAATAATAAATCTCATAATGTACAGAAGACAGTGATACAGAGTTGAAAAGCACAAAGTAAAAAAATAAATTAAAAAAATTAAGAAAAAAGAAAAGCACCAAGTATTGGTAAAATTGAGAATTCTTCATTATGTTATTAAACTAGTGCTGGTAATAGTACTTCTTTACTTGGCAGCCTTGTTTTTTAAACATATCTAGATCCACAATACGTTTAGTTTTGTATTCATTTCAGTCGTCTTATGTAGTGATATTTTAGACTATGATCATAATCTTAGACAAGTTCATATTTTCATGGTGATATTACAAAATAAAAAGCACTTCCTGTTGCACTTTTTAAAAAGTGAAATGATTGTGTTGCTGTCTCAGACATTGAATGAAACAGCCATCACCCATCAAGTCGCCTGAAGGGCGATAGTGATAGTAGTGTTAGTCGCTCAGTCGTGTCTGACTCTTTGAGACCCCATGGACTGCAGCCCACCTGGCTCCTCTGTCCATGGAATTCTCCAGGCGAGAATACTGGAGTGGGTTGCCATTTCCTCCTCCAGGCGATCTTCCGGACCCAGGGATCGAACCTGGGTCTCCTACATTTCAGGCAGATTCTTTACCATCTGAGCCACCAGGGAAGTCCCTGAAGGGCAATGCTAATGGGGGAAAAAAAAAATATGTCCTCAAATGGACCCATTGTAGGAGGGCTAGATCTGAGCATTCTTTTCCATTCACACCTCAAGACATTTTGGTAAGCCTTTAGCACCATGGACTCAAAATTGAATTTTGAGTTGATCAGTTGTGATGGCTCTGGAGATTCTCAGGTATGTCTGGTGTTTGACAAGGGCATTTAGAGCCTACTTCATGTTATTCTCTGTTAAACACAGCCGGGTTAAACAGCTTTTCTGGTGTAACAGGGAAGAAAGTGATGTACTAAGACTTGAACCCACGCAGGTCTGAGACTGTATATAGCCTGTAGTTGAAGCTAAACCACCATTCCACACTGCCATTGGGTCCAGACGAAGGATTCCTGTGGCTGACACAGTCCCACTGCCGAGCTGTCAGGATAACCAGTCTCTGGGCTCTGCACCCACTGCCCTAGTCACCACTCCACGAATATTGTGACATACGTTGAGAAATGTAATTTAACCGAAGTTTTCCTTTAGATTTATCAGAAGTACTTTCTAATCAAATAATTATTTATTATGTTCCACACTCAGTATACTCTTCAATTTAAAATTAGGTGTCCATTTGTCACATGTGCATCAGGGTGGTCCTGCTTTAGAATAGGGAAACAAGAACAGGAATTTTGGAAGGTTCTTTCATATTTTGAAAGTTTGAAGCAGTTACTTTCTTCTGCTTTTTTTATCTTATTTTAAATATATTTTTAAAAAAGAATCTGCCTGCAGTGTGGGAGACCCTGGTTCAATTCCTGGGTCGGGAAGATCCTCTAGAGAAAGGATAGGCTAGATACCCACTCCAGTATTCTTGGGCTTCCCTTGTGGCTCAGCTGGTAAAGAATCCGCCTGCAATACAGGAGACCCTGGTTCGATTCCTGGGTCAGGAAGATCTGCTGGAGAAGGGGTAGGCTACCCACTCCAGTATTCTTGGGCTTCCCTCATGGCTCAGCTGGTAAAGAATCTGCCTGCAATGTGTGGGAGACCTAGGTTCGATTCCTGGGTTGGGAAGATCCCCTGGTGGAAAGGCTACCCACTCTAGTATTCTGAAGAATTCTGTGGACTGTATAGTCAGCGCATGGGGTCGGAAAGAGTTGGACACGACTGAGCAACTTTCACTTAAAATATTATGAGAATATACATACTTGTTAGAAAAGTTTCAAATGATTTAGAAAGGTATAAGCTGTCCACAACATCCCCTTCTCCCATGCCCCACTGTGACATATCTGGCATGTATTTGAAAATTATACAAACACGATAGGTGGTTATTTTTGCTTTTGTCATAGGTACAGGTATTAAAATTAACAGATCAGTCTGTTAACAGTGAACTGGTAGGCAGGAATTTTAATCTTAGTAGCTTATTTATTCTGCACTCTTTTTGTTGGTTTGTTTTTATTATTTACTAGGCAATAAATACAGTATGGTAATAGTAATACTATAGTAATGGGTATGGTAAGTGACTTGGATGCAATTCTACTAAAACGGAACTGAAAGATTATTTTTGGATTATTTAGCTACTGTTAGGCACTGTACATATAATTAAGATCCAGACTGTTAACATTACATTTAAATGCTCCTTACAATTCTAATTCCAAATGGAGACATTTGTAAGGCATCTTTCCTTACTCACTCCCCTCAACCCCCGCTTAGAGAACCCTTTGGATCTGTAGGCATGACAGGGTTGCTACTATTCTGTTTTCATTAGATATGGCTTGAACTTTAACATTATGAACTTTTAAACTACTAAGCTACTATAAGATATAAAACTTAAGAACAAGGGTAAAGGAAATTCAAGAAAAAACATAGAGTGATATTTAAAAGGACTAATGAAAAAAATTGGCCAGAGTTTTTTTTTTTTTTTTGGTCATATCCTGTTGAATTCCCAAGTGCTTAATCAGTCTGAAAAAAATCTGAATATTGTCTAATTCCATCAAAACTTCTGGATATGTACTATGAAGTATCCATTTGGACTTAAATGTAAAAGTAAAAGTGATTATGAGCCAAATATGCAATTCTTATGACATTGGTCTCAAAAATTTCTGGGCCATGCCATGGATGGTTGTTGTTGTTCAGTTGCTAAGTCACATCCGACCCTTTGCGACCCTTTGGACTGCAGCATGCCAGGCTCTTCTGTCCTCTATTGTCTCCCAGAGTCTGCTCAAATTCATGTCATTGCAGACTTATTAACGTATTAACACAGGATGATTTTGACATCATTATAACAGAATAGAATTATACAAAAACTATATAAATGAATATCATTAGATAAAGAATACTTTAAGTGATATTTTGTTCTGTTTAATTGGTGCCTGTTGACAATTCAGAGATTCCCAATGGGTAGTTAAAACATTGAAATGTCTGACCCTGATGTCTCAGTGAAAGACTCATGAAAAAGCATGCCACAATCACAGCTATGAGCAAGTTATAGAGTTTTAAAGTCTGTTTTCAGAATGGGAAACTTAATCAATGGGTTCCATGTTCACCTGGAAGAGTGGAATGCTGTAATCCACCCCCAGTGTTTGCCCAAGCCCTGGCTAAAGCTTTCCTTAGTAGACTGTTTTCCAGAAGAAAACCTAATGGCATTATGGAAGAATAGGACTCCTTACAATGCATATTATCTGTTCCTAGTTTACTCCCCTAGCTTATCATGGAGCTAATTTCTGTCTATTCCACACCTCTTAGCATAGCCATTGAAGTTTATTCTCATGACTTACCTGGAACACATACTAAGCGACAATGGCCTTAGAGCACTGTTGATTTCCCCAGGAATGTTAATTGAATGTATTGGTTTCCAAACTTTATGAGAATGAGAAACATTTAAATAATTACAATCTTTTTCAGTATCCGTGAAATGAGAGACTATGTGAGGAAATTCAATACTACTACTGAATAAATTCATATTTTAGTTGTCTCGAGCATATTTGCTTACATTAGACAGTAGTACTGTATCTATAAGATATTCTGTTTAGTCAGTCCACTGGTGATGCATGGTCCATGTGTATGTATTTTAAGGACCCCTTTGCCATCACTTTACCCAGAAGTGGGGACCCATGAATATAGACTATTTAGGAATTTTAGCTTTATCTAAAGTATGTCAAATACCTTTTCAAGTGTTTAATATTGGTTGACCAAAAAGTTTGTTTTGGCCAACCCAATAGTTCTGGTCATATACTTCTATTATTAAAAGATAATACTCCTCCCCGAATTTGAATAAAGGAAATATGTCTAAATTATTAGTTCTAGAGCAGCATTTCTTAGCAGAAATTCGAATTGTGTCAAAACCCCCAGGAAAAAAAATGGGTTCCATGGCCAAATAAATTTGTAACTTCATGCTGAGTTTTATAGCGTATGTTAATGTAGTAGAAGTTTTGAGAAGTCATGAAACCCATCAGCCAACCTTCACTTTGTCGAGCATAGAGAATACAGCCTTTCAGGTGATGTTTCATAAAGCTGCACACACATGCTCTGGAAACACCGAACCAGACAGCACACTCATCTGCACAGTTTTCCTGTCATGTAACAGTATCAGTGCGACTGTAATCAGCATGAAAAAGATAGGCTTATTACATCAGTGGCAAATGCCCAGAATGTCTATTTGGATTGACTGTTTTCATACCTTTACAGTATTATGGTATGCATGTTTTCTTTCATCTACTTGGCTTTTGTTTCTCACGGTCTCCTGGTTCAGATTCTATAGTATTCATTATACATGAAAAAGAATTACTCTGGAAGCAGTATTTTTTCATGTCCACTAAGTAGTTATTTTTCTAAGCGAATCAAACAGGACAAAAGGGACAGAGTGGAAAGATCTTAATTTTTGAGGGAAACCCATTTAACCCAACAGTCGTTCTTTCATTCCAAAGTCCTAGTGTCAAGGCAGCGGCAGTCAGCTGACAGCTGGTGGTTGTGCTCCGATTTACAGGGGAAGGAGGAGGTTGTACTATTTTAAATGCATAATAGAGCATTCGTTTCGTCATCTGGAAGCAGAGATGGAAGAAGCTCAGGGGAACTGAGAGGCATCAATGTTGTTCGCGTGGAAGGGAAGCTTCCTAGCACATTATCAGACAGCAGCGCAGATCAAAGAAAATATCTGTCAGGAATGCATGTTACCAGATGTATTTTGCTTTCAAGAATGGTAGACAAATCAAATCAGAGCCAGATAAAAGCCTGAGAAAAAGATGCTCAGACAGAAACTCAAGTTAATCTTTATGCCTCACTGCCCTTTACTTCTTTTGGTACCTTCCAGAGGATTCAGTATAGATGTATTTTTAGCTTGCTGTTTTCCAGCATCAATATGACAACATGATTCTGTCTTTATGTCAGTAAGCAGCTTCTACTATGTTTTCCTATTTTCTGCTAGCTACAATTTACAAAGGATGTCACAGCTCTGGTAAGAACTGCACAGAAGCCATTTCCTTGCTTTTTAAGTCATGTTTTGTAGAAATTTGTAATAAGCCATTCTATTAAAACTGTCAGTTTGCTTAGAGGAATCTCTTCGTGGTGTTAATCTTACTAATTTGCAGAATGTGTTTGTGATACATTGTTTTCTTTATTATTTTTTTCTTTTTATGTTTGATTTTTGTATCCTGTGCATAACTGGTGTTAAAACATAACATTTATCTGCATCCCTGTATATTTTTGAAGCATCTCACCTTCTCTCCTTTCCTAGTACTTTGCTGTTACGTTATGTTATGTTTGTGGCTGCACTTGAGCTTTGCAAGCTGTCTAATGCAAAGACAGGAGATAGTTTTGAATTAAGCTTGTTTTGATTAGGGAAGGATATGTAACATGACACCACACCTAACTATCTCAGCTGTTGAACATAATTCTGAGTTACCTTAATTAGCTCTGTTTTGTAGAGTCTCTGTATTTAATTTGTTGCTTTTAAGTTTTTAAAAATATTCCCAGATAATTTCATAAATAGTTGATTTAAAAAAATTGGAACTGCCTGCTTGCCTGTTCATAATAGAGAAATGTCTCCTTAAAACAGGTAAAAGAGACCAAATAAATTTGTACAATACAATTTTGCATGAGTGTAAAATAAAAAATATAAATTATATACAGGAAGATGAATTATCTTTATTCATATTTTATGCCTTTAATATGTGCGTATTCTCTATTTGAAAAATTTTAATAGTTAACATGGCTGTTGGAGGACCTAATTTATCAAAATGGATTATTTTTAGCAATTCAGCAGTTATTAATTGGCAAGACAATGTTCTATATATTATTTATCATAGCAGTAGTACCTAGAGTAAAGATGTATTTGGTGAAGATTTTTAATATTTTCACCTTCACTCTGGCAAAAGATCAGGTTCTTCTTTTGCTGTGAGATTTATTAGGCAGCCATTTAACCTGCCAACTGCTGGGGAAAAAAAACAAACAAACATAAAACTTAACAGGGGAAATTTTTGAAAGCAAGATGTCCATATCTAATTATGGCAGGTGGAATGGATAGAATTTGATGTGTTTCAGATCTTTTGAGAAAATAGGCAATTGTAATTTATATTTTTTGCAAATTCTACAATTTATTTGCTTTCTGAGAGACTAGCTGAATTTGTGGAGCCCCCTTACATTGTGTCTGCATGCATGCTTTAGCGAATGCCACTGGGGAGCAAGGCAGGGCACTGTAAAATAAGACTATATCGCAAGATTGGAAATGTGTTCCTTTGATGAGTTTGAAGTGACCCATTTCTCTCCTCTCCATGTAGGCGTATTCTCAAGATGCCTACCTGAAAGGCAATGAAGCCTACAGCGGCAATGCCCGCAACATCCCTGAGCCCCCACCAGTCTGCTACCCCTGGCCGTCATCCGCCCCTCCCGCCATGGCGCAGCCCCCTGAACCACCTCCTCCAGACTCCACAGCAAGCAAACCGCAGACTAGCCCCCCAGTATTGACGCAGCCCGGCAGGGCATACAGGATGGAAATCCAAGTGCCTCCGTCACCACCAGAGGTGGCCAAGTCCAACACAGCAGTGTGTGTCTGCAATGAGAGTGTGAGGACCGTCATTGTACCTTCTGAGAAGGTTGTAGATTTATTACCTAACAGAAGCAACCACACAGTTCCCGCTCACAGAACTGAGGAAGTGAGGTATGGCCGAAACGAACAGCCCTCTTTCAAAACAGCGACGAGAACCACCTCACCGCCATCCTCAGTTCCCACTGCCCATCTCATCCACCAGCCCGGCTCCAGGTCGTTGGAACCTTCTGGCATTTTACTTAAATCTGGCCACTACGGCGGACACTCAGAAGGTCTGGTGAGCAGATCTCCAGCTGTGGAGTCTCCTTCCGTAACTGTCAACCACTACTCTCCCAACTCCCATCAGCACATAGACTGGAAAAACTATAAAACTTACAAAGAGTATATTGATAACCGGCGCTTGCACATGGGCTGTCGGACCATTCAAGAAAGGTTAGATAGTTTAAGAGCCGCCTCTCAGAGCACAGCGGATTATAACCAGGTGGTGCTGAACCGCGCTGCCCTGCAGGTACGGCGTCGGAGCACCTCTCAGGACCGAGTGCCCCAGTCCATCCAGGTCCGGCAGCGCAGCGTGTCCCAGGAGAGGCTGGAGGACTCTGTGTTGATGATGTATTGTCCGAGGAGTGCCTCTCAAGGTGCGCTGACATCCCCTTCTATTAGTTTTAGTAACCACAGAACTCGCTCGTGGGATTACATCGAGGGACAGGGTGAAACCTCGGAAAACGTCCATTCTGAATGTCCACCGCCGGATGCAAATGGTGAACGAAAGCAGACTTACAAGTGGAGTGGGTTCACCGAACAGGACGATCGTCGAGGTATTTACGAGAGACCCAGGCAGCAAGAAATTCACAAATCTTTCCGAGGCTCCAATTTTACAGTGGCTCCCAGTGTGGTGAATTCTGACAGCAGGAGAGTGAGCAGCAGAATCGGGGGATCAGTGTCTCAGTTTAAAAAAATTCCAGCAGATCTAAAACCCCTGCAGCCCAGCAGAAATTTTCAAACTGCTTGTGGAATATCCCAGCCTCGAGGGATTTCCCAAGACAGGTCACCTCTTGGGAAAGTCCGAAGTAACTCTCTGAAAGGGCCTTCTATGCATGTCGCGAAACCGCCCTCCAGCCAGAACTCATTTCTTTCTATCAAAGACCAAAGACCAGTAAATCACTTGCATCAAAACAGTTTATTGAATCAGCAGCCATGGTTACGGACGGAAAGTGCCCCCGATCACCAAGTGGACACTGGGAAGCCCCCTTCTCTTTCCGGAGCTTCTGTTAAGCCCCCGGCTCTGGCAAGTGAGAATGCTAGCACTCCAGATTTTGAGTTATCCGTCTCTCAGAGGAATCAAGATTTAAATGTACAAGAGGTGGAAATTCAGCAATCGAATGCTGTAGATAATAAAGAAACTGTCATCCTAAGAGAAAAACCTCCGTCTGGTCGCCAGACACCGCAGCCTTTAAGGCATCAGTCTTACATCTTAGCAGTGAGTGACCAGGAGACAGGCTCAGACACCACCTGCTGGCTGCCTAATGATGCTCGCCGGGAGGTCCATATAAAAAGGATGGAGGAGAGGAAGGCCTCAAGTACCACTCCACCTGGTGATTCCTTGGCTTCCATCCCATTTATAGGTGAGCTCACCTCATAGTTGTTGGTTAACATGTCAAATATGCCACAAATCTTTCCAGCAAAGTATTTCTAGTTTCCAGGAATTTTACTCTGATCTTGAAACACTTGTTCTGAATTTTCTATACTCTGCTAAAAACCAGAACCATAAGTTTGTTTTTTTTTTTTTAGTATTTTTATTTATTTATTTAGGCTGCACCTCACAGCATGAGGAATCTTAGTCCCCTGACCAGGAATCAAACTCGTGCCCCCTGCAGTGGAAGGGCAGAGTCTTAACCACTGGACTCCCAGGGAAGTCCCCAGAGCCATAAGCTTTTACTCTCAAAAATTATTTCTAGCATCAATTTTCCTTTTTTTTTATTTTAAACTTTGCATACCCAATACCCACTGTTAATCTTGATTTTGATGAAACATATCCCTACCATCTGGGGAGACTCAGCAAACCAAATTGTGCTTGGTTGTTGATTCAGCTGAAACCATAGCCAAGTAGAACAGTTTGGATCACTAGCAATCAACCTTTCATTTCATCAGTGCTTTTTACTTTCTGAAGCTGATTTCTGTATAAATTTTAATTCATGGGCCGACTGAAAAGACCTCTTTGTTGCTAAATTACTGTCTTAGAATAAATCCTGGAATAGATGGGGAGAAATTACTTAAATGACAAGCCTGTACCCTGATCTAGAACATCTATCATGTTCACTGAGGCTTTAGACTGCTCCCACACGCCCCAAGTATCTTATCCACACAGCAACCAGTACGTTTTTAAAAACATAAATCAGATCATTTCATTTCACTCCTGATCAGAACCCTGGTTTAGCTTCCTATGTTACTCAGAATAGAATCCAAAATCCTATGGAAGGCTAGGCCCTCTGTGATCTGCCCCACAACCACACTGCACCTCGCTGCCCCTGCCTCCCACTTTCTGCTCATCCCATCTTCACGCATGCCAGCCACCTAGCAGCCCTGGAACACACCAAGCACACCCTGCTTCGGGGCCCTGGCACCAGTTCCCAGCCCTGGAATGCATTCCAGAGATATTCACAAGACTGTCTCTCTCTCGGTACATTTGGGCCTCTGCTCAGACATTACCTTATCAAAGCAGCCTTTCCAGACCAGCCTATCTGAAATACACACAGAACCTGACATACTCTATGTCCTTAAGTTACTGTATTTATCTTTATACCACTTGTTTCCACTTGACATTGTACTTTTTCTTTTATTACATCTTTCTCTGCAGGTCTAAAGCCTAAACTTTGTGAGAGCCAGGATTTTAGATCTTTTTATTCACATCTTTGTCCTTAATGTCTGGAACCACTGCCTGGCGTAGAGAAGGGACTCAATAAATATTTGTTGAAATACCAGATGAATGATAATTTTGAGATGATAGTTTAAATGTATAGCAAAACAAAACAAACTTTTATCATGTCTAAGATACCATCTGCTAACAAGATTATCGTGTATGTCCATTAGTATTATCCTCATGTAATAAATGAGAAACTTAAGCTATGGAGAGGTTAAATAACTTGCCCAAAGTCACACAGTTAATAAGCAATAAATAACTTGCCCAAAGCCACACAGTTAATAAGCAATAGAGACTTCGCTGATTCAGCCTCATCTCAGGGCATAACTCCAGAGGGCATCATTTGTACAGAATGCATTGTGAAGATCATCCTCTGGAGGTCTGTGATGCAAGCCTTGCTTTGAGGCCAAGGTCATACTCTTCTTCAGTGGGTAGGTTCAGGAAGAGTTTGCCATGATTTTTGTAATATAATGTGGTTCTCTTTGAGTGCTATTTCAGAATTCTTCTTTTCTAGAGAAATTTTTTAAAGCTCTTGCACTGTTGGACTGTCATGTGACACTATCAGAATCAACTTTTTAAAAAAAATTCCATATAACTCACATTTTAAAAATATATATGACATATTCAAGTTGTAAACATTGTAGGGAATCTCAGCCTAAATTGTGCTCATGTTTATATCTGTAACCTTAAGACCAACCCCCCCCAAATAGCAGAATTTTCTTGTAGATGAAACGGTATAAAAATGATTGTTTTATGATTTTTTTTTAAACAACAAAAAAAACCTTGCTGTATTTCACAGGCCTGTGAGACCAGAATAATAGCATTATATTTGTTCCTACTTAATAAGAATAATATAATCCAATTATAATAATAAAAAGTTTGCTAGTTACATCTGTTAATATTTCTTCCTAGTTACTTCTAGGTATAGGAATAAACCAAAAGGTCAGTTATGTTATTAAAGAGAACTTTGGCTAAAATATAAAATAAAAATCTATTTAATTGTACATGCATATAAAGATTTAGAAAAATGATTAAAAGAGACCGTTTGTTCATTATAAAATAAAAATGCTCACTATTTCTGAATCAAATTCTACTTCAAGTACTTATTTCAATCTCTTTTATAGTTCCCAGTGAATGACATCTTTTGTTTTATGAATCATGACTTAAAAGTCCCATAATACAGAAATGACTTTGCTGCTGCTGCTGCTAAGTTGCTTCAGTCGTGTCCGACTCTGTGTGACCCCACAGATGGCAGCCCACCAGGCTCCCCCATCCCTGGGATTCTCCAGGCAAGAATTACTGGAGTGGGTTGCCATTTCCTTCTCCATTGCGTGAAAGTGAAAAGTGAAAGTAAAGTCGATCAGTCCTATCCGACTCTTAGCGACCCCATGGACTGCAGCCTACCAGGTTCCTCCGCCATGGGATTTTCCAGGCAAGAGTACTGGAGTGGGGTGCCATTGCCTTCTCCGAGAAATGACTTTATAATCCACTTATTTCTTATATGCCTCCCAGAACCTAAATGTACTGCATATGATTACTCTTGTATGTCATTTGATTGGCACCCATGGAAAAGGGTAGAATAAAGAACTGAGATATGAACACAGAATTGATTTCACTGTTTCGGATGTAAACTGGATTTTTACATGGAAGTAAGCATTCTTAAGTACCAAAATTTAATATTGAAACCCTTTTATATTGTTGAGCTTCAGAGTTTTATCTGACCAATAGGTCTTTTTTTTTTTCTTTTTAATTTTTAGACACATCCCATGGCATATGGGACCTTAGTTCCCCAACCAAGGATCAAACCCACTCCCTCTGCACTGGAAGGCAGAGTCTTAACCACTGGACTGCCGGGGAAGGCCCGGTGTTTGTCTTTCCAATCTAGCTATTTTTTAAAATGCATGTCTTACTAGGATAGACACCAGCATTGAAATGGAGTAAAAGACCATTTGCAATGTTTCTCAAAGTATTTTCTGGAAACACTAATTCCATTTGATAAAGGTGGGGGGAGGGGGTGCGAAGATTAGTGATCAAATAAATTGAGAAATGCTGAGTTTTAAAAATTAAGTTTGTCTATCATAGACCTCTCAGGATCATGAATATACTCCTTATATCTTATGAGTTTTCTAGGCAGGATATGGAGAAGGCAATGGCACCCCACTCCAGTACTCTTGCTTGGAAAATCCCATGGACAGAGGAGCCTGATAGGCTGCAATCCATGGGGTTGCTAAGAGTTGGACACGACTGAGCGACTTCACTTTCACTTTTCACTTTCATGCATTGGAGAAGGAAATGGCAACCCACTCCAGTGTTCTTGCCTGGAGAATCCCGGGGACGGGGGAGCCTGGTGGGCTGCCGTCTATGGGGTCGCACAGAGTTGGACACAACTGAAGCGACTTAGCAGCAGCAGCAGCAGCAGGCAGAATATAGTACAATTTGTCTCAGAAGTATTTGACCATGAATCCTTTCTTTTATTTAGAACATTTCAGTTTAGTGTACCATAAAACATACTTTGGAGAATGTTGGACTATGCTTTGTACTTTTTATGAAACATTAAATTAGAAGGAAAAAAAAGAATTAAGGCTTGCTTTTGTAGCGTCACACTCCAGAGTCTTAATAGTCTGTGATTTTAATAATTGTTTTTGTTACTTGAAAGCATTATAACCAATGCAAATAAATAGGTGCTTTGGCTTTATTTCCCAAAATATCAGAGAATGGAGCCAACTCATTTACTTTGTTATCTGTGTAATACAGAGATAATGAAACATCTTGCAGAAAGAAAAATTTCCAGCATTTTGTTATACATTTAACATCTAATAGTCCTCTGGGGTCACAAGACTTAGAAAAATGAAGAAAATAAACCACTTTGTTTTTAAATTAGGAAGATCAGTCATTAGCAGTATTTTGTTTATACCTACTCACACCCTTGTGGCTCAGCTGGTAAAGAATCCACCTGCAATGTGGGAGACCTGGGTTCATCCCCTGGGTTGGGAAGATGCCCTGGAGAAGGGAAAGGCTACCAACTCCAGTATTCTGGTCTGGAGAATTCCATGGGATGTATAGTCTATGGGGTTGCAAAGAGTTGGACACGACTGAGCGACTTTCACTTTCACTATACACACATGCCCTGTAAAGCTTCAAAGTATGTCCTGAAAATAAATTTCAACACCTGTCACAAGTAAACACAAAATACAAAACGAATAATGAGTTCCTAAGTAGTTTGTTCTTTAGTAGCAAGTATTAAGGTATATTCTCCAATCTTAATTTTTTTTTCTATTTTTAATTGGAGGATAATTGCTTCAAAATGTTTTCTTAGTTCCTGCTGTACATCGACATGAATCAGCTATATGTATACATATATTCCCTCCCTCCGTTCTGAGCCTCCCTCCCACCCCCTCACGCCACCCCTCTAGGTCATCATACTACTACTCATAACTATTAATATAAAAAAGCCAGTTGTATTACCCACTTCAATTTCATCTAAAATTCGTACTCCCCTCATTTTTGCCATATTTTAAATGTTTTCTCTTGTTCCTCTCACCCCAGAGTTGTCCAGTACGTGTGTACCAAATTAGGGTTAGCCTAAAAATTGAATTTGGTTGATACAGCCTTGTTGACACTGGCATTTAAAACCAATTCAGAAATCTTAGAGCTTGTAGGATAGAGCTGGATCACAACATTGTTCTTTACAGCATCGAACTTTACTTCCATCACCAGTCATCCACAGCTGGGCGTTGTTTTTGCTTTGGCTCCGTCTCTTCATTCTTTCTGGAGTTATTCTCTGCTGATCTCCAGTAGCATATTGGGCACCTACTGGCCTGGGGGGTTCATCTTTCAGTGTCATATCTTTTTGCCTTTTCATACTGTTAATGGGATTCTCAAGGCAAGAATACTGAAGTGGTTTGCCGTTTTCTTCTCCAGTTCAGGAGAACTTAGTTATCTGAAATTTACCCAAAAGGCATGGGCCTGGGTGACTAAACAATAATTTTGAATTTAATATTCACTCTTTTTAGCTCAGATTTCCCAAGTTTGAGTTGGCATCTTCTTACTAGATAAATTTATGTGTTTCAAGTGTAACAAAACTGCTCACCACAGAATAATTTTAGATGTTCACTTATCTTCCTTTTGGTAGTAGTGTTGGCTTTTATCCTGAAATATTTCAGACTGATCTATAGCATACCTTGTAGAATACTATGCTTATTTACTTAGGGAAATAAAAATTTTTTTAAACTTTGTACTTATAAAAATTATAGAATCATTTCCCTCAATCAGATTTTCTGGGTTTTCAGCTAGTTCCTTTAATATTGAAAGTAGATCCAATAATAACTGCACTCTCAGTCAGATCTGTCAGTTTTTAAAATAAATTCAAATCTCAGAAGCCCCCTAAGAAATCTCTGGCTTATGAAAGCTCCTAAGTATTTTATGTTCTTACATAAATTAAATAGATAATTTTACCCCTATTGTGGATTTATTGTTGTAGTCCTCTTGAGCTATAAATGACCCTTCTGATAATCCTAGCCCAATTTCTTTATAGGGAATGAATTTAATATCCAGAGGAATTAAGTAGCTTTCACAAAGTCCAGCAAAACAGGATCTAAATCCTTTGACCCACAGCTCAGTCTTCCCCATTCCTAACAGCTGGCTTATTCTTTGTGCTAAAATTAATCATCCTAAAGATAAATTTGTGAAATTGGTGCCTAATATATATTAAATTATTTTAAGGTAAATGTTAGATTCCTTGAAATTAGTGTTTGCAGCATTCGTCAGCTGGCAAGCTGGGTCATCTTTCATACACACATGCCTCTCACATACACACAAACATGCTGCTTTTATAGTTTAGGTTTTGAATACCTGTGAACTTTGGTATCTTGATCAGTTTGGTGAAAGTATTAATTGTTTGGTGAAAGTGTTAGTCGTGTCCGACTCTTTGCGACTCCATGGACTGTAGCCTCAGTCCATGGAATTTTCCAGGCAAGAATAGTGGAGTGGGTTGCCATTTCTTTCTCCAGGGGCTCTTCCTGACCCAGAGATAGAACCCAGGCCTCCTGCATTGCAGGCAGATTCTTTACCATCTGAGACATCAGGGAATTCTCTTAATCATTTGGTAGAAGCAAACAATTTAATTTTGGGTAAAAGCAACTCATTTGATTTCTTAGATCATATTCTTGGAATTCTTTGGAATTACTAAAGTAGAAACTGTGTGAGTAGACTTCTACCAGATGACTCTTTCATTCACTGTTATTGCTGTGGTTGTGTTCAGATCTCTGGTTCTTTTAACACTGGGTACCAATGATTAGTTCTGTCATTGTTATCATTAATGATGATGCCATTTAACATCCCAATATTTATTTTCATTTTATCTTATAGATGAACCTACCAGCCCTAGCATCGATCACGACATTTCTCACATCCCCGCCTCTGCGGTCATCTCTGCCTCCACCTCCCAGGTACCCTCCATAGCAACGGTCCCTCCCAGCCTCACAACTTCAGCTCCATTAATCCGACGTCAGCTCTCCCATGACCAGGGTATGTTTCATTGAGTAGTTATGTGAATTGTCTCACGTTCTCAGTTTTCCACTTAGGGTACTGTGGTGATCTTCTCGCTGTGAAAAAAGAATCTGGAAAGTCCTTGCACATATCTGAATGTTGGGTTTTACTTGCAGAATCTGTTGGACCTCCCAGCCTGGATGCCCAGCCCAGCTCAAAGACAGAGCGATCCAAATCATATGATGAGGGCCTGGATGATTACAGAGAAGATGCAAAACTGTAAGTCTCAAGCGTGTTGTTTTAAATGCCTATTAGTGGGTGCTCAGTATGCCCTTGACATATAAATACTGAATTTACTGATGTATTTTCTAACTTCAACATTAGAAATGCAAATAAAAAATAAAAATTGTTACGTGATAATACATTCAAGTTTAAAAATCAGTAATACAATTGTATTTTATGATACAAAAATACACATAAAATTATTCCTGCTTTAGACCTCTAGTCACACAGTCCTATTCTCAGACAGAGCTATGCTATCTTTTATGTAATTCCAGAGCTATTCCGTGTGTAAAATCATACACATTTGCATATGCTTATATACATTCATGTGTGTATTCTAATTATTTTTATAAACAAATGATACGTGCTCTACACACAGATCTTGGAGAGCTTTCAGTGTGTGTATTCCTGGCTCATTCTTTTTCATAATTGTTTAATTTTCCACTGAGGAGTTACACTGTAATATATTTAATTGGTATTCTGTATTCTATTAGTAGACATTTCGATGGTCAAATCTTATGCCACAGCAAATAATCCTTCGTAGACTATATTTATACATAGTTCATTTAGCATATATGTGTGTGAGTACAGTTAGAAAAGGGATTGTTATATCAAAGGGTGTGTATATTTTTTACTCTAAATTTATTGCCAGTTGCTGTCCAATTTGCTCTTCCTAGACTAGCTGCCTTAGGGAGTGTGTGAGGTGTGGCCAGAGCAGTGTCAGTGACTGGCAGGGATTATTCTTACGATGCAGAATGGGATGTATAAGCCATCTTCGCCTTTACTCTCCCTTACACAAAGATATCGGTAACAGCCTCGTTTCACAGTCAGCTTTACCTTATCCCAGCTACACTCTGCTTCCTGCAAAGATGGTGGGACTGAGAGGAAAGGACCATGCCATCTTCAGTCACACATTAAAATCCTGTGCTCCTTAAATGAATTTTGAATTACCACACAAAACAGCTTTGTCCCGTGAACTTAACCTGTTTTGAATAATCAGTGTGAGCCTGTCCTCCGAAGCTCTAAGCTTTTTTAGTGGCTTTCAGAGTTGTTCTCTGTACTGAAACATCCAGAATAGGGTCGGAGGGAAGAGTGGTGGCCGTGACCAGCCCTGATAATGCGCTTGCTGCCACCATGTCCACAAGCTGGATGAGTGTGCACGTGCTGGTCTCTCTGGCCACTGATGGTAGCCATGGACTGCTCACTATTGACAGTGTGGAAATCCTTAGTAGAGCATTATAGCTATGGGCAACTAATAACATAAAACCCAATGCTTAGTTTGAGTAGCTTTTTCTTTGATCTAAAAAACCCAAGAAAACAAAAATCTCACCTTTTATACAGAGATGGTTTTAACTTACAGTTTAAGAAAGCTCTGTCACTGAATCGAAAGTTTAAGTATTTAGAAAATTGGCTCTTTTTCCTTACTTGCATTGAACCCTGAACACTTAACATGGTAAAAATGAAAGGTCATCTTATTAATGAAAGAGCAGTTGTAATAGTCAAATTACTTTTACATCTTTAAGTTATTTTTATGAACTTATTACAAATATTGATAGATTTCTTTTCCAACAGGTCTTTTAAACATGTATCTAGCCTGAAGGGAATCAAGGTAGGTAGTCAATATTTTTAAAATACAAGCAAATGATAAACGTTTCTATTAACTTTAATTTACTTTAGCTCTTCATAGAGAATTGTTTATCATTGGGTATCTTATATTTAAGTGTCATAACCCTTTATTCTGTAAGCTTCAAGTGCATTTGGAAAATTGCCTTCTAAGTTGTGATTTATAAACGTATTCATCAACTATATAATACTTCACATGCATTGTGCTGATTTTCTTATTTTATTGCTAAACGTTTATGGACAGAACTCTGACTGTCCAGCAGGATGTTTATTTTTCTGTCCTCAACATTACTTCACTCAGCCACCACCCCCTCAGTGCAATCCACCCCATCTACTCTTATCTACCCTCCCCTCATACCTTTGCCTAAAAGTTGTTAGACAGGAATTTTGTTATTTTGCCTTCTTCAAAAACATTAGGGTCTTCACTTATACTCACACTTTCTGCCTTCCTTACCCTTATCTTAATAAATACCTATTCCTATTTTTTAAATTTATTGTTATTTATCTGGCTGCTTCGGGTCTCAGTTGTAGCACTCAGGATCATCACTGCATCGTGTGGAGTCTTTCATTGTAGCTCACAGACTATGAGGTTGTGGCACCTGGGCTTAGTTGCCCTATGGCATTGGGATCTTAGTTCCCAACCAGGGGTTGGACTCACGTCCCCTGCATTGCATGGCAGATTCTTAACCACTGGACCACCAGGGAAGTGCCAATAAATATCTTTTTACTTGGAACATTATCCTATTAAACACAAACCCCCACGTTTCTTCTTTGGATCCCATCACTTTTCCCTTTCTCAGGACCCTTCTCTCTTCTGCAGAATCTCTCTTTCCAGTGGTTCAGTCACCAGCATGTAAAGGCATGTTCTACTATTTCCTGTATTTAAAAGAAAAACCTTCCTGGAATCCGCAACCCCTCTCCCCTATTTACTGCTCCTATTTTACTCTTCCACAGCAAAATTCCTTGGGAAAAAATTGTCCGTGGTTTCCACTCCCCCATGTCATGTCTTTCTCAACCCACACATATCAGGATGGCACTGTTCAGGCCGAGGTTACCAATAAAAGACTAGTTGTTAGGGCTTTTTGTGTGGGTTCTTTTTTTTTTTTTTTTGCTGCGTTGGGTCTTCTCACAGCACCTGGGGTCTTTGTTGTAGAGCGTGGGGTCTAGAGCACACAAGCTCAGTTGCCCCGCAGCATGTGGGATCTTAGTTTCCGGACCAGGGGTCATACCCACATTCCCTGCATTGGAAGGCAGATTCTTGACCACTGAACCACCAGGAAGTCCCTAGTTGCTTGGGTTTTTAACACATTTGACTTTTCAGGAGTATCCAGTGTGATTTCTCACCTCCTGAAACACTTTCTTCTGCTGGTCTCCATTTCTGCCTCTTGTCTAGTATATAAAATGTTGGAAGGTCTAGAGCTGGTTCTGACTCCTCTGGCCTCTCCATCTACCCTCATTTTCTCAACGACCTGCCCCAGACATCTCCCCAAGTATATATCGCTAGGCTTGACCTCTTCCCCAAACTTCGGCTCACGTGGGCTCCTGCCCTGCACCATCTGCAATGGGATGTGTAATGAGCAGCTCAAGGTTTACACAGCCAAGTAGACTTAGATGACTCCCCCAGACATGTATCCCCCAGCTTTCCCATCTCTCAAAATCTGCTTCAGGTCACCTAGTTGTTCAAGTGTCAAATACAGTAATTAGCCTGCTTTTTCTTTTCCATTTCACGTGCCAGTCCACTCCACCTCCAGGACGTACCCTGAACCTTTCCATTCCTCTCCGTCTTCATTTTTGCTCCTGTAGTCCCAGCTCGTGTCATCCCTCACCTGGATTCCCATAGGTTGCCCTTTCATAGTTGTTCTTTCAAATCCACACTCCAGGTAGCAAGCAGTCGACCTTCCAGCTGTGTGATCAGATGGTATAACTCCCCTGATGCGTCACGTCATGGTCTCCCCCCCAGCACTTCCTGCCACAGCTTGGAGGACCCTGAACAATCCATAATTAGCAGTTTCTCTTACTCCCATGGAAGAGTGAACATTTAAAATGATAACAGTGAAGGACTTCCCTGACAGTGCAGTAGTTAAGATTGCCTGCCAACACAGGGACTTGGATTCCATCCTCAGTTGGGGAACTAAGATCCCGCGCACTGCCTGGCACGGCCAAAAAAATAAAACAGAAAAAGAAAAGATGATAACGATGAATGTATATTCATTAGCTATGCATTCTCCCTAAATTTTCTCTTTCCCCTGACCTTTCATGGTTACCCCTTTTAAAAATGTTTTCTCCAAATTTCATCTTACGTGTTCTTTCTGCAGAGAAGACTTGCTTCAGCAGCACCAATTTATAGCCACTCCTTGGTTGTTCCTTTTATCGCATCTCACTGTTTCATTCTCCAAATGGCACTAATCACAATCTGATCATTCTTTTGTTTTTTTATTTTTTATTCTTCTTTGTCTTTCCTCACTAAAACTGTGAGCTCTTAAGAACAGGAAAATTGTACTCTTTCTGTTGTTTTTTAATGGTTAAAAAAAATTTCTTCAGGTGACTTTAAAAAATGATGCTCATCTTAAAAAACAAATAAAAAAATTTTTTCTTATGTAATTGATAAATTTAGGGGTTTTCAAAAGTAGCCTTTCATTTGGAAGATTTAGTAGAAGACTTTCAGCAAAGTAATTTCAACATACAAGTATTTCCAAAGGAAAAAGCTGATATTTTGCTGTGTTTTCTGTGACCTTTTCTATAGATCTTAGACAGTCAAAAGTCATCAGAAGATTCCGGATCCAGGAAAGACTCTTCCTCAGAGGTTTTCAGCGATGCTGCCAAGGAAGGGTGGCTTCATTTCAGGCCACTCGTCACTGATAAGGGCAAGGTAGTACGTTTTCTCAGCTACCGTGAGCTTGTGAAATGCAGGCCCTGAAAAACAAAGCAATCAGTCTGTATATGGAAAATGGCAACATATACATAATAAGAAGAGTCGAAAACATTTATAAGTATCTTTGTTGACATACAGGAAAAATTATTTTAAAAAATTCTGATCAGTGATTTAATTTAATATCTTTTAAAATTTAATGCCTTTTTCATTCTTTATATCAATTACATATGGACTATGTTATCTTTTGGCAACATTAAAGTGACATCAATGTATTTAAGAAGGAACTCTGCTTCTCTTATTAAAAAATTTATTACCCATGGATTATCACAGGTAGTCCTTTAGGGAGTGGCAATTCTCCATATTAATATTTAAAAACTTTTATTCAGCGTCTTTCAGTTTACTCTGTTAAGTTTCCTTTAAAATAGCTTTATCGTTCCATTTATTTGATAAACACAAGAGGTATTTAAATGAATATCACAGTATCAATATATGCTTCATGAAGCAAATAATAATATAATAAAAACTTTACCGGAAAATTTCCTACAATATTTGAGCAGTTAATTTATAAGAAAACTATAATACCGTCAAAAGAATATCAAAGTTTTCTTTTCTTTTCTTTAGAAAACCCACCTTGGATGTTGTTACTTGACCATATAAAATCGATCAATTTTGTTAACTAAATTCATCACTTGTACATATCATTTTGGAGTCACCTTATGCAGTGTTTGTCATTTGCATGATCTAAGCCTTGCTTTCACTCAAAAGATTTTTCTGACTGATCTTTTTCCTTATTTTCTATTTCCTTAGCATTTTTTATATATTTTGCTACACTCGCTTTATCCTAATTAACTTTGTTTATTTTATTTTCTGGACCCAATTAAAGTTGAGGTTTCACTACCCTTGATTGTGATAGGAATGCAGTGCCCAACTTGGTTTACACTGCACAAATTTTGTCTTTCCTCCCCTAACAAATACACGTTGACGTGAAGCAGGCACCTGCCACCTTGGGTTAACATTTCTGTATGTTAACAGCGCTGCTTGGCATGTCTGTTCTGCACTAAGATTTAGCCGAGTGCTGATCTGTCTGATTTGTCTCATGTTCTGCAGCGCGTTGGTGGAAGTATTCGGCCATGGAAGCAGATGTATGTTGTACTTCGGGGCCATTCGCTGTATCTGTACAAAGATAAACGAGAACAGACGACTCCGTCTGAGGAGGAGCAGCCCATCAGTGTTAACGCCTGCTTAATAGACATCTCTTACAGCGAGACCAAGAGGAAGAATGTCTTTCGACTCACCACGTCTGACTGCGAGTGCCTGTTTCAGGCTGAAGACAGGGATGACATGTTAGCCTGGATCAAAACCATCCAGGAGAGCAGCAATTTAAACGAGGAGGTGATTGTCCAAAATGACATGGATAAAACCAACAACCTTCACAATGGTTTTTTAAAAGAAGACTGAAAGAATCTGATACATCGCTTTAAAAAAAATTATAGTATGCTATTTTCACTTAAAAATAGGTGACCAGAAGGAAAACTCAGGGAATTCCCTGGTGGTCCAGTGGTTAGAACTCTGTGCTTCCATTGCCGTGGGCATGGGTTTGATCCCTAGTCAGGGAACTGAGGTCAGGACCCTCAAGCTGCATTCCCCACCCCCACCCACCCCCCCCCAAAAAAAAAACAAGAAGAAGAAGAATTCAGTGTACATATTAATATTTTATATTATTTTCACTTACTGGAAAATCATCATTACTGAGCTAGAGAAATAGATAATTCAGATATTCTGCAGACTTTGTCAAACAGTGAACTGATGAGAGATCTAGGTTCCTAGTCCTAGTCATTACCTTAATGACTAAATACTCCGTTTCTTTATCTTAAGACCAGGATTGTTGTGGGGCTTAAGTTACACTGAAAATGCTTCTCAAATCACTGTGTAAATTCAAAGAGATATGATAGTGTGGTTTTTTTTTTTAATGAAATGGTGCAGGCAAGAGTATAATATAGCCTATAGTAATACAATAATTGGATTCTAAGAAAACTTGCATTATCAGAAATCATGTGATAAGCCAATTTTCCTTTTTAATAAGGAGTTTCTGATTCACAGCCATCAAGATATTTTTACAGCAGAAATTCCAGTAGTGAAGATACTGTTTTCACATGTACATAACTATAAACTCTACAGAGCAGATTCAGCAATGATTAAGTCTAGAATTTTACTCAAGGGTGCCTTTTTCCTATCAACACAGTTCTGCATAGATATTGTTCTCCTTTTGTGTGACCTGTTGTCATGACAAAAAAAGAAAAACACAAGGTTCTTTCCTCTTACAGTATTCAGGAACACCTACATCAAGCATAAAATTACGCGAATTATGTCCCCAAATTTAGTCATTTCCATTATATCCAATTTAAATCGTGAAAACTTAGTTCATAAGAAAAATGCCTATGTTTTTTTTCCTCTGATAGTGTATACTCTTTCTTGTTTGTCGCTAACAATGAATCCCGGATCTGTGTCAATACAACCCTTTCTCTACAACCACCACTATAAAAAAACATCAGTGAGTTTTGTCACAGTAAGGAAGGAAAATCAGAACTTGGATTTAGATTTCAGCTCTAAGTAGCAATTCACAGGAGTTCCTGTTTGAATCAGCACCTGCTCTGTGCTAGGTGTCATACTGGGCAGTAGATGACTTCATCTTTGAGACATAGGGCTGTTTTAAGGGTTGATGGAGGTAACCCTTACGAAGAATGCAGCCCAGTGCCTGGTAGGTTGTAAACATGCACTTCATGTCAGCCATCATCACTATCATCTGATTTTTCAGACACAGATATTTTCACCCAGTTTTATAGCTCATAAAGTAATAATTCACTGAGCATATACCATATGGCAGGCAGTCTTTTAAGCATTTTTACATTGGTTAATCATAGTAATCATACGAATATATCCCACTATTATCAATCATTACCATGTTTCAAACATGGGAACTATTTGACAAAGAGAGGTTAGTAGTGTCCCCAGAGTCACATAGCTTGGAAGTGTCAGGACTAGGACTTACACCCAGGCAATCTTATTCTAGGTCTTAACCGTATCCTTTTTCAATTGGTAGATGAGAAGAATAGATTTGAATCCGAGAATTTACAAAGCCTGCGTTCTTTGTAAATTATAATGTTCACTATGATCGAAATGAGACAAGTAAAAAATATATTTGAGGACACATGTCAATATAGAGCTGGAATCAGTAGGGAAAAAAAATCATTATGCTATGGTCAACTCTGAGTTTTCCAGACAGCATATTGTTGAGGTTAAAAAAAAAACACAAAACAGTTTTGAGCTTTTCTGTTCTAACAATCTTTCTGGGGTTAGCGAGAAAAAACTGGCTCTCTGTTTCCCAGTCATTTATTAAAAATGACAGATGAGTTCAGTAAATGTGAACACTGGCAACTTGCTGGTTGTCTAGGTATTGCGGGGATACAGGAAATAAACGGAAAGCTCTTGGAAATGGGAGAGGCACTTGGAGCATTTGTCACTTAGTGATGTTGGGTCGTGATTTGAATAGAGGTTTTAAAACCACTCCATAGTGTTGGTATTGAATGAGCAAAGTAGTATGGAGCCCCCGACCCATACCCCCTGCCACCAAAAAAAAGTAGGATCCCTATTTAAATTTAGAATTGACTTTCTCATTTTACCTTCTGTTTATTCTGTAGGACACTGGAGTCACTAACAGGGACCTAATTAGTCGAAGAATAAAAGAATACAACAGTCTAATGAGGTGAGAATCCCACCGTGCTTCCTAGGTCATCAGGATGTAAAAATGCTTGTTTGTTCACAAATGTCCCTTTCTTTCAGCAGCAAAGCAGAGCCATTGCCGAAGACCCCTCGCCAGAGTCTCAGCATCCGGCAGACCCTACTTGGTGCTAAAGCAGAGCCTCGGACTCAGAGTCCACACTCTCCCAAAGAGGAGTCAGAAAGGAAGCTTCTTAGTAAAGGTACTGACACCAGTGTTCCTAGATACATGTAGGATTTAAAATTGGGACCATAGGGACTTCTTTAGCAGTCCAGTGGTTAGGACTCTGAGCTTCCACTGTAGGGGGTGTGGGTTTGATCCCTGGTTGGGGAACTAAGACCCCACATGCCCCATGCTGCAGCCAAAAAAATAAATAAATAGAAAGTAAAATAAAACAGGGATTGTAGTAAATCAACTAAATATAGTTGAAGTATCAGTTTAAAATATTTTTTAATGAAACAAAATTGGGATTGCAAAGACATTTTCATATTTTTCTGTGGACCTCAGCTCAGGGTGAACTAACCCAGAGATCACTGGTCCCTGGTCTAGGCTAGTGGGGCCTTTCTTAAGATGGGAGTCTAAGACATCAGTTCTTGTTAATACAATAAAGACCAAGAGAGGGAAAATCCAACACATATATACCACATCAAAAACTACCAGTTTGATTAATAATGAAGATCCAGGCACTTTCATTTTGAAATAGAACCAATATATTTCCTTTTGCTAAAGTCTCACTATAAAGATGTCACATTGATTGTTTTCTTGACTGTTTTAAAGAAAATCATGGTGCAGATAGTCAAAAGGTGAAGAAGCATACATGATTCCAACTATTAATAGATTATCTGGAAGGTTGAAAGGAGTGTTATATTTGGAAGAAAATAGAATAGAATATGTTTGATAAAGTTTGTATTCTTTATAGAACAGGACTCTGACTTATATAAATCTTGATTAAGAATCTTTAAAGTCATGATTTAGATACTCTCGTTGCCATTTTCTCTTCTTATGTCATTTTCTTTTGAAAAACAATCAAAAGATGATACCAGTCCTCCAAAAGACAAAGGCACGTGGAGAAAAGGCATTCCAAGTATTATGAGAAAGACATTTGAGAAAAAGCCTACTGCTACGGGAACATTCGGGGTCAGACTGGACGACTGCCCACCAGCTCATACAAACCGGGTAGGAGACACCGGCCAACCAGCCTTCCTCAAGTCATTAATTCAGCCGTAGTCGTATTAGGACCTGAGTACACAGCCCTGCAGGTCACAGGGCGTGTCTGTCCGTCTGTTGAACATTTTCCTTGTCTTAACAGACCTTAGTTTCTCTTAAGTGTTTTTGACCTGTATGAGTGTGTTGAGTAATTTTTGTAACATTTTTTGCTCATGTATTGACTCTGAAATGGAATAATTATTCAACCAGTAGGAATGTATTCAAAACGCTTGATAAGAATTCATTTTCAAGTCATGTGTGTTTAAAGAAGCATGGGAACAAGGACTTGATTGAGAAAGTGTTATAGATGTAAGTGTGTGTGTGTGTGTGTGTGTACAATGCACATGTTAAGATTCATATCACGAGTGGATGAATGTTATTCTAACCTCCTTCTTCCCCTCTACCCTTCTTTTATTCAACTGAACTGTTTCCACATTCTCTTATTTGCTCTTATTTCCTCCTTAGACTTTTATTACTATGGATTCTCCTTTCTGTCTTGACTTACTCATTCTTTCCCCACTGACTCAAATATCTCCTGTTGGTTTTATCTCTTCGCAGTTCTGCAATGTCTATATTCATTTTCTCTGTATCAAATAACAGCAATTCATATACTGTTTCCTTTTTGATGGAAAGGGTCTTTTAGCTATGATATACATCTATTAACTGAAGATAAACATTCATATGGTGTTAAATAAATGTTTATTTCTTGTTTTGCAGTATATTCCATTAATAGTTGACATATGTTGTAAATTAGTTGAAGAAAGAGGTCTGGAATATACAGGTATTTACAGAGTCCCTGGAAACAATGCAGCCATCTCCAGTATGCAGGAGGAGCTCAACAAGGGAATGGCTGATATTGATATACAAGATGATGTAAGTTTGTGTCTTTTTTTTTTTTTTTTTAATTTGGGTATTTCTGTTTGAATTACTGGTCTGTGTTGTTGGTTTTGTTTTTTTTTTCTCCCCTTTGGTGGTATTGACTACAAAAGTACTGTATTTTTATCTTGCATAACCAGAAATGGCGAGATTTGAATGTGATCAGCAGTTTATTAAAATCCTTCTTCAGAAAACTCCCAGAACCTCTCTTCACGAATGGTGAGTTTACCTCCACCAAAGACACCAGATGAAACAGTTGAACCATACATAGTTGGGAACCCATAGCATATTCAATTAAACTGGGAGAAAATAGTTTTATCAAAGGGAACAGGAGGTTTTGTTTAGTTCTTATTAGTATACAAAGCATAATCGTGTGTTATTTTTGTGATCTGGATTGTTTTTCCCTCCTGATACATTTCAGTGAAAAGTAGAGTTTATTTAAAAATTGTTACAGTTCAGTAAAAATATATATTATTCTGTTCATTCATGTTTACAGCCAAGTTGAAAATACCTTTATTACTGTTCTCAGTGAAAAGCCTTCAGACATTTTAAGATACAATTAGTAGAAAAACATTTTTTCAGCCAAGCCTACTATTTGACTGAGATAAGACCCTGTGGCAGGTGTTGCAGTGAAGAGAGAAAAAGTGGACAGACGGATGTACCCTCAGCAAACTCACATTTTAGGGAATTTCCTTTATTTGATAAGGCTTGTGTGTGCGTGTGTGCTCAGTCACTCAGTTGTGTCTGACTCTGCAACCTCATGGACTATAGCCCGCCAGGCTTCTCTGTCCAAGGGATTTTCCAGTCAAGAATACTGAAGTGGGTTGCCATTTCCTTCTCCAGTGGATTTCCCCAAACTAGGGATCAAAACTATGTCTCTTGGGTCTCTTGGGTCGGCTTGCCGCTGCTGCTGCTAAGTCGCTTCAGTTGTGTCCGACTCTGTGCGACCCCATATACGGCAGCCCACCTGGCTCCCCCGTCCCTGGGATTTTCCAGGCAAGAATACTGGAGTGGGTTGCCATTTCCTTCTCCAGTGCATGAAAGTGAAAAGGGAAAGTGAAGTCTCTCAGTCGTGTCTGACTCCTAGCCACCCCGTGGACTGCAGCCTACCAGGCTCCTCCATCCATGGGATTTTCCAGGCAAGAGTACTGGAGTGGGTTGCCATTGCCTTCTCCTTGTGTTGGCTTAGAAGATATTAAAAACTATAGCAGTTTCAAAGACAACATTTCAAAGGCTATTTGTGGTCTTCACTATTTTGTTTTTCTTTTTAATCATAGTTTGAAATTGAATCTTAAAGGGAAACTTGATTACACTTGAACAATTTAAGATGAATTTGTTTTTTTTGTTCTTACTGTTGTCAGATAAATACGCCGACTTTATTGAAGCCAATCGTAAGGAAGATCCTCTAGATCGTCTGAAAACATTAAAAAGACTAGTAGGTATTATTTTGTATTTTTGGAGGTACAACAAAAGTTTAGCATTTAAATCCATCATGCAAATAATATGTTTCAGATTCATGATTTGCCCGAACATCATTATGAAACACTCAAGTTTCTTTCGGCTCATCTGAAGACAGTAGCAGAAAATTCAGAAAAAAATAAGGTAGGTAAACTCTTTATTGAAGAGATATGCTTTCAGTGGCTTCAGTTGAAAAGACATGCTCCCCTGCTTCAGGCCAAATAATCAAAAATAGGTTATAATTAAACAAAAGCTCTAAAATACATCACATTGCTGATCAAGTCCCTCTAAAGATTACTCTTAAAAGCAAAAGATCCCCAAAATATCAATTACTACTTTTTAAAGACATTCTCTTTTATGTTTATCCAGCAAGAAAAATGAAAAAGAAAGTTCACTTTTTATTTTTCAACTGTATCTTAATATTTTGAATGTGCAATGCTTGCATAAAACAACAGTAAAAATGTATCAAGTGGTATACAGTGACAAACAACAGACATTTCCTTTGTTTTGGTTTAAACAGATAAGACCTTTTCTTTGTTTTGTTTTAATACCACCGTATTACCTTTATCAAACACACCAAGATTTAGTATTCTTTAATATTATCTTAATATTCTATTCATGTGTAGTTTTTCCTGATTGATTTAAAGAAATGTCTTTTTTATGAGTATCATATTGAATAAAAAAAAAAAACCCACACACCAAATAAATGAACAAACAAAACCAAACAAAAAAATTCACTGATACAGAGAACAGAGCAGTGGTTACCAGAGGGGAGGAGGGTTGGGGATGCAGGGAAGGAGGGTGAGGGGTGACAGGGTAAAAGGGGATCAACTGTATAGTGATGGATGGAACTGAATTTTTGGTATGGGTCCCTAGATCAGTTTGATTTTTTTTAATTCTACAATGGTGTTTTACTCTCTGGTATGTTTTTGGTATTGGTTATTTAATGTTTTAATCAAATCTTGAGGTCAAAAGATTATACTAAACACTATAAGATATAACAAAAAAGATTTGTACCTTTGATAACTGGGTAGTTAAACAGGAATACAAAATATGGAAATAAACATACAAACATCTAGGTATGTAATACTGAGATATTCATATTGGTACAAGGGTGAGCAAAAGGCTTTGGAAGTCTTGGATGAAGTAAAGGTTTTATCAAAAGAATATTTTTAGACATTAGATTTTTACATATTCATGATCTTAATGTACCACTTGGGCAAATTTGGAAAATTTTATATATTTATTTCCAATTTTTAGTTTTTGAGGGGAGAGGTTTTCCCTATTCTTTTACAAATTTTATTAGCTTTGATTTTAATAGTTTTATCAGTTAATCCAACTTTGGTAATACTTCTTTTTAGCTGTGCTGTGCAGTTCTCTGACCAGGAATCGAACCCGTGCCCCCTGCAGTGGAATCGTGGAGCCTTAACCACCGGACCACTAGGGAATTCCCTATAATACTAGTTGTGAACTAGATAAATTGCTTTCACTCAAACACTTCTTGGAAAAAATGTCAGTTGTGTTGTATATTGTCATTAAAGCAAGAAAAAATTTACATATAGTTTGGTTTATGGAAATCCCAACCAGGAAGTATTATTACTATTTTACACACGTCAGTCAACCATTGTTTTGCCTTCTTTTTCATCAAAAGAACCTTTCAGAAATAAAATGCCAAACATGCAATGGGAATTTAAGCCTACTTTCTTAAGAAATGCTATGATGTTTTCTGATATCCTTTGTTGCAGATGGAACCAAGAAACCTAGCCATAGTGTTTGGTCCAACTCTTGTGAGAACCTCCGAAGATAACATGACACACATGGTCACTCACATGCCAGATCAGTACAAGATCGTAGAGACACTCATCCAGCACGTAAGTTCCGGCTTCGGCTCGTCAAGAACATTCTTTTTCATGAGCAGCTGATAGTTGGCAGGGTAGCATATGGTTATAATTTTTTTTTTTTTTTCGCCTAAGAAAAATTACTTTTTTTTCTGTGCTATCCTCCAAAATAGATCTCTTTAGGGGGTTGTTTAATTTCTCTTTTTCACCGTCTTTATTTTAAATTTTAGCATGACTGGTTTTTCACAGAAGAAGGTGCTGAAGAACCTCTTGTAAGTATTGGCTGTCAGCGTTTATACTATGTTCTGGGGACACGTGAGATGCTGACCCTACAACAGTGTCACCTTCCTGCTTTGTATGCTATTGTCTGCTTTGCATCTCGGAAGCAGGTCTATATAGCACCTCAGTTTCTGATCAAATGAAAGTCCAAGTATGATGCTTGTTTGGTAATTAATTATATGCAAACAGTGTAAAAAAATTAAGTATATGTCCTCCACTCAGTAATGTGTCTTTTACTAAATGTTGTTTGAATTTTAAAGAAAGTATCTTTGAAGAGATGATGAAGAGATCTTTGTTTATTAACCATAGACAACAGTGCAGGAGGAAAACACAGTAGACTCCCAGCCAGTGCCAAACATAGATCATTTACTCACCAACATTGGAAGGACAGGCGTCTCCCCTGGAGATGTATCAGGTAACTCTTGCCTGGGCAGTATTGATCTTTAGGTTAAAAGCTAAATTTTTATAACATGAAAGAGCAAGTCAATCATAAGTAACAATTCACTCTGATTTTTTTTTTCCTTTTCTTCTTCTCTTTTTTCCCTTTCTACTAATAAAAGAATGTAATCTTCCCTTTCTGATTGATCGTGATTATCTTCCAGTGACTGTAATGCCATTGGCAGTGCATGGAGTTGTAATGCTTGTCAGAAAGGAACTATGAGGGAAAATGAGCATGCAAACCACTGTTTTGTTCTTTTTTTTTTTTTTAATTCACAGTTTCCATGTAATAGTCATCACAAGGTAAAACAGATACCCGCTACTGAGTATGTGGTTGCTGTGATGGCAGAAAGTGTGGTCTAGACTGTTACGAGTAATTCTTACTCTCGAGCTGGATGTTCTGTTGAAAAAGCAGCAAGTTAACTGTAAAATGCTCACGGGCAACATTTCCATAAATGCAGTATATATTATCTTGTCACTACAGAGGTCACCGTAAAAGTCAACCTCTTTGACATTTTCTTCTGTTTTCTATCGCCACCCTAATATTTGGTGAAATACGAGCTCTTGCAGGCTCTTTCGATGCAAGTTTTCTCCTGCCAAACTGTTGCAACTAACCTAGCATGTTTTACACCATGTTCTCCCTTTGTCTCCAGTTCGTGTTTTAGTCCTAAAGGGTTTTTCTTCCAGCATTTTACTGACACAGGCAAATCTATACTGATGTTGAACAGGCGAGATGGGAGGAGTCTATCACACGGTAATGTCGCTAGTGGATTCTGTGGTGTCCCTGATGGACAGCTGGAACTGTAGGAAGAAGGACGACTGTTGTCCACACTGTAGCTGCCTTGTCTGCAGAAACCCCCGATTCCTGTAAACGCACACCGAGTTGATCTGTGGTGTACATTTTCTCTTACAATTCTTGTAAACAGATCACGACTACTTTCTTAAAAGTTTTTCTGCTGTTTCTTGTTATTTCTGAAGCAGACCGTGAGGAGAAATAGCATGGTATGGTCTACCAGTTCTTAAAGTCATAAAGCATTGAGCCATGTGTTGAAAGGGGTGTGGCATGGGGCTCAGCTCATTAACTCTGAAAATCCATTTCCCTGAAGTTGAAAGAGAAAATTTCAAAAATTGATGTTGTCCTAAAGACTGCTAGCCCCTTCCTACCCTCTTTGTACTTGTACAATCTGAGTTTTTGCCAGACAGTAAAATGATGCTCTCCATTTTTCCATTTTCATGATAACATTTGTTACTAGATAATTGGAAAACTGGTAGCAGTGTAACTAATCAAAAGGATCCCTGACTGCACAGATGTGAAACCAGGGTCCAAAGCACAGAGATCAGCATGATTTAACATGACACCAAAGTGACCTAGAAGCAGGGTTATCCGAATGCATATTATGCATACAGTAAATGCTTCTCAAATTTACCATTGACAGTCTGACAAAAATCAAAGTAGACAACACCAAGTCTGAGCATCTCAATTTGTAGCGAGGGCAGCCAACAATCTCAAACGTTCTACACTGTGTATCAGTTTCAGATACAGGATGTGGTACATAGTGCCATTCTTCAAAAGGTCTTCGAGCTGCTTTATTGCTAGATTGAATACTTAGAAAATTGAATAAACACTAGTGTTTCTGTTTTGTTTAGTACAGGGCTCCTTTGCCATCCCTCTCATTGAGCTGATTCTGCCTACAATTCACAGCATCCTTTCATGGCGGTGGCTTTCTGTGGTGCAGCTTGCATCTTTGTGAGCTCTGACTATCCACTGTGTTTTATTGTTTTTTGAGTTTTGCTTTCACATTTTGTTCTGTGCCTGTCTCTTCCATAAGTTTTTGCATTGTTTGTGGGAAGCAGTAAAGAATCTGACCAATACTGACCATGTTTTCCTTAACTTCCCACAGATTCAGCTACTAGTGACTCAACAAAATCTAAGGTAAATTGTTTCTTACAGTTGGGAAATATTTTAGGGGGGAATTGCTTTGTAGCTGATGGTTATGATTCGTATGTGGTGCACCCCTGTCTGTGACACAGACTAACAGAGTATTATAAAGGGGAAAATTAATGCTTAGAATATGATAGAGGAATACTGGATTGTGAAATGGGGTGTTGGGTTTATCTCAGCATAGTTTAGTATAATACAAAGAAATAGGCATTTCCCCCTTTGTTCTTATATGTGGACATTTTCTAACATACACAAAAGTAGACAGACTAGTATGAGTCCTCATTCAGTTCAGTTCAGTCCTCATTATCCATCCTCAATTAACATACGGTCAACATTTGTCTTATCTGCACCCTGCCCACTTTCCTCCTCCTTGGGACTATTTTGAAGCAAATGCCAAACATTGTATTTCATCTGTAAACATTTCAGTAGTGATATAGACTTAATCGTTATATATTTTTTATAAAAATATTCTTACCTTCTTTTCAACAAGGTCATTAATTTTGTTTTTACAGTCAATTTTTGTTTACACAATTTGTGTTCTGTTGACACCACCACCAAAGTACACAACTATTTGAGTGGTTTTAAAGCCATTCTTCGGAGAAGGCAATGGCACCCCACTCCAGTCCTCTTGCCTGGAAAATCCCATGGATGGAGGAGCCTGGTAGGCTGCAGTCCATGGGGTCGCTAAGAGTTGGACATGACTGAGCGACTTCACTTTCACTTTTCACTTTTATGCATTGGAGAAGGAAATGGCAACCCACTCCAGTGTTCTTGCCTAGAGAATCCCAGGGACAGAGGAGCCTGGTAGGAGGCCGTCTATGGGGTAGCACAGAGTCGGACACGACTGAAGCGACTTAGCAGCAGCAGCAAAGACATTCTTGTAGTTAGAAAGTTTTTTATTTCAAATTTTGCTCTGCTGAGATAGTAGCAAGTAAAATTGTTAATAAAAATTTTTAAAGGTTCTATTTGGAAATGAGACATGAATGTTACATATCATTTCTAAGCATAATGAGGTCACATATGACTAAATTATAATTTAATTTCTTGCAGAAAATATTGCAAAATATTTAATGATATATCATTCACTATCACTTATATTGTGATTATTACTGTCTTATAAAAAGCTTTTTTATCATTTTTTTACCCTAACTTTTTATTTTGGAAATTTTTAAGTTATTGGAATAATAGTTAGCATTCAAACCTTTTGCCCTAGATTTTTCAGTTAGTAACTCTTGACATATATGTATGTAATTTTTTTCTATGTCATTTGAGTTATAGATATGACAACACTTTACCCCTAAGTGCTTCCATGTGTGTCACCCAAGAACAAGGGCATTCTTCTGTATAATTACAGTATAATTATTGTACTCAATACATTATTATTTCTAACGTACAGCGTTTATACACGTTCAACCAGTCATCCCAAGAGTGTTTGTTTTTTTCTTTTCTTGTATACAGGCTGCAATCAGGGTCAATCCTTGCATTATGTTGTCATGTCTCCTTAGACTTACTTACTTTGGACCAGTTTTCCACCTCTTTTTGCCAGAATTTAAGACTTCAGATATAGATTTTTATGTTTAAAAAACTTTTTTGAAATTTCCTCCATCCCTCTTACTAGAAGCATATTTCTTAACCTGTGATTATAGCAATCTCTTCATCTTAATCAATTATGGTGCAGATAACCAAATGATATATTTTTATAACAATGTTTTCAGTTATAAAAGAAGTAAAAATCATTTGCTCTAACATATATGTGATCACAGAATCATTGATGTTGGGAATCTTAAGGATACTCTAATTTTTTCACTTAAATAAACAATGAAATTGAGTTGTTGAAAACTGAATCACTTGCTCGGTGTCATATGCAGCAAGTGAGGGAAGAACAGGCTAAAGAAACACCAGATCTTCTAATTCAGAGCCCAGTCATAACCATCATTCCCTGAGGTCTTCAGCAGAATGTGAATGTGTTAAAATGTGAATAAGCATCAGAAAAGTCCTGGATAATTAGACAGTCCTTTATAACTTAGAAGAACAAAGTTCTGTACATCTGACTTGATTTTGGAAAGTCCTTTTTAATACAACAGCCTAAGTTTTTACTTTAATTTTCAAGACTTCAGTATAGCAGTTCTAGCTTGTCTAAAATTTTTATGACAATAGAGAAACCATACTTTGCTTCTGACTCACCATACTGCCTGCCTGCTCATCTTAAATGGCGCGTGTTAAACCAGCTAGGGTTTATTGACACCCCTCTCCCCCATTAACTGAGCCTGTAGGCATTATGAATATGTTAATTAAATGGTCTTAAGCAGTCGTCTTCAGGAACCTATTAGGCATAGCTGACTAAGCTGGTTGGCTGCACTGCCACTTTCTCAATACAGGGCATGACAGAGTTTCTATGGTAAGGATTTTGAATTGACCTTAGGTTTTTTGAACTGTCTGATTTGGTTGTTCCTTGAGATCAGTGAAGACATTACCAACCTAGTTTACCTAAGGCCATTCTCTGCAGATCCAGCCTGACTGAACTAATGGGAACACCAAAGTTCCCTTATCTTAATCAGCTTATGAGACAGTATCTGTATCATGTGACATCTGTAATTAGAAAAAAGGTAGTCATAAGATTTTAGTAACCAGCATCAGAATATTGACTATGAAACCTGTGTTCCAGAGGAAAGAACCTGTAGACCCACGGAGTATAGCAGAAGCGGGGATGGTCCATAGTTACAGAAAAGTTAAGAACAATGGGGGGTGGGGGCCACCAAACACAAAATGTGTCCCTGAAAGACAGGTGTATGTGAGCTGTGTGACTTGGCTGATAAATATTAATTAGTCCCATTTCTAATTAATTGAAAATAAAAACTTATGTTAGGCACAAATTAAAAGGAGGTATAAAAACCACACCTTGTTAGTACTTGGCTTTAGCAGTTAAGAAATAATTGGGGTGGGGGAGGGAAGGACTGGGAGTTTGGGATTAGCAGATGTAAATTATTACATATAAGATGGATAAACAACAAGGTCCTACTGTATAGCACAGGGCACTATATCAATATCCTTCATGTACCATAATGGAAAAGAATATCTATATGTATTATAACTGAGTCACTTTGCTGTACAGCAGAGATTGGCACAACCTTGTAAATCAACTATATTTCAGTTTTTAAAAGTTTTTTTTTTTTTTTTAATCAAGCAATAGCCAATCGCACACACACAAAAAGAAATATTTGGGGGGAAACCTTTTCAGAAAGTGAACTCGATGACGTTCTGTTCAAAGTGTTGTATCTCTGCTTCCCAGGGTTCTTGGGGATCCGGAAAAGACCAGTACAGCAAGGACCTGCTTGTATCCTCCATCTTCGCGGCTGCCAGTCGCAAGAGGAAAAAGCCAAAAGAAAAAGCACAACCCAGCAGCTCGGAAGACGAGCTGGACAATGTGTTTTTCAAGAAAGAAAACTCAGAGCAGGGTCACCACGACATTAAAGAAGAGTCCAAAAAAGAGAGTGAGACACCAGGCCGGAAACAAAGGACCGTTGCTCCCAAAGAAAACAACACGAAGAAAGACAGCAGCGGAGGTGGCAGAGCTGAGCAGAGGGCCCCGCGTGGGGAGAGCTTGGAGCCCCCGGCCCCCCAAAGCACCAAGCAGAGCCGGTCACCCACCCTGAGCTGTCGCCTCGCCGTCCTGAGAGAGAGCCCCAGGGCCCTCGCAGCCCAGAAGACCTCCCACCTGGAAGACACGGGGTCCGACTCCAGCACCCCACTCAGCACTCACGCCCCGGCTCCCCCGGCAAGCTTTCCCACCAAGAAACCTCCCAGCCCCGAGCCCAAGCACAGCGAGCTCCTGGTCAGTGTCGGCAGCATCACCTCCGACCACGCCGGCACACCGTCTGCTCCCTACCTGGCCGGCCTCGACTCCAGCCGGCTGAGCCCCGAGGTGCAGTCCATGGCCGAGAGCCGGGGATTTGAAGCTGATGACGAGAGGAGCGAGCTGGTCAGCGAGGGCCGGCCAGTGGAGACAGACAGCGAGAGCGACTTTCCGGTCTTCCCCGCCGCCCCGGCCTCGGACAGGCTCTTCCGAGGAAAACTCCAAGAGGCCGCGAGGACCAGCCGGAGAAACTCAGAAGGCAGTGAGGTCAGCTGCACGGAAGGAAGTTTAACACCAAGTTTAGAAAGCCGGAGACAGCTCTTCAGCTCCCATAAACTGATCGAGTGTGACACTCTGTCCAGGAAGAAATCCGCCAGGTTCAAGTCAGACAGTGGGAGTCTAGGAGATGCCAAGAATGAGAAAGAAGCCCCTTCCATCACCAAAGTGTTCGACGTTATGAAAAAAGGAAAATCCACCGGAAATTTACTGACACCACCAGCCAGAAGCGAATCGGACAAACAGGAACCCACTTGGAAAACAAAAATAGCCGATCGGTTAAAACTGAGGCCCAAAGCCCCGGCCGATGACATGTTTGGAGTAGGAAGTCAAAAAACCATCGCCGAACCTGCCAAAAGGAAAAACATCAAACGCAGACACACGCTGGGTGGGCACAGGGATGCTACTGAAATGAGTGTTCTGAATTTCTGGAAAGCCCAGGAGCACAGCGGGGACAGAGAATCCGAACTTTCAGCTGTGAATCGATTGAAGCCCAAATGCTCCGCCCAGGACCTGTCCATCTCAGACTGGCTGGCCAGGGAGCGGCTACGCACCAGTATGACTGACCTGAGCAGAGGGGACACGGGGGACCCCCGGCCTGAGAGTCTTGGCACCTTAGAAATACCAACCAGGGACCCGCCCCTGTCTTTCCAGTCTGATGCAGACAGTTCTTCCAGCACCTTGGCTTCAACTAACAGGGCCCCTCTTTCCACACCATCACAGTCACCTGACCAAATAAATGGAGAAAGCTTCCAGAACACGAGCCAAAACTCCAGTTCTGCAGCCAGGGTCCAACCTCATCAACTGTCTGAAACCCCAGATCACAAAGCACAGTTCCATCCCTGTCTTTAAACTGGGGGTCCTTTCTGGAGCGAATAAAAGCTACTGTTACACTTTCCAGTAACTCTGTAAATATTTTCTTGTACCAGAATTGTTATTATGCAGCCTTCATTTGGGCTGGTTTCATCATTTTGCACTGTGAAATAGCTTTACGGTGCATTACTACAGCCAGAAGAACATATATATATATATAAATATATAAATAAATATATATTTAAAATATATTGGATAGTTGTATACAAAGGAGCAAGGTATTTGTTGCAACTCACTGCATAGTGTGTACACCCAAGATAACAGAAGAAAATCTCTGGCGTTAGTATGCGGCAGACATGTTCTTTTGGTTTCATCACTAACAAAAGTGCCTCATCATAAAAATACATTTGGTTTTTAGGGTGCCATATTGTTAAAATTAGATAACGTACATTGAGCAAAAAAAAAAAAATGTGTTTTATTGGTAACAAATTTCATCACATTTACCAGTTTTAACACAGGTGGATACAGAACTTCCATTCTCTAGTCATTCCAGGTGGATCTCTGAGTTTTCTATTCCAACTTTTAATACAGTTTTTGAGTTTTGTGTGACTTGAATTTTTAATCTTTCTGTAAAATACATAACTTAAATGAACATATTATATGTGTATCTTTTCTTCAGATACCAGATTTGATATAAATGTTGTAACATAGGTGTGTAGATAGTGACCTGGATGGAACTGGCTTCTTTATGGAGAAGAATATAATTCTGCATGAGGACTTAATGGATCCAAACCTGTGTCATGCCTGTGTGCATACCCAATTAAACACTGGAAATAAAAATTGTTTTGGTGAACTTTGTATGGCTTGAAACTTATTAGTTACTAATATATAGTTAAATGCTATTCATTTATCACTGCCATTCTAATTTTTATTTTAGTTTTTTAGATTTATTTGAAAAATATTTATTTATCAGGTCTTAGCTGTATCACGTGGATCTTTCACTGTGGCACTCGGACTCTCTGGTTGTGCCACATGGACTCAGTAGCTGCAGCGTGTAAGCTTAGTTGCTTCTCAAGATGTGGGAACTTAATTTCCCAACCAGGGATTGAACCCATGTCCTGCGCATTGCGAGGAGAATTGTTCACCACTGGGCCGCCAGAGAAATCCCAGTTCTGCCTTTTAAAAATTACCCGGTCTTAACATTGCCCCCTCCTCTTTTTGGCTGTGTCTGGCAGAGATCTCTTATAATCGTTTCTATTGGCCTAACTTTACTTGTGTACACAGGTAATATTTAACTTTTCTGGCTGAAGTCATGTATGCTGTTTACCTTTTCATAGAGATAATGAGTAAAGAGAACATGCATTTAGAAGTCAAACCAACTCTATACTTCCTAGATACATAAACTTGGACACATTATTTAACTTCTCTGAATTTATTCCCTTGTACAAACAATGATGATAACAGTATCTACTATAAGGGTTATTAGATTTAAGTGAGATAGTGTTCCAAAATATTGCTTGCCACACAGTACTTGAAAAATGTTTATCAAAGATATTCTTAGAAATAGTGGGTAAAGATTATTAAATTTTACAAAAATCTGTCCAGTTTTAAATTTCACTTGTGTCTCATTTCTAAAAGTTCTGTTTAATTGTCTCAATTTAGCTTAATCAGTTGTGAGATCCATTTTATCACATTTTAAGTCTTCTTTTATGTCTATGAAATATTTAATCCATTGATGTTAGCATGAATTCTGGAATCAGACTGCCTGCTTCAAATCAAGGATCTGCCATTTACAAATTGGATGAGTTTGAACAGCTACCTGACTTCTCTGTGCCTTTCCTTACATGTGGAATGAAGGAAAGAACAATCCTTGTCTCATTGTTACATGTGGTTGCTGTTATTATTATATTTTAGGTCTGTTGCTTGCCATAGCTTCAGTTTTATCAAGTCTGATTCTTTCATCTTTAACGTCTTTCTTTTCTAAAATTTATTTTTTTGGCCATGCTGTGTGGCATGTGGGATTCTAGTTCCCTGGCCATTGGGAGTTCAGAGTCCCAACTAATAGACCGCCAGGGAAGTCCATAACCTCTTAATTCTTTAATTTGATATTTCTGTTGACCCTAGTTAATGGTGACTCTGTTTGAATGTTTGGAGTGTCTATTCATGGAAGTCAGAATAAGAGACTTGTAATTTTATCATTGTCATTTTTGTGCCAAAAAAGTAAATCTTTGTCACGGTGCACCATAATTCAGTGTACCCAAATAATCATTTTCCCTTTTTCTATTTTTGAGAATACCAAAAGGCTCCTTTTTGAAGAGAAAGTGGGAGGAAGAAAGGCATTTGAGATGCCAGTTAGAGCTTTGTAAGTCAACCTAAGATTCCTAGTATCTTATAGTCACACAAGAGCCTCTGGGGAGTTTTTTTTTATAGAAGTCCTTTAGATTCAGAGAATAACATCTTTAGTTTCCTAGAGAATTCAACACAAAAGCTGAAATATGACTTTGTATTATATTTCTAGGATAGATACCATTATAAATATTAGGAAACAGTAAACTTCCCATTCCTCTAGTCCATTCCAATGGACATCAGGCAAACAAAACTCGTAAATCATAAAATTATAGCTTCAGTATTCAAACTTCATGGGGTTCCTCATCTTGCTGAGAAGGGTCCGTGGACTGAAGGACCTTGGGTCCACCTCACCCCACAAGTCTCCCCACACGCTTTTCGTCTGCTTGTCACCTCCCTCCTTTCTCCTCCCCTTATCCCTGGAATATTGGCCACCTCCCCTCAGGCACCACTTCCAGCCCAGGTACCCACTAGGTACCTAGAAAGATGTGAGGAAATTCCTGGGAGAGAGGTAAGCAGATAAGGTCACTTAAAGCAGCGCTGTATCTTTTCTAATTCCAGGGAAGACAGCGTGGCAGAAAACCCCGTTTGTTCGTGCTTGGTGCTCTAGAGGCTGGCCCTGTGAGGGGAGGGCAGTCTGAGCCCCCGGGACGCCCGGGGCTGACGTCCCCTTTGGACACGTGTGTGCGTCTTCAGCAGAAGTGCATGTGCTCTGAACTTGGGAGTTTGCGTACCACCAGGGCGATCAAAAGTAGGTGGCATTCTCCTTGGAAACAGCTAAGGCAGGGCAATTCTGCCCTGACTGAGAAGGGGGCTGGTTAGAGCCCAGAGTGGTAGCTGGACAGTGTGGCTGCCCCCACCATACTGGTTCCTTGAGAAAAGTTGGGGAAGGGTCAAGGCCTTGGCCGGGAGGGCATTCCTTCCTTTGGCTTTGGTGTGACTCAGTAATTAGTAATTGAGCTAACCTTTCAAGTCTTTGGTCTCCAGTTTTTTTTTTTTTTTAAGTTTTGGATTTTTTGGTTTTGGTTTTAATATTGCCAGCTTTTCTCAGTGCCGCCATTTTCCCAAAAGCCTCTGTTGTTGCTATGGTAACAGTTCACGTTACCATAGTGCGTGGGGGCACGTGCTGGCTGCCTAAGCACCCACTAACGCTGAGGCAATCTGAGAGTTCCTGCTTGCCAATGTTATCCCGGGGCAAGCCCGAGGTTTACCTTTTCAGAAGGTGGATATGGAAGGAAGGGGCAAGAGAAATGAGACACTCCTCCTCCCCTTTTGCCTGCATGGAAAAGCGCTGCCTTTGTGGCCTAGCGTGCCGAGGCCTTGCTTATTTTGGCTCCAACCGACTTTTAAGACATCGCTGGGGCTCCTTGTCTCAGGCACCACCAGCCCGGGCCACGAAGCGGGTGTCCAGGCCCGGCTTCACTAAGTGGGTTCTGCCTCTCCAGCTCCTTGGAGCCGCCACCTGTTCCTCAGCCCTTTCCTCCTCGCAGAGCTTTAGAACCAGATGATTCTCCTTAACAGCAAATTCCCAGCCTCGCCCTGGTCAGCAAGCTTTCCACGCCCGGCAGTTAACGGCTGGGCGCCCTCAGCTTAGGGCCCACAGGCCGGTGCGCCCGGCGGAGCATTCCAGAGCTGCATGGGGCGGGTCCTGCAGCCTGGGACGCCCCGGGCTCCTCCCTCCCTCCCTCCCAAACCCTACTTGTGACGCCCGACAGACGTAGCATAAGGGTCAAATTTTGAAAAGGTGAAATTGTGGGGCAAAAAAATAAAGAGCTGGGGGTGTGAAGGCCAGAGGAAGCAGGCCCAGGGAACCGGAAACTCTTTTCCTTCTTCCTCGCTGGGGGCCCCAGTGTCATAGTCAACTCCTAAGTCTGAAGGACTTGCCCCCCAGACGAGCGGCTTTTGGCTGGAAAATGGAATGCAACCCACTCCCTCCCTGGCGTCTTTCAAGGGCCGAGAACTGGATGGATACAAACCAGACGCCATCTTCTCCGAGCTTCCGCCGCGAGGAGACAGGAAGGTCTCAGAGGTGAGTGTTGACAAGCCGCATCGTTCTTGGTTGTGAGGGGACTGTCTCGTGCATTGTTGGATGTTCGGCAGCACCCTGGAGCCCACCCACTGGACATCAGTAGCACCCTTAGGGCCCCAGTTGCGAGTCCTCAAAATTGTCTCCACATATTCCCAGCTGTCTCCTGGGGGCAAATCCCCTCTAGTTGGAAACCTGGGAGGCAGTTGTTGGTCCCCAGGAGATGGAGGACCCTCTCTGCCAGCGATGGTGGGAGGGATGGAGTGGGTGGAGTTGGGGGGAGTTGGGGGAGTCTACAACCTAGTGAACTGGAGTCAGCGCATGCGCTGTGAGAACACCCCCAGCCGAGTGAGTCGACTTCCAGGAGTGTGGACCCGAGAGTTTTGGATGCGCAGGTACTGGCAGAGGTGCTTCAAAAACACACCAGGGCCGAATGTCTCTTTTTTTGGTAGTATGTGACTTCTTGTTGTGGAGGGAAATTCCACATACCTCCCCCGCTATCCTGCTAGGGCTTGGGGATACAACTAGGGTTTCCCATAAGCTGAGAGTTACTAAAACACAAAGGTAATGTCTTGGCATTCCTTGCATTGAGGCACACGAGTCTGCCGAGCCTGTTGGAGATGTTGGTAGGAGCTGCATAGCGGAGCCCCGTGGGTCCCAGTAAAGGGTTTGGATTTTATTTAAGGCGCCTGGAATGATCTGTTGACTCTTAACAGGTGGAAATGCAACAGGGATACATATAAATTCGTACTTGAGTGCAGAGTTATCAGTTGCACAGTGTAGAAAGGGGCTTGGGTGACTTGGCATTTGTTTACTTGGAAAAGCCTCGCTGGCTTTTGCTGACACCAGGGAGTGAACTGTGGGGGCCCTGCTGCTCAGAGTCAACTAGAGTCCTGGGGGCTCAAATAGGAACTGGATCATGAGACTAAGAGTGGAACCCTCTCACTAGGCTCTGTCTTTCGTTCAGATTTCGGTTCCGGGTTGAACCATTGCTTTGGTAAGCTTACCTGAGTCAGGCCCTGGGTTTCCCTGGCTTCTTTCCTTACCCACATGTCAGTAGCTTCCTGCTCCTCCATCCCTATCATGGGCAGCACACCTTCCTGCAGAAATCCCACAGGTAAAAATGAAAGGGCAGTAAGTTCATGGTGAGCAGAGGCAGGAGAGAGGGCTGCCTTGTGTGGATTCACACTCCTGCCTGTGGGATTTGAGTTCAGAGGGTATCCCACCACAGTTCCTGTCTTAGCTCCTCTGGCCAACAAGCACAACAGGGGGTGTGGCTTGTACAGCAAACATGTCCTCAGCTGGAGAGGCCAGAAGTTCAAGATCAGGGTGCCAGCTTGCTTGGGTTCTGGTGAAGGCTCTCCTCCTGCCTTGCAGATGACCATCTTCTCAGGTGTCTTCTCTTAGAAGGGCATTAATCCTAACAGGAGGGCCTCACCCTCATCGCTTCATTTAACCTTCATTACCTGCCACAAGCCCCGCCTCCATATACCATCATGTTAGGGAAGCCCTAGCTTATAAAGGACACCAGCATTCAGTCCATAACAGTTCTGGCCTCCCATACTTGGAATGCCACCATTTTATGCTTGACTCTGTGATTAAAAGTAGCCTTCTTCCTACAGCCCTAGAGCACTTAGAGGGAACGGAGGGAACCGTTACTTTTCTAGTGCTTTATTTATCAGCTCAGTTCAGTTGCTCAGTCGTGTCAGACTTGTTGCAACCCCAGGCTTCCCTGTCCATCACCAACCCCCAGAGCTTGCCGAAACTCATGTCCATCCAGTCAGTGATGTCATCCAACTATCTCATCCTCTGTCATACCCTTCTCCTGGCTTCAGTCTTTACCAGAATCAGGGTCTTTTCCAATGAGTCAGTTCTTCACATCAGCTGTCCAAATATTGGAGCTTCAGCTTCAACATCAATCCTTCCAGTGAATATTCAGGACTGATTTCCTGTAGGATTGACTGGTTTGATCTCCTTGCTGTCCAAAGGACTCTCAACAGTCTTCTCCAACTCCACAGTTCAAAAGCATCAACTTTATTTGTCACTTTCCCCCAAATAGGAATGATGGGAGGTACTGAGTAGTTCTGAGAGGGAGGTCCTGAAATGAGGGCAGATGCCACCTGTCTCACACATTCATCCAGGGCCATCAGTGCATACCACCTCTTGGTTGTTCATTTGGATAACTGGTCAAAACTGAGAAGGAAGTTGAATTTAGTGAGGAGCGGGCTGGAGGAATCATAGGCTGGAATCAAGATTGCCAGGAGAAATATCAATAACCTCAGATATGCAGATGACATCACTCTTATGGCAGAAAGCGAAGAACTAAAGAGCCTCTTATTGAAAGTGAAAGAGGAGAGTGAAAAAGTTGGCTTAAAATTCAACGTTCAGAAAACTAAGATCATGGCATCTGGTCCCATCACTTCATGGCAAATAGATGGGGAAACAGTGGAAACAGTGTCAGACTTCATTTTTCTGGGCTCCAAAATCACTGCAGATGGTGACTGCAGCCATGAAATTAAAAGACACTTACTCCCTGGAAGGAAAGTTACGACCAACCTAGACAGCATATTGAAAAGCAGAGACATTACTTTGCCAACAAAAGTCCATCTAGTCAAGGCTATGGTTTTTCCAGCGGTCATGTATGGATGTGAGAGTTGGACTGTGAACAAAGCTGAGCGCTGAAGAATTGATGCTTTTGAACTGTGGTGCTGGAGAAGACTCTTGAGAGTCCCTTGGACTGCAAGGAGATCCAACCCGTCCATCCTAAAGGAAATCAGTCCTGAATATTCATTGGAAGGACTGATGCTGAAGCTGAAACTCCAATACTTTGGCCACCTGATGCGAAGAGCTGACTCATTGGAAAAGACCCTGATGCTGGGAAAGATTGAGGGCAGGAGAAGGGGATGACAGAGGATGAGATGGTTGGATGGCATCACCAACTCAATGGACATGGGTGTGAGTGAACCCTGGAAGTTGGTGATGGACAGGGAGGCCTGGTGTGCTGTGATTCATGGGGTCACAAAGAGTCGGACATGACTGAGCGACTGAACTGAACTGAGGGCTTGCAATGGTGTGTGTATTTTATGTTTATTTGGCTGGACTGAGTCTTAGTTTCAGCATGTGGGGTCTTTAGTTTTGGCATGAAAACTGTTAACTGCATCATCTGTAGTCTAGTTTCCTGACCAGGATTCCAGTGCAGGTCCTCTGCAGTGGGAGTGCAGAGTCTTCAGCCACTGGACTACCAGGGAAGTTCCTGCAATATCTTAGAGAAAGTTCCAGAAATGACCACCAGGTGGCAGCAAGCAAACAGTTGTTTGGTAAAATGCTGCTGAACTGGAGGGAGTCTTTAAGTTTTGGATGACACAGATGTGAGCTTCTCAGCCATCTTCCATCAGATTCCACCAAAAAGCATCGTTCTTCATGGTTTGTAGCAGGTCCTGTTATGAATCCCTGTATGTATGGAGAGACTTCAGTCTCTGTACTTTTAAATTTTTACTGACTACTTCACACCACTTGGGGGTGTGTCAGCTCCCCCAAGGATTATGCAAGGGAGAGTGTTCATAGCAGGGCCCCTGATCCTGGCTTCTTAGAATATTCCAGGCAGAGAGAACAGCTTGTGGCTCAGGCTTGTCTAATGGGCAGGACAGACAGCAAGGCAGGTGGAACAGAGGGAGGGACATGGCAGATGGTTTGAGCTGAGATGAGGGGTGGGTAGCAGCCAGCTCCCATAGGGCAGGGATGGCTTGCTTTGTTGTGGGAGTGTGTCCTTGAGGAATTTTGGACAGATGGGGCAGAAGGAGGACATAACCTCTTTCTCTGGGGTCAGTCAGTGACAGGGCATTCTGTTCTTCTGGGACCCAGGCGTGGCAGACCTGGCCAGACCCACCCACTGTGTGCTTCTGTTCCGTGGAAACGAAGACTGTCTGACTGCAAGCGCCATACAGTGGCCTATTTATTCCTGAGAGTCTGCTTTCCTGACTCCATCTCCAGGGGACTGAACTCTTTCTTGGTTGTGAAATATTCCCACTTGGCTTGGTTTACCTGAACTGATGGCAGGGGTAAATAAAAAGCCCTTCTGAGGGTACTGGAGGTGTTCAGGTCCCTTGGCTTCAGAAAGAGCAGGGACCAGGTCTGGCTGGCTCTTTTCTGGCCCAGAGGAGACCAGAAGTGCGGAGGCGAGAGGCGCCGCGGCCCCAGTCTCTGGCAGTAGTGTGGCCCAGAGATCGCAAAATCAGAAAGGGGGAAAGACAAGAAAGGAAACTAAACGGCTCAAAGACGGACTCCATCTTCCTCACAGATCCAAGGAATCTTAGCCCTCTGATCTGCCTGGAATCATAGATCCAATCTCTCTTAAGAGGCAGCACTGAAAACCACTGTAAGTGCTGCGTCAAACAGAATGTGATTAACTGCTACGGAGAAGCACTTAACTAATGCATTACTGGGCTGGCCGACTTTTAAAAATATTTTTTATATTGGAGTATGGTTTATTTACAATGTTGTGTTAGTTTCAGGCATACAACAAGGTGAATCAGTTATACATGTATCCATTCTTTTACTGTATAGATTATAACAGAATATTGAATAGAGTTCCCTGTGCTACATCCTCCTCATGTGTATATATATATAGTAGTATGTATATGTTAATCCCAAACTCCTAATTTATCCCTCACCTCCGCAGCCTTTCCCCTTTGGTAACCATAAATTTGTTTTCCTAGTCCATAGGTCTGTTTCTGTTTTGTAATAAATTTATTTGTATCGTTTTTTAGGTTCCACATATAACTGATACATGGTATTTGTCTTTCTCTGTCTGACTTAGTATGATACTCTCTAGGCCCATCGACGTTACTGCTTTTGGATGGCTGAGTAACATTCCAGTGTGTGTGTGTACACACCCGAAAGCTTGTGTCTCTTTATCTTTTTAATTGAATTTTTATTGGACTCACGTTGATATACAGGGCTGTATGTGTTTTAGGTGTACATAGTCTCTTATTTATACATATACAAATATCTATTCATCTTTGGATTCTTTTCCCACATAAGTTATTACCGAGTGTCGAGTAGACTTCCCTTGCTATACCTAGGTCTTTGTTGGTTATCTATTTTATATGTAATAGAGTAGTTTCTGTTTTTCAATCCCAGCTTCTTATTTCCCACATCTCTGTTTTTTGGTAACCATGATTTTGTTTTCTACTTTTGTGTGTCTGTTTCTCCTTTATTAATTGGTTTATATTGTTACTAATTTTTAGATTCCACCTGTAAATGATATCATATGATATTTGTCTTTTATTTCCAACTTATTTCACTTAGTATGTTACAACTAGACCCATCTAGGTTGCTGCAGTTGGCATTATTGAGTTCTTTTTCATGCCTCAATGTGGACATAAATGATTTCTTTATCCATTCACCTGTCAATAGACACTTAGGTTGTCTCCATGTCTTGGCTATTGTGAATAATACTGTTATGAAATAGAGGTGCGTAGATGTTTTTGGATTATTGTTTTGTCTGAATTTATGCCCAGGAGTGGGATTGCTGGTTCATATATGGTAGCTCTGTCTTTAGTCTGTATTGCTACTGCCCTGTGTGGGTTGGTAAAGGTGAAAATTGGTTCCTACTGCCCTTCATCATCGAGCAGAGACTTCTTATTTGTTCCATAGGGAATACTAGTAGGTAAAGTGTTTAAGTAAAGCCATAGATAGGGACTGAGGGACGTGTTACCGACCAGAGTTCTTGGCCTCCTTAATCAATAGAAATTAATTAGAAGCCACACAAGAGGTTCAGGCCAGCTTTACTGGGGTCCCTGCTGCAGCAGGAGGGAGCAAGAACAAAGAGATTCCCTTGCTTGTTTGCTTCCTGAGGCAGGCAAGCTTGTGCCTTATGTGCGGGAAGGGAAGGGATAAGGCCGGGGGTCAGGCCAGAAGGGTGCCTTAGGTGGGTCGCCCATCCCTTAGGTGGTGTTTTGCTGGGGGCTCTTCAGAAGTGGCAGTTGGGTTCTTTGGTCTCTTGGACTCTCTTGTCGAGAATTTGTCCCAGCTGCACCAGCACGTGCTTTTTAGTTCCATACAGTTTCTCTGTAATTTACTTATTGAAGGGACATGTGCCCAGATGCAAGCATTGCAGCACTGCGGCAAAGGGTCCCAGGCCTGTCTCATTCTTTCCTGAGAGACTCTGCACACGTATTCTTTAGGGGCTCAAGTTCTCTTCTGAAATTTCTTCCTGCTGGACAGGGGCCACAGACCCTAGCCTGCCCTAGAGGTGCAGAAGTCCCTCACTGACTGTTCCAGGAACTTGCAGGATCCTTTTGCCCCTGCCAAAATTATGAAGCCCCTCTGCCCCGGCATATAGTTCCTTAATGTTAACTTTTACCTGTCCTATCGCCTTGATCCACGTGTAACAGGAAGTATTAGTTACTGCACAAACTACCTTGTTCTGCTAGAAGGTACTCAAGTGGCAGACGGTTGTCAAGAACCACACCAACCAAGGAAACAAGAGAGGTCCCCAGTCTTGTTGAGACTTCCAATAGGAGCCCCTTCCCCCTACATCATTTTACTCATCTATCGATGGTGCCTGTCTTCTGAACAGGTATCTCAGATCTTCCACTGACACTCAGGTGTATTGTGCTTTTCTTGTGACCTGTGGGGCCTCTGGAGGTGAAAGCTTTAGACTGGACAAATGTACCCAATTTGATATGCCTTGTAGTTTGACAGCAGTGGGGGGTGGTTAAAATTACTTTATAGGGGGCCCTTCCATTTTGGCAGTAGTTGATCTTCAGGAGACCCCTCTTCCCGGGTTTTAAGAAAAACTTGGTCCCTGGCGTTAATTTGTGAAGGAACTGCTCCTTTCTCTGTGTTTTCAGTGGACACTGGCATTGCCTTATGGACATAGCCCTGGATTGCCTTCTGAACTTGTCGTAGATTAATAATATACCAGGACCTGGCTCACGACCTCATTTAGCAGAATGTCAGTAGTAAGAAAAGGCCGCCTGTAGGCACTTCAAATGGGCTAAGCCTCATACCACTCCTGGGGGCTACACAGACCTGAAGAGTGCAGTAGGAAGCAAGTTGGTCCAGGGTTCATGAGTTTCTTGGCAAAGCTTTGCTAAGGTTTTCCTTAAAGTGTGGTTGATTTTCTCCGCCTTCACTGAAGACTGGGGGTGCCATAAGGCATGTAGCTTGGAGTCTATCCCTAGGGCCATTGTGAGCCCCTGTGTGGGTTTGGCTGTAAAAGAGGGCCCGCTATCATTCTGCAAGGACTTCGAAAGTCCAAACAAGGACTTGTTTCTTTTAGAAGGGACTTACGGGAACTTCCCTGATAGTCCAGTGGTTAAGACTGGGCCTTCCAATGCAGGGGGTACAAGTTCAATCCCTGGTTGAGGAACTAAGATCCCACTGCCTCACAGACAACCAAAACATGAAGCAGAAGCAATATTGTAGTAAATTTAATAAAGACTTAAAAAAAAAAAAAAAAGGAGTCCACATGAAAAAAAAAGACGGGCTTACAGACTTCCATAGCCTCTTCAGATCAGGTGGGAAAGGTTTCAGCCCATCCTGTGGAAGTATCAACAATCACCAGAAAATATTTACATCCTGATCGTGGGAGCATTTGGGTGAAATCTAACTGCCAGTCTTCCCCCGGATATGTCCCTCTGCGTTGTATTGACCTGAGTAATGAAGGGGGCATTGGATGGGTCTGTGGTTATTATGGGCTCATAATAACCAATAATGGGCAAGCGTTACTTGTTTTACTGGTCTTCTGAGCCCCTGCCCTGAAGAAGCCTTTTGTGTCGAGTCCCATGGTGCCTCCCTCCCGTGGTGGGTGGCATCACGTAAGCTCTTGGTGAGTTTCCATTGTTGGGCCTCAGGGATTAGAACCTCCTCCTTTTTATCCCAGCCTATACTTCCTTTCTCAGAGCCTCGTTTCTCAGCATGCTTGTGTTCCTGTGAGGAGTACTGGGCCAGGCTGGGGAGTGCAGGCGGGCCCATCACTAGAGCCATAACTTGAACAGTCAAGGGGACTGTTCTGCAGTTTGATCAGCTTTGCCATGCCCTTGGCTTACAAAGGATCCATCCCTCTGATGACACCCACAGTGAACTAGTGCTGCCCAGGTCGGGAGCTGCACTGCTTCTAAAAGAGCCAGAACCAAGTCTTTATGTTCTGTGGAAGAGTTTCTAGTGGCTATTAGGTTGGTGCAAAAGTAATTACGGTTTCAGACCCTGAATTTTATATCATTATATAACTAGGCTCAAACACATCCTTATCAATCGAAATAGGAACCACTGCAGTCAACACATTTTTGCCAATGAGAAATAAGTTTGTTTATTCCCATAGCGTAAAAATCCATGCTTTGGGATTTGACAAACTCTTGAAAAGCATTTTCTGTGTCCTGCTGGTTGTAGAAGTATTTTCCCTGCAAAAAGTTGTCGAGATGCTTGAAGAAGTGGTAATCAGTTGGCAAGAGGTCAGGTGAATATGGCAGATGAATTGTAGCCCAGTTCGTTCAACTTTTGAAGCACTGGTTACGCCGTGTGGCTGGGCGTTGTCACGAAGAGTTGGGCCCTTTCTGTGAACCAGTGCCGGCTGCAGGTGCTGCTTCTCACTGCAGTGGCTTCTCTCGTCGTGGAGCGTGGGCTCTAGAGTGCGGGCTCAGCAGCTGTGGTATATGGGGTGTGGGCTCTAGAGTGTGGGCTCAGCAGCTGTGGCATATGGGCGTGGATGCCCCACGTGAAATCTTCCCACACCAGGGATCAAACCTGTGTTCCCTGCTTTGGCAGGTGGATTCTTTTTTTTAACCCTTTAAAAAATTTTTAATTGAAATAGAGTCGATTCACAATGTCGTGTTAGTTTCAGGTATACAGCTAAGTGATTCAGTTATGTGTATTTAAATATAATCTCTTTTTAGATTCTTTTCCATTATAGGTTATTTACAAGATAATTCACACTTTTGAAGTATACAGTTCAGTGTTCCTCATTTTACCCTCTTCTTAGACCCTGGCAATTGCTAATCCAATTTATGTCTCTGTGGATTTATCTATGCTGACATTTATTTTCATTTCATATAAATTGAATCGTAGAATATATAGCTTTTTGCATTTGACTTCTTTCATTTAGCACAAAGTTTTAAAGATTCATGTATGTTTTAGTATATATCAGTTCTTAGTTTCTTTCTGTCGCCCTGGTATACTGCATTTTATTTGTTCATTTGTCAACTAGTGGACATTGGGTTGTTCCCACTATTAGGCTATTATGTTGCTATGAATGTTCCTGTGCAAGTTTTGTGGGGATATATATTTTCAGTTCTCTTGGATGATATGTTGAGTAGAATTACTGAATCATATGGTAACTATAGGCTTAACTTTTTAAGGAACTGCCAACCTGTTTTCCAAGGTGTCTACACATCATTTTATATTATCTCCAGTAGTGTATGAGGGTTCAATTTCCCCACATCTTTGCCAAATATGTTACTGTCTTTTTGAGTATAGCCTTCCTAATATATCGAAAGTGTACCTCATTGTGATTTTGAGTTAAATGTATTTTGATTCGAAAGCATTTTTGAGAATTTTAATGTATCCTTTATGACTAATAGTCATAGCTGTCATTTATTGAATATCTTTCTAAACAATATCTTGTGGGTATAATTGCAGCTAGTCCTTCGTAATCTAGTGATCCACATTCATGGTTCAACCAACTCTGGCTCAAAAGTATTTGGAAAAAAAAATTCCAGAAAGTTTCAAAAAGCAAAGCTGAATATGCCATGCTGTCAACTATTTCCATAGTATTCACATTGTACGAGGTATTATAAGTAACATAGAGCTGATTTAAGTACACAGGTGGATGCATAACTTATATGCAAATACTGTAGCGTTTTATGTACAGTACTTGAACATCTGCATAGTTTGGTATGGGAGGACTGGTGTCCTGGAATTGACCCCCTGTAGAGACCAAGGGACCACTCTATTCCTTTTCTATGAAGAGATCAGAGTAAAGAAAGTCAACTGCTCTTATGGTTTTCACTGAAGTAGAGTCAGCTTTTGCAGTCAGGGCTGTCTAACACCCATGTCTTTATTGTGCAAATCCCTTATATGTTACAGAGACAACACTCGAATCTGGTAGTTCTCAAACTCCAGCATTTGAATTTCTACCTTGAGACTCACAGCCCAGAGAATCTTCATTTCAGTGGAGAGACTTTAGGTCTTGCAGAACATCCTGGTCCTAAATTCTGGAGAAGGATCAGAAGGAGCCTCACTTGAGCGATTTGTCTTTTTTACTTGCCCAGCCTAATCAGCTCCATTCTGGTAGAATATTCAGCTAGGTGATGTAGCCTTGACTTCACACATTTATGTTCTTGTACTGATGTAGGTAATTTCCCAGCAAGTGGATTCTTAACCACTGGACCACCAGGGAAGTCCCACCAAGCTGCTGAACAGGGAGGGTCGGGGTGTTGCAAAGGGACTGGCAGGGCCTAGGGAGTCCATGTTTTAGGAATTTGCTGAGCAGCAGTTGGAGTCCCCTCAGGGCTTCAGGCTTTAAGGGGTATTATCTCTTCCTGGGGCATGTTATTTATTAACCTTATTTTTATTGGGGGAACACATTTTGCCCTTCCTGGCACTGAGGTATCCCAAACTGCAGGAGCTACTTATTCTCTAATTTCTTGGGGGATGTCTTGGGGAATATTTGATGCCAACATGTGGGTCATCTGGGGCTCCTTATAGATGCATTCTGTTTGGATTCTTTCCCTTCTTGGACTTTACCCTGTCCTAAGAATATACTCAGAGAAAGCAGTGGCACCCACTCCAGTACTCTTGCCTGGAAAATCCCATGGACGAAGAAGCCTGGTAGGCTGCAGTCCATGGGGTCGAGAAGAGTCAGACACGACTGAGAGACTTCACTTTCACTTTTCACTTTCATGCATTGGAGAAGGAAATGGCAACCCACTCCAGTGTTCTTGCCTGGAGAATCACAGGGACTGCGGAGCCTGGTGGGCGGCCGTCTATGGGGTCGCATAGAGTCAGACATGACTGAAGTGACTTAGCAGCAGCAGCAGCAAGAATATACTGGCTCCTAACTTATTTAGCAAATCTCCCAAGGAGGGGGACAGGGCATTCTGTCATGTACAGAAAGAAGTGAGTAATAATAATGGACCTGACTCTGCAGTCAAGGGGAGACATAAATCACTTACCTTTAGCCATCCATCAATTCCAGGCCAGTGCAGTCACGATCGGAGAGGGGCCTGGTTGGCCATGACAGAACAGAGCAGACAGCTCCTATAAGGCATTCAGTTCTCCTACCCACCACATCGAGGGTGACCCGAGGCTCTGCTGGAGTGATGAGGATGGATCTAGTGGGATGTGGAGCTGGGCAGGCCCTGGGCCCTGTCAGACGATATGTGGGCAGGAACCTCTCGTCTGAGACATTCGCAAGGGGTTGCCCCTCCGGCATCCCACAGCAGGGTGCTCAGGATATTCCCCCTTCCAGTGCCCACCTTTCCAACAGAAGGCACGCTGCTTCAGACCAGGCAGCTTCTTGGTGGTCTGTCCAGCCTTCTCAGCCCTCCAGACTCCCCTAGAGGTGGTGGGTGAATCAGAGCAGCTAACAGCTGCCTTTTCTTTATTGGATAGCTGTTAAGTCTCGGTTGTTAGAGACCTTGAAGGCCTCATCTGCAAGATTGACAGTGGGGTTTGGGGCCCAGCCCCTAACTTGTGTAATTCTCTCTGGGTGTCAGGAATGGTCTGGATGATAAAACATATAGCCAGCAGTGTCCTTCCTTCTGTGGACTCAGGGTCTGTCTGGGTGTCTTCCCTGAATCCTCTGTCGCCCAGCTCAGGAAGACTGCCAGGTTTTCATCTTTTTCCTGTGTAATCTCTTGCACCTTATCATAACTTACAGGCTTCACCATACACCTTTTTGTTGCTTCTGATAAATGAATACTGCCTCATCTTCTGGCTGACACGATCTTCACAGTCTCAGTGCGGGTCATGTTCTGGGAGTGATCCCCACCAACCTGATGAGTTTGGTGGTGTGGGTTGGTAGCCGATAGGCCATGTGCATGTTCCTGGCCTTTCTTAGTGTACGCACCTTTTAATCTGGGGTGCAAGAGGGGGCCAGATAACCACGATGCTCTGCCAGGTGAGAGAGAGTGCCAACCTTAGCCTGATAAATTCATCCCTAAACTTGTCAAGGTTCTCTGAGAACCTGGCAAACCTCTCCTTACAGATTAACCCAGTTAGTTTAGGATCTCTCGTTGGGATTTTCTAGGGGCCCCTTGAACAAGCACCCCGAAGTTAACTGAAAGTCAAAGAGAATTTCAATTAGAATTTCATATTTGGGAAGTCTGTCAAATATTTTAAAAAGTTTTAAAACACCTGGTCAGATAGTATCATAGCTTTCTGTGAACAATACTCCTTGAGCTAAAGTCGGGGCGGGGGGTGGGGCGGAAATCAAAGGTAAATACAGATCACTTTAAGGCACAGGAACTGACATGATTTGGTATCACAAGTAGCATTCCAGGACAACTTTGTTCTCTTACGAGAGGAACCAAATCCAGTTTTGCACCAGCCTACTCTTAAAATCCATTTGCCTAATTAAATTTAATCCAACCTTAGAAAATCCTGACCAGTTACAAAATTCTTAATGTTTCTCTTCTTCAAACCTTCTGCAACTTTCTGTCGCCATACGTTGTCCCTTATTCTTTCCTCATTCGGAAATACCCAGCTCTAGGACAAAATCACATTTTTTCCTTTCAACAAAATATATTTCCATTCCTCATACATTCTTTTCTGAAAACTCATCCTACTTCCCTTCAGCAACCACGAATCGTTCTTTACATTAGCATCCATAAGTTGGTAGAGAACTTGGCAAGGTGGCACCAAACATCTTTAGTTTTTCTCTTACAAGACAAGAGTAGGTAAATTTAGACCTGTTTAGCAATTAATGTTCCAGTATTTTATCTTCTTTGAAATGGCCTGAATATTCAGTTACTTCCTATCATTTAACTTGATTTAGTTTCAAATTTGCCAAAATTTAGAGAGACTGCTGTAGATGGACATTTCCAAAACATAATTATTCCTATAGAATTTTCCAAGAAGTTCTTATTTCAGTTACATTTACTTCAGTGTATTAGTTGCTCAGTCTTATCCAACTCTTTGTGACCCCATGGACTGTGGCCTGCCAGGCTCCTCTGTCCATGGAATATTCCTGGCAAGAATATGGAATGGGTAGCCATTCCCTTCTGGGGATCTTCCCAACTCAGGGATCAAACTCACATCTCCTGCATTGCAGGTGGATTCTTTACCTTCTGAGCCACCAAGGAAATGTTAAATTTAAATTAAATTTTACTTAAATTTAATATCAGATTTTTTTTTCCTGTTGATGGATATTTTAACAGAAAGAATATGCTTACTGACTTTCAGTAACCCTAGGTACAGTGAAAGTATTATACTTATTACTGTAAGGACAGGTCTATATAAAACCCACAAGCTTAAGCTAGACAAGTTAATTTGTATGGAACCAGAGATCTTACAGTTTTCCCACTTGAATCTAAAATGGCCCTCTTTTTTCCCTCAGTTTTGGGGACTACTGACGAACCAGGTAGTTGGTTCTGAAGAGCCCAGGCACAACAGTGACGCTGCAAAGGCAGAGGAGAGAAAAGTACAAGCTCCTGTGTTTCTTTTTGTTCTTTAAAATCTCACTAGGTAACCCAAGGCTGGAGTCGCAGGCAGTGTGGGCTGTGTTTGTGTTTCAAGGCTTAAGTGCTCCAGGGGCAGCTGGACAGACAAAACTACAACACCGAGAATCCAACCACAAAACAAAGGCCCAAGCTAGAAGTTTTCAGGATAAAGGGGACAGCAGTGTAGGGGTGAGGACCAAGGGAGAGTAAAGGAGGAGGGACAAAAAAGACTGAGAAAGAGAAAAAGACAGAGGTTGCTAGCTCAACCCACCCCTGCGTGCGCCCTTTCAAGCACCAACCTGCTAGTTTCCAGAAAGGATCAAGGAAGGGGGGAGCGCCCTGTCCAGTGCCCACTGAGGTGATCAAAACCAGAAACTGGCTAGTTGTATATCATCTGTGGGTCCTCAACCCCCCAGATGGGACCCTCATCCACACATCCGCCAGTGTATAGAAATCTGCCGCTTCAACCTGTCCCCATAGGACTTCTCTTGGTGGCAGGATAATAAAGGTGATTCTCCCAAAGCTCTGGTCAGGGAGATCCCACTGGCCCAAAGTCTGCAAAACGAGTGGCAAGCTCTCCCTGTGCTGGTCATCCGTCAAGATAGGCCCTGACAGCCAGCGATCTCACAGGCTAAGAGGAGTGATGCTGGGGCTGCACCATGTCCAGTCTCAGAAGAAGAGGACGGAAGTAAGAGGACAGAGAGGAGAGGGCGGAGAAGTAGAGAGATTTTAGGGGAGTGAAGTGAAAGTTGCTATGTCATGTCTGACTCTGTGACCCCAGGTCAGAATTCTGGAGTGTGTAGCCTTTCCCTTCTCCAGGGGATCTTCCCAATCCCAGGATCGAACCCAGGTCTCCTGCATTGAAGGTGGATTCTTCACCAGCTGAGCCACAAGGGAAGCTTTTGGAGAGGGAGAGGGACAAAGGGGAGGGGGAAGTGTTTCTTGAATGAGAGTCCTGAGGCCCCAGAGGATGGGAAAGCAGACAGTGAAACAAAAGGTTCAGGCAGCCACTTGAGATCCACAGGGAGGCTGCTTTTGGTGGCCCTGGAGGTGCCCAGATCCTCTTCTTAGAAGGGGACAAGTGCCCACGTTGAGCACCACAAAATATGTTACCTATCAGGGTTGTTCAGCTCAGTCGTGTCCGACTCTTTGCAACCCCATGGACTGTAGCACGCCAGGCTTCCCTGTCCATCATCACTCCCGGAGCTTGCTCAAACACATGTCCATTGAGTCAGTGATGCCATCCAACCATCTCATCCTCTATCATCCCCTTCTCCTCCTGCCTTCAATCTTTCCCAGCATCAGTGTCTTTTCCAGTGAGTCAGTTCTTCACATCAGGTGGCCAAAGTATTGAAGCTTCAGCATCAGTCCTTCCAATGAGTATTCTGGACTGATTTCCTTTAGGATTGACTGGTTGGATCTCCTTACAGTCTAAGGGAATCTCAAGAGACTTCTCCAACCACAGTTTAGAAGCATCAGTTCTTCGGAGCTCAGCTTTCTTTATGGTCAAACTCTCACATCAGTACATGACTACTGGAAAAATCATGGCTTTGGCTAGACAGAGCTTTGTTGGTAAAGTAATGTCTCTGCTTTTTACCATGCTGTCTAGGTTGGTCATAGCTTTTCTTCCAAGGAGCGAGCATCTTTTAATTTCATGGCTGCCCTCACCATCTGCAGTGATTTTGGAGCCCAAGAAAAAAAAGTCTGTCACTGTTTCCATTGTTTCCCCATCTATTTGCCATGAAGTGATGGGACTGTATGGCATGATCTTTGTTTTTTGAATATTGAGTTTTAAACCAGCTTTTCACTCTCCTCTTTTCACTTTCATCAAGAGGCTCTTTAGTTCTTCACTTTCTGCCATAAGGGTGGTGTCATCTGTATATCTGAGGTTATTGATATTTCTCCCAGCAATCTTGATTCCAGCTTGTGCTTCATCCAGCCCAGCATTTTGCATGATGTACTCTGCAGATAAATTAAATAAGCAGGGTGACAATATACAGCCTTGACGTACTCCTTTCTCAATTTGGAACCAGTCTGTTGTTCAATGTCCAGTTCTAACTGTTGCTTCTTGAGCTGTATACAGATTTCTCAGGAGGCAGGTCAGGTGATCTGGTATCCCCATCTCTTTCAGAATTTTCCACAGTTTGTTGTGATCCACACAGTCAGAGACTTTAGTGTAGTCAGTAAAGCAGAAATAGATGTTTTTCTGGAACTCTTTCAGTTTTTCGATGATCCAACAGATGTTGGCATTTTGATCTCTGGTTCCTCTGACTTTTCTAAATCCAGCTTGAACATCTGGAAGTTCTTGGTTGACGTACTGTTGAAGCCTCGCTTGGAGAATTTTGAGCATTACTTTGCTAGTGTGTGAGTGAATGAAAGTTGCTCAGTCATGTCTGACTCTTTGCGACCCCATGGACTATACAGTCCATGGAATTCTCCAGGCCAGTATACTGGAGTGAGTAGCCTTTCCCTTCTCCAGGTTGCTAGCATGTGAGATGAGTGCAATTGTGTGGTCGTTTGAACATTCTTGGAGAAGGGACTGGCAACCCACTCCAGTATTCTTGCCTGGAGAATTCCATGGACAGAGGAGCCTGGCAGGCTACAGTCCATGGGTTCGCAAGGAGTTGGACATGACTGAGCTACTCACACACACTTTTGAACATTCTTTGGCATTGCCTTTCTTTGGGATTGGAATGAAAACTGACCTTTTCCAGTCCTGTGGCCACTGCTGAGTTTTCCATATTTGCTGGCATATTGAGTGCAGCACTTGCACAGCATCATCTTTTAGGATTTGAAATAGCTCAACTGGAATTTCATCACCTCCACTAGCTTTGTTCATAGTGATGCTTTCTAAGGCCCACTTGACTTCACATTTCAGGATGTCTGGCTCTAGGTGAGTGATCACACCATTGTGGTTATCTGGGTCATTAAAATCTTTTTGTATAGTTCTTATGAGTATTGTTGCCACTTCTTTTAATATCTTCTGCTTCTGTTAGGTCCATACCATTTCTGTACTTAAGTGTGCTCATCTTTCCATGAAATGTTCGCTTGCAATCTCTAATTTTCTTGAAAGTGAAGTCACTCAGTTGTGTCCGACTCCTTGCAACCCCATGGATTGTAGCCCACCAGGCTCCTCCGTCTATGGAATTTTCTAGGCAAGAGTACTGGAGTGGGCTGCCATTTCCTTCTCCAGGGGATCTTTCCACCAGGGATTAAACCCGGGTCTCCCGCATCGTGGGCAGACGCTTCACTGTCTGAGCCACTACGTGCAAGTAATTCCTCTAACTTTTTATCTGTGTCAAAGTGGTTCAAATAAAATCCACAGCTGCTTTCACACTATCGTGACAAATACAGACATCACACACGTGCATAAGGCCCAGAGGACGGAGAACAAACAAGAACCCAGAAACAGTCACATGGTGGATGGGGCATGTTTTCCTTCTTTTGCGTTTAGTGAGACTGTGTGCAATTTGTTAAAAAGTATATGTATTATCTAGAAATATTTTTCACATATTTTCTTGAAGAGATCTTTAATCTTTCCCATTCTGTTGTTTTCCTCTCTTTACGTTGATCACTTAGGAAGGCGTTCTTGTCTCTTCTTGCTATTCTTTGGAACTCTGAATTCAAATGGATATATCTTTTCTTTTCTCCTTTGCCTTTTGCTTCTCTTCTTTTCATGGCTATTTGTAAGGCCTCCTCAGATAGCCTTTTAGCCTTTCTGCATTTCTACTTCTTGGGGATGGTTTTGATCACCGCCTCCTGTACAATGTCATGAACTTCTGTCCATTGTTCTTTAGACACTCTATCAGATCTAATTCTTTGAATCTATTTCTCACTTCCACTGTATAGTCATAAGAGATTTGATTTAGGTCATACCTGAATGGTCTAGTGGTTTTCCCTACTTTCTTCAAATTAAGTCTGAATTTGGCAATAAGGAGTTCATGATCTGAGCCACAGTCAGCTCCCAGTCTTGTTTTTGCTGACTGTATAGAGCTTCTCCATCTTTGGCTGCAAAGGATATAATCAGTCTGATTTCAGTGTTGACCATCTGGTGATGTCCATGTGTAGAGTCTTCTCTTGTGTTGTTGGAAGAGGGTGTTTGCTATGACCAGTGCATTCTCTTGGCAAAACTCTGTTAGCCTTTGCCCTGCTTCATTTTGTATTCCAAAGCCAAACTTGCCTGTTACTCCAGGTGTTTCTTGACTTCCTACTTTTGCATTCCAGTTCCCTAAGATGAAAAGGACATCTTTTTTTGGTGTTAGTTCTAGAAGGTCATGTAAGTCTTCATAGAACTGTTCAGCTTCTTTGGCATTAGTGGTTGGGGTGTAGACTTGGATTGTTGTGATGGATTTCCAGTGGTTTGCCTTGGAAACTAACAGTGATCATCCTGTCGTTTTTGAGATGGTCCCCAAGTACTGCATTTTGGACTCTTTTGTTGATTATGAGGGTTACTCCATTTTTTCTAAGTGGTTCTTGCCCACAGTACTACTATTATAATGGTCGTCTGAATTATAATGGTCATCTGAATTAAATTCACCCATTCCAGTCCATTTTAGTTCACTGATTCCTAAAACGTCAATGTTCCGTCTTGCCATCTCCTGTTTTTGACCACTTCCAATTTACCTTGATTCATGTACCTAACATTTCGGGTTCCTAGGCAATATTGTTCTTTATAGCATCAGACTTAACTTCCATCACCAGTCACATCCTGGGGCATTGTCTTTTCTTTGGCTCAGCCTTTTCATTTTTTTGGAGCTATTTCTGCACTCTTCTTCAGTGCAGAAATTGGATGTCTATTGGATGTCTACTGACCTGGGGGATTTATCTTTCAGTGTCAGATCTTTTTGCCTTTTCATATTGTTCATAGGGTTCTCATGGCAAGAATGCTGAAGTGGTTTGCCATTCCCTTCTCCAGTGGACCATGTTTTGTCAGAACTCTCCACCATGACCCATCCATCTTGGGTGGCCCTACACGGCATAGCTCATAGTTACATTGAGTTAGACAAGACTGTGATCCAAGTGATCAGCTTGGTTAGTTTTCTGTAATTGTGGTTTCCATTCTGTCTGCCTTCTGATGGATAAGGATAAGAGGCTTATGGAAGCTTCCTGATGGGAGGAACTGGCTGTGGGGGAGTCTGAGTCTTGCTCTGATGGGTGGGGCTCAGTAAATCTTTAATCCAGTCTTTGGTTGATGGGTAGGGCTGTGTTCCCTCCCTGTAGATTGGCCCGAGGCCAAACTATGGTGGGAGTAATGACAGTGATAGCACCTCTTTCAAAAGGGCTTCTGCCAGCAGCCGCAGCTCCCAGGGCTGTCGTATTCAGTCAGCAGCCACTAGTTGACCCACGCCTTCACCGGAGACTCCCAGATACTCACAGGCAAGTCTGGCTCAGCCTCTTGTGGGGTCATAGCTCCTTTCTCCTGGGTCCTGGTGCACACAGGGTTATTGGCCTCCTTAACTGATAGAAATTGTTCAGGGGAGGCTTTACTGGGGCCCCTGCTGCGGTGGGGGTTGGGGGGCATGAGTAACAGGAGGTCCCTTGCTCGCTCACTTCCTGAAGGGGGCTCAAGCTTATTCCTTACATGGGGTGAGGGTAGGGGTCTGTCCAGCGGTTGGCAGAGGGGTGGGCCCTTAGGTGGTATTGTGTGCCAGGGGCATGTGCAGCACTCTGCTTTTGCCATGGGCAGCTAGAGGTGGCATTTCTGTTTTTTTGTATCTTCCTTAGGAATTTGCCCTGACTGAGCATGCATGCAGTTACTTTTAGTCCCATTCAGTTTCTTTGTATTTTGTTGCTAGAGGAGAGGGGTGCCTGGGGTAAGCATTGCAGTGCTAGAGCAGAGGGTCCTAGGCCCCAGCCTGCCTCAGATGTGTGCTGGGCGTGGCAGTTTGGAGGTTTGGGTACCCCTGGAGGGAGCTGTGCCAGAGTGGAGGGTGGCCTGGAGACCCAGACTGGGCACTGGGGGTCTTTTCTGAAGGAGAGACAGACATTAGGGGCTGGGGCAAGGAGGTGGGTACCTGTCTATATGCTGGAGGAAAGGATTGGGGTGGGGAGGATATGGGAGAAGTGGGGAGGGGCGCTCTGGAAGAGCTCAACCTCTGAGGAGGAAGGAGAGGATGAGGGGCTATCGAGAGGAGAGGGGCCTCTTGGAAAGGTCTCCCTCCCACCCGCCTGACCTTCTGACTCTAAAACTGTGAGGTCGAAGAAGAGGCTTGCTCTCCCCAGTCTTCCTCTGCTTTGTTTCTTCCTCATCTTTGTTTCTGAATTCTCCTGCCCTGTCCCCAGACCCTGTGTCACCTGAATAGCTCTTGTGTCTACATGAGCCACCCTCCTGCCAGCCCTTTCCCTGGGAGGAGTGATTCCCCACTTCTGCTTTTCGGCTTTCTACATTCGCAACATGTAAACAGAGGCCAGACATAACATTTGAAACAATCACTAAAATAATACTCACCGTCACGTGGCGCCTCTGTGACAATTGCACTTGAGATGTCTCATTAAACCAAATCCTGGGAACCATTCTGGGGGCTTCAGGGATTTCTAGAAGCTAAGGGAGGAGCTTCATCTGCATTTTCTTGAAGTCAGGTCCTTAAATTACTCCAACTACAAAAGGCAATTGAGTTCTATACGTGTTAAGCTACCTGCAGACCAAACAGACTCTTAAGTTCAGTCACTGTAGGCAGATGCTGGCCCCACTGGAAGTATCAAAACATAAGTAAGACTCTAAAAAGCACCAGGTGACATCTGCTCAGAGGGTAAAAAACATGTTCATGAATTCCAACTATTTAGGAGAAAAAAAAAAAGTTGGAAAGTTTGAAAAAACATCTTTGATGACTGAGCCATACTTTTCAAGGGTGAATCTGCTGTCATGTGATAATACACTTAAAAAAAAAATGGAGTATAGTTGCTTTACAGTGTTGTTAGTTTCTGCTGTGCAAGTAAGTGAATCAGCTGTGTGCAGACATATATCCCCTCCCTCTCAGCCCACCCTTTCGTCCCTCCCCACCCCAGGTCACCACAGAGCTCGGAGCCAGGCTTCCTGCACTATATGGCAAGTTCCCACTGGCTGCATGGCAGTGCACATATGTCAGTCCCAGCCTCCCCATTCAGCCCGCCTTCACTGCCATCTGTTCTCTACATCTGTGTGTCTCTTCCTGCCTGCAAATAGGTTCATCTGTACCAGGTAGACTCCACATACATGCATTCATACACAGGATTTCTTTCTCTTTTTGACTTACTTCACTCCTTAGGTAGGAATCATCTATGTCTCTACAAATGACCCAGTTTCACTCCTTTTTATGATTGTGCATATATACGTACCACATCTTCTTTATCCTTTCATCTGTCGGTGGATATTTAGGTTGCTTCCGTGTTCTGGCTATTGTAAGGTGCTGCAGTGAACTTGGGGTGCAGTTGTCTTTTTGAATTTTATTTTTCTCAAGGTGTATGCACATTATCAGGATTGCTGGCTGATAGGATAATTCTTAGTTTTCTGAGGAAATGCTATACTGTTTTCCATAGTATCTGCACCAACTTATATGCCCACCAATGGTGCAAGAGGGTTGCCTTTTCTCCACACCCCTCTACAGGGTTTATTGTTTGTAGATTTTTTGTTGATGGCCGTTCTGATCAGTTTGAGGTGATACACTCAAAGTTTTGATCTGCATTTCTGTAATAATTAGTGATGTTGAGCATCTTTTCATGTGCCTCTTGGCCATCTGTATCTCTTTTTTGGAGAAATGTCTAGGTCTTCTGCCCTCTTTTTGATTGGGTTAATTTTTTTTTTTATACTGAGTGTCATGAGCTGTTTGTATATTTTGGAGATCAATCACTTGTCATTTGCTTTGTTAGTAAGTATTTCCTCCCATTCGTGGCTTGTCTTTTCATCTTGTTTATGGTTTCCTTTTCGGTGCAGAAGCTTTTAAGTTTACCTGAGTCCTGTTTATTTTTATTTTCATTTTTCTAAGGTAGGTCAAGAAAGATCTTGCTATGAAAGAGTGTTCTGTGTTTTCCTCGAGGAGTTTTATAGCCTCTGCCCTTACATTTAGGTCTTTAATGCATTATAGCTTTATCCAGATATATGCCCAGGAGTGGGATTGCTGGATCACATGGTAGTTCTGTTCTTAGTTTTCTGAGGACTCGCCATGCTGTTTTCCATAGTTGCTGCACAAACTTACGTTCCCACCAACAGTGTAGGAGGGTTCCCTTTTCTCTGCACCCTCCTAGCATTTGTAATTTGTGGACTTTTAAATGATGGCCATTCTTACTGGTTTGAGGTAGTACATCATCGTGGTTTTGATTTACATGTCTCTAATAATTATTGATATTGAGCATCTTTTCACATGCCTACTTGCCATTTGCATGTCTTCTTTGAAGAAGTGTCTGTTACAAAGTCTTCTGCCCATTTTTTGATTGGGTTTTTTTGTTGTTGTTGAGCTATTTGAACTGTTTGTATATTTTGGAGATTAAGCCCTTATCTGTCTCATTATTTGCAAATATTTTCTCCCATTCAGTTCTGTAGATTGTCTTTTCATTGTTTTAAAAATGGCTTCCTTTGATTTACAAAAGCTTATAAGTTGGATTAGGTCCCATTTTATCTATTTTTGTTTTTATTTCCATTCCCTTGGGAGACCGATCTAAGAAAACAGTGGTATGATTTACATCTGATAATGTTTTGCCTAAGCTGTCTTCTAGGAGTTTTATTGTCTCATAGGACTTTCTTAACTCCTCAGATTATTCCATTGTGCAGGCATGATTAAAGACCAATTATTTAAATGAATTATTTAACGTAATCACCTCATGTTTTCTTAATACTAAGTACTGTCATTTGGAAATATCTGTAGACACAAAGAATAACCCATGCCCTCCCCACATGAACAGTCTGCTGCTACTGCTAAGTCGCTTCAGTCGTGTCCAAGTCTGTGCAACCCCATAGATGGCAGCCCACCAGGCTCCCCCGTCCCTGGGATTCTCCAGGCAAGAACACTGGAGTGGGTTGCCATTTCCTTCTCCAATGCATGAAAGTGAAAAGTGAAAGTGAAGTCGCTCAGTCGTGTCCAACTCTTAGCAAGCCCATGGACTGCAGCCTACCAGGCTCCTCCGTCCATGAGATTTTCCAGGGAAGAGTACTGGAGTGGGGTGCCATTGCCTTCTCCGGAACATTCTAGCACAGGTTTTAAAATACAAGTGGAATCGATGCTTGGAACCTTCTCTGGCTCTGCTGGCTCCTGGTCCCCTCCTTAGACACACTGTCCTCTCTGATCCTGGAGATGCCCTGGGGCTCTGCTTATTAAGGCCATTTGCCATCTCCATCAGGCCGTTGGACTTTGGAACCAGTGGTTTCTTCTGATGCCTGGTGACACAGAGCAGGAAAGTTGTCACACTCGGGGCTGAAGCTGCTCTTTGTCCTGCCTTGGGGGAGCTGGGGGCTGCCTAACTCTCCAGTTTGTGGAGGCAAAGGCTCCAGCAGGGCTACTGGCTAAGTTTTTGATGCAGCAGCTGGCTGATGAGGTTGGTTACCTTAGGGGTTGCTGCTGCTGAGTTGCTTCAGTCGTGTCTGACTCTCTGTGACCCCATAGACAGCAGTCCACCAGGCTCCTCCATCCCTGGGATTCTCCAGGCAAGAACACTGGAGTGGGTTACCATTTCCTTAGATCACCACTGCTACCTGATCACCAGTAATACAACAGGAAGCTAGATATATATTCTACCTTTGTAAAGCTTTCTGTCAAAGAAAGCATCCAAGCCATTTAGATCATAGTGGAGGGAAATATCCTCAAGTGATGGAACACAGAAATTACTTCTCTTGCGGGCCAGTGCAGGATAAGCTGAAAAGCCTGTAGTTTTTTGATTAATAGTGCTCATTCACCTTTCAAAAATTAGAAGTTATCTAGTGCTTTGTCATCCATTTGAAATAAACTGAATCGTGATTTATTTATACAATGGTTTGATTATTTATACCATATTTGTTATTTACTCATTTAATATTGGAATATTATTGATTTATAATGTGTTAGTTTCAGGTATACAGGAAAGTGACTCAGTTATACATATACATGTATCATTTTTTCAAATTCTTTTACCATTTAGGTTACCACAGAATATTGAATGGAGCTCCCTGTGCTATACAGTAGGTCCTTGTTATCTATTTTATATATAGTAGTGTGTACATGTTAATCCCAAACTCCTAATTTATCCCGCCTCTAACCATATCCTTTTGGTAACCAAAGATTTGTTTTTTCAGTCTGTGAGTCTGTTTCTGTCTTGTAAATAAGTTCATTTGTATTTTTTTTTAGATTCTGCATATAAGTGATATCATATTTGTCTTTCTCTGTCTGATTTAGTGTGATAATCTAAGTCCGTCTGTATTGCTGCAGAGGGCACTATTCATTCTTTTTGATGGCTGAGTAGCATTCCATTGTAGGCACAACATCTTCTTAGTCCGTATGTCTTGACTTGTAAATAATGCTGCAGTGAACGCTGGGTGCATATATCTTTTCAGTTTATGGTTTTCTCCAGGTAAAGGCCCAGGAGTGGGACTGCTGAATCATCTGGTAGCTCTGTTTTCAGTTTTTTAAGGAACGTCCAGGCTTTTTCATAGTGGCTGCACCAATTTACATTCCCACCAACAATGTAGGAGGGTTCCCTTTTCTCCACACCCTCTCCAGCATTCAGTTTGTAGATATTTTGATGATGGCCATTCGGACCACTGTGAGGTCATATCTTATTGTAGTTTTGATCTGTCTTTCTCTAATCATTGGTGGTGTTGAGCATTTTTTCATGTGCCTCTTGGCCATCTTATATATCTTCTTTGGAGAAATATCTGTTTAGGTCTTTGGCCCATTTTTTGATTTGATTCGTTGTTTTGTTTTTAATATTGAGTTTCATGAGCTGTTTGTGTATTTTGATGATTAGTTCCCTTGTCAGATGCTTTGTTTGCAAATATCTTCTCCCATTCGGAGGGTTGTCTTCTCATCTCGTTGATGGTTTTCTTTGCTATGCAAAAGCTTTTAAGTCTGATTAGGTCCCATTTGCTTATTTTGTTCTTATTTTCATCACTCAGGGAGCTGGGTCAAAAAAGATCTTGCTGTGATTTATGTAAAATAGTATTCTTCCTGTTTTTCTCTAAGAGTTTTATGTTGTCTGGTCTTATATAGGTCTTTAACCCATTTTGAGTTTATTTTTGTGTATGGTTTTAGGGAGTATTCTAATTGCATTCTTTTACGTGTAGTTGCCCAGTTTTCCCAGCACCACTTATTGAAGTGACTGTCTTTTCTTCATTATGTAACCTTGCCTCCTTTGTTATAGATCAGTTGTTTATTTCTGTCATAGATCAGTTGTTTATTTCATCAGTTTATTTCTGGGCTTTCTATTCTATTTCACTGATCGGTATTTCTGTTTTCGTGCTAGTACCATACTGTCTTGATTACTGTAGCTTGCGGCATAGCCTGAAGTCAGGGAGCTTGATTCTTCCAGCTCCATTTTTCTTTCTCAAGACTGCTTGGCTCTTCAGGTCTTCTGTGTTTCTATACAAATTGTAAAATTTTTGTTAAATTCTATAGATGAAAAATGTCTTTGTTAATTTGATAGGAATTGCATTGAATCTGTAGATTGCTTTGGGTAGTATATTCATTTTCACAATATTGATTCTTCCAATCCAAGAACATGGTATATCTCTTCATCTGTTTGTGTCATCTTTGATTTCTTTCATTGGTATCTTACAATTTTCTGAGCACAGGACTTTTACCTCCTTCAGTTCAGTTCAGTCACTCGGTCATGTCCGACTCTTTGCGACCCCATGAATCGCAGCATGCCAGGCCTCCCTGTCCATCACCAACTCCTGGAGTTCACTCAGATTCATGTCCATCAAGTCAGTGATGCCATCCAGCCATCTCATCCTCTGTCGTCCCCTTCTCCTCCTGCCCCCAATCCCTCCCAACATCAGAGTCTTTTCCAATGAGTCAACTCTTTGCATGAGGTGGCCAAAGTACTGGAGTTTCAGCTTTAGCGTCATTCCTTCCCAAAGAAATCCCAGGGCTGATCTCCTTGAGAATGGACTGGTTGGATCTCCTTGCAGTCCAAGGGACTCTCAAGAGTCTTCTCCAACACCACAGTTCAAAAGCATCAATTCTTGGGCGCTCAGCTTTCTTCACAGTCCAACTCTCACATCCATATATGACCACAGGAGAAACCATAGCCTTGACTAGACAAACCTTTGTTGGCAAAGTAATGTCTCTGCTTTTCAATATGCTATCTAGGTTGCTCATAACTTTCCAAGGAGTAAGCGTCTTTTAATTTCATAGATGCAGTCACCATCTGCAGTGATTTTGGAGCCCCCCAAAATAAAGTCTGACATCATTTCCACTGTTTCCCCATCTATTTCCCGTGAAGTGATGGGACCAGATGCCATGATCTTCATTTTCTGAATGTTGAGCTTTAAGCCAACTTTTTCACTCTCCACTTTCACTTTCATCAAGAGGCTTTTGAGTTCCTCTTCACTTTCTGCCATAAGGGTAGTGTCATCTGCGTATCTGAGGTTATTGCTATTTCTCCCAGCAGTCTTGGTTCCAGCTTGTGCTTCTTCCAGCCCAGCGTTTCTCATGATGTACTCTGCATAGAAGTTAAATAAGCAGGGTGAAAATATACAGCCTTGACGTACTCCTTTTCCTATTTGGAACCAGTCTGTTGTTCCACGTCCAGTTCTAACTATTGCTTCCTGACCTGCATATAGGTTTCTCAAGAGGCAGATCAGGTGGTCTGGTATTCCCATCTCTTGAAGAATTTTCCACAGTTTATTGTGATCCACACAGTCGAAGGCTTTGGCATAGTCAATAAAGCAGAAATAGATGTTTTTCTGGAACTCTCTTGCTTTTTCTATGATCAGCGGATGTTGGCAATTTGATCTCTGGTTCCTCTGCTTTTTCTAAAACCAGCTTGAACATCTGGAAGTTGATGGTTCTCGTGTTGCTGAAGCCTGGCTTGGAGAATTTTGAGCATTACTTTACTAGCGTGTGAGATGAGTGCAATTGTGCGGTAGTTTGAGCATTCTTTGGCATTGCCTTTCTTTGGGATTGGAATGAAAACTGACCTTTTGCAGTCCTGTGGCCACTGCTGAGTTTTCCAAATTTGCTGGCATATTGAGTGCAGCACTTTTACAGCATCATCTTTCAGGATTTGAAATAGCTCAATTGGAATTCCATCACCTCCACTAGCTTTGTTCGTAGTGATGCTTTCTAAGGCCCACTTGACTTCACATACCAGGATGTCTGGCTCTAGGTCAGTGATCACATCATCGTGATTATCTGGATCATGAAGATCTTTTTTGTATAGTTCTTCTGTGTATTCTTGCCACCTCTTCTTAATATCTTCTGCTTCTGTTAGGTCCATACCATTTCTGTCCTTAATTGAGCCCATCTTTGCATGACATGTTCCCTTGGTATCTCTAATTTTCTTGATGAGATCTCTAGTCTTTCCCATTCTGTTGTTTTCCTCTATTTCTTTACATTGATCGGTGAGGAAGGCTTTCCTATCTCTTCTTGCTATTCTTTGGAACTCTGCATTCAGATGTTTATATCTTTCCTTTTCTCCTTTGCTTTTCACTTCTCTTCTTTTCACAGCTATTTGTAAGGCCTCCCAGACAGCCATTTTGCTTTTTTGCATTTCTCTTCCATGGGGGTGGTCTTGATCCCTGTCTCCTGTACAATGTCACGAACCTCCGTCCATAGTTCATCAGACACTCTATCAGATCTAGTCCCTTAAATCTGTTTCTCACTTCTACTGTATAATCATAAGGGATTTGATTTAGGTCATACCTGAATGGTCTAGTGGTCTTCCCTACTTTCTTCAGTTTAAGTCTGAATTTGGCAATAAGGAGTTCTTGATCTGAGCCACAGTCAGCTCCCAGTCTTGTTTTTGTTGACTGTATAGAGCTTCTCCATCTTTGGCTGCAAAGAATATAATTAATCTGATTTCAGTGTTGACCATCTGGTGATGTCCATGTGTAGAGTCTTCTCTTGTGTTGTTGGAAGAGGGTGTTTGCTATGACCAGTGAGTTCTCTTGCCAAAACTCTATTAGCCTTTGCCCTGCTTCATTCTGTATTCCAAGGCCAAATTTGCCTATTATTCCAGGTGTTTCTTGACTTCCTACTTTTGCATTCCAGTCCCCTATAATGAAAAGGACATCTTTTTTGGGTGTTAGTTCTAAAAAGTCTTGTAAGTCTTCATAGAACCGTTCAACTTCAGCTTCTTCAGCATTACTGGTTGGGGCATAGACTTGGAATACTGTGATATTGAATGGTTTGCCTTGGAAATGAACAGAGATCATTCTGTCGTTTTTGAGATTGCATCCAAGTACTGCGTTTTGGACTCTCTTGTTGAGCATGATGGCTACTCCATTTCTTCTAAAGGATTCCTGCCCACAGTAGTAGATATAATGGTCATCTGAGTTAAATTCACCCATTCCAGTCCATTTTAGTTTGCTGATTTCTAGAATGTTCACGTTCACTCTTGCCATCTCCTGTTTGACCACTTCCAATTTGCCTTGATTCATGGACCTGACATTCCAGGTTCCTATGCAATATTGCTCTTTACAGCATCGGACCTTGCTTTTATCACCAGTCAACATCCACAACTGGGTATTGTTTTTGCTGGCTCCATCCCTTCATTCTTTCTGGAGTTGTTTCTCCACTGATCTCCAGTAGCATATGGGGCACTTACTGACCTGGGTGGTTCCTCTTTCAGTATCCTATCATTTTGCCTTTTCATACTGTTCATGGGGTTCTCAAGGCAAGAGTACTGAAGTGGTTTGCCATTCCCTTCTCCAGTGGACCACATTCTGTCAGACCTCTCCACCATGACCTGCCCATCTTGGGTTGCCCCACGGGCATGGCTTAGTTTCATTGAGTTAGACAAGGCTGTGGTCCATGTGATCAGATTGACTAGTTTTCTGTGAGTATGGTTTCAGTGTGTCTGCCCTCTGATGCCGTCTCGCAACACCTACCGTCTTACTTGGGTTTCTCTTACCTTGGACGAGGGGTATCTCTTCATGGCTGCAAAGCACAGCCGCTGCTCCTTACTTTGGACGAGGGGTATCTCCTCACTGCCACTCCTCCTGACCTTGAATGTGGAATAGCTCCTCTAGGCCCTCCTGCACCCACGCAGCCACTGCTCCTTGGACGTGGGGTTAGGTAGGTTTATTACTATGGTAAATGGGATTATTTTCCTTTATCTCTCTTTCTGATCCTTTGTCATCATTGAGATTACGTGCATTAATTTTGTATCTGCAGCTTTACCAAAATTCATTGCTGAGCTCTGAGCTCTGGTAGTTTTCTAGTAACACCTTTAGGATTTTCTATGTATAGTATCCCTGTTTATTTAACTTATATGCAGAGTACATCATGAGAAACGCTGGACTGGAAGAAGCACAAGCTGGAATCAAGATTGCCGGGAGAAATATCGATAACCTCAGATATGCAGATGTCACCACCCTTATGGCAGAAAGTGAAGAGGAACTCAAAAGCCTCTTGATGAAAGTGAAAGAGGAGAGTGAAAAAGGTGGCTTAAAGCTCAACATTCAGAAACGAAGATCATGGCATCCGGTCCCACCACTTCATGGGAAATAGATGGGGAAACAGTGGAAACAGTGTCAGACTTTATTTTTCTGGGCTCCAAAATCACTACAGATGGTGACTGTAGCCATGAAATTAAAAGACGCTTACTCCTTGGAAGGAAAGTAATGACCAACCTAGATAGCATATTCAAAAGCAGAGACATTACTTTGCCAACAAAGATTCGTCTAGTCAAGGCTATGGTTTTTCCTGTGGTCATGTATGGATGTGAGAGTTGGACTGTGAAGAAAGCTGAGCACCCAAGAATTGATGCTTTTGAACTGTGGTGTTGGAGAAGACTCTTGAGAGTCCCTTGGACTGCAAGGAGATCCAACCAGTCCATTCTGAAGGAGATCAGCCCTGGGATTTCTTTGGAAGGACTGATGCTAAAGCTGAAACTCCAGTACTTTGGCCACCTCATGCGAAGAGTTGACTCACTGGAAAAGACTCTGATGTTGGGAGGGATTGGGGGCAGGAGGAGAAGGGGACGACAGAGGATGAGATGGCTGGATGGCATCACTGACTCGATGGACGTGAGTCTGAGTGAACTCCAGGAGTTGGTGATAGATAGGAAGGCCTGGCGTGCTGCGATTCATGGGGTCGCAAAGAGTCGTACACGACTGAGCGACTGATCTGATCTGATCTGATGTATAGTATTTCTGATCTGATCTGATGTATAGTATTAGGTCATCTGCAAACAGTGACAGTTTTACTTCTTTTCCAATTTGGATTCATTTTCTTTCTTTTTCTTCTCTGATTGCCATGGCTAGGACTTCCAAAACTGTGTTGACTAAAAGTATCAAGAGCAGACATCCTTGTTTTGTTCCTGTTCTTATAGGAAATGCTTTCAGCTTTTCACTGTTGAATAGGTTGTTAGCTGTGCGTTTGTCATATATGACCATTATTATGTTAAGGTATGCTCCCTCAATATCCACTTCCTGAAGAGTTTTTATCATAAATGGGTGAATTTTGTTAAACGCTTTTTCAGCATCTGTTGATGATCATACGATTTTTATTCTTCAGTGGATTAATATAGTGTGTCACACTGATTGTTTTGTGGATGTTGAAAAATTCTTGCATCCCTGGGATAAATTTCACTTGATTATAGTATATAATCCTTTTAATGTATTATTGGTTTGCTGGAATTTTGTTGGGGATTTTTGTGTCTAAGTTCATTAGTGATATTGTAATTTTCTTTTTTGAGTGTGGTATCTTTGTCTGGTTTTGGTATCAAGATGGTGGTCACACAGAATTTGTGATTTTGGGGAGGAGTTTCAGGATAGATGTTAACTCTTTTCTAGTTGTTTGATAGAATTCACCTATGAAGTCATCTGGTCTTGCATTTTTGTTTGTTGGGAGTTTCTATATCACAGTTTTAATCTCAATACTTGTGATTGATCTGTTTATTTTTTCCATTTCCTCCTGGCTCAATCTTGGGAGATTATATCTTTCTAAGAATTTGTCTATTTCTTATACGTTGTCCATTTCATTGGCATACATTACAAATTTCTTGTTGTAATCTCTTATGATCCTTCCTATTTCTGTGGTGTCAGTTATAATTTCTCCTTTTTCATTTCTGATTTTGTTGATTTGAACCCTCTCCTTTATTTTTCTTGATTGGCTAAAGGTTTATCAGTTTTCTTTTATCTTTTCAAAGACCCAACTTTTAGTTTCACTGACATTTTCTATTTACTTCATCTCTATTTTGTTTATTTCTGCTCTGATCTTTATGATTTTTTTCCTTCTAATGACTCTATTCTTTTTTCTCTTAAGGTGTAAGCTTAGGTTGTTTGCAGTTTTTCTTATTTTCTGAGGTAAGATTGTTTTGCTGTAAACGACCCTCCCAGAACTGCTTTTGCTGCATCTCAGAGGTTTTGGATTTTCATTTGTCTCTAGGTGTTTTTTGGTCTTCTCTTATTTCTTCAGTGATCCATTGGTTGTTTGGTTAGCATATTATTTAGCCTCCATCTTTTTGTGTTTTTCTTTTTTTCTTTTTGCATTTTTTAAAATTGAAGTAGAGTTGATATACAATATTTTTTAGGTGTACAACATATTCAATATTTCTATAGATTATACTGCATTTGAAGTTATTAGAAAATATTTGCTATGTTCCCTGTGCTGTGTATTACATCCTTGCATCTTGTTTATTTTATTACCAATGGTTTGTGTCTCTAATCCCCCTCCCCTGTCTTGACCCTCCCTTACCACCTCCCTACTTGTAACCAGTTCTCTGTATCTGTGAGGCTTTTTTTTTAATTGGAGGTATATTGCTTTACAATGTTGTGTTAGTTTCTGCTGTACAATGAAGTGAATCAGCTGTACGTCTGCATTTGTTCCCTCCGTCTTCTCATCCCTCCCATCCCACTCATCTAGGTCCTCACAGAGCACCAAACTGAGCTCCCTGGGCTGTCTGGCAGGTTCCCACTGGCTGTCTCTTTTACAGGTGGCACTGCACGCACATCACTCCCAATCTCCCAGATCATTTCACCTTGTCTGTTCTCCACATCTGCATAGCTATACCAGCCCTGCATATAGGCTCATCTGTATTATTTTTCTAGATCCCACATATATGTGTTAATATATGATATTTGTTTTTCTCTTTCTGACTTACTTCACTACGTGTGACAGACTCTGGGTCCATCCATGTCTGTAAAAATGACTGAGTAACGTTCCTTTTAATGGCTTAGTAGTATTCCACTGTATGCATGTACCACCATTTTCTTTATCCATTCAGTCTGTTAATGGACATTGAAGTTGCTTCCAAGTCCTGGCTATTGTCAGTAGTGCTGTAATGAACATTGGGATGCATGTATCTTTTTGAATTAAGGTTTTTTTCAGAGTATATGCTTGTTAGTGTGATTGCTCAGTCATATGTTGGTTCTATTTTTAGTTTTTTAAGGAGCCTCCATACTGTTCTTCATAGTGGCTGTATCAATGTACATTCCCACGAGCAGTGCAAGAGGGTTCCCTTTTCTCCACACCCTCTCCAGGATTTATGGTTTATAGATTTTTTTATGATGGCCATTCTGACCAGTATGAGGTGTGATACCTCATAGTACTTTGGATATGCATTTCTCTGATAATTACTGATGTTGAGCATCTTTTCATGTGCCTCTTGGCCATCTGTATCTCTTCTTTGGAGAAATGTCTACTAAGGTCTAATGCTCATTTTTTGATTAGGTCATTTGTTCGGTTCTGAGTTTCATGAGCTGTTTACATATTTTGGAGATCAATCCTTTGTCAGTTGTTGTGCTTGCAAATATTTTTTCCCATTCTGAGGGTTGTCTTTTCACCTTGTTTATGGTTTCCTTTGCTATGCAAAAACTTTTAAGCTTAGTTAGGTCCCATTTATTTTTGGTTTTATTTTTTATTACTCTAGGAAATGAGTCAAAAAAGATCTTGCTGTGATTTTTGAAAAAGAGTATTCTGTCTGTATTTTCCTCGAAGAGTTTTATGGTGTCTGGTCTTACATTTGGGTCTTGCATCCATTTTGTTTATTTTTGTGTATGGTGTTAAGGAGTGTTATAATTTCATTCTCTTACATATAGCTAGCTGTCCAGTTTTCCCAGTACCACTTATTGAAGAGAATGTCTTTTCTCCATTGTATATTCTTGCTTCTTTTGTCATAAGATTAGGTGATCATAGGTGAATGGATTTATCTCTGGGCTTTCTATCTTGTTCCACTGATGTATATTTCTGTTTTTGTGCCAGTACCAGCCTGTCTTGATCACTGTTGCTTGCAGTGTAGTCTGAAGTCAAGGAACCTGATTCCTCCAGCTCCATTTTTCTTTCTCAAGATTGCTTTGGTTATTTGGGGTCTTTTGTGTTTCCATACAAATTATAAAACTTTTTGTTCTAATTCTATGAAAAATGCCATAGGTAATTTCATAGGAATTGTATTGAGCCTGTAGATTGCTTGAGGTGCTATAGTCATTTTCACAATATTGATTGATCTTCCTATCTAAGAACATGGTATATCTCTATGTTTGTGTCTTCTCTGATTTCCTTCATCAGTGTCTTAAAGTTTTCTGAGTACTGGTCGTTTACCTCCTTGAATCAGGTTTATTCCTAGGTATTTTATTCTTCTTGTTGCTGTAGTATTAAAAAATAGTATTTTCCCCTAATTTCTTTCTGATCTTTAATGATTAGTGTTTAGGAATGCAAGAGATTTCTGTGCATTGATTTTGTATCTTGCAACTTTATCAGAGTCATTGATAATGATTCGTTAACTTTAGTAGTATTCTGGTGGCATCTTTAGGATTTTCTGTGTGAAGTCATCTGTCATGTCATCTGCAAACAGTGACAGTTTTGCTTCTTCTTTTCCAATTTGAATTCTTTTTCTTCTCTGATTGCCATGGCTAGAACTTCCAAGACTATGTTGAGTAATAGTGGTGAGAATGTACATCCTTATCTTATTTCAGATCTCAGAGGAAATGCTTTTCTTTCTTTACCATTGAGAATGTTTGCAGTGGGTTTGTCATATATGGCCTTTATTAGGTTGATAGAGGTAGATTCCCTCTATGCCCACTATCTGGGGAGTTTTTATCATAAATGGGTGTTGAATTTTTTCAAAAGCTTCTTCTGCATCTATTGAGATGATCATATGGTTTTTATTCTTTAATTTGATAATATGGCATATCACATTGATTTGCACATATTGAAGAATCCTTGCACCCCTAGGATAAACCCCACTTGATCATGGTGTATAATCCTTTTGATATATTGTTGGATTCTGTTTGCTGGTATTTTGTTGAAGGTTTTTACATCTGTTTATCAGTGATGTTGGTGTGTAATTTTCTTTATTTGTGGTATCTTTGTCTGGTTTTCCTATCAGGGTGATGATGGTCTCATAAAATGAGCTTGGGGAGTGTTCTTTCCTATGCAATTTTTTGGAAGAGTTTTGAGAATAATGAAGTTGACGCTTCTCTAAATGTTTGATACAGTTCTCCTGTGAAGCCATCTGGTCCTGGACTTCTGTTTGTTGGAAGATTTTTAATTGCAGTTTCAATTTCATTATTTGTAATTGGCCTGTTTATATTTTCTGTTTCTTCCTGGTTCAGTCTTGGAAGGTTGTACCTTTCTAAGAGTTTGTCCATTTCTTCCAGGTTGTCCGTTTTTTTGGCATATAGTTGCGTATAGCAGTCTCTTATGATCCTTTGTATTTCTGCAGTGTCAGTTGTGATTTCTCCTTTTTCATTTCTAATTTTATTAATTTGGATCCTCTCCTTTTTTTTTTTTTTTTTTCTTGTTGAGTCTGGCTAATGGTTTGTAAGTTTTATCTTCTCAAAGAACCAGCCATTAGTTTCATTGTTTTTTTTTTTTTTTTTCTATTTTCTTCATTTCTATTTCATGTATTTTTGTTCTGATTTTTGTGATTTTTTTCCTTCTACTAACTTTGGGTTTTGTTTGTTCTTCTTTCTCTAGTTGCTTTAGGGGTAAGTTTAGGTTGTTTGCGATTTTTCTTGTTTCTTGAGGTAGGATTGAGTTGCTATAAACTTCCCTTTTAGGACTGCTTTTGCTACATCCCTTAGGTTTTGGATCATCATGTTTTCATTGTCATTTGTTTTTATATATTTCAAAATTTCCTCTTTGATTTCTTCAGTGAACTCTTAGTTATTTAGGAGAGTATTGTTTTGCCTCCACGTGTTCATGATTTTTAGTTTTTTTCCTCCAGTAATTTCTAATCTCATAGAGCTGTGGTTTGAAAGATGTTTGATTTCAATATTCTTAATTTTACTGAGACTTGATTTCTGACCCAAGATGTAATCTGTCCTGGACAATGTTCTGTGTGCACTTGAGAAGAAAATGCATTCTGCTGCTTTAGGATGGAATGTCCTATTAGTATCAGTTATGTCAGTCTGGTCTATTGTGTCATTTAAAGCTTGTGTTTCCTAAAAAGAAATGGGTAACTTATCCTGTAATTGAATTTTGAAACCGTTGGAAATGGAGCTTATTTTTAATAAGGCAAATCTCTGGAAAATTTTCAGTTGCTGGTTTGATATTTGCATGTGTACTTTTATTATGCATTGTGTGCCAGGTAAGACTGTGAATACATTTTGAATACTTAAAAAAAATAAGGCTTCTGTTTATTTTCTCTCTGGATGATCTGTTCACTTGTATAAGCAGAGTGTTGAAAGTCCTCCACTATTACTGTGTTACTGTCAGTTTCTCCTTTTATGGCTGCCAGCATTTGCCTTATGTATTGTTCCTATGTTGGGTGCATATGTATTTATAATTTTATGTTTTCCTCTTGGATTCATCCCTTGATCATTATGTTGTCTTTCCTTGTCTCTTAGAACCATCTCTATTTTATTTTATTTTTAGATTATGAATATTCAAGAAGTTACCATTTTATTGAAGTATAGTTGATTTACAACGTTGTGGCCAATGAAAGTTGCTCTTTAATGAAGAGATGAGTAAACTAATTTTGCTGTTGTTGTTTAAGAATAATTAACTGGAGATCCTGGAAGAGTTTAATAAAGTAAAATATTTGAATTAAAAGACCAATTAAATAGTCCTTGAAATAATCCTGGTGTTAGATGATAAATAGCTGTAGTGTTATTATATACAATGAATTTATGAAATACGGAAAGGATAAAAATATATAATATTTCAACACTGCCTTATAAATAAACTGAGGAAACTGAATATTATTATACAGTGATAATTTTGTACAAGAGTAACTGAGAAAGTAAGCAGGATGAGGTGAAAATTTTTTGAAATCTCGATAGGATCAAGTGAGATGATTTAAATGCTTTGGAAAATTTGAGATCACAGAAAATGCCAAAAGAAATAATAAGCAGTTCAGAAAGCAAGAGAAGGTCAGGCTTAAGAGAAAGACATCCTGTAACCAAGTGTATGTGCCTCGGTTCTTTGTCTCGTCACAACAAAGGTTTGGAGCGACGGACATTAAAGCCCTCGGCGCGTCACAGCTCTTGGGTCTTGGACAAACTGTGTTACAGCTCTTAGGCAAATCAGTGTTACAGCTCTATTTTATTTAGAAGATAGCAGGAGAATCCAAGACTTGAAGAGAAGAGAGTGGAGGAGTGTGTGGGGAGGGAGGGAGAGAGAGAGAGAGAGAAAGAGAGAGAGAGAGAGAGTGCATGCACGCGGGAGAGAGAGTCCCCATCTTTATTTTAAAGTCTAGTTTACCTTATATGAGTATTGCTACTTCAGCTTTCTTTTGATTTCCATTTGCATGGAATTACCTTTTCCCAGTCTCTCACTTTCAGTTTGTATTGTCTCTGCGTCTGAAGCGGATCTCTTGAAGATAGTGTGTGTGTGTGTGTATATATATATATATATATATGTATAGGTCTTGTTTTTGTATACATTCAGCCAGTCCATTTTTTGGTTGGAGCTTTTAATGCATTTACATTTAAGTAATTATCGCTGTGTATATTCTTATTACCATTACCATTTTCTTTATTATTTGGGGTTTATTTTTTCAGATCTTTTCTACTTCTCTTGTGTTTCCCACTGAAAGAAGTTTCTTTAGCTTTTGTGGAAGAGCTGATTTGGTGATAATGAATTCTCTTAGCTTTTTGCTTGTCTGTAAAGCTTTTGATTTCTCTGATGAATCTGAGTGAGATCCTTGCTGAATCTGAATGGGATCCTTGCTAGGTAGGGTGAATAATCTTGGTTGTAGGTTTTTCCCTTTTGCTACTTAAGTATATCCTGCCTCCCTTCTGGCCTGCAGTTTCTGCTGAAAAATCAGCTAATGACCTTAAAGGACTTCCATTCCATTTATTTTTAAGAGAGAGCTTATTCTTAATATTCCTGAACTGCTGTTTTCCTAGTATGAGACTGTGATTCTTAGCCCTGACTTCCCATTAGAATCACCTGGAAAGACTCGACAGTCCCCTGAACAGGCAGCACTTCTGAGCCCTGATGTAGAGTCTCTGCAGGTAAGACCCAGGCCTCAGCATTTTAAGGCCTTCCACGTGATCCCAGATTGTAGCTGTGTTTGAGAACCTAGGATGTGAGTCAGGGTTATCCCAAATGCAAGACTGGGCTGCTGGGGTGTAGCCCACTGACCACCACTCTGTTCTCCATCTTTTCACATTTAATCAGAGAAGAGGAAGTGTCTGTAGCAGGTTAGGACCTGGTTCTAAATGATGCAGCCCCTTGCTAAACCCAGAGGCTCAGCTCTTAGAAAAGAAAAATCCGTTCCCACTGACCATCTCAAGACTTCCCTTGCTCTCCTCCTTGCAGTGACTTACAGGTTGGATTTCTTCTGTTGTTGATCACTTGCCCTTCCAGGTGTGAATGAAGAGAGAAAAAATGCTAATATGATTAGTGGCATCATGGGAACATTCCAGAAAAGGCAGAAGGACATACAAGTAGACCTGAGCTCTACACATGAACCCTGAGTGCTGTTAGTTTGTGGGGAAGGTGTCTCTGGCCTGGATCCTCTCTGCTGGATCCTCGTCCCTTCAGAGTTTGCCCTGCATTTTTCAACTGTGGAGTCTGTGTTCCTTATTCTATGCCAGTGGTTCTCAGCCAAAACAGCAATGCCCTTTAGAAGCACTTTGTGGTATCTGAGGTTGTTTTCTTTCCTTTCGGTGGTCACAGTGATGGAGACAAAACTGGCATTTCATGGATGCAGGCCAGGGACACTAGGTGTCCTGCAGTGAGCTGCTAGGGAAGAACTGTCCCCTCCAGCAGGACCGTGGAAGGTCCCACTGGACATTTGTGTAGTGAAAAACCTGTTTATAATGATCTGGGTCTAGAGGTTCATTCTGTTTTACAAATAAGAAGCTTTTTTCTGCCCCTGCATTCTTAAAATAGGCAATACTGTTTCCAGGAACGGGTAAAATGAGGAAGACTCGTGATTTGCTTTGCTTGAAGCTTTAAACAGAGTTGTTCACTTCTTGGAATGAGTCATACCAGCAAACGCGGGGCTTGTCTCCAAATGCAGTGGAGGCATTTGTTATTGAGTTCTGCTTGTCAGGTGCAGGCTTGTGACAGCTTCCTTACGTTATCATTAGTCAGGGCACTGTATTATGTCTTGCTGGGAAAGCAGGTAGGATATGTCATCAATCATTTTATCTCTTACAAAACATTTGTAATTTTTTAAAAAAAATTATTTATTTTAGTTGGAGGTTAATTACTTTACAATATTGTAGTGGTTTTTGCCATACATTGACATGAATCTGCCATGGGTGTACATGTGTTCCCCATCCTGAATCCCCCTCCCACCTCCCTCCCCATCCCATCCCTCAGGGTCATCCCAGTGCACCAGCCCTGAGCACCCTGTCTCATGCATCGAACTTGGATTGGCGATCTTTTTCACATATGATATTATACATGTTTCAGTGCTATTCTCTCAAATCATCCCACCCTCGCCTTCTCCCACAGAGTCCAAAACACTGTTCTATACATCTGTGTCTCTTTTGATGTCTTGCATACAGGGTTATCATTACCATCTTTCTAAATTCTATATATATGTGTTAGCAGAAATGGTACAGACCTAACAGAAGCAGAAGATATTAAGAAGAGATGGCAAGAATACACAGAAGAACTGTACAAAAAAGATCTTCACAACCAAGATAATCACGATGGTGTGATCACTCACCTAGAGCCAGACATCCTAGAATGTGAAGTCAAGTGGGCCTTAGAAAGCATCACTATGAACAAAGCTAGTGGAGGTGATGGAATTCCAGTTGAGCTATTCCAAATCCTGAAAGATGATGCTGTGAAAGTGCTGCACTCAATATGCCAGCAAATTTGGAAAACTCAGCAGTGGCCACAGGACTGGAAAAGGTCAGTTTTCATTCCAATCCCAAAGAAAGGCAATGCCAAAGAATGCTCAAACTACCGCACATTTGCACTCATCTCACATGCTAGTAGAGTAATGCTCAAAATTCTCCAAGCCAGGCTTCAGCAATATGCGAACCATGAACTTCCTGATGTTCAAGCTGGTTTTAGAAAAGGCAGAGGAACCAGAGATCAAATTGCCAACATCCGCTGATCATAGAAAAAGCAAGAGAGTTCCAGAAAAACATCTATTTCTGCTTTATTGACTATGCCAAAGCTTTTGACTGTGTAGATCACAAACTGTGGAAAATTCTTCAAGAGATGGGAATACCAGACCACCTGATCTGCCTCTTGAGAAATCTGTATGCAGGTCAGGAAACAACAGTTAGAACTGGACATGGAACAACAGACTGGTTCCAAATAGGAAAAGGAGTTCGTCAAAGCTGTATATTGTCACCCTGTTTATTTAACTTCTATGCAGAGTACATCATGAGAAACACTGGACTGGAAGAAACACAAGCTGGAATCAAGATTGCCGGGAGAAATATCAATAACCTCAGATATGCAGATGACACCACCCTTATGGCAGAAAGTGAAGAGGAACTCAAAAGCCTCTTGATGAAAGTGAAAGAGGAGAGTGACAAAGTTGGCTTAAAGCTCAACATTCAGAAACAAAGATCATGGCATCCAGTCCCACCACTTCATGGGAAATAGATGGGGAAACAGTGGAAATAGTGTCAGACTTTATTTTGGGGGGCTCCAAAATCACTGCAGATGGTGACTGTAGCCATGAAATTAAAAGACGCTTACTCCTTGGAAGGAAAGTAATGACCAACCTAGATAGCATATTCAAAAGCAGAGACATTACTTTGCCAACAAAGGTTCGTCTAGTCAAGGCTATGGTTTTTCCTGTGGTCATGTATGGATGTGAGAGTTGGACTGTAAAGAAGGCTGAGCGCCCAAGAATTGATGCTTTTGAACTGTGGTGTTGGAGAAGACTCTTGAGTGTCCCTTGGACTGCAAGGAGATCCAACCAGTCCATTCTGAAGGAGATCAGCCCTGGGATTTCTTCAGAAGGAATGATGCTAAAGCTGAAACTCCAGTACTTCGGCCACCTCATGTGAAGAGTTGACTCATTGGAAAAGACTCTGATGTTGGGAGGGATTGGGGGCAGGAGGAGAAGGGGACGACAGAGGATGAGATGGCTGGATGGCATCACTGACTCGATGGATATGAGTCTGAGTGAACTCCGGGAGTTGGTGATGGACAGGGAGGCCTGGCATGCTGCGATTCATGGGGTCGCAAAGAGTTGGACACGACTGAGCGACTGATCTGATCTGATCTGATACTGTATTGGTATTTTCCTTTCTGGCTTACTTCACTCTGTATAATAGGCTCCAGTTTCATCCACCTCATTAGAACTGATTCAAATGTATTCTTTTTAGTGGCTGAGTAATATTCCATTGTGTATATGTACCACAGCTTTCTTATCCATTCGTCCGCTGATGGACATCTAGGTTGCTTCCATGTCCTGGCTATTATAAACAGTGCTGCAATGAACACTGGGGTGCATGTGTCTCTTTCAATTCTGGTTTCCTTGGTGTGTATGCCCAGCAGTGGGATTGCTGGGTCGTATGGCAGTTCTATTTCCAGTTTTTTCAGGAATCTCCACACTGTTCTCCATAGTGGCTGTACTAGTTTGCATTCCCACCAACAGTGTAAGAGTGTTCCCTTTTCTCCACACCCTCTCCAGCATTTATTGTTAAAACATTTGTAATTTAAAAGCAAGAATCATTTCAGAAGCTCGCTGAGGGGCCAAAATGCCCACTCACATCTGGGCCTGGGAAGCCTCAGGAAACAAATGCTCAAGAAATGCCTTTTAGAAGGCAATTGGGAGCCTCTTACCCCCAGGACCGGAAAAGGGGCAGTTCTACCGGTATGGGGAAGATTGTGAGCTGCGATAAAGGAGTGGTCTAGAAGGCGTGGCCATAGGGGTGGGGCGTGGCCCGGCCTGGGCGTGGTGAAAGGGTATGTGGCCTGTTCAGGAGGGGTGGGACCTTTATGTCAGCTGGCTGGGTTTCTCTGCTATCCTTGCCCCATGCCCTTTGGGTTTAAGTCCTCCTGGGGCTCAAGGAAAAAACGAGTCATGATCTGAGTTATCTACCACCTTCACCTGCCCTCCAGGGATGTAGGATGAGACTATTAATTCCCTGACTTGAGCACTTCTCTGCCTACCCCTTCTTTTGAAGGTGGTGGTGTTCAGCCGCTCAGTCGTGTCCGACTCTTTGCAGCCCCATGGACTGCTGCACCCCAGACTTCCCTGTCCTTCACTATCTCCCAGAGTTTCCTCAAACTTATGTCCCTTGAGTCTATGATGCTCCCTTCTCATCCTCTGTCACTTGTCATTCCTTTCTCATCCTCTGTTGCTCCCATCTCTTCCTGCCCTCAATCTTTCCCAGTATCACTTCCAGTAGGTTGGCTCCCCACATCAGGTGGCCAGAGTACTGGAGCTTCAGCTTCAGCATCAGTCCTTCCAGTGAATATTCAGGGTTGATTTCCTTTAGGATTGACTGGTTTGATCTCTGTGCTGTCCAAGGGACTCTCAAGAGTCTTCTCCAGAATCACAGTTCAAAAGCATCAGTTCTTCATCAAGATGCTCTTTAGTTCCTCTTTGCTTTCTGCCATTAGGGTTTCAAGGTCGTGGTGTTCAGTTGCTCAGTCATGTCCGACTCTTTGCAACCCTGTGGACTGTAGAATGCTAGATTTCCCTGTCCTTCACTGTTTCCCAGAGTTTGCTCAAACTCATATCCGTTGAGTTGATGATGCCCTCCAACTGTCTCATCCTCTCTTCCTGCCTTCAATCTTTCCCAGCATCAGGGTCTTTTCCAATGAGTCAGCTCTTTGCATCAGGTGGCCAAAGTATTCGAGCTTCAGCTTTAGCATCAGTCCTTCCAATGAATATTCAGGGTTGATTTCCTTTAGGACTGACTGAGGCAGGCAAAATCTGTCATCCAGTAATCCCTAAATGGACGACTTCCTGAATGATGCTCCGTTTGGTCCAGGAATGAAAAACTGCCTACTCTGATCTGAATGGTCAAGTGCTTATCATCTAGGCCTCATCCCAGACGGCTGACCTGTACTTTCTGTCTCTTACCAGCCTGGGTCTGCAGCAGTATGGGAGGAGGATAAGGGCAGGAAGTATCTCACACACTTTTGAGCAATTAAGAGCCAATATACGCGAAGCACTTTGGGCTTCCCTGGTGGCTCAGATGGTAAAGTGTCTTCCTGCAATGCAGAAGACCCGGGTTCGATCCCTGGGTTGGGAAGATACCCTGGAGAAGGAAATGGCAACCCGCTCCAGTTCCTGGCCTGGAGAATCTCATGGACAGAGGAGCCTGGTAGGCTATAGTCCACAGGGTCGCAAAGTCGGACATGACTGAGCAACTTCACTTCACTTTAGCCCATAACCTGGCTCGTGATAGGGGACAGATGGCAGTTTTTGTTGATGTGACTACAGACCTGAGGATTAAACACACACACACACCCATACATGCAAGGGCATTTAACCAATTCAGCATTTTGTGTAAATCTAAGGTTTCCACCATGAGCTCCACTACCTTCTTGGTGGAGCGTGTGCAGTGTGTCTTGACCTTCCTTCCTCCAGGGTGCGCTTGTCTCTAAAGTGGCTCTGGAGCTAGAGGGCCAAGAGCCCTGGCAGAGTCTGGGATTCTGTCCCCCAAAGTACTCTTGTGACCATCTCCTCCTTTTGGACAGTCTCCCCTCAGGAGTGTGGTTGAGTGGTGTGTTTTCCTGGATGATATCCCCTGGTTACTTTTGCAGAATTAACTTTTGAATTTTGGGTTGAGGCAGTTTTCATTCCTTGACTCCCTCCAGAAGGGTTTCCTGGTTGTTCTCAAATGCTCTCATTTACAGAACACGAAGAGGGGAGACAGTTCCTTCTGGTCACAGGGCAGGCGGTGGAGGCCATCTGAGATGACTCTGGCCGGGGGCGTGGCCACGCCTGCTCTGGGCCCCCGTTAGTAGCTGTGTCCCCTGTTCCTCATGGGATTCGGCTCAGGGATGGCCACCAGCACTTCTCACCACCAAGGCATCTGGGTGGGGTGATTTAGGGACACTTCCTCCCAGGCTTGAAAAAAATGCAAAATAGGTCTCTCACCAAGGACTGCTTTTCTATAACCACAATTGGAGGGCCTTGGCTTGGCTTCTAGTCTGTTTAGAAATCTGTGTTTATTTTGGAAAGAAGTTCAGCCTCAAGCAGCATTAAAATAAAAGCAGCCTCTTTAGTGCTGAGACACTATTAAAAGTTCTGTATTGTACCAGCGAGGGCTCAGTGCCCTCACTGCCATCGCATGGTCACTCTTCTAGACTCCTCCAGCCACAGTGAGACGTGGCTTACTCCCTGCCTGCCCACTTTTGTGCCACCCACCCCCCCACCGCAGCCAGACCAACAGCTTTTAAGGGAAGTACCCAGGCATAATTGTAGCAGTGACAAGGACACCCGCCCTAACTAATCTCTATTGAATGTGCTGTGTGTCAGGCTCTGTCTTAAGAGTTTTCATTACTACGCCACGTTTAACCTCAGCAGTCTCCCTGTGAGGTAGACTCCACTACTATCTTCTATTAAGAGACGAGGAAGCCAAGACAAGCTCCAGGTTGCATAGCCAGCAAGTGACCTGGTTGACCGATTGGTTATTGACAGAATCTGAGAAGCCCCCATGGTTTATTTCTAAGAATCTTTTTTCAGGTTGCAGCCAGTTGGTTGAATGATGAGCTTAAAAAAAAAAACGTAAGATCATGGCATTCGGTCCCATCACTTTATAGCAAATAGTTGGGGAAACAATGCAAACAGTGACAGACTACTTTTTGGGGCTCCAGAATCACTGCAGATGGTGAGGGCAGCCATGAATTTAAAAGACACTTGCTCCTTGGAAGAAAAGCTATGACCAACCTAGACAGCATATTAAAAAGCAGAGACATTGCCAACAAAGATCCATCTAGTCAAAGCTATGGTTTTTCCAGTAGTCATGTATGGATGTGAGAGTTGGACTGTGAAGAAAGCTGTGCACCGAAGAATTGATGCTTTTGAACTATGGTGTTGGAGAAGACTCTTGAGAGTCCCTTGGACTGCAAGGAGATCCAACCTGTCCATCCTAAAGGAAATCAGTCCTGAATATTCATTGGAAGGACTGATGCTGAAGCTGAAACTCCAGTACTTTGGCCACCCGATGTGAAGAACTGACTCATTGGAAAAGACCCTGATGCTGGGAAAGATTGAAGGCAGGAGGAGAAGGGGATGACAGAGGATGAGATGGTTGGATGGCATCACCGACATGATGGACATGAGTTTGAGTAGGCTCTGGGAGTTGGTGATGGACAGGGAGGCCTGGGGTGCTGCAGTCAATGGGGTTGCAAAGAGTCAGACATGACTGTGAGACTGAACTGAGAATATGTTAGTAGTGGTTTAACAAAATCTGAGAGCTCACCCTACCTGACATCATTCCCTCAAAGGAACCAAGGTGCCCTTTTGTGAAGGGAGCTCTGGGCACCTGGGTTCAATTCCTCCAGGTGTGGTAGTTTCCTCTCTAACTTCCTGAGCAGGCAGGCAGCGCTTGCCTGGGTCTCAGTCAAGGTCAAGCCTGGAGCCATGCTGAGCTTTCCCTGACATGGTGAGCATGCTTCAGCCTTTGCTATACTAGTTGACACTGACCATCCACCTATGCATCCTGGCTAGGGCTCCGGGAAGTCTGAAGTTTCAACTGGAAGTTGTGTTTAGCTGCTCACAAAGAATTCTCAGCTTGTCCATACACAAGAGCAAATAAGCTGACATAAACAGCTAGCTTGTGTATGTATTTTAAATATACATTGTAACATATACATTATAATTTATATAATGTAGTTGTTGAGATCATGGGACATGATTAAAATGTTGGAGGTCTTTATACTTAAAAAGTATAGATAATGACTTTCTTTTCTATTGCTTTAATTTTTTATCTGTATGAGATGATGTTCACTAAACTTATTTTTTTATTTATAAAAAAATTTATTGAAGTTGACTTACAGTATTGTTAATTTCTGTTGTACAGCAAAGTGACTCAGTTACACATATACATACGCATTTTCTTACCCTTTTCCATTATGGTTTGTCACAGGCTATTGGATATCATTCCCTGTGCTCTAAAGAAGGACCCTGTTTATGGATCCTATATATAATAGTTTGCCTCTGCAAATCCCAAGCTCCCCATTCATCCCTCTCCCTTGGCAACCACAAGTCTGTTCTGTGTCTGTGCGTCTGTTTTTCCGTAGGTATGTTCATTTCTGTTATGTTGTAGATTCCACATATATGTGACATTACATGGCATTTGTGTTTCACTTAGTACGACAGTCTCTAGGTCCACCCATGTTGCTGCGAATGACATTCCATTCTTCTTGATGACTGAGTCATAGTCCATTGTCCTGCTTTATTCTGTCAGTGAACGCTTAGGTTGTTTCCATGCTTTGGCTTTTGTCGATAGTGCTGCTATGCACATAGGGGTGCATGGATCTTTGCAAATTATAATTTTTTCTGGGTATGTGCCCAGGAGTGGGGTTGCTGGATCTTATGATAATTCTATTTTTAGTTTTCTGAGGGAACGCTGTACTGTTTTCCATAGTGGCTGCACCAGTTTACATCCCCACCAACCGTGTGAGAGGGTTCCCTTTGCTCCACCTGCTCTGCAGCGTTTGTTATTTGTAGCCTTTTTGGTGACGGCCATTCTGACCATGGTGAGGTGCGTGTCACTGTAGTTCTGCTTTGCATTTCTCTAACGGTTACTGACGCTGAGCATCTGTTCACGTGCCTCTTGGTCCTCTGCATGTCCTCTCTGGACACTAAACTTGTGGCCGTCATCTCGTGACATGTGTGGGTCAGATCATTACGCCGCGCGCCGTACGCAGCGACGTTACATCGTGTCAGCTATGCTGCATTAAAAGCGGACAGAAGACACCTTCCCTGAGTGTGCCCTGAAACGTGATTACAATTACTACTTTGAATAGAGATGTACTAACATTTCTGGTGAAGGCATCCCAGCTCAGTAAACCTGAAGTCTGAGAACATTCATAATCAGGTGCTGAAGCAATAGTAACATCTTTATTTAGCACCAAATCAAGTTAAATATTGGGGCTGGAGGGTCAAAAAATAATGATAAGCAAGTCCCTGAGATTTCTTGTAGTTAGTTCATTATCTTGGTATTTTCACTAGCTTTTCTGCTGATATTTAAAATGAATACATAATAGGGTAATGTTAGAATATTTCCCTGTAGACCAATGATCTGTTTTAAAATTGAGAACTCAAAAAAAAAAAAACCCAAAATCTTAGTGATCAAGGCATTTTATTTCTACTTTACTTCTACTGGAGATGAAGAAACAAAAGTTAGTAAGAGCCTGTCTGGTAAAGGAGGGTGGTAGAAACTCTATCTAGTTTGCTTGCTGTCAGCTAAACCTTGCTGAGCCACGAAGAAGGTCGGAGGTTTCATGGGAAGGCACTATATTTGTAATGAATTTCTCAGAATGCACCGCCCCAGAGCTTTCAGAAAACCCGCCTGCATCTGGTTACATGTTTTCTTATCATGCCCTCAAAGCCAAAAGCATTTAACTTGGTAACAGTTATGTTTGTTCTTTGACTAGTAAGTAGTTATAGGGACAAGGTACAAAAAATAGTAAGCATGCAGCCCTTTATTTAGTTTTGCAAAGTCTCTGCTTATAGTTCTGTATATTACATGACTGTGTTATACAAATACACTTATTTACAAAAACACTCTAGCTGTGCAAACTTGTTGCTTTTTAAAAATGTCCGGCAAGTCCCATTTCTGCCCATCCCAAGATAGATGTTTAAAGCATGCATAAAAATGAACTTTGGTGTGGGAAAACTACTCTATGTGCTGTCACATACAGTATTTTTGGCATCTATTTATATATTTACAAAAATTGATGAGTTTACAGAACCGTACAGAAGTGTACATTTTAAAATCCACAATGCCGTGGTGTGGGTTCCCAGGTCTCAGAAAACAAAGGGAGGACTGAGATACTGCAAAGAAAACAACTAGAGAATCCCAGTATGTTGAAAAGAAAGAAAGAAAAGCAGAACTAGCTTGCTTGGGCTGGCAAATTATTATACATAATTTTCATGGCAGTGCAGTAGGGTTGATAATTGCCTTCTACACGGGCCTCTGTGTCGGCTTGTGTAGAAGTTCACTGGCTTCCTGTCTAGCACACTACTTTCAAATGTACAATGCTATAGTATCAAAATGTTTTGGCAAAAAAGATCTCGAAAGGAACCATGAAGTTTTGACAAAAATAGAAATCTGTAATAAAGCTAAATAACACTAAAATAAAAGGAAATATAATAGTATCTGTTTTACAATTTGTATAGTCACACTTGTGTATTTCTCTGTTCACTTCTAGTCTCCGTAATGAAAAATATTTTTATACAAAACATACTAAAATTCTGGAATCATACATGTTTTACATGCTTAATACATTTTTTATTTTCCTGTCTCACACACACCCTTCTCTCTCGCCATACTCTCTTTTTTGGTAACACATGCTTCATTTAACAGGTACTGAATAGAGACAGTAAACACTATGTAATTAGAACAGCAACAAAGTATAAAAAAAAAAAAAAAAAAGCTTTACTGAAGTCTATTAATTCAGTATTTAGCACATACTTAGCATTAAGCCTCAAACAGTACAGCAATATGTTACATTCTCTTGTGAAAACAGTAAGACTGTTAAAAAAAAAATTTTTTTTTTCTTAATTGTAACTCCAACTTGTGTTTAATTGGATTTGGCCTTTAAGAGGTTTCCTTTGCTGTGGATGGGGTGGCTTTGCTTGAACTTCCATTCTGTGCCTTGTAGCTGGTGAGGCCAGGAGTGTGGCTGCTCCTGATGCTCTTTGCACCTTGATTCAGTGAAGTGGGGGAGGCAGGGGACGGGGGGGAGGAGGAGAAGGAAGGAGGGGCTGCTCGGCCATTTTGAGTCTGCAGTGAGAATGAGAGATGGTGACCTTTCCCTGTATGAGTGGGGCTCTGAAACTTTAAGGAGCCATTAGAGACAGAGGGGATCAGGGAGGCGGAGGGAGCAGGTCGTCCTGTTTGGGGGCTGAGAGGGTTAGAAGGAACCGATGGTTTAGTAGCAGGCGGATTAGGGAAGTTAGGGCCGTCACCACTAGAAGAAGGCAGAGAACCGCTTTTCCCAGAGCTGGGAGAAAGGGCTGGAATCTTAGAAGCAGGTAAGGAGGGGAAAGTAGGCTTACAGTCCCCACCAGCTTTCTTAGCACTTCCATTAGCCTGCAAACAAAGATGGCGGGAGACAGTTTGTCAGAAAGCTGGTAACACCATCAGTCCACAGGCTCTGGCAACACAGCCCTTCTGAGGATCATTAAATCAAAGACACCAAACCAAACTTAAACCAGTTCGAGGCCTGAGCTAACTCTTGTCATGCTGTACTGGGCCTGGTAGAAACCCCCCAAGTGCCGGGCGGAGGATGTAGAGAACAGGGAAGAGAGAAGAAGAGCGCTTGTGAGAACAGGCACATCATTCTCCTCCCACCTCTGGGTTCAGGGGGCAGGGGGCCATGCGGGGCTGTTACTGGGGTGGGGGCGGGGCATCATGATGGTTAATGGGCCTCTAGTGCGATGCAGTCAACACACACGTTAGTCCTGGTGACTTTCAGGGCAGCCTTTTCTCTCGGTTTCCCCAGGTGTTCTGATGAACCCCTACACTCCCCCAGGGAAAGCCACCTGGCCTGCCACCTCGTTTTTACAGGTCAACTTTGGAGTCACACAGTGAAAGATGTTTTATTGCGAGCATGCAAAAGCGTGGTGAGAAGTTCAACAAAGGCTTTGAGACTCTCTCTTCATGCCCCCAGATCCAGGATGGCTAGATAAACCGTATCTTAACAAAGAAAAAGTGCAATATTTGGTATAAACTAAGTCAGTGACTTGCTTCTTAAGCGCAAGAGTGTCCATCCAAAAGCGGGCTTAAGGTAGAACTACCTGGCGGTACTGGCGGGGGTCCTGCAGTTTGGACTGCTTGCCAGGCTTGTCCAGGCTTCCGGGTCTGTTCTTGGAACTCATGGGGACTGGCATCCTGCTCGTCTGAGGGGTCCCGGTGGAGCCCTGTGGGAGGAGCGGCAAGAGGAGGGAGAGAAAGGACGGTGTGAGTGGCTCATCCGAGGCCACCCCACTGTGTGCAGAGAAGCTCAATGTGAGAAGCCACAGCCCTACATGCAGGACAGATCTAGGAGACGGACATCAGGAGACACCACTGGGGTTAATTCGGAGAATCAAACAATGAAACTGCCCCACTACTGATCAAACGGATTTTAATGTGAGTATCAGAGCAATCACTTCAACGGCAAATAGCTGGCCCAGCGTCCTTGGGGTTTTCCCAACACCAGTCAGCAACAGAGGTAAAAACAGAAATCGAGTAGCTGTTAGACACCTAGTTGTTGTTGTTTTGAAGGTGGGGGAAGAAGTGTGAGAGAAAGGGGTCATGGTGAACAGACAACAAAACAAAACGAGCCACCTGAAAGGAAGCGAGTCAATCACAAGACACCTTTTGCTAATGGTGATTATGGCAGATTTAAGAAAGCAGCTGGCTCTTTTCATTTTTCCATCAGACCAAGATACCTTACGTGAAGCTGAAGGTATAGATGAGGGGGGCTCTAAGGCAGTGGATGCTTCATCCAGGACTAGCAAGGACGGGGGACCGGCCTCCTGGGCCGTCTGGGATGAACTTGCAACAGAATCTCTGTGGGAAGAACACGCGGCCTCAACTAGGGCTTTGGGGCTCATCTCACTGATGGTGTTTTCCAGCTGTTTGATGGTCTGCTCCAGGCTGTCCAACGTCCTGTAGGTATTTTTTCTGATTTCATCAGTTCTCGAAACCGGAGCACTACTCTCCGGACTGGGCTGCTCTAGTCTCCTGAACAGGCTTTTAGGGGTGTCTTCGGATGGAGACCTACTGATCTCGAATCGCTTGGCTTCCTTGTGCTGTTTCAGCGTGCCATCCTCTTCCTCCTCTTCGTAGACCACCACCTGTAATGTCTTCTTCCCAGTCTTCGTGCCTGTGCGAATGGCTTGCGTGAGAGCCGCAAGCTGCTTCTTTGGAAACTTGAACTTGAACTTTTTCTTGGGGCTTTCAAATTGGTCATCGGTCACATCACCCTGGCTTTCTGAGCTTGGAGAATTGGTTGGGTTGAACTTGATCTGCTCGGTTTTATTCACTTCCTGTCCTCCTGACACTCCTGTCTCCACTGAAAGGAAATGTGGCTGCAATTTACTCTTGGCCTCCTGCCCTGCTCGAGGGCTGCCCAAAGCCCCCTCCTTAGGAAACTTTTGGGGAGTGTCATTCTGGACCACAGGGTCTCCAGTCTCCTCCTCTTCCTCTTCCTCTATCTTTTCTTCCCTCATCATTCTCTCCAGTTCCTCGTCACACTCCTCAAATATGGTTGAAAGTCTCTTGTATGCAGCCCGGATGTCCATGGGCTCATCAAAGATGATGATCACGGGCTTCTTGTCCAGGCACACCACGGGCTCTTCACTTTCAGTGCCTTCCTGCTGGGACAGTGGCTCTTTTTTGGCATCAATGTTAACCGTCTGAACATCTTCCCCCTGTCGGCTCACTATATCGCGGACCTCCCCGCTGGAGAGAGCCTGGACTGCGGTTTTGGTGATCATGAAGGCAATATTGTCGGTGGTTGCCTTCTCCTCACTGGGAGAACTTGGTGTGGACTCCCCATCCTCACTAGGGATCGTGTTAGCATGCTTAGCTCCCTTTGGTCTTAGGACAACTTGGCCAAACTCTGTCATGGGAACCTCTTGGTCTGGAGTTTTGACATCACGAGTGGTCAATTCGGTTGATCTAGTGGGAGCGGGAGGGTGACCCTTCTCTGAATCTTCTTGTCCTTGCTGATTCACCCCCTTTGTCTTCCCATAATTCATCTTCTGATTCTCAGCATCAGATGCAGGATACTGCAGCCCGGACTTTTTAGGTCCTTTGTTGATTTCACATTCGAATGAACTAACACCAGAGAAACTAGAATTGACTTTAGACACATTTTTCTGGGAATGGTTTTTACTGTCTCTAAGTAAACTCTTAGTGGAGAGGGAACTTTCCTTCATTGAGATGTCAGTTTTGTATTCTGCTGTTCTTGCTGCATCAGAAATACTATTCTCCATTTCTCTTTCCCACTTAGGATGGTCACTAGGTGTGAGAGCCCCTGGGGAAACCTGAGAGGAAGAGTGGAAGGGGAAAACCACACAGAGTGATCAGAATGGATCTGGAGGGAAGGGATTCAATCTGCATGGTATCAGTTGGAACACATATCTGGTGAACTCACCTTCCGGGATTCCACGGGGGGGCCATTTTCATATTCAACATCAGATTTCCGTACGTCTTCATGGAAAAATTCCAAATTCTGGTAGAATAGTGTAGGACATGTTACTCCACAAAACCACACCCCCGCCCCCAAAGTGGACTACAACTAGAGTGTTCCTTTAATTACACTTCGAAAACATGCGGGCCAAGCACATTTGTTACACACCAGTCCAAAGCCTACAGCTCTGTTTACCTTGGGTTGCTTGGTTCTCCAACTTCCAAAAATGCCCTGTGTTTGCACAAGATGAAAATCTCAATTAGCAAAATGCTTCAAGGATTTCAAATGTTGGTAGGGGGAGTAGTTAAGAGAATATAAAGGGACTGATTCTGGACCAGCACGTCCTCTTTTCACCATCTGACTGTGCGCTTAGCCGACTCTAAAACCTGAGGAGTGGGGTGGCGTTGTAGAAAGCACAGTATATCAGCAGGCAGATTTTGATTCTGGCTCGGATCTGCCACTTAACTGTGTTATTTTAGGCAAGTCATCTCACTTCCCTGGGCCTCAGGTTTCTTGCTTATAAACCAAGGAACTAGACCAGGAAAGTTTTCACATCTCTGCCAGATGGTTATTTCAGTCTTAGCTATGCTTCTTGTATGGGGATCGTCTATAAGGGCTCTGCATTGGTTGGGTGTGGTACTTTGAGGTTAAAAAAAACCCCAAACCATTATTTTTCCCTGGTCAAATCATAGCTTTGAAAACATACTTGCAGTTTGTACTTGTACTTGCCAAGCAAAGTGTCAAAATAACCTTCAAACTAATCATACCCAAGATGATCAAATCCCCATTCAGAGTGACAGTGCCTCCAACATGTCATCTAAACATACAGAAAACAGATGCTCGAGGCTGAAGTGGTGACTGTGCCCTCATGCTTCAGCTCTGAGTCGCTGCGTGCTCTGATTTAGAGGGAAGATGTGTTTCTGAGGTTCCCACCAAGGTTCCGAAGGTAAGAGCCCAGTGGAGAGGACCAGCTATGGAGAATGCGCTCCCTGCTGGGGGTGTAGCGGTAGCCCCGGGCCCCGTCCACAGCCCTCACACTAGCCCCGCCTTCGCTTCCAGGGCCATGCTGGCCTTTCTTCTGGCTGCAGAAGCCCAAGAGGAAGAGGTGATCAGAAGCAGACTGGGACTTGATCCCAAGAAGGAGGCTGGGTTTAAAGCAACGACAACATAATGAAGCACAAGAACCCAGGCCCCACCAGGGACAACCTAGATCAACCCTACTGCCCAGCTGGAAATGGAAAGAGTGTGTGTACACATCCAAGGAGTAACAGAGAGACAACAAAGTCAGTGTTAATCACAGGGAAATACGGCACAGGATCCTAAGCGCGTCAGCCACCAAACACCTTGTGTTTAACCTCCCCTCATCCCCATCGGGCCCCAGACAGGTGCAATAGGTTCAGCTGCTACAGTGGAACAATATGTCTTGTGGGATTTAAAATTCAGATTTTAAATTTAGATGTAAAATGCTGTAAGAAGAAAAATAAATGAAGTTTTTGTCTTAAGGTTTTAACTCCAAAGAGGGAGTCAGCATACTGTGGTAGGACCTGAGTGTGAATATACCCAGAGGAAGAACTGGCATATGCAGGGCTGCTGTTCTGTTGACCCTGTTTACTGGGGGGTTAGGACTGGCATCTGTTCTGATTGGTCAGTCCACGTCATACCCAGTGAAATATTTCAAATGCCACCCAGGAATATATGTATTTTAAAACAGATTTAGCAGCAAGAATGGATCTGCTTCATCAAAGGAAAATGACTTCCCTCTGATGGAAAATCACTAAGGTAAAGATGCCACGTGTAGGTCTCACATGACCTAGCATTTTTGGTGCTGAGCTAGAAAAATGAAGGCAGGGATCAAAGCAAGTGCAGTAACTTTATCAAGGGTGACTTGTTCACAGGTGTCATGTAAGCTCACAATGGCATCTTAGTCTATATAGTCAAGACTCTGCATGAAATGTAACTAAGCCTCATGAATGTATCTGTTTTGGGACCCTGAGATTTGACTGTTCAGACAACTGGTGAAGCAGAGGTAATAAGCATTTGGGCAAGAAACCAAAATTAGAAACACAGAAGTTAAGTACTAGGCTAGCACTTCACGATAGAGGAGAAGAATTTTAAGAAACATTTGATTTATGGAAGAGAAGATGAATAGCCCAGGAAGAGGTTAATAATGACAACAATTTGGGGACAGTTCTGATAGTCATGGTTATTATGCAGGAGATCAGTCTACTCAATATAATTATCCAGAAAAAGTACCTGTAATTAACCCTAGTGTTTAATGGCCTGGTGTTGGACAATCAGTACAGACTTGCTCAGTATCTGATGGACCCTTGATTGAGATCTATGTGATTGATGGGATATGGATTTCTAATTGCAGGGCAAGAAACCCCATGCAGCATTTTAGCAAATTAGAAAAATTCTGCAGTGAGATGCAGATGACTGTTTCTGGAGGGATCCTCAAGGAGGTCCTGGTCAGTATTTTAGAAGAAATGGTCACTTTGGCTCAAGTACGCCAGGGCCTTCTATGAGCTGGCTTTATAAGGCCACAGAAGGAAATTCCTCAGACTGAAGAAGCAACATATTTCCATTGTGACTGTCACGCATTCAGTTCATACTAGTAGATTTTCTTCATGAGAAAGATAAATGAACAATAATCTCCCCTGTTGCACAGAGATACCCCTATCACCTGGTCAACAGTTTCATTTGCCAGATACGTAGCAGGTGGAGTTTACGTGAGGCTCTGGGATGGCTGGGAGCCAGGGAGCAGCAGGTCAGCCTGTGGCAGGGCTGCACAGCTGCCAGCTATAAGCCAGGACTGCATCTCTTGAAGGATTGTGCTTGAATAGCCCTCTGGTTTTGTGATCCTGTATTTTTTCACTGAACTTACTTATCCCTGGACCAAGGTACCTACATGAAGTAGCTACTGGGCTGTATGTTATGGCTGATTTGTTTGACTTTACTTGAAGGAAGCTAGAAGCTTTGAATTCTGAGATACAAGTTCCTGGAAGAAAATGTTAAAGACTTTACCCTGAAACTTAGAGGCTTCATTCACAGAAGATGACTCTGTTTCCAAAAATCACCAAAGCTCCAGATTCAATTTACAGAGTTGAAGTTCAGACATGCAGGTTAATCTCCTTTCCTTAAAGTCCTTAGAGGAAAGGACTTTAAGCTAAGCCACCAGGGGCTTCCCTGGTGACTCAGCTGGTAAAGAATCTGCCTGCAATGCGGGAGACCTGGGTTCGATCCCTGGGTTGGGAAGATTCCCTGGAGAAGGGAACGGCTACCCTGTAGGCTACTCCTGTATTCTGGCCGGGAGAATTTCATGGACTGTATAGTCCATGGGGTCGCAAAGAGTAGGACATGACTGAGTGACTTTCACTTTCTTTAAACTCCTTATGTTATGACAGTGACCTTGTTTCAGAACCTAGTTATCTCTTTGGAAACTTTGAGAATGACACTAAGTATAACAGCATAAAGTGATACTGAACTTGCTGACTTGGAAGGTGCACTTTGAGAATCTGTAGTAGTAACAGAAACTCCAGCATCCTCGAACGTGTGTGAAAGTCTCCATGGATACACCCATGGATGGCAGGTCAACAATTCTGCTGTGCATTTTCTTCCTGGAATCTAAAGCTTTTGCTTACTTTTAATGTAGACATCTTTGGTCCAGAAGACATGTTAAAAATTAGAAAAAGCGCTACCTGCTTCATGTTTCCATTTTTTTTTTCTCTTAGAGTTCTAGAAAATCTTGATGATGTCTTATCTTTGGTTTGGGGAGAAAATGCCTAAATTCTGCATCTATGTTTGTGTGCTGTGCACAGAACACAGCATCCACTCTGGAAACCCGAGCCAGAGATCTCTAGTGAAACCCCAAGCCGTGTGTCCATTAGTTTAAGGAGGGGGAAAAAAAAGGTGAGGAAAAGAGAGAAGGAACAGAAGCTCAAGCACAGAGTGATGTTAGTGCCAGAGCCAGGAAAGAAGGACGGCCCGCTGGGTGGCCAACGTGTAACTGCCACGTTACCTTCTTCTCCTTGGATGGGGCTATGGCCCCCGGCCTAGTGTCTTTAACGTGGCTGTCAGCCCGGCACTGTTCAGCGTGACTGTTTGAATTTACATCCATAAAGGAACACTTCTGGAATGCCTAAGGAATTAAAATACCGAGGTTAACAGGGATGGAGTGCAGTGAGGCGGTCAGAGGGAACAGCTGGGAATCCAGAGGATTTCCCGGTTGAGACCCCAGCCTGGTCCTGCGTGTGGGACACGCTGGGGCCAGGGAGTCAGCACCCTGAAAACCAGCTCCCCAGTTGACCTCAGGTCAGCAAAGCCTTTATTTTGGGGGCCAAGATGAAATGGACAGAGCCTTTGAAATGAAAGTCCTTTAATTCTGTCTGGGTGAAGCTGATTTGTACTTAGTAGGGCTTCTTTGAAAGAGTTTTGACCCTTAAAAATGCTGACTGTAAATGAATAAGAAGCTATCTTTCCAGTTTCCATTATATTTTTGCCAGTTTTATTGAGATGAAAGGGCACAAGATACTGTACATTTTTAAACCTTAAAATGGAAGTCATCTTTAACAGTTCACTGTTGGCAGCAACAACATACTCCCATGCTCTGGACTGTTCTGCTGTAGAATAAAGTGAATTTTGAGCAGCCTGGGAGCAACCAGAACCCCATAGACTTGTCTCTGAAAACTAATGACTGTAGTTACAGGAATGCAGGGCCACTCTAGTGAATAGAGTGAGGGCGGCCAGCTTTCAGAGAGAAAGCATCAGCTGTGTATCGGGCAGAAAGGGAGTGACAGTATATATGACTGTAAGAGCAGGAGAGTTCCAAGCAGCGACATTCCCTGAAATTACTGGTTCAGTCAGGCTGCATGACATCCAGTTAAAAAATACCGTTACCGGGGCCACACCTAGAGAATTGAGCCAGACTCTCACTGCAGGACTTTTTCTTTAAGTTTTCAAATTTTTGTTTCACGGAACTAGGTTGATTTATAATGCCGTGCCAATCTCTGTTGTACAGCAAAGTGACTCGGTTATATAACACACATTCTTTTTTAAAGATTCCTTTCCATTATGGTTTATCACATGAATTGAATATAGCTCCCTGTGCTATAACCAGGGCCTTGTCTACCCATGCGATGTATCTTTATGTAATAGTTGACACCTACTAATCCCCAACTCCCAGCCCTCCTTCCCCATTCTCCCCCCTCAGCAACCGCAAGTCTGTCCTCTGTGAGTCTGTTTCTGTTTTGAAGATAGGTTCATCTGTGCCCTACTTTAGATTCCACATAAGTGATAGTATTTCTTTCTCTTCCTGACTTAAGATGATAACCTCTAGGTCCATCCATGTTGCTACAGATGGCATTGTTTCATTCTGTTTTATGGCTGAAGGTATTCTATTGTATGTATGTACCACATCTTCTTTATCCATTTATCTGTTGATGGACATGAAGGAAGTTTCCCTGTTTTGGCTATTGTGAATTGTGCTGCTGTGAACATAGGGGTGCATTTATCTTTAAAAAAATTTTTTTTATTGGAGTATAGTTGCTTTATAATGTGTTAGTTTCTGCTGTACCGCAAAGTGAATTAGCTACATGTATACGTAGATCCCCTTTTTGGATTTCCTTCCCATTTGAGTCAGCACAGAGCACTGAGTTCCCTGTGCTACACAGTAGGTTCTCATTAGTTATCTAGTTTATACATAGTAGTGTACATATGTCAATCCCAGTATTCCAGTTCATCCCAACTACCCTCCTTTACCCCCTGGTGTCCATATGTTTGTTTTCTACATCTATGTCTATTTCTGCTTTGCAAATAGGTTCATCTGTAGCATTTTTCTAGTATAGCATTAGTATATAATATTTTGTTTTTCTCTGACTTCACTCTGAATGACAGTCATTTGGTCCATCCGTGACTCTGTAAATGGCACAAATCTGTTCCTTTTTAAGGATAAGTAATTCCACTGTGCTATCTTTTTGCCTTTTCATACTTTTCTGGAAGGAGGAGAAGGGGATGACAGAGGATGAGATGGTTGGATGGCATCACCAACTCGAGGGACGTAAGTTTGAGCAGGCTTCGGGACTTGGTGATGGACAGGGAAGCCTGGCATGCTGCAGTCCATGGGGTCATGAAGAGTTGGACACGGCTGAGGCTGAACTGAATTCCACTGTGTTGGGTTGGCCAAAAAGTTTTTTTCAGGTTTTTTGGTTTAGGAGTTATGGAAGAACCCAAATGAACCTTTTGGCAAACCCAATATAGATAGATGTACCACATCTTCTTTGTCCATTCTTCTGTTGATGGACATTTAGGTTGCTTCCATGTCCTGGCTATTGTAAACAGTGCTGCAGCGAACACTAGGGTGCATGTACCTTTCAAATTATAGTCTTCTCCAGATACATGCCCAGGGGTGGGGTTGCTGGATCATATGGTAGTTCTGTTTTTAGTTTTATTGTTTAAAGAAACTCTATACTGTTCTCCATAGTGGCTGTATCAATTTACATTCCCACCACCACTGTAGGAGGGTCCCTCCAATCCACACCCTTTCCAGCATTTACTGTTTGTAGATACTTTGATGATGACCATTCTGACCAGTGTGAGGTGACACCTCACTGTAGTTTTGATTTGCATTTCTCTAATAATTAATGATGTCGAGCATCTTTTTATGTGCCTCTTGACCATCTGTATGTCGTCTTTGGAGAAATGTCTGTTGAGGTCTTCTACCCAGTTTTTTATTGGGTTGTTTACTGTGCTGGTATTGAGCTTCAAGAACTGTTTATTTTGGAGATGAATCTCTTGTCATCAAATATTTCTCCCATTCTGAGGGCTGTCTTTTCGTCTTGTTGATGGTCTCCTTGGCTGTGCAGAGCTTTTGAGTTCAATTAGTTCCCATTGTTGTTTTTGTTACTCTAGGACTTGGGTCAAAAAAGATCTTGCTGTGATTTATGTCAAAGAGTGTTCTGCCTGTGTTTTCCTCTTAAAGAGTTTTACAGTATCCAGGCTGACATGTAGGTCTTTAATCCATTAGAGCTTTGTCCAGTATATGCCCAGGAGTGGAATTGCTGACTTCCACTCAGCAATTCTATTTTTAGTGTTTGAAGAACCACCATACTCTTTTCCAAGTGGCTGTACCAACATATATTCCCACCAGTAGTGTAGGAGAGTTCCCTTTTTTCTTCACCCTCTCCAGCATTTGTTATTTGTAGACTTTTTAATACTGGCCATTCTGAGTATTATGAGATGGTATCTCATTATGGTTTTGCTTTGCATTTCTCTAATAATTAGTGATGTCGATCATCTTTTCATGTGCCTCTTGGCCATCTGTATGTCTTCTTGGAAGAAATGTCTGTAAAGTCTTCTGCCCATTTTTTGATTGTTTTTTTTGTTGTTGTTGCTGTATATTTTGGAGATTAAACCCTTGTTTGTCACATTATTTGGAAATATTTTTTGCCATCCCATAGGTTATCTTTTCATTTTTAAAAAATGGTTTCCTTTGCTTTGCAAAAGCTTTTAAGTTTGATTAGGTCCCATTTTGCTTGCCTTTGTTTTTACTTCTATTCCCTTAGGAGACTGACCTAAGAAAACATTGATTTATTTATGATTTGTATCTGAGAATGTTTTGCCTATGCTCTCTTCTAGGAGTTTCATGGTGTCATAGGACTTTAATTCCTCAAATTATTCTAATGTGCAGGCAGAAGTAAAGACCAGTTATTTAAATGAATAATTTCAAATAATCAACTCGTGTTTTCTTAATACTAAGGACTGTCATTTGGAAATAACTGTAGACACGAAGAATAACCTGTGCCCTCCCCACATGAACATTCCAGCACAGGTTTTAAAATACACATAGAGCTGATGCTTGGCACCTTCCCCAGCTATTCTGGCTCCTGGTCCCCTCCTTAGATACCCTGTCCTCTCTGATCCTGGAGAGGCCCCAGGGCTCTGCTTACTAAGGCCATTCGCCATCTCCACTGGGCTGTTAGACCCTGGACTTCAGAGCCAGTGGTTTTTTCCTTCTGATGCCCAGTGACATGCAGTAGGAAAGTTGTCCCAGAGTTACACTTGGGGCTGCAGCCGCTCCTTGCTTGTCCTGCCCCAGTGGGGCCGGGGGCTGCCTAACTCTCTAGAGCCTGCGGAGGCAAAGGCTCCAGCAGGGCCACTGGCCGACTTTCTAATGCAGCAGGCTAACTGATGAAGTTGGTTACATCAGGGTTAGAGAGCACTTTACTCACCACTGCTGCCCGACCACCAATACTACAACAGGAAGCTAGATACTCTGCCTTTGTATAGCTTTCAAAGAAAGCATCCAAGCCATTTAGATACCAATGGAGGGAAATATCCTCAAGTGTTGGAACACAGAAATTACTTCTCTTGGGGGCAGTGCAGGACTGTTCACAAGCCTAGTGCTTATTCACCTTCAAAATAAGAAATTATCTCGTGCTTTGTCTTCATTTGAAACAAACTGGGTATGATTTATTTATACCATGATTGATTATTTATACTGTATTTGTTATTTAATACTGGCATATAATTGATTTACAATGTACTGTTTCAGGTGTACAGCAAAGTGCAGTTATACATACACACATATCTTTTTTTAAATTCTTTTCCCATTTATGTTATATTGAGTAGAATTCCCTGTGCTATACAGTAGGTCCTTGCTTATTACTATATATAGTAATGTGTACATGGGAGAAGGCAGTGGCACCCCACTCCAGTACTCTTGCCTGGAAAATCCCATGGACGAGGAGCCTGGAAGGCTGCAGTCCATGGGGTTGCTAAGAGTCGGTCGCTGAGTGACTTCACTTTCACTTTTCACTTTCATGCATTGGAGAAGGAAACGGCAACCCACTCCAGTGTTCTTGCCTGGAGAATCCCAGGGACGGGGGAGCCTGGGAGGCTGCCGTCTATGGGGTCGCACAGAGTCAGACACGACTGAAGCGACTTAGCAGCAGCAGCAGCAATGTGTACATATTAATCCAAAACTCCTATTTAATAACCCCCACAACCTTTCCCTTTTGGTAACCTAAGTTTGTTTGCTTAGTCTGTGAGTCTGTTTCTATTGTGTAAATAAGCGATTTTTTAGATTCAATACATGTCAAAATCCTAAAAGATGATGCTGTGAAAGTGCTACACTCAATATGTCAGCAAATTTGGAAAACTCAGTAGTGGCCACAGGACTGGAAAAGGTCAGTTTTCATTCTAATCCCAAAGAAAGGCAGTGCCAAAGAATGCTCAAACTACCGCACAACTGCACTCATCTCACACGCTAGCAAAGTAATGTTCAAAATTCTCCAAGCCAGGCTTCAACAGTATGTGAACCAAGAACTTCAGATGTTCAAGATGGATTTAGAAAAGGCAGAGAAACCAGAGATCAAATTGCCAACATCCATTCTATCATCGAAAAAGCAAGAGTTCCAGAAAAACATCTATTTCTGCTTTATTGACTATGCCAAAGCCTTTGACTGTGTGGATCACAACAAACTGTGGAAAATTGTTAAAGAGATGGGAATAGTAGACCACCTGACCTGCCTCCTGAGAAATCTGTATGCAGGTCAGGAAGCAACAGTTAGAACTGGACATGGGAACAACAGATTGGTTCCAGATTGGGAAAGAAGTACATCAAGGCTGTATGTTGTCACACTGCTGGTTTAACTTCTATGCAGAGTACATTATGAGAAATGCTGGGCTGGATGAAGCACAAGCTGGAATCAAGATTGCCGGGAGAAATATCAATAACCTCAGATATGCGGATGGCACCACCCTTATGGCAGAAAGTGAAGAAGAACTAAAGAGCCTCTTGATGAAAGAGGAGAGTGAGAAAGTTGGCTTAAAACTCAACATTCAGAAAACTAAAATCATGGCATCCAGTCTCATCACTTCACAGCAAATAGATGGGGAAACAATGGAAACAGTGAGAGACTGTTTTTGGGGGCTCCAAAATCACTGCAGATGGAGACTGCAGCCATGAAATTAAAAGATGCTTGCTCCTTGGAAGAAAAGCTATGACCAACCTAGACAGCATACTAACAAGCAAAGATATTACTTTGCCAACAAAGGTCCATCTAGTCAAAGCTGTGGTTTTCCCAGTAGTCATGAATGGATGTGAGAGTTGGACTATAAAGAAAGCTGAGTGCCAAAGAATTGATGCTTTTGAACTGTGGTGTTGAAGACTCTTGAGAGTCCCTTGGACTGCAAGGAGATCCAAACAGTCCATCCTAAAGGAAATCAGTCCTGAATATTCATGGGAAAGACTGATGCTGAAGCTGAAACTCCAATATTTTGGCCACCTAATGCAAAGAGCTGACTCATTTGAAAAGACCCTGATGCTGGGAAAGATTGAAGGCCAGAGGAGAAGGGGACGACAGAGGGTGGTGAGATAGTTGTATGGTATCACTGACTCAATGAAATGAGTTTAAGTAAGCTCCAGGAGTTGGTGATGGATAGGGAAGCCTGGCGTGCTGCAGTCTATGGGGTCACAAAGAGTCAGACAAGACTGAGCAACTGAACTGAACTGCTATCTGTGATATCATATATTTGTCTTTCTCTGACTTCTTATGAGGATCTCTAGGCCCATCTGTGTGGCTGCAAATGGCATTAATTCTTTTTGATGACTGAGTAGTATTCTGTTGTGTATATATATATATATATATATATATATATATACATATACACACCACCTATTCTTAATTTATTCCTCTGATGAACATTTAGGTTACTGCCATGTCCTGACTATCGTAAGTAGTGCTGCAGTTAACACTGGGGTGCATGTGTCTTTTTTAGTTACGGTTTTCTCTGGATATGCCCAGAAGTGGGACTGTTGAATCATATGTGGTACTATTTTTAGTTTAAGGAACTTTCATACTGTTCTTCATAGTTGCCTGTACCAATTTACATTCCCACCAACCGTATAAGAGGGCTCCCTTTTCTTCACACCCTCTCCAGCATTTATTGGTTTATAGGTTTTTTTTTTTTTAATTCATTTATTTGGCTGCACCAGTTCTTAGTTGCAGCATGTGGGATCTAGTTCCCTGACCAGGGATCGAACCTGGGCCCCCTGCTTTGGGAGCTGAGAGAGTTAACCACTGGACCAGCAGGGAAGTCCCTGGTTTATAGATTTTTGATGATGGTCTCTTTGACTAGTGTGAGGCAATACTTCATTGTAGTTTTGGTCTGCATTTCTCGGATAATTAGTGATGTTGAGCATCTTTTCATGTGTTTTAGGGGCATTTGTATGTCTTTGGAGAAATGTCTATTTAGGTCTTCTGCCCATTTACTGGTTTTTTTATTTTTTGATGAGCTATTTGTAAATTTTGGAGATCAATCCCTTGTCAGTTGCTTTGTTTGCAAATACTTTCTCGCATTCTGAGGGATGTCTTTTCATCTTGTTTATGGTTTGCTGTGCAAAAGCTTTTGAGTTTAATTAGGTCCCATTTGTTTATTTTTGTTTTCATTACTCTAGGTGGTGGGTCAGAAAACTTCTTGCTGTGATTTATGTCAAAGAATGTTCTTCCTATGTTTTCCTCTAGGAGTTTTAATAGTGTCTGGCTTACATTTAGGTCTTTAATCCATTTTGAGTTTATTTTTGTGTATGGTGTTAGGGAGTATTCTAATTTCCTTCTTTTACATGCAGCTGTCCAGTTTTCCCAGCACAAATTATTGAAAAGGCTGTCCTTTCTCCATTGTATGTTCTTGCTTCCTTTGTTATAGACTAGGTGACCACAGATGCATAGTTTATCTTGGGGCTTTCTAGCCTGCCAATACCATATGCTTTGATCACTGTAGCTTGCAGTAGAGCCTGAAGTCCCGGAGCCTGAATCCTCCAGCTCCATTTTTCTCTCTCAAGGTTGCTTTGATTTTTTGGGATCTTTTGTGTTTCCATAGAGATTGTAAAAAGATTTTGTTCTCATTCTGTGAAAAATGCCGTTGTTACTTTGATAGGGATTGCATTCAATTGTAGGTTGCTTTGGATAGTATATTCATTTTCACAATACTGATTCTTCCCATCCAAGAACATGGTATATATCTCTTCATCTGTTTGTGTCATCTTTGATTTCTTTCATCAATGTCTTAGGTGGTTTTGTGAATACAGGTCTTTTACTTCCTTAGAGACTGGTTTATTCCTAGGTATTTAATTCTTTTTGTTGCTATGGTAAATGAGATTGTTTCCTTAATTTCTCTGATTTTTTTGCTGTTAATGCACAGAAATCCCTTGCATTTCTATACACTAATTTTATAATCTGCAACTTTACCAAATTCACTGATTAGCTCTAGTAGTTTTCTGGTGGCATCCTTAGGATTTTCTATTAATAGTATCATGTCATCTGCAAATAGTGACAGTTTTACTTCTTTCCCAATTTGGATTCTTTTTCTTTCTTTTTCTTCTGTGGTTGCCATGGCTAGGACTTCCAAAACTACGGTGAATAATCACGGCAAGAGTGGACATCTTTACCTTGTTTCTGATCTTAGAGAAAATGCTTTCAGTTTTTCACCATTGAGAATGATTTTGGCTGTGGGTTTGTCATACATGGCCTTTATTGCATTGAGGTAGGTTCCCTCTGTGCCCACGTTCTGGAGAGTTTTTGTCATGTATGGGTGTTGAATTTTGTCAAAAGCTTTTTCTACATCTCTTGAGATGACCATATGGTTTTTATTATTTAATTTGTTAATACGGGTGTATCACACTGATTGATTCCCTTTCCTTGATTGTGGTTTCCTTTCCACAGGCTCCAGGGCTGTCCATCTTGCTTCTGGTGTTTGCCTCTTGGGGGAGGAGGCGGATCTAAGGGGCTTGTGCAGGCTTCCTGGTGAGAGCGGCTGCTTGGGTGGGTGCAGCTGTGTCAGGGGTGGGTGTTTCGAGGTGGCTATGGGCTCAGACGGGGCTGTGTTCCTATCGATTGTTTGGCCTGAGGCGTCCTAGCACTGGACCTACAGGCTGTTGGGTGTGGCTGGGTCAAAATGGTGACTGCATGGGGAGCTCACCCTATGAGTACTTTCCAGTATGTCTGCCTCCAGTATCTCTGACCCCATAGTGACCTCATACCTCCCCAGAGACCCTCTGAGACCAGCAGGGAAGTCTGGCCCAGGCTCCTATGAAGTCACTGCTTTTTCCCTGGGTTGAGAGTGCACAAGACCTTGTGTGCATCTCCAGGAGTGGAGTTTGTTTCCCTCCTTTTGGTGGAGTCCTCTGACCCCAACCCTGCCGTCCTTCTAAGCCACGGGCTGTGGGGGCTCCTCCTGAGGCCAGGCCCCCAGGCTGGGGAGCTGGACGTGGGGCTCCACACCCTCACTCCTGTGGGAGAACCTCTGTGATACAATCATCTTCCAGTCGGTGCGTCTCCCACCTGGTAGGTACTGGATTTGATGTTATGGCAGCAGCTGTGCACCTCCTCCCGTCTTGTCTTGGCTTCTTCTTTGTCTTTGGATGAAGAGTGTCTCTTGTTGGTAGGTTCTAGTCCTCTTTGTCGATGGCTGTTGAGCAGTTGGTGTGGTTGTGGTGTTTTTGTGAGAGGAGATGAGCTGCCATCCTTCTGCTCCACTATCTTGCCCTCTTCCCCTTCATGTTTGTTATTCACACCATAATTTGGGAGCACATGCTATAATGAATGGCCTCAGCATCTGCCTGTGCATCTCAGGACGGGCACCAATGCCCAGCAGCAAGTAGCCTTGACCTACCAGTGTCTTGGTCAGAGGGCCCCCAGTGGATAAGGCCTCCATGCACTCAACTGTTTCATGAGTCACTGACTATAATCCATGGTTCCTATGAATGAAATTCTCTGACCGGTCTAAAAACCTGTAAGCAGCACAGGTTTAAACTGTTTAATGGAGGGGATGCCTCAGGCCAGTCCGAGTTTTAATGAGGCTAGACAGGGCTCATGCATGTGACAAATACACCAGCAGCTGGGCTTTCCTTGGAAAACCCAAGCGGCTTAATGCTGGCAGTTGTTACCATGGAGAGCAGGATGGAAGAGCTGAGGTGGACACACAGCATGGTCTGAAAGTTCTCCTGCTCCAAACGGAGAAGGCAGACCCTCGGGCTGCACAAAGCCACTGGTACCTTGGCAAACATGCTCTGGAGCCCTAAGGAAGTTTGATCTGACCTTTGCTCTGGAGCCCTAAGGAAGTTTGATCTGACCATCGGATGGGCAAAAAGTCCTACATTCATTCATGAATCAAAATGAAATACTCTACAAATAGACTTTGGTCTAGGAATTGTACTTTATGACTGATTAGACAAGTTCTTAGAGTGTACACCTGGGGCAGATTTACACCCAGGATCTTAATGTGGGATCAACTGTGGGTGTAGCCCTATATCCCATCATTATTCCTACAAGTAGACTGGGTCTGTTAACAAATAAAAATCTAAAAATAAAGTAACATTTCTAAAATAGACAAAAGAAAACGGGAATCAAGATTATTCTGCTTTTTGGAATACCTAAAAAGATGACGTTGACACTGGGAATTTGGCGTGGAGGACAGAAGGCCACATGATTCCAGGCCTGTCGTTCTAAGAATTAAAGCGAGAGAAGGGTACCCTGCTCGAAGGGGGCTTGAATCCGTCCTTAAGAAGGACTGGTATTTCTAACCCCTGTCTTAACTCATATTGACCACAGACATAGTCATGTCTTTTGTTACCAAATGACCTGAAATGTTTCAGTGTTCACTTAACCAAGTGCTGGCCACGGGCCTTAGTTTCTGCAAAAAAACCCCTCAGTCAATAATGTGTTAAGCACTTTTAAAATGAAGCAGGGACTATTCACACTGAAAGGAAAGTAAATCCTACCAGCCAGAGCTAGGGAAGCTTGGAATTAATTTTTGGGCATACACTTCCTGAACTGTTTTATGCAATGGTCATGCCTTACACATACTCAGTGCCACCCCAGCCCAGAGATGCAGGTGACACGGCGCAGGTCCCAGAGGGAGTGGCGGGAGCCACGGTCAGTCACCTCTCCACATACCTGAAGTTCCGCCATGATTTTGTCTCCCTCCTCCTCCTCCTCCTCCTCCTTCGCAGAAGCAGTGACAGGGGGTGGCGACGGGGCCCAGGCTGCCGCCGGCTCCTCGGCCGGACACTTCGCGGCTCTAGCCTGTGGACTTGGTCCAGCATCTCCACTGCTTGCCTGTGGAAGACGTGAACCACAGTCACTGTCTTTTCTCCCCCAGGTGCTGGAAGCGGGGCAGATCACAGAAGACATGCATTCCCTCGCTGCCGGGTGCCTCAGCTTCCTAGCTCTTCAAACCAAGCTAAAAGGCTGTTTTGTCCACTCCCGTGTAGTTTGGGTTTTTCCTTGCCCACGGTGTCATTTTGGCAAAGGAAGTGAAGAAGTGAAACTCCTTAACTTCAATGCCTTTTAGAAAGGTCCTCCTTGGAACCTGTTTTTTCATTTAACAGAAAAGACCAAGCTTGCCAGGTTAAGTGGAAGCGGAAACTCTCTGAACCTCTTTCTGCTGACGCCCACAGCAGGGTCAGCTAATTGCAGTTACCTTTGTAAGATACGCTTTCTTGTGCTTGCCCCGCAGGCCCCCATTTTCAGTCTTAGTGTGCTTCGCTGGGCAAGTAGCTGGTGATTTGAATTTAACATAGTTGCAGCTAAAAGTCAAGTAAGGATAGAACTCCTGGGGCTGAGTCTATTCCAATAATATACTGACTGACATTTTCCCATCTGTGGCTCTTCTTTGGAGATCTAGTTCATTCTCTACTTCTGTTTGCTACCTTTTATGTTCTAAAGGAGAGCAGAGAAGACCTTGTCTAGGGACATCATCTGAACCCAGAGACCAGTTTAGCAGGGCTTCACCCATCAGACCTTAGCAGTGGCACTCTCCTTCCTGCCGGTGTAGACCACGTCCCCCGACCTTGTGGTGGTGAGCCCAGATCCTGGCAGGTAGCTCCGCCGTGGAGGTGGTGGAGGAGGAGGTGGGGACCTACCCCCCAGCTTGTCCAAGTCCAGTTCTGAATTTGGAGAGTCTTCTGGAAAACAGTGTGTCATTGCAAAATCAGCTTTTAAGATAACATCCAGAAAGTCCACTGTATTTCTAGAATGTCAGTGTAACCTGACTCAAACTTCTTTCTTCTCTCCATGGTGCAACAACTAAAAATATAGGCCTTGAAGCCTGACTGGTTTGAAGTCCTAGAAAGGCCCTGAACCATTCAATTAACCTCTCTCTGCCTCCGTTTTCTCATCTGTTTAATGGGTTAACAATATTGTTTCCACTAGGGTGTTGTGAAGATTAAATGGCTTGATGCACATAAAGCATTTAAAATAATGCCTGGCTTATAGCAAATGCTATGCAAGTAGTACTTAGTGTGACTTTTAAACAAATTTCTTACCCCAAAAAACTTTTACTAGGAGAGATGAAAGGTCAGAACCCCTTGCAGGGCCTCCAGAGCTTTCATCCCTGAATTTGAAAAGCAAGGTTCAGAGGAAGGCTTCAGGTGGAGGAAGTGAGAGTAGAATCTGGCCCAGGAAGGGCCAGAGGGAGAGTGGGAAGCAGATGGGGTCACAGAGTTGGGGAGAAAGTGGATTTTTTTTGGTCATGGTTATGTGGTTAGAAAAGGCCTCTCCGCTAATTAAAGGGAGAAGCAAATGCAGAAATGAGAGAATCAGAAAGTAGTACTGACACCGAAGGTTAGGAGATGCAGCTGTCTGCTGAGCTTTCCTGCCAAAAATGCCCAGAAAAGGGCATTTCTTACTCAAAACTCAAACAGCTTCAATCCTGTCCTGTGTCAATATCCTTCCCTTCCACCTTTTACCAATACTGTATCCAAGAGCTCGCAAATGCGGTAAAACCAGAAATTTGGAATCGGAGCTTCCAGCTGGCCTTTGTCCCAACTCGGGGGACTTACAGGCCAGGCCTCCCAGGAGTGTTTGTCTCTTCTGAGCAAATGACATAGAGTTGTTTAGAGGAGGTGCTTGAGGACTTTCTACTGAAAGTTTTAATAAAGGCTTGGGCAAGCCATCAGGGTGACAGGCCAGTGATTGCAGTGGTCGGTTTCTGGCTTGTGCAGAGGGTGCTGGGTTACAGGGTCTCGTCCTGAGGCCCACAGCCTGGCTCTGGTCTCCCTCCCATATGCAGTGACGAAGATTCTGTCTCTGACCAACCTGAGGTGCACTGGGCTGCATGTAAATAATGTCTTTGTCCATAATTTTAAGATCAGAATAAGGCACATGGTTTTTTAACTGGTTGAAGATTTACCAGCTTGAGTTTAACAGCTATTTTATATTATTATGGAGACACTGATGCTTAATTTCCATGGTTTGGTTGGTTAAATATACTATCTAATAATTTTGATTTAAAAAAAAAAAGTGAATCCTCCCTGTGATCTAACATCCCTCTGGGAGCTCATAAAATCTGGTGTTTTCTAAGGAGAGCTCTCAATTTAAACACAGGCCTCCTGTTCCCCCAGCTGCTGTGGCAAAGGGTCATAAATTCATAAGAAAGGCAGAAGCTACATTTTTCCTTAGTGGACACTGTTGTAGAATCCTAATGCAGAACACAGCTTCCCTGCTATGGTTACAGTTCTTCAACAGTAGTAGTCAATAAAAATTAAAATAGTAGCAAGGCTCTAGAGACGTCTGAGGCTTTTTCCAATTAAAATTTTTTTTTTGTTAAAATGGACTTTATTTTCCTCCCAGCTTTGAGATATAATTAAACAAAATTATACATATGTAAAGTGTACAACGTGATGATTTGGTAAGCATAAACATTGTGAAATGCTTAACACAATCATTAACACATCCATCACTTCATAGTTCTGTGTGTGTGGTGAGAATGTTTAAGATCTACTCTCTCAGCGAATTTCAAGTATATATTAAATATTATTGTCAACATGCTGTACCTGAGATCAGATCAGATCAGTCGCTCAGTCGTGTCCGACAGAGTTTATTCCTCTTGTAACTGAAAGCTTGTATCCATTGACCAGCACGTCCCCATTCTACTAGCCTCCCTGCCCCCATTAATCCCCACTTGACTCCCTGTTTCTGTGAGTTCACTTTTTTTCTTTAAAGATTCCACCTATAAGTGAGGATACACAGTATTTGTTTTTCTTTGTCTGGCTTCTTTCACTTAGTTAATATGCTTCAGGTTCATCCATGTTGGAGAAGGAAATGGCAACCCACTCCAGTATTCCTGCCTGGAAAATCCCATGGATGGAGGAGCCTGGTGAGCGACAGTTCACAGCGTCGCAAAGAGTTGGACACAACCGAGTGACTTCACTTTTTGTCCATGTTCTCACAAAAGGCAGGATTATCTTATTTCTTATGGTTGAATAATGTTCATATATATATTACACAATTATGCACATATATATTACACATGTGTATACACTATAGACATATACATAGAATATATGTATAAATATGCAATAAGTATATATTATGTACACATGTATATATTATATAATAGGCATACGCATATCACATCTTCGTCATCCATTCCATTTAGCTATGAACTTTTCCACATCCCTTCACAAATAACGCAGCCATGAACATAAGAGTGTTGATATCTCTTTGAGATGACTGTTTCCTTGGAATATATACTTGGATTTGGGATTGCTGGTTATGTGGTAGTTCTATATTTAATTTTTGGAGAAACCTTCATACTGTTTTCTAATGGCTGTACAAATTTACATTCCCATCAACAGTGGACAATGGTACTCTTTTCTCCACATCTTTGCTAACATGTGTTATCTTGATTTTTTTGATAAAAGACATCCTAACAGATGTGAAGCAATATCTCATTGTGATTCTGATTTGAAATTTCCCTGGTTATGTTGAACAACTTTTCAAAGAACTGTTGGCCATCTGTGTGTATTAGGTTTCTCAAAAAACTAAAAACAGAATTACCAGCAGTAGGATATAGTACTACTGGGTATATATCCTCCCAAAACAAACACTAATCTGAAAAGATACGTGTACCCCAATATTTATAGCCACATTATTTACATTTGCCACAATATGGAGGCAACCTAAGTGTCCATCAACAGAGGAATGGATAAAGAAGGTGTGTAGTGAATATATAAAAGAGCATTCTACTCGGTCATAAAAAGAATCAAATTTTTCCATTTACAACATGGACTCTTGGAGGGTATTATGCTAAGTGCGTAAGTCAGAGAAAGATACTTTATGCTATCACTTATATGTGGAATCTAAAAAAAGAAAACAAAGTAGGACATATACAACAAAATGATCAGACTCACATATACAGAGAACCAACTAGTGATTACCAGTGAGTACAGAGGGAAGGGAGGAGGGGCAAGATAAGGGTAAGGGACTGAGTTAGAAACTATCCTGTACAAAATAAATTAGCTACAATGATATATTGTACAAAACTGGGATTATAGCCACTATTTTGTAACTAACTATAAATGGAATATAACCCATAAAAATTGTGAATCACTATTGTGCACCTAAAACTTATAAATTAAAAAAAGTTTTTTATTGAGGCATAGTTGAGATACAATATTATATAAGATTTTTAGGAAGTGAGAGCTTGATCCCATTGGGCAGCTTGTGCCCATGTGGGTGGCACCACACTGACCTGGGGCAGCCAGCCCACACAGCTCTGATAGCACCTTACCTGAAAGTTCGAACTTGTCCACTGGAGCATCACCCTTTGGCTGGGGGCCTGAGGCTGGTGGCATCTCCAGGTTTGGAATTGACTTCATAATATTGGCCTGGGCTTCTTCTAGGAGTTTCTCAAACTCCTTCCCATTATAGTGGTCCAGATTTTGCCTTTTCTCTTCCCATTTCCTTTCTGCTTTCTGAAGGACATCAGCAGTGAAGAAAGTTCAAAAGTCAGAAGGGAATGTGAATTGATAAGCTTTGAGATTTGATGCTAGGGTGGGAGAAAATGTAACCCATTTAAAGCACTGGTCAAATGATGCTCTGGCTTCTGTGTCCAGGGACCCATCTGCACATCAGACAAACCTGACCCTCATGCTGTCTGCTGCTGCTAAGTCGCTTCAGTCGTGTCCAACTCTGTGCTACCCCATAGACAGCAGCCCACTAGGTTCCTCTGTCCCTGGGATTCTCCAGGCAAGAATACTGGAGTGGGTTGCCATATCCTTCTCCAATACGTGAAAGTGAAGTCACTCAGTCGTGTCCGACCCTCAGCGACCCCATGGACTGCACCCTTCCAGGCTCCTCTGTCCATGGGATTTTCCAGGCAAGAGTACTGGATTGGGGTGCCATTGCCTTCTCCATGCTGTCTGCTATATCTCCTTAAATAGGCTGCCACAGAAGCCCAAGTGATGTTCATTCACAGAGCAGTAAGCTCAGAAACCCAACCATTCACTCACTAAGTTATCACTGAGCACTTACCACATACTCTCCCAGCACTCATGAGAGGGATAGATATACACTCAAAGGCGTGTAGCCCATAACTTTCTTTTCTTCTACACTGAGCTTTCATCATAGAGGAGATGTTCAAAGAAACAAACACCAGAACACTCACTAATCCTATGTCTTAGTTCTGCTGTCAAAAGAGTTGCCATATGACCTTCTGGGTCACATTTTCCTATTTACCAAATGAAGGGGGTATTGAGATAATAAGCTCCATTAAGTTTTACAGTTTCTACACAGAAATACATCAAATGCATTTTAAAATATCTGTACATTTTTTGAAAGAACATTTTCCTGTGATTTTGAGATGTTACATTATCATTTTAAGAGGGAAGAGTGGAAATGAGCACCAGGATCAGCGGAACCCCATACTGGCAGAATCAGAAAAGACCCAGGAGATCACGGAATCAATGTATCTTACAGTGAGAACACAGGGGCCCAGTGAGATGAAGGATTTGCCCAAGAGTCACTCTCTAGGACTAACAGCCAGCACTGTCACCACCCCGAGCCGCCTCTGTTTTTTCCTGCCTCGCATTTATCATCACCAGAGCCTGGTCCCTTCTGTTCACTGCCTACCCCAGAGCCTATGGAGGCCTGGCACTCACTGGGGCTCAGTAACATCTTCTGAGTGAATCAAGCTCAAAGGCAGAGCCAGTAGGAAGACTCAGGCCTCCTTGCTGGGGATCAGAGCATTTCAGAGGTGACTTATGAATGTGCTGCTGAAACTTAAAATATACACATAACAATGGTAATTATGCCTCATGGATTCTCAATAGACATTTTTAAAAGAATCATCCTACTGACCTCTTTGCAATATAGAGATGTTTAATGTGGCAGATCCACTAAATCTCAGGAGGAAGATGTGCTTGCAAGCCTCCTCCCCACCCTGACAGGCAGAATCATCATCAATCACATTTCACCCCATCTTGTAATATGCATTTTATAAGCAGCTAACTTGGTTTAGGGGGCACAGCCTCTGAGTCTGGAGCAGAGGGGAGCTGCCTTGTGTTCAGAGGCCCAGTGGCCATGACTCTGGCCTTTATGGTTTTAAGATGTCACCTCTTGAAACAAGTTATCCACTGCTGACTTGCAAGAGAGGCAGGAATGGTTAGGACTGGGGACTGAGGACACAGTCCTGAGTGGAGGAAACTGCTTAGAGAAGGGGAAGGAGAGACCCAGGGGAATGCAGTGTGCTGCACGAACACTGACGCCAGCTCTTGCTGAAAAGAATATTTTAAAAACACAGCAGGTTCTCTCTATACCCTGTGACTTTAAGAGCTCTCTCTCTAGTTTCTTCTGAGACTTTGGTAACAACTTCCCGTACAGCATCCTTTATTTGAGACCCACCACCTCAATCAGTTCTGCATACTGTTTCCACATCAATTTTCTGAAGACACCACGTTTTATCACTGGTCCAAGCAGCAGCATTTCTCTGATATCCACGGAATAAAATCTTAGTCGTCTGAGACCGGGGAGTAATCTCTCCCCAGTCAGCTTCCAGCCCCATTTCCCTCCTCTTTCCAGTAAACAGGTGTACTCAAGGCCCCACCTTCTCTATCTGAGAATGCCCTCACCAGCCTTCTCTGCTTACCCAGATTCTACTTCATTTTCAAGGTCACTGGTGAACCCTGCATTCACCAGTGGTGTGCTTGAGCCAGCTCACCTTGGCTCAGGAGGGCTGACTGTCACCTTTCCTCCCGAAGTCACGTTCAGCGATGTCACACTGTTGCTTTACTCAAAATCAGTAATGGCTGGTTAAGTCTTTCTACCACAGAAACTGGCAAATGCTACAAATCAGGCTTTTCCGCGTTGTCAAACACTGACCAGCACACCACTGTCTCATCTTCCTACAAGTTGGGTACCTGACTCTTCTCTGAAATCTGACGGCCTTTCTCTTAATCTGGCCATTGAAACCTACCTACTTAAAGAGTTTTAAAAATCTATCATATATGTATATAAAACAGAAAGCTATATTTTTATTAAAAAAATATAAAAAAATCTATTTTTTGATAAAAATAAAGTTATATACATATCAATTGTCTCTACAACCAGACTGTCAACTGTTGGTGGGAAAGGACCCCATCCTTGCCCCTTCACGGAATTAGGAGAAATGAAGGAGGACCTACCTCAATAGACACCGCCCTGCTCCTGGCGCTCACACTGTGGATTTCCTCGATGAACAGGCTCTGCACGGAGGAGCTGTCCCCCGGCATGTGCGGGGACGGCAGAGCGGAGGGGGCCTCCTGCGTGGCGGCGGGGGCGCTGGCGGGGTGAGGGCCCGGGCCCCCGGGCGCGTGCTGGGCAGGGTTCAGCAGCGCGGAGGAGAGCTGGGACGGCTGGATGACCACGGGAGAGCTCTGCGCGTGGTGGACGGCCAAGGGCACCACTTCCGCCTTCACGTCGCCGGGGACGCCCGTGCCGGGGAGGGGCTGGCCCGAGCTGTGGGGGGCCTCCTCCTGGGCCTTCAGGACCTCGGCGGCCGTGGCCTTCTCCATAGCGACGTACTGCGCGGCCTGGGCTGCATCCGAGCCTTTCAAGAGCCCGTCGGTGACGTGCCTGGGAGAGACCACACAGCAGCATCAACCAGTGAACCAGGTAACGCGCATTTTCATTGTACGGTATTTATTTGAGTGCTGTGTCATCCACAGACCAGGCAAAATTTTGTTGCAGAAATTAAGACATGCTAAAACCCCAAGTAGCAGCTTAGAGTTGAGGGTTTCCATAGCAACAGAACTGCCTCCTTTTAGCAGCTGCTTTCCTCCTCTTTCCTCAGGAGATGGTCCACTCCTGCTGTGCCCACCGTTGGGTGGTGGTGTCCCAGAGTGGACACGTTTCTAACCACACCGCCTGCACCCATTCCAGGCCTAGGCAGCACGCAGATGCTCGGTTCTGACCCGAGCTTCCTTAACCCTCCACTCTCCTGCTTTCACTGCTGCACGTCTTGGGAGGGTGGTTTACATGCCAGTTCCTTTTACTTGCTCTTCCTACAGCTCAGCCATCTGGCCACCCCACCTGGACCTGACTAGCCTTTTTGCAACATCGAAAGTGACTGTGGATCTAACTGCCGGGTTAGTCTTCATCCTCCTCTGCTCTGTGGCGGGGAAGGCGGTCATCTGATGCTCTGTCCAGCTCCACCCACACTATTGTGGAAAAGACACGACCTTCAGGGTCAGACAGGCTTGTGTTCGACTGTCAGCTACCATGTTCTAGCTCTGTAATGCTGGGAACTTCACCTCTGTGAGCCTCAGGTACTTTTCTGTGGATTGTAGTAAAGATGATGATGGTCTAATTCCTTCCTCTGGGCTGGTGGCTACGATCAACATAGTCAAATGAAAGACACTGTCAAACGTGATACTCAACCCATAACTTTTAATTAGCCCCTCATTCCCTTACCAAAATGTGTTTTTCTTTTGCTTTGAAAAGAAGATACTGTCTTCTACAGCTCTCCTCTGCTGCTCACTTCTTTAACTGCCTGGTTCCTTCAATCTCAAATCCCCAAGGGTCTGTTTCCTCCTCTCCTCCTCCTGTCAGAGCTACCTCTTCCATTTTCAGTAATCACCTACATGAAGGCAACTTTCAACTCTAAACCTCTTTCCCCCTCCGAGTAAGGCAAAGACTCTTTCTAACTGTCTCTTGAACTTCAGTCTGCATTTCTAAGGGCTTCCTGGGCAGCTCTGCTCTCCTTCCAGCACCTCAAATTCAAGACACACACAACCCCTCCAGCATCTCCCAACCCGCTAAAGTTGCTCTGAACCATGACTGTCACCTGCTCTGTCTTCTCTGTCGGGCGCCAGGACATGTGCCTGTCCCTGGGGGCATGTGTATTCCTATCTTCCTTGTGTTTTCCACAGCGCTGAGTACAGCACGTACACAGAAAGATCCCAAAAAATAATAATATAAAGGCTTGTGATGGGTAGCTTAATGGAGGCTATATTTATTCTTTTTTATTTTTAAAGTAACTTAACTGGCTTTATCTGTATCATTTTTTAAAATTGTTTTTCAGGGAAGAGAGGGAGGGTGGGCACTGTTGCCAGCCAGCCTGCTATCTCTGTAAACACTTAATCAAGAAGGTTTGTTTTAGGCTTTGTGGTTGGGTTACCACATTTAGGTAAGAGTTTAATGAAGAATCCTTTTAACATATTTTTATCCTACTGGAAGAAAAAGTTCACTCTGGCAATTTAAAGTAGTGAGCCTATGAGGAAATGTAATTCATGTACAATTCTTCCTGTACCCAGGCAGATGTTTTCTCTGCAGGAAGAGGCAAGAGCTGCCTTAATTCAGATTTTTGCTGGCCTCCTGAAATTTATGCAGGAGATTATAGAGCTGTTTGTAGCATTAGCATCTCAAAACAGTCTCTTTCCTTGAGGTCACTATTACTAGAAAAATCTCACTTGCTCCTTACGGTTAATAATTCATCTAAAAGTCAACTGTACTTTTAGCATATTTCTCCTGCAAACCTATCAAAAGATGATAGTGCTTAAAATTCTCCCAAGAATTTAGATGTTACATATGCTTGTGACCAGCTCTCAAATCTGGTTTAAGATCTAAAGGGTAGTATCTCTGTAATTTCCTAGTTCTGTTTTCTAAAAAAAAGGAAAATTCAGGACTGATGCTGTTGGGAGGTGGTTTATGTGGTAGCTGTGTCTATTTCCCATGTGGGAAAGGAAGTTTTATAAGGGCAGGGGTTCTGTCTGCTTTATTCTTAAACTCTTGACACCCAACTCCAGGACTGGAACAGCTAAAAACATCCAAATATGACTGACTGCCTGGCCATGAGATCAGAACTAACAAGTCTGGTGTCAAACTCTCAGGTCACCCCCAGCGCCACCCCCACCCCTCACCCCAGCCCCAGCCCTCCCAAGCCTGGTCACCTCCGCAGCATGGTCAGGGTGTCGGTCAGGCCGCGCACTCTCTGCAGGAGACTGTCCAGCCTGTGCGGCTCCTCCTTCAGGAACCGCACCGCCTCCACTTCTATGCGCAGGATGGCTCGCATCTTATTTTGTAAGGTTGGAAATTCTCCTGCAGACCAAGAACAGCGAGTGAGCCGCAGAAGCAAAGGCAAGAAGAGCAGACCCCCCTCCCAGACCCCAACACTGGACATGGTTAAGTGTGGGGGTTCAGGAGGCAGAGCTGGTTCAGTGTGACCTGGGTGGAGGGCGCAGCCCCTCGAGGTCTCATTTCCCATCTCTGTATGTGGGATGTGTCTGCGGGGCCCCAAGGTGTATTCAGATTACAGCAGCCACTGAAGTATTAATACTAGCTCCCGGCAGAGAGGGGCGCTTCTTCTGTTCAGGGATGCATCCCTGAGCACCCAGAACAGTGCACAGTGGGTGCTGGACGAACCCCTGCCCACGTGCACGAACGAATCCTTCACCGTCTGATGGGTTGTCTGGATTCCCCTCCGGTTCCAAGGAGGAGGCTCACCTTTCAGGGAGGCGACGGCCTCTCCCACTTGGCGCAACAGGAAAGCCCCATCCTCCACGTCTTTCAGAGTCACCACACGGCTGGCCGAGGTGGAGTCCTTCTTTAGATCGTCAACGAAGTCTTCCAGGTCACTAGGGGGAAAGCCGACCACAGATGGAGTGAGTGCGGGGGCCTTCCCTACGGACAGTGCAAGAGCAGAGGACCCCGGGCCTCAGCGCCTGGCCTCCCCTCTACCGCGGGTCCCTCCATGCCCGGGGAGGCGGAAGCAGCAGCTGGGGAGGAGTAGATTGGTTTGGCTTAAGAGACCCTTCTGGGGTGTGAGGTGAGGTTTCTTGGGGAGGCCCAGGTCTGCCACCTGGCTGACAAAGGACCCACTCTTTGTTTTTAGCGGTGCTGATGCTGACTGAGGGAGGGCTGTGTGGACTCTGATGTGACAGAGGACCAAGAGGGGGAGAGACAGCAAGAGGAGGAGCCCAGGTTGCTGCAGATCAGGCTTTTCCACCTTGGCCCTGACCTCTGGGGCCAGGTCATTCTTTCTGCAGGGGGTGGGGGGTGTCCTGTGCACTGCAGGGTATTTAGCAGCACCTCTGACCTCGACACATTAGCCTCCAGGAGCAGCAGCTCTAAGCCGACAAAATGGACAATGTGGAGGAAGTGGACAAATTCTTAGAAAGGTACAACCTCCCAAGACTGAACCAGGAGGAACCAGAAAAAAATTAACAGACCAGTCATAAGTACTGAAGTTCAAACTGTGGTTAAAAAACTTTCAAAAGTCTCTAGGTCCATCCACACCTCTACAAATGACCCGATTTTGTTCCTTTATAAGGCTAATATTCTATTGTAGATATACCATATCTTCTCCATCCATTCCGCTGTTGATGACTGTCATAAAGAATGGAGTCAAAAAGAGAGAAATATATAACACATATATATGGAATCTAGAAAAATGGTACAGATGATCTTATCTGCAAAACGGAAATGGATACACAAACATAGGAAAAAAAAAATGTATGGACACCAAAGGCAGCAGGGTGGTGGGATGAATTGGGAGATTGAGATCGGCGTGATACATGTACACTGTGGATACTGTGTATAAATAGGTAAGTAATGAGAGCTACTGTATAGCACAGAGAACTCTGCTCAGTGCTCTGTGGTGACCTGAATGGGAAGGAAATCTAAAATCCCAAAGAGGGAATATATGTATACATATAGCTGATTCATTTTGCTTACAGTAGAAACTAACAACATTATAAAGCAACTATACGCCAATAAAAATTAATTAAAAAGAAAAAACTTCCAACAAACAAAAGTCCAGGACCAGATGGCTTTGTTGGCAAATTCTATTAACCGTTAGAGGAGAGATAGCAACTATCCTTTTCTCAAACTATTCCAAAAAATTGCAGAGTAAGGAACACTCCCAAACTCATTCTCTGAGGCCACCATCACCGTGATACCAAAACCAGACAAAGATGCCCCAAGAAAAAGAAACTTACAGGCCAGTATAATTGATGAACACAGATGCAAAAAAAAAAAAAAAAATACTAGCAAACCAAATCCAACAGTACATTAAAAGGATCATACACCACGATCAAGTGGGATTTATCCTGAGGATGCAAGGATTCTTCAGTATCTGCAAATCAATCAGTGTGATACACCACATTAACAAACTGAAGAATAAAACCATATAATCATTTCAATAGGTGCATAGAGAGCTTTTGACAAAATCCAACACCCATTTATGATAGATGCCAGTAGCAACCTCCCCTAACTTGAGACAAACAAGAATGTTCCACAGACATTGTTAAAATGTCCCTAGAGGTCAGGAAGGGAACAAACTTGCCCCTGAGAACCACTGGTTTATACTGACTGTCCCGTCAGTAAGGACTGACTGTCCTCTCCAGGCCGCAAAGAGAAGGAATGATCACAGGTCTGATTTCTGGAGGGGGTGCGTGTGCACACATGTACTCATCTCTTAGGGTACGTCTCCCACTTGAACAAACACACCAGTAATAACATCTTGTCTCCTGAGCACATCAATAACCCCACCCTAAACAGATGTGTGCATTCTTTCATTTTGCCTGTTGCTCTGACAGTAGAAACCCCTGCTAGTAGAGAAACAGGAAAAGAGCTTTGATTTGAAGAACCACTAGGTGGCAGCAAGTGGACAGCAATGCCAGTGCCAGAACCTTCAGTGTGGGGCAGGCAGCAAGTCGATAGACTTCCAGTTACAAGGACTAGGAGTCCTTGTATAAGGGCTATAAATATAATCAACACTATAAATAAATAACACTATATAAACACTATAAATAAATTAACACTATAAATAACACTATAAATATAATTAACATTGCTATATGTTACTTATGAAATTTGTTACGAGAGTAAATCCTAAGAGTTGTCATCAGAAGCAAAAAAAGTTTTTTGTATTTCTTTAATTTTGTATCTATAGGAGATGATATTCACTAAACTTACTGTGGCAATAATTTCACGATGTGTGGAAGTCAAATAATTATGCTGTCCACCTTAAACTATATGGGGCTGCATGTCAATTACATCTCAATAAAACTGGAAGAAAAATTTAACTGGCAATTCTATAAAAACATTAAGGCTATATGTTTTTTAAAAAGAACTTTTCAAGAAGAACCTTGAGACCTAGTTGTAGACAGCTGGCTGTCACAGACCCATTTCAGACAAATAACAGCTTTACTACCTCACAGCGGGTGATTGTCTATAAGTGCAGGGACTAAATACAAATTTGGAGTCTATTTTTGAGATGCTGATGAACAGTAGTCAAATTTATTATCTGACTCTCTAGACTACCACTGAGAAGGTATTCTAATTTTAATCAGGCACACTGGGTTGGCATCTGATTTGACATGAGCTACAGCTCAAATATCAAAGAGGTCAATGAGGATAACACTCCCCATCCTGTAAGCTTCTGGTGATTATAGTCATGGAAAGAATTTGAAAGTTGCTCCCTTACAATCCCATTTTGGGACGTTTATGCTTTCCAAAAAACAAGAGAATTACCCATCTACAATGGAATACTACTCAGCCACAAAAAAGAATGGAATTTTGCTATTTGCAGCATTTACATGTGGGTGTGGAGGGCATAATGCTAAGTACAACAAATCAGAAACATACTGTATGCTTATCATTTATATGTGAAATCTAAAAAATTCACAAACTAGTGAATATAACAAAAAAACAGTGGACTCACGGATACAGAGAACAAACTGGTGCTTATCAGTGGGGGCAGCACAGGGGATTCTAGTGGGAGAACAGGAGGTTCAAACCACTGAGTGTAAGACAGGCTACAAGGATGCACTCTACAACATGGGAGATATGCCAGTGTTTTGTAATAAAACTAAAAGATTTTAAAGTATTTTAAATATTTAATACTTTAAATATTTGAGTTTCACAAAGCCATTTTAATTTTTGTGAAACTCAAAAAAACACAAACAGGAGAACTACCAACACTAGAAGAACCCACACAAATGACTCTTCATTATACTAAAAGGTGAAACTGTTCTATGATGAATCTTCACTGCATAACAAAACATACATTAACATAACAGATGGGCCTGCCCCGGTGACTGGGGCGTAATAAAACTCTGCTTATTTCAGTAGTGCGACTTGATAGATGTTTTCAATAAGAACCTCACAGAAGATGGGTCGCATTCAAGGCAGCATCTTTCATTGTGCATCAGACATACTTTACACTGAAATTCTTCTTTTGTGATTTTAACTACAGTTGAATAATAGGATAATTTTAGCGCTTTGTTATTTTGGCTATTAGTTTTAATTTATTGAGATTAAATTCAGACTTCCCATTTATCATTGGGTTGTGCCACTGGCTCCTTTTAATTTGATGGGTTGCCAAGCCCTACAGAACAGTGCGATGCTTCCAAAGAGACTAATAAGCTCAGTTACCTGACGACTGTTCAATTTCCTGAGCTCGGATGGAGGGCACTAGTCGAGTGTCCACGGATATCCAGAACCAGCCAGAACTAGGTGCTCAGTAAAGAAAGAGTCTGAGAACACCGTCTAGCAAGGGCCGCCTCCTTGGCCAAGACAGGCTTGCCTTTCAGGCTGAACAGCTATGCCCGCATCCAGGGACCAACTGCAAGGGCCGGACTCACCACAGCTTGCGGACGATCTTCTCCTCTTCGTGCAGGTACTTCTGCCTGTCCTGCTCCACCAGGACCCGCTGGCGCTGCACAGGGTCCTCCAGCCTCTTCATCGTCTCGATCACCTTGCTGCTGATTTCCTGCTCAGCCTTCCTCATCATTGCCTTCAGCAGCTCCTGGTTCTGCAGCTGTTGGACAAAAGAAATCACTCTCCATTAACTCTTGCTGGGCTGCCATGGGGGTGCCAGGGCACCTGGCAGGCCCCAGGTGTGGGTCTGGATACACAGCCCCATAGCTGAGTCTTTGTTTATTTCATTGTAAAAGGGAAGGGAGCACAGACTGTATATAATATTGCTGCTTCAGCCAGCATCCAAGTTTGAGTAGCCAGCTGACAAGCACACTTTCACAAAAAAGTAGTCCTTGTCTGCAAAAAAGTAGTCCTTCCTAAATTCTGGATAGACATACAGACAACGGGCGTGAAATTGCACATGTTTTCATAGAGAGAGCCAAGAGTACCAGCTCTGGAGCCAAGCAGACTTCGAGTCAAACCCTAAACCTACTCCCAGATGCACTGAGAGACTCTGGGCATGCTCTTTATCTCTAAAGACGGGGGCATTCATCTCCCTTGCCTCTTCTACTCTGAAAATTAAACGAGATACTGTTTGGTATAGGAAGGTACTCAACAAATGTTGGTTTGAGTGTGGACTATTTCAGCCCATCAATTAAATGAATATCTGTGTCCCTCTGATTAATGGGTCCATGGACCAAATACCATGTAATTACAGACCATCACAACATAGTACTTGAGAGGGTGGGGAAGGGCAGGACTGGGATTTGGGAGTAGCAGATGTAAACTCTCATGTATAGGAAGATAAACAACAAGGTCCTACTGTGTAGCACAGGGCACTATGTTCAGTATCCTGTAATAAACCACAATGGAAAAGAATACATAAAAAAGAATGTATGTATATAACTGAGTTGCTTTGCTGTGTTTACAACAGAGATTGGCACAACACTGTAAGTCAACTATAGTTCAATTAAAAAAAAAAAAAAAACTCCAAGCACAGTACTTGCTGTTGGTGGTGGCGATGATATTTGCAGACGAGCCCTAAGGCTTTTGGCAATTAACTGATCTCCCTGGATTATACGTAGGCTGCTTGCCTACATAAGACCACAATTTCCACATAATTTTCCCAGGTGGTTTCCAGAGTACTCTTGTTTCTCACCCCAAAGTATAGGATGTGTGAGTACCAATCCAGGCTTTACAAAAATCGAGCCAAACATTTAAATCCTGTTTCCAAAAAGGTGTTACGTGGCTCCCTGGGGCAGGACAATTTTCTGACAGCACGTACATCAAGTGAGCTCATTCAATCAGCCTGAAAACCAGTAACTCTGTCATACCTATTATATTGTATCTGAAGTTCCCCTTAAATTTCAATTAGCTGTTACCGTTTCCTTCGTTTTGTGGCTTTGTAGACTGTACCACCTCACAGGAGGGACTGCTCTATCGGCTGTCCATCATCTGTGCAAACAGAGAGGAAATGCCATCTGACTGTGTCACCACCTGCTTGAAACCCCATCATGGCTTCCATTTTCTCTGAATAAAAATAAACCATTTCTGGGACTTCCCTGATGGCCCAGTGGTTTAGACTTCGCCTTCCAATGCAGGGGATGCAGGGTCCATCCCTGGTCGGGGAACTAAGATCCCATATGCCTCATAGCCAAAACACCAAAACATAAAATAGAAGCAATATTGTAACAATTCAATGAAGACTTTCCACATTAAAAAAAGAAAAATTCAATATGGACCAGCCCTACAGAACCACCATCATGTTTGAACACCACCATCATCAACTGTCCATCCAGAGAAAGACAGCCTGAGTTCATTTCCCAGTCTTCCTAATTAGCTCCCAGTCTTCCTAATTAGTTCCCAGTCTTCCTAATTAGTAGCCACGCGACTGTGGCCAAGTTATTAATCTCTCCGTGTCTCTCCAAAACAAACAGAAAGGTACAGTAGTAGTTTGTATCTCAGAGAGGCGTAATGGAGCTTCGTGAGGCGATAAAGTGCTCACAGTCGTGCCTGGCACCAACTGAGCTCTCAGTGCAGATGAGGTGCAGTTATCCTTCCTACAGTTATCAGGGAGGATAACTGTGGGGGCGAGACCCAGGTTTTGTCTGGGAGTGAACCAAAAAAAAGCGCCACCCTTGGGTTACCTCCTCTGAATGAATCATGACCGTGCTTTCACGCTCTCCTTACTAATGCTTTTTATTGAGGTCTTAAAGACAGTTGGTTGCTGAAAGGCAACACGTTTGGAGGCAGCCCACAGACAGCAGCTTCCGGCCACGCTCTCTGCAGCGATGGCTCTGTCCGCAAGGCATGCAGAGGTCTGGCCCTTGCCCACATCACCAGCCTCCTATCACTGCAGGCAGCTGGTGCGCTCTCTGCTCCAGCCACAGGGCCATCCTCTCTGTTCTTCTGACAGCCTGACCCCCTTTCCTTTCTGCCACAGGGACTTTGCATGATACTCCCTCTACCTGGTTAATTTCTGCCTTCCACAGAGTCTCCAGGACACCATGCCTGGTACATAGCAGGCACTCAAATACGGAGTTGGCCACAAAGTTCATTCAGGTTTTTCCACCAAATGTTATAGAAGAACACAAATGAGACTTTTGGCCAACCCAGTATTTACTGAATGTGTGAACTGAGTTGGTAATAACAGACAATGGAAAATCCACAATTATTTGCCAGATGGTAGAAATGCGAGGTGACCCATGGCTTGGCTATGTCTTGAGCTCAGTGCTAATGCTCAGACTTGCTCTGACTACAGTTGCTAAACAGATAGAGTAAACCAACTGTTATCAAAATGGCATGCTCAAATTCAAGGCCATGTGTCAAATCCTATAGACCTATTTCCTTTGGGGGTTGAGGGTTAGTGGTAATGGGTACGTAAGGGACAAATAAGAAGATGATTAAATGTGTCTAAAAGTGACCAATGCCTAGGTCCATTCCTGAGAGATTTGGATTTAACTGGTCTGAGATGTAGCTTGGGCACTGGGAATTTTTAAAAACCCCTCAAGGACTTCCCTGGTGGTCCAGTAGCTAAGACACTGTGCTCCCAATGCAGGGGTCCTGGGTTCAATTCCTGGTCAGGGAACTAGATCCCACATGCCACAACTAACAGTTTGCATGCCCCAACTAAGAGATCCCACATTCTGCAGCTAAGACCTGGTGCAGCCAAATAAATAAGAAATAGAAGATATAAATGTATTAAAAAAAAAAAAAACCACCTCAGATGATTCTAATGTGCCACCGCAGTCTGAGCACTGTGGTCTACTAACACTTTGATGGGCAGATGACATCACCGTGCTGTGAGCTGAGGGGCACGGCCCTCCCTAACCCTTCTGCCCAAATCTCGCAGACAAGCTCCAATAAAATTACGGTCCAATCATCCGTGGATATTGACAGTGGCTATGAAGCCACAAATTACTGCTAGAATATTTCAAATCCTTGAAATTCCAAAGATGGGAGAAGTGAAGCCCTGAGAAGTAAGGTGACTTGTTCAAAGTCAAATTCAACCCAGTAATTTTCCAATCACCGTCTACTAGGCAGCAGGGCCTGCTGTGCTCCCGCACCCAAGCAGCTTCCGGCGCAGCAGAGGAACCCAACACACATTCAGTGCTTGAATGACAACACAGTTGGCCCTTGAACAACACAGGGGTGGGAGTGCCTACCCTCTGCTCAAACATCCAGGTATAGGGACCTCGCTGGTGGCCCAGTGGCTAGGACGCCATGCTCCCAATGCAGGGGGTCTCGGTTTGATCCCTGGTCAGGGAACTAGATCCCTCATGCTGCAGCTAAGAGTTTGCATGCCAGAACTAAAGATCCCACGTGCCACAACTAACACCCAGCACAGCCAGATAAACACATATTCTAAACAACAATCCGAGTATAACTTTCCAGCCTGCCCTCCATACTCACAGTTCCACATCTTCAGATTTAATCAACCTCAGATGCTGGGATTTCCTGGGTGGCTCAGTGGTAAAGAATCCACCTGCCAATACAGGACATGCAGGTTCAATCCCTGGGTTGGAGAGATCCCCTGGAATAGGAAATGGCAACCCACTCCAGTATTCTTGCCCAAAAAATCCCACAGAGGAGCCTAGTGGGCTACAGTCCTTGGGGTCACAAAGAGTTGGACACGACCAAGCAGCTGAGCGCACCCTCTGAAAACCCAGAGACATATCAGAGGAACACAACTGCATACAATATTCAAGTTACTCAACTGGTAACAGAGTCAGATTACGCTCAAGTTATTCCACTCATAGTGGAGGCAGGGAGAGATGGGCCTTGAGTTCCAGGCTGTATGATCCTCCCGCCCAGAAAGAGTGCCTTAACCCAGAGAGAGGGAGAAGAAACACTGACTTTACCATAGCACACAGCTGGTGAGCGGGCAACAGTAAGTAAAATCACAGAGGAATAAAGACACACAGAGGTTCTTTTCTACTTTCCCTGGGGCCCCGACCCTCCCTGTCTGGAGTTCTGAGCTCCTAGTGTGTGCAGAGAGCAGTGCTAGTGCTGACTACCGCTGTATGTAAACAGACAACCAACGAGAGCCGAGCGCAGCACAGAGCCCTCCTCGATGCTCTGTGGGACCTAAACGGGAAGGAAATCCAGAGAAGAGGGGAGCTGTGTCTACGTATGGCTGACTCACTCTGCTGTACACCAGGAACTAACACAACATTGCAAAGCAACTGTACTCCAATAAAAATTAATAAAAAAAACAAACAGTGCTGAAGGCAGGATGTGTGTCACCATCTCTCTCTAAATGCTTCAGATAAATTAGCCACCAGCACTTCAAATCATTACATTTAGTTTTTCTGCAGGGATTCTAAATTTCAATTTAAAAGAACTCTATTAAGATATAGTTTAGGACTTCCCTGGTGGTCCAGTGGCTAAGACTCCACACTCCCAAGGCAGGGGACCTGGGTTCAGTCCCCGGTCAGGGAACTAGATCCCACAGGCTGCAACTGAACATCCTACATGCTGTAGCTAAGACCTGGTGCAGCCAAATACATTTGTTAAAAAAGATATGGTTTACAAGCTATAAAATATACGCATTTTAATAGTGCACAGGTCAATGAGCTTTGACAAATGTATACCCTGACGAAAGCACCACTAAAAATGGAGACAACATTTGTTCTCACTCTAAAAAAACCCTTCTCAGCACTCTGCACTCAATTTCCCGACCCCCAGCTCAAGGAAACCACCCACCTGCATTTTGTCCCTTAGATTAGTTCTTCCTGTTCTAGAATGTCACACTCATGGAACTGTACACTGTGAAACTGTGTGCGTCTGGCTTCTTTCCTTCAGTATATTGTTTTTGAGATCCAGCCATGCTGTTTGGAATTTTAGGGCCTCATTCTTCTTCATGCTTAGTGCTTTTCTATTGTATGGGTTTACTAAGTTGTATGTACTAACATTTTAATGTTTTTACATATTGACTTGATTCTGATCTTACTTACATTCACTTATTTCTGGAAGCATCTTTTTTCGATTTGATATTACACAATCCTGATTGTGAAGTGATTTGTGAGCAATGCCAATTATACTTTTAACTTTTCCATCCATATGCTTTTTCCTTTCTTTTTCCAGCCTTGTTGCGCTTGCTAGGACATTCAGTACGGAGTTAAAGAGAAGTAAGAGGAGGCTTCTTTGGCCGTGGTCCCGATGTTATGGAGAATATGGTTGTGTTTCACCACTAACTATAATGTTTTCTGTAGGATTTTCAGACATCCTTTATCAGGTTAAGGAAGTTTGCTTCTACTCCAAGAGTGCTGAGTGTTTTTGTCATCGGTATTGAATTTTGTTTTATGTTTTTTTCTGCATTTACTGAAATGATATGATTGTCTTCTTTATTCTGCTAAAAGGTCAAATACATTGAATCATTCCCCCCCCCCCCATATTAAAACCATCTTGAACTCCTGGGATAAAATCCAGGATAATGTATTATCCTTTTTATATATTGCTGGATTCAGTTGCTAATATTTTGTTCCTTAACATACATTTCCCAATGCCGGGGGGCCGGGTTTGATCCCCGGTCAGAGAACTAAATACCACATGCTGCAAGTAAAATGCGGTGTCCACAGATAAATAAAAGTGTCTGAACGAAACACTGAAGGAAAAAAGAAAAAAGACCGAAGCATGGCCTTTCTTGATCACTGCCAAATGCCCCGGGTGATTAATAAAACCTCTCTGTGCTTGCTGGTCGAGGCATGAGCATCTCCCAGAACTGTGTGCGCTCTGGGAATTTCCCGGCCTACAGCCCCCTGCTTTGGGCCTGGATCAGTGGTCTTTCACAACACTCGTGCTTGGCCTATTAGTCGACGATGGATCCACAGACTGACGTAATTCTTTCTCCGCAGAGTTTCCTCTCGTTTGGCACTCGGCTCCCCAAATCCTAGCTGCATCCGCTCCTTGCCCTGAGCTGGTCATGTGGTCAGTGCTCTGCTGGGTTTCTCTCTCTCTGTGCTGTGATCTAAGAAGCGTCAACAGACAGAAAGCTGAGGAAGACAGAGGTTTTGTCTCCTTTCCTTTCATTCTCTCAAGGGTCACACTCCTGTGTTGTCTGTTGGCCGATGCTGAATAGAGTTATTTCATGCATTTATTTTTCGGTATTCCAGTTGTCAACAGTAGAAGGGCAAGAACAGCTGTAGTTATCCCTACATCTCTAGAAATTTCAGTTGGTTGTAAATGCTGTGGCTTGATGATTTTATAAAACTACTCAAAAATAAAAGTTAACTGGACCACGGGACTTCCCTGGTGGTCCAGGGGCTAAGACTCCGCACTCCCTGAGCAGGGATCGAACCTGGGTCCCCTGCACTGGGAGTCCCCTGCACTGGGAGTCCCCTGCATTGGATCCCACATGCCTCAACTAAGACCCAGTGTAGCCAAACAAATACATAAATATTTTAAACTTTTTAACTGGATGAAATAAATTATTTCTGTCAGCTTCCCTGAGAAGGTAGGAAACTGCCTAAATCAAATTCCACTCACCTCAAAATGGACATGTGCCTCACATACTCATCGTGAGTTCCTGGGTAAAATCTAAGACTATTCAGCTTGCCAACAGTGTGGTTTAACTGAACTGATTTTGCTGTCTGGCAGTGACAGCAAACAGGGGCTGTACAATGCATTGGGAAGTTTCATGACAGCCAGACCCGAGAAGGACTCCTGACCAGGAGTTTTTCCCCTGTTAGCTCCCCGGGCTGCAGGTGTAGGATGCCTGCTCACCAAGCACACGGTATCTGGGAGCTGTGCCCCGTCTTAGCCATGCCTCGATATTAGGCATATCGAGGGCTTGATACATCGCACGGTGGCCTGACTGTCATCTCCTGTGCTGGTTCCATTTGTTATTTCTGCCTGCTGGGGAGAAATAGGTCTGCTCAGTATGGGCCAACATCCTGCATGCTTTTCTCAGGGACATACATTCCCACGACCGTTGTTTTGATTGTCAGAAGATAAATGAGACCCTGGCACACTGCTATGAGGCACTATCTTATAAAAAGACACCTTGTGATAACGGTGCTGAATTATATCATTTCAAGTGCAAGAGCTCTGTGTCCTGCTGTGTTTCTTCTTTATGTTGATGTGTTACCTCCTCCCTCTCTTGGGAACAACACGGTCAATTCTCAGTAGTCTTAAAAATGGAACACTGAGTTCAGAATAATCCAATTTTTAATTTATCAAGAAGCAGGAGGAAGAGATGAGAGACCAAGAAGAAAACTGTGGCAACTGGAGAAAGATCTATCCATCTCAATGTCAGGCCAAGTTCAAGTTCACAGAACTTGAGCCCTCTCTTCCAGAAACATCTCTCTCCCCTTAGCCCATAAAGAGGGGCAGAACAGCAGTCACTCCTATGGGTACTGGATGACCTGGGTGAAACCTAAGGATTGTGGCATTTGGGGACAATGATATAGCTCATCACTTTTTCCCTAAATCATACCAGAAAGGGTAATAGACCCAAATGATCACCTTTTGAAGGGCACATTTGTCAGGAGCTAGGCCTTCCCCTGTCTCTTTCTGCTGTTTTCAGCTAGATGCAGCTCCTACCTGGGATGGGACCACCACAATACAGAAGGTCCATGTAGCTCTCATCAGTTATGAGTAAGTAGAGAACATGTCTGATTAGTCTCTGGGAAAGAGGTACATTGTTTAGAGTTAGGGCTTTGAAATCACCAAGTGTGGTGTTCATGCGTACAGGGTATTTCTGCTTCACTCCTTGTGACAGCTGACTGAGATGTCAATTTCCATGTGGCATCTCAATGGACTGCTGCTGCTGCTGCTAAGTCACTTCAGTCGTGTCCGACTCTGTGCGACCCCATAGGTGGCAGCCCACCAGGCTCTCCCGTCCCTGGGATTCTCCAGGCAAGAACACTGGAGTGGGTTACCGTGTCCTTCTCCAATGCATGAAAGTGAAAAGTGAAAGTGAAGTCACCCAGTCGTGTCCGACTCTTTGAGGCCCCATGGACTGCAGCCTACCAGGCTCCTCCATCCATGGGATTTTCCAGGCAAGAGCACTGGAGTGGGTTGCCATTGCCTTCTTCTCAATGGACTAAGAATTCAAAATGTCTGAGAGCAGTACTTCTCACCCTGGAACATTCTAGAGTCACCAATGTCTGGTCTTTGATCCACAACCAATGAAGTCAGACTCCGGCAGTGGCACTCAAGTATTCGCATTTTTCTGCAAGGCTTCAGGTGATTCTCATGGGTAGCCAGAATTAAGAACCGTTCTCTTAGACTGAAAATTCACATTAGCCTGGAGAGCAGGAAAATGGGAGCAAAGTTCCCGTGGTTTTCTTCATCATCTCAGGCTCTTTCACCTCCCTCGACATTCTTTTTGCCATATTTAAATCTACACACCCCACGGTGTCTGCATCGAATTTCTACTTCTGAGAATAATCCATCAGTTTTGCAAATGAAATGCTCACACAGGCTATGCCTGACAGTCTAGGATTTTCCCATTGATTTAATTATCTAATTACTGGAGCCGGCTGCCAAGCACAAAAAAGATTTCATTCGTTTTCGCTATTTTATAACACAGTTCAAAGAACATTTGAATTTCTAATTCAATTTTTGTTCTTTTGAGACTGTTCCGGAGTTTCGGAGCTCTCTAATGATAGCTCCATTATTGGGCTTATAATCACTGTGGGCTTGCACTTCCCTTTTGGTGTATAATACATGTGATGAGGGGGAATTGGTGCTGAGATGCTGCATTATTCTAAACTGGTTTGGTCTCAAACAGACTCCCCTGAAAGCTGATGGAGGCACAGAGGATACAAAGACTGAGGCAGAAACAAGAGCATCCAGGTTAGGAATCAAAATGCTTCTCTTCCCCTGAGTGCCTGCACTTTAGAACCGCACCAGCATCTCAGCTCAGGAGCACACCTGGGGACTTCCCTGCTGGTTCAGTGGTTAAGATTCTGCCTTGCAATGCAGTGGATGCTGGTTCGATCCCTGGTCAGGGAACTAAGATCCCACATGCTGCGGGTCAACTAAGCCCGTTCGCTGCAAGTACCGAGCCTGCGTCACAACTAGAGAGTCCGTGCTCTGCGACAAAGGATCCCACGTGATGCAACCAAGACCCAGTGTGGCCAAATAAATATTAAAAAAAAAAAAAAAAAAAAGGAAAAGAGCACACCTGCTCCATGTTCTTTACCCCAAGAGCGAGGAGAGCTGAGCAGCCGGGGGCAATTAAGGAACCTGAGTAATTAAGATCGCGACCCGGAACTGACTGTAACACTTCTTTGTTTGAGAAGCTATGATTCTGCAGCTGAGCCTCCTCAGTTCAAGGGTTACAAGGAGTGGCAAGTTGTGGGAGGTCCCTCCCCGGCTCCTCAAACCGCGCCCCCAACCAGAGGACCAAAACACTGCCATCCACCAGCAGGGTGACGCCGCCACCCCATACCTCACGGCCCCCGCATATGATTTGCCACACTTCACGGCAATTCCACCTCTGACTCCACACCAACAAATGCTCACTTTCGAAAGCAGTAGGAACTATCTTGCAAACGACATATTTAGGACTTTTTTTTCCCTGTGAGAGTCCAAATGTTTAGCCACTAAGTTGTGTCTGACTCTTGAGACTAGGAGCGCACAATTTCCAATTTGACCAGCAGGTGGCAGTAAAAGGCAGATGCAGTGCAAGACAGAGGCTGAACCTCCTTAACCACCAGCAAAGAACCCAGGAGCTCACAGACACTTGCCGGCCTGCACATGTGCCCTCTGGCCCGCAGATGATGAAATAATCGATTTTTAAATTACCTTCCAACACTTTTAGAATGAACTTATATATTTTATATAAAACATCTATGTGTCCTGCGACTTCCCTTTGGTCCAGTGGCTAAGGCTTCGAGCTCCTAATGTAGGGGGTCTGGGTCTGATCCCTGATTGGAGAACTAGATCCCACGTGCCAAACTAAGACACCCATGCTACATGCACAGTCACTTTAAGTCGTGTCTGACTCTGTGACCCCATGGACTATAGCCGGCCAGGCTCCTCTGTCCATGGGATTCTCCAGGCAAGAATACTGGAGTGGCTTGTCATTTCCTTCTCCAAGGGATCTTCCTGATGGAAGGATAGAACCCGCATCCCTTAGGTCTCCTGCATTGGCAGGTGGATTCTTTACCTGGGAAGCCCAAGACTTGGTGGGGCCAAATAAATACTAACAAAACAAAAACCTCTATTTCCAGATTCTCTTGAGATACTGAAACATCTAGAAACACTGGACTCTCATTTTACCAGGTTAAGAGCTGCCTGGAGTGGAGTGGCGACTGTCCTTTAGAGGTGCCAACTTGCCACTCTCCCTCGCCCACTCGCTTGCTTAGTTACTGCCTGTTCACTGTGGGCACTGAATTGTGCCACCCTGTACACTTCATTTCACTGCAAAGTGTCTTAAAAACAGCAAAGCAAGGAAAAGTGAATGCAAAGGATGGGGAACTTCCCCTGCGATGTGACTCAGGGAGGAATGAAGTAAACTTGTGTGGGAGGTCTGAGGGGTTTGGGATGCCACTGGACTAGCCTTTGGAGACCTGAATGTGAGTAGTGTGATCTGTGACAGGGCTCAGGGCAGGCTCTCAAGCTACCTTCCCTTCTGTTAGTTCTCCCAGAGGTAGAGGACAAGGGGAAATCATGGTCTTAGCTTTACTCAGGTAGGGGGAAATGGAGGGCTCACGCATGGCAAGCTGAAGTGTGAGAGCAGCTGGGGTTTGGAGTGCCCTTTCCTTACTGGATTTGCTGCACAGGAGCTCGAATGCCCCCGAGGATGCCACACCTGTGGCTACTCCCTGCTCCTGGACGCGTATGCCTTTTATGAACGTTTGGCGGACCACGAGGCTTCCTCGAAGTTGAGGAGGATGCCTGGGCATCGTCTAAGCCAGCACTACATCCTCAGTCACCAGCCTACCCCAAGGGGCAGGGAGGGGTGAGGCTGATCCTGAGTAGACACATGACCTCATAAAGATGCACCTTCCCAGTTCCTCAGTACCCTGGACCAGCCATGCCGAGTCAGATTTACGGGATTTATTCACCATGCCTGGTGATAGGAAGGGTTGTTTCCCTGCCCTTGGATTCCCATGTAGCTCATATATTCCTAAGAATGGGAAAGGGAAGGGAAGCGTTGCGGAAGACACTCTGTCCAAATAATAAAACCGTCCATGAGGGCTCCTTTTCCTTATGAATTCACTCTCTTGCTTGAACTCCTAGTTCTAAATACAAAGGTTTTTTTTTTTTTTTCTTGCAAAACCCCTGAGCTGCCCGCAGCACCTCTGCACGTGCTTATGGGGGAAGCGCAAAAGCCAAACCCTAGGAAGCAGGAAGTCGTAACTGGCTGTGGGAACACCACCACGGGGCTCCTCTGCTTCCAGCTCTCCTCAAAAAAAAAAAAAGGAAGAAAAAAACAACAACAGATGCTTAATGGTTTTTTCGTGTGTAAGAAGCACGCGCAGCTTAAAGAAGTGGCTATAGACTGTTGCTGCGGCGGAAGGCTCTAGACCAAGATGATGTGTGTGAGGGAGGAGCCCAGGGTGGCACGCGCCTGCACCCTGGCCCTCAGTCATCCGTACCAAAGGATGCTGCAGAGAAGGCCACCGGCAAGATGCTGTGCGGCCGGGGGTGCGGGAGGCAGCGGGTGGGGGAGGAGACCGTGTCAGAGGACACCGCCCACGGGGAACGCCGGCCGTACCTGGAGCTGTCGCATCTGCCGCAGCTGGAGCCTGAGCTCGGCCACGCTCCGCCTCATGTCGAGCAGACTCGCGTGGACGGCGGAGGCACTGGCGGGCGCCGGCTGGCCGGGCGGCCCCGAGGAATCCACGGCCCCGAGAGTCTTCCCACCGGAAACCTGGGGCGTTCCTAGGAAAAAAGAGCAGCGAAGTCCCTGAGATGCCCGGAAGGAGCAGTCAAAGCTACAAGTCCCATCCCAACACAGAAAATGCCCATTCCCTCATTTTGGAAAAAAAAAAAAAAAACCAAACAAACCTTAAACGATATTGGCTCTCTAAAGGGCAAAAAGGGGGGAATTAGGTTTAAATAAATTAGGGAACGTGCATCCAATATTATAGTACGCAGTCTGGAGAAGTCATGCTGTAGAAGTTTGGTGCTGTACGAAGCGAGATTGCAGGGCAGTAGGTAGAGCATGATGCCATATTGAAGAAGCTAGCTGTCTGTCTGTGTATCTTATTTATTGGCTGCACCATGCGGCATGTGGGATCTTAGTTCCCTGACCAGGTATTGAACTCTCCTGAGTCCCTTGGAATTTCCTGACTAAAAGCCAATAAAAACCAAAGTGACCCCCAAAGGATCCCCAGTAACACTCACAGGATCAACAAGGTGTGGGAATCAAAAGGAGTTGCTATGCTACTTCCTTTTTATGACAATGCAGTTCTGTGGAACAGGCTTCATGTAGAGAGTATACAAGGAATCCACAACACACACACACACACACCCCCCCCCGAAGAGGCTGTTCAGTCCTCCTTCCTGGAAGGGACGAAGTAGGTTTGCCATAGCACAGGCTGGCCGTGCACGGCAGAGCTCTCTTGCTGCCCTGTGTGCCGGGACTGCTTACAGCACAGTGGCCCCTCCTTCTATCTCCTCTCCTTCCCCAGGACACACTGCCCCACAAGCCTCCACGAGCGGCAGCCATGGGCCATGGGCGGTGCGCCAGTGGGCATGGAGGTGCCTCCAAAGTGTCCTCCTACTTTCTTGGCCTCAGCAATGCCGGCGCAGAGCTGATGGAGCACCACATTCCTCATCCCTGCGTGCCTGTCCCAATAGAACCGGTCTCCTAGCTCTCAGGGCCCCCTTGGGGAGTCGGGAGAACAGATGGGAAGCTTTTTAAGAATTTACAAAGGAGCCCCAGCAGACAGACGGTGAGCTTTCTGTTACCTTTATGATCCCAACCAGTCCCTCGTGTCATCACCAACAAAAGTTGGGCTGACTTTTGACCACTTCCCCTCCAGATGGAAAACCCCCCTTGAAAGAGCAAGATAGGGAACTTCCCTGGGGGTGCAGTGGTTAAGACTCTGCTCCCAATGTATGGGGCCTGGGTTCAACCGCTGGTTAGGGAACTAGAGCCCCCGTGCCACGCAACTAAGAGTTCATGTGTCACAGTAAAGATCGAAGACCCCGCGTGCCGCAACTAAGACCGGTGCAGCCAAATTAACAAACAGTTTTACAAAAGAGCAAGATTTGCTATCTCTGCAGTTGCTCCAGAGAGTGCTCTCTAACGGTGAAGGTCCTTAGTGAAAGGACGTCCAGTAACATTTCCAACAATAATAGCTTGACCAGGTTAACATAGCGCCTCTGAGACCAAGTATTCTGAAGGGAAGACAATGAACTGGAAGTCTTGAAATCAGTCAAGTCACTTGATCATCACTCCGTATCCTCAAGCGTAGGTGCATGTGTACACACAGACCACACGTCATTTGTACAAATAACGATGACGACATCCTCAAGGTGTTTCTCCAACAGAAATGACACTGCGTTACAGCCAGTTACTCCTGTTCGTAATGAGGCCTGTCCTGAGTTCCTCAGCCAAACGAAGACATATTCCTTCCACGATCGTGCCTCTCTTCTTCTGTTCTGAGGGCCCAGTGCACCTCACTGCCATCCTCCACGGAGGAGAGGCCCAAGTTTACCTGCCGTCTGTGAGAGCTGAACCCTGACACCTGGCTTTAAAAATACCTTTCAGAACCGAATTTCTCATGCTCATTTATAAAACTTCCTCATCTATAACCTCTCAATCCACTAAACCTGGCTTCTATGACTCCATCATTCACTGCATTGGCCCTTTATAAAATGGCCAATGGGACTTCCCTGGTGGTTCAGTGGTTAAGAACCCACCTGCCGGGGTTCAATCCCTGGTCTGGAGAGACCCCTCATGCTGCGGGGTGACAAAGGCTATGCACCACAATTAACTGGGCTCGCGTGCCCTAGAGCCTGTGCTTCACAGCAAGAGAAGCCACTGCAACGAGCAGCTCCTGTTCACTGCAACCAGCCAGAGAAAGCCCGTGCGCAGCAACGAAAACCCAGCACAACCAAATATAAACAAATAATAAAAATACGGTGGCCAGTGGTCTCAGCTGTCAATCCAATAGACTGGGTTGCCACGACAGCACCCTGATGTGACGTTGGGCTTTGTCAGTCACTTCTTTTCTTTCTCAGGAACTTTGAAACTTTCCTTGCCCCTCCCTCGTCTTCTTCCCTGCCCCGTCTCAGTCAGCCTCTTTCCTAATTTCTTCCTCGGCCAGCCTTCCACATCCTGGCCTGCTTCTTCTCTCCCTGGACTTGGTTTCAAGGAGGTCACTTCCATGACGACCACCCACCAAGGTCCCCCACACCTCTGCCTCCAGCACACGATTCAGCCACATCCCCAGACCTTAACGTCGCTTCAGGACCTTTCCACAAGCAGGTCAGATTCATTATTTCTACCTGTTTCTTGAACTACTTTTAGCCAGTGGTCCTATTATCTATTCCAGTATTTAAACCCGAAACCCAGAAATTCACTCTTAGCATCCAGGTCCTAGTTGTCTCTCTCCCTATCAGTTTCCTCATCTGTAAAATGGGTGTAAGTGTGATTGTGCAGGATGATGGAATTAACACACGTGGACTGCTCTGCCCAACTTCTGGCACAAAGGGACCCCACTGCGGTTGTTGGGCTGTAATGATTATTTCTCTGGGCAGAGTGAGTGGGAAGAGCCCCTGCTGGACGTCCCTCCCCACCTGGAGTGGCAGCGGTGACGGGCTGAGAGCTACAAGCAACTGCCCTGAAATCTCCGGCTGGAGCTGGGTCTGGTGGGTGGGGACCCCAAGTGGTGAAGGAGTCCCCCCTTCAGATTAGAGTCTCAGGACCTGGGATCCACTCTCTGAACCCACATGCGGGATGGTCACATTCTAGTCTTCGGAGGATGGTCAGCGTGCAGGTCATTCTCGGCCCCTCCCTTCTGTACACCCAGCCTTTTCCAAGCAACGGCCTCTTCCTCTTACCAAGTCTGCTCGTAGGTAATTTACTTCAGCCAAGGTGTATCTTAATGTAGACTGTTGTAACAGGAAGAACATGGGTTTAGGGGTTGGGCAGACTGGCTGAGAATCTTTTTTTTTTTTTTTTTTAATTTATTTGGCTGCGCTGGCTCTTAGGTTGTGGCATGTGGGATCTAGTTCCTCGACCAGGGATTGAACCCGGGCCCCCGGCATTGGGAGCGTGGAGTCTTAGCCACTGGACCACCAGGGAAGTTCCCTTGAGGTGTATCTTAATGTGGACTGTTGTAACAGGAAGAACATGGGTTTAGGATTGGCTGAGAATCTTAGGAGCTCCAAGGCTAACATCTTTTTTACAGGGTTATGTGTTTAAACAATATAATACACTATGAAACACAGGTTATGACTTTGAAATGGGAGGTTCCTTCTGTTCTTTTATACCCATGGTAAACCAGATATTCCTGAAGTAACAGGAAGTCTGGGTTTCCCTTTCTCAGGTACCCCTGACCCAATGGGCTCCTTGACTCACCACATAATTCCGTGTACTTGTCTACAGAGCAGGGATAACACTTCCCGTCTTGTCGCTGACCTCCTAGGATTCCGGAAGAACTACTATATTTTGCACACCATACAAGGCTGCTATGGCAATGAAAGCCCTGTGGACCACGGGTAGCCCTGACACATCACAATGAGAAAGGCCAAACTCTGCAGAGACGCAGGGGAGCAAAGCCGTGTGCGTGTTGCCGATGGCATTGCAAATTAGCTTGGCCTTTCAGAAGAGAAAGCTGGCAGCGTGTCGCCAGCGCTCCTCAGCTGTTTGTCCCTTTGGACTTATTGATTCCACTTTGGGAAATGCATTCTGAGGAGATTACACCTGCTCCTTCCCTCACGCTTCAAAAAAGACGCTGGCAAAAATTTTCAAAACAAAGACATGAAACCACCTTTCTTTAAAGGGACTGGGGCACCTTAACACAAAAGGATGAGGCATCAGGACGGGCTGGTGGAGCATGCTGATGGCGTCACGTGTGTGTGATGTGTGTTCAGTTCCCTCATCTGGAACGTGGGAATCACGCGTGTGCCTCCCCGCGAGGCGGCGTCAGGGGTGAACACGTTCAGGCATAGAAACGCATTCAGAATAAATACTGCCTGGTACATAGGAAGCACTTAGTGTTTCCTATTATTATTATTTCACCCCAGTGGCGTGGTGGTAAAAGAATCCGCCTGCCAATGCAAAAGACGCAGGTTTGATCCCAGGGTCGGGAAGATCCTCTGGTGGAGGAACTGGCAACCCACTCATTCCTTCCTGTAAAATTCCACGGACAGAGGAGCCTGGCAGGCCACAGTCCTTGGAGTCGTGAGTCAGACACTACTGAGCGGCTAACACACACCCCCAACTGAGTGACTAACACACACACACCCCAAAAGGGAAATGCAATAAAGAAGTATACAAAACAGCATGTACACATTGATTACAATGGTACTGGATATTAATCATTTCTAGAATAGAAGCCAGAGGAACAATGTTTTGGTGCCTGTTTAACGGTAGCACCCTGACTTTATTAGCTATAACAGACATACCGTACTGTGTAACTTTAAGGTATGCGATGTGTCAATTTGATACATGTAACGTACGGCCATAGGATTATTACCTATCAAAAGTGTTCATCCTGTCACACAATTACCATGTCTTTCTTGGGGTGAGAACATTTAAGATCTGTTCTCTTGGCAACTTTCAAGTGTCCAGTTCAATACTTTTATCTAGTCACCACACTGCATGTTAGAACTTACTCATCCTCTAGCTGGAAGCTGGTCCTTTTTGACCAACATCTTCTAAGTCCCCCACCCGCAGGCAACCACCCATCTGCTTTCCGTTTCTGCAAGGTCAGTGGTGCCTTTTCCCCCCATAGGTTCATAACCAGAAAATAAGTGAATAAATATCTCCCAAGCAAACTGGCAGGTGCTCTGAAGACAAGCTCAGCAGTGGCCACAAAACAATTCTCTGGCTGCAGTCAAGGTCATTGGTTGATTTCTAAGGAAACCAACCAATCCCATGAGGACTGAGAATGCTGGAAGAAGAGCAGCCCTGCTGGCCTCAGAGCTGAGGAGCCTGAACTCGGCTAGGGCGGAATCAGGACCAGCAGACGTCTCAACATAAGGCCCAGTTCTGTCCATTCTGCCATGTGGCGCTAACGCCACCTGCGGCTTTCCCCCAGTTAGGGGTTTCAGCCAGCGTGCCATGTGCTCCTTGAGTAATTCAACAGCCAAATATGTCCCTGGTAATGATGCCTATTTCTAACCCAAGGGAAAGGAAGACATCATATTCTTGAGAGAGGCCCACCTTGAGTCTGCAGGATAAGATGGCTATCAAGTATACATGGACAGGGACTTCCCTGGCAGCCCTGTGGCTAAGACTCTGTGCTGCCAATGCAGGGGACCCAGGTTCAATCCCTGCTCAGGGAACTAGATCCCACATGCTGCAACTAAGAGTTCCTACATACTGCAACTAGAAAGATCCCATGCACCACAGCTGAGAGCTGGTGCAGCCAAACTAATGAGTAAGTAAATATTGAAAAAAAAAAGATCAAATGAGGCCAGACCACCAGAAATGCACATTTTCTATTATAAAAATACATATATAGACCCGGACACTAGTGAAGTCAACAGGGAATATAATTTGGGCCTTTTTGGGGGGAGTGAAAGTGTTAGTTGCTCAGTCGTGTCCAACTCTTTGTGACCCCATAGACTGTCCATGGGATTCTTCAGGCAAGAATGCTGGAGTGGGTAGCCATCCCCTTCTCCAGGGGATCTTCCCGACCCAGGGACTGAACCTGGGTCTCCTGCACTGCAGGCAGAGTCTTTACCAGAGTCTGGCCTTTGCGGGGAGTGCTGGCATTTAAAAGCAGACCTTGTTCTAAGTACACCTTCTCCTGCCTTGACCCCTGCAGGCTCCCTATCAGCTCATTCTGCTTTCTCATTAGTCACATCCTGCTGCTGCGCTGAGGCCCTTCCCCAGGGCAGGACCTTCTACTGCCTTCCCTGTGCATTTAGAATAACATCTAAATTTCTCACTCGGCACCTGTACATGCTTTGCTCTCTACCTGGGTGTCTCTCCCCTTCCCTCCTCATCCTTTTGGCTTCAGTTTGTGTTACTTGCCCCAGAGAAATGTCCTTGGTCAAGGCTAGCCCTGATGGTTAAACATTCATCCTGCTTTTTAAAATTTACTTTGTTGAGTATCCAGTGGACAAGCCTACATAATTATATCAAGCCAATTATGAAGCCAATGATTTTCTCTTCTTGATAAAAAAAAACAACAAGTTATTTTTTTAAGGGTCTGAATTTTATGTATCAGCTTTCCATTATTTTTTGTTGGGAAACTCATGGTGCCAAGTACAATCCAGCTGCCCTGTCCTGAGGGACATAAACCAAGGATGAAAGCAACAGCGGACGGTATGTCATCCCACAGGGTCTGGAACACTGCGTTTTTGTTGTTTCTCGTCTCTACATCCTCACTCTTTCTTAATGTTTAGACCCTGGTTTGATTCTTGGGCTTCCCTGGTGGCTCAGCTGGTAAAGGATCCGCCTGCAATGCAGGAGACCTGAGTTCGATCCCTGGGTTGGGAAGATCTGCTGGAGAAGGGATAGGCTACCCACTCCAGTATTCTGGCCTGGAGAACTCCATGGACTGTATAGGCCATGGGGTGGCAAAGAGTTGGACACGACTGAGCGACTTTCACTTTCACTTTTCATACATACAATGACCTGTCCCAGACCCATTTTCTGCATTGGATTAGTGGGTAGGTAGCCCTGTCCTAGGGTGCCCACTGTCCTTACCCAGTACCAGGCACATAAGTATTTGTTGAGTATAGAACCTCATCAATGAATAAATGAATGAGGAAGTGAATAACTGAAGATGGAAGGGAGAGGACGAAATGGCTTAGTCCCAAACCCCACCTCGAATTAATCACACAGGTGACACAGGGAGAGGTTAATATGTCTAGAAGCAAACCAGCCCCATCAAAGGCAGCTCCCAGACCTCCTGTGGGTCTGAAGAACACTTACCTGCACCATCTGTTTGGTTCTTACTGGCTGTGGTTTTCATCATTTTCTCACTGAAGGAAAGAAAAAGAGAGTCAGCTCTGCAGTTTCTAAAATGCTTCTCTTCCCCGCTACCATTCACTATTCCAAGCAATCAGTGGCAGCTAGTGGTGGTACCAAGCAATGAAGGTATTCCCGCATCAGCACCAATGTTGGCCGGAATGGAAAAGGCTTCCCAGGTGTGCAGCGGAGGCGCACTCATGACTTTCAGATGATGGAAGATGTGGAGGTGTGCGGAGGGCGGTGGCAGGCACTGCGCAGTGTCCACAAAGCCACATGCACTGGGAAGCCCATTCACCCTTCTTGGGCCAAAGTGGTACCTTCGGCCAAGAATTTCCGGAAACAGACAGACAAACAAACAAACCATGATTCATAGAGATGTGGGTATTTTCAGCCTTGAAATGATTACAAGAAAACGATTGGAATGAAGGCATGATCTTAATCATTAAAGAGAAACAGATTGAATTAATTTTGAATGGGTTTGCTTTCTTCTTTTTACCTAGAGGCATCTTTGCTATTACTTGTAAGGGGCCCTTTAAAAAGCGCAGACTGAACAAGGCCAGTTAAACTGGCAATCTGTTTCTCCATGGCTTGCATTCTCTCTCTGTAAAACAAGAGAATTGTTTGTTAAAGCCGTGTTGACTTTCAAACTGGTTTGTCGAGGGCAGTGATCATCTGAGGGTTATAAAAGGTTCCACCTCCACCGAGCAGGCCTCCGAAGTTCAGCGCCCCCTGGCTTGGAGAAGCCAACGAGCCTGCAAATCCCCACCGAGTTTGAGATTTGATGGTCAGAGACGAGTATTAACCCAATGATCTTACTAAAAAGACCCTGGAGAGACTGACAGAGGCCGCATGGAAAACAGAAAAGCTTCTCCCTTGGAAATAATTCTCTGCGCATCTTTGCGTTTTTGAGCCTTCCTGCCCTGCTTTCGCTATTTGTCCTCTGCACAAGAGGGGTCCCAGGCCAGTCAGGGGAGGGAGTGGGCCAGGAACACATACTTTCAAGCTGTGCTCCTTCCAAGGCTGCCAATTTTGGTGTGAATGATGGAGACGCTCGTTGTGGTGCCCGGAGTAGGACCTGCTGCACAGCCCAAGAGGACACAAGTTACCGTCTCTTGAGAGCTCGGGAAAGTGCGATTGAAATCAACGTCTTCACACTAGAGGGCAGAGAGTCCTCAAATCGATGCCATAGGAATCTGAAGGCTTTCACGGATCCAGCAGGAAAACAACTAACCCCACCAACTTGGTTATCTCAAGACACGAAAACTCTTTTCAGTTTTTAAATCATGCACAGATACTACGCCTCTCTGTTCAAGACTCTCCAAGGCTACATACGATTCATTTGGTTTCTGAAACAGGCTCACATTTCTGTACGTCAGAGCAACGACAGTGTCACGGAACTATCACCGTTATTTCCAACACATTACACAGTCACCACCACAGAGCAACCTGTGCTAAGGACAGAGCCATCACACAAGTCATGGCACACAAATTCAGTTCTTCTTGCTCAGTAGACAGAAGAAGAATTAGAACAGTGTGGATGCCTGGACTACCATCGTACCCTCATCAGGAAGTGTCAAGTCCCAGCCTGAGACAGAGAAGTGACCCCCACTCTTCTCTAGGGGTGGGGGTATCTCAGTCCCATGGGCCTCTTGGAGTGTGACCAATGGTGAAGATTCCTGGGCGACAAACAGCACATTCAGACACTGTGGCTTTTAAATACAAGCCAACCACTTTATCTGGTACCCAACGGAAAAGGCCATGGCGGTCCGTTCTTTCACTTGAACGAAACTGGTTATGTTGGACTTTACAAGAGATGCTACATCTGTATCTTGAACTTCAAGGCAAGTAAGAGGATTTTCAAGAGTAATTTTGCTCATTCACAGTTTTTTGGCTTTGCACTTTGCCTTTGGAATACAACACTCAGTGATGTAGAAAACACTGAGATTCATTTCACAATTACAAGCTTCTGACTTCAGAATTCCACGCATTTTTCTTTAGTTTAAAATGAATGGTTATGTCACAATATTGAGTTTCTAGGATGTAAGTCATGCAGTCTGGAGGATTAATGGTTGTCAACCCACCATGGGGTGGGACTGGGCGGGGGGTGGGTGGGAATTATTAGTAGTGGGATCTCTCTCAAACAGTGAGCAGAGATATGCATCTACCTGGAGTGACGTTCCAACTGTTTTAAACCTCTGAGCTGTTGAGCATTTCCAGTCATATGTGTGTTCTCGGCGTCCTGTCTGTCATAAAGCCATGCATGGGGCCAAGAGAAAAATTGGTAAGAAATCCCACTCGAGAAGGCAGGCTGGGGACTTCCCTGGTGGTCCAGTGGTTAGGAATCCGCCTTGCAAATGCAAGGGATGCAGGTTTGATCCCTGTTTGGGGAACTAAGATCCCACCTGCTATGGAGCAACAAGCCCACGCGCCACAACTAGGGAGTCCACGGGCTGCGACGGAAGAGCCACGCCACGGTGATCCCGCGTGCGCCAACTGTGACCCTGACCCAGGCAAGTAAGTAGTTAATATAAAAAGAAAAGGAAAGGAAAAAACAGGCTAACAAATACCCACTGGAGATCCGAAATTTATCAGACCCTAAGCTGCAAGGCACCTCAGGACCGATGGGGAGGTAGCTGGTCTCCATGTGTGGGGCACACACGTGCGTTCCGGGTAGACACTGTTCAGAATCCCCAGTCTTCCCATGGTAACGCTGGAAGCCAAACTCATGACCCTTAGAGCAGGGGTGCTCTCAGAACTACCTTGAGAGGCACGAGTTTACCCCTCTTATTCAATCCTAGGCAAATACAAAGGGTTTCTTTTCAAGTGGGAAAGCAGGGACTTCCGTGGTAGTCCAGGTGGTCCAGAGCCTAAGACTCCATGCTCCCAACACAGGGGGCCCAAGTTCAATCCCTGGTCTGGGAACTAGATCCCATATGCTAAGAGCCAGAGGGGAACTAGATCACATATGCCAGAACTCAGAGGGTCTGCATGCCGCACCTGCCGCAACTAAGACCCAAGGCAGCCAAGTAATTAAACATCTATTTTTACAAAGTGGCAGGACATTCTTTTGGTTAGGAAGAGGCTTAATGGATTCTTTGAAGCTGCAGCACAGCATACAGAGGCCTGGTGACAAGCTAACTGCCCCCAGGAGACAATAATATCAGGAGATGTTAGCAGTAGGTAAGTCCACAGCTGCAGAGAATAAGCAGGAGTCCCTGGGAGAGAGAAAGGGCAGATGGATCCCAGCGCTGGCCTAGGCACAGTGCTGATGAGGGCTACATCAGTGTTCTCTCTGGTCCCTCTTTGGTCACCAGCTATCATGACCTGTCTAACAAAGCACCGGAATCAATCCAGATTCAGGACTTTGATCTTCAGCAGATTCATCACCAGGGTGAGAATTGCAGAATGGTACAGCACAGGTGGGTCCTCCCAGAGAGGCACCCACGGGGCTTCCTACATGCCTTCGGCATCCTCCTTGGCTCAGTTGGTACTCGGCCTCTCACCATTCTTACCCCAGACAACGCCTTTAGGATGAAGAGAAAGAAAACCCCCGAACGGCACCCCGCTCTCCTGACTTCTAGGAATGACGTGGACGTAGCCTGCAGAACTGCCTAGATGTCTAGATGAGCGTCTAGATGTTTTGGAGCGAAAACCCTGCATTCAGTCCAGATACTCACATGCTTGTTCTTCTGTTTGCATCTGTGAGGACAGGACTGGAAGCTCCTTGGTTGGCCTGCTCCAGGCTATGTCACCAGTGGGGTCACCAGGAAGGAGATAAGATCTATCAGAACGTGGAGAGCTCAGGACACTTGAGCTTGACAGCCGAGGAGGGAGCGATTCTCTCCCCATGCCCAGGACGACGTGCGCGCCCCAGGCGCTGTGCACAGATTGCACGCGCGTGTTCCACTGTTTCGGCCAAAACCGCTTTACGAAAATACAATTCTTTTGACACATGGTAATGAGAAAACTTTTTCCCTCCTGTTTAATCATCAAAGTGTTTCTGGTTTCAGGATTCATTTGAAGGAGATTATCTGATTTATAAATTCATAAATAAGAGTGTCTTTCCATTTCATGGCTGGTAATCTGGAAACAATTTTATGGTTTAACTAAATTACAGCAACTGGAAACTTCGGCAGCCTTCTCCCATGATGAAATGTTATGAAGTATGTTTTAAATGTGAAAGGGGGAAGAAAGAGAAATGCAGTGGAAGAAGAGAAATTAAAACAACCCTGTCATTTCACTGCAGTGGCAATTTTGTACAATAATCATCAGAATATTAAAGATGCTCAAGCTAATTCTTGCCAGTATCGCTTGGTTTAAGGTATTCCACAGGCTGGGTATAATTACTGTTGAAAAGATGGCTTAAAAGTGATTTCATAGACCATTTTATTTCATTCCATAAACCATATTTATGTGATTAGTATGTACGGTTAACTAGTCATTTAGTGTTATAAGTCAGCCTGGCTCAATGAATCTTCTCAGGGCCCAAGCATAATATTAATAAAAAATTCAAATCCAATCCCGAGAAAGTGCTGATCTCAGTATTAAATTCCTGCTGCTACAACCAGCTTTCCTGCAAGTCCCATGTCTGTCTGTGAAGATGGAGCAAAACCCAGACTGCCCGTGGTCTGCTCTCTGTCTGCAGAGTCTAGGAAAGGTGGAAAAAAAATCTGCATTTGGAGAGATATTTTTAATGAGCATATCCATTCATACAGGTTTTTGAGTCAATACTTTGTGACTGGGGACTTGTCTCTGGACTGACCAAGGCCTCATTCAGCCTGAATTACGTCCTTACCACTGTGCATCTAGGTAAATGAATGGCTATTACAAACCAAGCAGTATGAGACTGGGAACTCCCCTATAAGGAATCCTTAAGGATATGTTTTTAAATATCCAGAAGAAGTGTTGGGAGCTGGCTGATAACAGCCTACCAAGCTGATGTGACCAGACTCCCAGCCCGCATTCACCTTGGCAACCAGCTTCTAACCTTGGACCCTGGTGGCACAGGATACTCAGTATCAACTGTAGTAACCAGGCTGGCTTTATGAGAGTACTAACTAGGTGGTTCCCTGTTCACTTCTAGTTCTAATATTTTATGATTTTTTTTTCTGGTTCCTGCTCATTCCTTGTGATCTCTCTCCCCTCAGAAAAATATAAATGGTCAATGAGTCACCAACAGACATTTCTGGGTACTTAATACGTGCTAGGTGCCATGTGAGCCACTGCAGACCCAGCAGTGAATCAGGTATTATCATCCTTAAGCAATACCTTCCTCTCACGAAGTCCATTTTTTTCTTGGGAGCAATCTAAGTGACCTAAAACCCTTTCATCTTGGCAGTGCCAACAGCGTTTTCCAGAACCAAAGAGTGAACAGGTTTAAAGCAAGGCTGTGCCCTTGTTTGTTCATGCCCTGATGCTTTGGCATGAGAGGAAAAAATACCAGAGTTATTAAAGACACTGTTTTTAGATGAGTTCAACAGAGCACTGGAATTCAAATGATCTGAATTTGTGGTAAAGCTTTAAATAAAGGACTCTGAGCCATGAACTCAGTTCTTCTGCCCAGTGTTAACCTTTTGGTGAAAGAGCCGGTAACTGAAGACATTCTTCCAAAAATGTCCAGTAAATTTAACTTCTCATGGGAACACCTAGATTTATTGAGGATATTGATGGAGTTGGTGATATCTGAGTGGGGCTACCATGGCATGTCCCTGTAAGTATCTCGGAGGTCATGGTACTGTCTGGGTACCACTACACACTCCTTAGGGATGCTGACCATGTTGTGTATCTTCGTTTGCACCCTTAGTCCTTAGAGGAGGAGGACTGGGCACACAGAGGATCACGAAGAAGTACTATCTACAACACTGACATTGAAGGCTGCTATCCCTCCCCTGCCCTCTGCTCATGGAGAAAGGAGATGAGGGCTCTTCTGCTTTCCCTTTATCACTTCAATCCATCATCTGTCCAAACCCTCATCTCCCCTGCTTCTGAGTTCTGCATTACTCATCCTTCAGTTCCCTACCAGCATTCAGGAAATTCCTTCACATCCTTGTGTGACTTCAGCACAGAAAGCTGGCCTCCTGTCTGCCTCACCCCAGACCATCACCTTATGTAGCTTCAGTATCCACACGGATAACCCTTTCAGCAAGCTGGCACCGCAGATCCTCAACTCTTCTTCAGATATTCCCTGACCTTAAAATCCTTACTCAGCATGACTTTACATTCTGGATTTGAAAACTCCAAAATTGTCTTTAAAAACAGCAATCTTTGGGGACTTCCCTGGTGGTTCAGTGGCTACGACTCTGAGCTTCCAATGCAGGGGGCCTAGTTCCTGGTTGGGGAACTAGATTCCACATGTAACGACTAGAAGATTCTACATGCTGCAACTAAACCATCCCACGTGCCACAGTGAAGATGGGATATCCTGTGTGCCACAACTAAGACTTGCCCCCTCCACACACGAAAGAAAAACACACTCTGGTTGTCTTCTGTTCTCTTGGTAACACAAACCAGCTCTGTGCCTGCGTGCTGGCCTTTCCTCCTTCATCCCCTGCCATCAGTACTGTCTGGAAGTTCCTTTTAATTTTCCTGCTGCTTACCCAGTGGACTCCTCTCATACTCTCCACTGTCCTGACCTCTTTCTCAGCCTCGCTGTCTCTCCGCTGGGATGACCTTGCTCCTGACTGACTGAGGAGCGGAAGAGATGAGACGAAATGGACCAGCGTGGGGCAGTGAGGTTGAGAGCAATGGCTGCTGGCGCATCAAGGCATCTTTGGATACAGATCTGCGAGCATCCTCTGGCGTCCAGGGTGGAGTGTGACCAACGACATCATTAAGACTCCAAGACTTTCAGCCGAAGTACTGGATGAAAGAAGCGGTCATACCGAGATGGGAAGACAGGAGTCCAGAGTCAGGAAAAGCCCCAGGAAGTTCCAACACAGGAAGCCAGTGAACGAGTTCATGTCAGGGAACGTAAGAGGCTGAATGAACTTGGCACACAGAGGAAACAGGGCCTGCCTTCCCTCAAGGGGCTTGCACCCCTTATTAAAAAGAGGCAGCCCTTCTCTTACCCTCTTAACCCAACAAGAACCGCATCCTGCCAGACACAAAATTCTAGACTCACAGTTTTCTAGTTGGAGGGAACTTACTTTAGATCCCCAGTTTTCTTTCCATTGTGGTTTGGTGATCTCGACCGAAGCAAAGGAAAAAAGGAAAAAAAAAAAAAAAAAGGTGTGACGGGCCTGGAGTCCGTGCAAAGTTCAGCCACACCCAGGCCTGTGTGTGGTAGGATCACCCATTTGGAGAGGGTTCCGCCCAGCACAGCACTGCACCTGGAAACCCTCCAGGTCGCTTTTAATCTATTTCACAACCTACTTTCTGGGCAGGCCACTCTGGCTGAGACCAGAGCACAGTCCCAAGTCAGCTTGTGAACACACCGTCCCCAGATGGTCCGCACACCGCTGCTCCTCTGTGCGAAGGGCTATGGCTTCACCGTGTTGTGTCACAAGGCCTTGTGTTTCTTTTAAAAGCTTTTTATGTTCTACTGGAATACAGCCGGTCAACAATAATGTTGTGATAGTTTTCACGTGGGCAGCAGAGGGACTCAGCCATACATATACATGCAGCCATTCTCCCCCGCACTCCCCTGCTATCTAGTCTGCCACATACACAAGGTCTCTGGTTTATGGAGAACTTTGCAGTTCACAAGGTGATTCTATACCCGTTTTTATTTCAACAGAACCCGGAGGAGGTTCTGTTGCCATCTGGATGCCAACTAGAACCCTAGTTGCCATCCCCTGGTTACAACAAGGACACTGAGGCTTCCTGCTCGACAAGGACCAGGGCCAGGATGTAAGAAATCACAGCTGGCCACCTGCCCCCCACCCCTGCCCCTCCAGTGCTCCCCGCTAGGCTCTGGGCTGCCTCCCGTGACTCACCCACTGTCTGGGGTGAGGCTCCACTTCCCAGGTGAGAGCCCTCGCTCCCCAGGGCAAGCCTCCACCCTGTCTCATGAAATCACCCGCTTTGCACTTTCTTTCTCTTACCTGAGGGCAATTTTTAATATTCCTGCTCTGGAAGTGACATCTCTCTCTCTCTTTTTTTCTGTACAGGTACAAACCAGAATGAATAGCTGTTTGTTCCTATTCTGGCTACCTGATCACAGGCCTGTATGTGACCTTCCAATGAGTGTCAGAGGCTATGGGGAGACGGTCTTTTGAGTGACCCTGGACATGACTGAGCGACTTCACTTTGACTTTTCACTTTCATGCACTGGAGAAGGAAATGGCAACCCACTCCAGTGTTCTTGCCTGGAGAATCCCAGGGACGGGGGAGCCTGGTGGGCTGCCGTCTATGGGGTCACATAGAGTCGGACACAACTGAAGCGACTTAGCAGCAGCAGCAGCAGCAAAGCGACTAAACTGAACTGAACTGAAGGGGGCTATGGAAGGAAGCTCCCCACTCCTGCTTTAAAAAAATATTTTTTTACTGTATATTTGCTTTACAATGTTGTGTTAGTTCTTATGTACAGCAAAATGAATCAGCTATATATACACACACACACACACACACACACACACACACACACACACACATATACTGCTTATCCCCTCTTTTTTGGATTTTCTTCCTATTTAGTCACCACAGAGCACTGAATAGAGGTCCCTGTGCTGTACGGCAGGTTCTCATTTGTTATCTATTTTATATAGAGTATCAATAGGGTATATATGTCAATCCCAATCTCCCAATTCATCCTATTCTCCTCCTTTCCCCATTGGTATCCATAAATGTGTTCTCTACGTCTCTATTTCTGCTTTGTAAATAAGATCATCTGTACTAATTTTTTCAGATTCTACATATTATATGATATTTTTCTTTCTGACTTACTTCACTCTGTATGACAATCTCTGGGTCCATCCACATCTCTGCAAATGGCCCAGTTTCATTCCTTTTGATGGCTGAGTACCATTCCACTGTACACACACACCACATCTTCTTTACCCACTCCTCTGCTGGCCACTGAGGTTGCTCCCATGGTGTGGCTATTGTGAACAGTGCTGCAGTGAACACTGGGGAGCATGTGTCTTTTTGTACTTGCTTTTGATCTGCAAAATCTCGAGGTAGACTCCAAAGAAATAAGATAATGATTCTTAGGGAACAGGAGGACAGCGTTTCCTATACTTGGCCTCTCTCATGTTTCTCTCTCCTGTCTTCGTAGATCCCTGTGCTTGTTGGAAGAGTCAGGACACCCGGCCTTTATTATAAAGACCAAGAAACCCTGAGCTGCACGAGAGTGAAAACAGCACTTGACCCGAGAAGTAGCCGTCATTGGTCCTTTGAGAAATGTCCTGTTTCTCCTTCCAAAAGTCTGCAAAAAGAGATTATATCCTTTCATCCTACACTGTTAGTGGCAATGTCAATTGGTGTAGCCAGTTTGGAAACCAGTACAGAGGTTCCTTCAAAAACTAAATAGACAGTTGTTATATGATCCAGCAATCCCACTCCCTGAGCATATATCCAGAAAAGACAAAAACTCTAATTTGAAAAGATACACGCACCCCGATATTCATAACAGCACTGTGCACAGTAGCCAAGACATGGCAGCAACCGAAATGTCCACCAACAAATGAACGGATAAAGAAGACACGGCACATATACAGTGTAACAGAATATTACTCAGCCATAAAAGGAATGAAATACTGCCTTTTGCAGCAACATGGACAGACCTAGAGATGATCATACTAAGTGAAGCGAGACAGAGAAAGACATGCCATATGCTATCACTTGTACATGGAATCTAAAATACAACACAGGGACTTCCCTGGTGGGCCAGTGGCCAAGACTCCATGCTCCCAATGCAGGGGGCCTGGGTTTGATCCTTGGTCAGGGAACTAGATCCCACATGCCGCAACTGAGAGTTCACATTCAGTGACTAAAAATCTCACAAGCTACTTAAAGATCTTGTACATGGCAGTAAAGAGCCAATGTGATGAAGCTAAGACCCAGTGCAGCTAAATAAATAATTGGTAAAATATGACACAAACGAACTTATCTTCAAAACAGAAATAAACTCACAGATGTAGAGAACAGACTACTTATGGCTGCCAAAGGAAAGGAGGGTTGGGGGAGGGATGGATAGGGGAGTCTGGGATTAGCAGGTGCAAACTATGATATATAGGGTGGATGAACAATAGGGTCCTACTGCACAGCCCAGGGAACTGCATTCAATGCCCTGTGATAAACTATATGGAAAAGAATATGAATCACTTGGCTATAGAGCAGAAGTCAACATAACATTGTAAATAACTCGACTTCAATAAATTCTTAATGGTTTTAAAACAGACTGGATTCCTTCAGCTCCAGAGACAGAGAGAGAGGAGGTGTTTACTGGCAATACACGTTGACCCTACAAGAGTCAACGCAGACTTTTTAAGACCCACAAATTTTGGAAGTTCAAATTAACGCTTCAGTTCAGTTCGGTCGCTCAGTCGTGTCCGACTCTTTGCAACCCCATGAATCGCGGCACGCCAGGCCTCCCTGTCCATCACCAACTCCCGGAGTTCACTCAGACTCACGTCCATCGAGTCGGTGATGCCATCCAGCCATCTCATCCTCTGTTGTCCCCTTCTCCTCCTGTCCCCAATCCCTCCCAGAATCAGAGTCTTTTCCAATGAGTCAGCTCTTCACATGAGGTGGCCAAAGTACTGGAGTTTCAGCTTCAGCATCAGTCCTTCCAATGAACACCCAGGACTGATCACATTTAGGATGGACTGGTTGGATCTCCTTGCAGTCCAAGGGACTCTCAAGAGTCTTCTCCAACACCACAGTTCAAAAGCATCAGTTCTTCAGTGCTCATCCTTCTTCACAGTCCAACTCTCACATCCATACATGACCACTGGAGAAACAATAGCCTTGACTAGACGGACCTTTGTTGGCAAATTAACGCTTAGACCTGGCTCTAATTCTGAATCACTTCATTTATGAACAATAAAGTCCCCAATTCAAATAAGGACAAATGTCATCTCTGTGAACTCCACCAGATGGCGGGACAACTACTCCCAAGAAAGGCTGGATGGTTGGGACATCTCGGTGGCCCCGGATTGATTACCCAGCCACTGAGCCATCGGGCTACTTAGACAGGCTGGGGTGCAGCCACACTGAACCTGCAGGGAGTTTTAATCTTGCCAGGCAGAACCTAAACATGTTCACCTAAACATGAATTCCTCTTCTCTTTGAAGAAAGAGGTTTTAGTCGGCAAGGAAAGGGGCTTATCTGAGTCTCACAGAGTTTAGGTTGTTCTTAGTTTCTGGTTTCAGACCTAAGGCATCTGACTGACAGCATCTCATGAATATTCAAGAAAGATGCAGGGGTACATTTTAATGTCATCTAATTAGTGGCAGGTGATGGCTTTCCCTTTTGAGAAACTGGTTTGTGAGAGCTTTTCGACAGTCCTTCCACTGGTATTTTTGATACAGTATCCCCTGGGTAAGAGTAGGGCTGTCTTCAGACTTTGTCAGTTGGTTGAATATCATGTTTATCAGAGACAGCTCTTGACTGAACTCAGTAGTCTAAGGAATGACTAGCAAATATTACTTATCCATAAAGTTATATTCCTGTGAATGAAGTCGTAATTCAATTTCTCAGCACCTCTGTAATCTGAAACTGGCAAGACATCAAATCCAGATATCATTTTTCTTGGTAGCATAATGGGAGAGATACAGCAAATTCTGGATACAGATCAATCTGCCTTTCCAAATGGTATCTTTTCATTCCATTATGTAAATTCCTTAAATGCGCGCCCATCTCGGTCGGTATTCTCATGAAAGCATCCAGCCCAGCCTAAGTTCAGGGAAGTGCTCCCGTTTCTGCATTCATAGCAATTACTCTCTGTATCACTTCTTTGGAATTAATTACGTACAAGCCGTCCCCAAATTATGGCAGGCTTGTAATTGAAAAGTTTTCTTCTACTCTCATTGTTTAGAACTTGGAATAAACGGTGGCTGACTCTCCAGCTGGCTCACACAAGCCTCTTTAACCTACAGTGTATTATTAGTCTTTTCATTGTTCCTCATTGTTTTCAAGGAAAATGTGTCCTGACTTTCCAGCTGAACTTGGAGATGCTGGGAGCGAATCTCCCTCTGCAGCTCCAGCCTCAAGGAAAGACACTTCCCCCTGAGTGACTTGCACATCCTCCTCTCTTTTCTCTGCCTCACTGGGAGACCCTGCCTTTCTTAGGATGACAAAAAGATCAGCCCTGAGCATCACCTACGAATGCAATCCTATTGTTGCGGTTGTTCTTAAAAACCAGTTATTTAACGCGCATTGGTGACTCCAAAGCTTCCTGCACTGAACTGTGGCATAGCTACATGCTTATAATATGCTTTTAATGTTTTATGACTATCTTCCCAGTTTGTATTCCTTGCAGGTGGGGACATATCTAAGTTTCTGCAAAGCATGCAGTCCCCAGCTAAGTACATAAAGAGAGGCTCACTAAACATTTATTGATCCCTAATTAGAGCTACATGGGAAAGCAATTCAGACAACAGCTGAATCGGTCAGGCACCATTAGGCATCAAAACAGGCATTTGATAACCTAATAACTTCAGCTCTACCTGGTTAGGTGTCCTTATCATCAGTCATACCGCTCGGGTGCAATTTGAAAAAGATGCTGTCATCCTGGCTTGTCTCTTAGCTCCTGGACAGAAGTCAATGTGTAACCCCCACTACTCTCCTGAAAGGGACTTAAAAGTGGCTTTGATACTTGGAACATTCTCATTTTGATGTTTAATCCCAGCTAATTCCATTCTTTGTGCATGCTTATGTTTATTCTCTCCTGTCCTCCCTCCCTGCTTTATGTTTTTCCTGGTATTCTATTTAACAACTGTCTCCCTGCTTCCTCTGGTATAGTCTTTTGTCCTCGCCATCTCTAGATATTAATCTTCGGCTTAGTAGCATTGGTAGAGTACTTTGCTCAAAGCAGGAACTCTCCAGCACTTACTCTATGCCAGGGAGGGCACAGGCACTTAACTGTAATGAGCTGTTCCATTGTATGAGGTAGGTGCTGTCATTATCTCCATTTTACAGATGAGCAAATTGAGGAAGAGTGAGACTCGGTGATCTGTCAAACTTCCAACTGCTAGCAAGTGTTAGAACAGGGACTTGAACTCAGGTTACCTAGCTTTGGAGATCACGTTCGTAAACATGACGATACTGCCTCTCAGTAAATGGTTGATCGCGGGTGACTGAACCAAGGTGGCGACAGCAAGTTCTAACAATAATGAAGCTGCTTTACCAAGAGGTAAGGGTAGAACTGAAGTAATAATTGTCAAGATCCATGTTTTGGATTTGACAGCTTCTGGAGACATCTTTGGTTGTCCTGACTGGACAGCATGTCAGGGGACTCTGATACTGCCGAGCAGTGGGCGGGATAGGGGGAAGGCTGGAGCTGCTGATAAACATCCCAGAATGCACAGGTCAGGCCCAAAATATCAAGTGTGCAGAAGTGAAGAAACCCTGCTCTGGGAAGATCCCAAGTCTAATTATTGGGCTGGCCAAAAAGTTCAGGTTTTTCCATAAGATAATGAACTTTTTGGCCAACCCAATACACAGGAGACAACTGACGTGGCTCCTCTCCGACTATACATTCAAAAAGAAAAAAAAATCATTCTTTTTTCCATCATTCTGATCCATCCCTCTAGCAGGATACACAGTTTACAAAGTCTCCAAAGGTCTTCCAGGCACTGAACATTTTAAAATGACACAAATCTGAATTTAGACTCGACTCAGTCAGCTGGTAAACCAAGGATGTGTCCTATCCCTCAACACTACCAACACGGTGATGGTTGGGTTGGCATACATACACCACTGCTGCTATGTATAAATGGATAACTAACGAGTACCTACTGGGCAGCACAGGGTACTCTACCCAGTGCTCTATGGTGACCTGAGTGGGAGGGAAATCCAAGGAAGAGGGGATGTGTGTATACCTGTGGTTGATGCACTCCTGCTGCACAGCAGAGACTAACACAGCATTGTAAAGCTACTATACTCCAGTTAAAAAAAAAAAGATATTCAGTGCTCACAAAATGGAAAGTAATGTAAAATGATTAAGAACAGACACAAGCTACCAGTTAGGCTGCAGGCTTCCTCCTGTACATAGACATTTTCTTTCCTTTTCTTTCTGAGGCAGGAAATCTGCGAAGCTTTAGAAATCACAGCGGATTTCTTGTAGCGTTTCTCCACACACAGATGCCCAGACAGGCAAAAATTTGCTCCCAAGTGCATCCTTAACTAGTTTTATTGAATTTAGCTATTGTCAGTGCAGAATAAGTGTTAAAAATATGGTCTAAGTTCAAGTTTACCATGTCTCGAAAAACGTTCTATTAGGAGGAATCTGTCACACATTTGCAAGGAGAGCTATTAGTCACTTTGCAATGAGCACCCCTGAATTTTGAGTGTGATTTCGATATATTTCACATTATACGAGCCAAACTATAAATAGAAAATAGCAAAACATAAATGTCTTAAGAGTTTTACAATTCTTAAGGGCTGTTTTATGTGCCATGGGTAGGGATAATGATGCTGTTTAATGAAGTAATTTTATAACCTTGGGAAGACAGAGCCTCACACCTCCTGTCATCCGTCACACACCATCTCCCTGGCACTGGGCCTCACAGTCACGTGGATCCACTGTCTTCTTGGAGTCCTTGATGATGGGAGATCATCTGGGTAAAACCACCTTATCACTCAAGGTCATTTTCTTTCCAGAAGCTCAGACTTGAGAATTAGAGTCAGCCCTCCATATTCACAGGTTTTACTTCCTCAGATTCAACCAACGGCAGATTCAATTTTGCAGACTGGCTGAATCTGCAGATATGGAACCACGGATGTGCAGGGCCGACTGAACTACAAATAAGAAACCTGTGGATCTGGGTACCCACGGGCTCCCAGAAGCAACCCCCACGGATGACTGTACTATCGTCAAGGTCAAAGCAGTTGTAATCCACTCTTTTACCTGGAAGTCCATGGCCATCCCAGGAAGAGGATGCTACCTCAAATATGTTCTACACTATGTTTTCCAGATCTATTATATATAATTTGTCATCACTAGGTGCTTTGTGGAAGCATCTTTATAAGAAAAGAGATGCCAAATTCTTTAAATCAAGGCACATGGACTAAGTACAAGATCAAGGTGAAATTACTTTGTCTTCAATACATTTTCAAGTCAGAGCTGTTAGAAAATCGTGTTAAAAAAAAAGTTACTGTTGGAAGTTTCCTAAGTACAGATGAAAAAGAAAAATTTTCTGATTTTGAACATCCTGCAGTTATTGGGCTACTTCATAAACGTGGTCTTCGGAAAAGCATCTCAATCCAGCAGTGTCCCAAAGAAAGCCTCTCTACAGATTTCTCACTCTCCCTCCTGTATTTCTGCAGCTGTAATTTTTACATCTTAGATGTAAAATTTCACTTGAGAGTTTCATGCAAGAAACCCTGTGGTCATGTATGGATGTGGGAGTTGGACTGTGAAGAAGGCTGAGCGCTGAAGAATTGATGCTTTTGAACTGTGGTGTTGGAGAAGACTCTTAAGAATTCCTTGGACTGCAAGGAGATCCAACCAGTCCATTCGGAAGGAGATCAGCCCTGGGATTTCTTTGGAAGGAATGATGCTAAAGCTGAAACTCCAGTACTTTGGCCACCTCATGCGAAGAGTTGACTCATTGGAAAAGACTCTGATGCTGGGAGGGATTGGGGGCAGGAGGAGAAGGGGACGACAGAGGATGAGATGGCTGGATGGCATCACCGACTCGATGGACTCACGTTGGTGATGGACAGGGAGGCCTGGCGTGCTGCGATTCATGGGGTCGCAAAGAGTCGGACAAGACTGAGCGACTGAACTAAACTGAACTGAATGTGAAATTGCAACAGAAATTGGCTTGGCACTTAATAAGACCCTAACTCTAAAAGCTAGACTCTTAGGGGCTGAAGTTTCTTTACCAATACTGGCACAGATTAAATATATCTAAAATAGCACCACAGTATAGGTGTGACAATGGACTATAATCTTGTGCTTTGGTAATTGTTTCTGGCATTCTTAAAATTTTCTTTGACATGGTGCTCACATTTGTCAAAATAAATCTACCAAGAATGTTCTCTTCTTTCTTCCCCTGTTGCTTTATAATTGTGTTAATATACTAGCTGGGGCAGTTTTATTTTAAATGACATGTATATATTTAGCAGCATAATTATGCAAATTTTACCATGTTGATGACTGTAAATATCCTCTCAAAGCAGCTACTTAGCATTTTGTCCTGGTTGAAATGCTCCCGAATTCACTTCTCTGTTGGGTGAAGGTGGGGCTTACAGTTCTTCACCTACCAGGCACAATACTGCCCAGTGGTAAAAGGTATGGATTCTTTGACACACCTGGACATTCTATGCCACTTACTGGCTTGGTGACCTTGGGCAAGTTTCTTAATCTCTCTGAGCTCAGTTTCCGCATCTGTAAAATAGGGATGGCAATGGTATGGACCTTGCTGGGTCGTCATGATGATTACATCATATGATGTATGGAAACTACTTAACCTCGCATTTGGCCAATAAAGGATTCTTAATAAATGATAGCTACCATCAGTGTTCTTATATTATCCCCCAGTAGTACTGCATTTCAGCTTAGTCATTAAGCGTCCCAAAAGAGTTTAGAATTGCAGTTGAAGAAGAGACCTGTCTAGTTAACAGTGGGGTGGTGGGTTGGGAGTGCTAACAGCAATTGAGCCAGACTCAATTCTTTTTTACCAAAGAAATCATTCTTTACATACTTTTTGTCATGTGCCTGGGTTGAGTTAGTGGGGATGTTTAGGTGTTTCAGTAATAGCAACTCTAAATGTACAGAGAGGAGAGTGTGTGTGTGTTTAGGGTTACAGGAGAAGGGAATCTAGCCTACCCACATATATACAAGCACGCCAACCCTCCGGTTCCACCCACTGGAGATAAGCTGATTAACAGGTGAGGAATCACGTAGGCAAAATGTGAGATAAAATTCCTCCTCTGCTATTTCACATTTACAAGAATGAAAAAAATTGAAAAATGTAAAACTGTATTCTAAAACTACAACTATATGTCAGAATATGGAAATGACCACGACAGTATATTTTAAGTGAACATTAATCTTATTTTAGAAAACTAATCAAATTTTCTAATACTTGTTATTCTAGAAAAATGCTAATCTGGATTTTCTAAAAGTAGCTGCTAACATATATGTAAGACAGAAATCCATAGCATTTTCTGAGCTTCAGTGAAAAAAAACCTCCAGGGAAACAAAGGACCTGAAAATATACTGATGCTGTGTGTGTGCTAACTCGCTTCAGTCGTGTCCAACTCTTTGTGACCCTATGGGCTGGAGCCTGCCAGGCTCCTCTGTCCATGGGATTCTCCAGGCAAGAATACTGGAGTGGTTGCCATGCCCTCCTCCCGGGGATCTCCCAGCCCAGGGACTGAACCCAGGTCTCTTACGTCTCCTGCACTGGGAGGCAGGTTCCTTACCACTAGTGCCACCTGGGAAGCCCTGCACTGATGCTGCTTAGGCTAAAATTCTTCAAGACTGATCAGGCGGCAGCAGAGAGGCGATTCCACATAGCGGAGGGGCCTTCATTTTGGCCCCACCCATAACCCAATCCTGGGAACTGGGTTCAATGATGCCAGTTATATACACGTGGTAACTGCATGCATGACAATGAACCAGGTGCTGAGCGGGAAGCCAGACGCCATCACCGTCCAAAGTGTGCCTGGAAATCAGCAGAGTGTGGATGGCTTAATGAGATACACGGTGGAATCAAGCTCACGGACCTCTCCTACCCTCAAGGTGGGTCAGCAGGGGGCTGGGGGGATGGGAGCAGGATGGATTCAAGCCCAGGAGATGGATAGGTTTTGTCTCCTGGAAGAAATTCTTATGACTCCAAGTCTCATCCTACTGGGGACACACACTTCCCAACCAGCCCCTCAGAGCCCACCAAGGGGGATGAACTGTCCTTTCTTAGACGCACAGGGTGCAGGCTCACATAAGGCCCATCGTGGCAGAGTCCCCTCTGGTTGTGACACTGGTCCGTTCAAAGAGCCTCAGTATTTATCCCACACCCCTCACCTTTCTATGGTCACAGGAGGTGTCGTTTCCTTTGATTCTTAGAATTTAACTTCCTAAGGACTTTGGAAGAGACAAAATGAATATCTTTTTCTGATTCTTAATTTTTCTTTATCCTGAATAATCAAGTCAGTCACTGTTTCTGTTTTTTAATTTTTTTCCAGTTGTGTGAGGTTAGAGCTTTAAAAGAAACACAAAACTTATGTTTATTCTCTTTCCATCTTCCTGGAATCTTTCTTTTGTGACCAGATGAGAGATGGCCCTTTCAGGATAAAAATCTGCCAAAAGGACAGAACTTTCTGATTTGTGTGATTAAGATAGTAAGATAGACATTTCGCATTCCAGTCACAATTTTGGCCTTCTCTTTTACAAGGTTATGCAATAGTAAGTGATATGATCATTTTTGGTGAGGAGGAGGGAAGCCAGGTTCCGATAGGGTACTGAGTGGCTGAATGTCTGAATTGTAATTTTCACTCCCCTTCTGAATTCCTGTATGACCCCAGGTCGCATGCTTAATCTTTGAACTCTATTTCTTTGACTAGATTTTTATGACTATAATTCATATATTTATTGCCTTCCGTCAACAAATCCAGGCTAGAGAAATTCTCTGTCAAAATCAGCTTTTCTATAACTATAAATTTGAGGGTTTTAAAGATGTCGTATGAAGGTTTCAGGTGAATTACAAAAACATGTAAATTAAAAAAGAAATTTAAATATCCAGTGTATCTTATCCACAAGAAAAAACTTTGCTGATCTCAGTACCACTCCCAAATGAGTTATTACATTGACACCATCCTAATTTTATGCAGATTTATGTTTTTATCACCCTGGATGACAGATAGTGACACATTCTTTTCATTTCCCCAAACCACATGAGAAAACAAAATTTCACTTCGAGAAAAAAAAAAAACAAAAAAACACAAACTGCCAATTTAAACAGTGAACACTTGAACCACTCACTCCTTCTTTTCAGTGGGAAATCAATAATGATCAGCTCTTGAATAGTTTGTCTGAACGGTTTCTTCTCATCTGCTAACCAATTTTCTTCTGAATGATTCAGATCTATACTAATGATGGCACTGTTAGACCCACGCTTGGGAGGCCCATTCCGACCCCTCTTGTTGGGGTGGCCTGCCCTCCTGCCCCACTGGCCAACACCACTCAACCAACAGGTTTAGAAACTCCTTGCAGACAAGAACCACCTATGATCCTACTTCCCCATGTCCCCACCCCCTCCACCCAACACAGAATCCAGAGGGCACACTGCTCAAGGCTGGTACTCAGCTAACTGCTGCTCTCTCCTGCTGACTCCCGTAACACAGCCCAAAACAACCAGCAGGTGGGCACGGACCACCCTCGCGCCACCCTCACCGCCTTACCTGGTCTCTCGGTCTTTGGGTATGGTAGCCGTGCTGTAAGCGAACACCTGCTTCTCAACTAGAGGAGGGCCGAGGTCCACAATCCCGGATAATCCTGGAGTGGTCCGTGGCTTCTCAATGTACACCAAGGTGCCAGGCTCCTTCTTGAAGCCCTGGCGGCTGGGCGAGGCCCGGTCTGGCTGCAATGTGTGGGGGGGCCCGTGGGCGTTATGGTGACCGTGCATCTCCACCATCCTCAGGTCGCCGACTCGGTGAGGAGACGCCGGGGGCGTCTTGGAGCCCAGAGTGGGCAGGTGGCTCTCTGGGTATTTCCTTGGCTTCTGTCTGTACAGTGACTGCTCCATGTGCATTTCCGCTTGCAGAGATGGGTTGCAGTAAGCACTGGCTGACCGAATGGCGGTGCGGTGATACGCGATGATGTGATCGGGGACATCCAGTGGGTGCCCGCCGTGCGAAGACGCTATGCTCATCCGCCCCTCGTGATAAAGGTAAGGGTCGGCATAGAAACCCTCATTCCGGTACATGGTGAGGTTCTTGCCGCTCATGTCTTCATCCGGCTTCACGTCTCTTCTTTCCAGGATGGCGCTGGGGCTGGGGGAGATGGATCTGGAGACTGGCAGGCTGGAGAGTCTGTCCCTGGGGATGGTGGCATTACCAGGAACCACCATTGGGCGGGTGCCTCCGTACGGAATTCTGGATGGAGAGGGAGGCATGGAATGGGGCACGGGAGTGGACGGTGGAGAGTTTGGAATGGCGTGGGGTGGAAGAGTTGTGGGTCCAGGTCGAGAGGCACCAGGGCCATCTCCTCTTGCATAAACAATTTCTCTCTGCATCTGGAAAGAAAACAAGAAATTAGAACATCTACTTTGATATTCATTTTTAGAGACGTCTCAGTGTGGCTTCCCTGATGAAACCAGCTGAAGAGTGGCTCCTGCAAGATGTCTGTGCCCCCAGTCCCTAGATCCTGTGCCCATGTTCCCTTACATGGCAAAAAGGACTTCACAGATATCCCATTAAGGATGTTGAGAGGGAGAGATTAGCCAGGTGGACCCAATGAAATCACAAGGGTCCTAATCTGTGAAATAGGCAGGAGGGTCAAATGTCACTGAAGGGGATGTGATGGCTGAAGCATAACAGAGCAAGATGGAAAGATGCTGTCACCGAGTCCAAGCTCATACTGCTCTCTGCACGACAGGCCAATAATCAAAAGACAAGTTGCTGGGGCAACGAATAGAGACTTTATTCAGAAAGTCAGCACACTGAGAAGATGGTGGACTCATGCCCCAGAGAACCATCTTGCCTGAGTCAGAATTCAGGTTTGGTTTGGTTTTGTTTTTACAGTAAAAGGGGTGGGAGTAAAGTCAAACACTTCCAGGTCCCCGTCTGCCTCCAGAGGGGAGGTGTTAATTTCTTCTTCTCTGTGGTCATTCTCTATTCCCAAGAACCATTCCCCACTATCACTGTCTGTTTCACAGTCCTGTGGGAAAAGGGACCAAGCCCACTTTGGCTGGCTACTTTCTGCTGAACGCAGGTGATGAATATTCCTTAGTCAGTCCTTGACAGCTATTTGAACCCAATGAAACCTCTGAGCATTATGCTGTCTACTTTGTAACTGAACTTAGGGCTTTTCCAGTTTTCAATACATATACTAAATTCCTGCGCTATTTATTTGGACAAAATTAAACAAAACGGCTGACCCTTTCATAGCTACAAGGGAATTACCATCTACTTCAGTTGCATAGGTAGGCCTCTTGGAGGCAAACTCATGAACAGAGGTTAGTACCCAAAGTTTTAACGTAATTGGCCACTGCTACGTGTTTTAAGGACTCCCCTGCCACGGCAGACAGCTGGAATGACCTACCATACAGTATTTTAAAGGGGCCAATTTAAGCTTGCTTCCAGGAGTTATTGATCTGCAGCAGGGCAACTGGCAAGGCCTCATCCCAAGTTCAGTTAGTCTCCTGACATTTTAGCAATTTTCCTTTTTAATGTATGATTCATTTTCTTCTTTTCTTATTAACTGTGGTCTCCAGGATGAATGTTGTTTTAATGCCTTAAGCCAAATCAGGGCATGACTTCCCTAAGGATGGCTTTAACCATCTCAGAGATTTTCTGTCCAGGAGGGATATGCTTCCACCCACACTGAGAAAGTGTCCAGGTATCTGAAATGTCTTGCAGTTTGAAGCATCTGAGAAATAGGTATTGAGTATATTTCAGTCCCTGGTGGTGCAGCTTCTTTGGCATTGAGTCCCCATCTGGGGAGCGCTGACAGCAGTTGCTGGGTTATTTTTAAGACCTTGGGGGAAAGAGCTCAGTCTCCTTTTCGGGGTTTTCATGAGCACCATCTGTAGGCTTAAAGCATGTTTAGGTGAGACTCCTGATATTGAGCTTTTGTTGTTGTTTGGTTGCTTAGTCCTGTCCCACTGTTTTGTGATCCTATGGACTGTAGCCGGCCAGGCTCCTCTGTTCATGGGATTTCCCAGGCAAGAATACTGGAGTGGGTTGTCATTTCCTTCTCCAGGGGATCTTCCTTACTCAGAGATGGAACCTGCATCTCCTACATTGGCAGACAGGTTCTTTACCACTGAGCCACCAGAGAAGCCTGGTGATGTCAACCTATTCTGATAAAAAAAAATTTTTTTTCAGGGTGAGGTCTATCAGAAAGTCAAATCAGTTTGTTTTTTTTCAGTAGCTAAGTCGTATCCGTCTCTTTGCGACCCCACGAACTGTAACCCGCCAGGCTCCTCTGTCTGCCACTGTCTCACCTAAATTCACGGCCATTGAGTCTGTGATGCTGTCTAAACATCTCATCCTCTGCTGTCCCCTTTCCTTTTGCCTTCAATCAGTTCATCCCACACGTTCAATTTTACCCTGGGCTCCTGTGGGGAGCACGGTAAGTCCAAGGGAGCCCCTGGGCCTCTTTATTCAGTGTTCCTCTCTTTCTACCATAGGAGCTCCCCTTTTCTTCTTCTTCTGTTTCAGCCGAGGGCAATCCATTTTCCAATGTTCCTCCTCCTTATACAGTAAGTGCATTGTTTCTTCCTCAATAGTGGCTTACTTCTCTGAGTTACCTTCCAGGAATCCAACGCCAAAAAAAAAAAAGGGAATTTTGATTTGCATCTTTTGTTCTTGCTCCCTGAACACTTTGTTTTAAAACATTTTTTAATGTATTTATTTTTAAATTGGAGTATAGTTGCTTTACAATGTTGTGTTAGCTTATACAGTACAACAATGTGGATCAGCTTTATTGTATACATATATCACCTCTCTTCTGAGCCTCCTTCCCACTCCACCACACCCAACTAAGTCATCACAAAGCACCCAGCTGAGCTCCCTGTGCTATACAGCAGCTTTCCACCAGCCATCTATTTTATAGATAGTAGTGCTTGTCAACCCAGCATTTTCTGATTGATGCTTATAAGGAGGAGAAGTCCTCAGTCCTAGCGTCAGGAACTGAGCCTGGATAGGAATAGAAGGTGGTGGAAGCGGTGGATATATTGGCATAATGGTCAGAGTGGCTGGGACAGCCAGCTCAGCTAGAGGAGTTAAGGTTGAAGCAACATATCCTCTCTTTTATTCATTTTCCCTGATAATAGTAAAAATGCTTGCACATAAAGGATTTCATCAGTCTTGCCTGCTTCTTCACGAAATAGCTTTCGAGTCATTCAGAAGGCACTGGAAAACACACAGATAGCAACTGATCATCTAAGCATTAAACGGATGCCTTTTTGCTCTGGCATCAATCAACTGGGATTACAATGCAATTGACTAGAAAACCGATTACTGCTGTGGCTGTGATAATTACTAAAATTATGACATCATTTACAAGAGTATACCAGAATTTTAGGAGTTCCATATAATTTCTACAATATGTATGTTAATAATGTTTACCCATGATATAATCTAAGAAATTTTACCATCGCTCATTTGACAATGCCTCCCATGCAATTCAACGCACCAGATAAGCCCAATTAGTTTTTCTGATTAGTAATACAGACTTATTATTTTTATTTTATGTTGGAGTATAGCCAATTAACAATGTTCTGATAGTTCCAGGTGGACAGCAAAGGGACTCAACCATGTATATACACAGTTTACTATTTCTCTGAGATGCAGAGAAAACAACAAGAAGTATTCCAGGGACCCTCTGAAAAATCCCAGAGTTAGCCAGAGGTCAAATGAACCCCACTTAGAACTTGATCTTTGAGACATTAGTCAGAAATATAAAAAAAAGTTCTAACCAGTGATAAGAAAAGATCTGTGGCAAATACAGATCACTTAAAAGCAGTTTAGTATTTTAAGAAAACTTTGTCCTCTTAGAGAACCAAATCCAGGTTTTGTACCACTTTAAGATTTTTAAAATTACGTTCAATCTTATCTTAGGACTTAGTTTCAAGTTAACGAAAATCTGGAGAGACTATTCCAGACAAACATTCCCAAGACATTATTCCCATAGAGTTTACCCCAAACTCTTTACTTCATTTACATTTTATTTACTTAAAAGCTTTATCACATTCTTTTTCTTGCTGACAAACTTTGTAACAGGAATAATAAGGCCTTATTTGACTTCCAGCAAACCTAGATACAATAAAAGTATTATGCATAATGTTGTTTGTTGTTATTTAGTTTATTTGGCTGCGTTGGGTCTTCATTGCACATGCTCCCAGTTGCTCCCTGGGATCCTAGTTCCTGGACCAGGGATGGAACCTCTATCCCCTGGATTGCAAGGTGGATTCCTAACCACTGGACCACCAGGGAAGTCCCTATATTTAATGCTGATGACTCAAAAAACATCTGTATCAAGCCAACAAGCTTAAGCTAACTTTCACACCAGATATCAATTCAATACTGAATATTTCCTAGAGCTCGTGAACCTGAAACCCATTCTGATGAGATTCTTTTATGTTTGAGTATTCAAACTCACTTAATTTCCTTTAAGCCAATTAAACAGAGCTCTTTTACAAATCCATTATGGCAGTGCCACACATCTATATTATGTGCAAACACATGTATAAATACACAGGGACATAGCTCCCATTCCAAAATTTTAGTCATCAGTCAGTACCACAATGTAAAAGCCATAAGTTATAAAAGAGATTGGATTCAGATTGGGTTTCTGGAAGACAGGACAAATCAAGGTCACCTGTCTAGATGACTAAACGCTTTTACTAATATTAATGGAAAAGACACTTCTATTTGTAGCTTTTGGTGACATTAGGAATCAAGTGAAACGTTTCTCTCCTCTTTCGGAATGCCCACTCCTGGACAAGAAGAGACAGTTTTGTTTTCTTTCCCTGTTTCTTTCCTCCATTTGATATCAGTCAAGTTTTAAAATAGTGAAGTCAGAAAGAGAAACACCAATACAGTGTATTAACGCATACATATGGAATTCAGAAAGACAGTAACAATGATCCTATATGCAGGGCAGCAAAAGAGACACAGATGTAAAGAACAGACTTTTGGACTACCTGGGAGAAGGTGAGGGGGGGACGATGGGAGAGAATAGCAGTGAAACATGTACATTACCACACGCCAAGATGACCAGTGCAAGTTCCATGCATGAAGCACGGCACTCAAAGCCCGTGCTCTGGGACAACCCAGAGGGATGGCGTGGGGAGGGAGGTGGGGGAGGGGTTCAGAATGAGGGGACACATGTACACCCATGGCCTATTCATTTGCTGTATGGCAAAAACCACCACAGTACTGTAAAGTAATTATCCTCCAATTAAAATAAATTAATTTTTAAAAAATCACAAAACTGATCTGGCTGCAAGTGGAGGAACAGTACCAAACAAAATGAAACCAAAAACTCAGAGACCGCACAAAATCCTAAATAAACCCTGAAGTTTGGTCTTGGGATCCTACACACTCCAAAGACACAAGAGACCATAAATGACGTAATAACACAACAAAGATATCAGTACAGGGTGCACGGGGTCCCAAGATAGCCTTGCCTAACCACCGTGGAGATCCTAACAGGTACAGTGGCCACACACTACTACAATAAAACAGGGGCCCCCAACCTCCGGGCCGTGGATCCGTACCTCCTGTCAGATCAGTGGCAGCAGAGTGCTCGATAAATGTGAAGAACTTGAATCACCCCGAAACCATTCCACCCCCATCCACGGAAAAGCTGTCTTCCACAAAACTGGTTCCTGGGGCCAAAAAGGGTTGGGGGCCCCTGCAATAAAATATAATGTCCCTTTCACCCATGGGTTCATAGCTATAAGCAGATCCCTTATCCAAAATACACCTCAGAGAACTATCTATAGGGACAGTTGAAATATTCCCCATTTTTAAAGTTACAAATTCAAGACCAGCAAAACACAAACAGCACACACAAATGGGAGATTCCACCCAGGTGGGGCTAGTGGTTAAAAAATCTGCCTGCCAGCGCAGGAGACCTAAGAGACGAGGATTCAGCCCCTGGGTCAGGAAGATTCCCCTGGAGCACGGCATGGCAACCCACTCCAGTATTCTTGCCTGGAGAATCCCATGGGCAGAGGAGGCTGGAGGGCTACAGTTTGTAGGGTTGCAAAGTCGGACATGAATGAAGCAACTTAGCATGCATGCAAAGAAACAAATGAACTGGTTCACGAACTGGGTAGAAGTCCAGTAACTCTTCTCTGTCTCTAACAGGGTACCCCATTCAAACACAAAACAAATTTGGCTTATTGTGGGGGGAAAAATAAGCCCCAGAGAAGAAATAAAGTTTTTAGTTGTACACACTGGAGTGACTTACCCTACTGTATGGAGCCCGCCAGCTCTCAGATGTCAATTCCTTGTTCCAATTGCCAAGCACTGAGGCAGCCAGTGCCACTTCGGAGAACTCTGAAGGATACGTTCTCAGGACAAGTGGTCCTGGCAGCTGCTAGGATCTTATACTCAAAAATGCCCCAATCCCTGCCAGATAGCCATGAGCAGCAAGGCTGGTAGGTGACTCCCCCAAATTTGTTACCGAGTCCAAGCTCACACTGCTTGACACACAGCAGGCCAGGAACTTGAGAGACGAGCTGTTGGAGCAAGGAACAGTCACTTCATTCCGAAAGCTGGCAAACCGAGAAGAAGGTAGACTCCTACTCACTAAGAGCCATCTTGTCTCCGTTAGAATTGGGGCTGCTTTTATACTAAAAGGGGCGGGAGTAAAGTCAAAGGTTTCCTGTTTCCGGTCAGCCTCCGGAAGGGATGTGTTACTCCTGCCCTCCCTGCAGTCCTTCACAGGTGGTGGACCTGATCACACAAATAGCAAGGTATTAACGCTCATCACCTTAGAGGCAGGGTTCCCAGAGATAGGCTATTATGTATAATGTAAGCTTATAGGCAACATCCTGTTAGAGATTAACTTGTAATTCTGGGCTGGCGAAAATGTACACTCAGGTTTTTCCATAAGATTTTAGGGGGAAACCTGAGTGAATTTTTTGGCCAACCCAACAGAATACAAAACATTTCTACATTACTGACTTTGGAGATGGAGGAGAGAGCCATGAGCCAAGGAATAAGGTAGCTCCCAGAAGCTGGAAAAGGCAAAGAACAAGATTCTCTAGGGTCTTCAGAGAGAATGTGGCAGAGCCAACCCCTTAATATTGGCCAGTGAAACCAGTCTGGACTTCTGCTCTCCACAAGTGGAAAATAACAAATTTGTGGTGTTTCAAGCCACTAAGTTTGTGGTAATTTCTCACAGCAACTGCAGGAAATGAATATATCTGCTATAGAACTCAATGCTATGGAGTTTGAGAAAAAAATGGTAACAATGGTTTAAAAATTGAGGTCAGAGCTTTTAAGAAACGATGTGGCTTTAATGTATCCAAAGTGCTACAATGTTTTCTAAGATCATCTTGGGCACATTTTTCTAGCCTTAGCCCTGGAAAATAGATAGCAAGCATCCTTCTCCTCTTTCCAAGCTGATACAATGTAGGGACATGGCCAGGGAGAGAGGAGAGGCATGGGAAAGACTGGGAGGGAAGGTTAACCAATTCCTGGTGCTTTACCATGAGAAGTCAGCTCTGAGAGGTCTGGAGGAAATAATGATCCAGGAGATGAGTGCAATTGGAGGCAAATTATAGTAGGGATGGCAAAAAGAGAAGGGGGCAGGGAAGCCCAGGTATGGTGGAGGACAATGGACTTACGGACATAGGACAGGGTCGGGGGAGGAGGTAGGTGGGGCAAATTGAGGGAGTACCATTGACATATACATATACTACCATGTGTAACAGCGTAAAATGGGCTTCCTTGGTGGCTCAGCAGTAAAGAATTTGCCTGCAATGCAGGAGACCCAGGATCTTCCCTTCAACTGGGAAGATCTCCTGGAGAAGGGAATGGCTTCCCACTCCAGTATTCTTGCCTGGAGAATACCATGGACCGAGGAGCCTGGTGGGTCCATGGGGTCTCAAAGAGTCAAACATGACGGAGTACCTAAGCACATGTGTAAAACAGATAGCTAGTAGGAAGCTGCCGTATAGCACAGGGAGCTCAGTGGTGCTTTGTGATAATCTGAGGGGCGGGCGGCGGGTAGGTGGGGTGGGGATGGGGAAGCTCAAGAGGGAGAGGATATGTGTATACATATAGCTGTTTCACGTTGCTGTACAGGAGAAACACAACACTGTAAAGCAATTATCCTCCAATAAAAACAAATGAGTACATAAACAAAAAGAAAAAGGTTGTTCTCATAGACACAGAGAACAGATTGGTGGTTGCCACAGGCAGGAGGTAGGGGCTGGGGGGTGTGAACTGGGTGAAGATGGTCAAAAGATGCAAATTTATAGTTACAAAATACATCTAAGTCCTGGGGGTGTAATGCACAGCATGGTAACTACAGTTAATAATGCTGTATTGTATTTGAAAGTTGCTCAGGGAGTAGGTTTTAAAAGTTCTTGTCACAAGAACAAAATGGAAACTATGTTTAGTAATGGATGTTAACTAGACTTAGTGTGGTGATTATTTTGCAATAGATGCATATATTGAAGCATTATGTTATACCTGTGAAACTAATATAATGGTATATGTCAATTAAATCTCAATAAAAAAATTCAAGTTGATGGCAAAAGAGGAAACTATTATAATTTGCAACTATACTACCTACTGTATTTAGTTAGGGGCAGAATCAAAAACACAAAGGAATTTAGGATGTGAAGATGTGATATTTTTGTTTTGATTAAAACCCACCAGGGTCATGCTCACTGAGATTCTCCAAATGGCTGCAAAGGGAGGGGACAGAAGCCAGTGGCACCTCTCAAGCCCTGTCTTCAAGTTCTGTGATGTCACAGAAGCCACATTTCCATTCGATCTTCTCAGAGGTGTGAAAGACAAGGAGGGTATAAATGATTGGGGTGGGCAAGGTAGGGGCATAACGGGTGAGGACGTGGGCTCAAATGGACAGCAGTCCAGACGAGCAGCTAAGAGACCCATTGTGTGGGTGATGGGGGAAGAGAGAAGAAATAGAAGAGGCACAAGGAGAAGACTGAAAAGGAAACAGAACCCAAGGCCCTGAATACATACAGAATACATATCTTATCAATTCATTCACTTAGTCCAACAGTATTTACCATGCACTTGCTAAGAATCAAGCCTAATTCCAAGACACAGCTCAAATCAAGCCTGAAACTTCCTGCCCTGAAGAGGACATACTCTTGCCTGCATTGGGTAATGAGGATGCAGGGGATCAACCAGCTGCTTTCCCACAGCTTCCTTCCTTATCTTGTCACTGGCAGGACCCAGCAATGCAGAATCTCTGACCTGGGGACTTTGGCACATTATGGTGGATTTCATAATGGAAACGATCGAGCAAAAATGCAAGCAAAATGCAAATATGTAGCAACCAAAAGGTATCCTTTGAGGGTACATTACTGCCTGCGTGCCCAATTGTGTCTGAATCTTTTGTGACCCCATGGACTGTGTAGCCCACCAGGCTCCTCTGTCCATGGGATTCTCCAGGCACGTATACTGGAGTGGGTGGCCATTTCCTTCCCCAGGGGATCTTCCAGACCCAGGGATCAAACCTGTATCTCCTGCTCAGCAGGCAGATTCTTTAGCGCGGAGCCACCAGGGAAGTCATTGATGGTACATTACTTAAGCATTATTGAATTGGCTCCTCAGCTCCCTAAGGGTATCCTTCTCAATGTATGCAGGCTCCTCACTTGAAATTACGATTTTATCTCCACTACCCCTGCTTCCCCATCACACATACACACACATAATATGCTAATCTGTTCTCCGCCTCTAAACCAGACGTGGGATATCCTCAAGCTGTCCTCACCCCCGGGACCCTTTCCTAGACCGTGGGGAGTCACACCTAGGCTGAAGTCAAGATGCTCCAGCCCACGCACCCTCAAGACTCAGGGGCTCAGGATCTTAGACCAGGAGGGCATTCCCAAGGTCATTGTGTGGTAACATACCCAATTCCCACTCCAGAATAGCTGGAGAAACCATATAACCTCTGTCTTGCAGCAGATCAACGTGGATCCTCTATAAATACCTCTCCCACCCTGTCTTCCTCAATGCAAGGCTCAATGAAAAGAAGGATCCAGCTCAGTGGTAAGCAAGGTAGGGCTTTATAGGTGATAAAATACAAGAGTGTCTGGCTCAGCCAGCAGTGCACATTTGGTCAAATTCCCCACCCAATCAGACCATATAATGGAATAATCACTCCCAATAAACACAAAGATAAATTCAAACATGCCACTGTATACAAAGAACCATATGGCGCTCAAGGCTAATCAGGTGCAACACACAGTAGGTACTACTGTCATTATTGTTATTAATCCCCCCAAAAGACTAGGTTTTCAAATGTCTAGAACCCACTTAGTCAAAGTGTTAGTCGGTCAGTCGTGTCGACTCTTTGTGATCCCATAGACTATATCCTGCCAGGCTCCTCTGTCCACGGAATTCTCCAGGCAAGAATACTGGAGTGGATTGCCATTTCCTGTCCAGAGATGGAACCCTGGTCTCCTGCACTGAAAGCAGATTATTTACCGTCTGAGTCACCAGGGAAACCCACTTAGGAAGAATAATAATCCTAACAGGGTGAGTCACAACTCCCTGTTTTCTTTTTCCTCCTCATCTGGCTTCATCTTCATTTGGGGAATCCTGACCCCAACTAACACATAGGAAAACGGGCATCAATATTCCTAGGAGTACAGAACTGTCCAGAAGAATAAAGAGTATTAATGAAATAAAAATGTAAAGTTAATTTTTTTTTTTTTTTTTTGCTCATTCTGTGGAGCATGCGGATGTTAGTTCTCCAACCAGGGATCAAACCTGCAGTAGAAGCATGAAGTCTTAACCACTGGCCCACCAGGGAAGTCCTTAAAGTTAATTTTAATTAATAAGAAGTTGAGTAAATTTCTTTGAAAACAACAGAGGTGCCTGCATGGGTGTTTTAAAAACATGTTTGGTGTGAAAAGAAATCGCTAGGAGGCACATTATATAACTAAGTGAAATGAAGTTATGTAAAGTTTAAAATTAAACACATGCAAAAAAAATCATTAGAAGAATCTCATTAGACTTTCTGGATGTCACATGCAGATGAATTCAGAAAGAAATGCAACAGTTAATAAACAACAATTCAGATGTGCTGTACATTCATACAGGGAACACAGGTAATAGTCAAAATATTTAACATCTGCTAGCCAGTACTACATGGGTACCAACCAGCCAGAATGGGACTTTGGCCAATGAGGATCAATCATAGCCATAAGCAATCAGTATCACGTACCTGATGGTAATGCTGTTATGTCAGCCCTGCCTTGTCTACCTCAAAATAATCTTGCCATCATCCAACTGGGTCACTGCATCAGAGTCACTGTTCACCTGAGTTACCCACAGTGGAGGTGAACACAAGTGTTTTGTTATGCCAGAACAGGTGATATAAGGTTAAATGTCTCCATCAATATGGGTGACATAGAGGTTAGAAGCCTTTGGCAAAAGTCTTATGTTGCTTGCCAACCCATGACTGACTTGCCAGGACTGAGTTTTGAGAAGCACCTTGAGATAATTTCATCCTTGGCTCTATTTGGAGCCCAAGAAGAGAATGACATGATGATCTTCCCATCACTTAGCGGGAAAACGTTTTAAATCTACCACTTGAATAAACCCTTAAAATTAGATAACTTGGGTTCACACACTAATGGATACAGATTAACTAAAGGCAACTCATCCATAGGACAGGGTGGAACATATGGGGAGATAAAAAGAATCTGCTTTGAGTCTTCAGTGTGATCTCCCAAGGAGACCACTTGCTATTCCGATAAAAACTGGACTTTATATATAGGAGATATTCATTGTCTGATTGAACCAGGATGATGAGTAAGATTCTATAATGCACAGTTTAAAAAAAAGCCCCAGCCCTTTATGTTAAAGGGGGTACCTTCCTAGAATCAAGTACCTGCAGAGTGTTTTTTTTGTTTTTTGGCCATACCACCAAGCATATGGGATCCTAGCTCCCTGACCAGGGATCCAACCCATGCCCCTTGCAATGGAAGTGCAGAGTTTTAACCACTGAACTGCCAGGGAAATCCCTGTGTTGTATTTTAACTGTGTTCTGGGTAACGAGTAAAGAAATGACATTAAACACACTCTTGGTTTTTCCTGTACTGTTAATCAAAGTCAGACCTTTTAGGAGAAAATTATTTTAAACTTTAAAGGTAAAATAAATAAAACACACACATACACACCTATGCACACAGTTGCTATTCACCTTAATATACCTGAATCTTTTCCTCTCCCACCAATCTCCCTGATCCTCACTAATCTTCTCTATCATCTCATCTCTCTTAGAAAGTTGAAAATATGTGAATATGTTATATCATTGATGCTTTTAGCCCAGAAGCTTTCCACACTGATGTCTTGAGGTGAGCTTTAAAAATACCATTTTATAGCAAGAGAGAGATAACCTAAGTAAAAAAATAAAGATTTTAACACCTCCCCAGGACACAACACAAATATTTATTTGCCTGCACCTTGGCCCAGACAAAGAAAAAGCTCATTTATTTGTACTAGATATTAATATATTGGCATGGGCTTCCCAGGTGGCTCAGCGGTAAAGAGTTCACCTGCCAACCAAGAGACTCAGGTTTGTTCGATCCCTGGGTCGGGAGGATCCCCTGGAGAAGGAAATGGCAACCCACTCTAGTATTCTCACCTGGGAAATCCATGGGGTCATAAAGTGTCGGACACAACAGAGAGACTAAACGATAACAAGATATATTGGCTGTGCATGAAGAGGCTGTTCCCCATCCTTCATCTGTTTTGTTGGGTACCACATGCCTCCTTCCATTACTGCCCAAACCACAGCCAGCTCTGGGCTGAGTCCTTCCAGATCTTACAAACAGCATACTTGCTTCCGGAGCTCCTGCACCGTGGCCCCAGCCGAGAAGCTGCTGGCCCCGCCCGCAGCACACAGCTCAACCCTCTGTTTGGCTTGTCCTTCCCAAAGACTAGAACAAATGTGGGGCGCTTTCAAATGAATCGCCTTAAGTCTGAGTTAGGGATCCTAACATTTCTGTATTTCGTTTCCCCCCAAAGACTGTAAGTTAAATCAAATGTTCCTCATTAACAACTTTCTGCAATATAACAGAGGGGGATAAAAAACTTAAAATTACTTCTAGAAAAAAGAAATCCAGCATGAAAGATGTTTATTTCAAATCATTTGGGAGACTGTGTCATGTAATTGTGTCTCATTGTAGAGCACTGAAAAAAATGTGTATATACATATATTCTTTGAGGAAAGGGACTATCATGTACCATTTACTGTATTTCAAACCCCACCCTTCCAAGTCTAGAATTTGTAAACACGCTACTCAATCAGACCATACAATGAAGTTACCGGACAAAACTCAAAATGACTCTTAAGAGCCTCTCTCATCCTCAAAGAATTAAAGCCACTTACTTTTTCTTAATGAAATCACCTGTATAACTAACGCCGGGAAAAAGCACATTGGCTGAGCTCCCACTTACGCGACTCCTTTGTTTGCTGGTTCATCTAAGTCCTCAGTTCCACCCTTGGATATTTTAGACAGCGTTCTCTTCAGAGAAGAAATCACGCACGCACAAAAAACCACAGATCCTAAAATGTTCCCCAGCTCAGGAAAGCCCCTTCTGTTTTACCCTGTCTTCTGAGCAAAGCTGCTTCAGGCATGGATAAAAAGGCGTCCTCCCCGTGATAAGCCAATTTCTCCTCCCCTTGGCAATTAGTCACTGAATAACCTCAGCCCATATCCAACCACAGGCTACCGCACGGGTGACTCAGACCTCTGACAACTGCTTACACGGAAAACACACACCAACAAACGAACTTGGGGAGGCCTAGGTAAACCGGGTAATAGTGAAGGAAATATTATTAATACAAGACGGATCTTAGTGATGTAAAAAGGGTCACTAACACAAGCAAACCACCAGCCACCAACAAATGAAATCATCAAAAAACCCAACATGTTAATTTCCCCCAACTCTCAGACCAGTGTTCTGCTGGGGACCAGAGGGCTCCAGAGAAAACCCAGGTACCCCAAGTTCATTCAGCCTCTGGACTTTTGATGTCCCTGAAGCCGAAGGAAACATGAGCCTTTTCCCCTGGTTAATAACACCGCAGAGTAAACACGGAAGGTGACAGAGGAGGCTGTCTATTAATTAACCAGGCTGGTTTTACCAAGCTGAACTTTGAGAATCAGGCCGAGGCAGCACCAGGCAAGCAAGTGCAATCATTCTAGAAGGCACACCTGAAATGAGAGGGAACGAGAGAGAGGGCCAGCCAAGGCTGAGCAAAGAAGGTATTCAAGAAAGGGAACGGGAGCCCTTCTGCCCCACCTTCAACAAGGGGAGGAGGAGGCCAGGGCGGTCTCCGGAGACCCTTGTGGGCGACCGCTGTCAACACAGCTCTTTTCCTCCAGGGGAACAGGCGCTAGGAGGTCTGTGTTCCCAGCAAGAAGGGGCTTGTGCTGCTCTCAGAGGAGACAGGTATGAACGCATTACCGACCAAAGGACAGAAGAAGCATTTCCTTAGCTTCCACGTAGGCTCTGTTTAATCACCATCATGCTTCCTGAGCCCTCGGGGATTGAATGGAGCAGAAGGCTATTCAAGTGGGAATCCAGTGACAAATAACTCAAAAAGCTGGGCTGGAGGCCACGGAGGCCTTACGCCACACCCCACAACCACGCTCTGGGCAGCCCCTGCATTTTTCAAACATTTTAAGGCCTTCAGAGGTTGGTCTTGCTGACCAAAAGAATTTCGTGACGTCTCTGAAGTTCAAATCCAGTCAGCATTGCAAGCTTGCTAAGAAAACTGTTTACTGCCATCAAAAAGCTCTGTGGTCATGAAAGGAGGGAGAACGCAGTGCCCATGACATCGCTTCCCTCCTAAGATGTCTCATTCGAAAGAATATTTGGATGAAGTGGTTGTAACAGGCCACCTAAGAGGTTGGAGAAGAGGAGACAGAACGTGGAAAGCCTTGTTTTGATTTTTAATCTAATCGGTGAGAGTTTGTTATTTCTCACCAGAGTGTGGAAAGCACACAGTCTCGGCCCCTGAAGCATCTGGTATACATTTGGCAGGTTTTGTTCTCTCCATCAAACGCGTGCATTCCAGGAAAAGGGGTGGGGGGTTGGCCTCTCTGGTCTGGTGAAGACGTGGTTCCACCCCTACTGTCTCCCCGGAGCCCCTGTTTTAGGGCATAAGATGTCCTACACAGCACCATCCTTGTAAGAACTGACTTGCTCTTTATTTTTAAGATTTTTTTTTAATGTGGACCATTTAAAACTCTGTATTGAATTTGTTACAATATTCCTTCTGTTTTATGTTCCAAGTTTCTTGGTGGTGAGGTGTGCAGGATCTTAGCTCCCCAATCAGGGATCGAACCCATACCCCCAGGACTGGAAGGCAAAGTCTTAACCACTGGACCACCAAAGGAAGTCCTGCTCTTTGTGAGGGCAGGACTGCTTGTCAGATGAAGAGTCTGGGTTCTGCCACACCCCTACACTCAGGACACAAAAGCAAGGAGCTGTCACTGCTATTGGCTACAGGGTCCAAGCTCAGCTCAGGGGCTCACGTCCGCTGCTTTAGAGGCAGGTGACTTCTGCGGACCCAGCTACCTTGGGAGTCAGTGAGTGCAAGGTGAGAGATGGTCCTGATCTCTTCCCTTCCAGGAAGTTCATAGCAATCTCCTCTCACTTTCAAAATGCCTCTGGGCACCGCCGGGGCAGGACAGGCACAGCTTTGTCAGGACTAGAGCAGTCATCCATCGTCAGGAGATTGAAAGCCGGCTCCATCCTGCAGTGAATCAGGATGAGTGAAATGCTGTCTAGTAAGGCTTCAGCACCCAGCTCACCCAAGAGAAAGGGGAGTGCAGTAACCCAGACTTGGCTGGGGGATCGGGCAGCAGAATTTCCTGCACAGGATTCTGGTGCCAGAGAACTCGGCTTCACCTAGGTGGGGCACGTCCTCCAGAAAATGGCTCCTACGGACAAAGTCCCGCAGAGTTCGGTGCATTCTGGGGGGAACACAAGCACCAACATCCCACAGTCTGGTTTCATTATTTTGCCAGGTTCTCGGCCGCCTACCTTGGGATGCTAGAGCCTCTGTGAATCTGCTCTTGCCAGCAGTGTGTTCAGTATCCTGCTATTCATTCCCTCTGCTCCTTTCACTGACTGGCACTTTGCAAAGTGGAAGCAATTTATTTCTAGTGAGTATTAAGAAAAGACAGGCTAATAAACACTCAGCATTACCTCAACAGGAAATACTTTCTTGTGCTCTGGTTAAGGCCAACGGTCTTGTGAAATGTATTCCTATCTCCCCTTTCGCTTTTGCTGCTTTATTGGCTTTTTAAAAAATTACATATGCTAAAAGAAAATCTAAACTGGGCTTATAAACATGAAGATGCTATTGGGAAGGGAAGTGACTTTGCCGGTGGAAAAATTTCAAGTTCATCTTGCTTACACTGTTAAAATTGGAAAGAGGGTCATTTGGAAGGTCTATTAATGTCTATTCATGTTTCATTTGGTCATAAATGGAATGTCTCCCAGACACGAGACAGACAGACTGTTGCCAAAATTATTTAATTCTCAGGGAAGAGATGGTTAGCTTCTGGCTATATTTAAGATGAGTGCTATTCCCACAAATATTTTGACACACACAACTCCGCTGAGCTCCCCTGTACCAGACCCGCTGGCTGACTTAACACTGTGCCCAGTGGTGACTCAAGATCTCAGCAGGGAAATGGGTAACAAGTAACATGAAATAAATCATGTAACTTCCAAACCACAATCAGTCACTGTGCGGAGTGCAGCACAGATAAAAGAAAACTATCCTTGTCTCACCAACACTCAATCTTCTGTTGGGATGCTCCTGTATGATCCAGGCCTAGGACAAGCTCCGGTTATATCTAAAATAGTTACGGTTTGTAAAAGGATATTTTCTTGCTATCACTTGCAACAGATGGTACAAAGAACTCCTCATTATTTATCGCCATCTCTGCACATCCACCCATTTCCTGGACGGACTCTGTCTTTTATACACAACTCCCTTCTGGTACTTCCAGATAAGTCATCTTCGTCTATCCCACTACAAATACAAATGTTCAGTGCCTTAGATTTTGTTTTTCTTTTTAGGACAGGTCTCCAAACTCCTATTTAACTGGTCAACATACATCCTGCGGAGAAGGCAATGGCACCCCACTCCAGCACTCTTGCCTGGAAAATCCCATGGACGGAGGAGCCTGGTAGGCTACAGTCCACGGGGTCGCTAGGAGTCAGACACGACTGAGTGACTTCACTTTGACTTTTCACTTTCATGCATTGGAGAATGAAATGGCAACCCACTCCAGTGTTCTTGCCTGGAGAATCCCAGGGACAGAGGAGCCTGGTGGGCTGCCATCTATGGGGTCGCACAGAGTCGGACACGACTGAAGCGACTTAGCAGCAGCAGCAGCATACATCCTGCAACAGATCATATATTGTTTTGTTTATTTATGTTTCTTATCCTACAAAGGACTTTGCTTTTGGGGGTTGTGCCACACCATGTGGCATGAAGGACCTTGGTCTACAACCAGGGACTGAATCCATGCCCCTGCGATGGAAGTGCAGAGTCTTAACCACTGGACTGCCACACAAGTTCCCACAAAGGATTTCAGATGGCTGTGCGTGCACACACACACACCCCGCCCCCATCATCATCATCCTTTGGCTTGCAGTTTACACAGTGTTTTCAATGATGATTGTACTTCATGGCCCTCAGAATGCAGTGATATACATGTTTAGGTCCAGTGTCCCTCTCCTCATGTGAACGGCGAGAAAATGGAAGTGATGGAAATATGAGGAGATCAGGACCCTGCCCACCTTCTCATAGTAGTAAGTAGTGGGTGAGTGTGAAAGTCGCTCAGTCCTGTCTAACTCTTTGCAAGCCCACGGACTGTACGGTCCAAGGAGTTCTCCAGGCCACAATACTGGAGTGGCAGCCGTTCCCTTCTCCAGGGGAATCTTCCCAACCCAGATATTGAACCCAGGTCTCCTGCACTGCAGGCAGATTCTTTATCAGCTGAGTCACTCAGGAAGCCCACTAAGTAGTGAAGCAGCAAGACTTCCCCATTGGTTCAGTGGTTAAGACTTTGTGCTCACAATGCATGGGAAAACGGGTTCAATCCTTGGTCAAGGAACTAAGATCCCTCAAAAGAAACCATCTTCAGCCTCAGCACTGTTACCACTTCTTTCTCTGTGTAAGTGTGAAGTCGCATGTCCTTCAGGTCGCTGAGCAACTCTGTGAGGCTGATGCTCCCAAGGTCTTCCCTACATGGATTACTGAGGATTTATATGCTTGAGTTTTGACCTTGAGTAGGCAGTCTGGTAAACTCTGTTTGAGAAATAACTCATTTGTTCCACTTTCAGGTCCAGATTTTCACAGCGAAGGAAAAGAGTAACAGGACATCTCAGTGGGTTTAGGATCTAACTACCTAGGTTTTATCTTCCTGCCTCAAAATGTGTTACATAATTATACATCACATTTAACTAATATCCAGGTGACGCAGTGGTAAAAAATTCGCCTGCCAGTGTAGGAGATGCAAGAGACTCAAGTTCAGTCCCTAGGTTGGGAAGATTCCCTGGAGAAGGAAATGGCAAGCCACTCCAGTATTCTTGCCTGGAGAATTCCTTGGACAGAAGAGCCTAGCAGGCTACAATCCATGGGGTCTCAAAGAGCTGGACTCGAATGAGCGGCTGAGTACACACACACACGTACACACACACACACACACATTAGTACACATTATGCTTATATATAACATGCTTATATATTATATGAAAAGTGAAAGCAAAAGTCCTCAGTTTTGTGGTAAAGAACCTGCTTGCCAATGCATGAGACATAAGAGATAAAGGTTCGATTCCTAGGTTGGGAAGATCCCCTGGAGGAGGGCATGGCAACCCACTCCAGTATTCATGCCTGCAGAATCCCATGGACAGAGGAGCCTGTTGGGTTACATTCCATAAGGTCGCAAAGAGTCAGACACAACTGAAGCAGCTCAGCATGCACACATTATGTATAAGTATACACACACATACATGTCTTCACTAGTCAAAGACACCAGACTGCTTATGGGATAAAAGATCCAGACCTCATCTGATTAACATTCTTTACCACTAGGACCCCAATCCCACTCCTGGGACCGTATCTCTCAGAGACGTGTTCCACCTCTAACCCTGTGCCTTGCTTAACCTTCATTCAGGAAATGGGTCAAGGTGATTAGGTTGTAAGTGAAAAAAAAAAAAGCTGATACAACATCATATAGCTTTAGGATGCTCACAACAATGCAAGAATTTTTAAAAATATTTTAGTTTGATGATAAAACATATCCTTACCGTATCCAAACCTACAGAGCGAACTGATAATGATCTAAATACATAAAATTTTATGCTTCACAGCTACAGCTTAAAGGGTAGATATTCTTTAGAGACTGCCGGAGAAAATGCTGGTAAACAAATTGATGAATGGGTGATGCCGAGTTGGAAAACAAATGGTTTTTCATTCTTGTTTCGCCCTCTCACGTTGTAGCTAGTCAAATTGAGGTCAATCTCTTTCTCGGGGCTTTAAACAGCCCCAGCTTCTTCTTCTTCTTTTCTTGGCCAGGCAGCGTGGCATGTGGGTTCTTAGTTCCTCAACCAGGGTTCGAACCTTTGTCCACTGCTCTGGAAGCAGGGAGTTCTTAACCACTGGACCACCAGAGAACTCCCTGAGGAGTTCTTAACATCTTAGCTTCTTAACACCAAGAGTTCCCTGGTAGATTTAACCCCTTCAGGCCTGTTTCCTGTCTCCCATCTTTCCTAACAACTTTTCTGGAATCAACTCTGTGGCCTGGGTTATAGCCATGGCCCTGCTACTGGAATCACCCCACTGCCTGCATTCTGCTTTGTTTTCGCATTGATCGCAGAAGGACACGTGCTGGTTCTATTCCCAAGTGACAGAACCAACAACACAATACAAGATGAGCTCTGTCAGCAGAGTCAGTCTTCAAGGGAATGTTATGGATGGCTTCCAATGAAAGGTGTTTTAGTCTTGCCATTATGTTGACCCTCAGCTGAACAGTATTAGCCAGCGTGTCAAAAGAAGAAAGGGCTGTGTGAGTGAAGAGACCCAGAGGACAACACTGAAGGACAATAATTCAACAAATCCACCGACTTCAATTTTTAACCTCAAAATAAACACAAAAAAACACTGATGGCAATCCAGATCAAAACAGCCCTGGTGCCAAATTCTTCCTGGGTTCATGAGAGCCACTTGCTTTTCTCTCAACATCAAGTCTTTTTTTTTAGGCTTATTTATTTTTAGTTGAAGGATAATTGATGTCCAATATTGTGTTGGTTTCTGCCACACATCAACATGGATCAGCCACAGGTATCCATATGTCCCCTCGCTCTTGATCCCCCCTCCCACCCCTCTAGGTGGTCGCAGAGCTCGGGCTTGAGCTCCCCGAGTCATAGAGCACATTCCCACTGGCATTTGTTTTACATATGCTAGTGTATATGTTTCCATGCTGCTCTCCTGCTTTGTCCCACCCTCTCCTTCCCTCGCTGTGTCCACAAGGTAACAGCCACTCTTGAAACTAAAAGAAGTTCCATGGGATAAACTTATGGTTACCAGGGGGAAAGGGATAGTTAGGGAGTTTGAGATCGATATTTCACACTGCTGTATTTAAAATGGATAACCAACAAGGTCCTACTGAATAGCACAGGGAACTCTGTTCAATGTTATGTGGCAGCCTGGATGGGAGGGGAGGCTAGGGGAGAATGGATACATGTATATGTGTGCCTGAGTCACTCTGCTGTCCACTTGAAAGTATCACCACATTGTTAATGGACTATAATATAAAATAAAAAGTTTAAAAAAAAGAAACCAAATAATCCAATGTGTGAGTGGGTAAAAGAAACAGATTATTTTTTCCAAAAAAACATATAGAGAGCCCATAGGAATATGAAAATGTACTCAACATGACTAATCACCAGTACAATGCAAGTCAAAACCACAGTAAATATTATCTCATACCTGTTAGAATGGCTATTACCAAAAAGAAAAAAGAAAATAAGCATTGGTGAGGATGTAGCCAAAAGAGCACACTTGTGAACTGCTGGTAGGGATATAATTTCATATATTCATATATATATAATTTTGTATATTCATATACATTATACAGATAATAGTATAAAGGTATTATCTATAAATACATAAATAAAAATTAAATTATAGGGCTTCCCAGGTGGCACTAGTTGTAACGAACCCACCTGTCAAGGTGGGTAAGGAGATGTAAGAGACACGGGTTCAATTCCTGGGCTGGGAAGATCCCCTGGAGAAGGGCATAGAAACCCACTCCAGTCTTCTTGCCTGGAGAATCCCAAGGACAGAGGAGTCTGGTGGGCTCTGGACCATAGGGTCGCAAAGAGTCCAACATGACTGAAGTGACTTAGCCCGCATACAGCACACCCAAAGAAGTTCCATGGGTGTCCCAGGTATGAACATGTGAACTGGGAACAGATGCCGTGTGTTATATAACTATACAGATGCACAAACTTTCCCAGTTCTCATTAATTATGAAAGAACCAAAAGGTTCCAGGCTTATAAATTACATGAATATACCTTTGAACACCCATCTGTTTTCAAAGGGTTTGGTTGGAGTCTGTGACAGCAAACGCCAAGCATCTGCTCATCTGGGCCAGGCCAATGGCCCCGACAGCCCCCATTCAGGTGTCTCTCAGCAGTTCGTGCAGTATGTGGAAGAGGAACACCAAACTGGGCATCACAGAGCCTGCCTTCTAAGTCTGACCGCTTGGGGTCTCTAAGGCCCATCCCAACTACAACATTCTGTGGGTCCATGGAATATTTTTGAAAACTTTTATTTATTTTTGACAGTACTGAGTCTTCACTGCTGCTTGGGCTTTTTTCTCTAGTTGCGGCGAGTGGGGGTTACTCTCTAGTTGGGTGCATGGGCTTCTCATTGCGGTGGCTTCTCGTGTTGCACAGCACGAGCTCTAGGGCAGTCGGGTTTCAGAAGCCATGGCTCCCGGGCTCCAGAGCGTGGGTTCAGTAGTTGTGGCACACAGGCTTAGTAGCCCCACAGCATGTGGGATCTTTCCAGGACAGAGATCGAACCCATGTCTCCTGCGTTGGCAGGCAGATTCTTTACCACTGACCCACCAGGGAAGCTCAGTCCATGAAATATTTATTGAATAGTCACCAGGTATGCAAAGCCCAAGGTTGAGGCTGAGGAAGGGAAAAGAACCTTTAAACCACACAATTCCTACCTCTTAAGAGGAGAAAAGATGAAGCATGTACATGAGTAATAAAAATAAGACAGAAGCTGGACTTCCTTGGTGGTCCAATGGCTAAAACTCTGTGGTCCCAAGACAAGGGGCCAGGGTTTGATCCCTGGTCAGGGAACTAGATCCCATTTCCCACGACTAAGAGCTTGCACGCTACAGCTAAGAGTTTACATGCCACAGCTAAAGATCCAGCCTGCAGCAACTAAGACCCAACAAAGCCAAATAAACAAATACATTTTTTTTTAAGACAAAAGCAAGAATAACTTTGGCAAGTTTCAAATAAGTACAACAGACAAACCCTCTGGAATCTATAGATGAATAAGATTTTCCTGCCTGGGATAGTTGAGGAATACTTCTCTGAAGAGGTGAGATTTAAGTGAGTTCATAAATGATGAGCAGAAATTTCAGTAGGGAAGAAAGAGTTTCCTTTCTTAGGAATTTTCAGGCAGGAAGTAAGGCACGGTCATAGACCAGAGGTGGGGAGTGCCAAGTGTTGGGGAATGGACCGACCTCTGATCCAGCCAGAAAATTATTCCCAGGCAGTGGTTCTGCAAGTTGATGTAATTCAACAACATCAGAATCATCCAGAGGGCTTGCTGAAACACAGATTAATGGGCTCCACTTCCTGAGTGTCTGATTTAGCAGGACTTGGGTGGGCCTGAGAATCTGCCTTTTTAACAAGTTCCCAGATAATGCTGACCTGCTGGTCCAGGGACTACTCTTTGACAAAAACTGTTCTAAGGAGTAAAGCGAAGAGGCAAGCTCCCGTCAAAATCTCCATTCTATTGTGTTGCTGTTGTTTAGTTGCTGAGTTGTGTCTGACTCTTTTGCGACCCCATGGACTATAGCTCGCCAAGCTTCTCTGTCCATGGGATTTTCCAGGCAAGAATACTGGAGTGGGTTGCCATTTCCTCCTCCGGGGGATCTTTCTAACCCAGGGATTGAACTTGAGTCTCCTGCATTGGCAGGCGGATTCTTTACCACTGAGCCACTTGGGAAGCCCTCCATTCTATTGTGGGATTGGTTAAATCCTCATTCAGAAAGCTGACCTTACTCAATTTTGGGTGATTATCATAAGCGTTTCTCCATCTGTAAATATTTGCAATTAAATCTGCCAGGAAAAGATGGAAATAAGGAAAGGAAACATTTTTGGAGACTCTTATTTACCAGATGCTTTCCAAAATTTCTATTTAATTCCCAGCACATTCTCATCAGATAAAGGATATAATCCCCATTGGACAGATTGAAGGAATGGGGGCCACAAAGTCAATATACCAGAGCCAGAACAATCTCGAACTCTCGGGTTAAGAAATCAATGTAGAGACCTGACCTCTGAGTACTCTTCAAAGAAGGGTAGTTGAACCATTGTTCAAGAATCACTAAGATCAGTTATTACTCCCGTCCAAAATCAGGCCCAGAAATACCTGAACGAAGTCATTTGGATTGAATATTGCAAGAGAACCAAGAGGAGAGTAACAGAGATCAGACCACATTACTGTTATCTACAAACGTGGGGGAAAACCACCTTCCAAATGATGACTCCAGGGCATCCAAGAGCCCCATCAGGGTGCTCCATTTCAAAGGAATACCTTTATGTTTTCAGTTCAAATATCAAGCCAGCCAGCCAGCCAGTGGACAAGGCTCAGAAATCTGAGATGGTCAGCAAAACCACTGCCTCTCCTTATTTGGATAAATAACAGCCTCAAAGACAACCAGTTTGGGAGTCAAGCATACCCTGAGGCTGGGCTTGGCATGCTTTCCGCCCACGCCCTGCCAGGACTCGCCCAGCACTGACAGTCCCGGCTCCCTACCAGGTTCTGACAATGCCAGGAGCCTCCCCACTAGTCACAAGATCTGCTTCTCTGCATCCCAGGGACACACTGCTGGGCCTCTGAGCATTCCTCCCCTTGAGTGATGCCCTGCATTCCTGACACAGGGTAACCTGGAGAAACCACACGGACAGATACCCGTTCAGTATGTAAGGGAATCACACGCGATATGACAGAGGCCAACATCAGGCAAGAGGGAGCCCTGGTCTAGTTGTTCCCCCCTCTCCACACCCCAAACATTACCCCCTGAAAGAAAAGAATCTTCTGTCACACAGGAGTTGAGGCAAGTGACAAAAATGCTTTGTCATCTTGGAGAACCTTCCCAAGTCCACGATGAGCAGCAAGAGGTTGCAACTCCCTTCAAAAAGAAACAGGCTCCAGGCTGACCCTAAAGGAGCTAGCTCGTCTTCCCCTACTACCCAAGCCAATCTCCAGCTTTTTTTTTTTTCCCTCTTCTCCTTCTTTGTATTACCCTTTCTTTCACTTTTCTTCCTTTCTCGGAAAAGCAACATTGGGGCAAAATTTCTCCCATAGAGGACAGGAAGATATGTGTTGATAAACAGACAAAGGGAGTTTCTTAAAATCAGAAGATATTTTTGGCTTGATTCTGAAAACCTTCAACTCTCAACAACTTCTTCAATGTGCTGAAACCTACAAATTAGTTTCCAAAGTCTTTTTTTTTTAAAGATGCAATCATCCTCCCTCTTTGATCAGTACCTTCCTCCACCATGATTCAGAGGGAAGGCAGTAGGGTGTGGTGGAGAGAGCCCTGGATTATGAATGAAAAGACTTGGTTTCCGTTCCTGAGGATCTCCTTGGGCTGTGGTCTCACAGCCCTAACTGTGGTCCTGCCATTGAGCTCTTCTGAGACCCTGGTTCTGCTGCAAATGGGTCTGGGAATACTTGCAGTTACCCTCCTGGTGCCGTGAACATCAAAAGAGCTAAATTATTTATGACGTTGCATGCAGAAGAGCGTGGTCAGTGCGCAGTAGGATTAATATCACCAGTGAACAATGATGGGCTCACTCCATGAATTGAGAGCAAATCAAACAGATAAGCTGACTGTAATATAGGCATACAAGAGGGAAGAGAATGACACACTCTCTTCTTGAGATACAAAAGCTCATTAAAGAAGAAAGATTCTGAACGTAGCCGATGTAAGAACAGAACGCTGTATTATTTTCCAGAGATCTCATTCTTGAGAAAAATCCAATTATATATGCTGTCAACTCACCAACAAGGAGGTACTTTTCCTTGTTTCTATTCCCAAATGAATTGGCCATCCTGAATCAAGGTCAGGCAACGTAAGACTCCCCATCCACTTGATAGGGCTTCCTAAGTGGCACAGTGGTAAGGAATCCACCTGCCAACGCAGGAGATATGGGTTCAATGCCTGGGTCAGGAAGACCCTCTGAGGGAGGGAATGGCAACCCACTCCAGTATTCCTGCCTGGAAAATTCCACGGACGGAGAGCCTGGTGAGCTACAGTCCATGGGGTCGCAAAGAGTCAGACACAAGTGAGCGATTGAGTACACACACACACATCCACTCGATACTGGTTCAACTAGTAGATTTATGTATTCAGTTCAGTCTCTCAGTCGACTCTTTGCAACCCCAGGGACTGCAGCATGCCAGGCCTTGCAGTCCATCACCAACTCCCGGAGCTTACTCAAACATGTCCATTGAGTTGGTGATGCCATCCAACCATCTCATCTCTGTTGTCCACTTCTCCTCCTGCCTTCAATCTTTCCCAGTATCAGGGTTCATGTACTAATTATTTATAAATTCATGTATTAATTATTTATAAAAATTGTGAGATGGCTGATGACCCACATTTTTGTTTTGCATCTTGCTTCTTCCCTTCCTATCTTACCACTGGGGAGAACTTCTCTTTGGGAATGAAAAGAGAATGCATGTCCTCACTTGCCTGTGACTGGAATAAAAGTTTTGGTTGGTAAGGAGGAAGCTGAACCAAGTAGGTAAAGGCAAGATTTGGGATATGCTCAAAATTTCAACTATACAGTCTGAGCCCCACATTTGTATTAAAAACACAAACCTGTGTGCTTTAGAATACTTCTGGATAGAAAAACATTTATCTTGCAGTACTGCTCAAAAATTTTTTGACTTTTTTTTTTTTTGGTACTGATTTGTGCTGATTTAACGCAAATGTCAAAATGTTTTGTTACTGGGCATATATGTAGAGATGGCCTTGCATGTATGTTCACTGTCTCTACATTTACAATATGAAAATACATTTGGGTAGTTTTCATATTATTAAGATGCACTGTGAATATGAGTACATATCTGTAGATAAAAATTCTCTGCCCAAATCTAAAATATCCAAATACCATGTCTGACTCATTTTTTATGCTCTAGTCACAGAGTGATACTGGATAGAAACTTATTAGCATTTTACCAAGTTTCTTTGGAGCATTGTTACGAATAATAAAAAATACAGAAACATTTTAAAACAACATATTTCTGTCTTCAAATGGTCAGATTAACATAATTATAGCCTGAGGTTGCCAACAGTGGCACATTTCTCATTTTCATGAGAATACAGAGGTTCTATCCTGGATTACAAGCTAACAGGCTCCTTGGTCTAAATATATACAGTAAAATCTGCAGCAAATTTCTGAAGCATTAAGATCTGAACCCTGGAGATATCTAGTGAGTAATTTGCACTGCAGTAGAGCAGATTTTTTGTTGTTGCTTTGTTTTGCAGTTACACAGCTGCTAGGAAATACATTTTTAGATCTGATTTTTAAGGCAAGCAAAAATGATATCCAGTTTATGGCTATGTTCCCTGGGTCCCTCTGGCAAGGGAGTAGGGACCCACCTACAAAATATTCCATTCAGTTACCTTCCTCGTTGGAAGTGAAGATAGTCCTAGACACTCATGTAGGTGAAGCCATCAGACCTTGAGTGTGACACCCAATGCTTTAGAGGTGCGTTTCCTGAGAAACACGCTTTGAAGTTTAAGCGCGCTATAGATCTGGTCCCCACTATGTCTCAATTACCGCATCACTGACATCGCTACCATTTCTTGTTTGGCTTTTCCTTTGGCAGCTCTTGCCACCATATCAAGGGCAAACAAAAAGGAACAGGTTCAAAGAGTTCAATCAGAGCAAGGGCAAGTATGACCTTTGATTTCACAGGAAAAGAAAAAAAAAAAAAGAAATTAAGTGCATGTGCCGAGGGAAACATAGTCTTTGTATTTTAGGATATAGAGGGAGTTAGCGCCGCCTGAGCGAGGAGAAGCGGTCCTCCAGCTGAAGTGATACACCCAACCACCACATCTTTTATCTGGACAGGTTTTAAGTACATAAATATGCTGGACAGCTCTGAACTGAACCGATTTTCTTTGGGGCCAAGTTACAAGACGCCGAAGGCCTCCAGGACTCAAAGAAGAATTAGATTTTATTCTGACATCAAAACAGTGCATTGTTGTGAACTGTATCATGCTTAATGATGTCTTGCTCTGTCTCCTCCATAATCTGGGCTTCATCTTAAAGCCCTGGTTTCTACATTTCGCTCAGTCATAAGAAAACTGTCACCATCTTGGCCACATTCTAACACTATATTACTATTACTCATAATACTTTTTTTTAAAAAAGATTTTAACCAATAACTTTCTAAATTTTAAAAAAATTATTTATTTACTTTTGGCCGTGCCAAGTCTTCACTGTTATGCTCAGGCTCTCTCTAGTTACAGTGAGCAGGGGCTGCTCTCCAGTGGCGGTGTGAAGGCTTCTCATCGCAGTGGTCTCGCTGGCTGCGGAGCACGGACTCTAGAGCACAGGCCTCAGGTAGCTGTGGTACACGGGCTTAGCTGTGGTATCTTTCTGGACCACGCGTTAAATCCCTGTCCCCTGCACCGGCAGGCAGATTCTTAACCACTGGATCACCTGGGAAGCCCGATGCTTTTCTCGACATCAGTTTTAAGTTGACTTTTTCTTTCTTAGTGGGGATGAACAATAATACTCATTAACTCTCAGATTCCCTGTGCTACTTGTTTTTCCAATATGTGACACAACGATATAATTCAATCACTAAAATGTAAGAATCTGTTTTCCTTTGTGTTGTCGAAACTCACCGGTTCCAAGTGAAGAACAACTCTGAAAATATTCTCAGTAGGAAGATGTGAGCGTTTCCAGCTAGGTTACTGTAGGAGCCACTGCTTCAGCAAAGAGGCTGACTTTTGCAAATAATGCTATATTACCCAACCCTTTTTAGCCAAGATTGCTTTATTCAAAGCATCTCATAATTTGAAGCAGCTGCTGTTTTTCAGTTGACTTGATGGCCTATTCTCCTTCAATAAAAATATTGGATAATCTAAATCTGGTTAGTTCAAAATCCATTTATTTTGGGGCCAGGCCCATGCATTTCCAATTAATGAGCTCTGGCCCCATGGCAGGGTTGTGTTGCTATCTGGACAGGAAGGGGAACCTGGCTACACTTAACTGCAACACAGATGGCTCAGGGAAGTCAGATATACACTGTTTTCCTAAATCAACCAAGAGAACACACCTTGGTGGGTCCTGTGGGATGAGAACCAAGGCAGGGAGGCACTAGAGATGGAGAAAGAGCTGGTCTAAGGGACGTGCTTGGGGTCCAGCCCTGTTCTTGGTCAGTCACTTCTTAATTCTGTGATCTTTACCAAGTCACTCCATCCATGCCAGGCCTCCAGAGTCTCGACTGACGGGGGAAGGGTTATAAAAGATGACGGGTAAGACCTTCTTTCCACCTCCGAAACCCTATGATTCCAAATCATCTGGGCCTGTTTCTTGAGGTAACACCAATGACACAGATCAGGTTGTATTTTCTCAGCCACCAAGCTGGAGTCGCAGTTCAAGTGTCTCAGGAGCAGACATCGCTTGTGCAAATTACATGCAGACCCCATGGGAACAAAACAGGACAGAGAGGAAATGGCTTAGCACTGGGTGATTCGTAGCTCAATGACACATTTTTTCCTCTTTAAAAAAATTAGTAAGTGCTTTTTCTCCTACAAATATATATATATATATATAAGTAACATGATTTATATAAAAGTAGTTCTATAAAAGGCTGTGAATTTTAGAAAAAGTACAAAGGAAATAATGGTCCCCAGAGACACGCTGCTATACATAAAATAGAAAAGCAACAAGGATTTACTATATAACACCAGGAACTATACTCAATATCTTGTGATAACCTATAATGGGAAAGAATCTGAAAAAAAAAATGTATAACTGAATCACTGCTGTATACCTGATATTACAATATTTACAACATTGTAAGTCAACTATACTTCAATTAAAAACAAGAAATGATAAGAGTGACCCATGGAAGCTCTCTACAAAGTAGGGCCTTGGACGGAGGGAGCCTGAGCAATGTACTATGTAGTCTGGGCTTCCCTGATGGAGACCCACCGAGAAGACAGAAAAGCAAAACCTCAGGAAGGAGGCAACACGTGGATGCAAAGAATACCACCTGAAAATGCCAGGACTTAAGCTTCCTGTCAGAGGCAATTTCCGCTAACATCTGTATTTACAAGAGCCAAGCTGAGAGATCCAGTTTGGATATCAAAGGGCAGAGGGTGTGGTGTAAACTTCTCCCCAGGAATGGCTAACAACCCAGCACCCCCCCGAATCCCCACTGAAGGCAAAGGAAGGTCCTGTTCCCATCGACTTTCCAACGTGTTGGTTGTCAGCCAGCCCTGGATCTTACGCAGCCATGGAAGCTGGAAGCAAGTGGCCTTGCTCCTGCAGCCCAAGTTCAGGGCTGGGATGAGCAGCTGCATCCCTGACGATACTGTTGGCTGTAATTATTTCGCCTAGCGAATTACCAGGATATTTTTGCAGCCGAGTGGATGTCTCAATCTTCAGATACGTGGGGGGTTGAGGAGAGCCACAGCCCCTGCCTCTGGGGTGGCTTGAACCCTCCACCTCCGACGTTCTGTAACTTTCTTCCTGTCCTTCTCCTAACAGCGCTGCCAGGAGTCTGGAAGGGCAGCAGGCAGGCACATGCAGGCCTGTCTCCATTCAAAGACACTTTTTCCCTTGCCAATCGGGCTCATGAATCAGCTCCTTGCCCTGTCCTGGGAAGACGGTTTTTCTGAGTGCCACAGTACATGAAGTGAAGAAGGAAGCGGGAAGGAGGAGACGGCAGTTCATCCAAAGTGCTTTTTTTTTTTTAATTGGAGATAATTGCTTTACAATATTGTGTTGGCCTCTGCCATACACCATGAATCAGCCTCAGGTATACATGTGTTCTCTCCCTCCTGAATCCTCCTGCCACCTCCCACTCCATCCAGCCCCTCCAGGTTGTCACAGAGCACTGCGCTGAGCTCCCTGTGTCACACAGCCAATTCCCACTTGTTATCTATTTTACATATGGAAATGTATGTTTCCGTGTTATTCTTTCAGTTTGTCCCACCCTCTCCTTCCCCCACTGTGTCCACACATCTGTTCTCTGTGTCTCTGCAGTGCTTTTTGCTATCCCCACACTATCGGACACTATCAGACATTTACTGTTTTCTTTTCACTCCAAGTAAGTTGCAGCCAGGTCCCTGGATAAACAACCAGTCTGCCACTAGGTTTTGGATATTACAGATCAAACCAAAAAAAAAAAAAAAAATCCAAAACTGTACAGAACCATTTCTCTTAAAGCCAAGTAAGCATTGCTTATTTATAATTACTATTTTCAAGATAAGTTATCGGTATCTGACTGCAGACTTGGAGTCTTAGCTACTGGTAAGGAAGGGAGTGCAGTGTAGGATTTAAACACAAGGACTAGAGAGACAGTCAGCCTGGGGCTCAGTCCCAGTTTTGATTCTAGCTAGTGTATGACTTGTCACTTGATCTCTCTCAGCCTCAGTTTTCTTACCTTAAAATGGGTATAATAGCACCTATGCCTTATGGTTATAATGACCAAATGAAATAATATATATTATTTAGACCACATTGGTTAACAACTTCTCATCCATATGAACTCATCTATAAACGGAGATAAACATAAACAGATCCAGGCACACATGTACCTTTAAAAGGAAACAGACTGACTTAAAAAGACATTGATCTTATTAAATGTCTTTAAAAGAAATATATACAAAATATTGTGACTGAACTATTATTGCAAGGATAAGACAGAATAGTTATATCAAGTATATACAATTTCTGCCACAGATTTTTTTTCCGGGTTTTTCCATTAAACCTCAATATAACAGGGATATATCTGTTATATAAAAATTGCAGACATTTTAAATGTTATACATAAAGCTTAAATGGATATATCTCAAAGAATTTTTAAAATCCAAGATAAAAAAGTCCTTTATATTTTAAAATGTAAGGTGATTTTCACAAGGAAAATACAACAGACAATGTTTTCCTTGAATATTGAAGGAAGCATACTAACCTCTCCTCTGCCCCCCCAATTTGTACCACGCCTTCAAATTTTCAATTGTCTCAGAAACTGAATGCAAGTCAAATATCTTCGTGAAAACACTGAAAACTGTCACAAAACACATACATCAATGAGATCTGTACAAGCAAACAACACTGACACTCGAAATCCTTTTCTAAATTATAAGGTTAAACAGAAAGATCACGAGATTAAACAGAGATTTATAGACTGGAGATAGCCCAATGTAACTTAAGTGGATTTTGAAAAACAGACCAACGCCAATAACAAAGAAATTTCCTTCTAAGCAGTGTGCAAGAAGTTAAAATAAAAACCTAGCATTTCAATTCCACATGGCATTGAACTTGAATACAGAAAAGTTGACTCATTTGGAGGTAAACGTGCTACAACAGGAACCCCAGATCCTGAAAATCCTATTTTCTTATAAAGGTGCAGTTCAGTTCTTACCTTACATCTTCCACGAACTGTTCTCTTCTAGAAGAAACTTTCTAGACGTTCAGAGACCTTGAAACCACCCATCTCTCGAATGCTTCCAGCTCCGCCTGTCTTGATGGTAACTAAATGCAAGGCTTGGGTTTGTTTTTTTTTTTTTAACAGAAGGAAGCTTTTAGTCAAAATATGTGGTTTAAAGGAGCAGTATCCAGCCTTGTTAAAACTATTTCACGGACATTCAGAGGTTTTGTTTCTCCTCTATGAAAGTTAAATCTGAGTAGGAAGGCATTTTTCCTGTCCCGGAAATCAGCATAACTAAAAACCAATGCTGAGTTAACGAGAAATGTTTCTTCCATGTGTTCCGTCTGGCAGAAACGGCAAGCCATATCAAGGGAACACGTGATGTTTATAAATACAATATGGCTCGTGTTGTCATAACCTCTCAATGACAAAAAAAAAAGCAAGAGAAAGCAGGCAGCCACACAGCAGGAAAGATGAGATCTGTATCATTTGGAAGCTGCCTGTCAGATATGCATATATTACTAGTTCTTGCATCTTAAAAAATAAAATAGAGCTGGAAGCAGCGAGGAAGGGAAAAAAAAATACCTTGCTCTGTAAGGCCACTGTATGAAACTGTATAAATGATGAGTTGTGTTTGCCCAGCTAATCATTTCAATAATTCCTTACCAACTGCAGCAGAAACATCTTTTCGCCTGTCAGAAAGACATGTCATAAAAGGGACATAATGAGGTACACCCCTGGTAAGCCAGTGCTGTAGAGGTAAATCAGCTACACTCTTAAGCAGATAAGAGAATGAAGGAAAGCTGGCACATAGCTGGCAACAGATGTGAAAATTACAGACGTCTGTATCACTACTGATTACTGACTGTCTGATCTACTACAGGGGACCTCAACCTCTAGGACCTAATGCCTGATGGTCTGAGGTGGAGCTGATGTAATAATAATAGAAATAAAGTGCACAATAAATGTTATGCACTTGAGTCATCCTGAACCCCGGTGGCAGGGGTTCCCCACTCCAAATCTCCCCAGGGCCGTGGAAAAATTGTCTTCCACAAAACTGGTCCCTGCTGCTAAGAAGGTTGGGGACCACTGGGCTACTAGACTGGATGATCTCTGTAAGGCAGTTACCATACTTGGTCACTATTATATCTTCGAAATCACATACAAGAGCCCAAATCGCAGTCAAGACTCAAGGCATCATGCCTGCGTGAGTGGGTCAGCGAAACTTCACAATCACTGGAAGTAGTTAACTGTTCCAAAATCATCACTCCTACCTGATAAGTCTGGAGGTATCTGAAATACTGATTACCCATCCAATCTAAAAGCAAGATGTGTCCTGCTGAGTTAGAAATAACAGTAAACCAAGATCTGTCTTCTTTAATTTGTTATCCAGAGATTGGCTTACTTTCTACCATGGTGAATTTTACTCTTGAAAATAAAATGCAGATCTGTATGCATTTCTGACAACCAGTTAGTTTAATCTGACAAATCTGTTATTCTCATCTTAAATTATAGAGTAATTAACTGCAATAAAATTATATTTATAGGATGAGTAATTTTGTTAGATGTTCTTAGTCCTCATTTTGGTTAGGAATTACTCCTGGGATAAACAAGGGAATGTGCTGTAAATCTCAAATGTTTACATGTGCACATCACTGTACTGGTTTTAGCAGAGAAGGCATTAACTGAAAGTGTGTGATAGGAAAAGCGCTGACATATAAGCCCCTTTTCTATCCACATGTTTAAGGAGAATTTCCTCAAAGCAGGACACTGTTGCAGGGAAACACAGAGAGTGTGAGATGAATGGAATAGGGGTTTGCTCCCACGAAGCGTGGAGTTTAGAAAAGAACTTCAGACGTGTACATCAGTAACTACAAAACAGACAGGAAAAGGTGACGGTTCTCAGAGAGAGGAGAGACAGGTGAGGTTCGATGGAATCAGAGAAGGGACAGTGGTTAGTGAGACTTGGATAAGCGAGGAGTCAGGAAAGGCATGATGAAGATAGCAGCTGTTGAGTTAGTCTTCAAAGATGGACAGCAGAGAAAAAGAGAATCCTTGCACACTGTTGGTGAGACTGTAAATTGGTGTAGTCAGTTTGGAGATTCCTAAAATAACAGAACGACCATATAACCCAGCTATTCCACTTATGGGTATTTATCTGAAGAACCCAAGAATATTAACTGAAAAGATACTTGTACCCTCATATTCATCGTAACGTTATTTACAATAGCCAATATATGGGAACAACCAAAGTGTCTATCAGCAGATGGATAGATGAAGATGTGAAATATATACATGCATATACGTGTATACACTCAATGGAATGCTGCTGCTGCTGCTGCTAAGTCGCTTCAGTCGTGTCCGACTCTGTGTGACCCCGTAGACCGCAGCCCACCAGGCTCCCCCGTCCCTGGGATTCTCCAGGCTAGAACACTGGAGTGGGTTGCCATTTCCTTCTCCAATGCATGAAAGTGAAGAGTGAAAGTGAAGTCACTTAGTCGTGTCCGACTCTAAGCGACCCCATGGACTGCAGCCCACCAGGCTCCTCCGTCCATGGCAGCCACAAAAAAGAATGAAACCCTGCCATTTGCAACCACATGTATGGACCAGGAGGGTATTACATTAACTAAAATAAGTCAGACAGAGAAAGACAAATACCATATGACTTTAGTCGTATGTGGAATCTAAACAAACAAAAACACCAAAGTTAATGAACAAACAAAACAAAAAACAAAGTCACAGATATAGAAAAGAGACTGATGGTTACCAGAAGGAAAGTGGGTTTCGGGGAGGGTGAAATGAATGAAGAGGTCAACTGTAGGATAAGGGATGAAACTAGATGTGCGATGATGACCACTCTGGAGTTTGTATACAGATACCACACACCTGAAACTTACATAATTAAAAAAATGAGTAGCACATGGGTCCTGACGATGAAGCCAGTGCTGTGGGGAAGGTCAGTAGGGACCACTGGAGGGACGAGGAGGCCAGTTTTGGAGCTGGTCTGTCTGGCTCTGAAACTAGCTCCATCTCTGATGTGCTGTGTGGCTTTGAGAAGGTTTCCTGACCTCTCTGATCCACATCTGAAACAGGGGGGTCATAAGAATTCCCCTCACACTGGGTTGTTCTGAACAAATGAGAGTGATTATGAGCACAATACTCGGCACACTACCTGGCACAATGTAAGTCTTAGTTATTAGTACCAATGCCATTATGTGAGTGAAGGGGACATGGGGCAGCTGGGTCAAGGAGGATGTTGAGAGAATGAAAGAAAATCAGCTAGGAGTGGTTTCCTAAACTTCTGTTTCTGAGGGGTTTTCTTGTCTTCCCTCAAATCCCAAACCCTTCTTTTCAACCAGAGCACTGCCCTGTAGAAAAAAGGGCCCTGAACTCTGTGGCAGGCCAACTTCACACATACATACTAAATAATATATATATATATATATTTTTTTTTTCTTTCTTTTATTTTGTTTGGCCATGCCAGGTGGTAAGTGGAATCTTAGTTCCCCGACCAAGGATCAAACCCATGCCCGCGGCAGGGGTAGTGTGGAATCCCAACTACTGGACTGCCAGGGAATTCCCTTCTTTTTTCCGGGTGGGATACCCTTTTAGCCCACTCAGAAGAGAAGAGAATGGAGCATGTTCACTATAAAAGGAGGCCAGGAAACAGATACATAATATATAGACACAAGAGAATCAAGAAGTGAAACAAATACTTTAAAAAGATATTTCACGTGTTCTAAAATCTTGTTAAGAGCATCATTTCAAAACTTGCAAAGCCTGAAGGGAAATGTCAAGGAAGGGAGGCTGTGGGCTAAGTAGAAAGAGTCATAACCAGGTTCAAATCCTATGTTTGACATATACCAGCTGTTTGGGCCTGGGAAAGACGTCACTGGCCTCAATTTTACCATCTATAAAGACTGAGTCAGTGTGCAGAGTTGTTGACTCATTTAAATAACATGTACTAAAAAAAAAAAAAAAAAACATGTAAAGTATTTAACACATTGCCTTCTATGTGGATGCAGAATGGTCTCACATTGGGAAACACAATGGAACAGAATGAATACTACTTACGTACCATGACTGATTTCACAAGGAAATGAAGACTCTACACAAATCACTACAGTTTGGCCCCCACCAAAAGTCAGATTGGAATGTATGACAGAAAGAAGATGAAAGCTGGAAAATTAAAAATAGAGGCCAGGCACAAAGCCAGGACACCCCAACCAACACACACGCCGTGAATGCCTGTGCGCTGGCTGTGGGTGGGCCACGAATTTAATTCTAAGCCTTAGAGTAGCAACACAAAGAGGGAAAATGATCACTTACAAGATTCAAAGTGTCCATATGATAAAAATAAACCGGGAGAAGCACAACTATTTCTGGTGATGAGAACAGAGAGATATTTATACAGTGGTTCTCATTAATGGCAGAAGATGAATAATACACCGTTTGGAGCACCATCATTATAGTACTCAACAGATCGGCTTAACAAGCGTTTACACTTGCCACAGATGAGACACGAAGACTGGCTTTCTGAGGCATACAAGAGGAACATGAGCAGGCGTGTGCCTCTGAAGAACTTGTACTCTTATGGGATGGGATGCACAAGCATCCAAATGATTAAAACACCAGGAGAATGTACAACATGACTCCCCAAAAGGAAAGATTAAATCTGACAGAGAAGGCTTCACAGAGTAGGCAGTCTTTTACTTGTCCTCTAAAACAGAGGTTTTTTTTTTAAACATTTTATTATGGATATTTCCACCAACCATAAAAATAAGTAAAGAAAATAACATAATGAACTCACAGCATCCAGCTCTGACATTTTTCAACATTTTACCAATTTTGTTTCATCATTTCCACTTTGGGGGTTTGTTTTGCCAGAGCATTTTAAAGCAAACCCCAGCAGCTGTACCATTTTAGCCTGTAAAATACTTCAGTGGGTCTCATTTTTAAAAACATAACCACCGAGTCATTATTATACCCAACAGAATTACCGGTTATCCATTAATATCATCTGATTCCTAACACATGTTCAAACTTCCCAAACAGTTTCAAAGATGTCTTTTACATTTGGTTTGTCCCAGTCAGGATCCAAATGTGCTGCACACATGGCTTTTGGGTTGTTAGCGGACAGAAGAGACCTGAGAAATGGAACAGTGTCTCTGCTCACCCTTTTACCATACTTGTCAACAGAACTGAGCTATTGTCCTGTTGTATGCTGGGTGGATGGATTTTGCAAGACATCATGGAGGGAGGAAGAGCGCATTTCAGAGACTCAGAGCAGGAACTGAGGTGGCTCAGCTTGGGAGGAGGCGATACGATAATCAGCCTGTGCTATTCCCTTTTTTTTTGGCTGTGCCATGCCGCTTGTAGGATCTTAGTTCCCCGACCAGGGATCGAAACTGTGACCCCTGCAATGGAAGCATGGAGTTGTAGCCACCAGACTGCCAAGGAAATTCCAGCCTGTGCTAGTCTTTCGCACAATGGGAAGTCGGGCTTTTGCACAATGGGAAGTCGAGAGATGACTTGGGAAATTGCTGCTAGGTTGGAATAAGAGTTGGGGAGACTGGTTAAAAGCTGCTGCATTACCAACTGAGAGAAAAATAAAGCATGCTGTCACTACAGCATAAGAGCAGCGCTGCTAAGAGCCTGGAGCCTGCAGCCAAGCTGCCCAGATTCAGATCTCAGCTCTGCACTCTCTCGCTGTGTGGCCTGGGGCAGACGTCTTCAACAGACTTAAGAAACTGTTTTCTGAGCTATAAATACAAGGGCTTGTACCAATACCTGCCTCAAAATGGTGTCTTGAGGATTTAAATGAAATCACCCATGAACATGCTTCGTCAAAGGCGCAAAAACGTTGGCTCCTGTGAGAGTCACGGTGCAGGCCAGGGCTGCAGGGTGGTGCGTAAGAGGCCCTGCAGAGCGAGATGGACGGGCTCTGAGGACGGCGGGATGCCGTGAAAAACAGGAGTTAGGTCACTGAAGACTCACTGACAACTCAACTTTTAAAATCATTTCTCTCCCTCTCATTTAAACACACAGGTACCGCACTCCTAGACACACCGTCAGCAGTCACGCCTTCATTCACAAACACAGGACAACAAGCAGGAGGAGGTTGGTGGTGGAAAGAAAGACCAGGGTTTATTGTTTTCTTCTTCGACAGGATACACTAGAAACATTGGAAGAATATCCATACGGAGACAACTGCTTGGAAGCTGAACACTGGTCTTGCACTCTAGAGAAACAGCAGAGCTAGGACAGTTTCAAGGGTCGTCTACACTGACCTAATGGTTAAATTAGCAGTAACACAAAAATGACAAGTGGAAAGGTACAGATGAAAGAAAAAGAGCAAATTAAAACACACACACACACACACACACACACACACTCATAAAGCCTGGCTAAAGGCCCTGCAGACCAGGTAGAGGACTAGAGAAAAAAGAAGAGTTAGTGAAGAAGGCTGGGGTATGTCTGCATGTATGCAAGGGATTCAGAGATGGCAGTGTAATGGAAACCAAGGTTTCTAAGGAGACCACCCATCACTGTCAAATTCAGGGCTCAGACAGAAGAAGTCTGGGGGGCAGTGACTGATTTGGGCATTTGAAAGTTATTTAAGATGCAGAGCCAATACTGGGGAATGTGTTCTCTATGCAAATGTGGAAACTGTTTAATACGCGAGTAAAAATTCAGCTCATAGAGAAAGCAGAGAACTGACTGATCGCAGCAAAGAACCTCAGTAAGTAATCTCAAAGCACACATGAAGGTGAAAAAGGGACTTCCCTATAGTCCAGTGCCTAGGACTCCTCACACCCAATTCAGGGGGCCAGGGTTAGAACCCTGGTCAGGGAACGAGATCCCATACACCGCAACTAAGACCCAATACAGCCAATAAACACGTAATTTAGAAGAAAGTGGAAAAGCCTGAAAACTGGGGAAAAAAACCCACTAGGTTCAGTGAATGGGAAGTCCCTGGTACCCTCTGAGAGCTGTGGAATGGAATATCTCATCTTCTGAGTTGTACATGTGTGAATTACAAACTTGTGAGTACATATGTAATTTTAGCAAAAGGGCCCATTCCATGTGATGAGCTCAGCCCCTTAGGAATTGAATTATCAAAGCTACTATCTAATGTGATGAAACAAAAGCCAGGCAATTCATTTAGATCAGGGTGATTTGCACCCATGTGTAAAGAATCAGGAGATGCTCAGTTCTAGCAGAGAACCACGAGTCTCCCTGGATAGATTGCTTCAAAAACGCTCAGTTCTGGAAGAAAAGAAAACTCTAAATTGAAAAGATACATGCATCCCATTGTTCACAGCAGCACTGTTCACAATAGCCAAGATATGGAAGCAACCTAGTTCCGTTCCGTTCAGTCGCTATTGTGTCCGAATCTTTGTGACCCCATGGATTGTAGCACGCCAGGCTTCCCTGTCCATCGCCAACCCCCAGAGCCTACTCAAACTCATGGCCGTTGAATCAGTGATGCCATTCAACCATCTCATCCTCTGTCGTACCCTTTTCCTCCCACCTTCAATCTTTCCCAGCATCAGGGTCTTTACAAATGAGTCAGTTCTTCACATCAGGTGGCCAAAGTATTGGAGTTTCAGCTTCAGCATCAGTCCTTCCAATGAATATTTAGGACTGATTTCCTTTAGGATGGACTGGTTGGATCTCCTTGCAGTCCAAGGGACTCTAAAGAGTATTCTCCAACACCACAGTTCAAAAGCGTCAATTCTTTGGCGCTCAGCTTTCTTTGTAGTCCAACTCTCATATCCATACACGACTACTGAAAAAACCATAGCTTTGACTAGATGGACCTTTGTTGGCAAAGTAATGTCTCTGCTTTTTAATATGCTGTCTAAGTTGGTCATAGCTTTTCTTTCAAGGAGCAAGCATCTTTTAATTTCATGGTAGCAGTCACCATCTGCAGTGATTTTGGAGCCCCAAAAAATAAAGCCTCTCACCGTTTCCATTGTTTCCCCATCTATTTGCCATGAAGTGATGGGACCAGATGCCATGATCTTAGTTTTCTGAATGTTGAGTTTTAAGGCAACTTTTTTACTCTCCTCTTTCACTTTCATCAAGAGGCCCTTTAGTTCTTCTTCACTTTCTGCCATAAGGGTGGGGTCATCTGCATATCTGAGGTTATTGATATTTCTCCTGGCAATCTTGATTACAGCTTGTGCTTCATCCAGTCCAGCATTTCTCATGATGTACTCTGCATATAAGTTAAATAAACAGGGTGGCAATATACAGCCTTGACGTACTCCTTTCCCAATTTGGAACCAGTCTGTTGTTCCATGTCCAGTTCAAACTGTTGTTTCTTGATCTGCATACAGCTTTCTCAAGAGGCAGGTCAGGTGGTCTGGTATTCCCATCTCTTGAAGAATTTTCCAGTTTGTTGTGATCCACACAGTCAAAGGCTTTGGCATAGTCAATAAAGTAAACGTAGATGTTCTTCTGGAACTCTCTTGCTTTTTCAATGATCCAGCGGATGTTGGCAATTTGATCTTTGGTTCCTCTGCCTTTTCGAAATCCAGCTTGAACATCTGGAAGTTCACGGTTCACGTACTATTGAAGCCTGGCTTTGAGAATTTTGAGCATTACTTTGCTAGCATGTGAGATGACTGCGATTGTGTGGTACTTTGAGCATTCTTTGGCATTGCCCTTCTTTGGGATTGGAACAAAAACTGATCTTTTCCAGTCCTGTGGCCACTGCTGAGTTTTCCAGATTTGCTCACATATTGAGTGCAACACTTTCACAGCATCATCTTTTAGGATTTGAAATAGCTCAACTGGAATTCCATCACCTCCACTAGCTTTGTTTGTAGTGATGCTTCCTACAGCCCACTTGACTTCACATTCCAGGATGTCTGGCTCTAGGTGAGTGATCACACCATCGTGGTTATCTAGGTCATGAAGACCTTTTTTGTATAGCTCTTCTGTATATTCTTGCCACATCTTCTTAATATCTTCTGCTTCTGTTAGGTCCATACCATTTCTGTCCTTTATTGCACTCATCTTTCCATGAAATGTTCCCTTGGTATCTCTAATTTTCTTGAAGACATCGCTAGTCTTTCCCATTCCATTGTTTTCCTCTTTTTCTTTTCATTGATCACTGAGGAAGTCTTTCTTATCTCTTCTTGCTATTCTGTGGAACTCTGCATTCAAATGGGTATATCTTTCTTTTTCTCCTTTACCTTTAGCTTCTCTTCTTTTCTCAGCTATTTGTAAGGCCTCATCAGACAACCATTTTGCCTTTTTGCATTTCTTTTTCTTGGGGAAGGTCTTGATCACTACCTCCTGTACAATGTCATAAACCTCCATCCATAGTTCTTCAGGCACTCTGTCTATCAGATCTAATCCCTTGAATCTATCTCTCACTTCCACTGTATAATCATAAGGGATTTGATTTAGGTCATACCTGAATGGACTAGTGGTTTTCCCTACTTTGTTCAATTTATGTATGAATTTGGCAATAAGGAGTTCATGATCTGAGCCACAGTCAGCTCCTGGTCTTGTTTTTGCTGACTGTATAGAGCTTCTCCATCTTCAGCTGCAAAGAATATAATAAATCTGATTTCAGTATTGACCATCTGGTGATGTCCATGTGTAGAGTCATCTCTTGTGTTGTTGGAAGAGGGTGTTTGCAACCTAAGTGCCCATTAAAACATGACTGGCTTAAGAAGATGAAGGGCTTCTCAGGTGGCACTAGTGGTAAAAAATCCACCTGCCAATGCAGGAAACGTAAGAGATGTGGATTGTATCCCTGGGCCGGGAAGATCCCTTGGAGGAGGGCATAGAAATCCACTCCAGTATTGTTGCCTAGAGAATCCCAAGGACCGAGGAGCCTGGCAGGCTATGGTCCATAGGGTCACAAAGAGTTGGACACGACTGAAATGACTCAGCACACAGCATATATAACTGTGTAGGTATGTGTGTATATATACACATAAGTACATACACACACACACACATCATGAAACACTCATCCGTAAAAAGTACAAAATATTCTCATTTGTAGCAACATGGATGGACCTAGAGAATATTCTACTTAGTGAAGTCAAGAGAAAGACAAATGTTATATGATATCACTGATACATGGAATCTAAAAATAGCACAAATGAATCTATATACAAAACAGAAACAGGCTCACAGACATAGGAAAAACGAAAAACATATGGTTACCAAAGGGGAGAGAGAGGGAGGGACAAATTAGAGGAGTATGGGATTAACAGATACAAACTATTATACATAAAGTAGATATTCAATAAGGATTTATGCTGTATAGCACAGAGAACTATATTCAATATCTTTTTTTTTTATATATTGAGTTATTTGTTGTTAGTTGCTCAGTCATGTCCAACTCTTTGTGACCCATGGACTATAGTCCATCAGACTCCTCTGTCCATAGGATTTTTCCAGGCAAGAATACTGAAGTGGGTTGCCATTTCCTTCTCCAGGGGATCTTCCCTCCCCAGGGATTAAACCAGGTCTCCCACATTGCAGGCAGGCTCTTTACCGTCTGAGCCACCAGGGAAGCCCCATATTCAGTATCTTATGATAGCCTACAGTGGAATATAATCTGAAAGAGTAACTGAATCACCTGGCTGTACACCTGAAATTAACATAATATAGTATGTCAACTATACCTCAATTAAAAAGATAAATCAATTGTAAACATGCTCAGCTAGATGCTCAATGAAAAACATAGCACGTGTCTTTCCCACTAAGCATCTATTCCACACATGCTCTGAGGTCCATGACCTTGGTCCCCACCAATGTTTTCCAAGTCACACAGGCATATTGTGACAAGTGGGTAGCTGGGAGACTGGCTCAGGTTGCCTTGGGAAACTGGCGATGGACCAACAACCTCAGGTATAGGACTGCGTTTAACCAACTCAGGTGAGCAGTTATCAACAGACTCCTCCCCTTGGTTTAGTCTAGAGCTGTTGATCCTTGCTCTGTTCTCTATTTCTCGTTTTTACCACGAGCAGTGGGCTTATGCAGCTGTGTTCCTGGCAGGGCTCAACAAAGCTTCCTTCCCTTTGATGGCATCCACCTTCATCAGGAGAGAGAATTCCAACCCCCAGAGCCAAAAGGTGAGGCTGAAGGGATTCCAGGTCTTTTAGCTCCTGGAATTCATGAAAAGGGGCCAAGTTGCAAACTGCAGACATGACACCAAGTTGGGTTTTGTTTTTTGAGTGTGTGTGATCAAGTGTGGTTTATTCCAGAAATATAAGAATTTTTTTAAGTCTTAATATTTAAAAATGGCTTTTCATTAATACCAGTTTATGACTCACCAAATAATAACAATGACAAATGAAAGAATGTTGTTATATTTGCTGATCAATTATTCCATGAGACTATACATTTTTAAAATCCATTTTGACACAAAAGAGAAAACTGAAAATTTTTCTGTACAGAATTTTTTTGAGAGTCCACTGGATGAGAACCAGCTTGTTGAACTCTGTCCACCCCTTCTTTGCTGAGTTGGTTTTAAAACTATGTTCTCTGTCTCATTTCTAAGCTGTCTTCATTGAAACCTGAATGCTTTTTCTGTGGGTTAGATGGTGAACATTTGTTTCTTCTCCTCCAGGGAGAACAGTTTGACTCTCTCCCAGAGAACAGCACTGTCTAAAGTAGGCTGTGGGCAACTTGGAAAGTGACCACAAGGGTCTCATCTAAAAGTAAAAATAGAGCAACACCACTGAAACCCAGAGTCAAAGTTCTGAATCCTCATAGGCTCCGTCCAGATGGTTAACATTTGATTTTCTCCGTGCTTTACTGCTGGTCCTTATGGAGGTTCCACATCTGCTTAAGAGTTAAAAACAGGTGTCCTCCCCAGCCATAAACAAGATTTTCAGAGGCAATTCTAGGGCCCCTGTGTGGGCTCTGTGTAACAAAAACACAACTCCGAACACCATGAAACTCTAGTCTGAAGGCTAGACATATCAAAAAATAAGGATCTCCAAGGAGCAAAGACTCTTAAGAATGTTGCTTTAGCAAGAGATGAATGAGGTCATGAAAAGCAAAGAGAAGCATCGTATTCGGCGCATACTTCGTGATGAGCATGACTCCATCTGTCTTCATGTGGAGCTGGTTTACATGGAAAGTGTAACTGACTAAAAATAAGCTTCCAAATCCAAGCTTTTCTGCAGTAGCAGCTCAGCCTCCCCTTCAAATCACATGTCATTTCTGACATAAAAAAAGCAGCCGTGGAGAACACAAGAGGCCTCTTCCTCAAAAAGTGTGTAGGCTCCGATCTTACAATGTCATCACTCAGCTTGCAGTCCAGAACCACGTGGAGATTCTCCCAGCACTTTCTATTACACCTCCTGACCTCTTGGTCCTTAACTCATAGACCCTGTGTGGTGGGCAGAACAAAGATATCTCCATCCAAGTCTCCAGAACCTGTGACTACATGAGAAAGGGGATGAAGGTGCCCGGTCAGCTGACTCTAACATAAGGAGAACTGGACCCAGTGTAATCACAAGTGTCCTTAACAGTGGAAGAGGGAGGGTTGGGGTGTGATGAGGGAAGCCAGGTCAGAAAGACATTAACTTGCGTGGCTTTAAAGATGAAGAAGGCTGCAAGCCAAGGAATGGGGTGGCCTCCAGGAGCTGGGAAAAATAGGATTTTCTGGAAAGGAATGCCAACGATCCCTTAATTTTATTAGTTCACTGACGTCATATTGGACTTCTGACTTCTAGAATTGTAAGACAGTAAATCTGTGTCATATTAAGCCCAGGAATATGTAATAATTTGGTACAGCAGCAAAACACAAACTAATACTCACTGTCAGGAAGCAGAGTCCTTCAAGAAACCTCCTGCAATTCTAGGACAGGCAGTGCCTGGGTTTCTTTGGCAATAAAACCTAATCATTTACTTTTTTTTCTAGGTAAACTCCAGCATCCAGTGCTAACTGTTAGAAAGGATGATAGAAAATGTCGAGGCATGTTCTAAATTTGCGGGCGGGGGGGGGGGGGGGGTGGAGGTGCATCTGGAGAAGCGAATCTTTTTTTCCTGCTCATTTTTACTGCAGAGGAAGGTAGCACTAGCATTACTGTGAGAAACACAATCCCATTCAAATGGACTTGCATTAGTGCAATTTTACAATCTGCCTTTTCAGGTTCCCTGAGCTTTATTCTTCAAAACATGCCTGTGTGCTCTGAATATTTGGATAATCTTCTACAATGCTCTAAATCTAGAGAATTTTAGCTCACCAAACATGCAGATTTTTGTACTTGGCCCTCAACACCATGCAGGTGACATTTGATAATATTTAACACTATTTGCTGTTGTAACAGCAAACAGTCCTGAATTAGAAAGTGAAGAATTTATTCAATAATTAGAATGCTGGGACTTGGAATAGCTGACAGAAAGATATTAATAGATTCTACATGCAGTTGTGCACAGGTTTTGGTGTCAGTTTTGCTTTAAATGGAGGAAAAAAAAAACAGCAAGAGATCCTCCGAGTCAGTCAATTTATTACAGACCAAGAACCCTTTCACATACAGATCTTCAGGACCCCTTTGGAGTGAGGACATAACTAACTTCCATGCTTAGAGATGAATTAGGATGTGTCAAGCCCTGTCTCAATTCTCTTACTCCAAATAATGAGGGAATCTGACTTCTCTACCAACAAACAATGTCACTAGACAAGAAGAAGAGCAGTTAAGAACCCCCCATACCTGGTGTTTCAGTGTGATCACAGCAGGACCACATGCCAGAGGAGGGATGATGGCTTGACCCATAGAATTAAAGTAAAAATAGAACAGAAACACTCACCCTCATCTCTCCGTTCACAGTTTTCGGCGTGTGGTTGAATGCGTGGGCAGGATCCTTGTTGTACACTTTGAGAAGGGATCTGTCCTGAATGTTCCTGGAATCAAAAACATCGATAGCTATGGCAGACGAAAGGAGGCTTCTTGTGGCCATTTCCTTCTCATCTGCTCATAAGAATCAGGTGAAAGATATCTACAGACAATCCAGCCGTTGTGTGCAATCAACCAGACAAAAAGTTCTTTTACCGTAAAAACAGGCAAAGACAAATAAGGCAAAGGAGAAAAATGACTTCAGCTTTTCTTTCCTTTTTTCCCCCTATTCCTCAGGAAAGTATTACTCTTTCTCCGTAGCTCTCCACCCATAAATATCGGGTAGCATAAACCTTCTTTCAAGATTCTGAGCAAGGAAAGCTAACACTTCATGAAACAATAAAGTTCCCGTATTTACAATCTGTTCAAAGGGACTTGGTTAATATTTAAATATTTAATTGTTTACTTCGCCCAGACACCTGGTTTTCTGCTTATCTCATGAATGGATGCAAACAAAAAATGCTTTTTTCCTCTGAACACCTATAGCCAGGGAAAGAAAAAGTATTTGCCATCCAGAAAAAAAGTACCACAAAGATCAAAACTAGTATCTTTATGATTTTTTTTCCCCTTCCATAATGGATTAAAAAAAAAATACTGTTCTACATACAAGTTGAATTCCAGAAAAAGCAGTGGATAAATTCTTCCACTGGTTTGTCTCTCCCTTGGAATCCAACATTTAGAAACTCTAGAGTCAATCAGACTGCAGCAAAGGACAGAACCACACCTCACTAACAGCCTACCTTAAAATTATTTAGGGGCTTCTGAATATCTACGACATCCTTTGCCCTCCATCTTCAGTTTTCATCGGCAGAAAAAGCCCCCCCAGGCATATTCAGCCCTGTCTACACTGTGATGCCTGCCAGGGTTGGCACGGTGAGCTCAGGGAATCTGGTGCAGGAAGACACATTCCTTTCCTCCAGGTGCAGCCACACGTATTGTGGGCCGATCGCAATCACTGGGATGATTGGCTTGTGTTTTTGTTTTCAATGAACTGGAGGATCCTTGGACTAGTCTTGCTTCCTTCCGTCAAATATCTGTCAGTGTTTGCTTTGAAGCGGTGACTAGCCCCAGCTTGTACTGTCGCTCCACATTTCAAGCAACTCCTTAAAAGTCTGCTTAAGGGGAGGCGTGTGGTCCTTGTTACTAGAAAAGACTGAGTGACTAGGAAGGGAAGAGTTCGCAGAGGGAAAGGGTGTGGGGATTCAGTGCAGGAACTCATCCTGTGGATGGGGGGGTCAAAGTCCCAAGTGACGATGTGAAGAAACTGAAAACCTTACTTAAGCCAGGAGGAAAAAAAAAAAAAAACTTCATGTGGTTCTGAAGGTATTTAAAACACAGGAGGTTGGTTTATGATTAATTTAGAAACATGTTCATCCAAGATGAACCAACAGAAAAGGCCCAGCTTGCGTTTGCCATGGCAACATTTACAACACAGAATTTCAACCTAAACTCTCGGTAGCATTTCCCCAAGGAAAATATGGACAACTCAACACCATGATGAAAGCTCCAAATGTTTAACAAATATACCCTCACTTCAAAAATACTGGGCGTGAATGAAATTTGTCTCTGGGTTTAGAATATTAAAGCCAGTATCTTCAGGTAAAATCTACGCGCTACGTTTTTTTTTTCCTTGCTGGGAGAGGGGGCAGGCAAGGTTCTATTTAATCCTGATGGTGAAAATTTATTCTACCATTCAAATAAAATATACTGGAGGGATTTTATGCAAAAAAAGCAAAGAATAATAATTCTTTGAAAGGACATACATCTTGCCTAAATAGTACATTCATCACCAAATAAAGACATTTAAATATTTTTAGGTCCACTTAAATATTTTTAGATCCATTTGCATATGTAAATCAAAACTCTGAAAAGTAAAATTATAGACAAATTTATAAACCAATGATGTTCCCCTTACACATTTTCAATGAGATTTTTTTTAAGTCAGGCTATCAGTACTGAAGCCTAAGAATCAATGAAAACATCACTTTTGCAGATAGAAACAAACTGAAATTATTAACATTTAAAGTGATCACTTCTTTCAAGTGCTGCTTTATCAACTGAATTTATATCAAGAAGGACCATTTCAGTTTGGAAGTTTTAGGGGACCTTTTCCTCTTTGTCTTCCCTCCCATTTCTCTTTTTGTGACTACATCACAATACCCCCAAAGAATGTGAAAAGAAAGTCTTAGTAGTCATACTTTGAGGCTTGGGAAAGAAACTCATCTCTAGGAAATCATGACTCGTACTATAAAAATTCTTGCATGAGCTGCAAGACAGTGGGGTCCAACTGTTTACAATAATTTCATCAGCCTTGAACTCCACAATCAAAAGTGGCTTTGTGTAGTTTCATGTGTGCTTATTATTACCCTTCCCCTCAATTTCTCGAACTGCAAAAATTCAAGAATATGGTTTTAAAGCAGCACACCCATGTTAAAAAAAAAAAAAAAAACAACTACATTAGATTATCTCATTGCAAGTATCAGTTCAGTTCAGTCACTCAGTCGTGTCCAAGTCTTTGTGACCCCATGGACTGCAGCACGCCAGGCTTCCCTGTCCACCATCAACTCCAGAGCTTACTCAAACTCACGTCCATTGAGTCGGTGATGCCATCCAACCATCACCGAGTCGGTGATGCCATCCAACCATCCCACCCTGTGTCGTCCCCTTCTCCTCCCGCCTTCAATCTTTCCCAGCATCAGGGTCTTTTCCAACGATCAGTTCTTTGCATCAGGTGGCCAAAGTATTGGAACTTCAGTATACTGGAGTATACACTGCAAATATACTGTCTAAATATTGTGTGATTACTTCATGGTTAAGTTCATGCTTTGTACATTAAGGATATTTTTTGATGGCAGCTTGATTAATAATTTATGTCAAAAAACAAACATGAATTTCCTGATACCCATGAATATTTAAACATGTTTTAAAAAACAGAAAAGCTGGGCAACAGACATAACACTTATACCTTAGGGGCATGTGTCAAACGTTGAAAGCTCTAAATTACTCACACACCTTTGTACAAGCCTAAATATGTCTTTTCTGATCACTGTTAGAAATTTATTATGCACCATAGGCATATTTTTAAAAAGTAGTTTCTTATTAATTCCATGATGAAGAAACAGGGCAGTCTGCTATCCCCACAGGGAAGGGACCCAGAGAAACCGACTTGGGGCCCAGATGAGTTGAGAGGAGAACATTCTGAGGGAATAAACAATTTCTGATCAAGAATGTGGACAGTCAGGTTTGGGGCTGGGCTTAGACATTAATTGGCTGCATGATCTTGAATAAGTCTTAACTCTTAAGCATCTGAGTTTCTGGTCCCATCAAATGAAAGGGCTGGATGAATCACTCAATCTTTTTCTCAGCTCTAAAATGTTTAACGGTATACTAGCAACAGCTCGTTTGGGTTGATTTCAGTCCTGTTTCTCAGGCTTGTTTGGCAAGAAGGGCTCAGACGGTCCCTTCTTTTCATGACATAATTATTGGCATTGATAAAGTGCTTCCCTTTCCGTGCCAGTGGCCACAGTAGGAATCCCTTTAGCCTCCTTTTAAAGTACATCTTATTATATTAGGAGTGGACTTCTCTGGTGGCTCAGATGGTAAAGAATCTGCCTGCGATGCAAGAGACCCAGGTTCGATCCCTGGGTTTGGGAAGATCTCCTGGAGAAGAGAATGGCTACCCATTCCAGTATTCATGCCTGGAAAATTCCATGGACAGAGGAGCCTGGTGGTCCAGAGTCCATGGGGCTCACAAAGAGCTGGGCGTGACTGACAGACTAACACTTTCACTTGTCACTATTACACTAGGAGCCCTGGAGAAAGCCCACATGGAAAGTGAGATCTTTTAGCAAAGGCCAACTATTTAAAAAACAGGCAAAGGAGACTGCTTCTTGGCCTCCTTTCTTGTGGACAATAGCATTGTGTCCACTGCTTTTATTCTAACTCATTCATGTAATTTATGGCCCAGTGGGATCCTTACCTAAAATATCCACAGCCTCCGTCTATGAGAACAAGAGCCCTTGAAAAGGAGTTGGTTAAGTTCCACCTGTAGGTATAACCTTCTACTACTCATATGATCTTCCTGGGCCATGGCTTCCCTAACTCTTAAGATAAACAGTGGACTGGCTCAGTTTTTCCATTCTTTTCAGATGTAACCTGCAAAGATCTGTGTGGGAGAAGTCTGTCTTCACCTCTGTAAACCAAACTTTGTCAATGAATTCTAGAAAACCAGATAGTGGATTCACACCTGGATAAGGTAAACCTGCTCATTAAGACAACAGCCGTGCTGTCTCCACTGGGACACAGAGAGATGGAGACTTGGTAGCAATTGTCAGTGTGAGATGGTGGACACATATGACGTCACTGCTTACCTGACATCATTCAGTTCGTAATAGACATTTCTGCTTTCGTCTTTGATGTAAATGGCGACACTGGGCGACTCCAGCATTTTCATGGTGAGCTGCTGTGGAAAGGCACTTACGAAGAGAGCACGGATTGTGTCTGCACTTGTAATCTCGTTCGGCATCCTGAGCTGCTTGGTTTCATCTCCGTACTGGAGATAAAGAACCCCTGCACACAAGATGGACACAGTTATCGGCCACAGCTCAAGACTCACAAGACACACAGCACAAGCTAAGCCACTTCCATCCGACCGCAGGCAGGAATGTGCCAGATGCGCTTGCAAAAAAGCATGTCACAAGAGACGTGACCTTGGAATTTTCAAGAAACACACTCTCTGGTTATGATGTAAATACCTTATTCTTTAGAGTCAAGGCAGGTGTTACAGAGGCTCCTTTTTAACTATATTAAAAACCAAAGGACAAGAAGCTAACCCTTGGTAGCCTAAAGCAAAACACAATATGTAATTCCCTTGAAAGGTGTATTTAGGCATCTGACCCCATTGGGTGAATTTTTTCCCCCAAGTCTTTAACGAGGGACACAATCATGATAGCAACAGGCCAGTGACATAAAGTCTTTTTAAGATTTATTTTGAAGTGGACCTATTTTAAAGTCTTGATTGAATTTGTTACAATATTACTTCTGTTTTATGTGTTGTTTTTTTGTCCTCCAGGCATGTGGGATCTTAGCTTCCAGACCACGGATCAAACCCACACCCCCTGCATAGAAAGGTGAAGTCTTAATCCCTGGACCACCAAGGGAGTCCCTAGTTTAAGTCTTTACAGTCCATCCAGAAGTGTGCTTGAAGTGGAAATGCTACAGTATTTCTGGGGCTGTACTACATATTGAATGTTTCTACCAAAAGAAAATATCTACATGAGTCTGGTGTCCTAATGTATCAGAAAGAAAATGGAAAAACATCAGTTATACCAAGACAAGCACAGGCGGTAGCATCTTAGAGTTCCAGGGCGCATGTGGCTCCTGTGAGCCATGCCTCCCCGCCATCATGCCCCTGTGGGCCGTGGCCCCTCCTCCTGGAGGCTAGGTTTGGCCACGTGACTCGCTTTGGCCAATGAGACGCCAGCAAGTGTGATGCAAAACAGAGGCTCGACACATGTTTGCATGTGGGAGCTTGTCTTCTTGGTGAGCATGGTCTTGTCTGCATCCTCTCAGAACCAAACTTCTGTGGAGTCCAACCGAGCCACGCTGGGAGGCCACATGAAGAAAAAACTGGAAGCCCTGACTGATGCCCCCCACCAGGCACCATTCTCCAGCCAGGACCACCGGCCAGTTATGTGGGTGCGCCAACTTGAGGGGGGAACCCTGGGCCTCAGGAGAGCCGTGCCAGCCGACGTGCAACAGAAACAAGACCCTCCCTGGAAAGCCTGCCCAAATGGCAGAATCACGAGCAAATACATAATTGTGGTTGTTTTCCGTCATTATGTTTAGGGTCGCTTGTTATTCAGAGACAGGTGACGTGAGGCGGGGGTTGGAAGATCCCGATGTTGAATTTGAATCCCACTTCCTGTGAGAATCTACTGAGGCCCTCTCCCAGTACCACTGGCGTAGTCGTTGGCAGGAGAGACTCAAAAGAAAATAGACTATGACTTGTAGTTAAATACAACAGCTCATGCAACTGATTTATTTCTATCTCCTTCTGACATTCCATTCAGATGACAATGAAGAACTAAAAAAGCATAAATCAAAGAATTAAGGGGGTGAGAGAGGAAACAATAGCGGACCATGGAAAGCTGACACCTAGGTCTTCAGGCACAGAATTCTGCTTAATTGCAGGGCTTGGAGGAGCTCAGGAAATGAGGCACCATATCCTCCTGAAGGCAGGAATGCAGAGTGCCTGGAAAGCATGAGGGCTGACTGAAATTTTTTAATGGTTCAGCACACTTTCCCTGGGCGGCTCTCCTGGTGGCTTAGCAGTAAAGAATCCTCCTGCTAATGCAAGAGATGCGGGTTTGATCCCTGAGTCAGGAAGATCCCCTGGAGAAGGAAATGGCGACCCACTCCAGTATTCTTGCCTGGGAAATTCCATGGACAGAAGAGTCTGGCGGGCTATAGTCCACAGGGTTGCAAAGAGTCGGACACAACTTAGCGACTATACTACAACAGCAACAAGTTTCCCCATCACCTTTCCATCCCATTCAGCCAAGCAACTCCACAAATCCACAGCAGAAACTGAAAAGAGGAGGAGCCAGTGGACTAGATTCTGGCTCACCAGACATAGGGGAAGGTGTGTGAGGTCCCCTCTGCCAGAATAATGGCAAAGGGCTGACATCTCTGTCAGGAAACTGGAGGAAGCCCTGGAGGAAAGCTGACTATCCTCTGAGAGGAGACCAACAGAGTTTTGAGGGTAAAATTCTGATTCTGTCTGGTCATCCCATCACGAAGCAGCCCAAGCCACATACAAGAGCTTCCAGTGAGTACAACCATGCTTTGCTTATGCATGAACAGACCAGCAAGGATTACCAGACATTTCATAAAGCCTCTTTCATGTTAGAAACAAACAGAAAACAGAAACTTAGAAGCAATGAGACAGTCTGAGAAAGGGGGAACATTTGGAGAGCAAGAGCAAGCTCTGGGAACCATGAGAACAGAAACGACAAATTCAGTGGAGAAGAAAAAGTTGACGAAATCTCAAAAAGGGCACCAAAAAAAACTAAGGGATGGGAAAAGGGTGAGAACCAATAAAAAAAAGAGAGAGAATTACCTCAGAGCCTCTCAATTCCTAATAATGGGGACTTGGGTAAGGAGGTCAAAAATACAGAGCAGTTTTTCAAAGGTATTATAAGAATTTTTTTTGTCTCCCCAAACTGAACACATGAGGTTGGAGACTGAACAGGTTCATGAGGGAGGGACTTCCCCGGTGGTCCTGTGGTTAAGACTCAGAGCTTCTGATAAAGAGGGGCATGGGTTTGATTCCTGGTCAAGGAACTAAGATTCTGTATGCTGCAAGGTATGGCCAAAAAAAAAAAGGTTCGTGAAATGCTAAAGGCAATCAGGCTTGGCACTGAGACATTCCAGATGGCAGGGGAAAAACAGAGGTTCCTACAAGTTCCCAGGGGGCGGGAAGCAAAGTCACAAAGGAAGAAGCAGGAGTCAGAAGGGCATTCGCTTTCTCAACAGCAGCCCAGAAACCAAAGACAATGGAGAAATGGTCTCGAAAATCCGGGAGAAATATTTTCTATCTAGGTCTATATTTATCCAAACCATTAATCAGGTCTTTCATTCAAGTCAGCTTCCCAGCCATGCCTTCCCTCACCACCTACTCCAAAATTTCAGCACCCTTTCTGCCTCATATTTTATACCTGCAACTCCTGTTTCATTTCTGTTCCTGAGAGTTTTTCACTATTTACTCTAATCCATATATTCACAATTACTAGTTTTTATTGTCAAAATGGAAGCTTCATGGGGCTGGGAATTTTTTTGTTGTTAATTTTTGGCTGTGCTGGGTCTTCATTGCTGTGCCTGAGGTTTCTCTGGTTGAGGCGAGTGGGGGCTACTCTTTAGTTGAGGTAGGTAGGCTTCTCATTACAGTGGCTTCTCTAGTTTTGAAGCATGGGCTCTAAGCACACGAGGTTCAGTAACTGAGGCACACGAGCTTAGTTGCTCCGTGGCGTGTGGGATCTTCCCAGACCAGGAATGGAACCCGTGTACCCGGCACTGGCAGGTGGAGTTTTCTTCAATGTACTAGCAGGGAAGTCCAGGATTTTTTTTTTTTTTTAATAAAATAGAAGCTTCATGAAACTAGGGATTTTTAAAAAAATAATTCCTCTGGTCTTCTTTTTATTTGTTTACTTATTGGCCGTTCTGCACAACTTACAAGATCTTAGCTCCATGACCAAGGATTGAATTTGCATCCTCAGCAATGAAAGTGCAGAGTCCCAACCACTGGACCACCAGGGAATTCCCACCAGGGATTTTTTTTTTAATTGCATTTTTTTTTTTTTTTGTGAAAGTTAAGTCCCTCAGTCGTGTCTGACTCTTAGCGACCCCATGGACTGCGGCCCACCAGGCTCCTCCATCCATGGGATTTTCCAGGCAAGAGTACTGGAGTGGGGTGCCATTGCCTTCTCCTTAATTGCATTTTTAAAAACAGGTTTTGGGGGTTTTGTTGGTCAAGCTGGGCAGCATGTGGGATGTTAGTTCCCCAACCAGGGATTGAACTTGGGCCCCCTGCATTGGAAGCACAGAGCCTTAACCACTGAACCACCTGGGAAGTCCCAGGGATTCTTTTTAAGATGTTTTTTGTTGTTGTTGTTTGCCTTGGTATCCTTAGGACCTGTGATACAACTTGTGATGGAGTAGGTTCTTAATATGTATTTGTTGAATGAATGAATGGTTTATTAATATTGGTCATCCAAAAGGAAGGTTCATTTGGGGATCTGTTCGGGCTGTAAGAGCTTTGGCTGCATGATGTAGGAATCTTGTTCCTGATTTGGACACGCACGAGAACCACATTCTGAAGTGTCCATCTCCTTGATCAGAGTAGTCCCTTCACACAAGCATAAGCAGCTCACTTTCTCTTCTCCATCACTGTTTTGATCCTCAGCTTCTTCAAGGAGTTAGTTTTCCAGAACTTCCACACTGCTACACATTTTGCAGAGTACAGAAAAATCCTTTCAAGCCTGTCTGACCATGGATTGTGCAACGTCTCTGTCCCAAACAGGAGATGCGGTGACTCTCCATGTGATTGCTAATGTCATATCCGAAGGCCAGAACCACGTTTGAGGTCTGGGCCTCAACCATGCCTGGGCGGGGCCCCTGTTCAAGGACCACTTGTGGCCTCCCTACAGTCAGATATCACAGCCTCATTCCCCCAAGAAGAGCCTGGTTTTCATTCCCACATCTGCATTCTGTACGTGTGTGTGCTTGAAATAGAATTTGCAGGCTGCTCTGAGGGAAAAGAAAAAAAAAAAAAAAATTGGGCCTGAACTATGGTTACCTCAGGGTCTGGCTAGTGCGGCTGCCAGCTGGGTACACAAGTCCAGTTACAGATCATGAAAATCTGGAGAAGATGGAAAAGATGCCTTTATGAACAGAGGACAGCAGTCTTTTTACACCTGGTTCAGCCTGCCTTCTCAGTTCAGGAAAGGTATTTAGAAACGCTTAATCTAAGAAGGAACTCTCTTAATCTATGGTGGCGTTTTGTTGGCATGGTGGTGGGATTCAGCACGCCCTGGCATTCTGCCCTCGCTCTGAGTGAGGGCTGGCTGCTCCAGATTTAGAGGAAGTCTGAAGGACTTTGGATGAGAAGTTCCCTTTTTATGAAGAAGAAAAGAGGACCGGGGAAATACATTTATTTATAGGATGTCTGCTCTGTGTCAGAAACAGTACCCGTGTAATTTCACGGAATCAGCATCTCTGAGGAGATTGGTGTGATGCCCCCATTTCACAGGAAGGGAAAAGGAAGTTCGGAAGGTCCAGGTAGCTCGCCTCAAGTTACAGGTAGTATAATGGCTTAACTAGCTTATATATCCCATTTGGTCAAACCACAGAAGCCACGATCCCTCTCTGGAAGCACACAGCCTCTGAAATTTTGCATCAAGCTACATCCATCTCCTCCAACTGTCCTCTTTGGACCATCTTAGCTGTCCTCACACTTTTAGCCTGACCATCTGCTGGAAGATGTGGAAGCATGATGGGGGCAGCTTGGAAAAAAGATTCCTATTTTGAAATCAACCAAAGTAAATGATGACACGTGGTTAGAAATAATCCACGTGCTAGGGGAGTGGAGGAAGGCCCAGAGCCCTGAAGCAGGAATGCTGAAAGGAACCCCACAGTATCTGTGGACCTTCTGAGAAGTCTCAAGGGTTCTTCCATCTCAATGGCTCTACAAAGGGAAAGTCCATTTGTCACCAACAGCTTTTGGTGACATGTTGTAAAAAATGAAATGCACTTGGCAGGTCACGTGGTGTCACACACTGCCATAATCTTCTGAATCTCAGAATCCGTTCCAGAGTTTGGGATAGCTTCTAAAGTGTTCTTTATCTTCATATAGGATGTAAGGGTTTGCACCGTGTGACCTTGCTATGAACTGAGTATTTGTGTTCCTCCAAAATGCATGTTAAAATCTTAATTCTTACTGTGATGGTATGTGGAGGTGGTGCCTCTGGGAGGTGATTAGGTCATGAGGGTGCCACCCCCCACACGCCGTCATGGGAATAGCACCCTTAGAAGAAGGGACATGGGAGAGCTTCTTTTCTATCTCTGCTCTCTGGTTTGTGGGAATACAGTGAGATTATAGCAATCTGCAAACGAGGAAGTGGGTCCTCCCCAGACACTGACCTTGAACTTCCCAGTCTCTGCAACAGTGGAAAATACATTGTTGTTTAAGATACTCTGTCTTGGGTAATTTGTCACAGCACCCCAAACCAACTTAAAGAGACCTCAACCTCCTCTTCTTACCCATTAACCCCAAATGATGCTCCATTCCTAGGGCATCACAGTTGTGTTGGACAGTCTGCTGCTCTGTGACTTTATCAAGCACGCCCACTCTCCACACCGGGCCGTCCGCTTGGAGGACTTTCTCACCACTTCTTTGCTTGGCACACACTCTACCTCTGAGTCACTTTCCCAAACACTCCTCCAGCACTTTTCCATTAACGATTTAAGAATTTTTCTCAAATACGTCTTACTGAAATTGCAAGCATGACTTTTAATTCTGCATTACAATTAGCTGTATTCATCAGAGGGTAATATATAGTAAAATATTAGGTGTATAGTAGCTGCTCAAACATCTTTTAGTTGAAATGAATTGAATTCTCCCTGTAACGTGGCCAACTTAATTTGATGTGTGCCTGCCTTCTGGAATGCCTTCTACAATCTCCCCTAAATAGCATTTTTCACAGCCAGATGATGGTGACAATTCCAAATGACCTAAATTCCTCAGTTTCTTCAAATTCAACTTAAGACTAGGCAAATCAACACGTGCACTGTAAGAATAGCAAATGGCTAATGCCTTAAAAATAAAAAGAGCTGTTAAGAGTACTTTCTGATGGAAAACTAACAGTTTTCCGTTTAATAAGAAAAAATATGATTATTAAAGTAAAGATAGCCTCATGAAATTAGCAAAAATTTAGTTTGGCTACTTTGGGTCTTAGCTGCATCAAGTGGGATCTCTCTTTGCTGCAGGCAGCCTCTCTAGCTGCTGCGGTTGGCCTCAGCAGTTGTAGCACAGGCTTAGTTGCCCTGAGGCATGTGGGATCTTAGTTCTCCGACCACGTTTCAAACCTGTGTCCCCTGCATTGCAAGGTGGATACGTAACCACTGGACCATCACGGAAGTCCCAGCAAAGGTTTTCACAATACAATAAATATCGCTGACAGGAGATGAGAAAGCGAGTTTTCTCACATACCACTGTTGGGAAAGTAAGTTGATGCTACTTCTCCAAAGAGCTATCTGTCAGTATGCATCAAGAGCCCCCCAAATATAAATATGGTTTGAGCCACTTCTACACGTTATGCACAAAGATGTGTTTACCAGGATGCTCAATAAAGCATCGTTTATAAGAATAACAGGGCAGGGGTGGGAAGGGAGTGGATTCCAACATTAGAGGATTCAGGATTCACTTAATAAATCAATTCATCTACTGTACATCTACTCACTGTAACACTACACTGTTATTAAAAGGAATTCTGAGTGAAAATGGCAATGAGAAAAAAAGGTGTATTATGAAACAGAAAGGAACCAGATTTTTAAAAAATCAATTAATCACCTAATGGCAGTGATGGACTCAAGTTTTGTGGGGCCCGAAGCTTATGACAATTTCGACTCCTTAAGAATAAGATACAACGTTAGAAGCAAAAAATCACTATGACAGTAAATTACTGATTTATAGGGGCCTGAACCTTGGTTTCCCCAGGTTCATGGTTAAGTCTACCTATTTGATGAATGTCCAGAGAGGCTGTCTTTGGGTGGTTAAGTTCATGGGTGATGTCCTCTTCATCAAGATTTTCTATATTTTTTACATTTTCTCAATTAGAATGCTTTGATTTGATCATCTTAAAAAGTAACTACCACAGATCTAAAGAGACTGGCCAATTAGGGTTCCTACTCAGTTAATTAGGTAATTTTTCAAGACAGAAGAGATGGGCCACATGAGGGGAACATATTAAACTTTCAGTGGAGCTGGCAGAATGTAAATTGGTATCTGAAATGGGGAAGACATTGGTATTTAAAATAAGCAAAAGATTCCAGGGTAGTTAATGTCGTGGCATATCCTTAAGAGACTGAATTTAAGAGGCCTCTGATTTAAAAACAGAAGTGCAGGGACTTCCCTGGCAGTACAGTAGTTAAGTCTCCATGCTTGCACTGCAGGAGGCATGGGTTCTATCCCTGGTTGGGGAATAAGATCCCACATGCTGCAAAGTATGGCCAAAAACTTAAAAAAAAAAAAAATCAGTTATGAAGAGAAAAAAAAGTGGAAATAAAAAGAACAACAAGAAGTATAATACACTGAAATGTAGCTTGGAAGGACCTGCAGAAATGGCTTCATTCATTCAAGACACCAGCCCCTATTTTGTGCTCGGCACCATGCCCAGACTGGGAGGTACAATGGTAAACCAAGGGTCACGCCCTGTGTTCTAACCCACATAGTGGTTCCATAAAATGACCCCGTTATTTAGACCTTAACAATTCAGATCTGACACCAGCTGACATTTTGTTTCAGACACAGTAGCAATTTGAAGACCAGGCTACATGTGTTCCTTGAAAAACGCTAGCATGCCCCCTGATGTCCGAAATGTTTCACATCCTGAGAGGACTCATGCTGCCACGCCTCTTCCTAGGGAATAGCTTTTCAAGTAGGGGACAAAGCAAGATGGCAAGCATTGTCTTGCGAAGAAGAGAATGACAACAGAAAAATTATTCTCCATGGAAAGTCTGGATGCTCCTTTTTTCTGGAATAACTTTACTCTCAGATTTTACTTTGATTTAGGTAAAGACCAAATCTTTGCTGCGGTATCTGAGGTGGATGACATCAATCAGATATTTTCTTATGTCTTTCAGACATGTGATATTTAAAGCCAAGGCAAGACTCTGTTAAGTCTTTTAACTGATTTATCTTCTACACTAGGCAACTATGGGAGACCCTCTGGAGAGTCTTAATGAGGGGCTGAAAAACTGCTACAGCAATTTTAAGAGAAATCCTAATTTAGATTGTGCTTTACAGAGTCATGGGGCTTCCCTTGTGGATCAGCTGGTAAAGAATCCGCCTGCAATGTGGGAGACCTGGGTTCGATCCCTGGGTTGGAAGATCCCCTGGAAAAGGGAAATGCTATCCACTCTAGTATTCTGGCCTGGAGAATTCCATTAACTGTATAGTTCATGAGGTCGCAAAGAGTCGGACACGACTGAGTGACTATCACTTACAGAGTCATAATTGTGGAGCAACCCGTGTTTAAAAGTTAAATATTGTAGGGAATTCCCTGATGGTCCAGTGGTTAAGAATCCGCCTTCCAGGGCAGGGTACCTGGGTTTGATCCCTGTTCTGGGAATCAAGATCCAGAAACGAAGCCCGCATGCCACAACTAGACTACACACCACGACTAGAGAGAGGCTGTATACCTCAAATCAAAGATCCCGAGGCAGGCAAGTATCTCTCTCTCTATATATATACACACACACACACAAAGATCCTGAGGCAGCCAAGTATCTCTCTCTACACACACACACACACACACACACACACACACACACACACACATTTATTTATAGTTAAATATTATAGAGTCTTGCCCAACAACCCGAGTGACAGCAGTCACTGGACGGATATTCTTCTGGGAGGCACCCGTTCTTGACACGGAGCATTAGTAATGGCATCATTGGCACTTAACCCGTTAACTTGGTTTTGTTCCAGACATATTGGCACAGTTGCGACTCAAGAGAAATGATAATAGCATTGAAGTGAGCATCTCTAAGCATTTCTCTAAAAAACACTAATATGTGTTGATAACTTTTGGAATTCAAGCAGAGTTAAAGATGTGAATGTCTAAGACGCTGATTTCTGGTGCCACGATCCTAATGATTCCCAATGGATCTTACTGCCTTCTTATGTGGATAGTTAGAAACTTGACTAGGAAGTTCCCTGCGCAGTCACTACAGAACCTGCAGTGATGGCAACCGAGTCAATAATCTTAAAGGTTACTCAACAATTAAGGCAAGACTTATTATAAGAAAATGCAGTGATAAACATTGTAACTGTGAGTATGCTACAACTGAAATTGGATTCTTTCTTACACTTAGGGTGAACTGCTGGTTCAATTCAACCTTGCCAGACCAACTCATTTTATAAGGCTAGTATTCACCTGGGTATTAGGAAAGCCATAAAAGGGAAGACTTCAAATTTAAATATAATCTCTTAATTAAATGTCAGCAATGCAAATCTAGCAATGTACGAAAAAAATACATCATGACCAAGAAGAGTTCATCTCAGGAATGTAAAAATAGCTTAACACTAGAAAATCTAGTACTAATGTGTCCTGCAATAATATATAAGCAAAGGGAAACTACAATAATCTTAACAATGTCAGAAAAATGTTAAGAAAAATCTAAAATCCATTCAGAATTTTTAAAAAATACATTAACCTAAGAATTAAAGAGAACTTTAAAGAGTTCAAGAGAACAGATGTATATGTTTAATTTTGGTAATGTCTATTACATTATTGTATTTTCTATACTTTTTTTTGGAGGCAGACGCTTTAACCTCTGAGCCACCAGGGAAGCCCTCCCCAAAATTAAAGACGAAATCAGTTTGTTATATGGTAAAATCAAGATCTAACACATCTAAATAGGGTTTCTTCCACAAAGCGTCCAGATCTGACCTAGGAGCTTAAACCTGGATGCAGTTATGGAAATATGGATGTTTTCCTTGGCTTTTGATTAAAAAAGTGGCTCCAGAAGTTTTATGATATAGAACCAAAGAGTAAAGGCCACGAAAGGAAGAAGATTTTCTTAAAGAACAGATGTATAAAAGTATAATAATCAGGGCCCCAGAAAAAAAGTAATTGGCCTTTTAGGGATATGAAAAGTGCAACTTCATAGAATTTCCAAAGAATGTTTACAAAGTATTAGAAAGACTTCGCTATAAATCAAATGTATATACCCATCCCCACTAGGAGATTTAAACATTGTGCGTGGTTTTCAATCATACTGATTAGCAGATTTAAGTCCAGAGATTATGGACATTAGTGAGAAACCATCTGAGTTAATTGGAAATCTATTTTCTTCTATGTTAAATTACTAGTGTTTTACATAATAATAATCAGTAATTATTTTGGATGAATGAATATATCTTTAGAAAACTTTTCAGTAGGAAATGATAGTTTTTATAGAAGTTACATGTAGATTTATGAATTTTATTATTCATAATTTATTTTCTACTGTTATGTGAAAATTAGCCTACTTGAAAAGATACCACCTGTCTGGTCCCCGAGCTGGGGGAAAAAGACTTTGGGAGGTGTAATGGGCCAAACTTCTTTTCCCCTCTGGCCAGCAAACATCAGGATCATCAACAGTTCCCAGAAGAAACTTTCAGGGTAAATGAGAACAGTGCTGCCTCTTTACACTTTTACAGCCAAAGTCACGTGAGTACAAAACACGAATGTCATCCCTTGACGACTAAGGTTGTAAACAAATGCCATAGACCCATAGCTGTGGTTTCAAATTCATGCTGTTTTTTAAAACGGGACTATAATTGCTTTACATTGTCGTGTTAGTTTCTGCTGTACCACAACGTCAGTCAGCTATATGTGTGCATATATCCCCTCCCTTGTGGGCCTCCCTCCCACCACCACCCCCATCCCACCCTTCTAGGTCATCACAGAGCACACAGCTGAGCTTCCAGTACTTTACAGAGAGTTCCCACCGATCACCTTCATGTTTTAAAAGCGTGAAGTGGAAATGCTTGGACTCCAAAGAGCTCCAAAGAGCCCAAAGAGCTCCAAAGAGCCTCCAAAGAGGTGCCGCCTCTTCCCCTTCCTCACCCTCGTTTCTGAACTCCTCATCCTAGTTTCCTTCTGAGGCCCAGCTTCTTCCAGGGTCCCTGTCCCCGGTAATTCTAGTCTCTGTCTGTCTCTTGGCTCTCATGGGACTCATCCACTCTTGCAGCACCTCATGGAAATACGTGGGGATAAAAACCCATCCTTTTGCAAACGGCTGGCCTTTGCCACCCTCAGCCCTGGGGGTGCATCCACACACGGAATAGGACCTGAAATTGGGGAGCGCTTCGGTCAGTCGGAGGGCGATGTTCTGAGCACGGGCAGCCATTGACGAATACTAGGGAATGCTCACGTCTCCCTCCTGGCTTTTCTGCCCCCAGGTCTGTGGAGAAGGCAGAGCAGCTGGAAATGTGATGGACAGGGAGGGTGCGGCACGCGCTGAGCGGCTGGTCCTCCTCGGGGATGCTTTTTCTCAGCTTCTTTCTGGGTGCCTGAGGGGGAGGCTCAGAATGTTTTGTGTTGAGTGGTGAGAAAGAGGGTGTGGGCTGTTCGGGGAATTCACATCTCACTGGCCTTCATTTCAAAGCTTTTAAAAAAGACTGGCTCCATCACATGAGAAACATAAAGGAACTAACCCATGCCAGATCCCAGAGGAATCATCAGCCTCTCTCAATGCCTGTGATACGATTTTTTTTTTAATTGAAGTATAGCTGATTTATAATGCTGTGTTAATTTCTGCAGTACAGCAGCAAAGTGGTTCAGTTATATCTGATGGAAGGGCAGGGCTTGTGTGTGTAAAGTCCTGATGGAGTAAGGGGCTGGAGGAGGAGGTGACAAAAAGGCCTGTCCCAGGGGGCTACACTCTGGAGTCGCTCCCCACCCCCAACATCGGCTGTGCACCCCCAAGTGCTGAGGGTGGGGACCACGGCTCTGCCGTCCGCAGGGAGTGTGCAGGGAGCTTGTGTCTGCAGGTGAGCTTCACTTACAAGCGAAACGTGAAAGCAGCTGGTGGGAGACGGGCTTCCCTGGTGGCCCAGGGATTGGGACTCCGTGCTTTCAATGCAGGGAGTACAGGTTTGATCCCTGGTCAGGAAAACAAGATCCCACATGCCCATGGTGCGACAAAAAAAAATGAGAGAGAGAGAGATGGAGGGAGGATCAGAAGGAAGCCGGGCTGCTGCAGGTTGAGGGTGAGGCAGACCTCTTCCACCTCATGGTCAAGCAGAGAACTCTGAGAATTTCAAAAATACTACAATCAAATCTGCCTTGAAAGGTTGTTACGAAGGTATGCTGGTCAAAGCATGAGGCTAGAACATATTCCACCTAATGGGGGTCAGCTTGATTTCCAGCTTTAAAAATATTCAGACACATGGGGTAGGAGCCTCTGTGTTCTTGCACCAGGCAGGCTCCTGTGTGACACAGAAGTATGAAGGATGTTTCCTGAACATCGGCTAGGAATAGCATCCTCCACTGACAGCTGACTTTATGTCTATTTTTTGAGTGGTCCTCACACATGTGGGTACCCGAGGGTCCTCTACTTCTCCAGAGATTTACTTATTTTAGTTTTGGTTGAATGTTGGCAGGAAAGCTGAGTCACGCTGAGCTGTTTTTCGTGTCTCCACGGTGTACACATGGATGGACTGCTTCGGTGACAGTTTCAGCTTCACATTTTTACCATGATGATTATGCACTAATTTTTCTGTTATTTGTTCACTATTGGATTCTTCTGAGATTTGTAACAGGCCTTTCCAGGCTGTTGTACATGTCCCCTCCACCATAACTGGCCCCAGCTGCCCGGTGGGACTCTCCCAGACAAATCCGGCCGGACTCCAGCCTGGAGTGGGCAAGTGATGGAGCGTGAGGTGGGTGAGGCCCTTCCTGTTCCTGCCCCTGGCCGCCCACCCGCTTCCACTCCCTGCTGCTCCTCCCATGTCCTCAGGCCCATGCCAGAGGGTGTGACCCTTCTGGAAGCTTCTTTGGGGTCTCCTGTCTTTGGCCCTCTCTACACCCTGCCCCTATGGGGAGATCTGGAATGTCCTTCTCAGCCTTGCCTGGAGGAATAAAGGGGGTCTCAAGAGACAGCGCTGTGGAAAGTGTCCCCATTTCTCTAAGCCCCAGATGGGTCCTCAGGATTGTAGTCATGTGTGTGAGGGTGTGTGAGTCAGAGAGAAGAGAGAATGGGGTGCAGATGGATCTGGCGGTCAAGTGTGCCAACCTGGGTTGAAAAATGAAAGTGCCATTGAAAAATGGCACTTGTCCTGGATGGAAGGGGCTTTACAAAGCTTTGTAAATCTCTGTAAGAGCTATTTTTTTTTCTTCCTTCCTTCCTTCTTTCCTCTCTCCCTCCTTCCCTTCTTTCTTTCATGCCAGATCTTAGCTGCAGGTTTTAGCTGTGGAATACGTGATCTAGTACCCTGGCCAGGGATCAAACCCAGGCTGCCTGCACTGGGAGCGTGGAGACTTAGACACGGGATCACCAGGGAAGTCCTGTAAGAGGTATTCTTATCTAATACGTTGGTTCTTGCTTTACAAGCAAGTGGGAAAGGAGAGAGGTACAGCCAGTGGAACTCCAGGTGCAAGAGGGTTAGGAGATGGGGTCATGGTCTCTCTCCCAGACACTTGGCCTCCAGCCCACAGGGGATGGCCCTGAGCGCTGGGTCCCACGACGTGACTCAATGAGCTGAGCTTTCCAGTCTGTCCTCAAAAGACCCTGAGGGACTTAATCGTACCTTTACCTTCTGCTGTCCCCTGGTACTTTCCGAAGGGCATTTCAGAGATGTGACACACGGCTACTTCCACCTCCTCCCCTTTGCCCCTTTGAAGTTTCGGTGCTGCCTTTTGAAAGCAGCTTCTGTTCTCCACCACACGAGCACAATCAAGAACAGATGTCCGAGGGTGGCAAAAGCAGTCTGGGAGTGGTGGGTGGGGAGGGAGGTGATGACAAAGTGGCCTGCTCAGATCTGTATCCCCAGTCTCCCTGTCACTGAGGGCAAAACGCAACCACTGCTTCCAGACTCATCCCCAATCACCTTTCTCCCTGCTTTCAGAGGTTAAGAGTCCCTCCTTCCCACCCCTAAATGCCTCAAGATCAAAATGACAATTGTTGGTATTCTTTTTCTATTTTTTTAGCTGCGTCGTGTGGCATGTGGGATCTTAGTTCCCTGACCAGGGACCAAACCTGTGGCCCCTGCAGTGGAAGCGAGAAGTTCTAACCACTGGACCACCAGGGAAGTCCCATCACTGGTGTTCTTACTGGAATCCCTGGGAATGGCAATACGCCCACAACACTTCTACCTGATTTAATAGCTAAAGAATTTATCAAGCAAAGCTGTTTGGGGCTGCCCCATTGCGACACGCATTGGACATGCAGAGTCCCTCCCCTGGGCTGGAGGTAACCTGGAGAAACAAGACCCGACCCAAATTGCTACCGCGTCCAAGCATCTGTGCATTCTCTCAGCTTTATCTCCTATAATAACAATTCAAATGATACATAAACATTATGCTTTAAAACAAGCATACCAGAAGGGAGAAACACAGACTATGTTCTCTTTCCATAGGACAAGTACTTCAACCTACACAGCATGCTTACGCTGGTTAAAACAACTAAAAGCAAAAGCAGACTCAATTGTTATTTTGATCCTGAAATGAAAGCTTTAGGGAGAAATGTTTATGAAATTTGGGGCTGTTTTAGATTGAGAGCAGCAGCACTGCGTTCACTTCAGCAGAATCAGTACCGTGAAAGAGATTTCTTTCCTTCTAGAAGTATTTATTGAGTACCTGCATGCACTGGCTGGCCAGCCTTCTAAACTGGGCATACAGCGGTAAGCTCAGAGATCTGTTTCCACTGATGTACAATAGACAATAAGCTCATAGACGAGAGAGTGGAGATTGTGCCAAACAACAGGGAGTAAAATAAAACAGGGTGTGGGGGGCAGAGAGCAGTGGGGTGGGAGTGGGTGGATTGCTATTTTATTCCCAGTAGTTAAATGTCCTGCTGATAAGGTATTTGAAAGAAGGGCGGGAGCAAGGCTTACAGATATCAGGGTGAAGAAATCTGGGAGAAGAACAATCCAGCCAGAGAGAGGAGTCTTGGGTCAGGAGCATGCCTGGGGCATGCAAAGGACTAGCGTTTGGAGGAGAGAGAGATGGCAAATGGATGGAGATGAGATCAGGAAGGGGGCAAGTGGTCAGACCATGTAGACTGTTTACTCTCCATGAGCTGGGAAAACAACAGAGGGTTGTGTGCAGAGGTGAGACAAGGTGAGATTTATTTACCAGGGCTGCTTTTTTAAGAACTGACTACATGAGACAAAGATTAACATCAGAAGACCACAAGAACATAAGGCAATAATCCAGGGGACAGATTATGGTGGTTTGGACCTGGGCAGAGTATTAGAGGTGGTAAGAAGTGGTCAGATTTCTGCACAGAGTTTGACAGCAGAGTGAAGAGGATTTCCCGAAAGACTCGATATGGAATGAGATTTTTAAAAGAGGAGTCAAGGAGAGTGGCAGGGTTTGGGGGTGAGCAGCTGGCAGGAGAGGGTTGCAACGTACTGATGTTGGAAGAAGTAGGTTTGGTTGGGGGAATTAGAAGTTCATTTCTAGACCTGTTAAGGGTGAGATGTCAAGTGTGTGCATGCTCAGTTGCTCGGTCCTGTCTGACTCTTTGTGACCCCATGGACTATAGCCTTCCAGGCTCCTCTGTCTATGTGATTTTCCAGGCAGCAATACTGGAGTGGGTTGCAATTTCCTTCTCCAGGGGATCTTCTTGACCCAGGGATCGAACCCATGTCTCTTGTATTGGTAGGTGGATTCTTTACCACTGAACCACCTGAGAAGTCTGAGGTACCAAATAAATGCTATGAAATATATATCTGGGACTTTAGGAGAGAGGTCTGGGCCAGAAGGGTAATCATCATGGCTATGCACGGAGTGTTTGTATCCCCTTCCAAATTCATATCTTGAAGTCCCAACTCTCTACATGACAGTATTTGGAGGTGGGGACAGTGGGAGGTGATTATGTCTGGATAAAGGGGTGAGGTTGGGGGCTCTCATGATGGGATTAGTACCCTTATAAAAAGAGACACCAGAGAGCTTGCCCTCTTCCTTTCTCCATGCAGAGGAACAAGGAAAGGCATCCGCAAGCCAGGAAGAGAGGCTCAGCAGAACCTGATCATGCTGGCCCCCTGATCTTGGACTCCCACACCTCCAGAATTGTGAAGAAATACATTTCCATTGTTTAAGCCACCAAGTCTATGGTATTTTGTCATGACAGCCTGAGCTAAGACAATCAAACAGGTGTCAATGGGCACCAGGAGACTCCAACAGACCACTGAGGGCACTACATTGTTGAAAACAGAAGTGGTCTGGGTGCTGAGGCCAGTGTTTAAGGGTAAGAAACTGAGAAGGAATCAACAAAGAAGGTCTAAGAGGAGTGGCTGGTGATAATGAAAGATGGCTGAGAGTGAGAGGTGTCCTAGAAGCCGGGAGAAGCTCATGTCTTAAGGATAGGAAGTCGCAGCCTGCCGAATGCTGACAAATCAGATGAGAAAGGGCTGAGGAACACAGGGTGGTCACTGGTGACCTTGACCACAGCTGCCTGTATGGAATAGTGAAGTTTGGAGTGGACAGGTTCAAGAGAAGCCACAGGAGAGGAACTGGAGACAGTGCTAACAGAGAATTTCTAGCCATGCTGTCACATAGCTGGAAGGGGATATTGTTAAAAAAAAAAAAAAATGGGAGAGCTCAAGCTAAAGCATTGGGTAATCCAGTCTCAAAATAGTCTCAAAGGATTGCGGAAGACTGGCAGGCAAGTCAGATGAGACACGGTTCAAATGCCATCAGTAATACAAGACATATTTTTTAAAAGATTTCAGATTTTTGTTTTCGACCAAAACATTTTTGTGGTATTGTTACAATCTTAATGGAAAATTATAACAAACGTAAAAAATTGCAGTGGATCTTTTCTTTCAGAATTCTGCAGACACAAACAACTTTTGGTCACAGTGGTATCTGGCAATCTAGCTAAAGCTTGTTTCTACACAGATATCTAATCTACCCTTGGCGGTGACTTTCTTGTTTATAAGTCATGTTCTGTGCATGGGTTGGATGTTACCTCCGTGATCTCTGTGGTATGCTTGGCCAGAAGCAAAAGCATCAATTTCCATTAGCAACTTCCTACTGATAGTATCTAGTCTCCAAATTCTAAAGAGAAACTAAAAAAAAAATTCAGTGCTCACAGCTAGACTCAAGGAAACACCCTAGTGTCTGTTTAGATGTGAGATGTGACGCAAATGGAAAAATAATCACATTGGAGTTTTCATTTTCCATTGTTTTCTTTCTCTCTGCCCGAATAGGCTTGCCTAAGATTACTGAGTGATGCTTGCAAATATGATGGAAAAGGCTGTCCCAATTTAAGAAAATCATATTTGTGTGTATGTGTATGTATTTGGAGATGTGTATGTATTATATATAAACACATATATATGCATATACACACAATTTCTCATAATAAACAGCCGAGTAAATTATACATATGATGAAAGAATTCACCAAGCTTACCCTTTTAGTAATTAGTATTCAAATGCACTTAAAAATCACAATTATAAATTATTTAACCAAGAGTCTTGGGACCATAAGTGAAATAAAGGAGGTAAATGAATCAATTTAAAGCCAAAAGACAGGGCCTTCCCTGCTGGCTCGGTAAATAATCCATCTGCCAATGCAAGAGACTCAGGTCTGATCCCTGGTCAGGGAAGATCCCATATGCTGCAGGGCAACTAAGCCCAGGGGCCACAGCTACGAAGCCCAGGTGTCACAAGTACAGAAGCCCATGAGCCCTAGAGTCTGTGCTCTACGACAAGAAGAGCCACCACAGTGAGAAGCCTGCACCCGCAACTAGAGAGTGGCCCCCACTGGCCACAACTAGAGAAAAGCCTGCCAGCAATGAAGACCCAGCTCAGCCAAATAAAAAATAAAAACTTTTTAAAAAGGTAAAGATTCAGTAACAATTCAGAACAACAACAAAAAAATTGTCTTGTATGCTTTCCTTACTTTCCAAAATACTTGTCATTTATTCTATTCAGTCTCCTTGAGAGTTAGGCTGACCTCTTTGCATCCTTCTGTATACTTTGCATTCAGTAGGTACTCAGTAGTACACAGCAGGAAACTTTAAAAATGTCTTCATTTAACTAGAAAAAATATTGATCAACTTGAGAGCAGAAGCTTTCTCAGGAACAGGTTTATTGAAGTGTGGCTTACTTGACTAACATCAGGTGGAATTTCAGCCTTAATTTGACCTGACACATTCATCTGGCTGATACCTTTATTGACTTCAGTTCTATTGATACTTTTTTTCAATAGAGGGTCCCTCTCTTAAACAGCAAATTTTATAAAAAGAGTTTAGTAATGAGTCTTGTATGTGCCAGAAGGCATTTAGAACACCTCATTCACAAAAGAGAAAAAGAAACAAGCTCAAAAGACTTGCAGAAGCAGATAATTTAAGTACTTTGGGGGGGGAAGTTACAATTTGCCAATAAACAATGGAAGGAAGAGAAAGGCTTTTAGGCTGAGAAACAAAATTCAGGGTTATTTAGTTTCTAATTCTTATGCCAAACCTGCTGTTTCAGATGGCCTCGGTCAAATCATTTAATTCTTTAACTTGCTCATCTGAAAGTTCCATAAACCTGCAATTCCTCAAATACTACGCAATTACTTTTGGCTGTTTAGTTTTCAATTAATCTAAGTGATGGGACATAAGTGATAGAGAACATCTCCAAACTTTAAAATCAAAGTTCCTTTTTCAACATGGAGGTATATAAAAATAAAACTGTACATTGTTATTATTAACAAAGACCCAAGGGATCTGCTGATGTGGCTCCAATCAAACTTTGCCATTAAAATATTGCCTGATCTGAAAGTTAACTAATTATCTTTTTTTTGAACAACTTTAGGGCATTGCCTGGTGTTCCAGTGGATAGGACTCCATGATTTCACTGCTGAGGGCATAGGTTTGAACCCTCATGGGGGAACTGCTAAGTCACTTCAGTCGTGTCCGACTCTGTGCAATCCCATAGATGGCAGCCCACCAGGCTCCACCATCCCTGGGATTCTCCAGGCAAGAACACTGGAGTGGGTTGCCATTTCCTTCTCCAATGCATGAAAGTGAAAAGTGAAAGTGAAGTCGCTCAGGCATGTCCAACTCTTAGCGACCCCATGGACGGCAGCCTACCAGGCTCCTCCATCCATGGGATTTGCCAGGCAAGAGTACTGGAGTGGGGTGCCATTGCCTTCTCTGATGGGGGAACTAAGAGCCCCAAAGCAGTGCTGCGGTTGCTGCTGCTAAGTTGCTTCAGTCGTGTCTGACTCTGTGCGACCCCACAGACGGCAGCCCACCAGGCTCCCCTGTCCCTGGGATTCTCCAGGCAAGAACACTGGAGTGGGTTGCCATTTCCTTCTCCAATGCATGAAAGTGAAAAGTCAAAGTGAAGTCGCTCAGTTGTGTCCGACTCTTAGCGACCCCATGAACTGCAGCCTACCAGGCTCCTCCGTCCATGGGATTTTCCAGGCAAGAGTACTGGAGTGGGGTGCCATTGCTTTCTCTGCCAAAGCAGTGCAGTGTGGCTGAAAATCCCCAAAACACAAACAAAGCCCCCCTGCTCCCAGTTTTATGAGAGAAAAGAACATACAGTAAATCGTATGTATTTAAAATGTACAGACTCCCTGGTGGTACAGTGGATAAGAACCCGCCTGCCAATACAGAGGACACAGGTTCGATCCTTAATCTGAGAAGATTCCACACGCCATGGAGCCATGAAGCCCTCAAGCCACAGCTACTTAGCCTGTGCTCAGGGCCCTAGAGCCACAATGAGAAAAGCTACCACCACAATGAGAAGCCCACAAACCTGCAACTGGAGAGGAGCCCCTGGTCTCTGCAACGAGAGAAAGCTCACACACAGTAACGAAGACCCAACACAACCAAAAATAAATAAATTAATTAAAAAATAAAACGTACAAAATGTGGTAAGTTCTGATATACGCCTATATCCGTGAAACATTCACCACGATGAGGATAACAAATATCTGGTTGCTGCCAAATGTCCCTTCATCCTCTCTGCGATGCTCGTCATACACCAAACAACCACTGATTTCACTGCAGCAGTTTTTTGAGGATGGAACCCTTTCTTTATAGCTGTTCGTGCAAGAAAAGAAACGTGCCCGCCTCCCCCCACCCCGTTGATTCCTACTTCTTAATAAGCTTGTGCATGTAAAAATGCATTCAAATATAAACAACATCACCTACTCCAGTTCATTAATGTATCTAACACATATTTACTGAGCATCTAACTATATGTAGGTTCTATATTAAAGCTTGAAAATACACCCAACAAAATGAGACATCCGCTCTCTCGGATCCTTTATGAGAGTCAGAGAGAGACAGGGGTGCACCAGTAAACACACAAGCATGTACTACGTCAGGCGGTAATGATGAATGATCCCCGAATTAAAATGGTTTGACTTATGTTTTTTGACTTTTTGATGATGCGCGAGCACTATTCGTCCAGTAGAAACCCAACTTCAAATTTTGAATTCTGATCTCTTCCTGGCCTAGACACGGTAGACCATCTCCTGTGATGCTGCCGGTCAGGCATGTGACCAGGGTGACCAACCAAGACACTTACAGCTGTTCTGGACCCAGACAACCATTCCATTTTTCACCTTCAGCACAGTATTCAATCAATTACACGAGATACTCAAACTGTATTATAAAACAGGCTTGCTGTTAGATGACTTCACCCACCTGTAGGTGAATGCAAGTGTTCAGAGTACGTGTAAGGTAAGTTAGGCTAAGCTATAGTGTTCAGTAAGTTAGATGCATTAGATGCATTTTCAATGTATGATACTTTAAAGTTATCATGGGTTTATCAGGACATAACCCCATCATAAGCCAAGGAAAATCTGTAGTCCACTGTAAGGAAACCAGGCAGGATATGGTAAACCTAACGGCAAAGGAAATGATGTTTCAGAGAGGGTGAACCCACTTCAGATAAGGTGACTTGTGAGTAAAGACTGAATGAAGGGACTTCCCTGGCAGTTCAGGGATTAAGACTCCACCCTTCCACTGCAGGGCACACCTGCCTGATCCCTGGTCAGGGAACTAAGATCCCTTATGCCATGCTTTGAGGCCAAAGAAAAAAAAAAAGATTGAATGAAGGAGCCACTCTTCTCACAGATGTCTAGGAGAAGAACATTTCAGAAAATATAAATATTGCTTGGGTAGCAATAAACTCGGAGAAGGCAATGGCACCCCACTCCAGTACTCTTGCCTGGAAAATCCCATGGACGGAGGAGCCTGGTGGCCTGCAGTCCATGGGGTCGCTAAGAGTTGAACACGACTGAGCGACTTCACTTTCACTTTTCACTTTCATGCATTGGAGAAGGAAATGGCAACCCACTCCAGTGTTCTTGCCTGGAGAATCCCAGGGACAGGAGAGCCTGGTGGGCTGCCGTCTACGGGGTCGCACAGAGTCGGACACGACTGAATCGACTTAGCAGCAGCAGTAGCAGCAATAAACTGTTATTTATTTATAATAAGGCTGTTAAAGGAACTACCAAGAGGTCAGGAGCTGGAGCAGAGGGATGAGAGCAGGGGAGCAGAAGATGAGCCCTAATGGGGATAAACTTGAACTTATCCAGAGGGTGGATGGCCTGGACTCTGAACAGATGATGGGTTATATAGTACATGGAGCAGAGGAGTGATGTGATGCAATTCAGGATGACCACTCGGGTTGTTCTGTGGAGGTTATTGGTGGCAAGAGGCAAAGCAGGAGAATCCATTAGGAGGCTACTGCAATAGTCCTAGCAAGAAGTACCGGTGGACGAGGAGCAGAAGCAGTAAAAAGTGGTCAGGTTTTGGATATATTTTGAAGGTGGGCTGATTGCTCAGGATTTATTCGCCCACAGTGCTTTTGAAGAAACACTCAATAATAATCCCAACTATATAGTAATTACTATGGTTCAGGTATTATATAGAGCAATTAACATAAACTAATTTGCTCCTTACTACAAAACTATGAAGTAGATCTGCTTTTTATTTATAAAGACACTGACACACAGAACAGTTGGGTAGTTTGACCTCATTACATAGTGGTAGATGACGGAGCTGGGCTGTGACCCAGAGTAATCTGACCTCAGAGCCTGTGCTTTATACGCTGTCTGACTTCTCAAGGGTAATGTATAAGAGAATTAATAACTGTGTTGATCCAGGTAAACCTTACGGAACCCAAAAATTGAGAAAAAAAATTTAATGGTCATTCATTGAAGACTCAGAGTGTCAAACAGAAATTTCAGAAACAACTTCTCTATCTTTTGTGACAAAGAAGATAAATCAATTTTCTGTAGAGCCACTTTTTGTAGGTCCACTCAACCAACGCTCCCTGGTCATTCTTCATGACTATGGCCATGTGAATGGCGAGTGCTGTTAAGACTATGCTGAAGGTGGCCTTTTGGAAAAGTACTGACTCCAGAATAGGATTGGACATGAAGAATCAGAGCATCAGGGTAACGGGTGCCTGCTCTTTGGGAAATTCTTTCTGGTACTTTCCTTTTGTTCTTGCCTTACTAAAAGTATATTCATTTATCATCGCCACAACATACACCCATGGTTCCCATTTTTTAAATCATCACTATATATTTCTGGAAGATATTCTGCTTTTCATAACCATCTCTCTGGTGTTGATGTTGTTGTTTTTTTCCCCTCAAATATCCTGAGAAATGGGTCAAGATTTAATAGATGAGAAAACTAAAGCCTCAGGAGGAGGCAAGGTTTGTCCAAGGTCTCCCAGGGGTTCCATGACAGAGCTGGGATCAGAATGCTCTTGAGGTTTTTACAGATGTTGGTGAGCTCAGCCCGTGACAGGTGTTTCTGTTGCTTCATCAGATAAAGCTGTTGTAGAGGAGCCAGCACATACACTCTGAAGTCTGTGCACAGAGAGGTGGGCGATCATACATGTTTTCAGAGTCTGGGGCTACATTTTGCTTAATGCTCTATTTGGGCTTACTTCAAGACTTCCTGCCAAGGCAGAAATCTGTACACATTAAGGAAAGTTGGATGGTTCAATAGTACACCTGATTATAATTCTAACTTCAGGAAGCAACACACTTCAAATCTTCTCCCAGTACATTCACCAGAGTCATCCTATGTACAACAGATGAGGCATAAAATCTTTTATGAGCCAGTAAATAGAAGCTTCTGCCGAACAATGTTTCAAGTGAGATAAAAGTACTTCTTTTCAGTCCTATAAAATGGAGAGCTTTAGTCATTTATTCCAGACAAAAAAAGAAAAAAAAAGGAGAAAAAGTTTGCTAGATCAGAGATGCATCTTCAAGGTTTCTTTTTTTCACAGCTTTCAACAAACAGGAGCAACTAAGCCCTAACGCTTCTTCCTTAACTATCCATTACCAATCTGTGTGTGTGTTTGTGTGTTATCCCCACAGGCTCTGTGATTGGGTGTGTGAAAAGGTATCTTAGAATACTTGGGCTTGAAGATCAATTTTAGCATCAGAAGAAACAGAAACAAGATTTACAAATGGGAAATTAACCAATAGTCGGATAGATTAGGGGTTTTCTTTGATCTTCAAAATATCAGCTTTTTCTCGTCCACACACAACAAGATAAAAAAAATTGTATGCCTAATGCTCGTAGCTTTATTGGGAAAACACTAAATGTGAAAGTTAACTGATGCTCTTTGTTCCTGCAGGTAACACAGCTAGTTGAAGGATGGGTTCCTGTGATACCCAGCTTCACAGGGGCTGTTTAGTGTTGACAAAGAAAAAGGGAAGCTATGAAAGCTTTCTATTCTGCTGTAAGTCTTGCCCATAGTTTGGGCAATGAAATGAATTGCAAAGAGTAGATGTGAAAGCTTTTTGTTTTGTCCATAGTTTAGAGATGATTCATATTTCATTCCATAAAACATAAAAACATTTCACCTTCAAAACAGTGTGAGCATTCTCCTTAGAAAATTAACTTATTTCCATATTCATTATGCTCAGGAGGGAAGAATGGAGTTATAAGAACACAGACACATCAGAGAGCTCTGGGTTCAAATTCTGCCTCTAGGGACTTCCCTAGTAGTTTAGTGGTTAAGAACCTGCCTTGCAATGCAGGAGACATGGGTTCGATCCTTGGTCAGGGAACTAAGATCTCACATGCCTTGGAGCAACTAACGCTGCACACCACAACCAAAGAGTTCACACATCCCAACAAAAGATGCTCCAAAAAGATCCCACATGGTGCAAATAAGACCCGATGCAACCAAATAAATAAAGACCGTCTCCTCTTATTAAAAAAAAATACTGCCTCTGTCACCACCTTTATATATGGCATTGACTCCCATTTAGGTAGGCTCTGTTTCATTATCAGTGAGAAGGGGATAAAACTACCTTCTTTCAGAATTAATGATAGGAATTAGTAATGTCAGTAGGTTTCTAGACACACAGCAGGTACTCAGTAAGTGATTTTTGTATGAATTAAAATAACATTGGTTGGTTTAGATGTCATTCTATTTTTTCATCATAAAGGCACATCAAATATTTGGTTTTCTGTTCTCTGAGACAACAGGAAGGGTTCTGAATGCTTTCACTCTGATCAGGTGCTCTGGTCTTACACTGTTTCTTGCTGGCATTTCTATTTTATTTTGATGTCAACTCCCATAAATAATTCATCAGAACTGACGCTTATTTACAATTTTCTGGAAAACATGACTACCAATTTATTTTTCTGACCATCACATCACATATTTTGCTTCTTCCTCCTAGGTTTATTATACTTCTTAGTAAATTGTTTGTGCACTTTTTGATTTTGAAATAATTACACATTCACAGAAAGTTAGAAAGAAATACACAAGGAGGTCCCATGCCCCTGCTTCCAACAACAATGGCATCTTACATAATCCAGTAGGAAAACCAGGCTATTGAATCAGAACCACCCACAAAGGTTATGCAGATTTACTTGTGTGTGTGTGTGTGTGTGTGTGTGTATAATTCTATGACATTGAACTGTAACAACTACCTAATCACAACACATAATTGTATCACCGTAAGAAGTCTCCCTCATGCTACCTCTTTGTAGAAAGTCCCTTACCCCTGACAACTACTAATTTGTTCCCTATTTGTATAAGTTTAACAGCATTTTAAAATTTTTATTTATTTGGCTGCATTGGGTCTCAGTTGCAGCACGTGTCAGTTGCCCTGCGGCATATTAGGTCTTAGTTGCCAGACCAGGGATTGAACCCAGGTGCCCTGCACTAAAAGGCAGATTGTTAACCACTGGACCACCAGGGAAGTCCCTTAGTACTGTTTTCTATAAACGCAATAGTACCTTGAGAGATTGGTGCCCCCTCCCCACTGTGCATGATTCCGTTTAGGGACATCCAAGTTGTAGCTGGTATCGACAGTTGTCCCTTTTCATGGCAGCAGTACTCCATGGCATGGAGGTGCCACATTTCACTTACCGTGCACCCACTGAGGGACATTTGTGGCTGCAGTCCATGGGGTCGCTAAGAGTCGGTCACAACTGAGCGACTTCACTTTCACTTTTTACTTTCATGCACTGGAGAAGGAAATGGCAACCCACTCCAGTGTTCTTGCCTGGAGAATCCCAGGGATGGGGGAGCCTGGTGGGCTGCCGTCTATGGGGTCGCACAGAGTCGGACACGACTGAAGCGACTTAGCAGCAGCAGCAGCAGCTTTTGATATTACAAACAAAGCTGCTGTGAACATCCATGGACAAGTTTCTGGGTGAATGTGTTCTTATTTTCCTGAGATAAATGCCAAAAAATGTCATTGCTGAGTCATACCGTAAGCCTATTTCTAGTTTTAAAAGAAACTGTAAAACTCTCTTCCAGAGTGGCTGCATGGTTTTCGATTCCCACCAGCAACGTACAAATGACCTGATTTACTGCATCTTTGCTAACATTTGGAGTTATCGTTAAAAATCTCAACCATTCTGATGTATGTGTAGCGATACCTCTGTACGATATTTAAGTCTGCACTTCCCCAAAAGCTAACGATGTACATTCTTCCATGTCCTTATTTACTAGCTGTACATCCTTTTCTGCTGCAACATGTCTTCCTGTATATTGGCTATTTTCTAATTGGACTGTTTGATTTTTTTTTTTTTTTTTACTGCTGAATTTATAATTTTATTTATTTATTTTAAAGATTTTTTTGGGGGGGGTGTGGACCATTTTTAAAGTCTTTACTGAATTTGTTACAATATTGCTTCTGATTTATGTTTTAGATTTCTGGCTCCGAGGCAGGTGGGATCTTAACACCTGGACCAGGTACCCAACCCACACTGGAAGGTGAAGCCTTAAGCACTGCCAGGGAAGTCTCTGAGAGTTCTTTATATGTTTTAAATATTACTCATTGTCAGTTATATGGCTACAAATATTTTTCTCCCAGATTGTAGCTTACATGGTTCACCTTCTTAACAGGGTCCATGTTTTTGGACCCGTTTTTGGATGACGTCCATTTCATCAATTTTGCTTTTGATGGATTGTGCTTTTGGTCTCACATCACTCTTCACAAAGCCCAAAGTCCTGAATCACATCTCTTATTTTTTTTTTCCTAAAGGTTTTTATAGTTTCACATTTTACATTAAAGCCCATGATCTATTTTGAGTAAATCTGTGTACAAGTGGAAGAATTACATTAAAGTTCTCTTTTCTGCCTGTGGATGTCCAATTGATCCAGTGTCGCTTATTGAAAAAGCTTTCTTTCATTGAATTACTTTCGCAATTTTTGTCAAAAAAATCAGATCAGCATAATTTTACGGGTGTATTTCTAGGTTCTCGTTGATCTACGTGTCTGTCCCTCTGCCAATACCGTACAGTTTTTAAATCTATTTGTATTTACTTGGCTACACCAGGTCTTGGTTGTGGCTTGCAGGATAGTTTTAGCTGTGGCATTCAGAGTCTTTAGCAACAGCATAAGGGATTCAGTTCCCCAGTGAGGGACTGAACCCAGACCCCCTGCACTGGGAGCGTGGAGTCTTAGCCACTGGACCACCAGAGAAGTCCTACGGAATAGTCTTGATTTCCACAGCTCTATGGTAAGGCTCGAAATCAGGCAGATTTGAGTTCTCTCATTCTGTTCTTCATCAAAATGGTTTTAGCTATTCTAAATATTCTATAAAAGACTCCTTTGCCTTTTATATGAACTTTAGAATAAGCTTGTTTATGTTTCAAAAAAAATCTTGCTGTAATTTTAATAGGGATTATTTTAAAACTCTAGATCGATTTGGAGGAACCTGACACCTTTACTTTTTTGAGATTTCCAATCAATGAAAACAGTGTCTCTTCACTTGTTGAGTCTTTGATTACTTTGCGTACTGTAATTTTCAGCATACAGATCCTATACATGTCTTGTAAGATTTATACCTATTTAATTTTCTTTAGAGTAATTGTAAATACCATTAAGCCTTTTATTTTAGCTTCCAAATGTTTGCTGTTAGTATACAAGAATGCAACTGAATTTTATGTTAATCTTGGATCCTCTGACCTTGCTGAACTCACTTATTCTACAAGGAGTTGTGTTTTATTTTTTTGGTACATTCTTTGGAATTTTCTGTCTAGATAACATGACTTGGCAATAGAGACAGTTTTATAGCTTCCTTTCCAAATGGCATGCTTTCTATTTCTTTTTCTTGTCCTTTGCACTGGCTAGAACTTCCAGAATTACGTTGAGTAAGAGTGGAGAGGTTGGTCATTCCTGCCTCATTTCCAGTCTCAGAGGGAAAGCATTCAGTCTCTCATTATTAAGTATGATGTCAGCAACAGGGTTTTTTTGGTAGATGTTTTTTATAAAGTGAGAAATTTTCCCTTCATTCCTAGTTTGCTAGGAGTTTTGTTTTGTTTTTTAAATCACGTATGGGCATTATTATTTAAAGTGCTTTTTATGTGTCAGTTGATACAGTTGACATAATCATATGATTTTTTTCTTTTTTTGTCTATGGATATGGTAAATGACAGGCTTCCCTGGTGGCTCAGACAGTAAAGAGTCCACCTGCAATACAGGAGACCTGGGTTCAATCCCTGGGTCGGGACAATCTCGTGAAGAAGGGAATGGCAACCCACTCCAGTATTCTTGCCCAGAGAATCCCACGGACAGATGAGCCTGGCGGGTTATAGTCCATGGGGTTGCAAAGAGTTGGACATGACTGAGTGATTAACACGTTCATCTTTTCATGGTAAATGACATTGATTATATTTCAAATATTGAACCAGCCTTGCATACCTGGAAAAAATCCCAGTCAATGATGACTTTTTAAATACACTGTCGGACTTGATTTGCTAATATTTTGTTGAGGATTTTTATGTGAAATAAATATGCTATTAGTTCTTTCAGCCAGAGTCTGTGAATGCTAAATACTGTTAATCTGTTTACCTGAAAATGTCTTCTTTTGGCTCTCATTCTTAAGTAATAATCTTGCTGGTTAAAGAAATATTTGTTAGAAGCAATATTTTCTCCAGGATTTGAAATATATTATTCCACTGTTTTCGGACTTCTTGCTTTCTCTTTTCAGCACAGTGTAATGCTTTAGCATGTGGGCTCAGTAGACAGACTGTTAGGGTTCTGATTCTGTTTTTGCTGTGATGTGTGTTAGATTTCACCTATCTGGCATAGAGTGAGTGCTTGGTAAGTGTTAGCTGCTATGGTGATTTCTTATATGTATGTCTCCTTCATTAGAACCCCTGTGTGGCAGTGATCCTTCTTATTCTTATTGCAAAACACTTATAGAGCCCCAATTCTTCTCATTGCTTCCACTGCTAACACTTTCACCTCTCTGCTGCTGCTGCTGCTGCTAAATCGCTTCAGTCGTGTTCAACTCTGTGCGACCCCATAGACGGCAGCCCACCAGGCTCCTCCATCCCTGGGATTCTCCAGGCAAGAACACTGGAGTGGGTTGCCATTTCCTTCTCCACTCACCTCCCTACATTATGGCAAGTCTTCTAACTGGTTGCCCCAACCCCCTTTAGTCTGTTCCAAGCCCAGAAGCCAGAATACAGTCTTTAACATGGGAGCAGTGTCACTGCTCATAATGCAACAGAGCCATTCCCATCACAATGAGGACAGTGGAGCCCAAGTCTCTGCTACTGTCAAACCCCTGCATTGTCCAGTTCCCACTGCCTCTCCAACCTCATTCCCTACTCCTCTGTACTGTGTGACTCCAATCACAGTGGTCTCCCTGAGTGCTCTGGGTATGCCCTTTTCTCAAAAATTTTTCACTGGCTGATCTTTCTGCCTGGAATTCTGCTCCCTCAGATATAGGTGTCATTCCCATCTCTACATGCTCTGCATCATGGTGCCACTTTCTTTAAAAAAAAAAAATTATTTATTCGGCTGCCCTGTGTCCTTAGTGGTGGCAGGCGGGATCTTTTAGTCACTGTAGGTAGGCTCTTTCAGTTGAGGCATGCAGGAGATCTAGTTCCCCGACCAGGGATCGAACCTGGACCCGCTGCTTTGGGAATGCAGAGTCTTAACCCCTGGGCCACCAAGGAAGTCCCTCACATGCCACTTTCTCCATGATGCTTTCCTTGTCTATCCTTTTTAAAATGACAACTAATCAAGCCTCCATCTCTTCAGTACTCCCTGTATCCCTGCCCCTATTTTATTTTTCTCCTTAGCATTTACACCATCTACTCTATTAGTATATTTTGTTTATGCTCTGTATCTCCCAACAGAATAGAAACTCTAAACGATCAGAGGCTGTGACTTTTTTGTGAACTGCACCCAGGGCTGTCTTAGTTGGAACTCCCTATTTGTTAAAAGAATGATTTTCTTGCGGCCTACTTAACATAGCATCATGTGTATTGTAGGTATTTAAAATGTATTTAATTAATGTTAAATTTGACTCTTTTACTCTTAAAAGGGTTCCTATATAACTCAACTCTTCTTACGAAGGCAAATGAAAGCATATGAAAGAAGGCTGTCCCAGAAACATGCAAAACTAAGGCAATGCTCCCCTCCAGGAAAATCTTAACTGCACTGGCCACATCCATCTGCCCTGGCCTCTTCAGCACAACAAGCAGCACCGATACTGGGGTGCTAACTGACCATGACCGGGGCCAGAGGTCCCCTGGAGCAGACAAGGGCTGGATGCCAATGGGGGTCTGAACTGAGGAAGCTGGGACGTGGAACAGAAACGCATGAAGTCCTACGAGAAGTCCAGCTAAGCTGACTCTACTGACATTTGCAAGTGTGTCAAGGGGTGGTGATGAGATGGAAGATAAAGATCAAACAGGGATCAAAAGTATGAATGGCACAGGGCAAAAGGCAAGACAGATCTAGGACTTCCTTGGTGGCTCGGTGGTTGAGAATCCACCTGCGGATACAGGTTCGATCCTTGCTCTGGGAAGACCCCACATACCACAGGCGCCACAACAAGAGCAGCCACTCCAACAGGAAGCCCATGCACCACAACCAAGAGCAGCCCCGCTCACTGCAACTAGAGGAAGCCCACACACAGCAGTGAAGATCTAGGGCAGCTAAAGCAAAGAAATAAATAAAAGGCAAGACAGATCTAGCTGAGTAGGTTGGCTCTACAGTTTGCTGCAGTAAGATGGGTATTCCCATACTTCTTGTGAGGGTCCTGTCACTCATGTGTGCTGGAATTAAGTACTCTAGTTCAAAGATGTGACATTTAAGGCCCCCGTATTTTCCTACCAAAGGATGAGGACAACTTTTCCTCCCCTACTGGGAGCCAATTAAAGCGCCCTCACGTGTTGCTACATGATAATGACACATTAAAATCTTATCCTGCAGGCGAGCTTAGTCGCTTCAGTCCTGTCTGACTCTGTGCCACCCCGTGGACTGTAGCCCTCGGGGGTCCTCTGTCCATGGAATTCTCCAGACAAGAATACTGGAGTGGGGTGCCGTTCCCATTCTCCAGGGGATCTTCCTGATCCAGGGATCAAACCCGCATCTCTTACATCTCCTGCATTGGCAGGTGCCTTCTTTACCGCTAGCAGCATCTGGGAAGCCCAAATCTTTCCTAAGGTACAAAATCAGTGATCCCCTGACCAGCATCACCTGGGGACTAGTCAGAGCTGCAAGTGCTTGGGTCTCACCTCAAATCTACGGAACCATAAAGCCAATAAGCAGAGCCAGGCATCGGTGTTTTAACGAGGTCTCTGCTAAAATTTGAGAACCACTGTCCTAAATGATGTGTCATGAGAAAGAACGCAAAAGTGATCGTGAATGATCACACAGAGTGAATGTTACTTGGGGGAGCATTCACTGATGAGGCTGCTTGAGCACAGCTCTGAATGAAGTGAAGAGGGGGCCGTGCAGAGGCAAGGGTCCGAGAGTGGGAGTTGAACCCAGGCACAGAGAGAGTGGAGTGTGTCTAGTTCTGACGTGGCACGGCTAGGAGGCCAGAATGACTGAGTAAATGCAAGGGTCATCTGTGCAGTCTTTGATTTACGTAGATTTCAAAGACTTTTCACGGTTAGCACGTGTCCTTAGTTACACTGAAAATTCCTTGCATACAAGCACCAGATTTCATATATTTTCTAAACAACTCACTATGGCACCTTTAACAGTGCCTGGAACTAAACAGATTCTTAATAAATGTATAACCACATGAATGCAGAAAAAAACTGAGAAACGGGCAAAACCTGTGGAGGAAAAAAATTAAGGATTTTTTTTCCCATGTTTAGCTTTATATTATTATTGGGAGAAAGTTAGCCAGAGACATCTGAAAGCCACTTAATACCTCAGAGAAATTTTGAAAGTAGCGAAGTTGGTCAGAATGTAATTTTTAATGACATCACCAAACTTCTGAGAACTCAAATTCAGATGATTACCTTCCGAGCTTTTCTGGATGGGATACAATTAAGTCACTCCGATGTGAAACAACTTTCATTTGCTAAATCTGAGGATGGCGCTTGAGAGACACCAGACAGAAAAGCAGTCATGGATGATGACTCTGTCCCAGGGGTTTTAAAATTTTCCCTTGCAATGCTAAGCAGCCAGATCGAGGCACTGGGCAAAGGTGGAGCCATGTTTGCATGCTAAGTCACTTTGGTCACGTCCAGCTCTATGTGACCATATGGACTGTAGCCCTCCACCCTCCAGGCTCCTCCGTCCATGGAATTCTCCAGGCAAGAAGACTGGAGTGAGTTGCCATTCCCTTCTTCAGGAGATTCCCGACTCTGGGATGCAAGCCCTGTCTCTTACGTCTCCTGCACTGGAAGGTGGATTCTTTTACCACTAGTGCCACCTGAGAAGTCCCGGAGGTGAAGAGGCTGGAATGAAACCCAACTTCAACAGAAAACTTGACGCATCTAATTTTACTGTCTTAAAGAGAGAAATACTTCAAGTTTGTGACAACTGCCATCAGCCTGTCCCCTTGTATGAGAAAGAAAGTGGGAGGATACGAGTGACCTGAGTCCCTGTATGGGTTTGCTGGGGCTGCCGTAACAAAGTTTGACAACTAGGTGGGTTCCCAACAGAAGTCTATTCTCTCACTTTCTGGAAGCTCAAGTCTGAGACCAAGGTGTCATCAGGGTCGGTGTCTTCTGTAGCGTCTCTCCTTGGCTCATAGATAGCCCTCCTCCCCAGGTCCTCACATGGTCCTCCCTCTGCACCTGTCTGTCTCCTAACCTTCTCTTCTTATAAGGATGCCAGTCCTATTGGATGAGGGTACACTCTTATGACCTTGTTCTAATTGCCTCTTTAAAAGCCCTGTCTCCTAACTCAGTCACATTCTGAGATACCAGGGGTTAAGACTTTAACATACGAACTTGAAGACGGAGGGGTGGGGGGAAGATACAGTTTGGCCAATTTCAGACCCTCAGAGAGTGGCTCCAACTGGTAAGTAACTAAAGACCATCGTGGTGGTGCTTTGGGGCTCACCGACTGTTGTGCTCAAAAGCAGCTTCTGGATGGAGACTGAGTCCCCTGGTGATGCAGATAGAACCTCATTTCCAGACCAGAAGCCATTCAGTTCACCTTGTCACAGAGCTTACTTGAGAAATTCGGATGGGAATTCACCCTTTTCTTTGCCTAAGAAGACACACATAGAAGATATACATCTCCTCTCTAACAATGCCCATGTGTTCTTCCCTCTGTTCTTACACTCTGCCTGAAACATAAAAAGCTGCCACAAATCTCAGTTTCCAGATGTCAGCTCTCTGGAGGCCACGTTTAGGATGAGGGCACCAAGGATGGAATCTGTCTTGGGTGTGTAACATAAAGCTGGCATGCATCTTCATATTATTTTTAGTAGTCCATAGAATCATCTTTAAAAGCAGGTGCAAAAAATGTGTGTGGACTCATAGAATAAGATGAACATTAAGGATTATATTTTATAGCCAGCTTTGAAAGAACAAATTAACTTGGCAAGAAACTCTTAAGGGTGCAATGAATTTTGCATTTGCCAAATAAATAAATAAATAAAAATAGCAAGGCATGGTCAACAGATTTTTAGGTAGAGTTTTCGTTGCAAAGGGAAACAACAGCAATTTATAAATGAAATATTTTCCCCTAAAAGTAATGCAATAGCTCAACTCTTGTTCCAAGCAGAGAGTATCAGGGAACATCACCTGAAACCAAATACTTCCAACCTCATCCCTGGAGTCTAGAGTAAACAGTTGGTATTATTAGGAATTTGGAATTTGGGGGGAGATTTCTTCTCTAACTCTCTTCTGCCTTTCAAGCCTTCAATAATGAAGGTCCGGTGGCTAAGACTCCGAGCTCCCAATGCAGGGGGCCTGGGTTCAATCCCTGGTCAGGGAACTAGATCGCACATGCTGCAACTAAGGGTTCAACGCCACAACTAAGACCCAGCACAGCCAAATACATAAACAAATATTAAAAACCAAAACAGTGACCTGCTCCTCAAATTTTCCTCTCTATCTGAAATGACCCACCCTGATGAGATTATTAACAGCCAAAGGCCAATCACCTGGGGAGTCAGGTCAATTATCAAGACTATGTCAGCTCTTTCCATGTATCAAATGAGATCACTAGAAACCCACAGAACCCCAAAGACATTGCTGTTCCATCCCTAAGTCACGTCCGACTCTTTGTGATCCCATGGACCGCAGCAAGCCAGGCATCCCCGTCCTTCACTATCTCCCAGAATTTGCTCAAACTCATGTCCATTGAGTCAGGGATGCCATCCAACCATCTCATCCTCTGTTGTCCACTTCTTCTGCATTTAATCTTTCCCAGCATCAGGGGCCTCTCCAATGATCGTCTCCAATGAGTCGGGTCTTCACATCAGGTGGCCGGAGTAACGGAGTTTCACTTTTAGCATCAGTCCTTCCAATGAATATTAGGGGTTGATTTCCTTTAGGATTGACTGGTTTGATCTCCTTGCAGTCCAAGGGACTCTCAAGAGTCTTCTCCAGCACCACAATTCAAAAGCATCAATTCTTCAGCACTCAGCTTTGTTTATGGTCCAACTTTCGCATTCACTGGAAAAACCATAGCTTTGATATATGGACATGTGTCAGCAAAGTGGTATCTCTGCTTTTTAATATGCTGCCTAGGTTTGTCATAGTTTTTCTTCCAAGGAGCAAGCGTCTTCTCATTTTATGGCTGCAGTCACTGTCTGCAGTGATTTTGGAGCCCAAGAAAATAAAATCTGTAACTGTTTCCACTTTTTCCCCATCTATTTGCCACAAAGTGATTGGACCTTCTAATGAGATGGTTTCAGACGATATCCTTGGATTTTGAAGTTTTATACAAAGAAACTTTCCATAAAACAACTGTTAAATAAAACTATTACATAATATAATGTCAACAATATTAAGATACAGGAGGTCTTGGATTAAATGCTCTAAATAAGGGGCCCTAAACCTCTTCTTAAATAAAGAAATTCACTGAACTCATTACATTTCTCTTTTTATCTTCTTTTTTCATCTTGGCTGCAATTATAGCAATTATTCTTATCTTAATTTTCTTGACACACATTGCGGCCAACTGGTACTTGTGTTAACTCTTGTCTTAATGATTCTTATATATTTTTATTGTTTTAAGCCAAATCGAATCTACTTTGGATGTATAGATTTATATGGATAAAACTTGTCTTGCTTTCTTTTGCTGACTTGTGAAATTCGATGAAGAGTTCTTTTTTGAATAAGAGTATTTTTATAAATACATCAGGAAAAAAATCTAAACATTGTCTAGATGTCTGGGTTTGAATGGATTTTATGATTGTGACAGAGAGAGTGAAATATTTCATACTGGCTAACAGATGGGCTGGGCTTCCCAGGTGGCTCAGTGGTAAAGAATCCTCTTGCCAATGCAGGAGACACTGGAGACTCGAGTTCAATCCGTGGGTCGGGAAGATCTCCTGGAGGAGGAAATGGCAAATCCACTGCAGTATTCTTGCCAGGATAATCCTATGGACAGAGGAGTCTGCCAGGCTCCAGTCCACTGGGGTCTCAAAAGAGTCAGATATGACTTAGTGACTGAGCACACACAAGGTATGGGGGGACTGGTTTTCTGAAATGGCTTTGGAAACTGAAGTCACCTTTCCAGCATTTAACCCTAGAGCTCCACCTGCAGTTTAGAAATGGTTGCCCTTAACTTAAAAGGACTGATTGTGAAGCTGAAGCTCCAATACTTTGGCCACCTGATGCAAAGAACTGACTCATTGGAAAAGACCCTGATGCTGGGAAAGATTGAAGGTAGGAGAAGAAGGGGACGACAGAGAACGAGATGGTTGGATGGCATCACCGACTCGATTGGCATGAGTTTGAGCATCTGGGCGTTGGTGATGGACAGGGAAACCTGGTGTGCTGCACTCCATGGGGTCACAAAGAGTCAGATACGACTGAACAATTGAATTGAACTTAACAAAAAGTATAACAAAAAGAAAAGGTCCAGGTTTAGCAACATCCCAGCTATAAAGGAGGAGACAGAAACAGCATACTCCAAGTCTTCTCCATGCCTTTTCATTGGTACTCAGCCAGCCAACGGCAAACCCTGTAATTTTTTTTTTTTGGACCAAATCATGGTCCATGACCAGGCTTCGAACCCATACTCCCTGCACTGGAATATCAGAATCTTAGTCACTAGACCACCAGGGAAGTCCCAGATTCTGTAAATGAATGGTATCTTGGGGAGGGCCCTTGGATTCCACCAAATCTTCTATTCACCTTCATTGATGCTTTTCCTACCAGCATCCCATCTGCAAAACAATCCTCAAGAAGTTGGTAAAGGGCACAGAACTCCGTAGGTACCACATTAACTGAACCATTTCCTCAAAGTCTGAGAAATCTATTCTAAAGTTTCAACCCAGGAATGTTAATAGCAAGGGATTTTGAAAGACATCGGACTAACATTATTTTTTAAAGTAAGTACAAACAAATCATGAGTCTCCAATCTTTTATAAGAACATTCTTTCTTATGGGTGAATTGAGAGCCAAGAGGGTAAACTTGGATAAGTACTCTCCTCTTTCAGAGGGTAAAGGGTAAAGCCAAGTTTACCCTCTTGGCTTCTCTCTTAGAGAAACTCATATATGAAAATCCCAGGTAATAAAGGAAAATTGGGGGTGATTACTTGCATCACAAAAACATGTTTTGCGATACCAGAGGATTTCTTTCTTTTTTAAGAAACATTCTTTATTGAACTTGTTACAATGCCGCTTCTGTTTTCTGTTTTGGTTTTTTGGTTGCAAGGCACGTGGAATCTTAGCTCCCTGACCAGGGATCGAACCTGCACCCCCTGCATAGGAAGGCGAAGTCTTAACCACTGGACCTCCAGGGAAGTCCCAAAGGTTTCTTGAAATATTTCCTTTCAGTAGTTACTTCCCAGTCCCAAATATGTTTTTTCTCCTTAGCTTAAAGATCAATTCACTTTTTAAAAAACATTACCTTTCAGGACATTCATTACATCAGGAGCAAAAAATCTAAGAGATAATCTTTTGATTTACCTGATACAGCCAAATAGAAGAGTTCAAGGAACCCCTGTTATGGAAAGAAAATGTCTTCATGACCTCTCTCTTATTCTCCAATGCCCCTTGGTCTACGTAATGCTTTTTACTGTGTGGGTGGTTAGCAGTCCAACACAGCTCATTTGCCAAATGAAATCTTATATGAAAATGCAATATTTATAGTAGAGAAAATGCCACAAAACTCCAGAGCGCTGAGGAACACAGTTGGGAAATCGCACCTTCAGTTCATTCTCCAGTTTACTGACAAGTCTTTAGAAGTCATCAGTCTGTGCCTACTGGTACCTGCCATCTTTTCTAGAACATGCAGAAGAGGTGGCACTATAATTGCTACAAGCACAGCCAATCAGATCCCTTGTTATCAGTGAGGATTCAGTGCAGAGAACTGAACTGACTCCAGCTGGTTTAAGCAAAAGACAGATTTATTAACTGGCTTGTGGAGTCATTGGGCTGAATGTTAACTAGAACTGGGAGACTGCACAACCCATTTGACAAGGGGGAAGCTTCCAGTGGCCCTGGACCACTGTGACTCTGCTTTGGAAGTCCAGAAGCTGCTGGTCCCACTGCAAAGTCACACCACACCTGTGTCCTCAGCAGAAGTAAAACAGATGCCCAGACTTCAGCTCTGTCAAGTGAGTGGCTATGCCCTGAGACCGCTCAGCAAATGGTGCTGAAGAAAATCCAAAGCCTCCACAAATGCCTTGGTCCCTACTTCTGGAACCCAGTGTATCTGCTATTCCAGAATGATTCTGCTTTCCAGCCTCCAAAGTAAAAGAAGGAACGCTAGAAGGAGACAGGAGTGGACCACGCTGGCCAGTCGCCGTGTCCTCCCACCCCGCTCACTGAGTTCCCAAGCTAGAAATGACCCTTTCACCTTTTCTTTGATGGCACCCTAAAAAGGTCAGGAATGTGCTCCCAAGCTACTGACCTACAACCAAACTCTTCTGCAAATTTTAGTTTTTACACTATTACATGTTAACCGCTACCAGCACTTAAATCCCTTTAGTGCTTTCTTTACTCTGCCCAGCAATATTGTTGTGTCCATGTGTCTGAAATTCATTTCTTTTTTTTTTAAACTCTTCAGAGGCTAGCTCTTCATGCTCAAATAATCTTAATATGAGGCTCACAGTCTTCACCCATAAACATACTTGGTTTTCCTCTTTACACGTGGACGTTTCCTCCATCTTTTTCTCTAACCTCCTGCTCACTCCTTTGCACAGGCGGGGAGATTCTGGCAAAGGTGAACTCTCTGTTCCTTAAAGACTCCCAGCCGGATATGGTCCCCATCACGGTCACCACCTCAAAATAAGAGGACAGCCCAAACATACTCAACGAGTCACACACGTTGGGCAAGTTCTCCCTCCAAGAGTCTCAAATCCTCCGGAGCCTTTAAAAGCCATTCTTGTTTATAGAGTCTGAGTGTTTAAGAGGAAATTTGCTACAGAAATGGCAGCACCTCTGGCTGCTGGGCTGGTAAGGAAGGTGTCCTTTCCAAAGCTAACCGTTCAGGATACGATCACCCAAGGCATCTGGCTGCAGCGAGGAGGAAGTTGCTGCTGTGTGCTTTTATATGAGTTTTATTTTCAAATTCCTGAGGGTACACAGAAGGGTGGGAACAACTTGTGGCTCTTCTTTCCCTCACGGCTGACTGTGGAGCAGCCAGACCCCAGCCCCTGCCCGCGGTTGCATTCCATACAGACATTTATAAGACAGCAATGACTAAAAGGAAACGACTCCATCATTAAGACCCAGACCTAATAACTGTGGGACAATTTTACACGGAAATGATTTCTAAAACTTCACTCTATGGCAAGATGGTTTTTACTTTCTTTTGGAGATTTCCTTTCCCCAAACCATCTCTCTTTTCACCAAAGAGAGAGGGAAGCAGAAATGGCATAAATTCCACTGAGAAGAATTTCATTTGGTCTCCGCATGGGTGGAGTGTGCGGGGGACCCACTACTCCGTAGAAGTAAAGATTTAGAGGTGACAGATCTTTGGAACTTGGTCATGTTATAAATCAGAGCGCTGAGCGAATTTTTTTCTTTACTTTTCAGCTTTGTAAATCTCTGAGAGTGACTAGTTGGCTCCCAGCATCAGACAAGATTTCTGGGTTTTGCTGTCTCTTGGCCCCACCTGAAATCCTGGAATGAGAAGCTCCCACCTTGCATGCAGGGGAGCGTTTGAGAGAGACTATTACACAGGCACCTGCAACGTCTCCCTTCTCTGTCCTAATCAGCGCCTCAGAGCTGTGCCATCTCTCTCTGGCACATTTTCTAAAAGCCTCTGTGCAATGCACCAAGTCCGCGCTCCTCCCATATCCTAAATACGCCAAAGCACTAGAAAGGTAGGATTATTCAAGTGAAAAAATGATTAAGCCAGCAGGTTTATCTCCAGGCACAGGCTGCCTGAAGTGAAAGCAAGGTCGCATCCTCTCCAGGGAGCGGGAGCGGTGGGAGAATTGGTCCAGACCCTGCCCAGGACTGGGGAAGGGGGCCACTGACACACTGCGCATGTGCAGAAGCGAAGCCTGGGAGCCGGGGCTCTCCCGCTCCCGCCCCTTCCGGGCCCTGTGGCTGGAGGTCTCCTGGATGATACGCGAAATCCTTGGGGTGACACATGGGCAGCTATTCGGCTGAGGCGAGTGAGGCACTCTCCTCAGGCACACAATTTATGGGCCCCCCTCCAAAACTCAGTAATCAAGATAAATAATATTTTAATGATATTTTTTAAAAAATCAAAATTAACGTAATAATCCATGCAGAACCAACCATGACAAATTTAAACACAAGATGAACAGGAGTTGGGTGGGAAGGTCCTACCCAAGTTCTGTGGATTAAGAGAAAATGACATTGCACTGACCCCAAAGGAAACCCGGGACTTGCAGGTGGCGCCCAGAGTGGGTTTGCAAGAGATTACAGCTGTTTCGTCCGCAGCCTCTGAGGTCTGGGGTCCTAAATGGCCTTCATCACTGAAATGCTGGGGGACCCTGCTTCTCCCAGTCCTGCTCTCTGGGGAGCTGGCTGTTCCCATATCTGGGTGTTAAATACAGTCAGGCACACAGGGACTTTTTCAAACAGGAAGCCAGCAAGGCCCCTGGCAGAGAGATTGTATATAGACTCTCCTTGACTCACTTTCCTGTTCATTTCCTATCCTAGCTCAATTGGATTATGTCAGGAAGGCCAGGTGCGGCCAGAGGACATTCCCAGGTCGGCCACAGAGAGGCAGTGAAGGGCAGCGTCAGGCACACTGGCCCGGGCCAGCCTCATTTTCTGGCCCCAGGGCTCCTGTCGAAGGGGCAAAGTTCTCACTCCTCTCCTCTCCCAGCGTTTCTCTCTCTCCAAGCAGGATTTGGGGAAATCACTGGCCCCAAAGTTCCTCCTGGAGCCGGAAGAATAAACACCTCCTTTGCATTTGTGAATCTGCTGGGACTTGCCAGAACTTCACAGCAAGGCATGCTTAGAGTAAAACAGCATTTTGCATAAGTTCAGCCGGCCCATGAGAAAAATACCAGCCACGCTCAGCAATTCCTAAGGCAAGGTTGCCTGTCCTAAGCCTTCAGCCCCGAAGCCCAGAGGTTGGCTTTCTAAGGCAGCCAGTATCTATGGATACCTGCACTGCCAAGTGTGCTTGGCTGCAGGGGAAATTCCTGCTTGTAAGACAAAGGCTCCATTATCCCACTGGCATGCCGTTCCCCAGGTAAGGGGGAAGGTGCAGAAGTATTTGTTCTTCTCTTTCATTCTATTTTGCAAAGCACAGCCTATCTTTACAGAGTACTGAACCTCATCCATTTCCTGCAAAGCACAAAGGAGAAATTTCACTTCTTGGCTGGTTCCCGGGCTCCTGCCTCAAGCAGGAGTGGGGTTAAGAGAACACTAAGCCCTGTACTCTAGATGGAAAGCACCAGCCTGGATCCTGCTGACACTGCCAGGGCCCCGTATGCTCGCTGGGTGCACTGCACCCTTGCAAACCCCGGGCCTTCATTGGTAAATGGAGTTAATAGGAAATAGAGGGCCTTCCCACTTCTGCAATTTAATTAACTATGTTCCTCAGAAAACAAAAAGGAGATTTTCCATGGCTTTCATCTTTCACTAGTAAAATGAGGACCCTGGATTATTAACCAAACGTGAAGTATACAAAACTGAAGGCTAAAAATTAATATCAATAATGCAAGTAAAAATGGGGTATTTTTGGTTTATCTTGTTTTTCTCTTTAAAAGACCTAGGACAGGGCTTCCCTAGGACAGGGCTCCAGTGGTTAAAAATTCACCTTGCAATGCTGGGGACATCGGTTCGATCCCTGGTCCGGGAACTAAGATCCTACATGTCTTGGGGCAGCTAAACCTGTGCGCCACAATTGCGGAGTCCATGCGCCCCTGCACTCTAAAGCCTATGCTCCACAACAAGAGAAGCCACCCCAGTGAGAAGCCCGCACACTGCAACTAGAGAACAGCCCCCTGCACGACATCAAAGATCCAGCGCAGCTTTTAAAAAAAAAAAAAAAAGACCTAGGACAGTGTCTGAACCCAATTCGCTTTGGTTACCAACTGTGACTGAGGAAACAAAATCAGGATACCTCCCCACATCCTTCTCTGTTCTTTAAGCAAGGCGTTTGTTTGGTTTTAAGAGAATTCAGCTGTCTTCTGCAGAGGCCCACCCTGAAGCCTTTTGTGGGTTGATCCCGTTCCTGTCCCTCTTTCTCCTGACTCCAAATGTCTATAAACACAGGTACCGAATTAGAACCTCGAGAAGGCAGGTTAACCCTATGAAATACCAACACGATTTGCAAAAATGTCTAAATCTTCAGGATCTGTGCCTTTTGTTAAAGGGCCAGGAAGAAAAAAGAAGCAAAGTGAGATAGAAAGTGAATATCCAATATGAAAAAGCAGATGCTAAGTGAGGGCAGGGGCTTCCCAGGTGATAAAGAACCCACTTGCCAATGCAGGAGACATAAGTGATGAGGGTTTTGATCCCTGTGTCAGGAAGATCCCCTTGAGGAGGGCATGGCAACCCACACCAGTATTCTTGACTGGACAATCCCATGGACAGAGGAGCCTGGCGGGCTATGGCGGCCCACAGGGTTGCAAAGAGTTCCACGCAACTGAAGCAACTGATCACAAGCGTTTCCTAAAAGCTTGTTGAAAGAAAAGGCTATGCTAACCTCTTGCTAAGGCCCTCCACCCTTTCATGTGGTGGCAGGGTGAACAGCCTTGTGTTTCTGGCTTTCATGACCAGTCATGGGGGTACTGGCCACACTGCACGTCTTCTTCCTGGAGCCATTCATGTCCTCCCCTGGACTGTCAGACAGTGGAGTGGGGCTCATACCCCAATCATCCACAGTTCTGAAACTGGGGAGGAGGTTCCCAAGAAATGAGGCTCATTTGGCAAAGTGTCCCTCTCTATTCCCTATACCAGGACACAGACAAGCGCTGCTAGCCTCTTGTTTGAGTGCCAACCCCAGCCAGTTCTGCATGTGCCCAGCCCCAGAGACCGCCTGGACTAGATGCTTCTTCATCAGGTAAATCCTCAAGGCTTCATGTTAAGTCATCGGAGTTTCTGAGTACTTGAGGCTTTATAAATCAAGATCAAATTAACATTCCGATGTAGGGGTCTGTGTTCAGAAGTATAAACGCACACACGTGCAGTAGTAAAAATCAGAAGCTGCCTTTTGAAGCTTACCCAGAGATCTTTCTTTCGTCTGGTTGGTGGACCTCACCACTGGAAGGCTTGCCCGAGTCCGGCTGCCTCTGGAGAAAGGACTGGGAGTTTCTCCCTCAGACATGGCTTCCAAAGAATCAGCAGATGCCTCTGATAGATGCTCCACTGGGTCGCCCAAGTTGGGAGGCTGAGGACTGTGAGAGAGTTTGGGGCTTCTTGTCTGCAAAAGGCATTTGAAAGAAAGTGGGAAAACAGATTGTTACTACTTATGCTGAAAATATTTTCTATACCATCAAGATCTGCTGAGCTGGAAGAACAACATGGCAACGAAAAACAGTCCATTGGAAGGACTGGATATAGAAATAAAGACCCAGTGGGTTGGAATCTCAGTTATGCAAGTTACTGGAAAAAAAGTTGTCCCTGAGTGAGTATTCCATTAAGGTTTTTATCACTGGACATAACAGCGCAAATGCCGATTCAACCAAGGAGTTGAGGACAAGCTACATTACAGGCTTCCCCGGTGGCTCAGATGGTAAAGCATCTCCCTGCAATGCAGGAGACCCAGGTTCGATTCCTGGGTCGGAAAGATTCCCTGGAGAAGGAAATGGCAACCCACTGCAGTATTCTTGCCTGGAAAATCCCATGGATGGAGGAGCCTGGTGGGCTACAGTCCATGGGGTTGCAAAGAGTCAGAACATGACTGAGGGACTTTCTTCTTACATTACTGGAGAGGATGATAGCAGGGACTTCCCTGGTGGTCCAGTGGTTAAGAATCTGCCTACCAATGCAGGGGACTCAGGTTCGATTCCTGATTGAGGAAGATCAACATGTCATGGAGCAACTACGTCTGTGTGCCACAAATACTGAGCTGCGTGCTCCGCAACAAGAGAAGCTATCACAGTGAGAAGCCTGTGCTGCAGTGAAGAGTAGCCGCCACTTGCTGCAACTAGAGAAAGCCTGCTCGCAGCAACAAATACCCAGTGCAGCCAATAAATAAAAAGAATGATGGCAAATTAGTTCCTTTTGCCAGACAAATTCTAGTGGTGGTTATAAGCACAGCAGATGGCACTGTGCATATTTTTATAACCTCACACGGAAGATGCCCTCACACCAGAGCAAATTGAACACAACCAGTCCTCTAAACTCCTCTCTCTAGACTGTTTCCAAAAATCAGTAAAATACAACTGTGAGAGAAATATTTCTATCACACTTGATTTCTTTTCTTTTGAGGCCGAAATTCCATAATTCAGACTATGTCTCGGTTATCACTTGGTTAAGTGTTTTGGTTATCACTTAACCTTGACAAACAGCAGGAAGTACCTATAACTCAGACACACATATACATAATTGAATTTCTCGCTTGGTTATCTATGCTGTAATGAATGTGTAAAACATTCATAATTTGCGTTGGTCAATAACATTTCTTGAACATATACTGAGCACCGTGAGCAACTGAGACAGACAGACAGATACCACATTGCCTGATGTCAAAGATTTTCAAACTAATTGGTGAAATTAGTGAAGGATCACAACACAAGATAGTGTATAATTAAGCTTACACCATGAACTGTTTGGTACGTCCATTCATCCTTTCAAAGAACACCTATCAACTGCCTAGTATATTCCAGGTACATGCTAGGTACATACTAGCACACGGTTGGTACTGGGAACAGAACGACAGATAAAACAGATGAGATCCCGCCCTCATGGTGCTTACAGGGGACAGACGCAGAAGACACTGACAGTGTGAATCCAGACTGGTGAGGGGGTGTATATACGTGGAGAACTGGAAAAGCAAGTCAACTGTGATCTCAAGGACGACGGAAGTTGGGAGAAGGGGACACGCCAGGGGCGGGATGAAAAGACGAAGGCAGCATGTGCAAAGCTCCCAAGGCAGAAAGAAAGAAGTGGTAAGCATCGGAGACCAGCAGACCCCGGATCCCACAGAGCCCTGGGGTCAAGGGGAGAATTCTCACTCTGACTCTAAGCTACCAGAGTGCCATATGAGGCAGGGAGAAGGGGGAGGGGTCAGGATCAGATACATTTTTTTATAAGATCATTTGGGCTGTTGTGTGGAGGCTGGAGGTTGTACATGTAGAAGGTCAGAGAAAAGGAGTCAGGGAAACTGGGGGGCTTACGCTGAATGAATGTGAAAGTTGCTCAGTCTGTCCGATTCTTTGCGACCCCATCAACGGTAGCCTGCCAGGCTCCTCCATCCATGGGATTTTCCAGGCAAGAACACTGGGGTGGGTTGCCATTTCCCTCTTCAGAGGATCTTCCTGACCCAGGGACTGAACCCATATCTCCCACATTGCGGGCAGACTCTTTACCATCTGAGCCACCAGGGGCTTCAGGTGTTCCTGTGTTGGGTGCATAAATATTTACAATTGTTATGTCTTCCTTTTGGAATGATCCCTAATCATTATGTAGTGCCCTTCCTTATCTTTTGTAATGTTCTTTATGGATAGGTGTTCACTGAATGAATGCCTGATCTCAGCTTTCCCCACCCCCAAAGCCCACCCCAGCTTTCATTACATGATTCCAGGCACCTTCCAGATGGCAAATGGATCCGAATCAATCAGGTGGTGAGTCTTCTCTTACTAAACTGCCAAAGGTGCTGATGGTGGTGGGATATAGGCAGCCCCAGGAGCTAGGTTTTTGTTTGTTTGTTTGTTTTGGGGGGGTGGTGGTTGTTTGCATTCCTTAATTTCCTCTAAGTTTTCCTAAGGATGCTAATGTACTTTGAAGTTCAAAACACCAAAGCACTTACTTCTCAAGGTAGGACTAACTTTGTGGGTGAACAATCGACTCAAGTGTTTAAAAGGGTTCTGGGTTTTGTTTCATGCTCTGCTGTGGCTGCCTTGAAACCTTTAATAATTTTTGGAACAAGGGCTTCCCAGGTGGCACAGTTGGTAAAGAATCTGCCTGCCAATGCAGGAGACACAAAACACGTGGGTTCGATCCCTGCTCCAATATTCTTACCTGGAAAATTCCATGGACAGAGGAGCCTGGTGGGCTACAGTCCATGAGGTCACAAAGACTCGGACATGGCTGAACACACACACTAAGAATCACACAGAGTCGGTCCTGCCTCAAGGGCACAGAACTCTTTCAGGGATGCCCAGGTGTGCCTGGCACTCCAGGGGAGCCCTTTGAGGATGGGATCATCAGCTTCTTTCCCTTTTCCTAAACGTACCAGGAGACCCGTCTTGGTAGGAGCACTACTGTATTATCTAGACATCCACACCTTGCTACAACTCTCAGGACATTTCCATAGAGGAAAACAGGAATAAGGTCAGCACAAAGTCCCTGGTATGCCCTTCATGGAGGTGGCCAGCCTGGGTGTTCCACAGGAAACTCTCAGCTCAGATGACCAACCCATGCCATAGATCCCCTGGAGAAGGAAATGACAACCCACTCCAGTATTCTTGCCTGGAGAATTCCATGGACACAGGAGCCTGGGGGGCTACAGACCATGGGGTCACAAGAGTCGGACACGACTGAGTGACTAACACAACACATTGTGACCAGAAAGACAGATGACTTATCTCTCTGCTTTGGGTTAATTTTTCCACGCAATGTCCCAAAGTAGTTTATTTTTCATAACATCTGCTTCTGTTACAAAGATCTGGATCTGGCTTTGGCACTCTTTAAGAGTATTATTAAACTTAAAAAAAAAAATCAACCCTAAATCATTGCCCAGCTCACCAAGAGTTATATAAATTCATATCATCTTCAATGAAGTAGCTACCTGGTTACTATGCTCAGTGGAATATCAAGTCAAAATGCCCTCATCCCTGACTTCGATAAGAAAAAAAAAAAAGAATATACATTCAGTTTAGCAAAATGGCCAAGTAATAATATTACTTGAAGCAGCATGAACACAATGGCAGCTTCTGCTGTCTGGTCATCTTTGCAGCCTACGGCAGACACGATGCCTTTGATGAGCTGTCATTTTCCATTGCAAAAGGCAATAATCCTTGAAGAAAATCAAAATAAAATTTCGATTTCTTGTTCAGGGTCATCTTGGTGGGCGTACGTATAAAAATAAAGATACGAGGGCTCAATCTCTTTTTTTGAAACTTCCTATCCACAGCCATTCAGTTCCAAATATAAACTCCCGCTCTCGTTTTTATGTCATTCACTTTCTCATTGCAAACTATCACTGCATATTAGCAATCTCCTCACACTGCGCTCTCCCTGCGGATGCCAGCTCGCTGCTGAGACATCATTTAGAGCAGAAAAAAGACAATGAAAATTGCTGACACTGGTGTCAGGCACTCTGTGATATGATATATTAAAGCAAAAAAGTCAAAAAGCATTTGAAACAGGGACTCAGTACTCAGCGCAGTGCAAGGCTCCAGGAGTTAAAAGGGCTGTATGTGGTTGTCGAGCTCATAATGCATATAAGGGACATTTGGGGGCCAAGAATAAAATATGTATAACAACTGGACAAGAAGTGCTATGAGGTGCATCACTGTGATAGTGCAGGGCAGAGTGAGGTTTAGCGGGTAACTGCCGACATTAAATAATGGGTCCAGAGAGGAGGAAGTGCAGAGGTGAGGAAGAGCTAGGGATGTCTGGGTGAAGTCACCCACTCATGCTTTCTCTCTGTATGACGGCAATATAGCCGTGAGAAAGGAAGGATTTTTTAAAAATAAATTAATTTATTTTAATTGGAGGATAATTATTTAACAATATTATGGTGGGTTTCGCCATACATCAACATGCGTGAGCCACAGGTGCACGTGTCCCCGCATTCTGAGCCCCCTCCCACCGCCCTCCCCATCCCACCCCTCTGGGTAGTCCCAGAGCACCGGCTTTGAGTGCCCTGCTTCATGCATGGAACTTGCACTGGTCATCTTGGAAAGAAATTTTAATAACCCAAAAATGGGTGAGAAGACACTTACACAGTTCAGATTGGTTAAGAACACAGTCTTTCTGTTGGGTGTTATTGTTGTTTTGGCTCAGGAGAAGCCTTTTCTCAGACATGCATCATCTACAGCATGGCACTGGGGGCCCCTGCCCTGAGCCTCTGAAGAAAGCTGCCCCTAACTGGGAAGCTTTGGGAGGCAGAGGATGGTAGAAACTCTTTCTGAGCAACCTGGGCAGGACTTGAGGGTCTGGACGGCTAGATTTCACTCAGCACTTCATGGACACACATGACACCAACTCACCTCCCTCTTCTAGAGGTTTCCCTAAACCATCAGGCAACCCCAAACTACCCTAAACCGGAAGTCATTTGGGGTCGTGCAGGAAGGGGCGGCCTGCATAACAAGGCCACCTGAACCCCACTCATCCATTCTAGTCTTTGCTTTTTCAAAAAAGGCTTTCCAGGGTGGCCAACTGGCTAAGACTCTGTGCTCCCAATGCAGGGGGCCTGGGTTCAATCCTTGGTCAGGGAACTAGATCCCACCTGCCACAACCAAGAGATAGCATGCTGCAGCTAAGATGGAAAATCCCCCATGCACTTCCCAAGTGTGATGATTTCAACTCAAAGTTCCAGTCAAAAATGTGATGTCAACCAAAGAGAATTTTCTAGGTGTCATGCACTCTTATGAAAGATGCAAGGAGCAAGATATTTGAAATTCACAAATATTGAATGATTCCCTGGACTTTAGCTTTCTTTACCACCCCTCCTTCCAGCTCCACTAATGTCAGAAGAATTGACAAATTGCCCCAGGGAAGGTTTAAGCTTCAAAATTTGCTCACAGAGTCCTTTCTAGAGCCACAGTGCAGTTCTTTTGCCCCCTCCTCTGCCCCTCTGGTTTCTGAAGTCTAAGTTTTCTGCTGGGTTTGGGTCTGAGGATGTGAAGACCAAGAGCTTCAATACGGCACACGGGCTTCCATCCTTACATAAACCCACCCGGTGGCCAGCCGCAGCTGCAGGAGACTTGCCATTTTCAGGCGCACCCCGAGACTCACCCTGGGGTGGGCGCCACATAACAGATTGATGTGAGAAGTGTATTAAGAGAGAGCTATACTTAGTTTTGTAACATTTATGTAGTTGTTTAGTTTGGATGGGCTTGGAGCTAACGACTTGGAGGAGAAGAAATCAGCTTTTGTTTTTTAATAGAAAACTTGGGTGCAAGCATTAAAGGGCCCCACTGGTAATACAAATGCACATGGTTCTTTAGTGTGTATTGGGTGCTTCCTGGGAGTGAATCTGTGGACATCTGTCACTTCTGGGGTAACCAGGAACTTCTGGGCCTTATAACGAGCAGGACATGTATGCACACACACCTCCCATTCTAATACCAACTTTCAACTGCACATATCTGAAATCCTCATAAGGACAGATTTAAGTTTAGCCCTGAAAATCAGCATTTCTCTTCCCCAGCTTGGACAAAGGGAATACATTTTCCTCTAGGATTTATTTTTGATGAATTATCCTTGATAAACTCAATTTATACCCTGTTTCTTCAAGGGTAATATTTCAAGCCCTTTCTCCCTCTTTCTACCAAAAGGGTACCCAGACATTTTTCATGATTTTCACCTGTGAAAACAGAAAGATGTTTGGTCTGGAGTAAAATCAGACGATTCAGCAGTTGAGCAAAGTACAACTGTGTCTTTTGTTTCCCCATTTTCCCTTCACTGTGGGTATTACTTCATTATCAGATGAGAAAGATGAAAAGGCCATGAGGCTAAGTAGTCACCACCCCTTGCCTCCCTGTTGAGAGTCGGCCACAGACGAGCCGAGTGAGCCAGGCAGAGCCCCTCCACCAACCCGCTCTCACCAAGCAAAGCCTCTTCTGCAGAAGCCAAGAAACACTTGACAAGGACATCTCTGTGCAGACACAGGGACTGCCTTGGTGGTCCAGTGGTTAAGAATCCACCTGCCAATGCAGGAGAAATGGGTTCGATCGCAGGTCTGGGAAGATCCCATATGCCTTGGGACAACTAAGCCTGGGCATCACAAGTACTGAGCCTGTTCTAGAACCTGTGAGCCACAACTGTTGAGCCTATGCGATGCAATGACTGAAGCCCATGAGCACAGAGCCCGTGCAACAAGAGAAGCCACTGCAATGGAAAGACCACACACCGCAACCAGAGAGTAGCCCCGGCTCGACACAACGAGAGAAAGCCCATGCGCAGCAGCCAGCGCAGCCAAAAAGAAATACATCTTAAAAATTGAGTTTTTAAAAAATTAAAACAGAGAAGCATCACATGACACAAACATTCTCTCTCAGTATTTGTGCATCAAATGACCCTTCTGAGATACTACCAATTTATCTTCCCTGGCAACTCAGCTGGTAAAGAATCTGCCTGCAATGCAGGAGACCCCAGTTTGATTCGTGGGTTGGGAAGATCCACTGAAGGAGGGATAGGCTACCCACTCCAGTATTCTTGCCTGGAGAATCCCCAAGGACAGCGGAGTCTGAAGGGCTACAATCCATGGGGTCGCAGAGTCGGAAATGACTGAGCGACTAAGCACACAGCACAGCTTTTCCTCGTAGTTGTCAGCTAGAAACAAAAAAATGTTGGGACGTCTACCCCTATCCCCAACTTCCTGGGGAAACTGCCAAACCTTTGTGTCCCAAGGTCTTTCCAGGGGGAAGGGCTGTGAACAGTGCCTTAATGTTACAGAGGCCACCCCGAAGAGTTCCTCTCTAGACTGGACTCAAGGTAAAGGCATTCGGAGGATGAGTCTGGGGTTGCCCACTCTTCCCCCAGTGGGAGAGGAGGAAGGCTGCTCATTGGTCAGGAAGAGGCAGGTAAGTGACTTCCCAGGGCCAAGAAGAGGATGCCAGTGTTAGTGGTGCTGGTCATGGTGGTGGTGATGCTCTTCAAATTATGGAGATCTGGATTTCATTTACAGGGAGTAGCTCCCTGTGGAGGAGGAGTGTGTGGTGTGCTCAGAGTGGCAGAAAGTGCGTGCCTTGGTTTAGCTCGGCAGACAGTCCCAAGAATCAACCAGCAAATAGACCCCCAGGAGGCTATCTGCTGAGTCCCAGGGCACCCAGAAACTTTATCCAGTTCTATCACACTCGATCCTTAGACTTTCTTTATGACCCCAAGTGATGAGAATACATTTCTTAGTAACTGCTGAAATCAAGTCAGATTAATCTGATTTACAAAAATTTAAAAATTTGATACTTCCTATACTAGATGGTCAGGGAGAAAATCTGTACGTAGTACATTTTTAATAGAATAAATCAATCTAGAAACGATTTAGAAGGCTGGTTAACAAATTACAATGGAGCCACACTATGGGATATGATGCAATCATGATCAAGGTGTTTTAAAGAATTGTTTTTCCATAATTTAAGAAATGAAAGCAAAGGACTTCCCTAGTGGCTCACTGACTAAGACTCCACACTCCCAATGCAGAGGGCCTGGGTTCAATCCCTGTCAGGGAACTAGATCCGACATGCTGCAACTAACAGGAGTTCACATACCACAACTGAAGATTGCATATGCCACAGGAAAGATCAAAGATCCAACATGCTGCATCCAAGACCCACAGCCAATGGAAGCAATACACCCAAATGTTAGCCTTGGTTTCTTTTACACAATAGTATTATGAGTAATGCAAGTGTGCCAAGCTGCTTCAGTTGTGTCCAACTCTTCTGAGACCCCATGGACTGTAGCCCACCGTGACCTCTGTCCACGGGAATCTCCAGGCTAGACTACTGGAGTGGGTTGTCATTCCCTTCTCCAGGGGATCTTCCCGACCCAGGGATGCAACCTAGGTCTCCTGCATGGCAGGCAGATTCTTTAAAGTCTGAACCATCAGGGAAGCCCTTAAAATGAAAGTGTTAGTCACTCAGTTGGAAGAAACAGCATATTGTGAGTAATGTGCTTTCTTCTTTATTCTCCAAAACGAGGGTAATACTGGGTATTATACTGGGTAAGCATAATATTTTTAGAGTGGATCACTGGAAGGGAAGACTTTCTCACAGAGCATTTAGAATCCAGAAGGATTCACATCTTCAGTGACCTGAAGGTACCCACACCCATCTCGGTCTCTCATGTGTTATCTCCTGAGGTTAGATTCCAGGTAAAAGGTTCATCCTCCCAGATGGCCCCTGAAATGAGGACACAAATTCACAGGCAAAACACAGAAACGGAGCCGCATTTCCATTCTCATGTCATGCAGACTTTTGTAGGAATCCAGAACTGCACAGACTTCCAACTTCCAAAAAAGCAACAGTTAAAACAGAAGAGCCCAGAGCCGTCCATTCAATTTTGAACATGCAGATCATGCGTTCACATTTTAAGGAAACAGACGCTCCCCTCCAGAGCTCTGACGCCATTATAGTAACCTCGTTTTAAGGCTCTTTCAATTTGACTCCAGGTAAATTAGGAATTTTAGCCATTTTCTATGATCTCTTGGATATTTTTCTACTTCCCAACCTCTTCATAATGTGTAGATTATGTGATTGTTTTATTTTTTCCTTTAAGAGGTCTGGCTGTGCCTGGAGAAGAGGACAAGGCAGGCTGACCACCAGACAAGGTGCAGCTGCTCCCACTTCCAGGATTTCTGTCAACCTGCTGACTGCCCACCTCACGTCCTACCTGGAACATAGCACAGACTCGCTTCTAAAATAATACCTTGAATCAGCTGCTCTCTGACTTCCCTTCAAAGCCAGAAAGAGGTAAATCCTATTTAAAGGCGATAAGGCTGGCTCACCATCATCTTTTTAGCGTCCTTCCATCAGCAAGTTCCAAATCTGGATCTCATTAGCTCAGCCCCCCACCCACCCCTTTCAGATGCGCGTTCCTGCAATTATTATTTAGTGGTGTGCTTCCTCTTGAAGGAGTTGATGTAAAAGCAAAGGCCGGATGAAGAATAGCGCTGTTTTCCTGTTGACCCTGTCTGTTATGTTGATGGATGCCCCTTTTCTGAAGGCATTAGCAAACAACGCTTCTTTTAGAATTTAAAACAAGGAAAACAACGTTGTCTCGTGAAAGGAGTGGTATTATTTTGTCTTATAAGGAGTATATCACATTTATAGAAAATATGTATGTCATAAAAGTCAAAGCTACATTTAAGGTTCAAGCTAATCAGAGTTAGCTACATTTGTAAATTTGTCTCCTCCTCTTAGGAGGTTTTGCCTTTCGATTTTTAGTTTATCCACCAGAAGGTAGGTGTCTCTTTATGGCAAGCTGCCTTAAATCAATCAGGTTTTTTTTCTCTCTCTCTCTTTCTCTTTACTTTTTACACAAGATAGTGTGCATTATAAACAACAGTTTCCAAGGCTCCGGCTCCTACCGTCCTCCTTGGAAGAGGCTTGGGGCAAGGCGGCAGATGCCATTGTAATTCAGAGAGCCTGGAATGCACTTAAAAGGCTTCGGGGATAAAAGGTGTCCGCCTGAGGACCGCGGTTACTACAGTGATGAAAGAAAAGGCACCTGGTTGCAGGCTTTCAAATTCAAGTAAAATACGAGTATAACACACAGAGCGCTAAATATACACCTTAGAAGGCATCCTTACGAAAGCCATTATTAAGCTCATCCCCACAGCCCAGACTTCAGTCTGGAGAGGATGCGGGGGTCCAGGCCCCGGGGTGATGCCCCTAGAGCTTAACTACCTTGCTGTGAAACTGAACAAGCTTCCCTGCTAGCAGCCTGTCCTGGGAGGTCTGAAGATGTCCATCCCCACAGTGAAGAGGACCTCGGGGAGCTGGATCAGAGGGGATACTGTGGTGCCCGAGGTCACCAAGCTTTGGGGCTTGGGGCCAGACCCTCTCCAAGGCATCCTGGGAGTAGAGGCTGGTGTTATTTTCAAACCCTCGTTTCTAAACACACATAGCCCATCACCACCACGAGCTGCCCTCCAGTTTTCCTGGAATGATTTTCAAATGAAAACACACCTTGTGAAAATTCTGAAGAGGAGCTTTTCAGGCCAAAGAATCTTTTTTGTTTTCTTTTTTGATTTTTGGCCGCACCTCACAGCATGTGGGATCTTAGTTCCCTAACCAAGGATTGAACCTGGGCCCCTAGCATTGGAAGAGCTAGGGAGATCCCAGGCCAAAGATTCTGTTTCCCTCTAGTTCTGCTACAGGAAAGAATACCAGGGTTTGGAGAGGGAAGGAAAGCAAGATTTAGAATGAGAGGACTTTCCTCTTGTTATCAGGCTGTTCTTGCAGAATGAGACTCCAATCCTGCTGTGCACTGGCAGAGCGACCCCACAGGGAAGCTCTGTGAACCTTAGTTCTCACTTTTATAAAAGCAGCAGTATCAGCTTGATGTAAAAATTGTGGTGAAGAGTCATGGAAAAAAAATTCACAGGAATCTGTCAACTATAAACGATGGAAAACGTTTAGCTGCCCTTATGCAGTACGATTCTCTTAAGGATGGTTCAAAACGGCTTGGCTCCCTACTGGAGATTCCATGGTTTGTGGGGTCCTATGTGAGGAGAGGATACAGCCCACCTCTTACTGCGACCACCTTGCCTAAAGTCGGTAAATGATTACCAACTTCAAAATAGAGATTCTGACATCCTCGGAGGCTCTGAGAGTCTCTCCTTTATCAAAGAGAAGGAAGAACATCTTCAATTTCCAACCTTAACTCTCATCCACTCCTCCTTCAAAAAAACCCTACCGTCATTGTAACTAATGTTTTTTAAAAAGCTCTTGGGACTTCCCTGGGGGTCCAGTGAGCAAGAGGTGCAGGTTTGATCCCTAGTTGGGAAACTAAGGTCCCACATGCCATGAGGTGCGGCCAAAAATTTTTTTAAAAGCTCTTGAAAAAATTCTCACATATCCCATTATTTGCTGCTGCATCAAGAGACAAAAGTCAGCGTTGATCATTTATTTCAGGCTCTAAGGAAAAAAGAATAGTGAGCGGGACTCCAAACTAGAAAACCCCACATCACGATGTCAGGTCTCTACTCTGTAAACTAACGGCAGCCTGTGAAACCACAGGGATGAGCTTATATGTTCGCTTCTTTTTCTGAGTTTCTGTTTGGCGCACGGTATGTGCACAAGGAAATCATAAAGATGTCTCTATTTTCCATGAATTACAGAAACACATGAGAACGATTAAAAACGCGTGCAAAAAATTAGTGGTGAACACCCCCTCGGAATTGAGATGGGAGGGTAGGACCACGGGTCTCTGCAGCATGCGCTGCCCAACTTTTCCTTCTGTGTCTATTTGTTTGGGCAGGAACTTTCTAGTTTGAGCTTCTGACCTTGGAAAAGATCAAAGAGACTGATTATTAAGAAAAGGAAGGTGAAGAGGTCACTGACACCTGACCGAACGGACAGGAGGTCACATAGGCATAAAAGCCAGACTGCTGGATGCTTCTTCCTAAGCATGGGTGTGTTTGGGGCCTCACAGTAAATACCAAACAGTTCTTATCTGGGAGATAATAAAGAAACAGGCCACGTTTGGGGGAATCAAAGGATGTGAGTGGCCATGTGCCAATGGACCGGTTGGCACAGGTATGCAACTTGCCAGGTTTCCAAGTGCTGGAAATTCTCCCACTTCCTTCTAGCTGTAACATTCTGAACTGTATTAGGAAACGGGGCACTAAGGATCACGGGGAAATAACATATTGACACTGACTCTGGAATCCCTATACTGTAACTTACTAGCTGTGTGGCCTTGGGCAAGTTACTTAACGTCTCTGTGCCTCAGCTTCCTCATTTATAACATGGGAACCACAGGACAACTACCCCATGGGGCTGGTGTGGGAGGTTTTAGGCTTGTAAAGTATTTAGAACACAGCTTGGTGCTAGAGATATGTCTGCCCCTATTTTAACTGCAGTTTTGTGGGGTTTTTTTTTAAGTTATTTATTGGCTGCACAGCACAGCATGTAGGATCTTAGTTCCCCACCAGGGATTGAACTTGTGCCCCTCACATTGGTAATGCAGAGTCTTAGCCACTGGACCGCCAGGGAAGTCTCCATTTTTACTATTAAGCTATATGTCAGCGACATGGTCTGGATCCCACACTGGATGTTTTGGAGCCGTGTGAAGGAAGAGTCCCAGAGCTCTGCAGGTTGTTAGAAAGCAAGGTTTGTTTTCTGCCATGAGGAAGCTGATGCGGCCGGAGCCCCACTTTTCAGAGGGGCTGAACAGATCTTTGAACTGCTGCTGCATTACTGCTGACCCTACACCTCCATCTGTGGGCAAGTACATGAAATGCTTAGAAGCAAGCATGCTATTAGTGTTCATTTTTAATATTCACTCTCACGATTAAAACAAAATGCACAAGTTTGGGAATGCTGCAAGCGTTTGGCTCCAAGAGGGTGAAACCAGGGCAGGAAAAGGAACAGACTGACACAGATTAGAACGCCACACGCAGCCGAGTGAAGGCAACGGGGCGAGGTGCGACGAGAAGAAAAGGTACTAACTCGCTGAGATGATTCAATTTTCATCAAGTACCTTTGAATGTCAAGTTCTGCCTGAAGAGAGACCAGCATGCACTGCAAAGCCTGTGTATCAGGAGAAAAAGAGAGAGAGAAAAAAATAGAAAAGAAAAAGAGTGAAAACAGGAACAGAAGAAGACTTGACCCAAAAGAATCATCTATTTGTTCACAATGAAAATGCAGCACAGTGAAGCCCTCTCCCCCAGAAGGCAGGAAGGTGGCAATTCCATCCTTAGGACTCAGAGAGATGCAGGGAAGCCAGCCCTGACTGGCAATGAGTTTCCCCCAAAATATCTCACCGTGGGCCCTTCTAAACTCCCCTGGGTCAGGGGAGAACATGTCACCCTGGCTTGCTGTCCTTGAAAGTGTCTCAAGGCTGCGGGGGAGTAACCAGAGTCGGAATGAAACTCCTTCCTCGGTTAGAATGCAGTCTGGTGGTGAGTCCGAACCTGCCATCTTGTCTGGCACTGGTCACTGGCCACCTGGCTACTTGACAAGACCAGAGCCCAGGACTCTGGGCCTGTGCTCTGCCACACAGGATGACCAGGACTTTTTCATGAAAAGATCCAAGGTGAGCTTCCACTTACAGGAACAGAAGATCAGAATTATTGTTCAGGGAACAAATTCTGACATCTGAACCTGACTGACCTTGGAGGGTGTCTTCAATTTACTAGGCTCACTGTACCGGTGTTTAAATATTTCAATTCTTGTTGATCCACTAATTTTTGTACTACTTAATTTTTTAAAAAACCATGGTGGAAAAATGGTTTAGTTTTAAAAAAAACAAAAACTTCATCATTCTCATGCAAGAAGAATGATTCACTCTTGCATCCAAAATTGGCCAATAAGAATGTAAAGCAAAGTCTTAAAGAGATGTCTATACAGACATGCTCATGGTGGCATTCTTCACAGTAGCCAGGAGGTAGAAGCAACCCAAATGTCCACCAGCAGATGACTGGATAAACCAAATGTGGTCTATACATACTGAAAGACATTCAGCCTCGTAAAGGAATCCTGTCACCTGCTACAACACTGAGTAACTTTAGAACATAATACAAAGGGAAATAAGCCTGTCATGAAAAGACAAAAACCGTATGAGTTCACTTATTTAAAGTACGTGGTCAATTCAGACAGATAGAAAGTAGTATGGTGGTCTCCAGGGGCTGGGGAAGGGGGTCCCTACATGTTTTTAATGTATGAGGAGTTTCTTCCTATTTTTTTTTTAAGTTTTTTTTTTTTTTTTTTTGATGTGGACCATTTTGCAAAGTTTTTATTGAATTTGTTACAATATTGCTTCTGTTTTTATGTTTTACTTTTTAGCCACTAGGCATATGGGACCCTAGCTTCCCAACTGGGGATTGAACCTGCGCTGCCTGTGTTGGAAGGTGAAGTCGTAATCACTGGACCACCAAGGACGTCCCATGCAGAGTTTCAATTTAATAAAGAGAAGAGTTCTGGAGACTGGCTGTATGACAACATAAATGTACTTAATGTATTGAACTGTACACTTAAAAACGGCTGAGGTGCTAAGTTTTAAGTCATGTATGTTTTTCCATAAATCAAAAGAAAAGAAAAAAAAAAGGAAAGAATCAGTCAATGAGATGTCATGGCTTGGCAGTTCACTTCATAACTTACTGCACACACATACAGATATATCTATATGGATAATCTGCATACACAGAGCCTCTAAATACCATCGTAATTGAATTATACAATATCCATGATTCATATCACCACCACAGATTGAGATATAGATATGGACTATGTGTATATTTCTTTTATCTCTGAATTATTTTGTATTATTTAGAGCCTAGTCTCCCACATATCAGACACAAATCTCTGCAAGACAAAGAACACTTGAATTCAGAGAGCTGTTACCAAATGTACAAAAGGCAGGTCTCCAGACAAGAACTGGACTAAAATATTCTATCCAGATTGCACTTAGGGGTTTAAAAAAAAAAAAGGAAAAGACCTCGAAGGAACTTTTAAGAGAAAAACAGAGTGACCCCATTAGAAGAACTGTTAGCTAGACTGACTTTCTAAAGCCCTTTTTGAGGTGAATATATTCTCGCTTGAAAGGGGAAGGTTGTTGTAGGGCGTCTGATTCATCAACTATGAAAGAAAGACCCCAATACAGACCACCAGTAATAACCCCCTCTAGGTGCATGATAAATAAAAGTGTAAGATGCAAATAGGATGACCGATCTGAAGAGTTGCTGTGGACAGACAAGAGGGGAAAGGGTACAGAAAGTCAGAGTTTCCATCTCAAGGAGATGTGGAATAAAACAGGCCGAAGGCAGAGGACCTGGGGGGACATGGCCCAGCACAGAGACCACAGAGAACGGGACGGGTGAAGGAGACCTGCGCCCTGAGGACAAGGCTGCCAGGAGGAGAGGGGCAGAGACCGCAACCTCTCTCTGCCGGTGACACAGCAACAAGCTCAGAGAGCCTGGGCAAGAGGGGACGAAGGAAGTCACCAAAGCAGCTACTGTGGGTGAGAAGCACCTGAAACTGAGGAAGAAGGGGCCAGAGAAACACCTAAACGGTTACAAGGTTCCAAACTTCAAGCAAAACCAACCCTGGCTGCATCTTTCTTGCCCTTGTTGACGGAGGTCAGGGAAACGTAAAAGGTGGAAGAAGCAGAGCAGGAAGAACCCAGGGGTCCTGGGGAGGTGGGAGCTCATCTCAGGAAATGCAATGGAGAACCTCCCTGGGGGTCCAATGGTTAAGAGAACATGCTCCCAATACAGGGGGTGTGGGTTCGATCCCTGGTCAGGGAACTAAGACCTCATATGCTGTGTGGCACCCCCCCAAAAAAAATCAAAAAGAAAATGCAATGGCTTCCACAGAGAAAGGGCTCTAGAACTTGAGGCCACAGAACCGCGAGTCTCTACAATAACATAAAATTTCTCAGGATTACAAAATGAAACTCACGGGAAACTTTTTCACTTCTTGCCAGGCTCCATCTGCGTGGAAAATGTTTTGAGCCCAACAGTAAGAAAGCAGTGAAAGAGAAGTGTATTTTATTAGGCCACTCACATACTCCCGTCAAATCAAGTGTGTAGGACTTAGAAGTCTGATTTATGGATTTTGACTATAAACTAGAAAATTGTTCCTAAAAAAAAAATAAGTAAATAGAAGGACTAAGTGGGAAAGGAGCTGAATGTCTGTGAGTCACTTCAGACAATGACAGCGATGATCAAGTATTTTAACAATATAACGAGGTTACATCCAGATTAAGGGAAATGTAACTGGAAAAAAAATGACGGGTCACCAGCGCAGGGAAACAGCTGGAGCAGCAAAAATAATAACGCTGTACAAATTAAACAGAAGGACACTTTGATTTCCTCAAAGACTCCTAATAAATCTAATAGCTATCCGAGGATGAAAATGGCAGAGAAACTACAGATGTCACTGTTACACAGAATGGTACTTGGGATGTCTTTGAAAGACCAAGTGGAGCTGGAAGGAAAAGAGGATCAACAGTTTTCATGCAGCAGACAGAACCAAAGATGAGCAACATACAGTATTTATGGGACTTCCCTGGTGGTCCAGTGGTTAAGAATCTGCCTCGCAAGGCAGGGGATGTGGGTTTGATCCCTGGTCAGGGAACTCAGACCCCACAAGCTATGAGGTACCAACTAGAGAAGCATCACAATGAAGACTGAGCACAGTCAAATAAATACAGTTCATTTGTTTTAAAAAAAAATACAGTATTTATAACAGAAAGTGGTGAGTAATATTTATTTTCTCTGTTTTGCCATATCTAAGTTTTCTATAATATAAAGCGTTATATAATAATAGAAAAAGAAGAGTATGGCTAAACGTGGCGAAAGTGCAAGTAGGTCTCTAGTGAGCAATGAGAGAAAACCTGCAAAAGATGTTGGAGGTGGCCAGATTTTTTGAATTCACCAGAAGAGCTTTGGTTTCGTTCAGAAGTTTGAGATTCTTCTAATACCACTTTTCCTTTAGTCAACTTTGACAGCTTGGGAGTGATTTAACCAGTCTGAAGACTAACTGTGGTTAAAGACAATGCATTCAGGAAAAAAAAATGAGAAGATCTAGTGAAAACATGTCTATATTGGCTTCCCAGGTGGCTCAGTGGTAAAGAATCTGCCTGCCAATGCAGGAGATGTGGGTTTGATGCCCGGGTCACAAAGATCCCCTAGAAGAGGAAATGGCTACCCACTCCAGTATCCTTGCCTGGGAAATCCCATGGACAGAGGAGCCTGGTGGGCTGCAGTTCATAGGGTCGCATAGAGTCGGACATGACTGAGCGACTGTGCACGTACAAGAGCCCGTAATTACACGGCAATGGCCGAGTTGTCCACCATATATTCCAACATGAAGCTCTAACTGCGAGAGCCTCAACTAAGATTTGCATTCATGTTTCTAAATTTACGGACACATATTTCCTCTTCCTCCTCTCTTACTGTCAAACATTCTTGTTCTTTATTTTACAAACTGAGAATTGTCAGTATTAGTTTTCACTGAGTCCAAGACTCAAGGGAAGCGAAATGCTATTTTTATCATAGTTCTGAAAGCCTACTACTGTCTTCCTGATTGTGAAGTCACATGACAGTGATTTAATTTCTTTAAGCCTGACTCTCCTGATCTGTAAGTGGGGACATTAATAGTATTTATGTCGCACAGTTGTTATGAGGATTAACTGAGATTGAGGCATAAAACACGATACATCATTCCAGGCATAGACTAAGAATGCCAATGCTAGGAATTTGAAACATTAAAAACATACACTGCATTATCAAAAAGATGCCTTAGTTAAACAAATAACCAAACAATAAATGTCAAATGTCTTGAAATTTTGCACACTGCTTTGATTTAGCCATTCTATTTCGAGCAATTAATTATAAGGAAATCTACAATGACCCACAAGAGAGCCCCACATGGCGCTGTGCTGTATATTGTGAGGTGAGCACACAATGGAACCAATCAAATCAAGCACCACTAAGGACGATGAGCAGCTGACTCTGTAACAACACAGAATAAAGTTCACACGTATAATCATGCTAGAAAACTGGCACATGTGGTTTTCTTTTGAATTTATATGCTTAGAAACAAATGGATATACAACAAAATGCTAATCCATGTGTGCTGTTGTTTTCTCGCTAAGACTCTTTTGCAACCCCATAGACTGTAGCCCACGGGGCTCCTCTGTCCATGGGATTTTCCAGTCAGGAATACTGGAGTGGGTTGCCATTTCCTTCTCCAGGGGATGTGCCTGACCCAGGGATCAAACCCACATCTCCTGCATTGCAGGCGATTCTTTCCCGCTGAGCCACCAGGGAAGCCCCGTGTCGGTTATGAGAGCATAAATGATTCTTTTATTCTTTATCTGTTCTTCCTAACAGTTCTAGAATTTACAAGTATTACTTTTGCAATTAAAAAATAAGAAATTATTTTTAAAAGTCACCTGGGATTTGGCATCAACTTACTTGCGCTTCCTTTTCTGATTTCTTCCTACCTCCAAAAAAACTTAGCATTGAGTATGAGTTATGAGTAAAACAAAAGGAGGAAAAATACTGTATTCATTAGAGAGTCTTAAAAATGGGAAGAGCGATAAGATTATATTTAAAGGCATTGCTTCTATCACTTGTAATCTTGCCGTTTTGTTTTCTCATGTTGATTAGTGTCAGTTGCACCGCAAGGCGGCGCCTTGCACTTAGCAAGTACGGTAATGCAGTAGCCAGCACGATTGAAGGAAGCAGCTGACATCCGAAACTCAGGGAACAAGACACACTCCACAGTGATTGCTTTGCGAAGTCTTCACCCTCCTCAGTATATCCTCATGGGGTCCCTTGTATTAACACAAACTCACTTTGGCCAGTCTCTGAAATAAAAACCACAATGGGCTGACTGCTTGTATAGTGACTACCAATGATGGAAGGGAAAGAGAGCTCATTTAAAATTAGTAGCCACTGTGACACAAAACAAAAGAAACCAACAGAAGTAGGTGTTGGGAAAACAGTCTTAGAAATAATTCTATCCTAAAGACACAGAATAACCTAGAGATGAAAGCAATTTCAGGTTATTCAGGGAGGGTAAAAAAAAAAAAGGTTACTCAGTTGAGAAGTGTTAGTCACTCAGTTTCCTCTATCCATGAAAGTCTCCAGGCAAGAATGCTGGAGTGGGTTGCCATTCCCTTCTCCAGATCTTCCTGACCCAGGGATTGAACTCAGGTCTCCTGCACTATAGGCAGATTTTTTACCATCTGAGCCACCAGGGAAGAGCCACCAGTTGAGAAACCCAATTGTAATATAATGCCTTTTAAAAAAGTGTTTAAAGTAATAAAGATGGAATAAAATTAGGTGGACCTGTGAGACTCTGTAACTCATGCTAAGATTTATAACCGATGTAACAATGCAGCAGACCTTTGAACAATTTGGGGTCATTACAGGCTCCCCCATCCCCCCTTGTAGTTGAAAGTTCATGTATAACTTCTGACTCCCCAGAACTTAACTACTAATACAGCCTATTGTTGACAGGGAGCCTTACTGATAACATAAACAGTTGATTAACACATATTTTATATGTTACATGTACAGCTACCTACATTTTATGCATTCATGACATATCTTTACTTAATTTTTTTTTTTGGTATTTCTAGGTTATGAGGTTCATCTGCAAGATTTTTCAAACCACTGCAAATCTCAAAAAAGTTTTCCAATATAATTATTGAAAAAAATCCACGTGTAAGTGGACCCATGCAGTTCAAACGTATGCAGTTCAAACCCATGCTGTTCAAGGGTAGACCGTAATCTTAAAATGCAGCATGAAGTCTGAGGATTCTGAAGGACAAACACACAAATTAAAAAGGCTGAAACATGTAACAAAAAGAGTCCAGGGTAGAAATCGTAAGAATTTCTGATTAAACTTCTGATTAAATAAAAACCTTAAGAAATCTTAAGAATTTCTAATTAACTAAAAATCCTCAGTAATTCTGTAGTGAATTTAGGACAATGATTAGTAATATGACTTTTGGCAGGAAAACTGGGCTTGAGCCTCAGTTCTAATACTTAATATCTCTGAGACCTTGGGATGCTATCTTGGGCCATGTACCTTGGAAATGCCACCTTCCTTGGTCATGTGTAGTTTCATTATCCATAAGATAGTAGAAATAGTAATAATAAGACATAAATTATAGTTTGTTGTATGAAATAAAGTAACTTATGAAAAATGCTAACCCCAGTGCTTAGCATACAATAAGGCAGCACCTGGTTTAATAAGAGCCTGAGTGGGACTTCCCTGGCAGTCCAGTGGTTATGACTTCACCTTCTAATGCAGGGAGTGTGGGTTTGATCCCTGGTCAGGAAGGGAAGATCCATGTTTCAAAGCCAAAAAAAACAAGACATAAAACAGAAGCAATATAGTAACAAATTCCTCAAGACTTTAAAAACAGTCCACATCAAAAAAATCTTAAAAAAAAAAAAAAGTCTGACAAATAATAGGATTACCACCACTCCTGTGCAGTATGTAGCTAAGAGAAGTATCTGAACACCTCTGTGAAATGTTGGGAAGGAGTCTGATTTTAAAAAACAAATAAACTTAGTACCTGTATGCATACAATGGAGTGCTGGTCTTCAAAGCAGTGGGTTTGCAGGGTCACACAGTTACTTCTGTGACCTTGCCGCTGTCTGCAAAGAACGGATTGTGAAGGAAGCAAGTCCACCTGCCACGTGTAGGGCCCCCAATTCAGCCAGTTCCTCCTGGAGCCGCACCATGATTCATGGTGGGCAGCCACGGGTGTCACGGGGACTCCAAAATATTCTAAGACTAATGCTGCTCATTCACCTTCAGTTTAGTGTTTTCAATCTCCACCCTTTCTACCACCTAGAGCAGGAGACCTATGAGATGCAACAGATCAATGAGAGATCTGATATAGTCAGTTCTCATGGAAATGAAAGGTACTTCGCGCACCTCTTTGCAAGAGTGACTGGCATCTAGGAAGAGACCTCCCAATTCCATTCCTGATCCTCCACGTTCCCACATAACAGAGGGGGAAACAGTGACTTGGAAGTACATCTGCCAAGTGACACACAATGTTTGGGATGAGTTAACCCAGGTCATCCCCACTAGGGTGACAGGTGTTTCCCCACCAGGTATAGCCTACGGCCACCCCAATGACCGCAGGACTCTGCTTGAGCCCTCTAGAGGACTCTGCTTGAGACATCCCTTGAGGACTCTGCTGACTTTTCCTCCACAACATTTAATACCACTGGAAACACTTGAGTCTTAACATACTTAGCTGCTTCTTTTCCATCTCCTTGGCCCCCTACACACACACACACACACACACACACAGGCACACAGGCACACACGCACGCATGCACACACACAAATGTGACCACCAAGAAGTCAGGGTACCTCCAGGTCTCAGATTTCCCTTCTAGGATGAATGGATGGAAGAAGGCTGGAGGAGGTAGTAGTCTCTGGGAGCCTGAGCTTCCTGCAGCCTGGACCATCAACCACCTCATTGGGTCTGAGGAGTTCAGACACGTGTCTCAGGGGCTATTCTTACGCCCAGCAGGCTACAAGCTCAGCCACACTTAACACCAGCCTCTCCAGCCCACCATGGGTCCTTGCTCCATCGAGAGCATTCCAATCCATCACCCCTGCTCCCCCATGCTTTTGTGCTCCTTGGCTGCTCTCTCTCACACCTTCTTGAAAGGAGGAAAATCTCCATCAGATATGGAATTTCTGTTTGGCAGGGTTTCCCTTCCATTTTCACCAAAACCCTCCTCCCCTGGAACATGAAACTCAATCAAAAATTCTCAAGAAAAAAAGACCTTCCAAACCAGAGGTTTCCATGTCTCCCTCATTATACAAAGGCTTTGCAATACATCCCACGCTCGCTTTAATACGGGCCTGTCCAGAAAGCTGCTACAGAGGAATTCGGCTTCGTGGTGGGATGGAGTGCCAGTTAACACTGGCCTCGGCTGTGATCTGACTAGATCTTGCCTTGGGAGCGGCCTTCTCGTGCTCAAGACCTTAAGAATTTGAGGGGGAGGGGAGGAAATAAATCAGAAGCTTGTGATGAACACACACACACTACTGTATATAAAATATGTAACTGGGGCTTTCCTTGTGGCCAGGACTCCAGGCTCCTGACACAAGGGCCAGGGGTTCTATCCCTGGTCAGGGAACTAGACCTCATATGTCACAGCTAAGACCCAATGCAACCAAATAAAATAATTTTTTTTTAAAAGATAGATAACCAACAAGGATCTACTACTGTATAGCTTAATATTCTGTTGCAATCCCATGGGCTGTAGCCCACCAGACTCCTCTGTCCATGGGATTATCCCAGCAAGAATACTGGAATGGATTGCCATGCCCTCCTCCAGGGGATCTTCCCAACCCAGGGATTGAACCCAGGTCTCCTGCACTGCAGGCGGATTTTTTTTTTACCATCTTCTAAGGGAAGCCTCCTAATATTCTGTAAGAATGTAAACGAGAAAAGAATCTAAGAAAGAATGAATATATGTATAATATATGTATATATATATAACTGAATCACTTTGGTGTACATTTGAGATGCACACAACACTGTAAATCAACTATACTCCAACGGAAAAAATCTTAAAGAAATTTTTTTTTAAAAAAAGAATTTTCATAGGGAGGAGAGGTGGGAGAACTAAATTTTAATAGGGAGGGGAAGTGAGGTAAAAAAACGGGGTCCTCTATTAAGTCCAGTTGAGAATGCAATTCTGATTCTCCTTTTTCTCCCACAGGAAAGGGACCCAGAGTTGGAGACCTCTTGGATCCCCAAACCTGCCTCAGAAATGCACTGATTCACACACCCCAGGTGCTGGTGCCCAGATCCACTGCAGGACACGTCTGAGTGTCTTGTCTTTGTTGACCTACAATGAGGAGGGGCTGGCCCTTTCACACCCATCTACTCTGGAAGCTTCCAGGATGACTGGCAGAGATATTTCAGGGAAAGGGAGTGTCCTGTGCACACTTTGTGTGTTGGGGGGTAAGACTCAGTGGTCCAGAAAACCCTGGCTGACAGTAGATGCCCATGCAACACGACACAGGCATCAGCCTGGGCCTCTGCCTTCAGTATAAAACAAAGAGTTTGGGATTTCTCTGATAGTCAAGTTGTTAAGACTTCATCTTCCGACGCACGGGGTATGGGGTTCAATCCCTGGTGGGGAAGCTACGATCCAATATGCCTCCCATTCAAAAAACCAAAACATAAGACAGAAGCAATACTGTAACAAATTCAATAAGGACTTTAAAATGGTCCACATCAAAAGACCTTTCAAAATTAGAAAAATACATAAATAAAACAGAGACTCAACCTGTACCACAGAGCTTAGCTTTAGACTTGGCTGCCTCTCAACACCAGAGAGCCCCCCTCACAGTCATTCCCAAGGAAGGCTAAGCACCTTGGGTCAGAGCTGCAAGTCCTCCATCACCAAGCCTCCCAGTGCAGGTGGGAAGAACCTGAAGCCAGAAGCTCCAGGGTTCTGCACTTGTTGACTGTCTTCCTTTGAAGGAATCGCTTAACCCAACACTGGGTTTGTACAGGGCCCATTAAACCACTGGGTCTCCCTTTGTTGTTGTTGCTTAGTTCCTCAGTCGTGTCCGACTCTTTGCGACCCCGTGGACTGTCGTCCTCCAAGGTCCTCTGTCCATGGGACTCCCCAGGCAAGAATACTGGAGTAGGTTGCCATTCCCTTCTCCAGGGGAATTTTCCAGACCCAGGGATTGAACCCGTGTCTCCTGTGCTGGCAGGCAGATTCTTTACCACTGAGCCACCTGGGAAGTGAGGTCTCCTTTCCACATCTGCAAAATGACAACAGCCATCCGGCTGACCTCACGAGGTCACCAAGAAGCACCAACGAGGTAAATGAGACAAAAGCACTGAGAAACTGTAAAGCTCTAAAAATAACAAAGCAGCAGTGTTGTTATTAAGGAGCAGAGCTTGAGGCATGCACACGGAGAAAAGAGCTGCTACCGTGTTTTGCTGCTTAAGAAGGAGTCTGGCGGTGTCTGTCCCCACCTGCTTGGCGGCAGGGACACAAGACCTTCCATACCCAGCCTCAGGTCGGCAGCGGACCAAAGTCCTGATGGTGGATGTCAGCTCTGCCGTCCCCAGTTGGGGGCCTGGGCCACGATGAGAGACTTGCTGTCCTGAGGTCTCGAGACCCTCCTTCCCACGGAATTGCACACTTTTCTGACCCCGACCTAATTCTAGGTCAGATCTCCGGTTCTCTGCTGCCACACACGTGTGGATTCCAGCAGGCAGCGCTTGGCCAGCCTTCCCACGCCCACCAGCCCACGTTCCTGAGAGCTCAGTGCAGGCCTCTGGCCTCATTTCCCAGCTTCTGGCCTATTAACCTCCAGAAACAATCCAAATACCTTTTCGGAGCTGAAAATTACTATGAAAACAAGCAAGCTTTACTGGCAGATAAAAATACCTTCTTATAAATATACTCTTTGTAAAAAAAAAAATAATAATATACCTTAGCAGATCAATGCTTTATTTTTTGCTTTTATTTTTCAGCCTGCATGGCATGTGGGATCTTAGTTCCCCGACCAATGATCAAAACCATACCCCTTGCAGTGGAAGGGCAGAGTCCAACCACTGGCCACCAGGGAAGTCTCACAAATACTCTCCTTGACAGTTCCATTTCACTGCTAATAGCCAACACCCAAGATGATGCTGTGAAAGTGCTGCACTCAATATGCCAGCAAATTTGGAAAACTCAGCAGTGGCCACAGGACTGCAAAAGGTCAGTTTTCATTCCAATCCCAAAGAAAGGCAATGCCAAAGAATGCTCAAACTACCGCACAATGCATTCATCTCACACACTAGTAAAGTAATGCTCAAAATTCTCCAAGCCAGGCTTCAGCAATATGTGAACTGTGAATTTCCAGATGTTCAAGCTGGTTCTAGAAAAGGCAGAGGAACCAGAGATCAAATTGCCAACATCCGCTGGATCATCAAAAAAGCAAAAGAGCTCCAGAAAAACATCTATTTCTGCTTTATTGACTATGCCAAAGCCTTTGACTGTGTGGAGCACAATAAACTGTGGAAAATTCTGAAAGAGATGGGAATACCAGACCACCTGACCTGCATCTTGAGAAACCTATATGCAGGTCAGGAACCAAGAGTTAGAACTGGACCTGGAACAACAGACTGGTTCCAAATAGGAAAAGGAGTACGTCAAGGCTGTATACTGTCACCCTGCTTATTTAACTTATATGCAGAGCACATCATGAGAAACGCTGGGCTGGAAGAAACACAAGCTGGAATCAAGATTGCTGGGAGAAATATCAATAACCTCAGATATGCAGATGACACCACCCTTATGGCAGAAAGTGAAGAGGAACTCAAAAGCCTCTTGATGAAAGTGAAAGAGGAGAGTGAAAAAGTTGGCTTAAAGCTCAACATTCAGAAAACGAAGATCATGGCATCTGGTCCCATCACTTCATGGGAAATAGATGGGGAAAGAGCGGAAATAGTGTCAGACTTTATTTTTCTGGGCTCCAAAATCACTGCAGATGGTGACTGCATGTCACAGCCATGAAATTAAAAGACGCTTACTCCTTGGAAGGAAAGTTATGACCAACCTAGATAGCATATTCAAAAGCAGAGACATTACTTTGCCAACAAAGGTCCGTCTAGTCAAGGCTATGGTTTTTCCTGTGGTCATGTATGGATGTGAGAGTTGGACTGTGAAGAAAGCTGAGCGCAGAAGAATTGATGCTTTTGAACTGTGGTGTTGGAGAAGACTCTTGAGAGTCCCTTGGACTGCAAGATCCAACCAGTCCATTCTGAAGGAGATCAGCCCTGGGATTACTTTGGAAGGAATGATGCTAAAGCTGAAACTCCAGTACTTTGGCCACCTCATGCGAAGAGTTGACTCATTAGAAAAGACTCTGATGCTGGGAGGGATTGGGGGCAGGAGGAGAAGGGGACGACAGAGGATGAGATGGCTGGATGGCATCACTGACTTGATGGACATGAGTCTGAGTGAACTCCGGGAGTTGGTGATGGACAGGGAGGCCTGGCGTGCTGCGATTTATGGGGTTACAAAGAGTTGGACACGACTGAGTGACTGAACTGAACTGAAGAGAGTCATCCCATTTCTTCAATTCAAAAGTAGATGAATATTATTTAAACAGACAAGGAACACAGGCTATGATCAATTGGTAATTTGTGTGATCAAACATCACCATGATAATAAATACAATGTAACTGGGGCCATAATTACAAATTAGTCTTTTTCACATTGCATTTAAGGTAAATAATCTGTGGTGAAACAAAAACACCAACACCACTACTAACAACAAAACCCCAGCAACAGCTCTCTAATATGATGTTAAGATTACAGGAATAGAGTTCATACATTCTTCTTGCTGGGTGAATACTTCTGAGGGTCAGTTTTAACATCCAGTCAAATCTTTTGCTCATAAAGTAAGTAAAGATTTCAATATTTTAAAACAGAAGGTTGGATTTAGCAGTTCTTCTGGAAGAAGTTTAATACGTGCACCCCTAATTACAATGAATTAAAATAGAATGTGTGCACATAACAATTCAACTCTAAACAGACTTCGCTAATTGCTTGGAAACAGCAGAAGCCAAAAGTTGAAAACCGGCTCTAAGTTACACAAACAGCCTCTGGCCTTACACTGAAAAACTGAGAGAGTGCAATCAGAAGAGAGAAAAGAGCCCTTTAGCAAAATTAGAAGTCGTAGAGCTCCCGCTCATCATCACAGATACGGAATTTGGGGAGCTGGGTGCAACCACAGTTCACAAACAATCAGCAGGACACTGAGTGATGCCATTCAAAAGCTTTAAGAAAACTTTACGTGAATGAACCAAGAGTCTGTCATACAGAGTCAGAAACAGAAAACCAAGTATCACATATTAACACATATCTATGGAATCCAGAAAAATGGTGCAGATGATCCTATTAGCAGGGCAGGATAGAGATGCAGATATAGAGAACAAACGTGGACACAGCAGGGAAGGAGAGGGTGGGGCGAGCTGAGAGTGTTAGTGCCGACATTACACACACCACCATGTGGACAACTGACGGCTAGTGGCGACCTGCCGCACAGCACGGGGAGCTCAGCTCTGTCCTATGATGACCTTGAGGTGTGGGATGGGGCGGGGTGGTAGGCCCAAGAGGGAGGGGATAGAGATATAATTATGACTGATTCATGTTGATATACATGGAGTTCCCAGGGGACGCTAGCGGTGAAAGGACCCGCCTGCCAATGCAGGAGACTTCAGAGATGCCAGTTTGATCCCTAGGTGAGGAAGATTCCCTGGAGAAGGAATTGGCAACCCACTCCAGTCTTCTTGCCTGGAGAATCCCATGGACAGAAGAACCTGGCAGGCTATAGTCCATAGGGTCGCAAAGAGTCAGACATGACTGAAGAGACTCAGCACAGCTCAGCACATGTGGATGTAGAGCAGAGACCATCACAACATTGAAAAGCAATTATCCTTCAATGGAAAAAAAAAAGAGGGAGGGGACATGTGTATACTTAGAGCTGATTCATATTGTTGTACAGCAGAAACTAACTCGGCATTGTATAGCAATTATTCTCCATTTAAAATTTTTTTTAAAGTTAAGAAGATTACCAACTACCCTTCCAGGAGAAAGGCATAAAAACGTTAAAGAACTCCCTTCACACTCTTCCTATCCCAACTTCACAGAAATACATTGAAAATATATGTTGGAAGAAATCTGATGAGCAATAGGTTGAAAGAGAAAGATAAACAGAAATGGTGACTCACAAACAAGATACAGAGCTATTGCAAAGGTGGTTTTCACCATAAACAAGCTCCAGATGGGTCACAGGCATTTCCACCTGGATCATCTGTTTGGGTTGCCCCATCTCCTGTCCTTGAGAACATCAGGCAGGGGCAATGCTAGAATGTCAACACCATGGGTTCAAGTGGCCTTCTCTTCCTTCCTCTTCAGGAGATTTAGTTTGGCAGTTTTGAGGTAAAGTGAAGGGATGAGGGAACTGCAGGCATGGAGCAGAGGAAACCCACATCAATGAGATGAGTGAATCTCATTGGTCTGAATACATCTTGTGTGGACCAAGCCTCTCCTCTGCCTCGAAGACTCCTGAAGCTGCCGTGGGTCTGAGGCTGCTGAGTAGGCATATGGGGTCATTCTAGCGCTCGTGGGGGAGAGAGGGCTCGACATCATTTCCATCTTCCAGCACTCCCTGGAGAATCTCAACAAAAAAACTGGCCAGCCTCCATCCCTCCCACCCGCAGATCCCTGCCAAGTCACATTCCCTCCTTGGGTCTGCACCCCCAGGCAGGAGGATTTAGGACAAAGTGGAAGAAGGTCACTCCCACTTTGCAGGCTATTTGCTCCATGGAATTTCAACTCTCAGCCAGGGATGTCTGGCATCGAATCTCCCTCTTTTTGATCCCCTGGCCTCTCTCATAATTTACCAAGTATCATGATGGCCTTCTACATCCTTCATATAAAGTTAATAAATCCCACTTGCATAGCAGCAGCTAAAGCACAGCAGCAGTTCCTTGGCCTCTGGGTCCAGTCACTCACTCTTTCAAGGCAAGACTGCAGAGCAAGGATAACCTTGAGTCTCCACTGACTCCTAGATTGACATTGACCTTCTCAACATTTTGAGATGCTAAAGAAAAGCTTGAAAATCAGAGCAGAGGGCAGAGTTGAAGCAGATAGAGCATTTGACTGGCTGGCATTTAAAAAAGATTATATTTTTAATGGAATGGTGGGACTCTGGCCACCATAATCTACAGCAGGCAGATCAGCGCCCACTTATGAGAAGCATAAACCACAGTTTTTTAGGTTTACACTTAAAGTATACACCATACCTGGCAATTCACTGATGCATTAATAGATGCAGAACTATTATGCTGCTCATGACTGTTCCGCATGGAACACTGGAAAGAAGACAGGCTTTCTACGCACTCAATTGCTCTAAAGGTTATCTTGTTGAGTCCCCTCTCCTCTCCACTCATCATGCAGACCTTCCATCAGCTGAAAAGACATGATGGAATCCAGTGTTCAGCTCTATTATAGATCCGTCTGCTCACTTCTTTCCCGCTCCAGTGTCGGCTCAGAGGAGGAAGACAGGCTTCCCTGGGGCATACAGAACCATCATGCTAATGACCAGCATCTGCCACCCATGAACAAGGGAAAGCAACTCAGCTGGGCAAGGGATCCATCCCAGCAGTGTCCAGAAGGTTCATTCCTGACACTGAATTGCATTACACACCCAGGCAGGTGAGCACAGCTATTCCCCATCATGTTACCAGCTATCAGTGTATCAGGTTGGCCCATAAGTTCATTCAGTTTTTTCCATAAGATATAATGGAAAAACCTGAACAAACTTTTGGACCAACTCAATATATGGACCCTTGTCCTCGTCACGAATGACAAGGGCAGGATCTGACTTGTAAGCAGACAGGATGGTAGCTTGTGGATGAGTTGCGAGAGGAAGAGGGTGATTTTGTGGACACTAAGGAATCATCATGTTGTTCAAAGAATGCCCCACCAACTGGCCGGTGGAACCTGTAGATCTCCAGCTCCATGGTGGGCTAAGCAGGGGCTTTGGACTCCATCATTAAAAGTGCAGATACACCTGGGAAAGAAACAACAGTAGCCTTATCAGATAGTGAGACTTCCTTTCTTGAGAGGAGATTTTGATAAGATGTAGGAAACAGGAATCAGGAATGAAATTACTGGTGCAAAGGTGACTATTCCTGCTGTATTCAGGGAGCTCAGCTCAGTACTCTGATGACCTAGGTGGGGTGGGATTGGGGGTGGGGGGCGGGTAGGAGGAGGGAGATATATGTATATATAGCTGCTTCACTTTGTTGTACAGCAGAATCTAAGACAAACATTGTAAAGCAACTATATTCCAACAACAAAAAAGGCAACTATTCCTTACTTCATTGTTTTTCACAAGTTCATGAACCTAGACCCAAAGTGAGAAAAATTCAGTGCTCTCCTGGGCTCTCCAACTCCCCTTCCCCAACAGGACAAATCTCCCCCACCTTACCATGGGCAACAGGAGCAGACTGTGGTCCAGACTGTTAGTATCCCTCTCCGGCCCACAGCGGTGGAACATAGCTTCAACCCACCCATGTGGTCAATGACCAAATGGAGACAAGAATGATGCTGACCCTGGACTGTGCTATGAAGGGCACAGTTACAGGGACTGACAGGAGCTCCAGAAAACAATGAAACGGGGCAGGGGAGAAAAGGAGGACTCTTAGACGGGAAGAAAGGCAGCCAGATAGAAATTTGTGAAGAGTTAGATTCCAAAAATCTATTAACAAGTCACATATTCACTCTTCCAAAAAGTAACAGTTAAAATATATGGCCCATTAGGTCTGATCAACCATAAACATCACGTATCTACTGTCAGCTAGCTCCAGTGAATGTAGGAGGACACGATTTGGAAACCATCTGTTTTATGAAGTTTCTTTTGGTCCCAGCACTTAACCTCATGCATGCGAACAAGACTAAAATGGAGACTCACTAACACAGTACAGAGGAAATTCATATCCTATCTCAAGGTCAACTCAATGGGTAAAAAAATTCACTGTGTCCCTCCAGAGATGTCAAAATTAAATAACAGAAGCAGAGTTTTCTGGACGCTTCTCCAAAGGAGAGTTTTTCTTAATTATTTGCATTTTATGGTCATCTTGGGTAGTCTGAACTGATCATGAAAACGCATCAAAAGCATGTAGTCCATAAAAGACTTTCAAAAAATACAACAGGCAAGACAAGTTTATCAAATGACCATTAGAACTAAAATGCAATGAAAAAATTATCTTTACATACAACAGAAGTCAGACTGAACAATTTTGCTTTGGTTATTTCATGGTCTCAATCAGACCGCCTCCCTTTCCTTCCAATTTCATAAAGACGGCCCCATGACTGCTACTGGAATTACACGATATAGAAGATTATTATCCTTCTGAGTTGATGTCATCATTGCTTGGAAGCCAGGTCATAGTTTTTAAAACCAGGAAGCATCTGCAGTGTATAAAATTACTTTCAACTTCTGTAGCTTCTAGGCCTAAAGCCAAAAAGGTAATGAGTTACCTCAAAAATATTTTCTTCTCTTTCTTTAACAACAACAAAAAAATATGTATGTGGAGAGCAGGGATTGAAGCAAAAAGCAATTTACACCACGTTATCCAGGGGTGACAAGTAACTGCGTATCAAGCCTGCTTTTAATCTTATTTTCTCTTACCTGTCTTTACCTCCAAGATCAGAATTCTTTTCAAGCCCCAATTCTTCATCCTTTCGACATCAGTCCCCCAAGGCCTGCTCTTTAGCTCTGAGGGGTTAAAGACACTCCAGGCCCACAAGCTTTTCATTACTGATTAAATATCTTTTCTGCTGACCATATTGCATGTGGACTTGCCAACGATCTCTATTCGGGAGAGGGACTCAATTCTTTATAAGAAGAAAAAGCACTTGGTGCTTTATTTCTCCACGAAACTCTCATAATCAAAAAACGTTCCATGCATCTACCAAGTGACTCATTTTTCCTTAACGGCTTTCAGATATTGGCATGCCCCTTACAGTGTTTACAATTCCATCACTCCTAGCAGAGCAGGTAACACAGCCTCAGGTTATATGAGGAAGGCGCTGCATCACTGCATCTGGTAGAACAAGCTAGCCAGGCACAGGAGGGTGTCTGAGAAAGGGCACAGGCTCGGAACTAGATCGTCCTAGATATATATATATATGGTCTACCAAATAACTTTATTTTCTGGGGCTCCAAAATCACTGCAGATGGTGACTGCAGCCATGAAATTCAAAGACACTTGCTCCTTGGAAGAAAATCTATGCTAAACCTAGACAGTATATTAAAAAGCAGAGGTCCATATAGTCGAAGCTGTGGTTTTTCCACTAGTCATGTATGGATGTGAGAGTTGGACCATGAAGAAGGCTGAGTGCCTGAAGAATTGATGCTTTCGAACTATGCTATTGGAAAAGACTCTTGAGAGTCCCTTGGACAGCAAGGAGATCAAACCAGTCAATCCTAAAGGAAATCAACCCTGAATATTCATTGGAAGGACTGATGCTGAAGCTGAAGCTCCAATACTTTGGCCACCTGATGAGAAGAGCTGACTCATTGGAGAGGACCCTGATGCTAGGAAAGATGGAGGGCAGGAAGAAAAAGAAACGACAGAGGATGAGATGGTTGGATGGCATCATCTACTCAATGGACATGAGTTTGAGCAAACTCAGGGAGATAGTGAAGGACAGGGAAGACTGGCGTGTTGCAGTTCATGGAGTCGCAAAGAGTTGGACATAACTGAGTGACTGAACAACAACAACAATCAAATAACTTAGCCTGGCTGAGCCTTGGTCTTCTCATCTGCAAAATGGGAATACCACCATGTAGCTTATCCAGAGTTTCAATGAAGCGTAAATGAAATCATTTCTGTGCCTGGAGATGGTCCACACTCAACAAATACTTTTGCTTCGCTCATTCTCCAACTTCTCTTCAAAAAATCCTGCTGGAACACACCCAGATGTATGTGGATTCCCAGGCTATGGCAGGGTGGTTTTCTATATTACACAGTCTGATTCTGCCTTCAATCTCTCCCAGCATCAGCATCTTTTCCAGTGAGTCAGCTCTTTGCATCAGGTGGCCAAAGTATTGGAGTTTCAGCTTCAGCATCAGTCTTTCCAATGAATATTCAGGACTGATTTCCTTTAGGATTGACTGGTTTGATCTCCTTGCAGTCCAAGGAACTCTCAAGGGTCTTCTCCAACACCACAGTTCAAAAGCATCAATGCTTCGGCGATCAGCTTTGTTTGCAAAGTAATGTCTCTGCTTTTGAATATGCTGTCTAGGTTGGTCATAGCTTTTCTTCCAAGGAGTAAGCGTCTTTTAATATCATGGCTGCAGTCACTATCTGCAGTGATTTTGGAGGCCAAGAAAATAAAGTCTGTCACTGTTTCCACTGTTTCCCCACCTATTTGCCACGAAGTAATGAGACCAGATGCCATGATAAATATATTTAAGTATAAATAAGATATATAAATATATACTCATATAAATAAGAGTATTTATGCTCATAAATACAAACTAAAAAGAAAAGAGGTATCTGCTGTGAGCATATACTCAAGATCAATCAATAAGTCCATTTGCTACACTGAAAGTGAAAGTTGCTTAGTCGTATTTGACTCTTTGTGACCCCCATGGACTATATAGTCCATGGAATTCTCCAGGCCAGAATACTGGAGTGAGTAGCCTTTCCCTTCTGCAGGGGATCTTCCCAACCCAGGAACTGAACCCAGGTCTCCCGCACTGCAGGCGAATTCTTAACCAGCTGAGCCACCAGGGAAACCCAAGAATACTGGAGTGGGTAGCCTACCCCTTCTCCAGCAGATCTTCCTGACCCAGGAATCGAACCAGGGTCTCCTGTATTATAGGCAGATTCTTTACCAACTGAGCTACCAGGGAAGCCCATTTGCTACACTACTCTGTTTTAAATCTTTTATCTCTTGGCCATGCTGCACAGCACGTGGGATCTTAGTTCTCCAACCAGAAATCAAACTTGCTTCCCCTGCATTGGCAGTGCAAAGTCTTAACCACTGGGCCACCAGGGAAGTCCCATGCTACACTATTCTAAACCCACTGCATCGATGAGCAATTACGATGCATAAGCACTTACATATTTCTAGCTGTCCATATATATCAGGTTACGTATCAGGAATGTTCCCCAAAGTTGCAGAACAGTCAAACAAATTTTAATGGAATTAGTTCTCATTTCTTAGCTAATTATCGGACTTATCTTTTTATTCGTACTTTGTCTTCAGTTAAAATTCTGCCATTTAATATACAGCTGTGAGATAATTTGAGTCGAGTATGTCAATGTTGAAATGAACTAAAGTCACTTCTGTCTTAGAAGTAACTTGACTGGTAATCCTTTTAGGATAAGAATAACCAAACCTTGATTGCATTGGGTGAGCAATTACCTCTTAGTTATATAGCAGTGTTCTTAAAGCCAAGGAATGATATGTGAACCGCATATATAAAGGGGTCCTATCCTGTTTATTCACCTCAAAACTCAGCATTTCTTCATAAAACTCACAAGGAGTTTGAGTATCTTTCTGGGTATGGGTGTGCTTCCTATTTTGGATTTTTAAAAAATTGTGCTGTCTCTTTATTCTATTACATTTTTCATTCTCCCTCTCCCCATGCGAATAGCGTAATCCCCAGCTATGAAAACAAAATTGTGATGTAAAGACTTATGGCTTTTTCCACGGCATAACCCCGACCATTAATCTCCCACTCGCCCAGTGCCAAGAGTGGTCAAAGCTGGCACGTATGTAAAAAATAAATGTACCAAGTTTCCATGTCTTTCTTCCTCTGAGAAATGTGAGGCAAGCGTTGAGGAAAGCGGTACTCCAGGTCAAAGGATGTGAAACAATCCAAACGGTCCCCTTCCCCCCATTCTCCAGCCCTCTGAGTGTTTATCTAATGGAGCCTTCCAGAGTGTCTGGTGAGAAAGATCACGTACTGTGTCTTTGAGGAAATAAACTCACATCTCACGCTTAGAGGCCTGAAATGTCTGTGGAAAACATACCTTTGTGGATCCCAGGTGGAGGCCAAGCAGTTGAAGAAAGTAAACACCAACACCTCTCACCGAGTGGCTGCCACCTCTGTCCTTCGACTCCTTTCACAAAGGCTGCGGTTGCCCGAACTTGACGTCAGGGAGACTTGAGGTCTGAAGACTACTTAGCAATTGCCGTAAATGTTTTTAAAGCAATCGTCTGGACGACTGCTCTGTGCCTGAACACGTACTAACCCAACTCACGGTTACTGATAATAGTAAAAGTCTAACCAGGAAGTCTCTTCAGATTCTAAAACTATTCAGCTGACATGTAATCACATGGGTAACAGCACTGTGCGTATATTTTACTAATGAAAAATGAACAAAACCTGAACGCCCACTGACACACAAACAGATAAACAAAATGTGGTCTATACACACAATGAAATATTATTCAGCCTTAGAAGAAAATTCTGACACATGCTACAGTACCGATGAACTTCAAGGACATTATGTTCAGTGAAATAATACTGCTGCTGCTGCTGCTGCTAAGTCGCTTCAGTCGTGTCCAACTCTGTGCGACCCCATAGACAGCAGCCCACCAGGCTCCCCCGTCCCTGGGATTCTCCAGGCAAGAACACTGGAGTGGGTTGCCATTTCCTTCTCCAATGCGTGAAAGTGAAAAGTGAAAGTGAAGTCGCTCAGTCATGTCCGACTCTTAGCGACCTCGTGGACTGCAGCCTACCAGGCTCCTCCGTCCATGGGATTTGCCAGGCAAGAGTACTGAAGTGGGGTGCCATTGCCTTCTCCCAGTGAAATAATAAGCCAGTCACAAAAAGACAAATACACTATGATTCCACTTATGTGAGGTACTCAGAGGAGTCAATTCACAGAAATTGACAGTAGAATGTTGGTTGCCAGGAGCTAAGGAAAGGGGACTGGGGAATTGTTCTTTAAAAGGTATAGTGTTTCAGTTTTACTAGATGAAAAAGTTTTAGAGATTAGCTGTATAACACTGCAAATATACTCAACACTGTTGAACTGTATGCTTAAAAATGGTTAACATGGTAAAAATTCAAGTAAAAAATAAAATTAAATATTCTAAAAAAAAAAGTAAAATCCTGTCAACTGTCAAAATAAAATAAGAGGGGAAAAAAATGATCAAGAAAGGGTAACTGCTAGTGTGGGCTCTCTACAAAATATTGGGTTGGCCAAAGTGTTCCATCAGGTTTTTGAAACATGTTACAGAGAACCTTGAACAAATGTTTTGGCCAACCCAATATCTAAGTATATAAGGAGGATTCAAATGGAAAATTACTTCTAGAATACCATTTGTGATGGGGAAGGAGGTTAAGTCCCTGCCTGTGTATTTAGTGAAAGCTTAGTCTTACCCTAAGGGCTCGCTCCAAGAGAGGAATGGCCGTGGACTTGATTAAGTTTGAATGAAGATCTTAGCTACGTTTCCCTTGGCCTGACAGTCCCTTTGGTATTTCCCCAATCTTTTGATTCCTTGAGATATTTAAGCATGCTCTTACCCCAGATGGGGCTTCCCTGTTGGCTCAGACGATAAAAAATCTGCCTTCAATGCAGGAGACCCAGGTTCAATCACTGGGTCAGGAAGATCCCCTGGAGAAGGGAATGGCAACCTACTCTAGTATTCTTTCCTGGAGAATTCCACGAACTGAGGAGCCTGGTAGGCTACAGTCCATGGGGTTGCAAAGATTCGGACATGACTGAGTGACTAACATCTTCACCCCAGACGCTGGACTATATATAGATGCCATTTGACTAGGATCGCTGAGGTACATACATTGTTGCTGAGTCTACTTGGCCCTTCTTACTCAAGCTGAGTGTCATGTGTCAGCAAGTAACTGTAGTACTGGTACCAAATGGGCAGCTCCATGCAGGGTTGAGCAGAATTCAACCAAAGCACTACAACTCTCTCTCCAGTACCATCTGCCAGAGCTTTTCACTGACCTTTCTTACGTACTGAAGGAAGACACAGGCGTTCACTTTCAGTGTTAACTATAGGTGAAAAAATCACTATGCTTGATGTCTCAACCACATTGCTTCTCTGACTGGAGTCTGGGACTAAAAAGGACCCATGTCTGATTAATTGAAAAGAAACAATCAAACTGCCCGTTCAGATTAAGATGGATCTCCCGCCTGGCTAGTCGATATGGGATTCTTGGAGATGGTCTCCAGAGTCGATTCTGAGATAAGAACAGTTCTTTATCACAGCAACTCCTTGAATCCATCGTCTGTTTTAACTCAGAGTACGATCCAAGACACAAGCCTACCATTAAACATATGGAAGACAGAAAGAAATTTCATTTATTTTCTCTCCACATAAATGGTATGGTTTCTCCTTTGAACTATAACATGTACATATAAGGAGATTTTAAAGCAGGGACCGTTCTCTGACCACGTTTAAAATAAGTTAAAAGTTACATTCCTATTATTAAAAGTTCATCCTCTTTTACAAAATACTTAATTAGCTCAGCAGAAAAAAAAAACCCTTCACTATTCACATTATTAAGTAAAGGAAAGCGTTAGGTTTCCACATTCCTCAACCGTAAGATCAGAACGGACTCTTGGAATCTACCCCAAAACCTCAACTTCCTGCTCTGCAAGATTTACCTCAGAGAGTGAAGAAGTTCCAATCGCTGCCAAAAAAAGACCTTTATATGAAATCAATCAGATCAGGGCAACCCATAACTCTGTTTGATATGCCACATACTAAAAACGAGGCACAAGAAATACTAATACTTCCCTGGCTGATCTACAAATGTACAAATAGATAGAGTAAATGTCTTATATTTACAGAACACTGCCACGGAAGTGAGATTTCCAGGTAAGATTTTACAAATATCTTCTTGGATGCTATTTTTAAAAGATCACCTTATTTATTTTTAATGTGGCATACATTCAATCTCTCTAAGTGTGTACCACTGCAAAAGTTAATTCTTTTTGCATGACAAGGTGTCACAGTGAATGCTAAGTTCTGATGTTGGCAGAGAAAATTGAGGACAGAGGTCCCCTCATTAAGTAGCCTCAAAAATCTATTAAGCATATGAAGGGATCAGACTAGTGACTAACCTTCCCTTTGTTCCCTTGCTTGACTCATATCTGAAACTACTGTAACTCAAACATACTTGAATTGGAGAAAGAAAAAAAACAAAAACAACGGTTCAATGAAACCAAACATAGAGCTCAGGAGGAACAGACTCAGAACCAAGCAGAATCTGAGGGTGTGGAGGTGGGTGGGAATGTAAATTGGTACAGCCAGTATGGAGAACAGTATGGTAATTCTATTCTTAGAATATTTTTACCATTGAGTGGGATCCTGCAATCCCTCTCCTGGGCATAGATCTGGGGAAAAACAGGATCCAAAAGGAAACATGCACCCCAGTGTTCATTGCAGCACTGTCTACAGTAGCCAGGACATGGAAGCAACCTAAATATCCACCGACAAAGGAATGGATAAAGAAGATGTGGTACATATGTACAACGGACTCAGCCCTAAAATGAATGAATAATGCCATTTGCAGTAACATGGATGGACCTAGAGATGATAAATACTGAGTAAAGTAAGTTGGACAGAAAAGGAGAAATATTATATGACATCCCTTACATGTGGAATCTAACAAGAAATGATAAAAATGAACTCATATATAAAACAGACTCACAGACTTAAAAGAACAAACTTACGGTTGCCAGGGGAGAAGGATGGGGGTATGGGATAGTTAGGGAATTTGGGATCAACGTATGTACATTACTATATTTAAAATGGATAACCAACAAGGTCCTACTGCATAGCACAGGGAACTCTGCTCAATATTAATTATGTGGCAGCCTGGATGGGAGGGGAGCTTGGGGAAGAATGAATATTTGTTTATGTATGGCTGAGTCCCTTTACTGTGTACCTGAAAGTATCACAACAGTGTTAATAGACTATACGCCAATATAAAATTAAAAGTTTAAAAAAAAAGACGGAGAGATGTACGGTTAAAACTCACGACCATACCAAAAAAAAAAAAAAACTGGATCTCACCAGGTGGTATTTCTAATCAATGGTGAAACGATTAATTGTACAGTCAAGGGTAGTGGCACCATTGATTAGCTTCTTAGAAAAAGAAATAAAGCTGGGTCCCTATAAAACTTCTCACTTCAACACAAACTTCAGAAGGGTCAAATATTACAACCTAGGAAAGTTAAACTCTAAAGAAAAGTAAAAGGGGCCTGGATTTGATCTCTGCTCAGGGAACTAGATCCTACATGTCACAACTATGACCTGGCCCAGCCAAATAAATAAATAAAAATACTAAGAAAAGAAGCAGAGTATGGAACAACTGCATATAATTTATAGAAATATAGAAAGAAGCCAGGCATATATCTGGGGCTTTCCATGAAGTGCAGTGGTAAAGAATCTGCCTGCTAAAGTAGGAGACACAAAAGATGTGGGTTCAAACCCCGGGTTGGGAAGATCTGCAGTAGGAGCACTCCACTCCAGTGTTCTTGTCTGGAAAAAGAGTTGGACACGACTAAGCGCTGAGCACACACATGCATGTTATCTGCTGGGACATGCATGTACCACCTTTAGAAATGATCCAACAAGAGATTAACAATAGTTACTTTTAGAAAGAGGAACTGAGAATTGAAGGCAGAAGCTTTTAATTTTGTGGGTGTATACATGGCTTCAGGTATGATTTGAAGACTTTACCATGTACCTACATCACAGCTGGGTTTCCCAGGTGTCGACAGTGGTAAAGAACCTGCCTGCCAATGCAGGAGACGCAAGAGACGTGGGTTCGATTCCTGGGTTAGGAAGATTCCCTAGAGGAGGGCATGACAATCCACTGCAGTATTCTTGTCTGGAAAATCCCACGGACAGAGGAGCCTGGCGGGCTACAGTCCATGGAGTCACAAAGACTTGGACATGACTGAGCATGAGCAGGCATAGTTTGTCTTCCTGATTTAATTCCCTAAAGTTTTCCCAGGAGTGTTGGGTTCAGATAAGGGAGACGCTATACTTATCTAGAAGTGGAAGCAATGAGGTAAACATCCAGTCTCACTGAAAAGAAAAACAAAAGAATTCAACTCCAGATAGTGATTTAAATACAATTTAAAAACAACTCTGTGAAGTCTCTTTCAGGAATAGAGGAGGAGTAATCACCTTGGCATGACAATCTTCCAAGCCATCTCATGACTATCAATTCAACTGGGGTTAATAAAGATTTTGCCAACATGCAGAAGACATGAGGGAATCCTATTGCGTATGATGACAGAATGCTTCCAGAAAGAAAACGTTAATTTGTAAGTTGGGGCACTGAGCCCCACTTTAGCCCAGGAAGAATGCATTTCCTTTGCATAATGATGGCTGGTTATTTTGACAGGAGAAGGAAAAAGATAACAAGCAGCGCTAATTCATATGGACTTGGCAGCCTACTGAGCATAACACATATACACAGTTAGGAAAAAGTAAAGCAATCAGATCAGAGGATTTGCATTTTGATGGATTAGATGACAGAGAACTCTCTCCAAGTAACATGCGTCAGACACATTTTCACAGTGTCTCTCACACACACAGGCAAAGAATATTCCTGCCACTGACAAGCTGGATTGAATGCTGAGATACTTCTGCTTACTTGAACATAATTTCCAAGCAAAGCCTATGATTCCTTATAAGATGGATATCAAGGAAGAAAAGAACAGTCAACTAAATGTGAGACAGTGAACTCAATGACAGAGGGTGCTGTCTGGAGAGTTCTTGTGGTGGCAGCTTAAGGCCAAAGAAGACTCCCAGGAATAAATTTTGCCAAACAAGATTTCTCCTGTTTGGGTCAGAGGAGACTTGCCTGACCTCAGCCCTGTGGTGGTTGCCATGGGGATAGGAGGGGAGAGATGGGAGTTGGGATGAAGTAACACAGCCCTTGTGGTTGAGCTCATGCTTCTCCAGGACAGGTGCCAAACCAGGCAGCCCCCTTTCCTCCTGGATACTCAAAGGCCTGGAGATCAAGTCCTGATTAGGCTCTCCTTTCATTCTTCTCATTTAAAAATAATTATTATTACTTTTGAATTATTTTTTGGCTGTGCTGAGTCTTAATTGCGGCATGCAGGCTTAGTTCAGGCATGTGGGGTCAAGTTCCCTGATAAGGGATCGAACCTGAGCCGCTGTATTGAAAGCGTGGAGTCTTAGCCACTGGACCACCAAGAAAGTCGCATAGATTCTCCTCTCCTTCCACATAGAACTGCACAACCTACAAAGTAGGTCTTTTTACTGATATCATGATACTATGAACCCTTGGAATTAGCTACTCTGATGAACACATTCTCAACAGTCACTCTATTATCCTGGCAAGCGGGGACAGTGGAGAGAATACGGCATCAGAGGAAAGGAGAAACTGCCCTGTGAGATGAACACTGCCTTTGGTGGGATCCTGTTATCCTGCATGTCAAGAGATAGTCATGCAGGATAGCCTCCACACAGTCATGACCCCTGCTGCTGCTAAGTCGCTTCAGTCATGTCTGACTCTGTGCAACCCCATAGACGGCAGCCCACCAGGCTCTTCTGTCCACGGAATTCTCTAGGCAAGAGTTCTGGAGTGGGTTGCCATTTCCTTCTCCAAGTCATGACCCCTAAATGCAATCAAACTGTGGAAAATACTAAAAGACTCAGGCACCCTGGTGTAGCCCTGGTCTAGAACCTTCTCAGTGTGCCATCCTGTGTGAGTGGACTGGCCTCAGGATCTTCACTTTCTTTCCTCTAACATAGTGATAATACCCAGTGGAGAGCTGTGAAATTACACTTGAAACACATGTAAAGCACGTTATCTGGTCCCTGGTTACTGGTACAAATAATACCAGAATTCCTGAGTATCATCTTACCTGGGAGTTTGCTAGCGTCTGAACCGACTCACTCAATAGGTCCATGGAAGGCTGAAGTCAAGCCCTAAACGTGCTACTATGACAGTAAGAGAGAAAATCCTTTACAAAGGATGGCACAGGATTTCTTTCCACTCAGAAGGCTAATTTTCTTTAAACAGAAAATTTATTTATTTATTTAAATAATTGATTTATTTATTTTGGCTGTGCCAAATCTTAGTTCCCCCACCAGTGATCGAACCTGTGCTCCCTGCAGTGGCAGCATGGAGTCTTAACTACTGTGCTGCCAGGGAAGTCCCTAAATTGAAATTTTAGATTTAGGTAATAACTAATGAGCAGCTTCCCAGGTGGCATAACGGTAAAGAATCTGGCTGCTAATGTGGAAGACATGGGTTTGATCTCTAAGTTGAGAATATTCCCTGGAATAGGAAATGGCAACGCACTCCAGTATTCTTGCCTGGAAAATCCCATAGACATGTAAGCCTGGTGGGCTGCAGTGCAAAGGGTCACAGAGAGTCAGATAAGACTACGTGACTGAGCACACACATGCAGTAACTAATGAACTGTGATGAAGATTTTTTCGAATGGACAAAAAGTGGGAAAAATATGTTCAATGACTAAACTGCAGTGTTACAATCGAGAAAAAAACATATTTTCTATGCTCATGAAGAGATATCTAGAGACTTCCCCGGTGGTCCAGTGGCTAAGACTCCACGCTCCCAATGCAGAGGGCCCAGGTTCAATCCCTGGTCAGGAAATTAATAGAGGCCACATGCCTCAACCAAGAATTCACATGTCCCAACCAAGACCCAGTGCAGTCAAATAAATAAAAAAATATTAAAAAAAAAAGAGAGATATGTCTAAAAAGGGATAATATCTGTTAAAAAAAAAAAAAAGAAGAAGAAGTTAGGAAGAGATGGAGAAGGTATGGGAAGATAAAGGATTATCTGCGAAGCTACTCTGTGTACCTGATTCCTATCAGGGTCTTTCGCGTGTAACATTACATTCAGTTTACACAATCCTGAGAAAAATGTGTTTCTTCAATTTATAGATAAGGAAATCAAGCTTGAAAATTTGCTTTAAAAAGCTAGTTCAGGAACCAACCTGGATCTAAATGTGTCACTTGGACTCAAAGTTTTCCTTCTCCATGTAAATGGAATTTATTCTAGAGATATTGGTTTACATTTTTTTAGACGTCCTTGTAAAAGAGTTTCTACATGATTCTGTTATGATGAAATTACTCTTCCTTAAGAGTTATTTGTATCATAAGAGTCAATTTTGTCTCAATTTCAAAGCCACAAGAAAAGAATCTAGGAAATAAACTTAAAATATCTTAAACTGATGACCATTTAAAAGGAACATGTATTATTTCTACAGCCAGGAAGAATATATAAACTTATACCATGTGAAAAGAAAACCCACTCCAAACCAGTTTTAGGTTAGACACAGAGGAATGCCTTGAGCATCCAGGTCAAAATGATAAAGTACGCTCAATATCTGAAAAACGTGACAGTTGCCTCTCTCTGAAGGATTAAACTCAGCCCAGCTTGAAGGCATGAATCATTTCATGAGGTTCTTTCCAGCATGGGCACATCCTACACGACTTGCAGAGTCTCTCTCTGTCCTCCAGAAAGGGCCATTGAAGTCATTCACTTCACTGCCATTTAGATGTGACCCTTAGGATTGAGGGACGCAGGCTAAGAAGGTTGCTGTAAGTTTCATAATGAAATGTTAAGTGTTCGGAAAGAAAGTGAAAGTTGCTCATTCCTGTCTGACTCTTTGAGACCCTATGGACTATAGCCTGCCAGGCTCCTCTGTCCATGGAATTTTCTAGGCAAGAATACTGGAGTGGGTTGCCATTTCCTTCTCTAGGGGATCTTCCTGACTCAGGGATTGAACCCAGGTTTCTTGAATTGCAGGCAGATTCTTTATCATCTGAGCAGCCAGGGGAGCCCAAGTGTTTTGAAAGGTACAGACAAAGGCCTTGTATTTTGGACACTAGAATCTCCTGGGAAGGTCCCTGAAAGAATCCTTGACAGAAGAACCTAGAAAATGACCCACACCGGGGACAAAGACTATGCCTCACTTCTGAAGACTCTAAGGCTGGATTCAACATGTGTTGGTTGTCTTCTGGACCTCAAACTCACTTAAATTTAGAAAACATTTTGAGAGTTTTCTAAAAATGTCCTATTCATTGATGAAAATGGCAAAAAGTCTAGGAAAAAGGCAAATGAAAAATGTGAAGTCTGCAGATTAACCAATTCCTATGCGTCTTGCTCCCACAAAGTGAGGTATGCACGGACAGTCCAACCCAAGATGGTAAGCCATAGGTCATGGAAGAAATAATGGATACACAGCATTCTTTTTCCAGACCCCTTTCCAAGCATCAAAATGGCACTCCATCATTATCAGGAAGTCTTTGGTTTCTAGTAAGAAACAGCTTATGAGACGTGGTATTATCTTTCAAAAATGCATTTCTTATAAATATATTTTTTAAATTACTGAAAGGAATAAATTAGTGAAAATTCAGTAGAGCACTAATAACAGAAACAAAACCACACTACGGAATCTCCCAGAGTCTGGTCCAGATGATGACTAACAAATCCCACGGTTTTCACAATAGCGTGTAAAGCACTGTTGAAAATGTTGTCAATCACTGGTTGGGTCACTGAGTAATTTGGAGTAAAAGCTGTGAAAGGATCTAGGTGAGGCAATGCTTCCTGTGCTTGCTATGTTCTAGAGGAAGCACCTGAGGATATTTATGGTGGGACAGGGGACATGGGAACTTCGATGGCAGCCTTTGTCTGTACATGTAAATGTTCTCATTTGAAAATAATATTTTCTATCTTTTGAAAATAATGTTTTTATTGTGGCAAAGTATATTACATAAAACTTACCTTTTTAACCACCCTTAAGTGTCCAGTTTTGGCATGAAGCACATTTGCACTGTTGTGGATCAGCGTCATCTTTTCAGCTTTCCCCAGTGAAACCATAGCCTTTAATCGCCAACTCCCATACCCCTTTCCCCCCAGTCCCTGGTAACCACCATTTCACTTCCTCTCTCTAGGAATGGGACCACGCTAGAAATCTCCTATGAGTTGGAATCATGCAATATTTGAAAGTCTCATTTGCTGAAGACCGTCCTTTCCTCATTGAACAATCTTGGCATTCTTGTTGAAAATCATTTCAATAAAAAATTTTTTAAAAGCATTTTCTAAGCAAGCAACTCTGTCAAGCACAAAACAGAGTCTGTACCTTGTCTGAAAGCAAAGCCTGCCCAGCGCTTTATATTTAACTGTAGATAATGCAATAAACAATGCGGTCCTCCTGCCCTGTGCCAGGCCCTGGGTAAATTGCAGGCCATGGACGCAGTACTGAACTGGATGGGGTCACAGCACCCTCGTCCATGTTGTAAAGGGTGACACAGACACAGAAATCCACACTGAAGATCCTCTGGGCTACGTGCAGGGTTAGGAGGTCTGCACCCTTTCTAAGGCAAAACAGCCAAGACCCTACACTGCTTGTTTTGTACAAAAAGTGTTTGCCAAATATAATTCTTAGATGCCGTGTGCTGTGCTGCGCTCAGTCGCTTCAGTAGTGTCCAGCTCTTTTGCATCCCAATGGACTGTAGCCTTCCAGGCTCCTATGTCCATGTAATTCTTCAGGCAAGAATACGGAGTGGGCTGCCATACCCTCCTCTAGGGGATCTTCCCAACCCAGGAATCAAACCCTCTTCCCTTGTGTCTCCTGCAATGGCAGGCAGGTTCTTCACCACTAGCACCACCGGGGAAACCCTAATTGTTTAGATACCCTTGGCCAAAGGCAAAACCGGACAGTAGAAAAAACAGCTGAATTTTCTACTGTCTGAATATGTTCTTCATGTTCTTTTCTCGCTAGAGGTCTATTACCAGGGGGACTGGCAATAGGAATGCACTCATTTAAAGTGTACAACTGGGGACTTCCAGTTAAGTCTCCGAGCTTCTACTGCAGAGGGCAGGAGCTTAATTCCTGGTTGGGGAACTAAGACCCTGAATGCCGCGTGGTGTGGCCAAAACAACAACAAACCCCTAGAGTATACACCTGGGCACAGAAAATGTAGCCAATATTTTATAATAACTTTAAATGAAGTACAACCTATAAAAATACTGAATGACTATGTTGTACAAATATAATATGGTAAATCAATTATATTTCCAAAAATAAATAAATAAGGCTTTAAAAATTGCAAAAAAAAAAAAAAAGGGACTTCCTTGGTGGTCCAGTGGTTAAGAATCCAGCTTCCAATGCAGGGGACACTGGTGCCATCGCTGGTGGGCTCTGAGGAACAACTAAGCCCTCAAGCCACAGCTACTGAGCCTGCGAGCTTCAACTAGAGAGAAGCCCATGAGCTGCAACAAGGATCTTGAGTTCTGCTTCTAAGACCTGACACAGCCAAAAATAAGTACATACATATATAAATATTTTTCAAAACTTCAGTACCTAGTACTCATCTTTTTAAAAAAACTGCAAAGCAAAGGTACACAATTTAACGGCATTTAGAATATTCACAGGGCTGGACAACCACGATGGCAGTCATATTCAGAAACCCCACGCCTACTAGCACTCACTTCCCGTCTCCTCTTAACTTTCTCGGCCTCAGGCAACTACCAGTTTACCGTTTATCTCTGTGCATTTGCCTGTTTTGGACATTTCACAGTAAGTAGAATCATATAATATGTGATTCTCTCTGAATGGCATAATGTTTTCAAAATATATCCATGATGTAACATGTATCAATACTTCATTCCTTTTTATTGCCAAATACTATTCCACTGTATTGCTGCTGTTGTTTAGTCACTAAGTCATGTAGAGATACCACTCTTTATTTATTCATTCATTAATTGATGGACATTTGGGTTATTTCCACTTTTTGTTAATTATGAATAATGTGGTTAGGGACATTCAAGTACAGTTGTGTGGATCCCATTTACATTTCACAAGATGATTAGAGAGGACATCCTTTGATTCAAATAACAGACAATTTCAGCAACAGGACTTGAACAAAATGCTCAAGATCGGGAAATCCATTTTAGTGATATTCTAGCCTCTGCAGTCCATGGGGTCACAGAGTTGGACACAACTGAGCGACTGAACTGAACTGAGCCTCTAACAAATCATTCTAAAAATGACAACCTTCTAAGCCCACAACTTAAGTCATACTTCATTCCACGTTATCATTCATTCTACAAATATTACAACTGCGTGCCAGGTAATGGGTTGGAACTGAAGTCACGATGGTGAACAAGATAGACTTTGTCCATTTACAGAGCTGAGCGGCATCAAGGAGACTGTTAATTGAGCAAACAAATATAATAAAAGCTTATAAATACTACCATAAAAGACTTACACAGCCATTAGAAGGCAGCTAAACACACAGCTGTAGTAGGAAGAGGAAAATGCCAATAAAACCAATACAAATATATATTGGACTTCCCTGGGGGTCCAGTGGCTAAGACTCCATGCTCCCAATGCAGGGGGCCTGGGTTCAATCCCTGATCAGGGAACTAGATTCCATATGCCTCAACTAAGAGTTAGAATGCCACAACTAAAGAGCCCAAGTGCTGCAAAAAAGATCAAAGATCCCGTGTGCTGCAAGTAAGGCCTGGCACAGCCAAATAAATAAATAAAAATAAATATTAAAAAAAAATATACTCAGTTGAAAGCGATCCCAAGGTTCATCTCCTTCGCCGCCTAGTTAATATCAAAGTCAAACATTTTATAAATGTATCAAATGTACTCATCCCCAAAATACAATTGCTCATACTTTTAAAGATCTCTTAGAAGGAAACATACATTGTTCCTCACAACCTTATCTCAACATTGTATAAGGGTCATACAATCTTTAAATCTATTCCAAATCCTTTATTCAGGTAAGTCTTTGCCCTCCTTTTCATCAGAAGAAATATAAAACATATCACTAATGTGGCTTTTTTAAAAAGTCCTTCAGATACTTAACATTAATAACATCACTGGGGACTTCCCTGATGGTCCAATGGTTAAGACTCTGTGCTTCCAATGCAGTGGGTGTGGGTTCAATCCCTGATCAGGGAATTAAGATCCTGGCAGGCCAAAAAAATTAAAAAAAAAAAAAAAAGTCACTTTATTTGAGTTTTGTTTCACCTTGGCACTTTATTTTTCCCAATTTGTTAACCATCCTTATGACTCTTTTCAATGACTTCACTCTTACTGCAGAGCTAAGACTAGATCCTTGCTTACCCAAGGCTAAGACCTGAACTTACTACAAAGTCCTCTGTTACCTGATCTTGTAGGTTGGCCTATTGATTTTGAGCTTTATACCTACAAGACCTCTCTTAAACTATTCTTAGAAGGTAGTTGGCCCAGAAAAAAGGCAACTTGCGGGGCTCAGAAAGAAACCAACTCAACACTGCTTTGGGTAAAAAACAAACCATCAGATAAACTCAAAATGTATGCCTTCTAAGCATGCATTCAAATCAGGACCATCATGATGCTTACATATGAAAATGCAAGTATCCTATGCCCACTACCCTTCTGCCCTGACCTTATCTTCCACTACTTCATTTATAACCATGCCTCCCAAATGGCCAAGACCATCTTGACCTAAATCGCTCCCTTCTCCCCATTCCCACCAGCAGCCTGGTCATGTTCTGTGTTTCCTGCACATCTTACAGATTATAGAATATTTTGAATAAGCACTGGATCTGGTACTGATCCCTTTTTAACTGTCTCACTATGACCCTTTTTACCCATTGCACCAAGAATATTAGTTTCTATTTAAACACACTTTCAATATGCTCCGACGGGTAGCCACTTAGCTCAAGATTTGTGTAGTGAAAAATAATCACTTCTGGGACTTTACTGGTAGTCTGGTGGTGAAGGCATCGAGCTCCAAATGCAGGAGGCCCAGGTTCCATCCCTGTTCAGGGAACTAGACCCATAAACAACAACAATACACACACACACACACACACGCAGCCTGCTAAAAGAGCCTTCCTCCAGCTCTTCTGATAATGTTCCCTACTCCAGCTCAAGACTACCAGATTCTACTAAAACAATGAAGTTATGCTTCTATGCAGGGGAAAAGAGTAGACAACTTGGCCTATCGATGTCATTTAAAACCAACTCCTTCCTCTGGGGAACAGAGAAACAACATTTCTCTGTCTTGTTTCTGATGTACTTAAAGAAGGTCTCCCCTGATGTGTTTTGAAAGTTGCTTTTCATTTCCTGCTCGAGCTCTGCTGCTGTTTCTTGGTCCTCCTTCTCGGCCCTCTGCCAGGCCCCTGCTTGGCACAGCATTCCTGTTCAGGTCTCGGCTATTCAAGCACTTCTTTGCTCATCCCATTGGGTTTCCTCCTGCCTTCCCTACCTTTCTGAGACTGGCCTCTTATGTTTCCTGTACCTAAGTTTCATTAAAGCACAGTCAGGACCGCAGGATTCTCCTATCTTTTTCTATTCAACCTCTGTAGTGAGAGTTTCCTCATAAATACCTGAAATCCACTTTCACAGATTCAGGTGTATTAATACGGCTGATGCTTAGCCACTGAAGATCCTACGACTAACGTCTTTTGCAATCAGACATGCATCTAATGCTACGTTTGTAACAGGCATCTTCGTGGACTTTTCTGTTTTCTTCTCTAAAACGACCCTGCTGTTTCTCTAGGAGTTGATATGGATCCATAAGGCAGAAGAGGGCAAGGAGTCCCCTGACACCACCCAGATAGATGACAGGGTCAGAGGTTCAGAAAGCCTGCACTCCTCTTAAATGAGAGATCTGCATCAGGATTCCTTGGAAGGGTTCCCTTCGCCTTTTCTAAAAAGTTTCTTTGGAAACTATGCGCTTCCTGACTGATGACCTCCGTTTATATCTTCTTAAGTCACTAAAAGAGTTGTTCAAAGGATCAAACAGCCTTACTTTTAAGTTCCTAGTTATTCTTAAAACAGTCCATGCTTTTGAGTCTCATGTAAGTCACACATGAGACAAATCAAACAAGGCCTTAAGTCAACAAGAGAGATTCTTTTACCCTTATTTTTAAAAAGTATTTCCTGTATTTTAGGCAAACCATATTCGCTTAGTGCATTTGCCTAAGTGCATTTTCCATTATTATTTCTTTGCTAGCTAATGGCTTATTCTCCAAACCTGCTCAAGATCCTTTCGGTAGCATATTAATATTCAGTAATCAAATAATTACCTCTTATTGAGCACCTACACTGGGAGAAAAAGGCACAGCACTAACTACATTATATGAATATACTTAGATGTCAATAAAGCCAGTATCATAAGTATTCTTAATCTTAATTAACTGGTGAGAAGATGAAGACTCTGAGAAGTTAAATAACGTCTGGTTTGCTAAATACAGGAGTGTTTACACTCAACTTCCCACTGACGTGCTCCCTTAGAGCTGTCCTTAGAGGGGACACTCTATCACTGCTCCCTTAGGTCTGTAAAGGGCTAATTATCCAACAAGAGATGTTCTTACGTCTTAAGACAATTTATCTTTCTTCTTTGGCTCTAGAACAAGGGGAGTACTCTATAGGGTCTTACCCAGAGAAGAGATTTTTTTCATTAAGAGTACAAGAAGTCTTACTTTCCTCTGAGTAACAAGCACAATGCGATGGATAGTTTAATACAGTACGAATGAATATGTTATAAATTGTAACAGTGCTATTAGTAAATCCTATCAAACAATATCATTAGCTTTGAATCTTGGAAAGATACATACAAAAGGACCGTGATTTCCTACCTCACGCTGCAAATTCAATTAACAAAACTGGGACCCCAGCTTATACAGAGATATATACGGAGACCAGTTCAGCACATGGAATCACAGAGGTCCTAAGATAAGCTATAAATAGAGACATAAATGTGGGTCTCAAAAATAAAGAGACAAAGCTATATTTAATTACACTGTTCCTGAGGACATTTTGTAGCTATGAAGAGAAGAGGGATACAGTCATGGAAATCTGAAAACAGGATATCAATTACTCATTTATTCCTAGTAAATAAAAAATAAGGACACTGACATCTCTGTTAATAGAGCTGTTTGACTGCTCAGTGGCCCCAGTTTGGGTCCCAATCAGAGCGTCACAGGGTCACACACAAAGATGACTAACATTCCAGGACAGAGGGCACCAGGACCACATGCAGCAGATGGAGACATCAGGCCCAGAACGCTGGAACTGAAAAAAATGCAATACACAGACCTAAGATTACACTCTTTAGGACCAGGGGTGCAATCCTGGCTCTGCCATTTGTTCTGATCCCAGGGAAGTTATACATACCCGCTGTGCCTCTATTCCTTCATCAGTGAAATGGGAATCAGAACAAAAGTAAGTAAAAAACAGAGGGTACTGGGGACTGTCCCAGCAGTCCAGCGGTTAAGACTCCACCTTCCAATACAGTGGACATGGGTCTGATCCCTAGTCAGGGCCTAGGGTTCCACATGCCACACTGCCATTGTTTTTATTCAGCTGCTCAGTTGCGTCTGACTCTTTGCGACCCTGTGGGCTGTAGCATTCCAGGCCTTCCTGTCCTTCACCATCTCCTGGAGTTTACTCCAACTCATGCCATGTGGTGTGGCCAAAAATCTTTTTTTAAAAAAAGGGTCTTGAGAGGTATTACTACATAATAATATGTAAAGCATGGAGGACTCAATGAGCAATTCTCTTACATTTATACTGAAAGGGGACTTTACGCAAATTGAGAAAATAGCAAAAAAGCATAATTAAAAATCACATATGTAACCACATTTTAGTAAAGACTGTTAAACATCTCACTTTCTCGATATGCCAAAACTGAGTATCACAGTGATGCAAGTCTGTCGAACTAGTACTTATGAAACATCGGTAACTGGCATCTTACTTTGCCTTGTGAAGATAACACCCATGAAAGGTTTTTTAAAAAATGCTGACAAGGGGCTTGCTTGGTGGTTCGGTGGCTAAGACCATTCTCCCAATGCAGGGGGCCCAGATTTGATCCCTGCTCAGGGAACTAGATCCCACATGCCGAAACTAAGACTTCACATGCAGCCATGAAGATAGAAGATGCTGCATGCAACAACAAAGACTCAGCGTGGCCAAATAAATATATATTTTTTTTAAATAAATAAGATTCTGACAATACCTAGGCTATTTTTCACCAAAGAAGAAGCAATATCAATTTAGAAGACTACCACTAGCTTGCATCCTTTCTTAAATAAATGCGATGAGTTTGCACTTTTCATCTTTCAGAAAACAAAAACCAAACATTTTATGCTATCTTGAAATGTCAAGAAACAAATAAAACCAATGAAAGGAAGTCTAAAAGTGGTATGCACAAAACAGTTCCAATGTGGACAAAAATTTGCCATCTTACTCTGCTTAAAATTATTAAGCATCATTAACACACCATCAGCTGTTGCATATCACTCTCTTCCCTAGTTACTCACAAGACACCATTCTATCTCAACTGTACCCTTCCTTATGTAAGAGAATTTTGAGAACCAGTATTAATTCATATAATTGGGAGAGGAACCAAATCAGTTTCTATTTATTTCCATTTCCTCCTAACTGCAAAATAAGAATGCCACAAACCAGTCTGTGGACAGCCCATTTTCGAAACTGCAAAAACAGAAGAGTAGGAAAATCCATTTTTGTTTGAGATAATACATGACCAACAAATCAAGAAGCATGACATTTAATAACACAGCCCTGTTCACATCTATTCGTTTTTGGTAACCATGCCCTTCACACCTTTACATTTGAGAAATGTTAGAGCTCGCTGGAAAAAATGAATTAGATAAGTACAGCACCTGTGTTACAAAGCTTTTGTCAGATTTGCTCAAACTAAGCTCTCATAAGTATTTGTATGGCATGAGCTAGACCAAAATATTCCACCATCAAAAAAAAAAAAGCATTCTTTTTAATTCTTAGCTGGGGAAAGGGTAGAGGAAGCAAGTAGAATTTTTGTGAGTTAAGGTTCTCACCTATAAAATGTTAATTTCCAGCTCCTAAAGATTTGTAAGATAACAGCTTATAGGAAGGAAAATTTCCAATTTACAACATCTAACAGCATCAATCCAACTACTCCAGTGATGAAACAGCTTGATGGAAAAGATAAAGAAGTAAAAAGTGAATGTAAAGTAAGGTCCCTTTACTTTCTCAGGTATTCAAAGTCCTCATAATCAGCTGTCCCCAACCCTTTTGGCATCAGGGACCAGTGTTATGGAATAGTTTCAGGATGATTCAAGCACACATTTATTGGGCACTTTATTTCTGTTATTTTTACATTATGATATATAATGAAATAATTATACAACTCACCATAACGCAGAATCAGTGGGAGCCCTTAGCTGGTTTTCCTGCAGCTAGACGGTCCCATCTGGGGGTGATGGGAGAGCGATGGGGAGCGGCTGTAAATACAGATGAAGTGTCTCTCATTTGCCTGCCCACCGCTCACCTCCTGCTGTGCGGCCCAGCTCCTAACAGGCAAGGACCAGTACCAGTCCACAGCCTGGGGGTCGGGGACCTCTGCTCACAAGGGGACTTTCATCCACACAGTCCTGGAACTTGCTGAAATAGGAACAATGCTCCCTGCAAGGCCTTAGGGTAAGTTGTGGCTCCTTTAATTGGTATATTTACAACTTAAATAGTGTGTTTCTGGGGCTCACTGCTGAGTTGTCATCATTTCATACACATGAAAAGATTTCAATGTCTAACAACAATAATAATTTCATACCTTTAAAAATTAACAAACATCTTATAGCCATTAAAAATAAAATGACATTAAATAATAAAAACTACTATTTTAAAGGGGCTTCCCTGGTAGCTCAGCTGTTAAAGAATCCGCCTGCAATGCAGGAGACCCCGGTTCTATTCCTGGGTTGGGAAGATCCCCTGGAGAAGAGATTTGTCAAAAGATACAAAGTCATTTCTGTCTACCTGTAGGACAGGATTTTTTTTAATGCTTTTTGAACTTTTTGAATTTCCCTAATGGATGTGATTTACTTTAAAAAATTATTTCCAGAGGACTAGATATTAATTCTCACCTTTACTGTGATTTGCTTTTCAAATGAGTAAAAAAGAAATTTTTTAAAGGGACAGATTTTTTTCCATTTATTAAAAACACTTGAGCTTTAAAAACATTACTAGCTTCAAAGTGAATGAAGGATGATAAACAGGGACTTCCCTGATGGTCCACTGGTTAAGAATCCACTTTCCAGCACAGGGGATGAACGTTCAATCCCGGGTCAGAGAAATAAGATTCCCACATGCCTCAGGGCAACTAAGCGATGCTCCTAGTGAAGCCCACCTGTCGCCATGGAGACCCAACACAGACCAAAAAGAAAAGGATGCTAAACAAATCTACTTTTATCATCTCTCCAACTGCTAACATAGACTTTTAAATAAAAATCATGCTCCCAAGGTTTTCCCTGATATGAGAATTTGGATATTGGATCTATGGACATCCATCTTCTCCACCAAGTAGCCTCAGGACATTTGGCCACACAGGGCATGGTTTAAACAGTGCACAGTCATACAGATTGAAGGCATAATGATGAAACCATCAAAAACACTTTCCAATGATCCTTGACCCAACAGGAATCTTATCCTTCAATCTCAATCCACCATCCACTTCATCATACCCAATTTAGATTCTGTGGTCCAGCTTCATGAGCAATTCCTTGCAACACCTTCATCTGCCTGACCCTCTGTTGCACTAGTCTGGCAATCCATGCAGTTCCAGTCAGGACTTCCCTGGTGGTCCAGTGGCTAAGAATCTGCCTGCCAAGGCACGGGACGTGGGTTCTACCCCTGATCCAGGAACTAAGATTCCCACGTGCTGCAAGGCAACTGAGGCCGTGAGCCACAACCAGTGAGCTCACATGCCCTGGAGCCCGTGCTCTATAACAAGAGAAGCCCAAGCACCGCAGCTAGAGAGCAGCCCCCGCTTGCTGCACCAGAGAAAGCCCACTCCAACCACGAAGACCCAGCACAGCCAAAAAGAAAACAAATTCAAAACAAATACAGGTTTAACCTATTTCCCATTGAGCTGCTAAAACTGCTGGAAGGAAAAAAACAAAAACAAAAACTCACACAACTCTGCTTAATGGTCTTAATTTCCTTAACATAAATCTCAAACTTAACTCTGCTAAATGATTCTTCTATGCTTTCCTCATGATTTCACTCTTTTATTTTCCAAGATTACAATCTATTTCATAGAGGTTTTTTCTCCCCTCAAACTTCCAATATCCTCTTCTTACTCTTAGCTGATCACCTCGCTTTCTGTGTCACTGACAGGTGAGAACTACTTCACCCTCTCACCCTCATCCACCATATTTACGTGCCCACAGATGATGCCTTCCTGGCTGCAAAGATGGAAAAGCTGTCTCTGTTCCTAAGGCTAAGCCTCCCACTAAATCCCAAGGCTTTGTTCAGTTTCTTCCCTCCTACAATCACACACTTCTTTTCTCTAGATCATTCTCAGGAGCATACAAGCTTATTTTTAACACTGTTCATCTTAAAAACCAAAATTGATCATTTTATGTTCATGATTCCCTTTAACTATATAACCCAATGATATACATATGTATGCATGAGGTCTTGTGACCCCATGGACTGTAGCCCACCAGGCTCCTCTGTCCATGAAGATCTCCAGGCAAAGAATACTGGAGTGGGTTGCCATTCCATTCTCCAGGAAATCTCCCAACTCAAGAGATCAAACCCAGTCTCCCGCATTGCAAGCAGATTCTTTACCGTCTGAGCCACACACACACACACACACACACACACACATATATATTTGGTGAAGTGGAACAAAACATTATAGCTCTTACAAAGATGACCTATCCTTTCCCTGAGTAGCTCTAAGTAAGTGAAAACCAAGTAATTTTCAGGGAAGTACTTAGCTGGAGAACACGCTGTTTCATTGACAATGAAACACATAAATGGAACAAAGCTGCATAGAGCATGAACAAAATCTAAAACAGAAATATGAGTGTAATTACTTGGCATTACCAAAGAAGATTTTCTTTACAAATTCACTGGAAGGGTTAAGAGAAAGTGGCCTCTCTCTCAAAGCCGTGGATGCCTGTGTAAATCTTCTGAGAAAGAGGTGGGGTAAGTCACTGAGGTGGTTGGGAATGGTACCCTCATTTATTCTGGGTTGATGGGTTTGAGGAAAAAAGAACAATGGTGTTCGCTTTTTTTTTTTTTTTTTGATAGAACGTTGAAATATTTTTATTAACTTATAAAATGTGTTTTCAAAGTTATAATAAACTGATATATATGAGTAGAATAATGCAGTGATTTGGTAGAAATGACATAAAGTCAGAGATACAGATTAAAGAACTATCGCATTTCACAAATTTTTATCGCTTTTCTATGGAGCTTGGTAGATACTAGCTGTATTCATTAACGAAAATTTTTTAGCTTCTCTAGGCTTTAATTTTCTTATTTAAATATGAAAGAGATCGGACAAGGTAATTTCCAAAGGCCTTTCCAACTTTTCTTATTCCATCAAACTATGAACGACTTTGAGTTACTTAGAAGCCATCTGCATATGTGCATGCTTAGTCACTTCAGTCGTGTCCAACTCTTTGGGACCCCATGGACTGTAGCCTGCCAAGCTCCTCTGTCCACAGGATTTTCCAGGCAAGAATACTGGATTAATTTGCCATTTCCTCCTCCAGGGAATCTTCCCAACCTGGGGATCAAACCCATGTCTCTTGAGGCTCCTGTATTGGCAGGTGGATTCTCTTTTTTTTTTTTTTTTTTGACAGCTTTAATTTTTCAGCACTTTATTATTTTTTTTTTTTTGGTAAATTTAACGCCTTTTATTGCCATACCTCATTTTACTGTGCTTTGCTTTAGTGAACTTTATAGATACATGTTTTTTTGTTTGTTTTTTTTTTCTTGTTAATTTTCTGTTTAGTTGATCTATCCATAAGTGTGAGTGGGGTATTAAAGTCTCCCACTATTATTGTGTTATTGTTAATTTCTCCTTTCATACTTGTTAGGATTTGTCTTACATACTGCGGTGCTCCCATGTTGGGTGGATATATATTTATAATTGTTATATCTTCTTCTTGGATTGATCCTTTGATCATTATGTAGTGACCTTCTTTGTCTCTTTTCACAGCCTTTGTTTTAAAGTCTAATTTATCTGATACGAGTATTGTGACTCCTGCTTTCTTTTGGTCCCAATTTGCATGGAAAATCTTTTTCCAGCCCTTCACTTTCAGTCTGTATGTGTCCCCTGTTTTGAGGTGGGTCTCTTGTAGACAACATATGTAGGGGTCTTATTTTTGTATCCATTCAGCCAGTCTTTGTCTTTTGGTTGGGGCATTCAACCCATTTACGTTTAAGGTAATTACTAATAAGTATGATCCCGTTGCCATTTACTTTATGGTTTTGGGTTCGAGTTTATACACCATTTTTGTGTTTCCTGTCTAGAGAATATCCTTTAGTATTTGTTGGAGAACTGGTTTGGTGGTGCAGAATTCTCTCAGCTTTTGCTTGTCTGAAAAGCTTTTGATTTCTCCTTCATACTTGAATGAGATCCTTGCTGGGTACAATAATCTGGGCTGTAGGTTATTTTCTTTCATCATTTTAAGTATGTCTTGCCATTCCCTCCTGGCTTGAAGAGTTTCTATTGAAAGATCAGCTGTTATCCTTATGGGAATTCCCTTGTGTGTTATTTGTTGTTTTTCCCTTGCTGCTTTTAATATTTGTTCTTTGTGTTTGATCTTTGTTAATTTGATTAATATGGGTCTTGGGGTGTTTCTCCTTGGGTTTATCCTGTTTGGGACTCTCTGAGTTTCTTGGACTTGGGTGATTATTTCCTTCCCCATTTTAGGGAAGTTTTCAACTATTATCTCCTCAAGTATTTTCTCATGGTCTTTCTTTTTGTCTTCTTCTTCTGGAACCCCTATGATTCGAATGTTGTAGCGTTTAATATTGTCCTGGAGGTCTCTGAGATTGTCCTCATTTCTTTTAATTCGTTTTTCTTTTATCCTCTCTGATTCATTTATTTCTACCATTCTATCTTCTAATTCACTAATCCTATCTTCTGCCTCTGTTATTCTACTATTTGTTGCCTCCAGAGTGTTTTTAATTTCATTTATTGCATTATTCATTATATATTGACTCTTTTTTATTTCTTCTAGGTCCTTGTTAAACCTTTCTTGCATCTTCTCAATCCTTGTCTCCAGGCTATTTATCTGTGATTCCATTTTAATTTCAAGATTTTGGATCAATTTCACTATCATTATTTGGAATTCTTTATCAGGTAGATTCCCTATCTCTTCCTCTTTGGTTTGGTTTGGTGGGCATTTATCCTGTTCCTTTATCTGCTGGGTATTCCTCTGTCTCTTCATCTTGTTTAAATTGCTGAGTTTGGGAGTCCTTTCTGTATTCTGGCAGTTTGTGGAGTTCTCTTTATTGTGGCGTTTCCTCGCTGTGTGTAGGTATGTAGAGGTGGCTTGTCAAGGTTTCCTGGTTAGGGAAGCTTGTGTCGGTGTTCTGGTGGGTGGAGCTGTATTTCTTCTCTTTGTTCAGTCGCGCTATGGGGAGGGAGGGAGGGATGCTGCAAACTAATGACACTGGCGTGCGCTCGCAGTCCCTCAGCCACACTGGGTCTGCCCCCGCTCACGGCGCGTGTAGCCTCCCTGCCCACACTGCTCAGGCTCTAGGTTTGTCCGCAGGGAACAATCTGAGGCTGGCCCTGGGTTGCATGCACCTCCCAGGTCCAAGCCGCTCAGGTTCAGGCACTCAGGTAGTCCTCAGAGGCGCAGACTCAGTTGGGGCTGCGTTTTGTGCTCTTCCCAGGTCCGAGCAGCTCAGGTGATGAGGTGTTTGGCGAGCGCCAATGCTGCAACTTATCGCCTCCCCGCCACTTGGTTATCTGGGTGTAAAACTGGCGCACCTTCTCAGGCAGATGTTGACTGTCCAGACCCCCAATAAGTTTTAGTTAGCAAAGAAGCCAGTTTTATAGATAATGTCTCTCTGGGGCTGCGATTGCCCCCTTCTGGCTCTGGCTGCCTGTCACTGGAGGGGGAAGGTTTGCAGCCGGCTACCTCTGTTTAGTCCTTTGTTCCATGCGCGGGCTGGTGGTGTCTTAGGTTAGGGCTGGCTTTTCGCATGGTAGATATCCCACAGTCTGGTTTGCTAGCCCAAATTATTTCGCTCAGGTAGTGCTCAGGGTATTCAGGCCAGATTCTTACTCTGAGTGATGCAGCCGGCGCCGCGCCTCCCTGCCCAGCCCCCGCTTGCTAATGGCGGATGCAGGCGTCTGCGCTGCTTCTCCGCTGGAGGAGTTACCGTAGGGCTCGCAATCTGCGAGTTTTAATTGTTTATTTATTTTTTCTCCCTGTTATGTTGTCCTCTGTGCTTCCAAAGCTTGGCACGGATTCGGCAGTGAGAAGGTTTCCTGGTGTTTGGAAACCTCTCTCTTTTTAAGACTCCCTTCCCGGGACGGAACTCCGTCCCTCCCTCTTTTGTCTCTTTTATTGTCTTTAATATTTTTTCCTACCTCCTTTCGAGGAGTTGGGTTGCTTTTCTGGGTGCCTGATGTCCTCTGCCGGCATTCAGAAGTTGTTTTGTGGAATTTACTCGACGTTTAAATGCTCTTTTGATGAATTTGTGGGGGAGAAAGTGTTTTCCCCGTCCTACTCCTCCGCCATCTTGGCGCCTTCCCTCTGGTGTTCGCTTAGAAATATCGTGAGCAGGCCTGGGAACTGGACCGGCCTGCCTCCAAGCATCCTGAAAAATGCTAACATACACAGCATGGATACAAGGAGACTCGAGCCTATAGCACACAACTTAGGAAAGAAAGAGGCAGAAGAGCCCTATGGAACTTCGATGGTGGTCCAGTGGTTAAGACTCTGCCTTCCAACGCAGAGGACATGGGTTTGATCCCTGGTCAGGGAACTAAGATCCCACACGCTGGGGGGCAAATAAGCTTGCACGCCACAACTAGAGGGTCCATGTGCTGCAACAAAGATCTAGTGTAGCCGGAAAAAAAAAAAAAGACCAGTACTGCAGACAAGCAAGTGAAGGGCGAATCCTAGAAACATCCTTATGCCATCTCTGAATTCCAATGTAGGTAATAATGTTCACTGCCAGGATAAACTCCTTTTCTTAACAAAAGGATCATTAGGGCTTCCCTAGTGGTCTATTGGCTAAGAACCCATGTCTGCTTGCCAATGCAGGGGACATGGGTGCGATCCCTGGTTCGATTCCACAGGCTGAGAAACAACTGAGCCCGCATGCCACAGCTACTGAAGTGGCGAACTGAAACAAGAGAGCCCGTGCTCTGAAACATGAGAGGGCGCCGTCCGTGCACCACAAGTGCAGATGAGCCCCTGCTAGCCATGACTAGAGAAAGCCCACTCGCAGCAAGGAAGTTCCAGCACAGCCCAAAGTAAGTAAATACATCAATGAATCTTTTAAAAAATAAAAGGATCATTAAAATTTTTCAATGGCATGCAAAATTTTATTTAATTTTATTTAAACTTATTTTGTTTAATAAGTTAGGCAATGGACCCATGAGGAATCTAAAAGAAGGTATTGGATAGGGAGGTGGCAGTAACCCAGCCTTGGTACCGATAGTCCCACAACAGTAAACCATCAATGCAACCAATTAGAGAGGATGGGTGACTTAACCAGTGCACACTTTCCCACCTGTAAGCTCAAATAATTCTAGAACTCTGGGTCGGAAGAACGAGAACCCCAAATCCTACCTCAGAGAATATAATTCAAAGAACACAAATCTATACCAAAAAATGGCATAGGGGGAAAAAAAACTACAAAAATACTGAAATTGAGTTTAGGAGAGAAACTAGCAAATTAATAGGTTTCTGTGTTTTCTTCATCACCACACCAAAGTGTACATGCACATCCACACCTGTCCATTCACATCCACATGCAGAGCGGAAACTTCTGTCCCATTACTTCCCACTGTTTTCCTCTCTCTGCATCAAGAGCATAATTTTCTCTAATCTTATAGCCAGACCAGACAAATTGGTGCATTATAGGATCAACTGGCTGCTTGTAATTAGTCTTGTCTGAGAGGTTTAAGAGGACCCATCCATATTGTGCTATAAAATGCAGATGGTAAAGGGTATGGTGGCTGAGTTGCCATTAACTCTGGAAGCTTGGTGAGAGCCCTGTGTTCTCCCCAGGGTCTCATTTGTAAGTTGAAGGGCTGAAGAGATGACCTTCCCACTCTCATTTTCAGCTGCTCCCCCAGGGACCACACACCTCATCTCATCTCAGTTCTATATATCCCCCCAATTGTTCCCAATTTATCCACGACCCCAGCAACTGATGATGGTGGACATGGCTGAATTGCCATAGCCTGCCTGAGTTTTCCTCCCTGAAATCCAAGAGCTAAGCTCCAAACCTGAAAGGGAAAAGAAAATCCCAAGACAAGATTCTGCCTTCAAAGAACTTGCAAATCATGGCTCCCCGTGTCTGTTACAAGGGAATAATGGAAGAATGAAGACCAGTCAGAAAACAGCTTCAGTTTCAAACTGCTCCTTTCCAGGTGACTTTGGCAGTTTCTTGATAAATGGAAATGAGGATTTCTAGGATTATTTCAAGTTGAGAAGGTGGCACCTGACCAGCACTTTGACGATCACTGGCTTATACCTCCCCCAACTCAAGTTCTGAACAGCCAGTGTCTGGAGCAGGGTGGGGGTCTGGGGGTCAAGCTCATGATCAACCCAGGAGGGGAAGGCTCTTTCAAGCAGTCCATGAATAAAAGCACATATAAGCATTGTTATGAACAAACATGATGATCTTAGGCATCTATCCAAGAAATTAACATAGCAGCAGTACAAGTTTGCAAGACTCGACAAGACCAGCATATAAACAAGTATCAACATCACCTTTCAAAAAAGTAGAGTCTAAGACACAAAGAGTCCTGAAGCAGCAGAACTACGAAATAAACAACTAATGGGCCACAGCTTGGGAAGAAAAATCCAAGAATTCTTAATAATACTCCCACTCTGCACTCAATCTTTTGTTTGTATTTTCTTCTCCATATTTAGTGGCTAGTCAGCCCAAGAGCTAATGCTTAAGTCTGCAACATTTAATCATTTATAATAAAATTATTTACAACAGCTTATGATTAAAATTCCAAAATCACTGCAGATGGTGACTGCAGCCATGAAATTAAAGACATTTACTCCTTGGAAGAAAAATTATGACCAACCTAGGCAGCATATTAAAAAGCAGAGACATTACTTTGCCAACAAAGGTCTGTCTAGTCAAGGCTATGGTTTTTCCAGTGGTCGTGTATGGATGTGAGAGTTCGACCGTAAAGAAAGCTGAGTGCCGAAGAATTCATGCTATTGAACTGTGGTGTTGGAGAAGACTCTTGAGAGTCCCTTGGACTACAAGGAGATAAAACCAGTCCGTCCTAAAGGAAATCAGTCCTGAATATTCATTGGAAGGACTGATGTTAAAGCTGAAACTCCAACACTTTAGCCACCTGATGCGAAAAATTGACTCATCTGAAAAGACCCTGATGCTGGGGAAGATTGAAGGCGGGAGGAGAAAGGGATGACAGGACGAGATGGTTGGATGGCATCACCAACTCAATGGACATGAGTTTGAGTAAACTCCGGAAGTTGGTGATGGATAGGGAGGCCTGGCGTGCTGCAGTCCACGGGTCACAAAGAGTCGGACACAACTGAGTGACTGTACTGAACTGATGATTAAAATTATTATTCCTCCTTTAGTTTTTTAGAAACACTTTTGTTCATAACTCTAATATTAACTATGACACCTGAGTTCTGGGACTTGAAGAAGAAATATGACAAACACCTTAAGTGAGTCTCACTCACACACACACACCCCCCCCAAAAGAAGACCCTGCCATTTGGCAATCTTAATGCCACACAAATTTTTCTTCCAGAGAAACAGATTCAATCAGTTATTTTTTCCTCCCTAGCACAACTGGTTTTTACATGGCATTATAAAGCAGATGGAATGCTAATAACCAAAAGCCAGAGGGCTGATTAGGCTGTTTGCAATCTGCACTTCTGAAATAAAGAACTATTCCTGAAAAGTAAAGGTCATTTAAAATGAATTGTATTCAATAAAGAGCTTCGGTAGGAACACCAGAGCTAGCTATTATTGACTATCACGACATTCTTCTGGCAAAGCAGAAATGCAGCCTTGTCAAGGGATCTCTTCTGGCATGGAAGGATGGACTCAACTGAACTCTCATTCATCTGACTTGGTGAACAGCACGCAGGAAATGTCCAGTGTGTGTGTAGAAACTGAATGTATGTATGGGTTAATCCATGAATCCTATGTTCACTAAGATGCTTCTGGGTCAGGAGAAGGCCGGGCTCAAGAAGCAACAAAAGTTTGAACCCAGGTTCACGTCCCCACAAACCAAAGAGGGAAGGGTCACTTGTAAGGCACGTCTCTCTCTGAAGCATCTAAAAGAGTTGCTTTATTCAGTCATGAGTGGCTGGTCTGTAGTATGGTCCCTTCATTCTGAGCCTCCCTTCTACTTCTGTTTCGCTCAAAGCAGAGCAAAGATGAGAGTGTCCACTATCTTCCAGAGTCTCACCTGAGCAGCAGGTGAAGCAGGACCCAGGGAAGAGCTGATGCTTCTTGGAGGTGGGACAGACATCCACCCACCTTGCTTGCTTTGAAGGACAGTTACCCAGATGTGACTGAAAGACCCCTCTGGCCCACATGCACAGATAACTCCAAATGCCTGAAATTCTGTTCACTGGAATAGTTATTCCAGTGAGCCTAGCCACACCAGGGTCATCTTCTTCACCAGGACCTCCCTGCCCTTCACACTGCCCTTCTCTCCTCCTGGTGCCTGCAGGCCTTCCCATCACTGAGCAGCGTGGGCTCCTCACTGCTGGCTGTGCCACGCGAGTCTCAGCACTCCAGAGACCATAGACGCATGAGCCCAGCATCACTGCAGCCTGGCCCCTGCTGCAGACACACTGGGACTGAGTTTCGTGTGTCACCCACTCTTCTGTTGCTTTTGGTTTTGTTTGCTCAATGGTGGTAAAATAAACATGATATAAAATTACAATCCTCACCATTTTTCAGTGCATGGTTCCGTGGCATTCAGCACATTCATGTTGCTATGGAACGTCACCACCATCCATCTCCAGCGGGCTTTCCAGGCTGCGGAAGCTCCCTGTACCCACGCACTCAGGATAATCTCTAATCATTCTACTTTCTGCCTGCATTTCTCTACTCTAGGTACCTCACGGAAGTGGAATCCTATTTGTCCTTCCATGACTGAGTTAGTTTCACTTAGCATAATGTCCTGAAGCTCATCTGTGTTGTAGCATGTAACAGGATTTCATTCCTTTTTAAGGCTGAATAATATTCCACTGGGCTTCCCAGGTGCTGCATATGGTAGAGAGCCTGCCTGCCAATGCAGGAGATATAAGAGACGCAGGTTCGATCCCTGGGTCGGGAAGATCCCCTGGAGGAGGGCGTGAATCCTATGGACAGAGGAGCCTGGCAGGCTATAGCCTTGCGACCAGGGGTTGCAAAGAATCGTACATGACTGAAGCAACTTAGTATGCATGCATGCAATATTCCATTACGTGTGCACACCCCATTTATATCTATTCTTCCACTGGTAGACACATGGGCTGTTTGGCTGTCATAAATAATCCTCCCATGAACTTGGGTGCACAAATGTCTTTGAGTCCCAGTTTTCAATTCTACTGAGTATATACATACCATGAAGTTGAACTGTTGGGTCATACAGGAATTCTATTTGTAACTTTTTTTTTGAGGAACTATTGCACTGTTTTCATAGCAGCTGCATCATTTCTTCTATAGTTTTTAAGATGTTCCTGGGTGTCTGTGATGGGAATGAGAAGGTGGGAAACCCCTGGTGGGCCCCTCAGAACCGCCTCCATCCCACTATATCAGTGAATGGTGACTGCTACTGAAAGCTGTCTTGTTTTTACACAGTAAAAACAAAAAAAAAACACACAGTTGTTTTTTCTCGATCAGTTCTGGTTATTCTGATAAATGGTAAGGTGCTCTGATGTTCTGAAAACAGCCCAAATCGGTACTTACAGTTTAATACGGGCCTCCTGAAGATAATACTTCAACCAAAGAGGATTAAGAGAATTTTAAAATAAACTTTTACTTTTGAGTCACACTTCAAAAACGTTGCAGCCACACAAGATCTAAATCTTAATTGTTCACATTGGACTGAGGAGAAAGCAATCAGCTGCAAGCATACAATTTATATCTGTGATTAGCCATTCTAGGTCTGATCTACGGATTTGGAGTAGATGGGTACCAATTTATTTTTCCTCTTTGGAGAGCCACGCATGAAGTGTAATTACAAATTTCTTTGCATTTTCTGTGGTGGGGAATTAAAATCATAACCTTCTTGGAGAACTGGAACGGGATGCTTTTTTATCCTTTAGTTTTTCCTCAAAATAAAAATAGATGCCAAACCGAGTCTCATCTTATATGCAAAATAACCCCAACGGTTCCAGCCACGTGACTCTTGGCATCACTGCTTTTACCTGATGAAACCACCAGTGTCAAGATGATAGTAATTTCAAAAAAATCGAGAGCTTTATTTCTATGCTTAATTATGTCACCTTTCCATTGTGTCACATTGTTTTTTCATTATTATGGGTTTTAGTTAATGCACAGAAAAATTTCCCTGAATGAACACTTCACAAAGCTAGATACCTGAATTTTCTTACGGGCAAATTAATTTCAACAAATGCCAAGAGATTTTAAGCGCTTTGGCAACGCCTGGTGGCTTTAATGCAGTCTTGAGAAAACTATGGCTTTGATTCAAAGCAGAGCCCCACACCATCCATTCAGGCCTCTCTGCTGGGGTCTAGTCCAAGTGCAGTGTTAAGGCTCACGCCGGTGTTCCTCCCAGCTCGACTCACCTGTACAATTCTCTCATCCTCCCCAGGGCTCGCTCCACCCGTCACCTTCCACCTCCTGCTCTAGTCTGAGTGTCCTCAGCTTCTAATGGTGACTTCCTTGTTTGGACTTCTGCAAATCCGCTTCACCTCCCTAATTCTACTGAACATTTCATGAAGAAAAGCAAACCTGGAAATAGTTTTTTCTGTTACGTCCTTATTTTACTATCTCGTCCGACCTATTCCTGTCCTCCTACCTCCAAAACACACTCTCTCCCATACTCACACACACACCTCAAGGCTGAAACTGGACAGAAAAGGAAAAAATAAAAAATAAGAAGATCAGGTGTGCTGAGTAACAAGAGAGCTAGAAAGCATTTTTTTCATGGTTGTAAATATATCTTTTTTCATTATACAATGAAGACACAGACATGTAAAAAAAAGTTGGAAAAGAGAGAAAGGGTAGGCATGTTACTATAGCTCCACCATCAGAATATTTCCTCTTGCCTTCTGTCCTGGGCCTGAACTTGTTTCTTAGCTGGGATCATATTTTCCCTGCTCTGTGCAGAGCGTGCATCAGCTCTTTCCTGTGTCTCCAGTCTCCACCAGACTTGCCCCCCAAAAGCTCCTCTGCCGCTGCTTCTTCCTCGCAGGTGTTCTCTGGGGCTCATCTCTGCTTTTGGTCTGAGCTCATCTCATCCCCGTGGTTCCTGTACACTGGTATGCACAGTTCCCAAAGTGAACACACAGCTGCCCTGACATCACAGCTCGTGCACAGATGTGCTGAGGGATGCGTTACATTTCCAAGGGAAATACAGCCATATTTGACACCTGTTGGATGCCATACAAAATTCCAGCTTGAGGTAGCTTCCTGTTTCGACATGAAATCACCTACAGTCCTTCAGATGATATCATCTTTGCGAAGCAGGGTTCTGAGAAGTGGTGATAAAAAGCAAGTTCAAGGTGGAAGAGGAAACGTCCCATCTGTTTCTAAGGCATGAGAGGCTATGTGGTGCCCAAGGAAGCATGTAATCCCAGTGGTTAGTGTTCTCCAGAGAAACAGAACCAGTAGGATATGTGTGTGTACACAGAGAGAGATTGATTTTAGGAATGGCTCACGCCACTGTGGGGGCTGGCAAGTCCCAAATCTGCAAGGCAGGCCAGCAGGCTGGGGACTTAGGGAATAGCTGGCGATACAGCTGAGTCTGAGGATAGTCTGGAGGCAGGGTTCCTTCCTCCCTGAGAGCCCTCGGCTATTATCTCTTCAGGTCTCAGGAAGATTGCATGAGGCCCATCCACATTATGGACAGTAATCTGCTTCTCTCAAGGTCTACTGATCCAGGTGTTAATCTCACCTAAAAAATACCTTCAGAGCAACATCCAGACTGGTGTATGACCAAACACATGGGCTTCCCAGGTGGAGCAGCAGTAAAGAATCTGCCTGCCAATGTAGGAGACGCAAGATCCCTGGGTCGGGAAGAGTCCCTGAAGTAGGAAACGGCAACTCACTCCAGTATTCTTGCCTGGGAAATCGCATGGACAGAACAGCCTGGTGAGCTACAGTCTATGGCGTCTCAAAGAGTCAGACATGACTCAGTGGCTGAGCACACAGCACATGCATGGATACTCTGCCATGCCAAGTTAGCACATAAAATTAACTATCGCTTAAGACTGAAAAAGATAGGGACTTCCCTGGTGGCCCAGTGTTTAAGAATCCATGCTCCCAATGCAGGGGACATGGGTTCTATCCCTGGTCACATACCATGGAGCAATTAAGCCCGTGCGCCACAACTACTGAAGCCCACGCACCTTAGAGCCCGTGCTCCACAACAAGAGAAGTCCCGGCAAAGAGAAGCCCGCTCACCGCAATGAAGAGCAGCCTCCATCCGCCACAACTAGAGAAAGTCTGCACGTAGCAACAAAGACCCAGCACAGCCATAAATAAACTTTTTTTAAAAAGAAAAAGATACATATATATTTCAATGTGTACAATTATATTTTCAATCAGCCACTAAATTCTTAGGACATAAATTCTCATTAGGTTGTATGAACTTTATTGCTGAAGTGAACAGAAACTGTCAGGTATTTCTTTTAGCCTATGGGCACTGAGGGTGCTGTGAATGGAAAAAAAGCTTAAGAATACACCTACACATGGCTGCAGCCCAGTATTCCCCAAATCCAGACAGACATATTCTAAATGCTCGCCAATATACGTATGTTCTAAACACATTTCAATATACATGTAGGTTCTAAATGCACATCAACATACGTGCCTATTCCAAAGCGAAGAATTCCCTCAGTTACCTCACTTCGAATGTTCCAAAACTCAATTTCTTATTCCCTCCACCGCGTCTACTATCAGTCTGACTTCCAGAAATGGATTTTTTAATCCTCACCACTCCTCCTCTCCATTAACCATCCCAGTTCACCCACAGCATGGTATGTTCTTGAAGCATAATACAATGATTTTCACCTAGGTCACATTTTATTATAAAAATAAAATTAAATATGGATTAAAGCCCTTATCACAAATGATGGGTTTAGAACTTCTATGGGTAGAACGTTTATTTTTCACTTCTTTCACATCTTCATATTTAGAAAAGCAGTCAAGAAGGCTTAGGAAAAGTACCTAGCCTGGTGATAAGTAAGAAGTTATTTTTAAGGGAAATTCTCCTTGATTTATTTAATGACAACACTTTGCCTCTATTGAAACATTTCGGAGGCAGGAATTTCATTAAAGTGAGTCTTGATATGATATTGATGCTGTTCAGTCACTGTCATGTCCGACTCTTTGCGACCCCGTGGACTGCAGCACACCAGGTTTCCCTGTCCTTCACTATCTCCCTTCACTATCTCATGTCCTTTGAGCCTGTGATGCCATCCAACCATCTCATCCTCTGTCATCCCCTTCTCCTGTCCTCAATCTTTTCCAGCATCAGGGTCTTAAAAGCCATCTCATAAATTAGAGCCCCCTCACCAAACCCCACCTCTGTTCTAGTGCAGAGTCCAGCCTCACCCAAATAGCTGATGTGTGGGTGGCTTAAAAGACAAGTATAACATTTGACCTTATAAAGCAAAAACCAAAGGGAGAAAATGTTCAGAAAACCAAAATCAAACATTCAATTTATCTATTTTTCCCCTGAGAGCATAAGTATCGCTGAGTGAAAAAGTCAACTATCACTGTAGAAAAAACTTTGATTGAAAACATTTTCACTTATTTCTCATAATTAGAGCTGCAAACTACTAGAAGTTATTTCCTCTATTATTTCATTTTTGTTGGCAATATTTGCTCTATTGAATAAAGATGTGTTCCATCATGCATAATAATAGTTATGGAACTGCACTCCTGAGATACCAAGGCAGTGTGATTTTTCTCTTTTAAGAAGGGGGACTTCTTATTCATTGAAGGCAGTAGCTTTGCCATTTAAAAGAAGCCAATCCATTCAAACGGGGCTTCTGCTATCACCAGCCTTCAACATACCTAAAGACGCGCACAGCGCTATAAAAAATTCACTACTCTAGTGGAAACAAACATTAAAAGGTTAAAAATAAACAATAACCTGGGGAGAGTCCATAAAATATTTGGTGAATGCTAAAAACTAGGAAGTATTACCATTTGAAGGTATTTATCTAATAGAAAAACAAGTCCACACTACGAGATATACAATGAAGGCAGCAAAAAACAAGTGAACTCAAAATCGGGGCTTTGGGGATAAGCAAGAAATCTGATATAGAAACATACTTGACAAAAGAACAGCACAGTGAAATGTATTTATGTTTCTCTGTGAAAGTATGTTCTCGGTTTATTCTCCTTGGCCAATGTATACATTTTTGGGCAATGAACTAGGGAAGAATCTATAGGCTGACTTATACACTGCAGTCTTTTTGGTATATGAATTTCTCCACCCGGCCGACGTTTATAATAATTTATAATCGCAGCATTTTCTAGACTACACAATCTCACCAGCCCCCCCAGACACTCAGAATAAACATAACCTGATTTTTCCAACACTACTGCTAAAAATAAAAGGACCACACAGTGAGGATCTCTCACTGTCACAAGAACCATCGCAACAAGCCGTTGTCTTTAAATTCATTTCATTCCAAGCCTTTGGAAAATCAGCAGTTCTCCATAGAAGATCAGAGAAGACTGGAACCAGAAGGGATACGTGGGCATCTCGTCACTGGCTTGGAAACACACTGCTTCTTAAAAATTGCCAATGTTGTGTTAGGTTCAGGTGTACAGCAAAGTGATTCAGGTATACATACGTACACAGAAAAAATTTTCAGATTCTTTCCTATTATAGGTTTATTATAAGGTACTGAAAATAGTTCTCTGTGCTCCACAGTAGATTTCTGTTGTTTATCTGTTTTGTATGTGGTAGTGTGTATTTGTTAATCCTAAACTCTCAGTTTATGCCTCCCTCCCCTTGCCCCTTTGATAACCATAATTTGTATTCAACATCTGAGTCTGTGCTAAGATTTCACATGTAAATGATATCATGAGATGTGTCTTTGACTTATTTCACTTAGTAAGATCATCTCTAGGTCCATTTATGTTGCTACAAATGTACTACCTTTTAAAAAATTTGAGCTGTAAAACGTTCCTCTTGGCAGGTAAAAGTGATGACACTTTGGCTGAAGAAGGGGGTGGGAGGCTGGAGATGGGGGCGGGGGGTACCCCGTCTTTCTCAGCTCACCCTCTGCCCCAGTCTGCCAAAACACAGAAGACACTGAAGGGGACTGACATGCATTCTGAAGCCATTTTGGAGGCATTTTCTAGAAAGAGAGTGTCAAGAGTTGACAGAGTCAGCAGACACGAACACAAGGTTACTGGAACAAGTCCACGCTGTCCTATAAAAGAAGTTCAGGAACATTCAGAATTTCAACTGCTTAATACTTTGTCGTGTAATGCTAAAGTTTACAGTTAAATCCACTATCTCACACAGGGTGACAGCTCAACCTGGTTTGCCCAGGACTTTCCCAGTATGAAAACTGGAAGTTGCATGTCCCGGGAACCCCAGCTCTGCCAGCAAAGGGGGACAGGGACAGTTACTTACTCTACCCTCCACATAATACTATATAAAATCACTCCCACTTGCAACTGGCCTCATTCTGAAGTGACTCAAACCACAGCCATCCAGGAATGGATGAATAGCCCAGAATGAATGCTTTGGCCACTTGATACAAAGAACTGACTCAATGGGAAAGACCCTGATGCTGGGAAAGACTGAAGGCAGGAGGAGAAGGGGGTGACAGAGGATGAGATGGCTGGATGGCATCACTGAGGCGATGGACATGAGTTTGAGTACACTCTGGGAGTTGGTGATGGACAGAGAAGCCTGGCGTGCTGCAGTCCATGGGGTTGGAAAGCATTGGACATGACTGAGTGATTGAACTGAACTGAACTGCTGCTGCTGCTGCTAAGTCGCTTCAGTCGTGTCCGACTCTGTGCGACCCCATAGACGGCAGACTACCAGGCTCCCCCATCACTGGGATTCTAGAGGCAAGAACACTGGAGTGGGTTGCCATTTCCTTCTCCAATGAATGAAAGCGAAAAGTGAAAGAGAAGTCGCTCAGTCGTGTCCGACTCTTAGCGACCCCACGGACTACAGCCTACCAGGCTCCTCCGTCCATGGGATTTTCCAGGCAAGAGTACTGGAGTGGGGTGCCACTGCATTCTCCAAAACTGAACTGAGGAATACCTACTGGAGTAGACACATTACCTAAAGAAAACGAAAGAAACCTGGTATTTCCTACATCAGAAGGATGTGTACTGAACATATGAAAAGCACTAGACTGGGTTCCACCTCATCTTTTGGGTAGAGACGGATACCCAAAATGTTTTGTTTAAAGAGACCATTTTCAGCTTAGTAAACAACTATCTTCTATACTATTGTCATTATATCTGATCTCTTTTTGATAAATTCCTTTTATCTATTATTATATAATATCAAAATAAACAGCTTCCATTTAAATGATCAAATGTTAAAATCATCACCAATAATAAAAATGGATGATGCATAATCTGATACCGTTTCACTGTGCATGTTTTTCAAATACTTAACTCCCATTCTGGCAACAGACACAATGACAATTGTTTCCATCAGTGGATAGCTCATCTGAAAACATATGAATACTCAGAGCCCAGGGGCAAGAGATCTGGCTGATGTGCTGAGCAAACATGGGATGGGAATAAGTCTGCCCCCTGTGAAAACAGAAGTGCTGTTTTCATGATTCACCAAAGCCGCACCTCCTTCCTTTCAAATACTCCCCAGCACTGAGGATCAACTCTCCAGGGATGAGGTGGAGAAGCATGGAGTTTGCCCTATGTTTCTATCTCCTCTCACTACAGGATTTTCCCTTTTGAAGCAGAAGATCTGACAAAGAGTAGAATTCCTTTTTGTCCTGGAGTCCTGTGAAAATCTTGGGCTCATTTTCACCTTTGAAAAACACTTACTCTCTGTCTCAAAATTGGTTCTCTCTTTCTTTAAAGGAGCAGCACTGATTTTTTGCAGTTATCTTTAACATCAGAAGCTGAGGCAGGAGCTGCTGGTGCTCCTGACTGCTTAGTACTACCTCCTCCTCTTTTCTGTAAGTTTCCTGTACTTTGCCGACAAATGTCCATCTAGTCAAAGCTATGGTTTTTCCAGTAGTCATGTACGTATGTGAGAGCTAATATAAAGAAAGCTGAGCACCGAAGGATCAATGCTTTTGAACCGTGGTGTTGGAGAAGACTCTTGAAAGTCCCTTGGACTGCAAGGAGATCCGACCAGTGCATCCTAAAGGAAATCAGTCCTGAATATTCATTGGAAGGACTGATACTGAAGCTGAAACTCCAATACTTTGGCCACCTGATGCAAAGAACCGACTCACTGAAAAGACCTCGATGCTGGCAAAGATTGAAGGTGGGAGGAGAAGGGGATGATGAGGATGAGATGGTTGGATGGCATCACCCATGCGATGGACATGAATTTGGGTAGGCTTTGGGGGTTGGTGATGGACAGGGAGGCCTGGCGTGCTGCAGTCCATGGGGTTGCAGAGTCAGACACGACTGAGTGACTGAACTGAACTGTACATTGTGTCCCTCTCTGAACCTCCAATCTTTTTCTACATTCTCTCCTTTCTCTACATCAGCCTTCCAGAGATGCCTCTGGGAATTGCTGGGTCCCACAAAGGAACCCACCTGCCAGTTCAGGAGACATAAGAGACGCAGGTTTGATCCCTGTGTTGGAAAGATCCTCTGGAAGAGGGCATGGCAACCCACTCCAGTATCCTTGCCTGGAGAATCCCATGGACAGATGATCCTAGCAGGCTATAACCCATGAGGTCACAAAGAGCTGGACATGGCTGAAGCGACTTAGAAAGCAAGCTAGATGAGGAACCACCCAAAAGACCCACGTGGGTGGGTTCTTGAGTAAACAATGAGTTCGTTTTGTAGACAGCAGGTGGGATCAAATTCCACATCTGAATCTCCATCGTCAGTCAAGGGAGCGAAGTGGAACTGGAGGAGGGTTTCTCCCACACATGCCTGTGCTCATAACTCGTGTGAAAGTGCCACCCTGGACAGATGACACGACTTTGCTGAGGGGTTATCCCTCTACAGAGCGTTCTTGGGCTGCCCCTTAACATCACCCGTGAGTCTTCACCTTGTTATCAAGATGCTTACATTCAAATGTTAGTTCTCTAAAGATCCATGCAATGGGTTCATTTTACAGTATGTAAACAGAACTAGAGGAGGGGTTGCACAGGCTTTGAAAGGCAATAAGGATTTATTTTTTTTAATGAAAGAATGGAATAACAGGTGTTTTTGAAGCTCTCTTGCTGAAGAGTGTCTTTCAGAAGCAAGTAAGGTTGGGCCCATCACTCATAAGGACACCCACCAAAACTGTTTCAGTCGGTCTATAAACCAACACTTGACTTCAATATCGGGGTCTATAACCCTCAGCCTGATGCCAATTCCAAACTGGGCACTGACATTGGATGGGAAAACTGCCACCCAAAGAATCCTCTCACAAGATGGTTTCACCAGCTTTCTACAAAATAGTCAAAATAAACACATTTCTGCAGGTGGTAGCCAAAGAAGCAAAACAAATATTCTCTAAAACCACCCCCATCCCGTAGGAGGGTGTCTGACATGAAAACACTCCAGAATTTCACATCGACTTTGTACTGAAAAGCTCCATTTGGCTCCAAACTCAGACAGCTTTAGCAACACAACCCACTGATATTTCCACAGCCACCCTTCTTTTCCTCTTAATTGGGCTGTTGATGAGCCTCACACTCAACGTAACAGGCTCTTCCAACACCCCTGTGCCGCTCACTCGGAAATAAGAGCATTCAATCACCAGGCTACTCTTCCCACGCCTGCCAACGGGAGCACACTGTCCTTCGATAAAGTCAGTGCCTGTCAACAGACGGGACGACGACTTCACTCTCAGCTCTGCTGACAACCTGGGCTCCCGGCAGTGTCCTCAGAGGAACGTTTCTACATCTACCCTCCCAGGTTCCCTGCAAATCAACAGCAGACCTGCAAAATATGTCCCAGGGCCCTGCTGATTTTCATCGAGAGGTTCATTGGAGGAGATGATGGAGGGGAAGCAGAACACTGGTAATGCTAATATTTCCCTTCATACGTCTTTTTTTTTTTTTTTCTTAAATATCTGACACTTTTATCCCACCATGGTTTATTTATTTATTTATTTTAATTTTGGCCGCACCGGGTCTTTGCCGCAGCGCACGGGCTTTCTCTAGCTGCAGTACATGGGGTTATTCTCTAGTTGTGGCATGAGAGCTTAATTGCTCCTCGGCATGTGGGATCTTCATCCCCTGCTTTGGAAGGCAGATTCCTAACCACTGGACCACCCAGGGAAGACTCCCTTCATAAGTTATTAAACCAAGTCTCTTTTGCCAATTTCCACAGCTGGTGTATCTTTAAATACTAATTTTCAGAAAATCTATGACTTAGGGTTCCACTTTAACTTTCCTGCAGAAGAAAACATATTCAGCCTTCCAGGCACTTCTATTTATATCTGTCTTTCCTGAAATGACTTGTGGATAGGCTCCAGTTTGCCAGAATCTTCTCCTTCTTGCTTTTGTGTGGAAAAGCTAAGCGAGGGAACAGGCATCCTGAGCGTAAGTCCCTCTACTTTGGAGACAAAGCCTTGGTCTTGAAGAGGAGGCCTGGATTCCACAAATAAACTGTGCTGTTGATATCATCTGCTTCTCCTCATGTCACCTTAGGTATCCAGAGAATCTGACACCAGCCCTGGGAGGAACATAAAATTCCACTGCAAGAAGAGTCCACTTTGCAGAGCAGGAGCTTCTTATCGGTGGGCCAGGGGGTCAGTGTGTCTAAAACAGCTGCTGTGTTTCTGTTCCCTTCCTCCTCCCTCTGCTGCTCAACAAAATTCAGGATTCATCTGTCATCATCTTTTATTACCTGGTGGCCTTAGATATATTTCCCTGAAAGCTTCAGTTTCCTCATCTGCAAAATGCAGATAACACTGCAAACGCATTGGGTTGTTGGAAGGATTAAATGAATTTTACACCTAAAGAGTTCAGAAAAGTGCCTGATACACAGAAAAGCAAAACAAACATCTGCGGCTGTTATTACATATAGTTTTTAAATAGCCATTTATTTGGTGGGTTAATATTAATAAAAGGCATTTCCAGAAAGACTTTTCCTTTTTAATATCCAATTTAGAAGAAACTGGAGAGTCGAGAAAAAAAACTGGGAAACAACCATGCCAGATTTTAGGAGGCAGCAGCACCAACAAATCTGAAAGTAACTATGAGCTCTTTGCTGTAATTTTCCTTTGGGAAAGGAGTATCTTAAAAAAAAAAAAAAAAGATTAAGTATTCACATTTTACAAGTGCAAATAACAGTTTGTCTGCCACTGGTTGTAAAGATTAAGGAGAACAGGCTTCATCCTAAGAAGTTCCTGTATTTAGGACCATGTAGTTCAGAAAAAGGCAGTGCAGCAGTTTGAAAATAAGGAGCCAGCCTGTGCCAGGTACCCATACGATGGCTTATTGGCCTTATTGGCTTTAACTCTCGTATTTCAGGAAGTGGACATTATCTTCACCTTACAGATGAGGCAACAGGAGACAAGAGCTGACTTCATTAGACTCAGGCTCACATAGTAAGTGGCAGCTACGATTCAAACCCAGATCAGATGGACTCAAGTCTAGGACGATTTTGTACATTTCTAACAGCGTTGGCCAAAGCGTGTTCAGTGGGTTCTAAATGTAAAGAGATGTGAAACAGAGAATTCTATATCCAACTCTGTTGGGAGAAAAGCTGAGTTAAATAAAAGTTATAACTGGGTTGTCTTCATTGCAGGTCTTTTCAGAGATTTCAGTATGCAACTAATATTCTGTGGACCCCATAGTGTGACACAGTGTGAAATATCTGTTACACCATGGAAGCCTGTGTGTGTGTGTTATTCATTATGCTCTACTGTTCCGTGGAATAGAGTTTGGTAACTCCATATTCATCCTGTACTGCTTTCTCATGGCATCGAGGGCAAACTCTTAATCCTTAAAACTAGGATTTGTTTTCACCCTTTCCTCCAATCACTAACATTTTCCCTGTTTTTTGATACCAGTGCTATTCATTCATTCATTCATTTGTAAATATGTTATGCTAGACACTCATTCATTCATACATACAGTATGTTATGCCAGACATTATACCTGGGACAAAGGAAAATGACCCCTGGACATCAGTAGACACTCATTCATACACAACCGAGAACTTTACTTTAGAACCCTGCTTCTGAGAGAGGAGGACAAGAGAGATCAAAGTAAGAGGATGGATAGGCACGGGTTTTTCTGGCTGCATTCAGTACCTTCGTCCCTTTCAGAAAACAACACACAAAGCTCAGGGCCCACATTTAAATTAAAACCTAAGCAAGCTGATGACCTGCCCTATTCTCCATTCAGTAGACCTCACCTCATTCTCAAAGGGTAGGGTGAGTTGCTTGTGATTTTGAATTTGGCCCACATCCAGTTGTCCAGACCACCCTATTACTGCTTCACTGCAATCAATTATATTAGGTCTTCAATTCCTTTGATTCCCTTCCAACCCAAACTCCCCCTTTCTGGGGGTGATTCTTGATGGTCTAGCCAGTGTATTATCGAACGGCGTATGGAATTTGGAATGGCATTTCCATATGAGGCCCCTATAACATTCCTTTTCCAGGTTCCATTCTGAAACACATGTGCTATCAGTTAGCACAGGAGTCTGAGAAGGGACATGGCCAAGGAAGGGATGGGGAAGAAGAGGCGGGTATTCAAAAGGCAGGCTCCTCACACTGCCTCCCAATAAAGAACACAGTCTCCAAGTAACAGTTTTGAAATGACTTCACAGGAACTTTCATTTTTTTGACTGTGCAGTATGTGGAATCTTTGTTCCCTGACCAGGGATTGAACCTGTGTCCTCTGCACTAGATGCACGGAGTCTCAACCACTGCACTGCCAGTGAGGTCCCTTCAGTTTTCTTTTACAATTTTAAATGTCAGTGGTCAGTTAAACATGGCTGCTGGAATCAAGAAGAATTTTCTGTGGCTTAGGCAATGAACCTAGGACTCAGGTGACTTACCCACCCTGTGTTTCCTTCGATAACAAACCACTCAGCAGTTATTTTGGCAGGTCCACGGGAGGTTTTTCTCTACAGTGAGTGAGACAGCCTTCCTGTTCTCAATGGAGGCAGACACGATTCTGTCCCAACGGGAAGGAAGGAGAGAGAGTGAGGTTGGGCCGTGTCCACACGAAGATGGCCCCCCAGCGTGGCAGCTCTCTGCCAGGTCTGACAGTGGGAAGCGTGACACAGGAAATAACCCCACCAGCAGCCACATTTTCAGTGATTAATCACACCCATCATCTATCCCTCTGGGCTCACAGAGGCTTTAGAACCTAAGAACTCTTGAGAAGAAGTCTGACCTAGACCTCATGAAAAAGAAGAAATTATACTCACTAGTCAATAATGGTTTCAAAAAGGAGACTCGTGAAGAACTTCACAATCTAAAAGATGATCCGATATTGTGCAGGAAATACATCTGTTGTCAGAAGGGGGAACAAAAAGAACCTTTTGCGACGGGGGAATAAAATAGACTTTCAAGAGAATCACGAACAGGAAAGTTACTGCTCTGTAATTAACAGCTTAGGCTTTAAAAAGTGGGGACACAACAGAAATCAAAATATAAACATCTGTGTTAGCAAGTGCCTAGCAGGGAGCTATCAATCTCTCCCTGTAGGTATGAGCGGCAGACATGAGAAGCTAAAATGGAAAAGTTCAAGAGGAGAGGACTCTCAAAATACACAAGAGGAGAACAGACAGCTAGACGTTAGGCAGTTAAAGTGGCGAGACGAGAAATGTCACATTCCAAACTGTGGAAGACAAGATGTCCTTTTGCAGACCCAACAGAGAACAGGAAGTGAAAGGGGACACCTGGCTTCAGGGCTACTGACCAAAGCGAAGTTATTTTTATCACTTGGAAGACGCTGCTGCTGAAAGCAGTTTCCCAGGCATGGATATGGTATGTGTCCAGCCTGCCCCGATGTATGTTACAGCTTCAGAGAATCACTCCTGCTGAAGGACGTCACTGCTGGCTAGTCACTAAGACACCCCGAGTGGCCAGAGAGGTGGTTTGAAACACCAGGCTAAGGACCTGGTGTTTTGGAGAGAATTCCCAGATGTAGGCGTTTCTTACTCTTCCATCACTATCTTTTGGGGGATCCACATTGCTGGTAAGAGGAGGCTGTTCAATTTTCTATTGAGGCATTCAGGTTGGGGGCAAAATGCTTCTCTATTTCAATTCCTAAAGATTACAGAAGGCTCGAGTGCCACTGAGGATTGTGAAATAGCAAGAATGGAACAGCCATACCCAAAGATGCAAATTACCAGTGCACTGAGGAAGTCAAATCATGTAGTGACCATCTATGAAGACTGAACTTCCAAGTGGGTTGTGGTGGGGCTTCACAGTAGAAAGGGCACTTTATTAATGTTGACACTGACACCACCTAGCACTGTTTGAAGGGCAATCAAGTAGCTGCTATTATTAAAAAAAAAAAATCAGGTATTGTTTTCCTAGGATAGGTATCAGTTGGTCAGCCAGATTAAAAAAAATTTTTTAAGAAAATCTTATATGCAATTACTGTTGTTCACTCAGTCTTGTCCAACTCTTTGCGACCCCAGTGGACCACATCACACCAGGCCTCCCTGTCCTTCACTATCTCCTGGAGTTTGCTCAAATTCATCTCCATTGAGTCCGTGATGCTATCTAAACATCTCATCCATTGTTACCCATTTCTCCTCCTACCTTCAATCTTTCCCAGCATGAGGGTCTTTCCCAATGAGTCGGCTCTTCTCATCAGGTGTCAGCAAAGTGATTTCTCTGCTTTTTAATACGCTCTCTAGGTTAGTCATAGCTTTTCTTCCAAGGAGCAAGCGTCTTTTAATTTCACGGCTGCAGTCACCATCTGCAATGATTTTGGAGCCCAAGGAAATGAAGTCTATCACTGTTTCCATTGTTTCCCCATCTATTTGCCATGAAGTGATGGGACTGGATGCCATGATCTTAGTTTTTTGACTGCTGAGTAAGAGATTACATCAACTAGAATTTGGAGATAAATTTTTTTTTAATTTCATCATTAGACTAGGACCATTGGTACAATACTCTCTGTGCTTTATTTTCTTTTTTGGAATGATCTCTTTCTTTCCCACCTAGATGTTGAAGACTTCTAAATATGCCCCATACGTGTCCTTCCAGAGCACAGTCCCCGCTGAGCCCCAGAGCTGTATTTCCCGCTGCCTAGTGGATGCTCCACGGGCTCCACAAAGAGCACGCTGTCCAGAACCACGGCGCCTGGTCAGTCTCCCCGTAATCCCACCTGCTCTCCTTCCTGGAAAGGCATCACCGCTCCTCCAAGTCAATGTAATCATCCTCCCTGTAAGATGCCTCTAATGTGGTGTTCCCCTGTCCATCACAAATGTTTCTACTTCTGTTTGTTTAATTTTATTTTATAAAGACTGATTTAGTACTGAGTGTGTCTAAGAACTTTCTGAGACTTTCATCCTTTTTTGCCTTCTATCACCAAGAACCTGCAGACCAGTCTCCCTCACTTCCCACCTGCTCTTCCTAAGGCAGTCAAAGTAGCTGCACTAAAATACAAACCTCACCACAGCACTTCCAGACTCTACGGTCCTGAAATTCCTTGTTTTCTGTACTCCTTAGCGTGGCCCATAATGGCCTTTGTTACCTGCTTGTCACTTATTCTTCACACTCGCCATGAAGCTTTTATTGCAACCACAACAAACTAGGAACCTGCCCTCACCTTGCTTTTCCCTCTGCTGCTGAAGGTTTTCTCTACCTGGAACCCCCACTGCCCTGCAAGTTTCAACCAGAAAGAAGGAAGTTTACCAAGAGAAGCATTTCCCAGCCTGGAGAACCCCAAGGGAAAATAATAAAACCTCAAGTGGACCTAAAACCCAACCCCAAGTGAAAACAGAACAGTTCAACAGAACAGAAAACAGTTGGGTGATTTTCTTAACCATATGGTCAGGCCCAAAAAGTAAAACACAAAAACCTAATATAAAATAACAAATGATGAAGCAATGACAAACTGGAATACTTTATCCATGCAAAAAGGAAATGTGGAGGAATTACACAGCTGTAGTCACAGAAGCAGCTGTTGAGTCAGCCAACTAGGGGGAAGATAGGCATGGAAATCAGAGATGGATGATTTATGCTAATTGACTTATATTTGGTCTGAGTCCTCTCTATTTTGTATTTCTAAACCTCTTGTCAGCATCATTTCAAGTTCTACCCATTTCCAGCAAGTTTCATACAGCACTTTTTCCCAACTGTCTCTTCTCTGTTTTTACAGATGATGATGAAAAAGGAGATGAAAATGCAAGTGAAACCACAGGCCACTTTCAGAAACTCCCACGTATACAAATTCCATTAACTCGAACACAAGTGTCAAGGGTTCTGTGAGCGAGAACTTCTCAGATTAAGAGGAGAACACAAGACAACCAAGACATAGCCTCGAATTCCAGGACTCACAGTGTTGGAAGACTTGAAGCCAACAGCCTGGAATGACCAACAGGCACTTCAAACATAGTGCATCTAACACCCAACTTGGGTTTCTCCTTCAGATTTGATCCTCCTAAGACCTTCCCCAGGTCACTCACTGAAAACAGGAATCTTACAGCTGCTAAAAACAAGACCTTGTTTGTGATGACTCTTGACTTCCCTCTCTCTGATGGGCCTCTACAGTCAGACCAAAAGTAAATCTCATCACCTCTAAGAACCAGGATCTGACTGCTTCTCACCCCTCAAGCCACACCCCGGTCATGGCCCATAGCCTCTCCTATTCAGAAGCCTCCTGCTTCTACAGGCTACTCTCCACAGGGGTCAAACTCAATCTTTAAAAAAGAGTATGTAGGTCCTCCAAATGTCCAGACATCTCCTCAACTAAAAATTCAAGTCTTTACCATGCCTGCTTAACTCTACTGACTTTGCCCAGGTCTGTCTTTAGACCCGCCCCCCACATTCCTCCCCTAGCTACATCTCTCCCCGCTAGCCACACCCTCCCCCTAGCCACACCAGCCACAGAGACCCCCTATGCCCTGATCCTCAGACCCCGCCCCCCTGCTTTTTCCTCTGCGAGGGTTCTTCCTCTAACTAGTAGTCTCCTGATGGCCTCCTGCCCTCCTTCCTGCTCCGGCTCTGCTCAACCTACCCCTTCATTCAAAACTCCTTCTTTATAAAAACCACCTGGGAATTCCCTGGTGGTCCAGTGGTTAAGACTCCACACTTCCACTGCAGAAGGCACGGGATCCATCCTTAGTGGGGAGAACTAAGATCCCACACACTCTGCAACACCACCAAAAAGCATAAAAATAAATTTTAAAAGCGCCCCATGTCTCTCCATTTCCCTTATCTCACCTTATTTTTCTAAACAGCCCTTCGGCCACATGCCATTTCTTAGATCTGTCTACTGCCTGCCCCTCTTCTCTGAGAAGTTAGTGCTAAGAGGGCGGGTCCTTTGTCCCATTTACTACTGTGCTTGCACACCTGTTCAGCAGGACATGATAGGCCCTTATTAAATACAGGCTGAATAAATGAAAGGGCATAAGAGAAGAAGATATGCACATTAGAAATGAAATGCCAGATCAAAGGTAGTTCATTTAGGTAGAGACTCCATGCTAAAAAAAGAATCATTTGCCTTCTCTGAAAGTTTCTTTTAAAACAATGCCCTCCTCTCTCTGTAGGATTCCATTCTAAAAAGTCAATTTGCATGCAACTCTGTGCAGAGCTAGTGCAGAAGCAAAGCCGACTTGATTCCCCACTCAAAGCACACTGTATAGTGACTGACAAGGATCATATTAGACACAGCAGAGCAAAATAGCAACTGGTCATCGCCTGCTCTCATGGAGTCTCTAATGTATAATATTCGGGATGATAGAGCATGAATATAAAAGGCTGAATGTGGAAGCTTTGTTGCCATTTTTGTAGCAAAAGACTTCTTGGAATTCAGAAAAGGGCAAACTACTTTCCACCTAGAGTGATCGTGAACCTAGCTAGGTTCAGCATGTGGAGACAGCCGGACTTTGGGGAGAGGTAACATGGAGAAGTCCATGGACAGAGGAGCCTGGACGGGCTATTGTCCAAAAGGTCACAAAGAGTCAGACATGACTGAAGCGACTTAGCATGCACTCAGGCACAGAGAGAAGACCTAGGACTATTTGAGATTTGAAGTGGAAGACATTTGCAACACCAAGGGTGGAGCTGGGCATGACTGTGGTGATCTGGTGTAGACTGCACTTAAATGCAAATTTTTCAGATACTGAATACCTTGATTTGAAGTCACTTTCAATATGCTTTATAATCAATTTATATTTTTTAAAAAGGAGATGTAAAAGGTTAATACTCTTAATATTAAATGCTTCAGGAAATGTTCTAGTCATTTTTAAGGCTTTTTGGGGGTGTCCTTAACACTTCATTTTTTAGTTCATTATGAAAATGTCACTGATACAAAAATAATGACCTGGGTCTAACTTTAATATGCCAAGACCAAAGAGAAATGCCAGAGCATAGAGTATTATCTGCCTCAGATGCACTGAATTTTACTGAGATGCCAAAGCTTAGAAGCAGCATTAAGAAGGTAGATACTGCCCAAGATGCAGACAAGGGTTAAAGGAACCAGGCACGAATTGCTAAGACCAGCCTTGGTAACAGGACTGGAGAGGGATATATTTATATCACAGTTACCCAAAGCCAATCCTGACAAACACATGATCGAAGGAACCTGTGTGAAAACATTGTTACAAGAGAATCAAGAGGTGAAGAAGAGAAAAATAAGCAGATCATAAAGGTCAGAATAGACTCAAAGCCCATGTGGTCACTTTTCTAAGGATTAACATTTAACTTTCAAAAGAAATCTGAAATTATTCTTCCCAAAGTGAACTGACTAAGCAGCCAAATCTTTGCACTACAAAGCAGGGGATTCCTTTCGTTACTATCATTTAAAAGAAATATTAATGCAAAATAGTTACTCACATTGTCTCCATTAATCCTGCCCCTGCCCAAGACATAGTGGGGGAGGGGAATAGGCAGCAAAGCATCCCTATTAGCATAGCTAATCCCTATTAGCATAGGAGATCCCTATTAGTGATCTCCCAGGTGGCTCAGTGGTAAGGAATCTGCCTGCAATGCAGGAGACCCTAATTCAATTCCTGGGTTGGGAAGATCCACTGGAGAAGGGATAGGCTACCCACTCCAATATTCTGCAGGAAAGGTGGGTTTGATTCCTGGGTCAGGAAGAAGGGATAGGCTACCCACTCCAGTATTCTACAGGAGAGGCAGGTTTGATTCCTGGATCAGGAAGATCCTCTGGAGTAGGAAATGGCAATGTACTCCAGTATTCTTGCCTGGAAAATCCCATGGACAGAGGACCCTGGTGCACTACAGTCCATGGGGGTCGCAGGACCTGGACACGACTGAACATGCGCGTGTGGTGATCTCCAAAGTGAAACCACTCTTTATTAAAAAGATCTGGGCCACAGGAAGTCCATTCTTCTCGTATCTGAAATGAAATAAACTAGGAAAGAATCTATAGGTTCTGGGGGCACAAAGAGGAGGAAAACAGGAATGGCTTGATGCGGGAGGGACGTTGAGTGGCTGCTGCTGCTGCTAAGTCGCTTCAGTCGTGTCCAATTCTGTGTGACTCCATAAAGAGCAGCCCACCAGACTCCCCCGTCCCTGGGATTCTCCAGGCAAGAACACTGGAGTGTGTTGCCATTTCCTTCTCCAATGCATGAAAGTGAAAAGTGAAAGTGAAGTCGCTCAGTCGTGTCCCACTCTTCGAGACCCCATAGACTGCAGCCTACCAGGCTCCTCCGTCCATGGGATTTTTCAGGCCCGAGTACTGAAGTGGGTTGCCATTTCCTTTTACAGAAGTTGAGTGGAGGGAGACTTAACTCTAGAATGAGACCGTTAGAGAGCATCACCAATTCAATGGACATGGGTCTGAGCAACCAGGAGATAGTGAAGGACAGGGAAGCCTGGTGTGCTGTAGTTCACAGGGGTGCAAAGAGTCAGACAGGACTTAGCAACTGAACAACAACAATAACAAGGAGCTGACCGATGGAATCCAGAGAGAAAGGCCTGGCACTGCAGGACAGAGCTGGGCACCACGTGGGCTCTGGGAAGAGTGAGGGGGATCCAGAGGAAGACAGTGCCTGGGGAAATGAATACCTTTTCTCATCTCCTCTTCCTTCAAAAAACTGTAGCGACTACTAAAAACAAAAACAATGAACATGTGTCAAAGACACTTAAGCTGCCATGGGAAAGTCACAGATTTGCTGGAGAGACTCTAGGGAGGACAGATGTTTGGCGGAATTTCACAGAAGGGTCCCTTTGGGTAGAAAAAAAAGAGTCCAGAAGTGTTCAGAAGGACAGGGTGCTTCAAGTCGGGAGTTTTACCTGCAGTTGAGCGTGGGTGTTGAAATAACTTAAAATCCCGGATTTTGAAGTCTTGACCCAATCCAGCCCTGAGGAATCACAGAAAGCTCAGACAAACGCGGTGGAAGCCAGGGTTATCGCTTGTCTATTTGCCATTTTCAGAGTCACACTGTTGCAGGGAGAAAACCAATTCTGACTCCATGTTGGAAATGATTTCTTTGACTTGCTTTTCATTGCCTTTATTATCATAATCACATTCAGTGGCTTGCCTGGAGGACCCTGCCCCTCTGCTTGACTGTAAAGTGTCTTTGTTTAGTTCAGGGAGAAATGATTTGTCCCTGCCCACCTGTGAACAGAAGAGATTAACACACCTCTTCTGAAGGTTAGACATTTCTCTTGGAGATGTTTTTGCCAGACTGAAGACCCTTTCACTTCACTTCCCCACTGCCTCTCCCTATCTATTCTGCCTTCTAACTTTAGTTCCTCGTTGCTTTTAGTTCTCTCGATTCCCTGGTAGCTCAGCTGGTAAAGAATCCACCTTCAATGCAGGAGATCCTGGTTTGATTCTTGGGTCAGGAAGATCCTCTGGAGACAGGATAGGCTACCTACTCCAGCATTGTTGGTCTCCCTGGTGGCTTAGCTGATAAAGAATCCGCCTGCAATGAGGGAGACCTGGGTTTGATCCCTGGGTTGGGAAGATCCCCTGGAGAAGGGAAAGGCTACTCACTCATATTCTGGCCTGGAGAATTCACAGCCTATGGGGTCGCAAAGAGTTGGACACGACTGAATGACTTTCACTTTCATTTTTATCCTTTTCTCTGATCTGTAAAAGAACCCTGTGTCCAGACCCCAATAAGATGGTTATTTTGAGGTACTAGCCTGCCATCTTCTCTGCCTGCTGGCTCCCTGATTAAAGTCTCTTCCTTGCCTCAACACTTAGTCTCTCCAATTCATTGGCCTATTGTGTGGAGTACAGAGCAAGCTTGGACTCGGTAACATGACATTGGGATTATTATACATATTATAATACATATATGTATTATTATACATATATACATATAATGTGTATAATATGTACATACATATTATGTATATACAATTATACATATTATTTTCAACATCTTGCATCTCTCTGCCAAGTTCTTTAACATCATTATCTCTAATATTCACTCTTGACCCTGTAAGGATACCCAGAAGCCTGAGCTTCTGGAGGTTGACCAAAGCCACCCAGTAATAAGTGGCAGGGAATAGCATGGCACTCAAGCTAGGACAACCTCGGAGCCCAAGCTGTCTTTTCTGCCCAACACATGCTTTCCACGCAGCACCCCAAACCCTGCTTCTCTGTCAGCATCTTCTCCCTGTGGGCGGTGACTCTTCCTACCCCCTCACTCTGACGGAGCCTTTACCATCTCTAGACGAGAGCTAATGAGCTGTCTTTGTCAGGCAGGTTCTCAAATCTATCATACTTCTTTTTATATCTGGAGATATAATTAATAAAAAAACTTGCCTAGTCACATACATTTACAAAAAATCAACATAATAGCCTAATTACATAAAGAAGACATAAAAGAGAAATTTATAACAAATCAGATACACTTCAACATGTAAATGCTCAGGTACAACTACATCAGCAGAAGGCAGAAGCGGGAGGTGGGACTTCCCTGGTGGCCCAGTGGTTAAGACTCCGTATTTCCAATGCAGGGGACACAGGTTTGATTCCCGGTCAAGGAATTAGGATCCCACATGCTCTGTGACCAAAACTAAAATAATAATTTTAAAAAAAAATAGAGGGAGGATGCTGGCCCCTCTACATGAGACCAGTATGAACTCAATAGCTACCCGTGCAGACTGACAGGAGCAGTGACAGCATCTTTCTGAAATAAACATATAATAAAGTTCTAAATAAAACAAAGAATAATATCCTCTCAATTAATATAGTGGTTACATTTCTTTTTTTTTTTCTGTATTTTTTTTTTCTTTTAAACTAGTGGCTGCATTTCTGGAAAATTCAGCATGTATTTAAAATGCTTTTTTGTATACCTATGTATACAAATATATAATACTTTATATATATATAAACATTTTACATAAAAATATTTATTTATATGAAACATAAATAAAATACAAAATATAAGAATTATATAAAATAGGTTTAGATTTTAGTGATATAAACACTATTTCACCACCCTCCCATAATGTCTGGCTGATATGTTCTGAAGTCACGGCCTTATGGGTCTTGACTCTTCACAGTGTGAGATGGCTCTAGGCACCACAGGGCATCTAGCATTGCTGGCTGGTACTTGTGCAAATAACACCCCCGGGCTGTGACAGGCAATACGGCATAGCAGGTGGTGCTTTCCACTGCTCTAAGCCACAGACAATATTCCTCCGTACTTCACAAGTTTCTCCCGGCTCTTCATGGGTCCGCAGGCAGCTAAGGATACTTTAATATCACATTCTTCAGTGCTTTAAAAATCCCAACATATCGTACTGTCATCTATCTCCTCCCATGGTTATCAGCAAATGTGTGTGGCAAGGAACACTCAGTTTTTGGCACAGTGACACAGCACAGCCCTTTGGACTTCGGCTGTTCCTGACTTGCTCCTGAAGAAATAGCTGCCAGGATGACCCCATGATACACACCATACGGGTGCTTATTTCCAGATGTGAGCAATTATATTTTTGCACATAATCTATAGTTAGACCCAGTTAGTAAGCTTTCTTTCTATACTCATCTACCTAAGGCCAATACTGCCCCAAAAGGGGATTTTTTTAAAATAATAAAACAAAAAACCCAAACAACTACCAAAGTGACCTGCAAGTAACAAACCAAAGATTTTAAAGGAGAAGAGGGTCCTCATGACTTAAGACTAAAAATGGTCACAGAAAAATGACGTCTGCTGGATGACATTTTCAATATTTGAGTATGAGATCATCTTTCCATAAGCCAATGAGAACAGCCCCAGCTTTTAATGCCACTCAGTCATTAGCAACTATCCCTACTTCACACCAGGGTCTGTGCGACGTAACAGAGCAGAACTTCTTGATGTTTCACATGTGCTGTAATCACGGGGCGGGGAAGGGGGCACGTCAAAATGTGGGCTCATCAGATTTGGGATGAGGACCAAGATCCTGGATTTTGAAGAAGCTCCCAGGTGTGGTTGAGGCTGCTGGTCAGCAGACCACGTTTTGGGTAACAAGGAGCTTTAGAGAATCAAATAATTAAATTAAACAGACACCCTGCCTTCAGAGAACTTACAGTTTAGGTCAGGAGATACGTATACATATGTATACACACATATACCTTCCGAGTAAACAGAAGAGCTACCTACTCTAAGCGCCATACAACAGATAAGGTGCTATTCAAAGTCAAAGGAGGGGGACTTCCCTAGCGGCCCAGGGGCTAAGACTCCAAGCTCCCAAGGCAGGGGGCCTGGGTTCTATCCCTGATCAGGGAACTAGATCCCACGTGTTGCAACTAAAGATCCTGCATGCCACAATGAAGACGGAAGATTTCTCCTCAACTAAGATCTGGAGCAGCCAAGTAAATACATAATTTTTTTTGTAAAGAAAAGTGGAAGGATGATTCTCAGGGGCAATTGGGTATCTCAGTAGAGATGGTGAGCAAGGTGGCATTTAGGCTGGTTTCTTAGTAGACAGAAGCTTGGGCATGTAGCCACAGGGAAGATAGGGTTGGCAGAGAGACCAAAGCCAACCAAGGACAGCATCAAGAAGTGCGGCATGCTTGGGTGAGGAAGGAGATGAGAGGTCCCTTTCCTGTTGGGAGGGAATGATGACAGGAGGTGTGAATAAAATGGTGGAAGCCGGTGTTGGGAAGCTAGCTTAAGAGAAGATTGGGAAAGACCCAGGACACTCAGTCAGGAAATCTAGAGCTGAGCTTAGGACAACTATCCACAGAGCACCGGGAGGGATGGAAGAAGAGATGCAGGAACAGAAACAGAGGCTCTGAATCACAGAAGAGGCTACTGAAACGGTTGTGAGAATGTCAAGGAAGATCTGAAATAGAGACGGTCATAAATCTTTGAAAAGAAAAAAAAATGCTGACCCATTTATATCTGCATTTCCTATATCAGGCTTTCCTTTGAATAACGATCTACCTTCTCCTAATCTGACAAGCAAAGTTACAAGCATTTCTTAAAAGGTTTGGGAAAAACAGATACATGAATTAAAAGTTATAAGACTATGCTCTTGGAGCACTCAGTCCTGGGTTACATTAGAAATAACTAAGAAATGCTGTCATTTTCCCCTCAGAGACTTAAGATTTAAGTTTGCTATTAATGAATAATGTCCCACCTAACACAAAATACTCGGCCATTTTTCATCCTCAGAAGGGTTGAATGCAGTGTGATTAACCACATTTTCCCTGACTCCAATGCCTGGCACTGTGTCAGTTTTAGGTCACTTGAGAAAGAGAAAAGGGTCTGGCTTTGAAAAAAGAGTAAGAGGCTGCCTCCAAAACATTAATTTACAGAGTGGGAGGATTCAAGGTTGTTCCAAGGTGGAAAATATTATAACTTGAAATCCCCCAATTACCACATTATTTGGCTCGGTCTTGTGATTTAACACTCTGATAATGGGGGCTTCCCTGGTGGCTCAGCGGTAAAGAATCTGCCTGCCAATGCAGGAGACTTGGAGTCAATCCCTGAGTCGGGAAGATCCCCTGGCAAAGGAAACAACAACCCACTCCAGTATTCTTGCCTGGATAATCCCATGGACAGAGGAGCGTGGCAGGCTACAGTCCATGAGGTCGCAAAAGAGTTGGACATGACTTGACTTAGCGACTAAACAGCAACGTGGACAATGTCCAAACTGTGTCTACCTTTTGGATCTTAAAGTTTCTGATCACTGACTCTTTTCCTCTCTCAGCAAGACACAGCAGAAACCTCTGAGATGTGCAGCAGACCAAAGAGATATCTTAAAGGTTTCCATGTTCCTTTCTGAATCCTGATTAAGTTTGCATTCTTCTAAAGAATAATTTTGCTCTGAAGAAGTTTGCAGAATTGTACAGGGCAGCAGAACCATGTTCTGTTAAGGAGACTGATACACTGACTGCACTTCTGTTTACAAAATATATATAAATATTTGTCTCTTTTCTCCTCAGTGTGAGAGTACCTAACTGCCATTAATTTGCCTAATGGAAGCAACAAATGACACACCCTTCGTTAACAGAAAATGTGTCATATCAGTGTTCAGTCTCCATCTCACTGACATTTTTTTTAAAATGTACTCTTAGACTATTAAAAGAAATCTTTATCTGAGTAGACAATTGCACTAAGAACTCCAATGGATGCAAACTAGTGGAGGCAAAGTGTGGAATGTACATGAAACAGGAGGAAACCGTCTGGACCAAACCAGCAGAAATGAAGCCCCAAGGTGGGCTGTCCCACTGCCTCCCACCTTGGGGAAGGGGATTTCAGCAGGGACAGCTGTGGGACAGCCATGCCAGGTGCTAGCAATGCTAGTTAAATAGCCCCTGCATTGTCTTCTCTGTCCCAGATGTGAGTTTCATTCATGGGCACCAAGGTGACTCTGGCAGATAAACTTCCAATAGAGAGAAGCTATTAATTGAAAACACTGTTCATAATGCAGTTGATGGAAGAGCAGACGACAGGGGGAAATTCAGAGGTTGAAGCTCACCCACAAGACATCCCGAACCTCGAAGCCCCACAGCTCATGCTCCGGTTGGAGATCCACAGTGGAAACTTTTAAGCTGAGCCCCTCTAATCCTGACGGCTGCAAGCCCAATAAACACACCTGGTGACAAGTTAGGAGAAGAGTCCCTGAGCACTTGTGTCATTTCCTCGGTGTACCATAAAAGACGCCAGGTGCTTTCTTCTGATGCATGAGAGGGAGGGGAGAAAAAGGCAGGGAGATGGGTGGTTAAGTTCACGGCAGAGAAGGCAAGACAGAGTTAATTTAGCTACTGAGGTTAAAAACCACTTTCTGAGCTTACAGTTAGATGCATTTTGAAGTGCAACTTAGCAGAAGTCAGATTTCTGGTTCACAGGCTGCTGCAACTAAATCCTAGATGTCCGTATATTTCTAGTGAGTGAGTGAAAGTCGCTCAGTCCTGTCTGACTGTTTGTGACCCCAGCGTCTGTCTATGGATTCTCCAAGCAAGAATACCGGAATGGATTGCCAATCCCTTCTCCAGGGGATCTTCCTGACCAGGGATCAAATGCATGCCCCCTGCAGTGGAAATGTGGAGGATTAACCACTGGATCATCAGGGAAGCCCCTAGACCAGCTTTTTTGTTTGTTTCTTCTTAAACCCAAAGATGCTCTATATCCCCTCTTCACCCTCTGTGAAGACCTTCCAGAAGTGGTCACAATAAGGCAGTGACTCCCCACCCAGAAAGCAGCACCCTAAATTTTAACTCGACTCAGACTTGGATCTCATCAAACAGTCCACCTCAACCACAACCTTATTAGCAAGACAGAGCAGTGTAAACAGTTTCCTCATTTTTGGAGTCAGCACATGTAATTCTGCAATAGATAAGCAGCCCACCATGAACAGTCTGGGACAAATTCCACCAGGGTTTAAAAAGTTAACAGAGTACGTTTAACTCTAGATGAACTATACAGATACCCACTGCCTTCCCACCCTTCCCCCTAACCTGGTCACAGTTTGGGGAACAAACATCTTTGACTTCCTCTGACCCCAGAACCACACGGTCTTGGGGAAAGTTGGCTTGACCAGCCTGAGCCGCCAGGGTAGAGGAAAGTGAATGGGCAGTGTGCGACTGGAGGAATACATGGGTGATACAGAGCTCTGGGTTATTGGTCTAAATGGATCCAATACAGTGCTTCCTGGGCCCAGCTTCCGGAGTTTTCCATCAGTTAACCAATTTCCAGAGCAAACTGTTGTGCCTTCATTCTAAACTACATCAGCTCAATCCTTCGGGCTTTTTTTTCCATAGCATCATAATAATCCCTTTTATACCCAGAATAATGCATTGTTTTGACCGTTTCATTCTCACACATGCCTCCCTTAATTCTCCCGTGAGCCTTTCCTGATTAGACAAGAGCCAGAGGTCTCATCAACGCATATCTCCATGACAAACCTGGACAAAGTGTTTCAAATACTACTGAATGCCGGAGTCACTAGATAAAACCCCTCCAAAGTCACTTCATTTGATTTGAGGATATAAATGTGGGCCACAGACACAGGGACACATGTTAACTATGACTCACCTAAAGCCCCGTGTATCTATATAGAATTTCACCTACAGTAGATGAACCTAAAGTCTTCAATCTGAAGACTCTGAGGATCCCTTGTATTTTAGTAATAGCTCCTAATTTTAAAAAATCTGCAAGGATACATGATCCTTCGTAGGACTCTTTTTCAAATGGGGGATAGGAAAGCAAGATGAAATGGGTTAATACTAACTCTGTGGTAGTACATAAACACTGCAGTTTGACCAAAAACATACTTCTGATAAAGGTCATGAGTGGATGGGGACAGAAATGTCACTGTCCCCAAAGACTGCCTTAGAAGTGTCCCCACATGCCAAGGAGGAATGGGAGGGACAGAAGTGGGATGTTTGATCAAGTTTTCTAAGAAAAAAGCTGGTGGGAACTTCCCTTTGGGGATCGGACTCTGGGGCTGCCCACGAGTATATAGCAAAAAGAGGCAACACAAAAACCAGTTAAAAAAAAAAAAAAGAATCTTAAAAACATATCCTTTGAGCTAACCATTACTTTTCTTAAAATATAATAAGGAAAAGTATCAGATATAGAATAAATAGATCAATTTGTTGATTTTTATGTAACCTGAGGATCCCCAGGTCCTCCAACTATCTGGGATGATTTTTTTTTTTAATTTTAATATCCAAGTACATGAGTCACCCACATAAAAAAAATTAAATAAAATAAAAAATTTAAAAAAAAAAAAAAAAGAGGTAGCTTGAGGGTCCTTGTTCATGAGACCACCTTGGGGCCTATGCTTCCTATCTCAACACAACTGTAGTTGAGGTGGGGGTGGGGGCACCGAACAAGTGTTAAGTGGTGGCTCTTAACATAAAACAGAACAACCCATACAGATGGTGAATGGAAACCAAGCTTTGCAAAGAGAGGACAATCGCCTATCCCCATGAGATAGATTTTAATTCTCCCAAAATAAAAGGTCCTAAGAGAGATGTCTGGAGAAGGAAATGGCAACCCCCTCTAGTATTGTTGCCTGGAGAATCCTGTGGACAGAGGAGGCTGGTGGGCTGCTGTCTATGGGGTCGCATAGAGTCAGACATGACTGAAGTGACTTTGCATGCATGCATGCATTGGAGAATGAAATTGCAACCTACTCCAGTGTTCTTGCCTGGAGAAGCCTGTGGACAGAGGAGTCTGCTGAGCTGCCGTCTATGGGGTCGCACAGAGTCGGACACGACTGAAGCGACTTAGCAGCAGCAGCAGCAGCAGCAGCAGCAGCGAGACGTCTGTTCATATTATGGTTTGAAAAGCCTTCCTCCTATTGTATTAGGGCAGTGAGTCCAAACTCAGCAAATAAGAAAGAATCACCTCTCTCTTTTTTTGGAAATTATAAAACCTCACCTGAGAAATGAAAGACAATATTTATAGGCAAAGTTTTCAGGATACTGTCAGAATTCCAACAGATGCCAACTTTGGGTCACTTTTCCATTGTGAGAAACTGTGATGAAAACCAGATTTTACAAGTTACGTTTCATTTTTTTTTTTAACGCAAGGAAGGCTTTCTTCTACAGAGGAACACCCCCCTGATATGACTCTTTACTCCTACTCAGGTAATGACTCAGGTGTTCACTCACGCTTGGAGCTCTCCTCCCTCTCTTTTCACTCTAATTTCTGCCATCACCCTGGGCACTCCAGGGCCCTGTGGACCTTTCATACCTTTGTCTCCAGGATCTTGGGTCTTTTCTTTTTTGCCTGAGCCACAGGTATGTGGGATCTCAGTTTCTTGACCAGGGATCCAAACCATACCTCCCAGTAGAGAAGGCCTGGAGTCCTAACCACTGGGCCACCAGGGAAGTCTCTTGGATCTCTTAACTTCAGAGATTCCTTGCCAGCTCTTCGCCCTCATTAACAGCCATCCCCTGGGGCAGAGCCCACAACTGTCTGAATTTTTCAGCTTTTTTTTTGTAAGTTTTTAATTGGACGATAATTGCTTTACAATGTTGTGTTGGTTTCTGCTGTACAGCAACATGAATCAGTCATGCGAGTGTGCGTGCCAAGTGGCTTCAGTCGTGTCCGACTCTGCGATCTGATGGACTGTAGCCTGCCAGGCTCCTCTGTCCATGGGATCCTCCAGGGAAGAATACTGGAGTGGATTGCTATGTCCTCCTCCAGGGCATCTTCACCACCCAGGGATCAAACCTGTGTCTGTTTCCTGCACTGGTAGCTGGGTTCTTTACCACTAGCGCCACCTGAAAAGCCCATGAATCAGTCAAAAGTATACATATATCCCATCCCTCAAGTTTCTTTCTCATTTCCTGCCTCCACTTCTGATGACAACTTTTCAGTTCTCACCATCTCCTCCTCTGACAATGTCTTGTCTTCTTCCAGTTCCCTTCCTGTTAAGCATCTCTTCCTAAAAGTTCTGGACCCCAATATCTATCACTTCTCCACACTTTTCTCAAACCCTTCATCTCCTTTGACCATGTGATTCTTCCCACACCCACACAACCAAGCCTCAACCTCCACTCAGACCTTCTCTGTTCCCACACCAGGCTGCTGATCACGGCTGAAGGAAGTTCCCTAGCCTTGCTGAATGGCACCCCATCCTGCCATGGTCCTCAAGCTCAGCTGGGCTCCCACAGGGTGATGGCGATCATCTTCTCACCGTTTCCATCTTCATCCCACATAAATGCTCCCTCAAACCTTGCTCATTCCCTTCAGGTTCCTTCCTCACCAGCCTCTTCTCCATTCTCAGAAGTTCATCACTGGAAAACTCCAAGGCAAGGAGTAAGCCTTCCCCCTCTTCCCACAGCACCACAGACAATCTCATCTACATGCAGCCTCCAATCGTCGTCCTCTTCCTCCTCTCTCTTCTCCCCAAAGCAAATCCACCCACTGACTTTCTCGTGCCATTGGGCTCTCTCCTCGCAGGCTTCCTTTGGGACCACACGCTTCTTACAGTCTTCTATGCTTAACTCCTTTCTTTCACGGTAACGTTCCCAGAAAGAGCATCTCTATTCCCCATTTCTTTACGATGAGAGCTGGACCTTAAAGAAAGCTGAGCACTGAGGAACCGATGCTTTTGATCTGAGGTGTTGTAGAAGACTCTTGAGAGTTCCTTGGACTATAAGGAAATCAAACCAGTCAATCCTAAAAGAAATCAACCCTGAATATTCATTGGAAGAACTGATGCTGAAGGTGAAGCTCCAATACTCTGGCCACCTGATGCAAAGAACTGACTCACTGGAAAAGACCCTGATGCTGGGAAAGATTGAGGGCAGGAGGGGAAGGGGGCAACGGAGAATGAGATGGTTGGATGGCATCACTGACTCAATGGAATGAGCTTGAGCAAGCCATGGGAGACAGTGGAGGACAGGACAGCCTGGCGTGCTGCAGTCCACGGGGTCACCAAGAGTTGGACACAACTTAGAGACTGAACTGACTGATCCCCCACTTCATCTTCCTGACCTGCTAGTCCCTGACCCACTGTTCCTGTTCCCCAACTGATATGGCTCCTTCCAAGGTTGCCTGGATTCACTGAAGGCAATATCCTCACCTAAATGCCTTAGTAGTATTATTTCACTTGTAACACTGGACTTTGTCATGTTTATTAACACGGCATGGTAGGAGGAAGGTAAGAGCCAGTAGAGAGAAATGGATTAAAAATATAGGGGGGAAAACATATATGGATATGCCTAAGCACACAGCAGGGAATTAATACATAGCAGCTATTTAAGTGTGAAGGGATCTAGCTTTTTGTAAGATGAAACCCAAAGGCTTCTCATCAGACTTGCCTGAAATGCACATTTGATCACACCACTTCCCTAAGGATGATCCTTCACTTGCTTCCCATTGTCCAAGGATGAAACCAGACTTCTTGACCTGACGTCCAAGCACCTCATTGATCCGGCCCAGCTCCCTCCCTTTCCAGATGCCCCAGACACCCGCTTGTACATGACTGTGTGGCAGGTTCATTAAACTCCTCACAGGCCACTTCCTGGACACACCATAATCTCTTTGTTTCCACGTGACTCTTTCATGTCTGGCAAAATCTGACTCAATCTTGAACAGTCAGTTTTAGGACCAGTGTCTCTAGGCAACCTTCCCTGACCCAAATGGCCTCTCGCCGCCTTGCTCCCTCTAGAGTGAGGTGTGCCCTGCTTGGGTCCCCCTTCATGTTCTGTTCCTCAAATCAGCACCTACATCCTGCATAGCAACCCCGTGCCACCTCCGCCTAGAGAACTGAGGCAAGGGCTGAGCACCGCCCACCCTTGCAGTCCGCTGCCTGCCACGTGGCTGCTGTCCAATGCAGGCAGACCTCATTTTACTTTACTTATTTATTTTCTTTTTTGGAGACCTCATTTTACTGTGCTTCACTTTATTGCATTTTTACAAACTGAAGGTTTGTGGCAACCCTGAGTTGAGCAAGTCCCTCAGGGCCATTTTGCCAACAGTATTTGCTCCCTTCGTGTATCTCTGTCACATTTTGGTAATTCTCACGATCCTTCAGACTTTTTCATTCTTATTATATATATTAGGACAGGGTTCCCTAACCTCTAGGATCTAATAATGCCTGCTGATCTGAGGTGGAGATGATGTAATAATAAGAGAAATAACGTGCACAATAAATGTCTTGTGCTTGAATCATCCCAAAACTAGCCCCCGCCCCAAGTCCACGGAAAAACTGTCTTCCATGAAACGTCCCTGGTGCCAGAAAGGTTGGGGACCACTGCGTTAGGGTGATGTGTGATGTTACTACTGCAAAAAGATTACAACTCGCAAGGGCTCAGATGATGGCTAGCATTTTAGCAACAAAGTGTTTTTGAATTAAGGCAGGCACATAGTTTTTTTCCGAGCCATAATGCTATTGTACATTTAATAGACTAAAGTACAGTGTAAATACAACTTTTATATGCACTGGGAAACCAAAAAATTCCTGTGACTCACTGTATTGCAATGCTCAGTTTATTGCAGTGGTCTGGGACCAAACCCACATACAGTAGAGTATGCCTGTATATAATTGTTGAAGGAATGTAAACAGAAGTAGGATACAGGGAAAATACAGTGTGGATGCCTTGTACGGACTGCTGTGACTAGTAGGAAAAAAAGCTAAAAGGAAATCTAATCCTGGGGACGTCCCTGGTGATCAGGGTTAAGAATCCCTCTGCCAACGCAGGGGATGCAGGTCCTACTCCTGGTCCAGGAAGATTCCGCATACCTCAGGGCCACCGAGTCCATGCCATGCGTCACAAATTACTGAGCCTGTGCTCCGCAACAAGAGAAGCAACCACACCAAAACTAGACAAAGCTGTGGGCAGCAAGGAAGACCCAGCGCAGCCAAAAAACAAAAAAATTTTTTCAATCTAGTTCTGGGAGCTAAAGTCCATCAAAATCATGTCTCTTATTCAACATACCTGTGATACAGGCAAATACTCTTGAACATACTTTAACATTTTCAAATTAAAATAATACACAGGAAGAAAAGCAACCATATATATGCTGTCTGACCTCCATCCCAATATCTTTCAAATAAACAAGCTGTGCTGGCAACTGAGTAATTAGAGGAATATTAGAAGAGGGCACCTAAGTTGTGTGTCTAACTACATTATTTTAAAATCCTGTAGTACTTTTCAGATGAAGATAAATTTCAAAGGCTGGTTGAATTGCAACTGAAAACATTATATTCTGCCAGCTTGGTTCATCTGCAAGCTTTTGAATTGACCTACGAAGCCCTGCTCAACCCATATGTTTCTCTGGTAGCTACCAAGCGACAATTTAAAAAGAAAATCAAGGGACTTCCCTGCTGCTCCAGTGGTTAAGACTCTACACTCCCAATGCAGAGGTCAGGGGTTCAATCCCTAGTCAGGGAACTAAGATCCCCTATGCCTCAAGGTGGGAAATGGGGTGGGGGTAGGGGGCTGGGAGGGGGAGATAAAAAGAAAACCAGAAAACTCTCATGTTATTAAGTGAGACCTGTCTTATACATTTAAATCCTAACCAGTTTGGAGAATCAAATTATGGTTTTAATTAATCAATTCTCAACTCATAAAGGAATTCACTGGTCACAGAAAGAGGGGTTTAGATGGAAATCAGGAGTTAGGTGTCTAGTATGGTTTAATCATGAACAATGCAAACATTTTCTTTAAAAATGTTAAACCACTTCTACTAACAGGCTTTTAAAAATCCTATTAAGTAATTTCTTTGATTTCAACAAAATTCATTTCCATACTCACAGCAGGAATGTTATAGAGTTTAGGCTATAAGCATGAAAGAGTATAGTATTTTTTATAATGAGCTTAGGGGAACAAAACATAAAAGACAAACAAGCTTCTCCAAAAGAAAAAGGCCTTTAATTGCATCTACAGTAGTTTGTGATTATTTCCTGTAATTAAAAATTTGATTTGTCAGTCTCAGTTTTCTCAAACACAAATGTGGTCTTTTTGGACTCACAAAAGTTCTCACTGACCAAAACATCCTAATTGAAGACAAGTGAGAGACGCTTCTGAGAAGTCAAGTCCAGGATGCTATTAAATTCAAATCCACAGGCATGGATTGGGGAATTTGCATTATCTGCTTGAATCAAACATAATCACACCCCCCAACTCCTTATGAGTGAAGCTGACCAGGTGGTTATTCCAATTACTGCTAAGTAGAAAATTCCAGAGAGGGTGGATATTTTCTGTTCATCCAGGCTTCCCTTCCTGGAGGGGACAGAATGCTTTGCTTGAGAAACTAACCTTAGCCCTCAGAGCCTGGAGTAAAACAAAATTACCCTGAATTAGAATTTTTAACATTCCTTCAGAGAATGCAAAAACGTCTGGGGAAGGCTTCTGAAGTCTCTGAAAGCCAGAATCAGCCAAGGATAAAGAAGATTTAAGGGACTAACTGTCCTTGAAACGTTCTGCCTTGTTTCCCATTAAATTAAGTCTATAACAATACCTCCCACTGAGCCTTCCTTCCTGAGTTGTAAACTTCTAAAATAGGGTCTTTGGGACTTCCTTGGCGGTCCAGTGGTTAAGAATCTGCCTTGCAATACAGAGGACACGGGTTTGATTCCTAGTCAGGAGACTAAGACCCACATGTTTCAGAGCTACTGAGCCGGCTCTCTGCAACTAGACAGTTTGTGCGCTGGCAATGAAAGATATCACACGAGGCAAGGAGATCCCAAGTGTTGCAACTATTAATAAGCCGGAAGCAGTCAAATAAATAAATGAATATTTTTTAAAAAGGATAGTAAGAATATATAAGCACAATTTCATAGCAAAAAACTGTTTTAAAAAGTAGAGTCCTTGTCTGCCTCATTTGATGTGTATTACATATATATATATGATAAATATATATGGAGACTCCTGTCATATATGAATATACATATATATGTATACATATACATTTATTTATAAATTTACCACTGAGCCACCAGGCTTCCCTGGTGGTTCAGCTGTAAAGAATCTGTCTGCAGAGCAGGAGACCCGGGTTTGGGCACTGGGTCAGGAAGATTCCCCTGGAGGAGGTCATGGAACCCACTCCAGTACTCTTGCCTGGAGAATCCCATGGCCAGAGGAGCCTGGCAAGCTACAGTCCATAGGGTTGCACAGAGTCGGACATGACTGAAGTGACTAAGTAGCGGCAGCATACATATATAAATTAATGAATAAACCTTTAACTTGTATTAATAGTGGAAGGGTGAGCCTTATTCTAAATTAATAAGAAATCCTGTAAAATTGAAAGTTAATGACAGCACTTAAGGAGCCTTAAAATGTAGAGTATTTTGGTTGTGAAAAATAAGTGAAATTATACAGAGAGCTCTTAAAACTCAACAGTAAGAAAATAAACAACCCAACAAAATAAAAGTCAAAAGACCTGAAAAGACATCGCATCAAAGAAGCTATCAAAATGGCAAACAGGGACTTCCCTGGTGGTCCAGGGTTAAGACTCTGCACTTCCACTGCAGAGGGCATGGATTTGATCACTGGTCAGGAAACAAGATCCCATGTGCCATGTGAGGCGCAGCCAAAACAAAACAAAGATGGCAAATAAGCCTAAGAAAAGATGTTCCATATTGAACACCATCGAGGAAATGCAGATTAAAACAACAATGAGACACCACTATTCACCTACTTTGGTGAGGATGTGGAGCAATAGGAACGCTTATTCATTGCTGGTGGAAATGGTACAGCCACTTTGTAAGACAGTTCAGTGGTTTCTAACAAAGCTAAAGGTACTTTTACAAAATGATACAGCAACTGTGCCCATTGGTATTTGCCCAAAAGAGCTGAAAGCTTACGTCCACACAAAAACATGTCAGTGGATATTTATGGCAGCTTTATTTACAACTGACAAAACTTTGAAGCAACTTAAGATGTCATTTAGTAAATTAATGAATAAATAAACTGTGCTACATCTAGACCCATTAATCAGTGCTAAAAAGAAATGAACTTATCAAGCCATGAAAAGATGGATGTGTGTGCTTAGTCACTTCAGTTGTGTCCCACTCTTTGGGACCCTATGGACTATAGCCCGCCAGGCTCCTCTGTCCGTCGGATTCTCCAGGCAAGAATATTTAGTGGGTTGCCATGTCCTCCTCCGGGGGATCTCCCTGATCCAGGGATGGAACCCGCGTCTTTTACATCTCCTGCGTTGCAGGCAGATTCCTTACCTGCTAAGCTATCAGGGAAGCCCCCTGGAAAGACATGGAGGAGACAAATGCATTTCACTAAGTAAAAGGAGCCAATCTGAAAAGGCTACATACTGTACAATTACAACTATGTGACATGCTAAAAAAAGGCAAAAGTATGGAGACAGGAAAAAAAAAAATCAACGATTACCAGGGATTGGTGGTTGGTTTAACACTGATTAGCCAGATTACAGAGAATTTTTAGGGCAGGGGAAATATTGTATATTAGCAGTCCACAACCTTTTGGGCAGCAGGGAGGGACCAGTTTTATTGAAGACAATTTTTCCACGAACCAAGGGTTGGGGGAAAGGAGGGATGGTCTGGGGATGATTCAAGCGCATTACTTTTATTGTGCACTTTATTTCTATTATTATTACATCAGCTCCACCTCAGATCATCAGGCATTAGATCCCAGAGGCTGGGGAACCCCTGTCATATATGATATTATAATGGTATATATATATGTCATTATACATTTGTCCAAAACAGTAGAATATACATCATCAAGACTAAACCACAGTACTTCAGATGATTACCATGGATCAGTGCAGGTTCATCAGTTGTAACATATTTACAGGCTCTAGGGAGGAGGAACTATGCATGTGTTGGGGCAGAGGGTATACAGGAAATCTGTCTACCTTCCCCTCTTTTTGTTATGAAACTAAAACTGCTCTGAAAATAACATCTTAATTAAAAAAAAAATTTTTTTAAATACATCAGACAAGTCTCATCTGAGGGGAAGTCTACAAAATATCTGCCAGTACTCCTTCAAATTGTCAAGGTCATTAAAAACAAGGGAAGTTTGAGGAACTGTTACAGCCAAGAGAATCCTAAGGAGACATGACAACTGAAAGTACTGTGGGATCCTCGAACAGAGAAGGATGGGACCGAATAAACGAGGGACTGCAGACCGTAGTAGTATCTAGCCACACTGGTTCATGAATTTGTGACAAATGTACCACTTTAGATGTTAATAATTGGGGAAACTGTTTAGGGGATAAATGGGAACTTTTTACGTTATCTTTGTGATTTTAAAATTGTTCTAAAATTAAACCTTTATTTAAAATCTTTAAGTGAGGGTCTCCCTGGTGGCTCAGTGGTGAAAAATCTGCGTGCCAGTGCAGGAGACACGGGTTTGATCCCTGAGTCTGGAAGATCCCACAGGCCTCGCAGCAACTGGGCCTGTGTACCACAACTCTGTGCTCTAGAGCCTGGGAGCCACAACTGCTGAAGCCCACGCACCCTAGGGCCCATGCTCCACGACCAGAGAAGCCACCGCAATGAGAAGCCGGCTCACAGCAACTAGAGAAACGCCGCACAGCAATGAAGACCCAGCACAGCCCCAAAATAAATTAATTAAATTAAATTAATTAATTAAATAAAAGTAATTAATAATTAAAGATAATTAAAATCAATCAATTAATAAGTGAAGTTTTGAAAAGTACATTATTTTCTACCGAATATTGCCCTGGCGGTCTAGTATTTTTGCTTTTGCTTTTTGGTCTGCCATGTGGACAGAGGAGCCTGGTGGGCTACAGTCCATAGGTCAAAGAGTCGGACACGACTGAAGCAACATAGCATGCATGGGTTTTGGGATCTTAGTTCCCAAACCAGGGACTGAACCCTGCAACAGAACCAGGGGCTGAATCCTCTGCAGTGAAAGTGCCAAGTCTTAACCACTGGACCACTAGGGAATTCCCAGCAGTCTCATTTTAATAAGTAAAAAACATTGATTTGAAGTAAGCCATCAACACATCTGATTAAGAATACTGGCCTTTTATGTGCTGAGATTATACTACTTAAATATAAAAAATTTTTTCTCATGTATCTGATAACTGTTTCTTAAATAGAAAACTCTTTCTCCTAGGTTGAAGAATTATAATTAAATTAGTATCTTTTAATGTAAATCATTTGTTTACAGATGGAGAGAAGGTAATTTTCAACGAATCTAGGCAAATTTCAAATTAATGGTGAAGTCCAACACCTTCCTATTTGATTTTACAGTATTATCACTTTATAGTACCCCACCAGAGAGGTACGTTTGCGACAGCTGATGAACATACGCTGACACGTTGTTTAATCACCCAAAGTCCACCTTTTGTACTCCAGATTACTCCAGAAATTCAGGCAAAGCAAAACTGTTTTGCTTCTCTCAATTTTCTGTTACATTTTTGCAAATGTTTTGTCTTTAAAACATAGAACCTGCTTCCTTTTCAATTTACTCAAGTCATGGTCTTAGGCCCATTTAGAATCTGTTAGCATGAACTACAAGAAACTGCAGATATTCACCTATTTTGACACATCTAAGCGTCAATTTCAGTGGTTCCATGTGAAAGACTTTCACGCTCCTTTTCTAGAGAATGTCACCGATAATCTGAGCACAGAAGAATACCAACTCCTTCAAACCTATCCTCCATCATGTTAAAAATGGTCAAGAGCCCATAGGTTCATTTATTTTAACGAATCATTTCTTCCACAAGATGAGTTCCCTGAGCCCTGGACACAGTGAATTTTCAAGTTAGTTTTTAAAAAAGTCAAAACATTAAACGTGGAGAATCAAATGACCAAGACCTTTCTTAGAACATTACAGTTCCAACCAACAAATGAAATTGAGCTCTTTCACTATGTCTCACTTTTTCTTGTCCACAAGCAATATCATTTTCACTTTTCCTCCATAATAACACATGTACCACATAACTTTCCCCCCTACACTGCAAAAAGAAGCAGCAAGAAACTCTTTCAACTGGAGTTAGTGAAATTTTTTTCTATTTTCAATTTATTACATTTAAGTTTTGTAGGTTTTCACATAAATTCCAGATTCTTCCTCATAGGCTCTACTTTAATTACTCCTTTCAATTATAATATAGTAAATAATTTAATAGCTATTTATATTTAATATGCAAGATTCATAAACCTTTAACTTATAATATCTTTCTTAAACACTCTTTTCCAAACAGCCTTCGTTCCTTTTCACAAAGACTTCATTTTCTAGAAAAAATTTCCACATACTCCTTACTCATTAGTATTTCCCAGTTAAATGGCAGTACGTCCCTTTGAGTAGCATGGTAGATTTTACAAGTGACGTGTTAAAGACAGTTATGTCTGAGTCAGATGCCATTAACGCCAGAGGACTTTGAAATAACGCATGCCTCTATGATATATGACAGACCCAGCAAACCTTTTTCTTTTTTTGGAACCACCTACAAAACACAGTTACAAAGACCAGTAGAGGGACTTCCCTGGTTGTCCAATGGTTAAGAATCCGCCTTCCAATGCAAGGAACCTGGGTTCAATCCCCAGTGAGGGAACTAAGATCCCATGTGCCATGGGGCAATTAAGCTCATGTGCCATAACTAAGACCTGATGCAGCCAAATAAATAAATAAAAAGACAAGAAGAAAGCATGCATCCCTATACCTACTTGGTCCTAGCCCAAATCATTCCCATTAATTTGAGTTCAACCTCAGCAAACTCAACTATCTCACCTCTTCTACTTCCACTGTAAGCAATCTTCACAATAAGCCATCGTCAATCTCTTTTTTATTTGAAAACAACAAGGTGAGTGGTCACTTGATGGAGGCAAATTTCTATCGAGCGTGACATTGTAAAGCATGGCAGTGAGAATACCTAAATTCATTTTCACAAGGAACATCAGGCTGTTGGAATTGGTGGACTTACACTGTGGTGCTTTGGTTCGATTCTGATTTTGTGGAATATATCTTGTGACTTGAGCTGGCATTGGTGACTGACATTACCTATGTGAGACTGAGCCTGGAGCAACACTGGCTCCTGTTATGCCAAAGCCATATGGGAGGGAAGGAAACCAGGAGCCCATTCACCTACAGGAGTAAGTCCCTGAAGGTAGAGGTGGTGCAGTGTAGTTTTCCTATACATTCTGAGATACTCTGTAAATTATGTGACTCATTAATGCTTTCTGATGGAGATGCTATCAGAGATGACATGCTACATATCCAGCTGGGATTTTTCTAAAACTGAATACAATAAATAATGGACTCTACTTGCCCTTCACATAGTTAACCTGACATCTTGGTATAAGTAAGAAGAATTATAATTATTTCTAAGAGTGCTATGACAAGGTAATTTTACATTTACTATTTAAAGACAACCTCTTAAGAATGGGGTTTGCTAAACAGCAGCAAAGGGATTGGAGAGCTGAAGTAGGATGGATTTCCAGTCTGAAGAGGATGTGGATGAAGTTAATTTATATTCCTTATTTTCATGACTTGAGAACATGCTTGTGAAATGTTGACAAATTTAAAGGATAAGAGTGTACCAGAAGATGCTACTTTTGTTTAAAAATATCTATGCATTGATAGAACACTGAAAATTATGAACAAAAATTGTGAGCAGGGATTACTTCTTGGGGGTAGGTTTATAAGGGAGTATTTATATATTTTTTCCCCAACTTTTTTTTACCCAGAATTTAAAAAAAAATTAACTAGCATTGATGCCACCCCACAAAACGTAGTGATGCGCTCCCTAACAAAACTGAGTCTTGGGTTTAGAGTCATTCCCTCTGAAATGCATACTACGCTAGACAGGATGAGTCAGGACAGAAAGGATATGTTGTGAGTAGATACTGAGAGCGTGGGGAAGGTCAAATCCTGTGTTTACCTGGCAGGCAGACACTGGGCAAGACTTTCAAGAAAAACGCTTTCAGGAAAAGCTCATATTATTTCAATATTTTGTTCCAAAAGATGTAATTTGGGAACTGCCCCCACCTGGGATTACTTTAGAGAAAACCTAGAAGCTGCTTGCAACAACTTAGGATTCCATGGGAGGGACGCGGCAATTCGCTAAGGCTCAAGAAGCAGTCTGCGTGATCTCTTAGTCACCAGAACCTCACACATAAATAAAGCAACCAGTTTATTAACCTCTAATTATAGAACAGACACACTCACTGTAAACTAGCGAGATGTTAAGCCCCTGGACATCATGGTGACACTAACTCATAACCCGAGGCACCGGCGGGGATGACTGGCAGCCCTTTCTGGTCTGAGTTAGCTGGCTAAGAAATTAAAGTGTGTATTGGACACGTATTCATTCTATATTCTCAGCTTTCCGTAAGCTCCAGATCATTAACTCTGTGCCCATTTCCTCCACAGAAACTACTTTAAATAACGTGCCTCAAATAGAAATGCAATTTAGAGATAATAAGATCAGAGTAAGTTTCCCAAAGACAGAACATCATTTTTCCCGATGTGCATTTTGCATGGTTTTTTAACAGCCTTTCCTGACCTGGACCACAGCACAGACTTTTAAAGATGGACAGCAGCGAAGGGTAAGGAGTCTTCTTTCTTGTATACATGGAGAACTTATCTTTACTAATCAAAGAGGAAATCGCCACAAGACTGAGAATAGAACAAATGCCATAAGACTGATAGTAAAACAAATGCCAAGCATCCCCTGAATTTATTTTGATTCTAGTACCCTTTCTGCAAGTGGTGCTAGTGGTAAAGAACCCGCCTGCCAATGCAGGAGACATGTCTCGGGTTTGACCCCTGGGTTGGGAAGATCCCCTGGAGAAGGGAATGGCAACACTCCCGTATTCTTGCCTGATCAATCCCATGGACAGAGGAGCCTGGCGGGCTACAGTCCCACCGAAGAGTCAGACACGACTGATGTGACTTAGCACACACATAGCCTCAAAATCTTCAAGCAAACCTGAAGAGCTTCAAGGATTTCAATTTAAACATTCTCCATGTTACTGAAGGTAACATTTGTATTATACAATTAAAACCAATTGCTTTTACCAACAGAATTGAACTGTTTGTGTTCAATTTTATTTGCAAAGGTAAACGTGTTAGTGAGGCATGGTTGCTACTGTGCTGTGCTTAGTCGCTCAGTCATGGCTGACTCTTTGCGACCCCATGGACTATAGCCTGCCAGGCTCCTCTCTCCATGGGATTCTCTCCAGGCAAGAATACTGGAGTGGAATGCCATGCCCTCCTCCAGGAGATCTTCCCAACCCAGGGATTGAACCCGAGTCTCTAATGTATCCTGCATTGGCAGGCAGGTTCTTTACCAGCTGAGCTACCTGGGAAGTCCGAGGCAAGGTCAGTTCAGTTCAGTTCAACCGCTCAGTCATATCAGACTCTTTGTAACCCCATGGACTGCAACAGACCAGGCTTCCCAGTCCACCACTAACTCCTAGAGCTTACTCAAACTCATGTCCATCGAGTTAGTGATGCCATCCAACCATCTCATCCTCTGTTGTCCCCTTCTCCTCCTGACCCCAATCCCTCCCAGCATCAGGGTCTTTTCCAATGAGCCAGTTCTTCATATCAGGTGACCAAAGTATTGGAGTTTCAGCTTCAACATCAGTCCTTCCGATGAATATTCTGGACTGATTTCCTTAGGATCGACTGTTTGGATCTCCTTGCAGTCCAAGGGACTCTCAAGGGTCTTCTCCAACACCACAGTTCAAGAGCATCAATTCTTCGGCACTCAGCTTTCTTTACAGTCCAACTTTCACCTCTATACATGACCACTGGAAAAACCATAGCTTTGACCAGATAGATGTTTGTTGGCAAAGTAATGTCTCCACTTTTTAAATGCTGTTTAGGTCGGTCATAGCTTTTCTTCCAAGGAGCAAGTGTCTTTTAATTTCATGGCTGTAGTCACCATCTGCAGTGATTTTGGAGCCCCTAAAAATAAAAACTCTCACTGTTTCCATTGTTTCCCCATCTATTTGCTATGAAGTGATGGGACTGGATGACAATGATCTTAGTTTTCTGAATGTTGAGTTTTAAGCCAACTTTTTCACTCTCCTCTTTCACTTTCATCAAGGCTTTTTAGTTCTTCTTCGCTTTCTGCATAAGAGTGGTGTCATCTGCTTATCTGAGGTTATTGATATTTCTCCTGGCAATCTTGATCCCAGCTTGTGCTTTATTCAGCCCGGCATTTCTCGGGATGTACTCTGCATATAAGTTAAATAAGCAGGATGACCATATACAGCCTTGGGGTACTCCTTTCCCGATTTGGAACCAATCTTGTTCCATGTCCAGTTCTAACTGTTGCTTCTTGACCTGTATACAGACTTCTCAGAGGGCAGGTCAGGTGGTCTGGTATTCCTATCGCTTGAAGAATTATCCACAGTTTGTTGTGATCCACACACTCAAAAGCTTTGGTGTAGTCAATAAAACAGAAGTAGATGTTTTTCTGGAGCTCTCTTGCTTTTTCAATGATCCAGCAGATGTTGGCAATTTGATCTCTGGTTCCTCTGCCTTTCCTAAATCCAGCTTGAACATTTAGAAGTTCATGGTTCACGTACTGTAGAAGCCTGATTTGGAGATTTTTGAGCATTACTTTGCTAGTGAGATGACTGCAATTGTGCGGTAGTCTGAACATTCTTTGGCATTGCCTTTCTTTGGGACTGGAATGAAAACTGACATTTTCCAGTCCTGTGGCCACTGCTGAGTTTTCCAGATTTGCTTACATATTGAGTGCAGTACTTTCAAAGCATCATCTTTTAGGATTTGAAATAGCTCATCTGGAATTCCATCACCTATACTAGCTTTATTCATAGTGATGCTTCCTAAAGTCCACTTGACTTTGCATTCCAGGATTTTTGGCTCTAGGTGAGTGATCACACCATTGCAGTTATCTGGATCATGAAGATCTTTTTTGTATAGCTCTTTTGTGTATTCTTGCCACCTCTTCTTAATGTCTTCTGCTTCTGTTAGGTCCATACCATTTCTGTCCTTTATTGTGCCCATCTTTGCATTGAAATGTTCCCTTGATATCTAATTTTCTTGAAGAGATCTCTAGTCTTTCCCATTCTATTGTTTTCCTCTACTTCTTTGCACTGATCACTGAGTAAGGCTTTCTTATCTCTCCTTGCTGTTCTTTGGAACTCTGCATATAAATGGGTATATCTTTCCTTTTCTCCTTTGCCTTTTGCTTCTCTTCTTTTCTCAGCTACTTGTAAGGCCTCCTCAAACAACCATTTCGCCTTTTTGCATTTCTTTTTCTTGGGGATGGTCTTGATCACTGCCTCCTATAGAATGTCATGAATCTCCATCCACAGTTCTTCAGGCACTCTGTCTATCAGATCTAATCCCTTGAATCTATTTGTCACTTCCACTGTATAATTGTAAGGGATTTGATTCAAGTCAAACCTGAATGGTCTAGTGGTTTTCCCCACTTTCTTCAGTTTAAGTCTGAATTTGGCAATAAGGAGTTCATGATCTGAGCCACAGTCAGCTCCTGGTCTTGTTTTTGCTGACTATATAGACTGTATAGAGCTTCTCCATCTTTGGCTGCAAAGAATATAATCAATCTGATTTCGGTATTGACCACTTGGTGATATCCATGTGTAGAATATTCTCTTGTGTTGTTGGAAGATGGTGTTTGCTGACTAGTGTGTTCTCTTGACAAAGGTTCTGTTAGCCTTTGACCTGCTTCATTTTGTACTCAAAGGCCAAATTTGCTTGTTACTCCAGGTATCTCTTGACTGTCTACTTTTTCATTCCAGTCCCCTATAATGAAAAGGACATCTTTTGGGGGTGTTAGTTCTAGAAGGTCTTATAGGTCTTCATAGAAGCATTCAACTTCAGCTTCTTCAGCATTACTGGTCAGGGAATAGACATGAATGGTTTGCCTTGGAAAAGAACAGGGATCATTCTGTCATTTTTGAGATTGCATCCAAGTACTACATTTTGGACTCTTTTGTTGACCATGATGGCTACTCCATTTTTTTTAAGGGATTCTTGCCCACGGTAGTAGATATAATGGTCATCTGAGTTAAATTCACCTATTCCAGACCATTTTAGTTCACTGATTCCTAAAGTGTTGATGTTCACTCTTGCCATCTCCTATTTGACCACTTCTAATTTGCCTTGATTCATGGACCTAACATTCCAGGTTCCTATGCAATATTGCTCTTTATAGCATCGGACTTGACTTCCATCACCAGTCATGTCCACGACTGGGTGTTGTTTTTGCTTTGGCTCCATCTCTTCATTCTTTCTGGAATTATTTCTCCATTGATCTCCAGTAGCATATCTGGCACCTACTCACCTGGGGAGGTCATCTTTCAGTGTCCTATCTTTTTGTCTTTTCATACTGTTCATGAGGTTCTCAAGGTAAGAATACTGAAGTTTTGTCAGAACTGTGCACCATGACCCATCCGACTTGGGTGGCCCTACATGGCATGGCTCATAATTTCATTGAGTTAAACAAGGCTGTGGTCCATGTGATCAGTTTGGTTAGTTTTCTGTGACTGTGGTTTTCATTCGGTCTGCCCTCTGATGGATAAGGATAAGAGGCTTATGGAAGCTTCCTGATGTATGGTTAGGAGAGCTCAAATCATACACCTGGAGGGAGAAATTTCATAATCCCCTAGAGAACAATGTTTTGTTGCAAAGCCCATAAGCAATTCAACATCAGTTCTGCTTTTGCTGGGCTGTGATCTATGTAAATAATCTTCCTTACTTTCTTAGAATATTTTGTCTCTATTAAGTCCTCCTCACCATCTTCCTAATAAACTTCTCTCAAAATCTACATTACTAAAATATAGTCTTGTATAATTAGCTAACAAAAGATGTAGAAAATTCCCTAACCTTCTGTTTACCCTTTTGATTGTTGTCACTAATCAAAATTAGTAAAATGCAAAGACGTCTCCAAGAGTGTATGCAACTTTTCTGGTTGGGAGCCACTGTGTGCAGGGTGGTCCTCTGCCCTCATCTGGTGATGCTCACCCTCCTTGGTCACCCCATCCACTCCTTTGGCTTCGAATGCCCTATGGATACACACACAGATACATGTCAATGAGCCACAAATCTGTCCCTACAGCTCACACATCTCTTCTGAGCTTTAACCTCTGTTGTTTATCTTCCCAATGAACACCTCCCCTTGAATCTCCTCTGTAATCCCAAGCACTGCAGTCAAAGGCCTCATCTACCCTGAGCTCTCAAACTTCTTTCCTCTTGAGAAAGACACTGTCATCCACTCTAGAAACTGAAGAGTCACCCTTGTCCCCTCCTGCTTCCCCTGCCCTCTCTTCCATTCACCGAGTCCTGTCAGTTTCAGCTGCTTCCTACACCCTGAATCCATCCGCTTCTCTCCATCCTCCCTGACACTCCCTCGACCCCGAATCAGAGGCTCCTCCTGACCTGTACACCTTCTGCAGCAGCCCACTGTCTTTTAACAGCATCCCTCATCCCAGACCCCACCCCATCTCCACCCTGCAGCCAGTGGCCTTTCTGAAAGCAAATTTCAGTGGCTGTCTACTTCTCTCAACATAAAATCTGGACTCTTGGACACGGCCTCCTGGCTCTGCTTGTCCTCTCTCTACCCTTTCCAACCCACCCTGTTAAACCTGTGCCCACGTGCTTTGACCTTAGTTCAGTTCCACTAAAGACCAAAGCTCTGAGGCTTCCCTGGTGGCTCAGTGGTAAAGAATCCACTTGCCAATGCAGGGGTCATGGGTTTGATCCCTGGTCCAGGAAGATCTCATATGCTTCAGAGCAACTAAGCCCGTGTGCCACAACTACTGAAGCCCTAGAGCCTGTGCTCTGCAATGAGAAGCAACCACAGTGAGAAGCCCACCCCTCATTGCATCTAGAGAGTAGCTCCCATTCCCCAAAACTAGAGAAAAGCCCAAGCACTAACGAATACCCAGCACAACCAAAAATAAACAAACAAACAAACAAAAGGCTCCTCATTCCCAATGCAGAGGGCCAAGATTCAATCCCTGGTCAGGGAACTGGATCCTACATGTTCCAACTAAGGAAAAGATCCTTCATGTCTCAACTAAGACCTGGAGCAGCCAAAAAAAGAAAGAAAGCAAGAAAAAGAAAAAAAGCACAGCGCTCTCTTCTCCCAGCAGGTTTCTGCAGATGCTGGTCCATGCACTAGGAAGCCCAGTCCTCCCCCTGCTTGCCCGGCTAACTCCTCTTCTGCAGCTCAGTGGAGATGCTTTGTAATCGTGGAAAGTCTCTTAGCTCCAAAGTGTGGGTTAGGAGACCCTCCTATGTGCTCTCACATGAAAGAAGTCACCAACTTCTTTCATCACAAAACTCAGAGTTTAACCACCTATTTGTTGGCTGTCCCCATTAGCCCGTAAGCACCAGGTTACCCTGTCTTTCTGATTCCTTTTGTGTTTCCAGAGCCCATCAGAACAGCTGTACCCGAGTCAGCACCCAAACATGGAAAGAATGAATGAATGAGTCAAGTCTAAGGAGAAGGGGGCTTATCCAATGTCCACTACATGGCTGCAACCTGCCTGAGGCCAAGTCTAAGGAGGAGGGGGCTTATCCAATGTCCACTACATGGCTGCAACCTGCCTGAGGCTTTGACTCAATTATCTCTTATCCACACAACTCTGCAAGCTCTGTATTCTTTTCAGATGTTTTACAGATGAAGGTCAGTGGGATTAAACAGCTTTCTCCAGGTCGCACAGCTCACACGCATGCTGAAAACCTGGCCTCTATAACTTCAAAACATGTTCCTTATCTTTGCAAACACTGCCTCTCCCCGCAGCCCACGCACAACGGCCAGAGGTCTACACATCAGCTTCCCAGAGTGATTCCAATCCATCTTCCACTAGACAGTCCTTCAGACATGAAGACTTGCCAGAAGTGAGTAGTCAGGTTGATCCTTTGCACCCTCGCCGGGGGTTCTCCCTGGCACATGAGACCCTTCTCCACTGACTCATCAGGCCTACTTCTCCCTGCTGTTTGCACACAAAGCCTAAGAGACACACAGCATCACCACACTTTAAAGCATCTCACCCGTGACTCCCCCTCGAGCTGCCAAGACAGGGCCTCTGTAGGACAAAAGGCAGAAACCATACAGTTGCCACCCACAGGCATCACAAAGAAAAGCCAGCACACCCTGGGGGTGGGAGGCACCCTGGCCTGCAGGCCTGGTGGTGGGGCTGGCTCTAGTCTAGCGCAGGCTCCTATCTTCCTCTTCTGTAGCCACCCCCACCTCGCCTCTGAGGCTCCCTCTAGACAGACCACCAGCCACAGACCTTCTGGGTCCACGGTGTGTGGGAGCCACTCCAGGGCCTGCCTCAGAAACACCTGAATTATTGGAAGGAAATTCAGCTAAAAAGCCGTGCTCTGCAAGTGACAAATCCAGGCTGAGTAACTGACACAGGCTGGATTTGATAAGCTGCCACCTTTTAAGCAGGTTGGAGTTAAGACTTGGTTTGAACAAAGCGAGACTCTCCAATCTACAAAACTAGCGATGGGCTTGTAAGAGGATAAAACATCTGACTGTTGATTTGAAAGTTTTTGAAAAACTCCCACCCAGAATTCCACAGGATTTAGTAGCTACCACAGGAACAAAAAAGGATGCTCTCACGGTAGGCTGAACTAGACGGAATTGTAAGTCATTTTGTCTTATACGTTTCTGAAAAGATCTTCCTTACTCAGAGGACATCAAAGGTGAAATGTCACATAACTTTCTCTGTGTTTCTGGGTTCTGTTTAATGACATGGAGAAGATGGGGGATCGGCACACGGCATCGCAGGTTGTCTGTACTATTCTTAGAATAACAACCTGTAAAATGATCTGAAATGAAACAGAACTGATTCCAATGACTTTGCAGCTCAATTCAATGACAGTTCTGCTAAATAAGAGCAAAAACAACAGTATTCAAGCTGTTGAATTTCTGAATTAAATCTAACTTTTCTTCCACATTCTGTGCAGGCCTTGGCAGAAAGAGAAATGGTCGGGACTGGGGCGGCAGCCTGCCTCTCCTCCAGCGATCAGGACAACACTGTTCACTGGAGGCAGAGTCTGGAAGTGCAGGTGCTAAAAGAGCAGACGTGATGGCTGGGAATCCCACTGCCATAATGGCCAGGAAACTCTACTTTGCAAACTTCTATCAAGAGCCAAATACACTGAGTGGACTTCCCTGGTGGTTCCAGTGGTAAAGGATCTGCCTGCCAATGCAAGGGACATGGGTTCAATCCCTGATCCCACATGCCATGGGGCAGTTAAGCCTGTGTGCGGCAAATACTGACGCCCTGGAGCTCCAGAGCCCCTGCTCTGCAACAAGAGAAGCCACCACAGTGAGAAGCCTGTGCCCCGATTAGAGTAGCCCACAAGCTGCAACTGGAGAGAGTCCATGTGCTGCAATGAAGATCCAGTGCAGCCAAAGATAAATAAATAAATAAAAGGGGGAAAAAAGCAATTATACTGACTCTAAAGGCAACCAAGCCAGGAACATCAATTTCACCGGAACTTTTTTTTTCCTGGGAAAAAAAAAAAAAAAAAAAATTGAGGCATAATGGATCAATAAAATTTTAAGATATTTAAAATGTACTTCATTAACTTACATCTCAAGCAAAAAGCTTAATGGGAAAAGAAGATACTAAAAACCACTGTATACCATCCACTACATACAATCAATTGCTCCCACATAATCCTCCCAGAACTTCTGCTGTCATTTGTGACATGCACAGTGTGTGTGCTCTGTCGTGTCCCGACTCTTTGCAACCCCATGGACTGGAGCCCGCCGGGCTCCTCTGTCCACGAAATTTTCCAGGCAAAAATACTAGAGTGGGTTGCCATTTCCTCCTCCAGGGGATCTTCCCAACCCAGGGATCAATCCCTCATCTCCTGTGTTTCCTGCACTGACAGGCAGACTCTTTACCACTGAGCCAGCTGGGAAGCTGACATGCACAGATCAGGAGACAATTTGACTTGCAGGTAGAGCACAGCCCCGTTTGAAGTCCAATAAAGCTACACTCAGTCTTCTTGTTTCAGTTCAGACTGTTAGAAAAAAAAGTGTCCTTTTCTGCAGGCTACGTAATGCTGCAATTGTGTGCGTGTGTGTGAGAATGTGGGGGGGGGGGGTGTGTGTGTGTGATTTCATTATTTAAAATGGCCCCCAAGGGAATCCCCTGGTGGTCCAATGGTTAGGACTCCATGCTTTCACTGCCAAGGGTCTGGCTTCAATCCTTGGTGGCAGAACTAAGATTCCATAAGCCATGCCAAAATAAACAAATAATAATAAAAAATTAAAAAATAACAATAAAATAAAATGCCCCCCAACTGTGCTGAAGTGCTATCTAGTATTTCTGAGTGCAGGATAGCTGTGATGTGCTTTATGGACAAAATATGTCTTAGATAAGCTTCCTTCAGGCACAAACTACATTGCCAGTGGCCATGTGTTCAATGTTGATTCATGAACCAACGATAAATACCGCATACAGTTTTTTTTTTTTAACAGAACACATATACAACAAGGCTCTGTGTTAACTGGTTGACAAGCATGTTGGGACTGGAGGCTCATTGGAACCTAACCCCCTAGAAAATTCAATACTTTTCATGAATAAATCCAGTATTCTCTAATTCAGTGTCTGTAGCAACTTTTTGGAACATAACGTCTGAGAATAACAAGAAGCAACCATATTTTCAACTTCCAGTGAAAATGCCCTAAGTATGTAAAACAAGACTTGGAGGGAAAAAAGCAAGGGCTATTCAGCTAATGGCACCCCACTCCAGGCCTCTTGCCTGGAAAATCCCATGGACAGAGGAGCCTGGTGGGCTGCAGTCCATGGGGTCACTAAGAGTCGGACACGACTGAGCGACTTCACTTTCACTTTTCACTTTCATGCACTGGAGAAGGCAATGGCACCCCACTCCAGTACTCTTGCCTGGAAAATCGCATGGACGGAGGAGCCTGGTGGGCTGCAGTCCATGGGGTCACTAAGAGTCGGACACGACTGAGCGACTTCACTTTCACTTTTCACTTTCATGCACTGGAGAAGGAAATGGCAACCCACTCCAGCGCTCTTGCCTGGAGAATCCCAGGGATGGGGCAGCCTGGTGGGCTGCCGTCTATGGGGTCACACAGAGTCGGACACGACTGAGGTGACTTAGCAGCAGCATTCAGCTATAGACATTCTTTTTCTACTTTTTGTAGATTTAAGAATTCTACAATTTCTGATCACTAGCTTCTGTTAGAAAATACAGCCAGCTAATACTTACACATCCTCTCTAAATTGTGATGTTTTATTAGCAATTAATCATAATTATTATGATTAACTGCTAAACAGAAGTATAGTTTCACCTTTAAAAAAAGGTTACACTTATTAACCACCTGCAAAATGGGCTTCCTCAAAATGAGAATTTTACAGGTGTACAATTCATATTCACTGGGGAGTTAAGACTTCAAGACCTCAAGTCTAATCTTGCCTATGCTTCAAAGTAATACTAATACATGATCACTCTGCAAAGATGCTCTTTAACTAAAGCAATATGCTACCTTAGGCCACTACTTCCACTCAGAAACAGACTGTTTATTCAGCCTTTACATCACATCGCCACTGGTCTCCAAGACTTATTTTTACGGAATGCTCAGTTTCAACAACTTGTTGTTAGAATAAAAACAGACAAATCCTCTTAATACCAACGAAGTAAAACTATTTAACACAGTGTGAACACTTTGTAAACACTGTCATCTGATTTGAGTATCTCTTTGTTAAATTTATGTCCAAGTTTCTTAAAGTAAGCAGTATTTGAATTTTCTTATCACCAAGTCTTAGAACATGTTCATTATTCCCCCAAATTACCCACTACTATCGAACCAATCTGAAAATAAGCACAATATCGGACTCAGGTCTTCCCCCTCACTCACATGTTTCTTGTAATTTACATAAAATCAGTTCATATATATGTGTACTGTTAGAACGACTCTGGTAGGATGTGGAACAGAAAACGTGACCTTATTATTTATGAGATTTCTATTGTTTTTTGTTTCCTTGTTTAAGGTACGTATTTCTCACTCATTGGTACTGCACTGGAAAATCTGTGGCACTAACTGCTGTAGTTGGGATCCAGATCTTCAATGCTTATGTCTGGGAGTATTATTCATGTTCTTAAATTGAGATAGGGAAGGGATGCCCCATGTCCTTCTCAAAGATAACCTGGGATTCTAATTATGGATGAGGTGTGGGGTAGTTGCATATAAAAAGAAGCAAAAGGTCTTTTTGTGGGATCCCCACTGGGTTGGGACAGTGAGCTAGATGTGAGAGACGCTGCCGTGTCATTTGCTTCATGTACTCCAAAAGGGGAAACTCGGGGAAAAAAAATCATGACACAAAAGTAACTAGGGTATATTTTGCTTCACAGAAATCTGTTAATGCCTAGCATAGACTCTTTAAGAATATCTCTAGAGAAAGGGGAACGAAGGAGACGGTAATACTTACTTTAATGTTTATTTTTCAAATGTTCCTGTTTTGCAGAAGTTAATAAGAGTTTGATCTCCTGATAGTAACCATAAGGAACTTTATCAGTTTCTAAACATAGTTCTTACTCTCTCCCCTGAGCTGGGGAAAGGAAAGAGTTGTCTCACATGGAAACTCACACTCTATTTAGTGTGGCTAAAATAACCCATAGAAAATGAAACACTTATTAATGCTTTTTTTCTTCCTAAAGGCTACTCTTCATAATAGTCAACGAGCCAGCTGTCTAAGGGGCAGAAGGGTGTGGACTTTTACACAGTGGAAGTCCCCTGACATTCCTCCCACAATCAGAGACCTCATTCTCAGAGCCCAGATTGCAGAGAAAGAATTGGGGTAGAAGATATTCCCATATTTGCTCTTTTCATTAGGACTTTTCAAAGGACACTTTATTCTAGTATTCATTCAGAGGAAAAAGAAAGTCAAGAATTTTTTCTCCAGGCAAATAACTCATAAGAAGGAAAAAACCCTTCATTAAGATTTATTTCATAAGGATCATTAAATAATATGTGAAAACAGATTGCTGCTAAAATTTCAGGATGGCTGTTAATGGTTACCTTGAAAGAAATAAAGCGAAAATTTTCAAAGACAATTATGAAATAAATTTGTTACTATTTTCACAGCCATGTCAATTTGACTAGAAGATGGCTAAAATTTGTGTATGTACAGTCAATTTGCCTAGAATGTGACAGGCAACCTCCGTATTTTATTTTCAGCAATGAGAGTGGCTTGGTAGGGCTTCCGAGAATGGGAGTGCGGGAACTTACACTCTTCTTAATGGTCCCTCTCTAAGGACGCTTACAGCTGAAAGAAACCTCGATGTCATTTCATCATCTATGCAACTCAAACAATTTTTCCAATAGATGAGATTATCGAAACCTTAAGACCAAGGTGACACGTCGAGTTAGAATGAGGCTGGATCAGAGCCCTCCTGCTTCCCGGTTGAGCCTCCATCACTAACCAGGGTCTACAGTAAGCATCCCTGTCAACCCTGACTTGTGATTTTCCCGATTGTTCCCTCTTTTCTAATTTTACTGCCTAAACACATTGCCGTCTGTTACAGGAATGGAACCTGACTGTGTGGTGAGAAGGGTAAAGGAGGCCCGAGGGACCTTCTAAAGTCACTGCTAGTGACATACAATGCAGGTAGAGAAATGCCAGGTTGCCTCCCCAGCCTAGAGCCCCACCCACAATATTTCTCGGTCTTCTGAGCATTTCCATGGACTTTGGTCTCTTTGGGCTTCTTGGAATTACCCTAAAACAGAGTGAGTCTGCATGAACCTGACCACGAGTGTCATTTTATCTTGTATGGGGCCAGGTACTATTTTGAATGAAAAGATTTTCAAGTGAAGAGGCTGCAGGGTGAGGGATGGGGCAAAGAGAAATGTGTATCTTTAGAATGAGGTATGCGCAAGGGGAAAGTTTTTTCAAAGGCTTGTGTATGTATAATATCATTTCCCTATTCCCTACTTTCTTAGTAAAAGGCTAGTGTTCACTAGTGAAATGGCTTTTGTAAGAACTCAAATTAGCACTTTATGGTCTAGAATCTCAACCAAGTTTCTGATAGCTTGTTGGTTATACTGTGAGGTATTTCCAGTATCTACAGCCACTAAACTGCATCCCTAGGGAAGTGATTATAAAGCTCAATTTATCTGAGTTCCTTACCCCAAAATGTGTTAATATTTTCTCCTTCAGAATGTCTTGTGTCAATCAAAATAGAAAATAATCCTAAAATGAAATGGCGTTTTAAAAAATAATGCTAATACCAAATTGGAAAAGAAAGTTTCAAGAGTGCTTTGAAAGTGGGACCAAAGTACCAATTAAAAGAAAAATTACAGGCAAATTAAGAGCATGCTTTTCCATAGACACTGAACCTCAGCAATTTTCTCCACAATGACTTGAAAACCCTATAATTCTCAGGGAAATCTGGCAATTGCACCCATTTTCTTTCAGCAGAACAGAGAACTATGTGTTGTGGTTTGTAGTTCAAAGAAATATTACTTTACAGTGGAAACGGCAGGGGGATGGGCACAGGGAGGAGGCCAGCACTACTCTTAAGTATCATCAAAAAGAAGAAATCTAAGCTTCACTTAACCGCCATGTAGTAGCTTACCTCATCACCTTTATTTTTCATGCTAGCTAATTGGTAAAAAGATTAAAAAAAAAAACAAAAAGGATGTATATTTCATGTAATTTAATGACAGTGTACTCTATTTCAACAGAGCATGTGCAAGAATTGCCTTTACAACGATGGAGGGATGCTCTATAAGTTTTTTATCTAATACCCTCCTATAGCCAAAAGAGGAACATCCTGAGACCCAGTTGAGGGGATGAGCGTGAGCTGCCTAGGACAGAAGTCATGCGAGTGTCATGACGCTGTAAGTGAGGGTGTTCTGTGACCGAACTTAAACTTACTCTTTACATCAATTGACAATCCTGGGTATTGGTCCAGGATCATCGTTCAAAATGTGAAAGATTTACCAACAGAGAGGAAGAAAATTGATTGCTCTCCTTTAGAAATCAAAGATCATATTGAGGATTTTCCATTGCCAACACCGTCCTTCTAAAGTTAGGGAAACAGGGGGACTTCCTCGGCGGTCTAGTGGTTAAGGCTTCACCTTCCAATGCAGGGTGTGTGGGTTCAATCCCTAACCAGGAAGTTAAGATCCCATGTGCCTCAAGGCCAAAATACCAAAACATAAAACAGAAGTAATATTGTAATAAATTCAATAAAGACTTTAAAAATGGCCCATATCAAAAAAAAAAATCTTTGAGAAATAAAGTTAGGGAAACAGACCAGCTCAGTGACTTGGGTTGACCCCAGAACTCAGCAATCTGGTTTGGGTTCTGGTTCCATCACCCACTGCTCTCTCCTGTGGTGGAGGAGACCCTTCCATATCTGTGTGGATTTAAGCATGAGCCTATGGCAGATGACATGTTGACAAGAGACGAGGGCCCTCTTCAAAACCACGGAATTGAGGTTTATTTAGGATTTTACATAGCATAGTGAGGGGGATCATTTGATACTTTACTATTTCTGAAAGTGCCCCTTGATAAGTATCTGCATTGTTTGAACATTATCACAGAATCAAACCTATTGTCTGGTGGCGGACTGTATTGAACAGAGACCAACGACTCTCTGTCCCAAAGCAACATTCCTTTGGGAGAAAACCAACCCCACTCCTTCTACCTTCAATGTGATAACCTGAGTGAGTGGCTGGTCAGATCCAAACATTAGCTTTCGTGTTGCTGCCGGAACACAATTTGCTCTAAGCTTCTTATTTACTGCTTAAAGCAATTATGTTTAAAATGGATAAATCTTACCAGGAGGTTAGCAAGTCAATTAAGGTGCAAGGAGAAAGCATGGTACAGTTTTACACCTCATTTTAAAGAGGAATTTCAAATATAACAGGTTGTTGACATTCTGGATACGGGAGACTGTTAGTTCACTCAGTTTTATGAAAATCCAATATAAGAAAACTGACCTTTCTACCCCAAAGAACTAGGGAGCAAAAGATTTGCACCAGAATCCTTTCCTGTTCACTGACAGTTTTTTGTTTTTGTTTTTTTTAAATAGCATCACCCCTAGTAACTTACTGTTAGTGTCAGGACACTGATGATTAAGTGCTGGAGTAGGGAGCTTTAGGGTAAGAAAACAGAGTTAAAGAGATAGCTACCACTGCCAATTACAGGGTAACCAGAAAGCACACCATCTCTTTAATTAAATGTAAGATAATTGGAAAAGCAATTTGATTTATGAAAATTCAACCCACACCCAAATTTCAGGCTCTGTTTATTGTGCAACGTCAGGCAAACCCTGCAGCAGTGAGCAAAACATGAAGTTGTTTCTAGACTAATACATGCCAAGTGTGACACCTAGATAAAAAGAAAACAGATTTGTTCAATTGGTGCTTTTTCTCTCTTTAAAGCATTATTACTCATATTAAGCCTTAACTACAAAAATAATTCGACTCTTTAAAAATGCCTGGCTAGCTGTATTAACAGGCTATGATTCTTTTTAAGATCAATTCAAATACCTCCTTCTCTCTGAAGTCCTTCCAAGTTCCCTCACCTGGGGAGAACTTTTTCATCCTCTGGGTTCCTCTAATGTCTTACTCATGTTCTCCACAGAAGATTTATTCCATCGGTTCTATAGATATGAGTCTCTGCCACCAGACTGAAGATCCTTGAGGACACAAATCATCTTTATTAATCTTTATGTTCCCACCAGCTACATGAATTCTTGGCTCTTAATGGATGCTTGATGAAAATGCATTTCATCATATTTATGGAGAAGAAGACAAACATAAAGTTATAAATAACTCAGTCTCATTGTAATCAAAGCCGACAAATTTCTACTCTACATTCTACACTTCACCCCCAGTGACGGCTAGTCACATGATCTTAGTAGCACACTGGCAGATTTGGGGGGAGGATAGGATTCCTGTCATCTACTCTCAGAGGACATTGTTGTTGACCAGCACAATGATCAAAAGAAGTGTTATCTGAGAAAGAAACGATGAAGTATCTGGCAAACCAATACAAGTTTTCTAAGCTGCACAGACTTGGAAACTGAATACAATGTAGCCTCCAATGTTCTGTATTTAAAAAACAGCATTTGGGGGGAATTCCCTGGTAATCCAGTAGTTGCTGCTGCTGCTGCTGCTGCTAAGTCGCTTCAGTCGTGTCCGACTCTGTGCGACCCCATAGACAGCAGACCACCAGGCTCCACCGTCCTTGGGATTCTCCAGGCAAGAACACTGGAGTGGGTTGCCATTTCCTTCTCCAATGAATTAAAGTGAAAAGTGAAAGGGAAGTCGCTCAGTCGTGTCGGACTCTTAGCGACCCCATGAACTACAGCCCACCAGGCTCCTCCGTCCATGGGATTCTCCAGGCAAGAGTACTGGAGTGGGGTGCCATTGCCTTCTCCAGATCCAGTAGTTAAGACTCCCCTATCTCACCAAAGGGCCTGGGTTCGATCCCTGGTCCAGGAACTAAAATCCTATAAGCTGTGGAGTGCAACCAAAAAAAGAAAAGAAGAGAAAGTACCTGTTACCCTTTTCTTTCGAAATTGTACTGCTTTCTCCTTCCTCTCCTGTAAAGATAAATTTTAGAGGTCTTTGATTTCCTCTCTGGCTCGACTTATTCAGAGTTCCCCAACTCCCTGATCCCACTCACAGATGTGTCAGTCCCCTCATTTGACATTCCTTCCTTTAAACACTCACCATCTTTATGTTATTTTTTGTTACGTGGCATGTGGATCGAACCCTCATCCCCTAGATTGGAAGCACAGTCTTAACCACTGGACAAACTGGGAAGTCCGTATTTAATGCTTTAATCCCTGCTAAGAAGAGGGAAATTTTGTCCATCTTGCTTGCTGAGTTATGACCACTGCGTAGCACAGCACCCAGTCCAAAATGGATACTCAATCTCTTTATTCAGCGAGCAGAAGATAAACAAGAGGAAAGAGAAAGAAGAACCTTCACAGAAAGAGGGTTGCAAGACCTTAAGACAACAAACAGATAGTGACAGGGGGATGGCCAGTGTTTCTTCACTGTCTACTGAACTACTTCAGGAAAGAAGAGTCTTTGTTCAGATACTGTCTTGGAATGAAGACAAGAGCTTAGGAAAGAAAGTTAAGAGGAAGGCTGGATATGGGACAGGGCATGCTGCTGTGGGATTAAGGAGTGTGAACTAATACAAAGATGAAAGTCAATGTTGTCAGTTACAAAAGATGTTTTAATATTTTCTTTTCCTTTTGCCCACAGGCTCCTCTGTTCATGGAATTCTCCAGGGAAGAACACTGGAGTAGGTTGCCATTCCCTGACTCAGGGATCAAACCTAGGTCTCCTGCATTGCTAGCAGATTCTTTACTGCCTAAGCCACCAGGCAGGTGCTTTTAAAAGGCATCTCTCTCATCCCTCTCCACGCCTCAAAAATATCACCAAAATAGTTAATGACTGAATTTCAAGCAGCCTAACACTGTTCTGACCTTTATATGTTTTACACAGCCTGCTTGCCTCAGAGCAGAGAAAGAAAAACCACCCTGCATGTCTGTGGATTTGAGGTGTCTAACGGACAGAGTGGATTCCCAGGTAGCTCAAGGGGTAAAGAATCTGCCTGCCAATGCAGGAAACGCAGGAGACACGGGTTTGATCCCTGGGTTGTGAAGATCCCCTGGAGAAGGGAATGGCAACCCACTCCAGCATTCTTGCCTGGAGAATCCCATGGACAGCAGAGCCTGGCAGGCTACAGTACAGGGGATTGCAAAGAGTCGGACACAACTGAGTGACTGAGAACACACGCATGCACAGACAGGGTACATCAACCATGAAATCTATGATTACCCTGCACAACCTTAAATACTCCTCCAAAACCTACTCCTCAATACATTTTTAAAAATTATTTTCATAATAAAAAACGTTAGAGGCTCTTCACAGAATTGTTAACATAATTCCACTTGGTTGGATAAGGCCAGTCAGGAACAATGCTTCTCAGAAAGAAAGAGCCCCTCAAACCTAAAAGACTAAATGCTTAGTGGTTGGTCTGCCAGACACACATGGGAGACAGTTAAGTTATCTTTGGAAAACAAGGTATAAAGAGGTTCCAATGCCTTTTGAAAGTCAAGAGGAGCCAGTGGTGGCAGAAGGAAGTGGCAGAAGGGGAAGGCCATCCTGGCCTTCTAGAGTCCGGAGGCCCTTTTGTAAGACATTAAAGGTGTGGTTCAGACCCTGCTGCAGAGGGCGCGGACCCAGGCAGGGGATAAAACAGAGGAGTGAGTGAGCGAAAGTTGTGCCTGACTCTTTGTGACCCTCATGGACTGTAGCCCGCCAGGCACCTCTGTCCATGGAATTCTCCTGGCCAGAATACTGGAGTGGGTAGCCATTCCCTTCTCCAGGGGATCTTCCCAACCCAGGGATCAAACCCAGGTCTCCCGCATTGCAGGCGGATTCTTTACCAGCTGAGTCACCAGGGTCACGGGATTCCCACACGGGCTCAGCACAGCAGATTGATGCAAGTCTTTCAAGTCTTTTTTTCTCCCTCAAAAGGCCAAACACTTTGCACTTTTTCAGTTCAAAGCCACCTTCATGCAGACACCTGCCTTACAGTCACCAACAAACAGGGGGTGGCAGTGAATTTTTTTTTTTGGCCATGAGGCAAGTGGATCTTAGTTCCCCAATTGGGAATCGAACCCCTGCCTCCTGCAATGGGAAGCATGGAATCTTAACCACTGGACCACCACAGGGGAAGTCCCAGTGAATTACTAGGGAAGTCCAAGTAGAAAATGTATAAATAGATGATAATCTTCAGGACATTTACATACACAGAGAGGGGGGAGAGCAGGAAGGATGGAGAGAAGAGAGAAAGACGGAGGGTGGGTGAGTGTGCCAGGCTCTGCGTGAGGTCCGGGCACACACATGTATCAGCAGCATGTGGGACGTAGATGCAGGGAGACTGACTGGGTGACTTCAGCTCAAAAAGCGCCAAGACACAGAGAGAGGAGCCTTCCCCCCGGGAGCACTCCACATGTGCGGGGAGCTTGACCCCTATCCACAATAAAGTTACAAGTGCCTCCTTAAATGACTGTATTTTATCTTTAAGGACATTCCAAGAAGAACTCCCACTTCCCCAAACCCCTTACACTGGGAAGCCCACGAGTAGTTGCTCTTTAAGACAGATGATCCGGAGAAAATCATAATTCAAAAAGATACATGCACCCCATTGTTTATTGCAGCACAATTCACAATAGCCAAGACATGGAAACAATCTGAATGTCCATCAAGAGATAAATGGATAAAGAAAAGGTGGTGTGTATCTGTGTGTGTATATATACATAGAGAGAGATTAAGACACACACATACACGCACCCAATGGAATATTACTCAGCCATAAAAAAGAACAAAATAATGCCATTTGCAGCAACACGGATGGACCTAGAGATTAGCACCCGAAGTGAAGTAAGTCAGAGAGAGTAAGACAAACATGACACAGTATCACTCACATGCGGAATCTAATTTTTAAAAATGACACAGATTTACAAATCAGAAACAGATGCACAGATATTGGAAAAAAAAACAACTTATGGTTACTAAAGGGGAAATGTGGGGAGGAGAGATAAATCAGGAGCCTGGGATTAACATATATCACTGCATAAAACAGAAAACCAGCAAGGATCTACTGAACAGCACAGGGAACTCTACTCAATATTCTGTAAAATCCTGTATGAGAAAAAATCTGAGAAAGAATGAATATATGTGTATGTTTAACTGAATCAGTTTGCTGTACACCTGATACTAACAACACTGTAACTCAACTACACTCCAATAAAACTTTTCTTAAAAGATAATCATCCAGACTTAAACCAGCAACAGCCCACCTACCTAACTGGTAACACAGGCCAGTGTTTTGTCACGGCGACTTGTCCAACTGGGTCAATGAATATTTTGCTTTAAAGCCTTTTTCTCCTTGTGTGGCTCTCTCTAGACTGTTGAAATGATGTCTGAATCCTCTCCAGGGCAATCCTTCTTATCCTCCCAGACAACAAACACATCACTGGCAGCGTTCTCTTCAATAACAACCCCATTCCTTTGTCATTTGTCACCTTTCCCTCTCTGAATCCTCTGTGATAACTCAAACGGGCTGAAGGCTGTGGTGTGGATCCCAGACACTGCAATGATCCTGTGTGTCCGTTTTTTTTCCCCCACACATACACAGAGTCAGGGAGCTTTGTTCTTCTGTGAAACTGGATCCTTGTAGGTCAAAAACTTGATTTTTCAAAGGCCAAACCATTTTGTCTACTGTGTCTTGGCTCAGCTGCTGGAAAGAACTAAGGTGTCTAAATTTAGATTTTTCCCATGGCTTAACTCAGGCAAATGTACTTTCCATGCAACATGCATGGCAGCAGGCCCCGCAGCTCTCTCTCCCCGGCGGTCAAGTGCCCCCAGTCTCCTCTCACGGCCCCGGTTACAGGTAACCAAGCTGACACTGCACCCCCAACCTCCACCAGCCCCGCCCATCCCTCTTCACAGGTGGAGTCTGCTCCCCTCGCCCGCTACCCCTCCTGAGACGAAACTTCAGAAGCTGCTTCTTCCCGCTCCAGCACAAAGCCCAAGAGGCTCTCACCAACAAGAGTCCCGCCACCCCCAGCACAGGGGATTGGCTCCCCACTCTCATACCAACACTCCCCCTCTCAATTCCCACCACCACCACTGCCCTCCCTTACCCAACACCTCACAGCTAAGGAAAGAAGAGCTTGCTAACCTGAGTACAAAATTACAACTCGGGACCCATTTATCACAAAAACAACAGAAAACCCAGAGCACCAAAGACCAGCTCATTTGCAAACTAAATGCACATCTATATGGAAGGCAGGTGCCACACAACCAGATTAGAAGATAAATCTTTCATGGCCATAAACAGTCAAACAGGAAACGACCCAGGTATCAGACAAGGGCAGACAGGTCCTGGTACAGTTTCTGTGGCTTCGAGAATGAGCACCCAGAACTGACGCACTGAATGGTGATTCTGTCACGCAGCTCGGTAACGAGGTCTCTTTGATGAAGAATCATTTTGAGCCTCCACCTCCAATACTGTGAATCTACTGTTACTTCACTTTTCCTCTGGGCTGCTGCTGCTGCTGCTGCTAAGTCACTTCAGTCGTGTCCAACTCTGTGCAACCCCATAGATGGCAGTCCACCAGGCTCCCCCGTCCCTGGGATTCTCTAGGCAAGAACACTGGAGTGGGTTGCCATTTCCTTCTCCAATGCATCAAAGTGAAAAGTCAAAGTGAAGTCGCTCAGTCGTGTCTGACTCTTAGCGACCCCATGGACTGCAACCTACCAGGCTCCTCCGTCCATGAGATTTTCCAGGCAAGAGTACTGGAGTGGGGTGCCATTGCCTTCTCCGTTTCCTCTGGGCAGACTAAGGTAAAGAAGAGCCACTTCCGTCCACAGATAGAAGAGGTGAGGCGAGACCGTGTCACTTTGCAGGATTTAATTACTCCTGTCAAGTCTAGGCAAGAGGTGGTAGTTGGATAAAGCTGAGAGTTTTACATCTCAACATTGTCTTTTTAAAAATGCTTGTGCCTTTTGGGACTTCCCTTGCGGTCCAGCGGTTAAGACTCCACGCTTTCACTGCAGGGGACAAAGATTCGATCCTTGGTTGGGGAACTTTGATCTCACCTGCTGCAGGGCCCATACACACACACACACACACACTCACACACACTCACACATACACAAGTGTTTTCACAATTCAAATGTTGACTGTGGCACAAATGAATACAGCAAATACTTTGTTTTCCCTGGTATCTGCCTCGTGAGAGGCTTCACTGTCCATGTGGAGAGAGCCCTTCTAAGGAATATACATGAAAACATGCTGCCAGAAGCATAACTGCTCTTTTGCTGCATCTCCTTGCTGATCCATCTAAGAGGTCTGACCCCGTCTTCGTCTCTCCAGCTGGCACTACACACACAGAAATCCGGGTTTATGACTCTACAATGTGAGCAGTTTGATTCTCATGATCTTTCCTTCCCACTCAAGGTTTCCTAATGAAGCCTTAACCTTTCTGATTTCTTTACAGGGTGAGAAAAACAAACCCAAGGAAGCCCCGCCCCCCCACCACCCCGGTTTCCTGCAGGGGGACAGATCTGTAGGACTGAATTGTAAAGCCATGGGAAAATGTTGGATTTCGACACCTAAGCTTGTTAGAACAACTGAGCCAAACACAGATGAATGGTCTGGCCCTTCAGAATCCAGTGTCACAGGAGGAACAATCTCAACCTTGGGATGGGGGTGTGTGTGTGTGTGGGCGTGTGGATGTGCTGGGGGTGGGGCCTAGGGGGAGGGACTAAAGTAGAAGTCTGTTTGGGTTTCCTCTCACACCCTGCTTTCTCTAGAGGAGAAAGGGTGAGGGGCGTTGGAAGCCCAAGATAGAGCATTCTCCCTCATGCCTGGGACAGACCCCTTCTGCAGGGCAGTCTGCAGGGCACCCCCAGGCTCCCCTGTGAGTCTGACACCTTCAGGGGTGCCCAGGCTAGAGTGCAGCTCCAGAATTCAGGACTTTCCAAAAGGGACTCCCCCAAAATAGGGCCCATTTTTAATGCCAAGTATTTTGACAAAGTTCCCATTAGGGTATTTCCAAGTGACCTGGAAAGACTATGAGAAACTGCCCCATTTAATCTGGGAAAAATCTGTGCTCTCATTTTCCTACTGAAAGAAAGGCTGGGACTTCCTTGGTAGTCCAGTGGTTAGGACTCCACACTTCCACCGCAGGGGGCTTAGGTTCAATCCTTGGATGGGGAACTAAGATCCCACATGCCTTGTGGTGCAGCCAGAAAAAAATGAAAAGAGAAACGCTCACAAACACCAACACACAGAAAGATAGATCTGCTTTAAAAAAAAAAAGCAGCAGAGTTCCTTACAAACACCGTCCCCTGATGACTTGAGCTGGAATTCCATCACAATTGAACAGGGCAGAAGTAGCTTAACTTATGCCCACACGTGTCTGCTAGAATCAGACAGGGCTTCATCTTTCAAGAGCTGCCCCGGAGCTCAGGGCTTTGAGGGAAAATCGCCTGCTGGAGAAAGCGATCACCCTTGTGATGACACAACGCTGATTGGTGTCTACAGGCTCATTAAACCGTAAGCCCCCCGGATGACAGAGATTTTCTGAGTGCTCTTTGCACCTGGGCTGGCTCTGTGTTTAGTCCCCATAATGCTCCTCTTTAATAACAGACTGCAGTCCGAGTCACAGGTCCCCATTCTCAGCTTGGATCTTTCACAAACGTATCCCCTTTATTCAGTTTAACGTGAGTACACTATTTTTATTTTACTTAAATTTCACCGTTCAACACTGAACCTAAGTTTATACTGGCCCTATGTTCAGATTTTTGGAGTTAAGATAGCAGGCAGACAGCTTTCAGGGTGTAATGTATTAAACACAGCCTATAGATGAAACAATTAGTGGAAACCTAGGGGTGGTATAACTATGTACTTTTACGCATTGAGTGGCCCAAGCAGAGGGACAATTGGAGGAAAAACCTGCTGAAGAACTGAAAGGTCCTTGCAAATAGCCTCAGATTCTCTTTTTTTTAAGATTTTTTTTTTTTTTTTTTTGGTGTGGCTAGTTTTTTAAGTGTTCACTGAATTTGTTATAATATTGTTTGCTTTATGTCTTGGTTTCTCAGCCTTGAGAGGTATGTAGGATTTTAGTTCTCCTACCAGAGTTCGAACCCACATCCTGTGCTTTCGAAGTCTCAACCCCTGGACCCCCGGGGAAGTCCCAACCTCAGATTTTCAAAGCCAGTCAGGATTTCAAACACTCCATGACACTGTGTGTGTGCAAGTGTTCACGCACTCACTCATTTGGGCTGTGGATAATACAATAAAAAGCTAAGTATATAATAGTTTCCCTTTCTACCTACAATCATTTTCCTTTTCTGTGTGGCATACACTTGTCACAGACGGTACGCACAGAGTTGTTCACAGAGATGCATGAGCCTGGGGCAGAATGCTTCATGGGCAGAACCACCATCCAGCTTCTTAGGGTACCCTGAGCGGTCCACTGAAGGAAGAGCCAGAGGAGGAGTCAGGAGGCAGGGCCTGAATCAGGTCAAGGGGCATCAAAAGGCAGGACACTGGGGCCCAGGGGAGCCATCGGGATGTGTGCCGAAGCCACCTGGGACTCCTAAGACGCCCTGCCTTATCCATAGCCTTCTGCCCTTCCTCAAGAAGGGTCAGGACTTCCCTGGCGGTGCAGTTGTTGAGAATTCACCTGCCAATGCAGGGGACACGTGTTGGATCCCTGGTCTGAAAAGATTCCACATGCTCTGGGCCAACTAAGCCTGTGCATCACAACTACTGAAGCCCATGCACCCGAGAACCCAGGCTCTGCGGCAAAAGAAGTCACCTCAGTGAGAAGCCTGCTCGCTGCAACTAGAGAAAGCCCCTACGCAGCAACAAAAACCCAGCACAGCCAAAAATAAATAAATTTTTTAAAGTTAAAAAAAGGGTTAAATTCTCACAAGACTCAGGAAGGCTGAGCTGTGACCCTGAGTAAGTCCCCTAAGCTTTCTGGCTTCAGTGACCTCTGTCACCTGGGGATGGCTGGATATAACTTTCAGCTGCTGTGTTCTCTGACTCTCTGAGTTGGAATTTGCTCTGAGTTAGTTTTGACTCTCAGATCAAGAAGAAGACTTAACTAGGCGAGAACAGGGTCTTGGAGCTGCATGAGGGAATCAGGGGTCCAGCTGGACGCAGGTTCGAGTCAGTATTGGGGAATTGGGGATGTGGTTCCAAGGCCCACCCCATCCTCCGTCAAGAATATGGCTGGCACTTCTGGCTGGTCAATTCTAATGATGGCTTCCTTTGCATTTCCTCATAGACTCAAGTTTTAAAAAGCCATTAGAAAGCCAGGTAGGAGAATTCCTTGATAGTCCAGTGACCAGAACCGTGGCCCAGGAACTAACACCACAAGCCATGCAGCACACCCCCCCACCCCGCCCAAAAAAAAAGGAAGAGAAAGAAAACCAGGTAGAAACGAAACGGTCCTCTCTAAAATGAGAAGCTCTTGAATGCTCCGTTCTGAAAGGGGACACAACTCATTACCTTTCTTTATCAGACCACCAGTACGATGACTGTGAATTCCCTGACCTCACTCCACTCATATCTTCTTTGAAAAAAGTTGTTTCTGACCGTTTTTCTGCTGCTGCTGCTAAGTCGCTTCAGTCGGGTCCGACTCTGTGCAACCCCATAGACGGCAGCCCACCAGGCTTCCCTGTCCCTGGGATTCTCCAAGCAAGACACTGGAGTGGGTTGCCATTTCCTTCTCTATTGCATCAAAGTGAAAAGTGAAAGTGAAGTCGCTCAGTTGTGTCCGACTCAGCAACCCCATGGACTGCAGCCTCCCAGGCTCCTCTGTCCATGGGATTTTCCAGGCAAGAGTACTGGAGTGGGGTGCCATTGCCTTCTCCATCTGACCATCTTGGCTGAATACATTTATAGGTACTCAAGCTCTTTTGCTCTGTCTAGTCCAAATTTTATGGTCCTTAGTCCCTGGGCCTTTCTCTCTTCATGTCAAAGACTAGCATCTTCTTTCTCCTGCCCATGACCTTTCTGTGTTTTATCCTGCTATTATTCCCCATGGACCTCCAGTTCTGCTGCTGCCAGCTCGGTATTCAGTTGTTCAGTCGTGTCCGACTCTTTGTGACCCCATGGACCGCAGCATGCCAGGCTTCCCTGTCCATCACCAAGTCCAAGAGCTTGCTCAAACTCATGTCCCTCAAGTTGGTGATGCCATACAGCCATCTCATCCTCTGTTGTCCCCTTCTCCTGCCTTCAATCTTTCCCAGTATCAGGGTCTTTTCCAATGAGTCAGCTCTTAGCATCAGGCAGCCAAACCTGGGTATTAATTAGCTCAGCCCAAAGACAACTAAACAAGGCACTCTGGGCCAGGGAACCAACCTCCATGACTGAGAAGGTGGCAGAAAAAACTCATTCACACGCACACACATACAGACACACACACACACACACACACACACACACACACACACACCCCCCAAACCCTCATGTTGCCAAACGTTTCTAATACAACTTAAAACTCAAGTTTCTAAAACCACAGGTGGTCACAGTTCCTTCACAAAAACTCACCCTTCATCCTAGCCCTACATCGAATTTGGTAACCATGACTCATTTCCTAAAGCTCCTTTTCAGAACACCTTGATTCTGGCAGTGGAAAGCCAGGCACATGAAATGACAGACTCATCCAACGAATTCCTGTTTTAGGGCTTTTCATTCTTGAAATTTTTCTTTTCCTTTTTTTTAAACGTCAGCTGCAGCCAAAGTCTCTTTGCTGCCTCTGTGGCCCCAAAGCGTCTTCCTCGTGGGAAGAGAGCTGGTCAACTTCCGGGGCAGCAAGGAGAGGTAAGGTCTCCACTGTCCACACTCTGCAGGCTCCCACAGGAGCTCGGCACTGCCTGTGTGTACGGATTAAGTGAGGAGGGAACAAGATGGCACACGCCAGACCTCACACTTTGAAAAGGCAATCCAGACCAGTTCAGAAGCAGTTGCTCAGGTTTGAGTCTCTTAACCAAACTCAACAATTCTGAACCAAAGCAGGAGGAGGAAGGAAGAAAAAGCAGCTGAGAAAATTCTTAACCAAAAGCACTTGGTTTTCTACTCTTTGTGGCATTTCCAAATCCAGACTCATTATTTCAGGGTTCAGCGTGGTGAAGATGGATTACATCTTACCTGGGGACGTTCTGTATAATCACAGAAAAATGCTTCCTGCCTTTTGTACAGAAAATGAAGGGATTTTTCAGAGTAAAGAAAAGCAATCTAATTACCATTAAACAAGGTTGAACTGCTGTGGGCAGTTATCCTCGGCCCCGAAACATAATTTAACTTAAAAGAAATCACAGTGACCCACGGCCCTCTCTGGCTCTCCCCCAGCACCAAGTGGCCAGGAAGAACTCAGGCCTCAGGTGAGATGCCCAGGAAGTCAGGAAGGCATGACACAGCAAAGGAGAGACCCCCAGGGAGGGGCGGCGACCCCCAGAATCAGGCCACTTCTGTACCTTGTTCTTGTCTGCTGCACGGCAGGGACCCCGACAGCAGAAACTCAGGAAGCCTCCGTCCGTGTCTGGCCTTTTGACAGAAGGGCACGCAGATGGCTCCATGTCCAGATCCGAAAGCAGACATCAGCAGTAACCCGGTGGATCCCCTGGCAGCGGGCGGGACCTGCCCCCTCTGCACTCCGCGGCCTTCAGCCGTGCCCACCCTTCCCGGAAGCTGGCCTGCCACACCCCTGACAGAGGGAGGCCCAGGATTTGGGGTGTGATTCATGGGTAGAAAATACCGGTTTTTCATAGCTATGCATATGCCACCTGGGAGGGGTTTAGGTAAATCTGGATGTGGACGCCAAAAAGGAGGGCAGACGGTGCCTCTCTTATGGATATTTCACCTGGCCAAATGGGCTCGGCCTGCCCACCACTCATTAAAGAAAATTCAAGGACTTCTCTGGTGGCCCAGATACTAAAAATCTGCCTGCCAATGCAGGGGACACAGGTTAGATCCCTGGTCCACGAAGATCCCACATGCCTCGGGGCAACTAAGCCCGTGCGCCACAACTACTGAAGCCCATGCGTCCCAGAGCCTGTGCTCTGCAACCAGAGAAGACACTGCAAGGAGAAGCCCGCTCAACGAAACGAAGAGTAGCCCCCACTCTCTGCAACTAGAGAAAGCCTGAGCACAGTAATGAAGACCCGGCACAGCCAACAATTAATTAATTAATTTTTAAAAAGATTTAAGAGAATATGAGTCGGATGGAGCGGGCAGTCCATCAGCGCAGCCGGGCAGTGCACATTCACGGGCCGTTTCAGGTCTTAGCTCACATCAGAACGTATTTATCCTGTCTCCATCCCCATGAACCAAATCTCAAATTGCCAACGGCCTCCATCCACCTCAGCGGTTGGTGAAACTGCCTCATCGTCCAAGGCAGTGCAGTCAAGGTTGGCCACATCTGCCTCAAAACACACCAAGTGGAACTTCTAGAGTAGAATCAACAGGTGGGGAGGCTCCGAAACCCAAAAGTTGAAATCTACCCAAAGAACATGTCTCAGATTTCCAGATGGCAGGACCTGTGCCACCCTCCACGTCAGCTGTTGGTTCTCAGAACGTGGTCTCCAAAACACACAAGCTGGTGTGCAAGGGGTCACTCGGAGTCCGAAGTCTGAATACCCCAAAGGGTGAGGTCAACTCAACTCACATCACCTCTCTAAGGCTGTTTCTTTACCTGTAAGATGAGGCATTGAATGCTATCTACTCATTTCTTCAGTACTTCCATAATTTTTACAAACACACCCAAGGTGAACAATGCCCAGTGTTAATGGTGCCAGAGGGACTCACATGCTCTACACCGCACAGTTCTGCCAGCCTTCTCTGGGTGCCATCTTGTGGATTCCACAGGGGAGCTGGTGGTTTCCACTGTTGCCAACTGTTTAGTCTCAAAGTCAGGTCCAACTCTTTTGCAACCTCATGAACAGTTGCTCACCAGGCTCCTCTGCCCATGGGATTTCCCAGGCAAGAATACTGGAGTGGGTTGCCATTTCCTTCTTCAGGGGATCTTCCTGATCCAGGCATTGAACCCGTATCTCCTGCCCTGGCAGGGGGATTCTTTACCACTGAGCCACCTAGGAAGCTCACTGTTGACAATATTTTACCTCAAATCAACTATCACAAAACAAAAACACTGAGCTGGACTGAAATATAAGTAAGTGATTTTTTTTAGTTGAGAGCATATGAGGGGAAGGCTAAGGTTTGATGTATCACAAGGTCATTGGAAAAACCCAAACTCAGGGACGCATGACGCACGTATCCTGTTTCAGACAGTTGCTGCATCGACTTACAATTATTTTGTGGTCGAGGGGAAATGATTTAGTGATCTAAGTGTGTACACAGTACATGAGGCCAGTGGAAGTGTTGAGAATTATGAAAAATGCAGACAAAAAAAGAAGTACCCGCCTTTGACCTCTGGGTTAATGACAAGAATACTGGATCACGTTTCTGGACACCAGGCGAGGGGTCCTGGGGGACAAATCACAGACCCTCAAGACTCTGTAACTGCCTGCTGTTACAGGGGCCAAACTGTGGGTTATGAGGGGCTGTGGGGACCCAAAACGCCTCTTCGGAGACATCCCAGAGATGGAGGGAGCAGAGACTGGCTTGGTTACAACCCTCCCCCACCCCCAAGGGACTTCTGCATAAAATAACACCTGAACAAAAGCTAACACTACTCTACACTCTTCTGATTACAACCCTTTGTGCTACACAAGGGATAAAGCCCAGAGACTCCCCTGGTGGTCCAGTGGTTAAGAGTCTGCCTTCCAATGCAGGGGGCAAGGTGTTCAATCCCTGCCTGGTGAACTACGATCCCACACGCTGCTTGATAACTAAGCCTGTGTGCAACTTGAGAGCCTGTGTACCGCAACCAAGACCCGACACAGCCAAATAAATGAAATAAATAAACAAATATTTTAAAAAGACAGAGAGAATAAAGCCCAAACTCCTTTGGGCTGACAAGGACCCCAGCCACCTCTCCCAAGTCAGCTGGTTCTTCAAACCAACAGAGCCCTTCCTGTCATCAGGACCCCCGCTTACTGCACCTCTTCAAGGCCTTGCCCCGCTGCCTGCACAACAGGATCCACTCACACACACACACAGCCCTCTTTATTTCTTTTGCATTTTTTTCTCAATCTGAATTTATTATCCCTGTTATGTCTTCTCCTCTGCTTCTCCCTCCCACCCCCTCTTTAAGAGTCCAAGCTCCCTGAAGGCAGTGGCCTTGTCAGGATTGCTATAATCCCAGGACTGGTCCAACCTAGAGACTCAGCCCACGCCGATGAATGAGTGAATGACAGGACAGCAGTTCATTCTTTCTAAATCCGAAGATCCTGAGTCACTGTGTCATCTGCGTACTAATCAAAACTAAGATCCCCTGGAGAAGGGAAAGGCTACCTTACTTTGTTGCTGCTGTTCAGTTGCTAAGTCGTGTCCAACTCTCTGCAACTCCATGGACGACAGTGTGACGGGCTTCCCCATCCTTTACTATCTCCTGGAGTTTGCTCAAACTCATGTCCATTGAGTCCCATTGAGTCTGTAATGCTATCCAACCGTCTCATCCTCTGTCTCCCCTCTTCTCCTCCTGCCCTCAATCTTTCCCAGCACCAGGGTCTTTTCCAATGAGTCGGCTCTTCAATTCAGGAGGCCAAAGTATTCTCACACTTAGTAATTCAAGAGGCACTTTCACACAGTCCTTAAAACCACACACCAGGGCCTTTTTGAGAGTCACAGAAAGTCACTGGCTCTGTACCAGTTTTGCTTGGAAGAAACAGTAACGTTGGACCGGCCAATGCCCAGCTTCAAGTCCTCCAAAAAATCAGGATGTTCTGTGCAGTGGTTCTAGGCAGCCTCCCACCTTGAACAACCAATGAGTACTTAAGACTTTGATGGGTAGACACTGGTCCCTTCTCATAAAATGCTTTGTCAGTGGACTTCCCTGGTGGTCCAGTGGCTAAGACTCCAACCTCCCAGTGCAGGGGGCCCAGGGTTCGATACCTGGTCGGAGAACTAGATCCCATATGCCACAACTAAAGATCCTGTGTGCTACGTTTTTGACCGGGTGCAGCCAAATAAATAAGCAAATATTTAAACAAAGTGCTTTGGGAGATACTTCCAGCTCACAGTTTCTACTGCTTCTGGGAATCGAACATCGGCTACCTGCCAGGGACTGGAGTAAGTACTTCTCACACTCTGCCTCTGATCTGTGTACCACCTGGCTGGGCTAGAGGTCTTAGCCCTTTTTTTATGGATGCAGAAATAGAAACTTCCTCAGATTAAGGGACTTGCCCAAGACCACACAAATAGCAACTGGCAGAACCAGTTCCCAAACCTAAGTCTGTCCAACAACAAAGGCCAGATTCCTCCCACCTCCCAACAGTGCCTCACAGGAACAAGCATACACAGAATGAAAACAGCGGGGGCCATCCACCGTGGGAGCCAGGCAGGTTAGGGAGACAGGTGGGGGATGGAAAATAGGGAGCTGTGATGACTTCAGGGATTTGTACCCCCATCTTAATGGAGGCAGCTGCAACACAGTGCTAGCAGAAAATATCATAAAGGAATCTGAGCTCAGTGTTTACCGATCATCTGACTTTTTTCACCGTCTTAATTTAAGAAATTTGATTCAGAAGTAAAAACTCCTAATTCTACCAAGTTTTGGTGGCTTGTCACAATCTGTAGAAGTCCTTGCCCAGGCCTGTCTGGAGAACATGGCCCCAGGCCTGATGCCTGGGACCCACACTTATTCTGCCCCGTACCAGGAATTTACCTGTGAAAGTTGCCCAGTTTGTCCCTTCTAGTCCAGTGAGAACTTTTGCAATCACTTGTAAAAATATTGGCAACAGGACAGAGCATGTTTGCAGGATATTATGCAAAGGGTTGGGAGCCACACCGTTTTGTGAATGTTCGTGTCTGAGAACCACTAGGCACTATTTTTCCACTGCGGTGAGTTCTAAAGGTGTGTACATGAAGCGCAGGTTTCAAAGGAAGAGATCTGATGGATGTAGGAGGCTTTCTTCCTCTAAGGCCAGGAGGAAGGCTGCTTTCTAAGTGCATTCCTGACGCACCAGCTCCAGGGTTTGTCTTCAGAAAAACTGCTAACAAGTAGCCAAACGTGGATTACTTACTCCAAAGCCCGCAAGTTCGCCCTGGCCAACCCTTTAAAAGTAATGTTGAAATGGCAAAGAAGGTAGGAGGTGCAAAAGAGGAGGTGAGCCTACAGTGGCAAGAGGTAAATCATGCCCTGTGTGATTATGATTCCCTGTTTGGAAATTCACCCTCGTGAAATGAACAGTACTTTTCATAGAGAACACCTTGCGATCCCAGGAAAATGCTGTAGGTTTGCGTCAGAAATGCTGGGTTCAAATCTCAGTTCAGTTGCCTAAAGAATTAACTAGGAGTTTGGGATTAACATATACACACTACTATATATAAAATGGATAACCAGGACTTCCCTGGTGGTCCAGTGGTTAGGACTTTGCCTTCCAATAAAGGGGGTTCGGGTGCAATCCCTGGTTGGGGAATTAAGATCCTACATACCGCAGGGTCAAAAAAGCAAAACAAAAAACCGACGCAGTACTGTAACAAATTCAGTAAAGATTTTATATATGGTCCACATCAAAAAAATCTAAAAACATAAAATAGATAACCAACGAGGACCTAGTGTATAGCACAGGGAACTCTACTCAATACTCTGTAATAACCTATATGGGAAAAGAATCTGAAAAAAATGGACTATGTACAACTGATTCACTTTGCTATACACATGAAACTAACACAAGAACCCGCCTGCGATGCAGGAGACCCAGGCCGGCTCCCTGGGTGGGGCAGACCCCTGGAGGAGGAAACGGCAACCTGTTCCAGTATTCTTGCCTGGAAAATCCCGTGGACAGAGGAGCCTGGTGGGCTACAGTCCGTCAGGTCGCAGAGTCGGATACAACCTACTGACTAAACCACCACATATTCCAATATAAAATAAAAATTAAATTAAAGAGAATCAACTGTCTAGATTCTTCTGAGCCTTGGTTTCCTTATTTACATGGACGTTTATATGTAGGTTGGTAGGGTTTTTGAGAAGATTGTGAGATACCTTGTGTGAAAGTTTCAGCATAGAGTAGTAATTGTGAGCGTTGTTGATATTCTGTTGCTAAGTGTGTCTGACTCTTTGCAACCCCACGGACTGTAGCACGCCAGGCTTCTCTGTTCTCCACTATCTCCCAGAGTTTGCACAAATTCATGTCCATTGAGTTGGTGATGCTATCTAACCATTAGATGCTATCTAATAATTGTGGGCATTACAATGTACTTACTTGCAGTGGTTTGAATACATACAGGGAAAATTTTTATTGTATTATGTTGGCATGCATAAAGGCATTTTAGATTTGGATGTACATGTCTTAAAAAGCCAGTGGTATTTAAAACTTGGAAGAAGAAAATTTTGTATTTACCCCACGATACCAAAGTTCATTCCATTTCTCCAATGATACAGAAAAAGTTCAATTAGGCTTAAAAGTGACCTGCCACCACACTGAGGCTACAGTAATTATATTCTCTTTAATGGAATTGCTTAAATTACAGCTTTCCTTGTTTTGCACATCACAGCCACTATCCCACCCTTTTCTCTGTAAGCAGTAGTTCCTCATTATGTCTTAGGTTAACCAACTAGCGCCAGGCACCCAGTTCTTCACAAACTACCACGTGAAGAGGCACTTACTTTATACTGGTTCCCTTTTGCAAATATTTGTACTTTGCAGCAGAACTGTGATATTTTAAGAAGCCAAAAAAGAATATATCCAGGAAAGAAGGTAAAGTTTCAAAAGAAGCTTTTGAGAAGGAGAAAGGTAGAAAAGTCTATTGATAATTACAGTGGAGATCTCTACTGATTTGTGTGAAAGGAACGAATACATCACTTGCGGGTTTTAATGAACTCCAGGCATCTGAATTAAAAAGGAGCTGGAGTTTAAAATAATGACTCAAGCTTTCTTCAGTGATTTGGGAGCATAAAGAAATGTTATTTCTTTTCTTTTCAAAGGCAACCTCTGACAGGATGCCTTCTGTTCTCAACTTGTAAAACAAAAATCTTTTCAAATCTAGATATTCCGGATATTAAAACACGGATTTTTTTTTCCACCCTCACTGAGGAAACGGAATCACAGTTGTATAGTTACAGACTTAACAAAGCCTAAGCACCTTTTATCCCAAAAGGATCCCCCACTAACTGGAAAGGGGTGAAGGTTGGTTGTAAAGTACTTCCATGTGAACGTGAAGTGAATGTTTTATATAATGGGTCAGATGATGACGTGATCAAGGGAAGGTGAACTTACTGCTGTTGTCTGACAAGTTCAGGCAGCTTAAACATGTCGAATCCAAACACACCTGAGGTTCAGAACCCCAAAGAGTGTTTATTTAGGAAAGTGGGACCATGACCAGAATAAAACAGTTCAGGGAAGTGTCTGCTGGGAATAAGACTTAGCCCTCCATCTTCAAGGGACAATGCCATCAAAGTGCAAATCTTCTCCTGGGCTGGCACACGAGATGGAGAAAGTCACTTCCCAGCCCACCTGGAATGGCTGGCTGCTTCTGGAAGAACATGGGCTAGGCTCCAGGGGAGTACTATGTCCTCAGCAAAAATACAAACAGTGGAGAAGTCTAGAAGTTAAAAATAAAAGCTTCCATCCCCACCAGCCCATGTGTCCTTCTTTCTGATACAGGTATCATTCTAGAAATGTTTAATGGAATGATAAGTACACAGAAAATAAACAAGGTTTTGGATCAGGCCTTTTAAAAATAAATAGGATCCCACTCTCTACATTGCTCTGTGCATAATATTGCTTACTTAATGTAATAAATTGTATTGCTCACTTAACATGGCTTGGTTACATGTCCACACCTGCACATCCAGTCTATTTCATTTACTGGCGTGACTGCAGAGAACTGTATTATCTGAATGTACCGTAACTGACTCCCAAGCACTCATGTTGACAGAATAAATTGATTAGTCTTTTTGAGGGAAAATTGGGCAATACTTTTCAATATGAGTAAGCCCTGTAAAAGAACAGTAGAAAACTAGTAATCTGACATCTAGGAATTTGTGTTTCAGATTTACTGACACCTGCACAGCAGCACAGAAAGTCACAGCAGTGCTGTTCATAACAGGGAAAGAAAAGAGAAATAATCGAAACAGCAATTAGAAAGGGTCAAGTTAATAGACTATAGGGTCACTACTTTAATTGCTCTGAGGAGAGACTAGCTCTAAATCAGTTTGGGCTCTTCTCACCATTATAAACACAAACATACATTCCCCAAAGAAGAAATTTAAAATGGTCCTTTATGAAAAACCTAGACAGCATATTAAAAAGCAAAGACATCACTTTACCAACAGAGGTCCATACAGTCAAAGCTATGGTTTTTCCAGTAGTCACGTACAGATCTGAGTGTTGGACCCTAAAGAGGCCTGAGTGCCAAAGAATTGATGCTTTCAAACTGTGGTGCTCGAGTAGACTCTGAAAGTCCCTTGGACAGCAAGGAGATCAAACCAGTCAATCATAAAGGAAATCAACCCTGAATATTTATTGGAAGGACTGATGCTGAAGCTGAAGCTCCAATACTCTGGCCAAGAGTACTGATACAGAGCCGACTTACTAGAAAAGACCCTAATGCTGGAAAAGACTGAGGGCAGGAGGAGAAAAGACGACAGAGGACAAGATGGTTGGATGGCATCACTGACTCAACGGACATGAGTCTGAGCAAACTCCAGGAGTTAGTGAAGGACAGGGAAGCCTGGTGGGCTGCAGTTCCTGGAGTCGCAAAGAGTAGGACACAACTAAGAGACTGAACAACAACAAGTCAACTGGCTAGAACTGCTATCTCCTGCAGTCTCAACACTTACCTGAAAATGGACTCAAATAAAGTTACAGTCAAAGTGAAGGAAGCCCATGTAACCTTTCCTGCTGCAAAATTCAAAAAAAACAATGAAAAAAAAAAAGTCCCTGTGCACCAGCAGGATGGAGGCACATTTACCTGACTAATGACACCTGCGATGTGACACTCATGTGACATTCTCATGGGTGTTTACAAACATTCTTAACGTCAAAGGCAGGAAATTACCAAGGGTTCCTCCGAACCCATTTCCCCAGCTATTCCAAAAAGCGTATGTGGCCGAACCTTACTTTCCTTCTGAGTGGTAGGTAGTAATGCTGAAGAAAGGACCTTCTAGAAAGTTCACAGTGCTCACTGTGGATCAATAAAAGCACCTCTCAATGGGGTCTTGGCTGTTCATCCTGTGCATCTGAGCAGAGTGCAGAGCAGGGCAGACAGGCAGGGAGGGACCACGGCTCGGAGGACAGCACCACCGTGGAGTTTATGGAAACTGACATGAGCATCTGCATTTGTGAACACCGGTAAAAATGCTGGTGGGAACTCCATTATCACTTCTGTTGCTTATTATATTAATTTTCTTTTGTTTTTTAATTCATTGATTAATAGTTTTTAACACAAACTTCTTTGTTTATATATTTATTTATTGGCTGTGCCATGAGCCACATGGGATCTTAGTTCCCCAACCATTTTGGGGGTAATTCTTCTCACCATTGTAAACATATGCACATACTCTCTCCCCAAAAGAAGAAACTGAAAATGGTCCTCTATAACTGGACCATGCTTTGGCAGCTCAGAATCTTAACCACTGCATCACCAGGGAAGTTCGCCTCTGTTACTTAATCTTGAGCAGCTGGGCAGGGGTGGAAGTGAAGAGAAGCATGTGTGAGGGCAAGCCTCAAGCTAGAATTCTAGGGCTCTAAGAGGCCACAGAAGCTACCACCTACCCTTAACCTCGGACAGACTGTACTCATGTCAGCACATAAAGTCATGCTCCTTTCTGTAAGATCTCTAGAAAAAGATTTCTCCAAACATGTAATAGTTTACATTTACTCTTGTTCACACAAAGGAGCAGCTCAGAACTGTTCCTGCTGCCTATGAAAGGACGCAAACGCAGCAGAACTTCCTGTCACTGGGATAAAGCTCACCCCAGTCTCCACCTTTTGCTCTTCTCTGGTCCCTCCCTAAGGTCCTCCAGAATTCCTTTTTTTTTTTTTTAACTTTTTATTTTGCACTGGAGTATGCTGTTGAGTTGCTAAGTTGTGTCCAACTCTTTGCAGCTGCAAGGACTATGGCTCGCGGGCTCCTCTGTCCATGGGATTTCCCAGGCAAGAATACTAGAGTGGGTTGCCATGCCCTCCTCCAGGCAGTCTTCCTGACTGCATTTCTTACATCTCCCGCACTGGTAAGTGGGTTCTTAACCACTCCTGCCACCTGGGAAGCCCACATGCTGTGGGGCAACCAGGCCTCTATGCTGCAACTGCTGAGCCCGGGAGCCCCAACCAGAGAGTAACCCTAACTTGAGAGAAGCCCTTGTACCTAAATTAAGACCTAAAGCAGCCACGAATAAATAAACATTAAAAAAAAAAAAATCCTGAACTCGAGTTCCTGAGGAATGTTTGCTTTCACCAAATTATGTTTCTCCAGCTTAAAAAAAGTTAAGGAAAGAAAACTGGGAGGCAGGAAGGCCCTGCCCAGTCCACCTGCTGGTCCCTTCTCAGCCTCACATTGAAGAGAAAAGCAACATCTCCTCGGGTACCGCCATTTTCCAGGATGACTTTTTTTTTTTTTAAATAAACAGATTTTTGGAAACAACTTCCCATCAGGTTCAAAACAGGAGTGTTTCCGACAAACTGAAGTCGATGAATTGCAAGGACCCGGGTCTGAGCCTAAGCAGCTTATGGAAAACATCTTCCTTCTTATTTAGAAGAGCTTCACGCACGCCTCCCCCAAAGAAAGTCCTAGTTCCACATCCTGAACTGCTAGATTGCAGTGCCTTTCTTTCCGAAGAAACAATTCTCAAAATCTTTTTTAAAAGAGAAAACTACAACCCAGTTGACCTCTGAACAACATAAGTTTGAACTGGGTCGGTCCACTTATATGCGGAATTTTTTCAATAAATACTGTATATGTACTGTAAATGTGGGGCTTCCCTGTGGCTCATTGGGTAAAGAATCTACCTCCGATGCATTAGACACAGGAGACGTAGGTTCGATCCCTGGGATGGGAAGATCCCCTGGAGAAGGAAATGGCAACCCACTCTAGTATTCTTGCCAGGAGAATCCCATGGACAGAGAAGCTTGGCGGTCTACAGTCCATAGGGCTGCAAAGAGTTGGACACGACTGAACCGACTGAGCACGCATTCACTGTAAATGTACTTTCTCTTCCTTATGATTTTTTCCTCCAGTTCATTTGATTGTAAGATACACTTATAAATAAATAAACATACAAAACGTGTTAATCGACTGTTTATGTCACCTGTAAGGCTTCCAGTCACCTGGAACTAGCAGTAGTAGTAGCCCTACTACTAGTAGGCTGCTGCTGCTGCTAAGTCGCTTCAGTCGTGTCTGACTCTGTGCGACCCCAGAGACGGCAGCCCACCAGGCTCCCCTGACCCTGGGATTCTCCAGGCAAGAACACTGGAGTGGCTTGCCATTTCCTTCTCCAATGCATGAAAGTGAAAAGTCAAAGTGAAGTCGCTCAGTCGTGTCTGACTCAGTAGTAAATGAATTTTAGGAGAATCGAAAGTTATATGTGGATTTTATACCTGCACTGTTCAAGGGTCAACTGTAATGAAAGATCACAACTCCTTGTCCTAAGAGGCTTTTAAAATTCAGACATTACATCTTATTTGTAATATGCATCGGAGAAGGCAATGGCACCCCACTCCAGTACTCTTGCCTGGAAAATCCCATGGACGGAGGAGCCTGATGGGCTGCAGTCCATGGGGTCTCGAAGACTCGGACACGACTGAGTGACCTAACATTCACTTTTCACTTTCATGAATTAGAGAAGGAAATGGCAACCTACTCCAGTGTTCTTGCCTGGAGAATCCCAGGGACGGGGGAGCCTGGTGGGCTGCCGTCTATGGGGTCGCACAGAGTCGGACACGACTGACTTAGCAGCAGCAGCTATGTTCTTCAATAGGAAATCTCGATACTACTAGTAAGTGATGGAGGCAAGATTTGCATCCAGGCAACCTGGGCCTTGAGTCCCTGTGTTCAGTTCCTGTGATTCAATAAATCTTTACTAAACCCTGATGGGTGCAAAACATGTTTCTAGATGCAATCACTACTTATGAGTCAGCAGATAATCTCTGAGCAATACATTAAGTGCAACAAAAAGCTTAATGGACTTCTAAAACAGGGTCTGTGGGTCAAATAAAAGAAAATTAGAATATTCATTAGTGACTCGGAACCTACGTGGAATTTCGGCACCCTGTGGCTGTTTGATTTCATGACTGGTTTCTACTTTAAACCTGCAGCACGGTGGTTCATATTTGGAATCAAAACTTTGAATGAAATCCATCTTTGCCTGCAGACTCTGCCCTTGAGATAATCAGAGCTTTGCCCCGGGTCCCAAACTAGAGCTGGGCACCATACAGTCTGCTGCCGTTCAGATAATCACTTTTAGTGAATTATCTAGGACAGAGTAAGTTCACCCTCGGTAGCTCAGAGATCAGAATGCTTTTAGGATTCCTCTCGATGACCCTACGACCACTCCTGCTAAGAACTTTCTTCTGGGAGTAGGGAACACTAACAATTCTGAACAGCCTGAGGTGGACAACTTGGAAACATCAGAGCAATCATTAGGAAAACTCTGGAACTAAGAGAGTGTTTTCTCTGGCTGAAAACACTGCTGTTAAAAATAACACAATGAAAAACATATTTGTCTCTGACACACAACGGATGTAGAATATAATTATGGACTGTTTTGGTCTGGGAGGGAGGTGCCAAGGTCTAGAATACAAAAGAGAAAAGACAGTGTGTCCGACCCTGGCTCCCTGTGGCTGTTCCCACAACCTCCCGGTGACTTAGTTTCTTGCTCAGGTAACAGCAAAACCCGACTCTTCTTGCAGGGCCCAGAAACATCGCAAGCAGGTAAGAGTCAACCCTGTAAGTCTTTGAAGGGAGAAGCTCTATCAATAGCTGCCAGGAAAAAGTAAAATAATATCACTTCTCTCTAGCCTGTCTAGAAAAAGTGCCACAAATATAATTAATGTAAAAACACGAATATCCCAGCTCCTTTGACACACTTAACATTTTGTATTTTAATTACTTTATAACAGAAGTAATAGTTGCCTCAGGCAGTCATTTCAGGAACCCATTAATGTTTTGTTTTGTTTTTTTTTAGAGATCTCTAAAAGGAGGGGAAAAAATAGCAGGAAATGTAGAAGGACAGCTTATGTTCTATATCTCAGTATCTCTCTGAGCCACGGTTTCTTCATCTGTAAAGTGGGAATTAAAAGAGTGGACTAATCTCACTGGGCTGTTACAGTGATAAGATGAAGTGAAAGATGAAACCCTGTTACCAACAGTTCAGGACCACAGAAGTAGTAAATAGAAACAACCGCTAATTCGTGGAGCATGCATTCTGAGAACTGTGCTGCACGTATTTTGTCCTCACCACACCATGATTATCACTCCCATCTCAGGGAGGAGAAAACTGAGGCTTAAGGACACGAATTTACTTTCCTAAAGTGACACAGGTAGGAGACGGATTCAACACCCAGGTGTTGTGATGTTAGGGACAGAGTTCTCCGTCACTCGAACAGCTTTTCTGCAGTAACTGGGGTGGTCACCCAACAATTTAATATGGATATCAATGCTGGAGTTAATTCACATAATTGGATGGCCAAATTTCAGGAGGCTTTCTCAAATATGCTAAATCCTGTCCACGTGCTCCTAAATAGTTTTGCTTTCAAAAGCCCAAATCCCCATTTCACAGGTATCTTTACTCTTAACGCTGTGTTTTCACCTTATGCGGTGCATGAAAGAGAAAAATAAATGATTTTCATTGCCTTTTCAGCTTGGTGTACCTAACTATTCACATGGCAGCCTGACGCCCCCAAGCTAACCCCTTTAATTCAACTTCGCAGACACACTGCTACCTTCGATTGTTATCACACCCATATCGCTGGCAAGACTGTTTACTCAGGCTTGCTAGTAACCGATGCAAACAGAAAACCTCGTACCACCAAAGTGAGGTTTCCTTCTGAAAGCACGCTTTAAAAACTAGTTTTATCAACCAATCCCCCCACCCTAGAAGCCTTTATCTGTCTTAGAATTTACAATTCCTACTTCCTTCATGCCCAGAAACCCTGATATCTCAAACAGGATATTTTTCTAGTCTTGTAAAACGTTGCTGTGAGAAAAATATACAGACACACTTAAATAAAAGTGTACAACACAACATTGTAAAGCAATTATCCTCCAATTTAAATAGAAAAAAAAAGTATAAGGTTCATAAACCTAGTTCTATATGATTCCATGGGTTGTATTTTGGGCATTTTGCAACTTGAAAATACAAAAATACACACAGTCCCAATTTCAGGTCTGTTCTAAGAGTTAAAGGAAAAAAAGAGAGCGAGAGCAAGAAACCAACATCTGGGAATAATCCACAAATATATATAATATCTCAGTTCCCAGATCGTCCTTCTAACCCTTATCTAGGCATTTTTTATAGCGTTATTCACAGGGCAGAATCAGCATAATGCATAATGCATCACTTGTTTTTCAGCTCTATTCAAAAATCTCAGTTCATTCAATAAAAAGCCCTGAAAAACACACCCCGAAGCAGGAACACTCAAACATTCGGTGTGGGAAAGCCATGCTTATTGATTCAGTGCTTCCTGCCAAGAGAACAATGCAGAGAAACAGACCTCACAATGTTTCCAGATAATTTTCTGCGAGAACTTGGAAGAAACAGAATCCAGATTTACCTGTACCTGGAGCTCCACAGGTGAAATGGCAGTTAAAGCAGAAAATCTAATTCAGCTTCTGGAAGGTTTCGTCTCTACTGGACTCCGGAGTCATCTCCTGGGCTGTCAGGTAAACCCCCCTCCATGTCTCTACGGTTTTCTTTCACGGTTTTTCCCAGTGAAACTCTTTTGTCATTTGCATAACAGCTACTTCCAGCCTATAGGACTTTTTGAGTAGCTACTTGTTAAATTGGCTGTCTTGACATGCTCTTTCAAGCATGACATCATAAATCTCCACGGAAACCCTAACCCCACCTGCCTGCGGGCCAACGTTACCTGTCGGGTGAAGACTTAAACAGTCCTCTGAAATTGTTCATTAATGAAACCTTTTTAGGGGCTTTGGATCTCTGCACGGTATAATTTGTGCTGTTGGCAGAAACCTTGCCAAGAATGATGGCTTCGTTTTTCAAAGCCTGAGCTGTTTTGCAGAAAACAATGATCAAAATTATAGGCATCCGTTAATCTGCCCCTCCCTGTCTAACAATGCTCTTAAGCAGTTGAAGAAAAGCCTACAGTGGTCCATGCGCCTCTCTCTGCAGGATAAAATTACCCTGAAAACTTAGTTTTGAAAAACCTTCTATGAATACTCCTAAGGCTTTTTCACTAGACTCTCCAGCAACCCCCTTCCTGCTTTTTACCAGCAAAACTTGCAAAACAGGTTCTTTGCTGGAATGTGAGTGTGTGTATGTGTGTGCATTTTCTCTTGGCCTCTATGTTTGTAGAGGTGATAGGAGAAACTGTTGAGAATTTTTTTTAACTCCTTCCTAACAGACTCATAGCTTTTGTACTTTTGTCCTGGCTTATACATGTTACCACGAAAGCACTGAAATTCACGTTCCTGACTTTTCTGGGAAAGGGTCAACAGGTTGTTTGATATTTACTCCTCCTTTCTTTCATTCATTCTGCACTATCCCTGATTTTATGGAATCCCCAATGTTGGTCTAAAGCTTGGAACAAATTTCTGCCATTTTGGTGATATTGGGCTCAGCACCCTTTCTTCTTGCTTCTAAATTTACCCCAGACACACCTCAAACCCCCAAGTCCAAAACCGATGACACTGAGGTACCAGAAAGGTTTGAGTGGGAGTTGCTCCAAAACTGTGAGCCTTTACAACAATGATGTCAAACACCCAGCAAATGCCATCACGGAAAATTCTTCAGGGGGGCTGAGCAGGGAGCTGGGATGCACCTCAAGGCAGCTCCCAGCAGAATCAACTATAACACCTCGGGGTGCTGGGAGAGGCAGGGGCTGAGCGTGGAGCCTGCTCCAATTTGCCACAGATCCTGCTGCAAACTGCAACCAGCTTCAACAGATCTGTCCTCAAAGGTCAGAGAGCAAGTACTAACCCCCACACCGTGCTGAAGCTGCTCAGGTTATTTGCAGAGAGGGCGGTAACAGGTAAAAACACCATCTTTGCAAACTCAGAATGGCCCTTTGCATGGAAGGAACAGTAGATGCTTGGGGTCCCAGCCCTGACTCTTCTGAGAGTTGGCACCGCCATCATTCACTGTCCATAGATGAGACACTACCTTCCAAGAGAACGGAGAACTACGCTGGTTTAATACAGCAGCCTGAGTTGGAACACTCCTTGAAGGCAGCACAATGTCAGAGATTTAATTACTGCCTCTGCGAGGTGAAAACACAGTCAGATGAAGCCCAGGCCTGTGCTTTACCCAGTGAGCAACAAACAATGCAGGAAAAAAAAATAACCATATCAAGGCTCTGTTCGGTGAGATCCAAGATGACGTGGAGGCTGTACTCAATGATGGTTATTCCTTAAAGTTCCATTAGGGAGAGGAGCATGGGCAAGTTGATACAGCAGTCAGAGGGCTTTTAAATTTGGCCAGATCTTCTCTTTGGATTATTTAGGAAATGACAATATCTCAGGTTTTACTTACCGAGTTTGAGCTTGGAAAAGAGAGGGAGAAAGTCAGAATCTGAAAGTCAAGCAAGTGGATACAGTCCCACAAACAACTCAGATGTGGAAACAACTTGATGAATGCATTCATTGTTCATTGACCGAAGACTTCTGTAATCAACGAGGACATCATTATGATACGTGACAATCTTGAACTATATGGAGCAGGGAAAGTTTTGAGCAGTAATCCTAGCAATTAGGATAACAGATGGGAGGGCCAGGCAGAAATGCCAAGATTTGCTAAGAGATGACCAGTCTAGTACTGTTTTTTCCTACCATACCCCAAATGAGGAAACCATCAAGCAGCACCAGGTTTTAATGGCACCGAGACTTGCCTGCTTGCCTGACAGCAACTCAGCACCACACTAACCAAGACAGAGTTCAAAATATGCATGTCTATGGGCTATTTTGTCTTTACCATCTGAGCCACCAGGGAAGCCTCTTTCACATGGGCTATTTTGTTTCTAAATTTAGCAACATTTTAGGTATCCATGATGGACATGGATGGCAAATAAATTCTTTCTCTTGAACTTCTTTCCTCTAACCTATTTTAGGGACTTCCCTGGTGGTCTACGGTGAAGGCAATGGCACCCCACTCCAGTACTCTTGCCTGGAAAACCCCATGGACGGAGGAGCCTGGTAGGCTGCAGTCCATAGGGCTGCTGGGTCGGACACGACTGAGCGACTTCACTTTCCCTTTTCACTTTCATGCATTGGAGAAGGAAATGGCAAGCCACTCCAGTGTTCTTGCCTGGAGAATCCCAGGGACGGGGGGAGCCTGGTGGGCTGCTGTCTATGGGATTGCACAGAGTTAGACACAATTGAAGCGACTTAACATCGGCAGCTGGTGATCTAATGGCTAAGAATCCACACTCTCAATGCAGGGGGGGCCCAGGTTCGATCCCTGCTAAGGGAACTACATTCCACAGGCCACGACTAAGAGTTTGCATGCTACAACTAAAGATTCCGCATGCCACAACCAAGACTTGGTACAGCCAAAAAAATAAATTAAAAAACCTGCTTTATAACAGACGCAGAAAACTACTCATTGAAGAAGTTAATGAAATGACAGGAACAAAATAACTGGGGAAAGAGCTTGGCTTTCACCACTGATGGCCTCAACTTCTGTTTCTTCAAAACATGAGTTAGAAGTTGTCATGGAGAAAAGGAATACCACATTGAATAGGAAAAAAATAGCACTTTTATAATGAAAATAACCAACCCTTATGTCATTTAATCCTCATAACAGGAGTATGACGCAAGCATGATTAATATCTTCATGTTGCAAGAGGGAAAAGTAAGCCTCAGAGAGGTCAGGTAATTTGAGTTGTAGTTACTAAGCCTTGGAATCTCGGTTTGAATCCAGGCAGGCCCAATTTAAATCCAAAACGCATGTGCTTAACCACTAGGCACTGCTTGTAGTAGCAGTGTAGTGTTAATTGCTCAGTCGTGTCCGACTCTTTGCAACCCCAATGGACTGTCCCACCAGGCTCCTCTGTCCATGTAAGAATACTGGTGGGAGAAGCCATCCCCTTCTCCAGGGGATCTTCCTGACCCAGGGATCGAATCCACTTCTCCTGCATTGCAGGCGGATTCTTTACCTTGTGAGCCACCAGGGAAGCCCAGGCACTATCTGTAGTTTAATACAGTTGCTTCTAATTGACATGGCACATAAAATTTCTAGAAGAGAACATGGGCAAGACGCTCTGACAAAAATTGTAGCAATATTTTCTTAGATCAGTCTCCCAAGGCAAAAGAAATAAAAGCAAAAATAAACAAACGGGAAACTTACAAGCTTTTGCACAGCAAAGGAAACCATAAACAAAACAAAAAGACAAGCTACAGATGGGGAGGAAATATTTGTATATTATGTGACCAACAAGGGCTTAATTTCCAATATATACAAAAAGCTCATACAACTCAATATCAAAAAACACACACGATTTAATAAAAAAATATGCATAAGACCTAGATAGACACTTTCCCCAAAGAAGGCATGCAGAGGTCCAACAGGCACACGAAAAGATGCTCCATATTGTTAATCCTCACGCTGGTCAGAATGGCCATCATTAAAAAGTCTATAAATAACAAATGCTGGAGAGGGTGTGGAGAAAAGGGAGCTGCTGGTGAAAATGTACACTGGTGCAGACATTGTGGAAAACAGCATGGAGGTTCCTTAAATAATGAAAAACAGAGTTGCCATACAATCCAGCAATTCCACTCCTGGGCAAATATTTGGAAAAGATGAAAACTCTAATCTGAAAAGATACATGCACCCCAATGTTCATAGCAGCACTATTTACAATAGCCAAAACAAAGAAGCAATCTAAATGTCCATCGATAGATGAGTGGATAATAAAGAAGATGTGGTGTATGTACGTACACACACACACACAAATATTACTCAGCCATGAAGAAGAATGAAAATTTTGCTGTCTGCAGCAACATGAATGGACCTAGAGATTATCATACCAGAGAGAGAAAGACAATTGTATGAAATTACTTATGTGTAGAATCTATACAATAACACAAATGAACTTATTTACAAAACAGAAATAGGAACTTCCCTGGTGGTCCAGAGGTTAAAAATCTGCCTTGCAATGCAAGGGACGCTAGTTTGATCCCTAGTCTGGGAACTAAGATCCCGGAGCAACTAAGCCCAAGCACTGCAACTACTGAGCCCACGGGCCACAACTAAAGAGCCCACGTGCCTCAATTAAGACCTGAGGTGGCCAAATTAATTAATTAAATATTAAAAAACAGAAACAGACTCACAGACACAGAAAACAAACTTACAATTAACAAAGAGGAAGAGGGAAGGGATAACTTAGGAGTATGAGATTAACATATATTCACTACTATCTATAAAATAGATAAACAAGGTGCTACTATATAGCACAGGGAACTGTATTCATTAGCTTGTAATAACCTATAACAGAAAAGAATCTAAAATATACATATATATATGCGTGTGTGTGTGTGTGTGTGTGTATGTGTGTGTGTGTGTGTGTGTAAGTAGCTCAGTCGTGTCCGACTCTGCAATCCCATGGACTGTCCATGGGATTTTCCAGGCCAGAACACTGGAGTGGGTAGCCTTTCCCTTCTCCAGGGGATCTTCCCAACGAAGGGACAGAACCCAGGTCTCCTGCATTGCAGGCGGATTCTTTACCAGCTGAGCCACAAGGGAAGCCCATATATATGTGTACTTATAACTAAATCCCTTTGCTGTACACCAGAAACTAACACAATGTTGCAAATCAACTATACTCGAATAAAACATCTGCTGGTAATTGGAGATATTAAATAGTAACTAGACTAAGCTATGCTGAAAAGATTTATTTAGCAGACAAGTCTGAAAATATATTCAGCCATCCCTTTGTATCCACCAGGGACTGGGTTCTAGGACCTCTGTAGGTATCAAAATCTGCAAATACACAAGTGCCTTCTATAAAATGGTGTAGTACAGTCAGCCTGCTATATCCACAGATGCAGAACCCACAGATACGTAATGTTAACCATATTGGATTGTAAAGGGCAACATAGACTCTCTGCACATCCTCCCATATATAGCAAGTCGACAGCTGCTATGGGGGCTGGAAGAGTCTACACTGCAACACTCCATCAGCACAGCAATGCAACACAGACTCTGCACATCCTCCCATATATACCAAGTCGACAGCTGCTATGGGGGCTGGAAGAGTCTACACTGCAACACTCCATCAGCACAGCAATGCAACACAGACTCTGCACATCCTCCCATATATACCAAGTCGACAGCTGCTATGGGGGCTGGAAGAGTCTACACTGCAACACTCCATCAGCACAGCAATGCAACACAGACTCTGCACATCCTCCCATATATACCAAGTCGACAGCTGCTATGGGGGCTGGAAGAGTCTACACTGCAACACTCCATCAGCACAGCAATGCAACACAGACTCTGCACATCCTCCCATATATACCAAGTCGACAGCTGCTATGGGGGCTGGAAGAGTCTACACTGCAACAGTCCATCAGCACAGCAGCATCAGTGGAGCAGCAGCATTTGTTTAGCTGTAGGCTGTGTGCAGGCAAGGACTTCACGGAGCAGGATTAACGTGTTACAGCTCATAACCCCAGGACAAACAGAACCGCTACAAGACAGATAAGGCTCAAGAAACAGCAGACTCTCAAGAAATGTCTTCCACCTGAAGTTCTGGTGTACAGAAAAACTGACAAATGTTAAAAAGAGTAAAACCAGGATACATGTTGTAAATCCAGAGCACACTATAATAAATGTCACCAAATGCATAAGAGTACTTGGGTTTTTGAATGAAAACAATGGAAACCAACTGTGCTGACTCCCTAATGCTAAGTCCTTGATCTCTAGCTCTGTTTCTGTTTGTACATGTTGTTTGCTTTAGAAGTTATCCATTCACATTCAGTCAGCTTCTTCTACAATGCCGAGGCGATGGTTAATTTTATGTGTCAACTATGACACCCAGTCATTTGGTCAAACAAGTCTAGATGTTACTGTGATGGTATTTGGGGATGGTATTTTGGGACATTTAAGTCGGGTTTCCTTGGTGGAACAGTGGCAAAGATTCTGCCTGCAGTGCAGGAGCCACAGAGGATGTGGGTTCAATCCCTGGGTTGGGAAATCATCCAGAGGAGGATATGGCAACCCACTCCAGTATTCTTGCTTGGAGAATCCAAGGACAGAGGAACCAGTGGGCTACAGTTTATGCGGTTACAAAGAATTGGACACGACTGAAGCAACCTAGCACACACACACAACATTTAAGCCAGCTTACTTTGAGTCAAGCAGATTACCCTCCACAATGTGGGTGGGCCTCATCCAATCAGTCAAAGGCCTCAGGAGCAAAGAGAGTTTCTGACAAAGGAATCCTCTCAAGACAGTAACATAAAAACCCTGCCTGAGTTTCCAGCCTGCAGATCTAGACTCAAGGTGGCAACATCAACTCATACCTGAATCTCCAACCTCCCGGCAGATTTCAAACTCACCACTCCCTACAAAAGTGTGAGCCAAGACCTTAGGCTGAATCAATCTCTCACTCATGCTCATTCTTGTTCTCTCTCTAACCTATGGTTCAGTTTCTCTGCAGAACCCTGACTTCCAGAGCAGGTGCTGCCAATGTGCTTCTGTCCAGTCTTGTTTTCTGGCTCAGGCTCTGGTCGTCTCCTATCTCCAATTGTCTGACAGTCATTAAAATTGCAAGCCAAAAAAAAAAAAAAAGGTAAGCTACGTTTTAGGTGGTTTCCAATATATACTCAGTATTAATAAAATTTGAAAACAGATGGCTAAAACATACCACCAGACAAATGTAAACAAATGTAAAGCAAGAGCAACAATGTTAATATTAACACACACTAGAAAAAAGTTCACACACACTAAACAGAATATGCTGCTGCTGCGTCACTTCAGTCGCGTCCGACTCTGTGCGACCCCATAGATGGCAGCCCACCAGGCTTCCCGTCCCTGGGATTCTCCAGGCAAGAACACCGGAGTGGGTTGCCATTTCCTTCTCCAATGCATGAAAGCGAAAAGTGAAAGTGAAGTCGCTCAGTTGTGTACAACTCTATTAACCCCATGGACTGCAACCCACCAGGCTCCTCCGTCCATGGGATTTTCTAGGCAAAAGTACTGGAGTGGGTACCATTGAATATAAAAAGACATAATTTAGGGAAAAGGGCTAATCATCATAAATGTGTTTGCAACAAATACAACTAAAAATTATAAAACAAACATTTTTAGACTACAAGAACAGGATAAAAATACAATTTGAGTGAGCAACTTTATTATACTTTGTTTAAAACTGAACAGCAGTAGAATAACAAAATAAGGACTGAGAAGCAATGAGTGATACAAATAATAAACCTGACATATATATGTGCATGCACGGGTATATAAAATAAACATAAAGCAGATAATCTCCCATGAATATTTATGGCACACCTTACACTGACTGCATATTTGACTATTAAAAAAAAAAAAACCTTTTAACAAGTCCATAAACAAATTTAAAAGTAGGAATCTTACAGATTGCATTCTCTGATCACATTCAATAAAATTATAAATAAATAATGATAATCTCAACTACTTGGAAAAGCAATATTCCTGGGTAATCCTTAAAAAAGAGAAAAATAAAAAACGTTAATTTTTACTTTTCTTTAAAGCAATGAAACAAAATATTTCATACAAAACTGCAGGGCACAACCCAAGCTGGTGTCAGGATATATTTGCCCTTAAGAAGAGGTGGCAAGATTACACAGAAAAACTGTACAAAAAAGATCTTCATGACCCAGATAATCACGATGGTGTGATCACTCACCTAGAGCCAGACATCCTGGAATGTGAAGTCAAGTGGGCCTTAGAAAGCATCACTACAAACAAAGCTAGTGGAGGTGATGGGATTCCAGATGAGCTATTTCAAATCCTGAAAGATGGTGCTGTGAAAGTGCTGCACTCAATATGCCAGCAAATTTGGAAAACTCAGCAGTGGTCACAGGACTGGAAAAGGTCAGTTTCATTCCAATCCCAAAGAAAGGCAATGCTAAAGAATGCTCAAACTACCGCACAATTGCACTCATCTCACACGCTAGTAAAGTAATGCTCAAAATTTTCCAAGCCAGGCTTCAGCAATACGTGAACCATGAACTTCCAGATGTTCAAGCTGGTTTTAGAAAAGGCAGAGGAACCAGAGATCAAATTGCCAACATCTGCTGGATCATCGAAAAAGCAAGAGAGCTCCAGAAAAACATCTGTTTCTGCTTTATTGACTATGCTAAAGCCTTTGACTGTGTGGATCACAATAAACTGTGGAAAATTCTGAAAGAGACGGGAATACCAGACCACCTGACCTGCCTCTTGAGAAACCTATATGCAGGTCAGGAAGCAACAGTTAGAACTGGACACGGAACAACAGACTGGTTCCAAATAGGACAAGGAGTACGTCAAGGCTGTATATTGTCACCCTGCTTATTTAACTTCTATGCAGAGTACATCATGAGAAACGCTGGACTGGAAGAAGCACAAGTGGGAATCAAGATTGCCGGGGAAAAATATCAATAACTCAGATATGTAGATGACACCACCCTTATGGCAGAAAGTGAAGAAGAACTAAAGGGCCTCTTGATGAAAGTGAAAGAGGAGAGTGAAAAAGTTGGCTTAAGGCTCAACATTCAGAAAACAAAGATCATGGCATCCAGTCCCATTACTTCATGGCAAATAGATGGGGAAATAGTGGAAACAGTGGCTGACTTTATTTTTCTGGGCTCCAAAATCACTGCAGAGGGTGATTGCAGCCATGAAATTAAAAGACGCTTACTCCTTGGAAGGAAAGTTATGACCAACCTAGAAAGCATATTAAAAAGCAGAGACATTATTTTGCCAACAAAGGTCCGTCTAGTCAAGACTACGGTTTTTCCAGTGGTCATGTATGGATGTGAATGTTGGACTGTGAAGAAAGCTGAGCACCGAAGAATCGATGCTTTTGAACTGTGGTGTTGGAGAAGACTCTTGAGAGTCCCTTGGACTGCAAGGAGATCCAACCAGTCCATCCCAAAGGAGACCAGTCCTGGGTGTTCATTGGAAGGACTGATGCTAAAGTTGAAACTCCAATACTTTGGCCACCTCATGCGAAGAACTGACTCATTGGAAAAGACCCTGATGCTGGGAGGGACTGGGGGCAGGAGGAGAAGGGGACGACAGAGGATGAGATGGCTGGATGGCATCACCAACTCAATGGACATAAGTTTGGGTGAACTCCAGGAGTTGCTGATGGACAGGGAGGCCTGGCGTGCTGCGATTCATGGGGTGGCAAAGAGTCAGACACGACTGAACAACTGAACTGAACTGAACTGATCTGCCTTCATTATTAAACAAGAAATACTACAACCAAGGAAACTCAGGGAACCCCACGGCAGCCCAGCGGTTAGGGTGCAGCCCTTTCAGTGCTGTGCCCTGGGTTCAATCTGTCGTAGAGGAACTAAGATCCTGCAAGCCATATGGCATGGCCAAAACAAGTAATAAAAAATAAGTAAATTCAGTACACATTCTAAAAAACTATAAGAAACAACAAAGAACAACAACAAAAACCCTAGGAAAAGATCATTAATTATAAAATTTGCAACAAGATAGCAAACAATAATATGGAAAAGAAAAACAAATGGAAACTCATTCTTTGAAATAATGAATAGAACAGGCAAACCCAAGAAAGAGAACAAAAATGACATTTGCTCTCTAGAAGCTTGTATGGGCACTAAAGTTCCTAGTACTTAACTAGAAGTAAAACATGTATGGAGTAGCTGGAGAAATATCAAGGAGATGGGATAAGCAGACTTGGAAGAGCAATGGTTCTCACACGTTTAATACTCAGCACTTTTGCTAATTCAGGAAATGCTAGAGACTCAGGTTCAATCCCTGGGTCAGGAAGATTCCCTGGGGAAGAAAATGGCAAGCCACTCCAGTATTCTGGCATGGGAAATCGCATGGACAGTGGAGCCTGGAGGGCTACAGTACACGGGGTTGCAAAGAGTTAGACATGACTGAGCAACGGAGCGCAGATGCACACTTTTGTACAGAATATTCTGGTCTAACCAAAATGTTTACAAACTAAAAGGGGGACTTCCCTGGTGACTCAGTGGCTAAGACTCTTCGCTCCCAATGCAGGTGGCCCGGGTTCGATCCCTGGTCAGAGAACCTGATCCTCCTGCAGGCTGCAACTAAGCCTTTGAATGCTGCAACCGAAAGATCTCGAATGCTACAAATAAAGATGCCACGTGCCACAACAAAGACTGAGGATCCCTGTGCCACAACCAAGATGTGGCACAGCCAAATAAATAAATAAATATTAAAAGAAAAAATTAATAAATATTGAAGGAAAAAAAAGATAATTCTTAAAAAAAAAAAAAAACTAAAAGGGAAGAAGGAAGGAACAAAGGAAGGGGAAAGAAGCGATAGAGGGAGGCAGGCGAACCCAAAATATGGAATCCGTCTGTAGTGATTACTCATTCCTTTCTCACATCCATCCGCTGTCTAAAGTACTACGCCAACCACTTGCTTTCCCCTTAGCATCTCAGCATGATTGGAGAACTGCTGACTGTCCCAGTTGTGATCTCAGTAAATACTCATGAATTAAAGTCCCTGCACATTAATTAATCCCAAAATACATCTTAGGTGCAAACAAGACATGAAACAAAGCCTCCTACTTGACTGCAGCAGTAAGTTGCATCCCCCTCCACACTCTGTTGAAATCGATGCCTCCATTCAAAGCTCCATGTGACAGCCCCACAACATTCTTCAGGCTTCCCAGTTCACTTTCATACCTGCGCAGGGTCTGAAAACCCTGGATTAGGGCAAAGGAAGGAAAAAGAGAAGGCCTGATATGACATAGATGCTGAGACAAGGATGCAAAATGAGGCTGGTGCAAAGTGGGGCCCCGAGAGGGCAAATATGAAAGCCTTTCAAAGGGAAGACACTACAGAATTTTGTCAAAAAATCCACTGAGCTCCAGACCAGATCTTTCTCCCCATAGCCCATCTCCAACAGCAGATCTCAAGAGTTAACACTCGTGTCCTTCCCCCTCCCTGCCCCACCCCCCCCTCTCGTGACTGTGGCCATAACCTTCCGTGGTACTTCTCTAGTTCTTCAGGGGGTCACACAATATGGACGGATGACATAGGAGCTTAGTGACTTGCTCAATAAACTGGCACAGCTAGGACCTCAGTGGAAACCAGAATCTAGGTCTCTGGGGGGCGGGAGGGTGGGGTGGGGAGGGCACTGCGTATTCCTGCCTTCTCTGCTACACCATCTGCAGTTCTTCATACCTTCATCCTTCTCTGTTGAGTCACCGAGTCATTCTCATTTTTTCATTCACGTATCTGATGTGTCGTCATCCTTTCATTCTGGCTGAGCTCCATGCCCGCTCCACGACACTGGACCTTATCACTGCCTCCTGGACATGGCAACCACTTCCAGGCAAGCATCCAGGCTTTCCACACGGTCCCTTCTAGGTAGCACTAAAAAGCTAACCTTTGAACTTTGCTTTTCATTCCAGTCGTGGAATGAAAGCAAAGCGCCCTGTGTCTGCCATTCCAAGCTTTCTGCCGGATGTTCAAGGTCCAGCACAATCTGCCTCCCCTTTGCTTAACCCCACTGCCCTCCCCCTTCTCCAAACAGCACCCCCACCCACTCAGACTGGCTTATCCACTGACTCACCAGGGAGCCACCTCCATTCCTGCTGCATCACTGCCTCTCCCGGCCACCCTCCTCCATCAGAATGCCTCCATGCCGTCATCAAATCATTCAAATCATAATCTGTCAATATCCTTGCCATAGATATTTGTTGAATATCTACTGTGATCTGGACATTGAGGGAACAGATAATTAGGGCAAGTTTACTGTCTCCAGGAGCCCTGAATCATTCCAAGAGACCCCACTTAACTTCTGGTCTCCTGTACAAAATTGCCCTCTCTGAAATCTCCCACCGCTCTGAATATAAGCTTTTGCATGACATTCCACCATTTCTGAATGTGTCTCACAAGACAAAAGTCCCCCCACCAAACAATAATTCTTCAGCAAATAGGGTTTGGAAATACTGCCCTTTCATTCCTCACCCACTTACTTCCAAATCTCCAACATGAGATTCACAAAGTCGTTCAGCATATTAAAAGATCTGACCAGTCCTGCAATGTAGAAATTCACTTTGGTTATCTAAGAAGTCCTCAAATTGGTAACTTTCTCCCCATACAGCTATTAAAAGCCTGGGGAGCTAGGATTCTGTAGAACATACCTTTACGAAACACTGCTCTCGATCATTGCTATTGAGGACGCACACTGTGCCGCCCTAATGGTACTGGCCTTGACTTTCCCACCAGAATGCTCTCCTTGATAAGAATGCATTAAACTGCTACAGTAGAGATACATTATCTCATCTATCAGCACCCCAACACTATTATCTGTCTCAATTCTATGGTTAAGAAAAAGCCTCAGGGAAATGGACTGACTTGCCCCCTGTCACACAGCTGGGTGTCCTGTGTGTGTTAATTCACTCATACTGGGCCCAAACATTGGTACTCTGTCCACTAACATGACATATGCTAGGCAGGGCAGGTTCTGTGTTTTGTATTTTTTGATATATTATTTCGTGTTTTTTATATGATGCCGAACTCACAGTGTGGGACCATGATAAGTAACCATTTGACTGAATTAATCCAAGAAAACGCTGCAGGGGAAGGGTGAATAATGATGAAGAATTAAGCCTGATGACTGAGGAGATTCGGGACAATTCAGACGACTGCAATTTAAGTTCGCATTGATGTGCTGGACTAAATCACACCGGTCTCTTTTGGGGTTTTCTGCTTGCTTTTTAGAACTAATAAAGACTTTATCTATTATTTATTGTTTTGGCTATGTGGAACTTCCCCAACCAAGGACTGAACCTGAACCCCCTGCACTGGAAGCACAGTCCTAACCACGGAACCACCAGGGAAGTCCCGCCAGTCTTTTGCGGATTCCTCAACGCCAGAATCTCGATCTAATTGCAATGGCAGTCTTCTCTCGGCTTGACTGAAGGCACTTTCCAGGTGTCTCCTGCCACTACAGTTCTGCTTTGCTTTTTGACTTCCCTCACCTTCCCCACCTACTCCCAGGTACCCATCAACAGATTTTCCAGTAGAATCTTATTTTGATTCCTTTTTTGTTTTTTGGCAGAGCCCTTTTTAATATAGCACTGTTCTCAAAACATGTTCTCCTGCTCTTCGGCGCAACACTAATTAAAATGAAAGCTAATGCAGGGGTTGGTGGCACCCAATTAAACACTCACAGCCATGAGCTGTAAGTGATCTCCACTCAGGATCTTCCTCTTTCTCTGTATCCTATATGATCAATGTCAAGTTTGCAAGGGAAGACTGCACCCCCTGGAATCTAGTCTTTCTTTACTGAGACCCCACAATGTGTCCTACGATGTAATATCCCAAATCTGCTGAAATGCACCCCCCACCCCACCCTCTAAGCCACAGTGCAAATTATCAGTCTTCTGGGAAATATTTCTAGGCCAGTCCCTTCATCTGCTCCCTGGAGAAGCATCATCTGTTAAGTATTAGACTGCTCTTTTTTTTTTTTTTTTTTTTTACTGTTGTTTTCCATCACGCTCAAATTTAGATGACTATTGTTTGTTTCCCTTTGATATATCCAGTATTATTTGAAATTTCTGAGAATGAAAAATTTTTTTATACTGATGCTTTCAATCCTATCATATTCTTTATTCACAGGCCTCTGGTAGGTTATTAAACACACACTCACATATACACTGATAGACAAATAATATATCCTTTAAATACAACACGTAATTTGTTATGACACATGCTTCTGTCAATCGGCAGGGTTGCTCCACCAAAAATTACATTTTCTCAATTTTTATCTTTCTCAGATATACACCACTTTTCTTCCCCGCAAATTTCTTTTCTTCCACAAATTACTAAAGGCTGATCTAATCAGGAGGCTGGCATTTCAGCCAATATGGTGTGTGTGCATACTCAGTCATGTCCGTCTCTTTTGTGACTCCATGGACTACAGCCTGCCAGGCTCCACTGCCCATGGAGTGGAACACTGGAGTGAGTTGCCATTTCCTCCTCCAGGCAATCTTTCCAACCCAGGGATCAAACCTGCATCTCCTACATTGGCAAGTGGGTTCTTAACCACTTTGCCACCTGGGACTCAGCCAGTATGCGATGACTACTACATTTCTTACCTATTGATGCTGGGCAACCTGGTCCCCCATTCCAATCCTTCCTTATTTTAACATTTATTTATTTATTTGGCTGTGTCAAGTTGCAGTATGTGGGCTCTGCATTATGGCTCACACACTTCTCTCTAGTTGTGGTAAGCTGGTTTAGTTGCATGGAGACATGTGCGGTCTTAGTTCACTGACCAGGGATCGAACCTGCATCCCCTGCATTGGAAGACGAATTCTTAATCACTGGACCACCAGGGAAGCCTCAGTCCTTCCTTATTTCTTTGGTGCTTTAGAGTACCTTTGGATTCCATCACCCACCAGAAAGATGAGATAATCTGGAGGTCAAGAGCAAGGGCCTCACATCCAGGTAACAAGATTAAGTCCTGGTGCTACTACTCACTTGCTGTGTCACTCTGGATGAGACCTAAAGGCTCTGTATCATTCTGTTAAGTAAAGTTCATAATAAATGTGCCTACCCCACAGGGTTCTGGGGAGGATGGAATATACTAATATGTGTAAACAGCAAGTATCACAATTTTAGTGCTGCCAATAATATGCAGTCCTTGTAGTCTTCTCCACTTTTCTACCACTGTAAATAATAGCTGAGAAAATAGTGCTAAAAAAAAAGAAAAGCTGAACATTTAACTAAGATTCTCCACCTTCATGGCAGCCTATGGAGAGGTTTCTATTTCTTCCCTCTTCCTACTGTGACTTGGTTTTATTCTTTGCTATGCATACACTGCATTAGATTTCTTTTTTAAATGTCTTTATTGAATGTTACAATATTGTTTCCATTTTATGTTTCAGTTTTTGGCCTTGAGGCCAGTGGGATCTTGGCTGCCTGACCAGGGATCTAACCCCTTGGTGGATCTAACCTCGTGCACGGAAGGTGAAGTCCGACCCTCTGGACCACCAGGGAAGTCCCTGCATTCGATTTCTTAACTGCCAAGATGTTGTTTCCTTTTTCCTTAAGGCTGAGGTAAGAAATTGGTCTGTAAACCCTGAATCAGTCGTTAGTTCAAATAGCTAAATATGTTTCTGCTGCTAAACATGGCTATTCCACCAGCATTTTCCACTTTGGATTAGAATAAATTAATAGTGCTAAAGAGGAAGTTCTTAGCTGGGGGTTTATTTCCTTTACTATAAATTATAAGCTTTTCATTTTTGTATTGATTTATTTACAAAACATAGATAAGGTAGTGGAGGACAGAGAAGCCTGGCGTGCTGCAATACACGGGGTTGCAAAGAGTCAGACACAATTCAGCAACTGAACAACGAAACAAAACTGTGTAAGATCTATCCCTCCACAACACGAACCTTTCACCAGATCTTCACTGTGGCCCAAGGCCTCCATTAACTGCACGGTCTATGGTCTTAGCGCATCTCTAGTTCCAACCAGCCTACCTTCCAGGCTTTGCTGATACACTGATCCATGAACATCAATGCATGTTTGTGAATTTCCAACACTTTCACATATCTAGGTTGATTAGGGTTAAGATAAAGATGACAGACAAAAATTTGATAAATTTGGGGTTTTCCATACATGACAAAGGGACTACTTGTATTCTCGAAGGTCTAGACTGATCCCCTGAAATCTATGGCATCAGGCATGATCCAATGTGATGGAAGTTCTTCTATGACACTTAATCAAAAATAAGTCAAAAGATGTCATTACCTGGGGATTAGGAAGTACAAATCATTATGGTTAAAATGAGCTACACGGATATACTGTACAACCCAGGGAATGCAGCCAATGTTATAATAACTAAAAATGGCATATATAACCTTTAAAAATTGTGAATCACTACCTCTTATACCTGTAAAACATATTATTGTACATCAGGACTTTCCTGGCAGAGTGGTTAGGACTCCTCATGCTTTCAGTGCAGAGGGCATAGGTTCAATCCCTAGTCAAGGAACTAAGATCCCACAAGTCATATGGTGTGACCAAAAATACATATATATATGTGGTCTTGCCTTGTGGCTCAGCTGGTAAAGAATATGCCTGCGATGTGGGAGACCTGGGTTTGATCTCTGGGCTGGGAATATCACCTGGAGAAGGGAAAGTATTCTGGCCTGTAGAATTCCATGGACTATATAGTCCACCGGGTTGCAGTGAGTCGAATTGAATGACTTTCACTTTCATATACATACATAGAGAGAGTACATCATGTATATTTTTTAAAAAGATGCCGTTGCATGTAGATGTAAATATATGTTCAGTTCAGTTCAGTTGCTCAGTCGTGTCCGACTCTTTGTGACCCCATGAATCACAGCACGCCAGGCCTCCCTGTCCATCACCAACTCCCGGAGTTCACTCAGACTCACGTCCATCGAGTCAGTGATGCCATCCAGCCATCTCATCCTCTGTCGTCCCCTTCTCCTCTTGCCCCCAATCCCTCCCAGCATCAGAGTCTTTTCCAATGAGTCAACTCTTTGCATGAGGTGGCCAAAGTACTGGAGTTTCAGCTTTAGCATCATTCCTTCCAAAGAAATCCCAGGGCTGATCTCCTTCAGAATGGACTGGTTGGATCTCCTTGTGGTCCAAGGGACTCTCAAGAGTCTTCTCCAACACCACAGTTCAAAAGCATCAATTCTTTGGTGCTCAGCCTTCTTCACAGTCCAACTCTCACATCCATACATGCCCACAGGAAAAACCATAGCCTTGACTGGACGGACCTTTGTTGGCAAAGTAATGTCTCTGCTTTTCAATATGCTTTCTAGGTTGGTCATAACTTTCCTTCCAAGGAGTAAGCGTCTTTTAATTTCATGGCTGCAGTCATCTGCAGTGATTTTGGAGCCCAGAAAAATAAAGTCTGACACTGTTTCCACTGCTTCCCCATCTACTTGCCATGAAGTAATGAGACCAGATGCCATGATCTTCGTTTTCTGAATGTTGAGCTTTAAGCCAACTTTTTCACTCTCCTCTTTCACTTTCATCAAGAAGCTTTTTAGTTCCTCTTCACTTTCTGCCATAAGGGTGGTGTCATCTGCATATCTGAGGTTATTGATATTTCTCCCGGCCGTCTTGATTCCAGCCTGTGTTTATTCCAGTCCAGCGTTTCTCATGATGTACTCTGCATGTAAGTTAAATAAGCAGGGTGACAATATACAGCCTTGACGTACTCCTTGTCCTATTTGGAACCAGTCTGTTGTTCCGTTTCCAGTTCTAACTGCTGCTTCCTGACCTGCATACAGGTTTCTCAAGAGGCAGGTCAGGTGGTCTGGTATTCCCATCTCTTTTTATGTTAATACATTTAAATTACACATAAAGGTATAAAGTGCTATGTATCAATCCAACAAAGTTGATAAAAACCACTCATTACATTTGGGAAAGCTGATATAAGGAAATGGGAGGGATTTCTCTCTTAAACTAGACTCCACAGCCAAAATCTGGATAAACCAAACATCCCTGTAGGTGCCTGATTCAAGATGCTACAGTGAAGGGAAATGACAGATGCTACTTCTGGGCCAACATATGTAAGAGCTGTGAGGAACCATTAGCTCTTTCTTCCCCTGTCATGACGACTTGGAATCCACATGTTATGATGGCATCACCACACCATGGATGTGGCCTAAATCATAAAGTCATCGCAAACAACAGACTTTGTATGCATGAGAAATAAAACATTTTTGTGTCATGTCACAAAAAAACTTACAGGGTTTTCTTGTTATGTAGCATAATCAAGACCATCCTGATTAATCCATGAGTTGTAAGGTATACGTCTCCTATTGGCTCCTTTCTCATTATAACTCCCATTTGAATGGGGCCAGCCAGCTACTGTAAAGCTAGCGTGCAGAGGGGAGAAGTCAACAGAGGCACCCTTGTCTGTGATCTGTGACATCAAATGCTTTCCCCACAATAATATGTTGCTTGCTTTGCCCTAAAATCATGTTACCCTCACTCTTCAGTCTGTGGCATCAACATCTGAGAGGCACACAGCACAGCCTTTTAAATCACAGGCCTCCTGCAAGTGGAAGTGTTCTGACCTGGTAACATTGCCTCCTCTCACCTATGAACTTTGCTTTTCATTCAAAAAACTTCCTCTGTTAAGGGTAAGGTCAAGATTATACAAACTGTTGGTAGCATACTTTCCTTTTTTTTTGCAAAATGGAATTTTCTTCCCCTCTCTCTTCCCATTGTTAGTATCCATAACTGTTCTCAGTGAGTTATGAAGGAAGCAAGTAAAAATGCCTTCACTCTACTGCCTGGAAGTAGTGCTCGCTTCTTAAGACCTGCTCCTCTGATTCAAGCACAGTTAATACTCCTCTTGTCTTCCAGATTTAACTGTAATGGAATTTTCCATGATTCTTAACAAAATCAATTATATACCATCTGAAAAGCAGATATCAGTCAAAGGGATATTTTTAACTGACATATATATAGTTGATTTACAATATTGTGTTAATATTAAGTGTATAGCAAAGTGATTCAGTTGTATATTTTTTCTATTATTTTCCATTATAGGTTATTACAAGATATTGAATATAATTCTCTGTGCTATAAAGTAAATCTCTGTTGCTTATCTACTTTACATATAGTACCTTTTGTATGTTAATCCCATACTCCTAACTTATCCCTTCCCTCTTTCCTTGGTAACCAAAAGTTTGTTCTCTATGTCTGTGGGTCTGTTTCTGTCTTGTATATAGAATTGTTTGCATTATTTTTTATATATCACACATAAGTGATATTATATGATATCTGCCTTTCTTTGACTTACTTCATTCATTATGATAATCTCGAGGTCCATTCAAGTCGCTGCAATCAGCATTATTTCATTCTTTTTTATGGCTGAGGACACGACTGAGTGACTGATCTGATCTGATCTGATCTGAACATTCTATTGTATATCTCTACCACATCTTCTTAAACCAGTCACCTATTGATGAGCTTGGTAGGCTGCAGTCCATGGGGTTGCTAAGAGTTGGACTTCACTTTCACTTTTCACTTTCCTGCATTGGAGAAGGAAATGGCAACCCACTCCAGTGTTCTTGCCTGGAGAATCCCAGGGACGGGGGAGCCTGGTGGGCTGCCGTCTATGGAGTCGCACAGAGTCGGACACGACTGAAGCGACTTAGCAGCAGCAGCAGCACTGATGAGCACTTTGGTTGTTTCCATGTCTTAGCTACTATAAACAGTGTTGCTATGAATACTGGGGTGCACGTATCTTTGCAAATTAGGAGTTTTCATCTTTTCTAGATGTATGCCCAGGAATGGGACTGCTGGATCACGTGGTAACTCTACTTTTAGTTTTTTAAGGAACTTCCATACTATTTTCCATAGTGGAGGAATGAATAACATTGTGCTTGAACCAAAGTCTGTAGTTTCAGGTTCCACAGTACAACTCCTCATCAATGAATAAAGTTCTTTAGAGGTTCTTAAAAAAAAAAAAAAGAAAAATTGGCTAGAATGAACCAGAACTTGAAATGTTTATGAGTAAACAGGGTGACAGATATTTTCTTTTTCTTCACTTCCATTGTTGGCAGCATAGTTACATTCAGGCTCCAGACACACTGGACTACAGCAGACACTGGTAAGCAGCACCAGACCCCCTGGGTACTGAGAACATAGCTCTAGGGCCACTTCCATGCAGACACTACAGACACTAGTGAGGCTTGTTTAGCTGCTCAGTCGTGTCTGACTCTTTGCGACCCCACGGACTGCAGCATGCCAGCCTTCCCTGTCCATCACCATCTCCCGGAGTTTGCTCAAATTTATGTCCATTGAGTTAGTGATGCCATCCAGCCATCTCATCCTCTGTCGTCCCCTTCTCCCCCTGCCTTCAGTCTTTAGTGAGATCTCAGGGACACTCAGAGAGCAACAGGCCAGACAAAATGCTTCCCGCTATTAAGGACCCCATTTCAGATAGTCTCACTGTTCATGTTCTTATCTCCTTATTTTAACTCTCCACAATGCTCATGTTAAAAGAAAATAACCTTTATAGCTTGCTCACTCTTTATTCCAAATGGAAGAACACAACAGACTTAGGTTAAAATGTACAATAGTCCCTCATAGCCATGGAGATTGTTTCTAGGACTCCCTGGGATACCAGAATCCAAGGATGCTCAAGTCTCTTATATAAAAAGGGGTACTTAGGACATAATCCATGCACACCCTCCATACACTGTGAATCATTTCTAGGTCACTTGCAATACCAATACAATAGACATGCTATATAAAAAGTTTTAAATACGAAGGAAAGGCTACATAAATAGTTGCCGGAACTCAGCAAATTTAAGTTTTCCTTTTTTGGAATATTTCTTTTCCTAATATTTTCTATCTTGGTTGAATCCAAGGATGCAAAACTCCCAAATAAGGAGGGCCAACTGTGTTCCTCTTTTCTCCTAAGATTTGATCACGTTAGATATAAGAATACACAAACTAATCTTAACCACAGAGCAGGTACTCTTTACCCAGTTAGTGAAATAGAAATTCTGTGGGTAACTGAAAATAAGGGCAAAAAACTATTTTCAGAATGGTTTCTGAGACTAGGAGTGGACAGCCAGATTCTGCAAGTGTGAGGCCAGTTGGATATCTGTTTCTTCACTAGAAAAGACACGAAAGAAGAGCATTTCCAAACTGTAGACTGACACAGTGACCATGACCATGAGGGATGGCTAAACTACAGACCTTTCTGAACTCAGAGCTTTTTTGAAAAAGTAACTTTCCTTCCAGGTAAAATATGTACAGGAATCTATTTTCTGTGGTTATCTCATATGCTCAGGGATTGAATACAATTTATTTTTTAAAAGAAATGGCAATGGAATGTCTCTATTACCTGATCCACTGTGAGCTACATAAGTTGTTATCAAAATTTTAGAAAAATTACAGGCAGAAGGAGAAAACACCAAGGTCAATAACAAATGGAGAGCTCACAGACTTGAGAAATTCTGACCCTGGTTGACCTGCTGGCTTCTTGACTGGAGGGAAATTACTTAGCCTTCCTTTAGCTTCTTAGCCTCAATCCCTTCTGATTTCAAACTGCCATCAATCTCTTAAGCCTTGGAGTCCCCATTCCTCTCTATGTTTACCAAACAAATGGTACCTATCACATTCCGATTGTATTAGAAATATTCACCTTATTTACTGAACAAAAACAGATCGTGCCTAATTTCGGTTGTGCACTCCCTGAAATGCTGACTTTGCAAAGGTGATTCAGACAAGGCTCTTCAAAAGCATACTGTAGATGGGAGAACAAAACAAAGAAAAGTACAATGAAGGTATGATTAGATGCTACAATACAGGTACTGCAGGATGCTATGAGCAGCCCAGCAGGTGTGACACTGGGCTGGATTTGGAAGGATTAATCTCTGTCCATGAATGCCTTATTTCTTTTGCTGACTTGGAGGCAGGGGCCAAGCCTCATCATCTGTATTTCTCACAATGCCTTTTCCATGGTAGGTGCCAAATAAATTATATATGGGATGAACAAGTGAAAGAAATCCAAATTTGAAGCTCTTGATAAAGGAAAAATACATTTAGGTTTCAGAAATATAATAAAATTGTGTTCTGACAAATGGGAAAAATTACTTCAAGTACTCAAATACGTGTTGGTAAAAAAGTGAAATGACTTTAAACACTAATTTGAAAATAAGAGCCCCTGAGCCTCTTCTTTTGGTCACCAGGAATCAGAATATTGTAATGATGGGACTTCTCTGGTGGTCCGCTGGCTAAGACACCGTGCTCCCAATGCAGGGGGCCTGGGTTTGATCCCTGATCAGGGAACCAGATCTCACAAGCTGCAATTAAAGATCCCTCGTGCCACAACTAAGACCCAGCATAGCTAAAAAAGTAAATAAAAATATTTTTAAAAATAATACTGTAATGCTAAGAGTTGCCACTGAAACAGGAAGAAAATTCATTTCCTTTTTCAAAACTCCATGATACAGGTATTATCTTTCCCTTGACTGGAACAGGAAGATTAAGTCATTAGCTTCAAATACTTTAACCAGCTTTTGGTGAAGACTAGATTTCGACCCAGTCCTGCCAGACCCCAGAGCCACGCCCTTAGCTGCCAGGTGACAAGCTTCACAGCCTGGTTGCCCCCCAGAAGTGAGTCAATAAAGACTCCATTATGCAGATAAGCAGTGTGCTACAACGGTGACGTGTGCCATTTTTCGGAGATCACAGAAAAGAGGAAAGAAAACTTTTTTGCCTTTCAGTCATCTAGCCTGAAGAAAATTCTTGACTGACTTATTTTCAAAGACTCACATATAAATTTCAACCATGAATCTTCCAAGGGTTTGAATGGATATGTCAAAACATAAGGCATCATGCTCTCCGCCTGATGCTCTGTGATGACCTAGAGCAGTGGGATGGGGGCAGGGTTTAAAGGGAGGCTCAAGAGGGAGGGGATATATGTATACCTATAGCTGATTCACGTTGCTGTACAGCAGAAATTCATACACGACACTGTAAAGCAATAATTCTCCAATTAAAAAAAAAAAAAACATAATGTGTGCTCTGATTCTCCTTATGTTAGATACCAAGGAGTTAGAACCTGGACTCCCTTAGCACCGAGACATTTCATGAAAAGTGCTGGATACAGCATTTTCATCCTGTTATTCTTGATTTCTTTCATTGGCCCTCTTCTCACTAAGGCCGCTTTTCTGGAAAGCAACCAAGGAAACAGCCACCCCAATAGTGTGTGGTGTTTATAACCTCCATATCTGGAAAGTCCATCAGACTTGTGATATTTGCCTTTTTCCTTAAGGCTGGTAGTGTGATCTTCCTGTAAAGGAAGCCTGGAATAATCCACAGTCAGAAGATCTGGGCGGAACAAAGGGTGTCTTAGAGAAGAAGATAGGAGAGAGGAAATGGGCGATAGGAGAAAAAGAATGAAAAGGAAAGAAGGTGAAGCGCTGTCTACAGGAACCTCCTAAATCATCACCTAAGCTTATCTCTAATGTTTACAATGCTGATTAAGATTCCTTTGCAACTCAGCAGAAGGAAAAATATATACACAGATCTAAGCATGGAAAACTGGAGAAGGCAATGGCACCCCACTCCAGCACTCTTGCCTGGAAAATCCCATGTACGGAGGAGCCTGGTAGGCTGCAGTCCATGGGGTCGCTAAGAGTCGGGCACAACTCAGCGACTTCACTTTCATTTTTCACTTTCATACATTGGAGAAGGAAATGGCAACCCACTCCAGTGTTCTTGCCTGGAGAATCCCAAGGACTGGGGAGCCTGGTGGGCTACCGTCTATGGGGTCGCATAGAGTCGGACACGACTGAATCGACTTAGCAGCAGCAGCAGCAAGCATGGAAAACAGACGGTCAGCTTGGAAAACACAAGAATTCATCCTGAATTACCCAGCAAAGTGGCAGCTGACCATCTGAGACCAGACTACATTATGACAGAGATTCAAGAGACAGGAGGTTGGAGCCTGAGGCCACTCGGCCAAATTCAGTACTCCCTGTCTTCTGACACCATCCCATTGCCCTTTACAACCTTCTGGTTAGTTTTAGGCTCACCATGTAACAACTTTCCACAAAGCCATCATCATCATGGTAGGAGAGAGAATTATGACATCACAAATAATAATACTACAGTAATAACTGAAAATTTTTAAATGAAAAATATACCATTTTTGATAGGATAATTTCTATATTTCTCAGCAAAATAATACATTTTCATTTAAAAAATATGTATCAGCCTTCCTCACTCAACACATAACCAACTTTCTAGCCTCCTTTACCCAGGCTCCCATCCCTAAAGTCTCAGACACACATTCCCTCACCATGTCCCTTATACCGCATACACAGACCACACTGCCTGCTCTACAGGAAATGGTCTTCACCTTTTAGACCAGAGGAATAAACAAGGACTCAGACTTCACTGAAGTCAAAGTCCAGCTTTTCCTCAACAAACTGCATAACCCTAACTGCCCTGAGTTTCCTCAATCTGAACAGCACTGAATAAAGTATGATTCCTCACATATTAAGACACAGAGAGAGGCACAAATCCTATTAATTAAATGGACAGTGACCCAACTATCAGTAGAAAATAGGGATGCTTTTATTTTTAATCAATTATATCTCAATAAAACTGGGGGAGGGAGGTTACATAACTGATAAACAGAAATAAAAGAAAACAGGGGCATTCTCTACATACACTTGAAATGAAGACCGCCATCCTTTTCTTAGTGAAGAATTCATCTGCTCCTCTCCATATCAACCTAGATTCTTCTTTCTTTTCTGGGCCTACTGCCTCTTGGGACGTGAACATCTCAACATACAATTCATGAGGCATATTTCACATGTTTTAGGCACTCTGATAAAGATTTCATAAAAGAGAAGGTTTCATTTAAAGGATCAAACGAACTGAGCTTAAAGCGTAAAGAATTGAGGCCGACGCCAATCACCATTTCCGTAGACGATAAAAAGCTGAGTCAGACATCACTTTCGTAACTAACTTCCAAGAGAGCAAACTTAAAAACACAGAACTTGTCTCTACCTGGAGTGTCAAAATCAATACCTGCCCACTCTCGTCCCTGACCACAAGGATTGCTAAATGTTCTCCACTTCCATCACCGTGGTCTCCAGCCTCAGATGGAGACGCCCATCTGTGGGCTACAAAGGAGGCCGGCCTCCCATCTCCTGTGGCCCTACACCCATGCTGTCCCCTGAAAAGTAACTGCACACCGTCAAGAAACAAAAACACCCTGAGCCACTGTCGAGGGATAGCTGTGGGGCTGTCAAGATAACCTGAGAAAACAGGTAGCTGCTGACAGCAGAAAGCCAAGCATGCAGAAGAAAAACATGCCTGAGAAGCAAAAAGAACAGAAAACAAGACCCTAACGTCAGCTTCTTGAGGTAAAGGGGTTTGTCACAAGACTATCCCTCTGTGTGCTCTGTTTTAGCCTGAAAATGTATTTATATTCATTCATTCATACACTCATTCTTTCACTGCGCCAAGCACTCAGTAATAAGGGGGCAGACGTTAGCTGATTCCATGCTACACTCAGTTAAGATGCACTTCTGCGCTGCCTGCATTTTAGATATATTTGTGGTTGAACCTGGGACGTTCTTACAGGGGAACTGCATATCCTCTGGTCTCTCTTCTCTAACTTCCTGTTCTCTTACTGTTGTTGCTAAAGAAGGCTGAGCCTTCAGGTCAAATCTTTTCTGCAATCTGCCTCCTCTCCCCAAGCTGACCAAGAGATCTGGGACAATCCAGCAGTGGGCACAATCCACCCAGCTGTTTTTTTCCCCCTTTAACCTGAAGGTCACTATGCTTTCCCTCATGTTCATTAAAGAATGAGCTTTGCACAGGGAAGGGGAATCAGATGAAGGCAGTCAAAAGGCACCAACTTCCAGTCAGAAATAAGTACAAGGGACATAAAGTAAGCATGACGAATATAATAGCACTGCCGTATGTCACACAGAAAGCTGTGAGGAGAGTAAATCTTAAGAGTGCTCATCACAGGAAAAAAAAGTTGTTTTTTTTTATTTCTTTCATCTTGTATCTAAATGAGATGATGGATGTTCACTAAATTTTCTGTGATAACCATTTTATGATGAATATAAATAAAATCATTATTCTGTATTCTTTATAAACATACAGTGTTGTAGGCCAATTATATCTCAATAAAATTGGGAGAAAACAGAATTAAAAAAAAAAAAAACGAAGAATGAGCTCGGCAGAGCGAAAATGGCAGGATACTCGTACCTGGTCTCTCAGCCTCTCCTGGTGGCCCATGATGGCGGTGGCATGATGCGGGTATTTCTGCTTCAGATGTTCCAGGAAAGCTTCTCTCTTCCGGTCCATCTCCGACGTTTGCATTCCCAGGATTTCTTTGGAACTTCGAGGCCCACCTAGAGTGTGTCTCCTCGGGATGTTTCGGGAAGATTTGGAAGCTGACACACGGCTGTTCCCATTAGAAAGGCGCTCCTTGGTTCTGCGACATTCTGCATCTTCTAAGGATGTCACCTGCAGGTTGCTCTTTCCTTGTTCTGAGAAACAGAAAAGATACAGCTCACAACTAAAGATTTCACACTAGAAATCTCATTTACAGGCCACCAAGTGCGTTTGCGGCAGCTGATAATGTATGAACGTAACTCAGCAGTATGTGTATGCGTGTGTGTGTGTGTGCGCGCACGGGCGCGTACCCACACAGCAGCAGGAAAGAGGGTAAATCAACAACTAAAAGAAATATGAAAAACTGCACTTTAGAAATAAAGATATTGCAGCAAAAAAAAAAAAAAAAAAACAACTCTACAATTTCTTTCCCTGAGGTTATTCAAAACCAAAGCACCTGGTCAGACCAGTTTGCAGGCAAGATCTCCTGGAGAAAGGAATGGCAACCCACTCCAGTATTCTTGCTTGGGAAATCCCATGGACAGAGGAGCCTGGCGGGCTACAGTTCATGGAGTCGCAAAGAGTCGAACAGGACTGAGTGACTAGCAGTGCAACACAACCTGGATTACCCTTCACCCTCATCTGTAACTATGGAAAAGTTAACTTAAGTGATTATGATTATTTCTTTATTTTTAAACATAGTTTCATCCTAGTAACAGCACTTCTTACAATTTTATAATCTGAAGGCAGGAATCCTGCCTTCAAGCCTAGATTAAGGACAAATGATGAGACCTCTCTCGCCTCACTGTTTTCACTAATAAATTAAGCATGGCTGAACTGGTATTAGATATGCAAATTTAAATCTTAGTTCCCTGACCAGGCATCAAACCTACAAATCTTGCAATTGAAGCATGGAGTCTCTCTCTCTTTTTGTTTTTTTTGAAGCATGGAGTCTTAACCATTGTACTTACAGGGAAGTCTCTAGCTTTTTATTTTTTAAATATGTATTATTATAAACATACTCTAAATTTTTTTTAATAAATTTCCAATTTAAGAGGGTATTTACTAATTATTTATCTTCAAAAGTTAAGTACAGAAAACACACCCAATATTTAAGAGATCTAGAGCTGAGTCTCAGAGAACTAATTTTTTTAAGTCTTTACTGAATTTGTTATAGTATTGCTTCTGCAGTTTATGTTTTGGATTTTGGGCCATGAGGCATGTGGGGATCTTAGTTTCCCGATCAGGGATAGAACCTGTGCCCTCTGCAGTGGAAGGTGAAATCCTAACCAATGGACCACCAGTGAAGTCCCAAGAACTAAAACCTGATGCCAGTGACATAAACCAACAAGTGTTCAGAGTTCATACATAAACCAGCTCCTCTAAAGGCAGTGCCGTCAACATGGTTTTTCTCTTCTTTACCTAGAAATACCTATACCTAGAACTGTAGGTACAACACCTGTTGGTTAGACACAGAAAATATTGTAAACGTGGGCTCATTTCCCTGCTGCAGTTTTTCACCCCTAGATGAGTATTCTGGGAGTAATTCTTCTTGTTTACCGTTCACTTCTCATTACATGGCTAATTATAGCTTCTCCATCAGACCATCAGACACTGATGAGGAAAGAGAAGGAAAAAACAGCCCAATTAGTTCATTCTACTATTCATTAACTTCAACAGTACCTTTAGAAGGGGGAGAAGATAGAACTATTGGTTCAAAAGATATTGAAAAAAATAAATAAAAAGGCTCTCGGAGGCAGATGTAGAGAACGAACATGTGGGCATGGTGCAGGGGAAGGAGAGGGTGGCACGAACTGGGAGATTAGCACTGACATATATATATTACCATGTGTAAAATAGACAGCTAGTGGGAAGCTACTGTATAGCCCAGGGAGTCCAGCCTGATGCTCTGCGATGACCTAGAGGGGTGGGATGGGATCGGGGAGTGGGGTAGAAAGGAGGTCCAAGAGGGAGGGAATATATGTATACACACAGCTAACTCACTTGGCTGCATAGCAGGAACTAACACAACACCGTAAAGCAATTATCCTCCAATAAAATTTTTTAAATAAGTAAAATAAAAAGTCTGTGAGACCAGCATGAAATGAGAGAAGCCCAAATCACTTCTGAAATCATGGAACTGACATCTGGAAGAATGAGTGGAAACTGTTTCCTTTTCCTCCAAAGATGACAGGAGAAATCGTCCACTGAAAATCGCCTTGAGCAGGGGAGTCCCTCAAGGGACACACAATTGCTGAGGGAAGTCTTTCTCAGGTAGGGAACAGATGATGATCAGAATTAAAAGCCCTGAGTTCTAGCCCTCCTCCACTCTTTATTGTACATATGGTTTCAGTCAAGCCATCTACTGTCTCTCTGTCTTGATTCCCTACCTACAAAATGCAGAGCTCAATAACACTACCTGTGTTACCAATACTGAGGACCAATAAGAAAGCTGTGAGAAGTTGACTGTCACTATTATGAGCTTTCATGCGTGTGTTTTCTTTTCAATGTCCCTTAGCACCCAACCCACGCTAATCATTAGTTGCTGTCTGGTCGCTAAGTCATGTCCAACTCTTTTGTGACCCCCCTGGACTGTAGCACCCCTCCCCACCCCCCATCCCCGGCTCCTCTGTTCATGAGATTTCCCAGGCAAGAGTACTAGAGTGGGTTGCCATTTCCTTCTCCAGGGGTTTTCCTGACCCGGGCACTGAACCCTCATCTCCTGCATTGGCAGGGTTCTTTACCACTGAGCCATCAGGGAAGCCCCAAAAAATCATTAGTGAGGATCCAATAAATACCTCTGAGTTGGGGGAAAAAAAAAAGATTTGGGGAGATTAATTCCACTTATTCACTCTACCTTCTCATCACATAGGGGCTTCCCTGGTGGCTCAGTGGTATAGCATCTGCCTGCCACTGCAGGAGACGCAGGTTCAATCTCTGGGTAGGGAAGATCCCTGGAGAAGGAAATGGCAACCTACTCCTCTGGTGATGGCTACCTTGTTTGTGGTCTCTTCTCTAATGACACAGAGGTAACAGGAGCTATTGAATAAAGACAGGTGCGGAAAATGTCACATCTCAGGTTGGGAAATACGTGGGCAATCTGCAAAGATTTAAACTTATGCTTTTGAGTGTGTGCACATGAGTTTTTCATTAGTCAAATTTTTGTCTACTTGATACAACAGAGTTGACTTCTAAATGGATTTTTACAATTACTTTTTTTTTTTTTGGCTGTGCAGCGTGACACTCAGGATCTCAGTTCCCTGATCAGGAATCAAACCTGTGCCCCCTGCAGTGGAATGGCAGAATTCTAACCACCAGGGAATTCCCTTGATTACTTGTGACATCATGCAAATAATATATTTTAAAAGTTATCCCGGACAGCTAGATTAATTGGCAAAATGGAATCTCTGAAAAGGTGATTTCTTCACGTGGACATAACACACAAATATACACATCCACCCAGGAGGACACACACTCATGTTCCTCAACTACCAACAAGGGCAGAAAGTTCTACTGGGCCTTGCTCTGCCACATGAACTCACAAGAACTGTCCTATTTCATCTCAGGATCCTCAGAGAAGGTCAAAACAGCCAGAACAGCAGTCTCTTGGAGACTGAAAAGTTTTCCACGTTCTTTGAAATAAACTGGGAAAGGAGGAGGGAGGGAGAGAGTTGGAGTGCAGGGTCATCTGTCAACATCCACCTTGGAGCAGCCCCACCTCGCTGACCCTCCAACCACAACCCTCTTCATACTTGACGCTGAGAAGGTCACATCCATCTTAGGCTGTGTGCTAAGTTGCTCAGCTGTGTTCCTCTCTCTGCAACCACATGGTCTGTAGCCCGCCAGGCTCCTCTGTCCATGGGATTCTCCAGGCAAGAATACTAGACTGGATTGCCATTTCCTTCTCCAGGGGATCTTTCCAACCCAGGGAACAAACCCGTGTCTCTTACGTCTCCTGCACTGGCAGATAGGTTCTTTACCACTAGTGCCACCTGGGAAGCCCCCCACCTTAGGTTACTTTTCCATTTTTTACTGTCTCGTGGATTCTTCTAAAATGTCTCCAGGTGCTTAAGGAGGTTTAATGCAATGTGCAGGACAGCAGAGACAGTAAATGCACCAGTGGCTAAATGCACTGGCTTCTCATTGCCCTGGGGACCCACCACTCCCTCAGCCCCACCTGCCTGCCTGGCGGATCACTGAGCTCTGGATCCCATCTGCTTGCAGGTCACCCTGCTCCACTTTTACGGCACCCACAACAAACAAACCAATGCGGCTACCACACGAAGCTGTACAACCCAGCTGTACAACTCCTACACAAAGGGCTGTACAACCCATTCCCATTTACCATGACCCTGTAGGGGTCACTGGAGCTTTTTTCTCTATGAGACACAGTTCTTAGAAGCGATCGACTCCCACGCCCGAGGCAGAGGAGACGGCTCTCCCATTCCGGTCATCTGGGGAGAACAGGACCTTTTAGTTGAGGAGGAAACAATCAAAGGGGAGCCGCAGAGGACGTGGAGTCACAATTCCACAGCCAATGGAGTCCCACCAACTCCACTGTCCATGCGGACACACTGCCCGAGGCTTGGAAACAGAAGCTCAGTTCTGACCCTTGTCTGGAAAGCACTTTGGTGCTAACATTTGAGCCTGGGTGTGTCGGGCTGTTTGCTATTCTGGGAATCCATGTCAAACAAATAACGAAGCTGGAGTCTGAAGACAAGGTTTCCAGTTTTCCCCTTCCTGCCCCTCCCAGCCTCTGTCAGCACAGAGTAACCTCTCCTGCAGGGCAAAGAGCAAGATGGGAGCTTCCAGGGGAGAACGGTCCCCAGCAACCTTCCCTGGAGCAGGAGTGGGGACTGAGAGGACCGAAGTGCCAGAGAGAGACTCTTGCGAGTTTCAAAGGGCTTCTTGGCTGAGATGCACACTTCTGGAAAGGAAAAGTAGAAAGTGGGGGGCTGGGGAGGGGCAGGGACCAGGCAGGCAGAGGACTATGGAAGACAGGTCACCTCAAGGAAGACACCCACAGAGCAAATTATCCTGCAGGCAAGAGACCACAGGAGCTGCCGAGACTGGCTTCACGGCCCCCACTCAGGGTGCCTGGGCTGGGTCAGCTGACCTGCAACCGGGATCTGGACCTGGCATTGTTCCTGCGTTCCATGCCTGCTTGCCATTTGAGAGCCAAGAACAGGGTGGATGGCCTTCCTGAGATTTTACTCCTGGATCAGATTAGGAGGATCCTGTCCTCCTGGGGGCACTGGCGACCCACTCCAGTACTCTTGCCTGGAAACTCCCATGGACAGAGGAGCCTGGTGGGCTGCAGTCCATGGGATCCCTAGAAGTCGACACGGCTGAGCGACTTCACTTTCGCTTTTGACTTTCATGCATTGGAGAAGGAAACGACGCCCACTCCAGTGTTCTTGCCTGGAGAATCCCAGGGACGGGGGAACCTGGTGGGCTGCCGTCTATGGGGTTGCACAGAGTTGGACACGACTGACATGACTTAGAAGCAGCAGCAGTCCTCCCGGGGAAGGAATCTCCCACTGCTTCATAGTGGCTCCTGGTTAGCTGTCTCTAAGGTGTCGTTTTCCAGACTGTGTTGGGACGCTCTCTTGCATTAGAGTATCATGGGGAGCTACAGTTATGTCTGGCTGTACAACGCATTCCGATCTACTATGGCAGCAGTCACAGGTATGTCTGTGTATTTAAACCATAACATCCTTCTGTGCACACACAAGAAAATCCTGTTTTTCAGTCCCCTTCATCTAGTTGGGATCTTGTTCTAATTCCGCTCAATGCAACGTGGGAGGAAACTGCGTGGGCCACCGTTAGCCCTGGCCCCTGACCTCCTGAGTCCTCTTTCCTACCCTTTCTTCTTTCCCCTTTGGCCAGTTAAGTGCAAAAGCTCCAGCAGAAACCTCCAAGACCCTGGGGAATTGACATCACAACTAGATGTCCTTTGGGTGACTTGGGTCCCAGGGTCACCTGGAGGTAAACCACCCCGATCCACTTGGCTAGGAATGTCCACATTCCAGTGTTCAAAGCAAAAATTAACCTTGATTATGCTAAACCACAGACATTACAGCAATCAGGTCATCTGACTCCTAGGTATCACATATTCTGTTGGGACGCACAGAGTTCCTCCATTTTTTTCCAGCTCCCTTGTTAAAATCAAAAAATCACCACCGGAGACACACTGGCACAAAAATTAACAGCTGAAACCAGTCCATTATGTTGAGTCCTCTAAAAAATCTTACACAAGTAAATAAAAGAGGTTTTTGGTAGAGATTTTACACAAAATAGGAACAGCCCCTCCCCTATCCAGAAAAGCATTCTTGTCTCAATGGTTGGTTTGCTGATTGACTGATTTACTTTTTGCAAATATTTATTGAGTGCCTGCTCTGTACACTGAAAGGACTTAGGAAGTGTAGTGAAGTGGTGATCAAAGTAGACTTAATTCCCTTCCCTCATAGGGGAGGCACATTATAATTAAGGAGGCAGACAACAAACAGATAATATGTAACATGAATGTCAAAGCTATGGTTTTTCCAGTGGTCATGTACGGATGTGAGAGTTGGACTATAAAGAAAGTTGAGCGCCAAAGAATCGATGCTTTTGAACTGTGGTGTTGGAGAAGACTCTTGAGAGTCCCTTGGACTGCAAGGAGATCAAACCAGTCCATCCTAAAGGAGATCAGTCCTGAATATTCATTGGAAGGACTGATGCTGAAGCTGAAACTCCAACTTTGGAGTTTGGCCACCTGTTGTGAAGAACTGACTCATTGGAAAAGACCCTGATTCTGGGAAAGATTAAAGGCAGGAGGAGAAGGGAACAACAGAGGATGAGATGGATGGCATCACTGACTCGATGGACATGAGTTTTAGCAAGCTCTGGGAGTTGGTGATGGACAGGGAAGCCTGGCGTGCTGCAGTCCATGGGGTTGCAAAGAGTCAGACACAACTGAGCAACTGAACTGAACTGACTGATAAGTGCTTTGAAGGTTAAAACAGGATAAGGGACAGAAACTGATGGGCAAGTTTAGAGGATGCTTTGGAGCAAAGACCAGAATGTCTGGGGACCCCCAGGGACCCCTCCACCTACCACTTCCCTTGCCAGGGCTGTACTCTGCAAGGCTGCCAATACGGTTTTTTTTCCAGCTTCACTGAGATATAACTGACATGTAATCTTATCTGATTTTAAGGTGTACAATAAATTGATTTGATAGTTACATACTGTGAAATGATTACTACCACAGTGAATATAGTATCTTAAGACCCCAGTGAATCAGGGGTGGTAGGGGGTTTCAAGACATTGGGGCCAGAGTGAAAGCAGTCGCCGCAGGGCTGCTATGGGCGGGCATGGGCATCCTAAGGACCACTCTGGGGAGCCCAAGGGCCTTCAAAAGAAGCAGAATATTGGACTTCCCTGGTGCTCCAGTGGTTAGGACTCAGTGCTGCCTCTGCAGGGGGCAGAGGTTCCATCCTTGGCTGGGAAACTAAGATCTCACACGGCACACGGCAAAAAAAAAAAAGCATGATATAGTTAGACTCAAATTCAACCACTAATTACTAAGCACCTCTCTGCAATTCACACTGTTTACTACCCAGCAGCTGACGCTTCAGCCCCGGGAGCATCATCGATAAGAATTATTCTCAAGGTAACCATATGCCCAGTTGCCAAAACAGTTCTGGGTTACAACTGTTGTCCCACTGAAATTATTCATAGCGGTCCCTTTCACTCTCAAAACTGTCTCTGTTTGAACAAGTTACACGATCACCCAGAGGATCCTTATCTATCTGTAGATTGATAAACTCAAAGCCCTAGTGTGGTATAATTAGCTGTTTGTTCAGCACATATTTATTGATCGCTGTCTCATGCCTGGTGCTCTGTTAGGTTCTGGGGATGTGAAGACAAAGAAGTCATGGTCTTTGCCCTCGAATACCACACTCTCACTCTCACAATGCCAAATATGATCAAGCCCACAAGGAATCATGGGTGATGCAGCCATCAGAGGCTGGCCTCCTTTGCATGGTTCTCTTGCATATCAAAGAACTGGAGAAGAGGCCACACTCCTTCACAGCATTATTTTCACCCAGGACTCAGTGGGGATCTTAGAAATCTAACCTGAATTCTTAGCCCCCTTTCACGCGCTCCCCAGCCACCTTTCTAGCCTTCTTCTGCACACAGACCCAATCCTGGACCATCTCTAACAATCCTGGGTCCCCTCTTCTAAATTTCAGCCACAAATATCCAAATTGCAATCAACATCTCCACTTGGATGCCTGAGAAGCTTCCAGATCCTACCATAGTCAAAAGATTTTCTGCTCTCCACTTGCAAGCCACAAACACCCTCTCCGCTACTCCTCTCCAACACTTTCCCCTTCAGGTAAATGACAACTTCCCAGAAGCACAGACCAAAATTTCTGAAGTCATCTCCAATTCCTCTGTCTCTCTTATATCCTATATCCAATCCCTTGGCCAATTCAGTTTCATCCTCAATATATATCTAAAGTCTGTCTTCTTACGACCACCTGTTCTACTCCCCTACCTGCTGATTCAAGCTAGTGACTGGTTTACTTTGGAAGCTTCCTAACTGGGCTCCCTGCTCTGCCCTCAACCCCACTCAGGTGATTCTCAGTAGAGCACCTAGGACTACCTCTGAAGAAACCTCTCAGACCCGCCAGCAGCTGCCACTTCCTTTGAAATAAAAGCCGAAGTCCTTACTATCAGAGGCCCTACCCGACAGGACCTAGAATTCTCTTAACCTCTTTTCTATCCATCCTTTCCCCATGTTGTTCTTTGAAAATGCCCTTTTTCTTCCCTCCCTCAGCTCTTTCTGATGTCCCTTCAAGTATCACAGCAGTGCTTAGTCACTCAGTCGTGTCCGACTCTTTGAGACCCCATGGACTGTGGCCCGCCAGGCTCCTCTGTCCATGGGGATTCTCCAAGCAAGAACCCCAGAGTGGGTTGTAACCACCTCCTCCATCATAGTAGTGAGGCCGTCTCTAACAACCCTACTACAGTTTCACCCCTACCCCTCCATACTCAATATCCGCTTTCTCTGCCTTATTTTCCCCCACAGTTTAATGAACTTACTAGATAAAACATAAGATGCCCAGTTAAATTTGAATTTCAGATAAACAACGAATAATTTTTAGCATAAGTGTATCCCAAATATTGCATGGTATATACTTATACTAAAAAAAGTTTATTTTTTACCTGAAATTCAAATTTAAATGAGCCTCTTTTATTTTTGTTTGACAAAATATGGCAACCCCACCATATAAAATGCTATTTTACTTATCTGTTTATTGTTTTTGTCCTCCACTCCCCCTCCCCCACACTTGGCCCTTAGAATATAAGGCAAGGGCTTTTCATCTATTTTGTTCATTGCTGGATCCCCAGAAGCTAAAACAGTGACTCCCACAGAACAGATGCTTGATATTTAGTGAATAAATGAAATAAGGTGATCACACTGCATCAGTCCCACCATCTCAGTCTCTGAAGGGTCTCTGAACTGCTGTGGTTGTTTGTAAATTGTTTCTTAAATCAGTTCCACTCTCTTGTTGCACCTCTAGATTCCGAGTATTTCGTAATGCAGCAGAAGCCCAGAGGTTGAATTCCTGCTGCAGGACCCTGTCTATCAAACAGGGCAGGGGAGGGGGCCCCACTGCGTAGGGGCCCCGAAGGAGAGTCTTGTGCTTTGACAGCACACACACAGACAACAAGCTGAGGACTCTGAGTCTGGGATTCTCCAGGGTTCACTGGTCTTAAAGTTTCCTGCTTTTCACCGGGGGGAATTTCTATCTCTTCTAATTGCATTTTCTTCTGTCTGGCTTAGTTTTGCATTTTCAGTGTGGATGAGTCATGTGTGACTTCCCTTTTGCCTTTTTAAAAAACACACACCTTTTCCCCTGTGCATTGTTGTTACTCCCACGCACAGCACTGCAGCCCCGCAAGCATGGCTATTAACTGGCCCCTGGATGAACCTGGGCTACGGTGGGGGAGGGGAGGGTTCTGGATTGTGCTGGGTCCAAACCCGCTGCCTTCGCGATAGTGCATGCAAGGTAGGCTCCGGAGTCAGAGACGTCAGACACTGGACCGCCCAGCCGAGTAGCCCTTTCCCCACCCAACCCCACTGCATAATTTCTTTGGAACGACATATGCTTCTGGAAGTTCCCTACGGAAAAGACAAGTCTATTATAAACACAATCAAAGGGAAACTGCTCAGAGAAAATCTATCAGAACTGTCTTAACAGCTCCCAACTTTTGAATTCAAGCATACAGAAAATTCGCACAGCTCCATCTCTCTTCTACATGGACAAGTGCTCCCCTGCTGTTCCGATCCGGAAAAAAAAGAAAACACCCCCAAACTCTGCGATTTAACTCTCAAATACGACCAAACTTGCCTCCGACGTGCCTGTGCCTCGTGGAATCCCCCCAACCAATGAATGGAAGTGTTGCCGTCCCCGAGAGACCTTTCCAGAAAGAGCTCCTCTCTCCCGCGACTGGAGCAGTGAGCATGGAAAGCTGCTTTGGGCGATGTATTTGTCATTGCCCGGAGATCTAGCAAGTACTGACGGCTTACAGGGCTACCAATGTAACATCACCCCGCCACTTCTTTGCCTGCTCAAGAAAATCCTGCCAGAAATTAAAAAAAAAAAAAAAAAAGTCCAGCCTACAGCTCTCCACTGAGTTGGGAAAACGCACCACCCCAAGAAATACGCCTTTTCTGTGCCAGGCGCTCGCTCTGCAGTTATAAAAAGCAGCAGCCAGCCGCGAGGCACACGCGGAACCGTAACTCCATCTTTGAATGAGAGCCTCTTACTTACCCGGCATCTGTCTGCTGTCTGCTGAGTAAGGAAGGCATGGCTCACATTTCTGGCTTTCGTTTTCTTCCATTGTCCCTGCCTCCGGCCCAGGCTCCTCTCTGGTCTTTAAACTTCAGAGCGCCGTTCTGAAAAAACGCTTCCAGAAAGCGCCTGGAAGGGGGCCCGGTGGGTGGGGAGGAGGGGACGGTGCGAAACCCCACCCCAAACTACTCTCCACTCCCGTGCAAAGTCTCTCTCGCCGGGGAAGACTGCATTCCAGCGCCCGGCCTCCCGCGTCCCTCCGCGCGCGCGCGTCCCCGGGTCCGTCCGTCTGTCCGCCCGCCGGCTCCCTGAGGAATGCGGGCTGGGCCCCCCGCCCGCCCCCGCGCCGCGCGCTTCCCCGAGGCCCCAACAGGTGATGCGCTGTCCTGCCCTGGACCCACGCGGGCCCCCCCAAGGCAATCTGCGGCGACTCCGCAGCTGGGGAAGGAAAACATGGCCCGGGATCGCCGGCAGGAGCCTTTGCTGGAAGCCGGTTCTCCGTCTCTTTCATCTCACAGAATCAGCCTACCCAAATAGGCTGATATCCTGAAAAAGGAACAGCCGACTGCGGAACGTCCCAAATTTCAGTGAAATCCCTTTTAAAAGGGGCAACGAGAAGGACAGGTTTTATGCTGAAGGTTCTTACACACTTTCTTCACCAAGCGTTTAGAGCTTGATTAACAGACAGATACAGCTGACTTTGCACACAATCAGTTTGTCTCTTCAGCTGGACTTTTCAAAGTTTGTACTCCTTTGCCTACACTTTCTCAACAGTTCCTCCTCCCCAACACACATAAACACACTAACACGTTGATCACAAATCTGAAAAGTAAACTAGTAAAATCAACCTTCTGAATCTCTCCAGTTCATTAAAATAGAAAGGAAATGCTTTTCTTTGGATGGACAGAGTTGCATCCAGCATACTCATTCTCCCTTGAAACTACCTACAAACATTTATTTTGTTCTTTACCCGGTCCTTGAAACCCTGGCCGATTTCCCAGAAAGTGAAAAGGGGAAGCATAATGTCCACAAAAATGTAAAAAAAAAAAAAAAGGTATATAATCTGTGCAATGTACATGCTGCTATTTCAGATATGGGCAAATCACACACTACCTAGGAAGAGGGTGATCTTTTAATCTGTAGGAGCCCCATTATTTGGTGGGGGGAAGGAGGATGGTTAGCCTGCTGACCATAAGGCTTGGCCCAGTTTACATATCATTCAGACAAGGTTTTACATTAATTTAGATGAAGAGTGTGTGCAGAACAATGACTGGCCTACCCTCCAGATTCTGTCCTTGAGTCACCTGTGTACTTTGGCAGTGTGGGGGACATATTTTAGCCATTTCAGAGAAAAAAGATTTGGAAGCCCATGAAGAAGTCATGCCAGGAAGTCACATCAGGTCATCGTGCAAGGTCATCACATCAGGAAGGGAAGAAGAGCCCCCCTCAACTCCTAAAAGGATTTTTCTTGAAACCCAAGAAGATGTGGTGGATCTAGAAGAAAGTTAAAGCCAAGCCCAGTAGCACTGAAGGCAGGCAGTTGGGTTGACGGGGGCAGATATCTCAAGGACCTCGTGACTTTGCAACAGGCTGACCTGGTAATCTTGCTTTAAGGAGGAACTAATTATACACACTTTCTGTATTGGTGGCCTACGGCAAAGGCCAGACGAATCTCCTTTTAACCTCATTATTTCCTTGGGTTCAGAGTGTTCAGGAAGCAGGGATCTGAGTTCAGGCCCCCAGGTCCAGATTATCTGGGTCCTTGTCTAGCTGTTGAGTATCTGTCTTCAAGTTATTAATGCCAGAAAGGATGGGGGTGGGGTAGAAGGAGAGAGCACGGCAGGGCAGCTCCAGATGTTAGCCTAAAGCAGATGTCCCTGGGCTTGCGGCTGTGACACCAACCCACCTTGATTTGATGTGTGGAGAGCCTGTTCCTGGCAGTTTCTGCCTGTCTCTTGACACAGTACAGAGGCAAAAACCCCAGGATGAAGGAGACGGCAAGGCACCTACAAGGGCGGTCTGTCCTCAACAATCTGTAGCACCCTGGCCTACTCAGGGGTCTTCCAGACTAGCTCAATCCAGGCAGAAAAGACGCACCTTTTGATGCAGATTCTGCTTCCCTAGGGCTGTTTGGAAAGTGTAAGAGCAGATAAACTCTCTTGTCGATTTCAAATAAGCCAGATGGGGGCTCTCCCACCCATCTTGCACTCTGCTTAGTTCCCTGGCAGCCCAAGAAACCCCCTTGGGGAACTATGTGTCCCAGCCCCTGTGGCTGGAACCCTCCCCTCCCCCACAAGCGAAGCTGACTCTGGCCTCTGCAGACATTCCTTGAAGCAAGATTCTTCAGGGAGTGCACAAAAGAAAAAGGCATTTAGCAATGAAGATACTTAACATAAATCATTAAGAACCATGCAATCTAGATATAGATTTACAGTAAAACACGTTCTCTTGAGTAGTCAAACTTTCTGATCGTACTATGGGGAAAAGCTTCTATCGTACTAATACTGGCCCTTTGTTCCTCCTCCTTGAGAACAGGAACTGAAAACAGTTGGAGAGGCTCTGTATTAATGCCACGGCACTATTCTCTACATTGCTCCCCAAAGCAAAGACCTCGCTGAGAACTTTTTGCTGATTGTCAGTTTCTCTGAGTGGGGTCTCTGGCAAACAGTAACCCTTTTCTGCAATCTCCATTCGTTTAATAATTCAGATCTTCATGAAACATACTATTATTGTCATTGCTATTACTGTGGGATGTTCTTTCTGGAAGAAACACTCTTTGAACTAGACGTACATGAAGCTTTTCGGTTTCATTTAATGTCTGGGTTAAAAAAAATTGCTATGACAAACCAACCTGCCTACCACCAGCCTTCGAAATTTGTTGTGAAAGGCCTAAAGAAAGCGGGAAGCACTTGAAATGTGGATTTACCTGCAGACACATAAAGACCTACAAGAAAGTTACCATCAGGCTATATTTTCAACTCCATTTCAGTTAACCAGGAAAGGTACAAGATGATTTCTTGGTTAATGGCACCATATGTTGGCAATTCATGATTCCCAATGAGCTAAGACACAGAGAAGTGTCATTTAAAAAGGAAGACAACTGATGAGATACTAGTGATGTAAGGAGAACTGGTGATTTTGCACCCAGAACAAACTCATGACAGAACTGAGCCATTATTGGTTGTGATAATGCAATTTCAACGGGCATTACTATGATGGACATTAATCACAAAAATCATAAATATTGTGTATGACTTCTGGGCAGGCATATTTAATTATAGGGCTGAGGAAAGCATGTCAGTTTTCTTCGTGTAAGTTTTTCAAGAAAAAAATCGCTAGAATAAGCATTCGTGGAATCATGCTGCTACGTTTCAATTTTTTTCTTTTCTGTTTTACTTTAAATCCTATTAAGAACAGGATAACTTAAAATGATATGACATTGGGACACAAGAGAAATAATTAATGCTTGCTGAAGTCATAAAATGTAATCTTCCAAGGTTTCCATAACTGTGAAAATCAAACAAAACAAAGTGAAAAACAAGCCACAATGTTTCAACCAGAGACCTCAGGTCTGTTGTGTGATGAATCTTCTCTTCTAAAGGAGGTGCTGTTGTGTGCAACTCTGCAAGTCAGAAATCAAGGACTTTTGACAACTGGGAAAACATTTGCTTCAATGGATGATCTGGTGAATGAAATGCAAGATCTTCAACCCTCCTGTTGCCAGCAGTGTGTCAGCTGGCTAGCGTGAGCGTATACTTAAATATAAACCAGACCACTTGTGACAGGGAAAGGAGACACCGTTAATAATGACAACAGGACAAGATGCAGAAACTACGACTGTCCCTGGCAAGCCAGCACAGATGGTCACCTAAGTTCAAGATAAGCCCTCCATACCGTCGGTATCCAAATGTGAAATGAACATAATAATTTCTCCAACACAGACCTCACATGAGAAACATACTTATTAATTAAATGTGTGAACTTCATCTCTGTATTACAAACCCCACTAACAGTTTCACATCAGGAAACACAGATTCCAGAATACAATATCCTGCATGATTCAGCCATCAAAACAGAGTTTTCCTTTCTGTGTCTAGGACAAAGGTCTCACAGATGCGACCAGGTCATCATTTATAGCTCCAGCCTTCTCTCCAGAGAATAACCCATCTTCTTCACAGTTCTTAAAATCCTAATTGCTGCAAGGAGACCCTGCAGGCCAAGGAGAAGTGAAGTGGCCAAGAGCCTCCCCCCTACTCCTCCACCTCCCAACACACAACCCCCTTAGTCTCTCTATTGTGATGTCCTGGAACTTTTCTCCCCTACGTCGTAACAAATTCCTCATGTGGATATAAGTATGAGCCACACTTGTATCCAATGTGTTAATGCTTTAAGCAGATTTGCTTTCTTTTCCAGAGAATCCATTGATGTTCATTTTTATTGGGGTTTCTTTTTATCTCTTTTAAGTTGGTAGATACTGGAGAGAGCAGGCCTTGTCTACACACCACTGTGGCGATGCTGTCTTGTCTGCACCATGGTGGGGAGGTGCCAGACCCTGGTCACTGCAGACCCGGTCTGGATCCTAGGTGGCAGCTTTTAAGTGAGAATCGCAACTTGTAGATGCTCGCAACTCTTCTACCGGAGTGAGCTAAACCCCAACGTATTCCACAGAATTCCAGGGTGGAATCCACAGAAGGTGAGAACCTCCACAAATGTAAGCGCCCTGCTGGCTGCCTCGCTTTTCCCAAGGGTGCCATTATGAACCCTTTCAACATGGAATATTTGGTGAGGCCTCGCTGGAAAGAGACTTCCCGGGCCTATTTCTGCTTTGGGCTTGTCCACGTGGCTTTCCTCAAAGCAGTGAGTTCTTGGGAGTGGAAAGGGCAATGAGAACTATGGGAGCCAATCACAGAGCCAGAAGGCTGGGATCCTGGGGTTCTCTTCTCCCCACTCGCCTCTCCCATTCTGCAGATGAGCAAACTGAGGTCTGGAGTGTTAATGCCAGTCAGGCTGCCATCTCTCCTGTATCGTGGTCAGCCTTTGCCCTGTTATACTTGCTAAGTATTTAGGATCTTTTTATTATTATTATTATTATTGCAGCATAGATGATTAACATTGTTGTGTTAGTTTCAGGTGTATAGCAAAGCAAATCAGTTTTGATGGTGTTGATTTAGTTGCTAAGTCTTGCAGGTAGAATCTTTACCAACTGATCCACTAGGGAAGCCCATACATATACATATATCCATTATTTTTTAGATTCTTTTCCCATATAGGTCATTACAGAGCACTGAGAAGAGTTTCCTGTACTACATAGCAAGTCCTTGTTAGTTATCAATGGCACCCCACTCCAGTACTCTTGCCTGGAAAATCCCATGGATGGAGGAGCCTGGTGGGCTGAAGTCCACGGGGTCGCTAAGAGTCGGACACGACTGAGCGATGTCACTTTCACTTTTCACTTTCATGCATTGGAGAAGGAAACGGCAACCTACTCCAGTGTTCTTGCCTGGAGAATCCCAGGGACGGGGGAGCCTGATGGGCTGCCATCTATGGGGTCACACAGAGTCGGACACGACTGAAGCAACTTAGCAGCAGCAGCAGCAGCAGCAGCAGTGTGTATATGTCAATCCCAATATCCTAATTTATCCCTCCCCTCTACGTAGGATCTTTTATCCTTTTTTCTCACAACTGCCCAAGGAGATCTCTCAATTATTCCAGCTCCTTTTGCTCTCCTGAAATGAAGAATCAAGTCAGGGTTCGCAAAAGGGAGTGTATACTTGGTTTCTAAAATTCTTCTCCCCTTGACCATAGAATTGGATCTGGTATTATTGGGGTTGGGTGGGGGGGAGCATTGCTGTACAAGCCATGTGGCATCAGGCATTGCATCATTTCTGCTCATCAAGATCTGGTGTGCATTGCGTGTGTTAGCCCATGGGCTGCTTCTCTACCACCATGGACCATTCCAGGTGGGCAGGGCTTCCCTGAGCAGGTGAGGCTGGAACCAGCCATCAGAGATGCTGGAGAGGAGCCCGGACTGGCCAGTAGGGGAAAGAGCCTAGGACGTGAGCTGGGGGAGGCATGGCCAGGAAGTCACACCTGTCCAGAACAGGGGTGAGGCCTGGGGGCTCTGAGAGTCCTCCCTAGAGATGACCTTGATTCAGCAGAAAGCAGGGTCTAGAATTGCCTCCTGCAGCCCAAAGTAGGTGGGGTGGTCCTTACTGCTCCCTACACTGAGCCTCTGCCCCCACTTCTAGAAGTCAGAACTCCTCGCCTTCCCCATCAGGGCAGGGAAACTCATTTGAAACTGGACTGATGGCCTCCATATGCTTTAATGCCAAGCATATGCTGAACTAGACTTTATTTCAATAACGCATTTAATTTTTTTTCAGTTTTGTCATCAGTTCTCAGCTTTGTTGAGTAATAGCCACAAACTTTATTTGTAGGAGAATATGGACAGCAGAGAATGGAAGGGTCAAAGCAAATACATGGCCCTTCAGTTCACCCCAAGAAGGCTGCATGTGACGCTGAGATGGCGCAGAGCTGGCCACGTTCACCCCACACAGGCCGTGTGGCGCTGTGGGAGCTGCGAGGGCACCTGGCTATCCTCAGACTCGGGGCACTCCTGAGATGCGGGGTGCCCCCAGGGGTGCAGGATGCCCCAGGGTGGGGGTGATGGATGCTGCAGCAACCCCAGCCCACCCCGAGTGTCAGCTCTCCAGCATCTCAACCCTCTAGTTTTATAGTCAACGCCTGAAAGCCAATCACGTGCTTCAAAACTTAAGTGTTTTTACAGTGATTTCATTTTGCTCTCTCCCACCCCAGCCCCCAGAATTTAAGGGATGGGGAGAACTTATATTTCTTGCAGATGGGAAAAACAGTTTTAATAATGAAGGACCTGATTTCTGGGGCCAAGTGGGTATGTGAGGTGCTGATACTGGGGTAGGAGGGGAATGCAAATGAAGATGCCCAGCATTTAGCAAACAACCACTCCATGGCTCAGCTTCTCTGCCTTCTAGCTCCAGGGAATTTTGTGTTCATCCCCATGTGCATAAAATTCAGTGTTTCCCAGATTATGTTGTTTTGCTATTGAACTATCTCCTTTTGCAAACTTTATATGGACAAGGCTAAGTGGGATCAAATATAATTAGAAGTTGGGCAAGGGTTTCCCTAACACTATATTAAGAGTCTTATCTGTGTGACATGATTGATTTCAAAGTTGCAAGGAATGAAATGATAACAGGTAGTTTCTACCCGTTCCCTCACATATACATGTACCTCATTCAACACACCCACACCCAATATGCATAAGACCCCAGGACACGGATAAATGGCAAACTGGTGCACAAAGCAAAAAGACGATCAGAGAGCAGCTGGTGATATTTCCAGGCTTGCCCAGCTCACAAGCACTTTCTGAGGAAGTTGCTGGGGAAGCTTCTCTATGCCACCCCCAGGCCTGACCTCCAGCAAGTGGGGATCAGCAGCTACAGTGGAAAACTGTACAGATGTTCCTCAAAAAACTAAAAATAGAATTACCACATGATACAGTGATTCCACTCGTGGGTATATATCCAAAGAAAATGAAAACACCAATTCAAAAAGATGTATGCACTGCAATGTTCATAGCAACATTATTTACAATAGCCAAGACATGGAAGCAACCTAAATGTTCATCATTACATGAATGGATAAAGAGGATATGGTATATACACAATGGATTGTTACTCAGCTATAAAAAAAGAATGAAATTTTGCCATTTGAAACAACATGGATGGACCTGGCAGCTATTATTCTTAGTCAAATAAGTCAGAGAAAGACAAAATATTTTATATCTTCACCTATATGTGGAATCTAAAAAATAAATGAATGAATATAACAAAACAGAAGCAGATTTCTAGATAGAGGGTAAAACAGCGGTTACAGTGGGGAGGAAGGAAGAGGAGCAAGACAGTGGAAGGGGATTAAGGAGTACAAACTACCAGGTATAAAATAAATAAGATACAGCACAGGATGTAATGTACAGCACAGGGACTATAGCCCCAACTTTATAATAATTTTAAATGAAGTATAATCTATAAAAATATCAAATCACTATGTTGTACATCTGAAACTAATACAACATTGTAAGTCAACTATAGTTCAATTTTTAAAAAAATTTTTAGTTAAAATAAAAAGTTGATGATGGGGATGCTGACTGGCAGAAGACTGATAAAATAAAGGCCATTTTGAGGGCTCTTGCATTTCAAATGAGAAGTTTACATTGCAAACTATAGGCAATGAGGGGTGAATGGAGCAAATCTGAACTTTAGAAAGTGATTATGTTGGCACAATGGAGGCTAGAGTGAATGGGGAGGGGGGTCGAGGGGGAGGGGAGAGATGGGCTTCAGGGTAATTAGTCAGGAACTCTAATAAACGGACCGTTTCATGGCGTGTCTGCTGGAGTCACGGACAATGTCTCTCTGTTACCCTTTCCCGCCTTCTCCGTGTTATTTGTTCACAAAAGCAAGTGCCCTGCCAGCGCCCACCCTGGTTTAAAAATTCTCCCAAGGAGAAGCTCATCCATTTCACACAAGTTTGAGTCACTATGACCCAGAAATTACATAGACCATCAAACCAGCCTCTGCATTTACCCAATAAGAAGAAAGAGTCAACAACAATAAGCGCGGCCCAGTGAACAAAAAAACAAAAGATAACAAAACAGAGGCAGGCAATTAGTAATTTAAAAGGTGCTGTTTGGGGGGACTTCCCTGGCAGTCCAGCGGTTCAGGAGATTCCTGATCAGGGAACTAAGATCCCATATGCCTTGCGGCCAAAAAATAAAAAATAAATTTAAATAAATAAATAAGATGATGAAGATCCCACCTGCTGTGTGGCCAATAAATAAGTAAATGAAGAGATGAATGCAGATAGTTTCAAAAGGTCATATTACTAGAAACCTATGTTTATTAAACAAAATAAAATAAAAAGGGCTGTTTGGGGGACTTCGCTGTTGGTCCAGTGGCTAAGGCTCTGTGCCCTCAGTGCAGAGGGCCTGGGTTCCATCCCTGGTCAGGGAACTAGATCCCACATACTGCAACGAAGACTCTGGGTGCCACAACTAAGACTTGGGGCAGCCAAATAAATACTATTTTCAAGTGCTGTTTTATTTAGGTCCTCAAATTATGTGGAGGCAAACTCTTGTTCACTCTTGAGCTGTGTGATGTTGGGTCAGTGGTTTTTTTAACCTCTCTGGACCCTGGGGTTTCTCATCTGTAAAATGAAGGCTTTAAGGCTAGATAAATACTGAGCCCTCTTAATGACCACCTGATATCTCAGTTCTTCTATTACTGCCTTTCCAGACAACCCAGGTTCGTACTGGGAAGGAAAGGTAATCACTCAGACTGGCTCCTCTTCGTTCTGAAGCAGCTCTTCCATCTGGGCCCCAACTGGACTCATGGAAGCGAGCTGAGTGCCACTTATGCTTCATTCTCAGTGTTCTTCCTGGAGCCCCAGTACTGTCTACACATACACACTACAGCCTAATTCCTTTTTAAAAAATATTTATTGATTTGCCTGCACAAATAATATTTATTGAGTGATTTGGGTCTTAGGTGCAGTACACAGGGTCTTCCATGTCTAGTTGCAGCATGCGAACTCTTAGCTGTGGCATGTGATATCTAGCTCCCTGACCAGGGATCTAACCCAGGCCTCCTGCACTGGGAGCTCAGAGCCTTAGCCACTGGGCCACCAGAGAAGTCCCTACAGCCTAGGTCTTGAGGCCTTATCTTTACACAGAGCCTGAGCTCTAAAGTGAGAGAGACCACATGGCTTTAGGCACCTTGAGCTGCTAATATTTCTGCATGGAGGGAGCACAGACTGAGTCCAGGCCTGAGTCTCTGCTCCATCCCTTACTTGCTATGCCAACCTGGGCAAGTGATTTCAGTTTTCCTGCTAAAGATGGAAAAAATAATAGTATCTATCTCACAGGGTTATTTTGAGGATAAAGAAGAACAGAACCTGGCACATCATAAGTGCCATTTTAGTGTGGGCAATGAATAAGCAGAACGTGATAGGCAATTCATCAGTCTCAGTGATAACATGATAAATCAGCCTTTATCATCCACAAGTGGGTCGTGATCCCTGAGAGATCCAGACAAGTGACTAAGGCTGGTGGGTCTAAGCAGAAAGTGATGTTGCTGGGAAGAGCCCAAGACCCCTTGGTGCTCACCGGGCCATTCCCACATGGTGATACACAGAGGCATTCCCTCCCTACTCAGTTCAGGGAATCTATTTTGGCACTTCTTCAATACCCATAGGGCTCTCAACACAGATAAAAATGCACCGACCTTAGTAACCTAAACACAATGGAAATACCAAGAACAGATTTGGATGAGGCATGCCCAGTGACATCACATTTGTAAGACTGATTGGGAAAGTTAGAACACATTGAAATTTAGTGTAGGAAGCACCTGCCAGGAACAGCTTGTTCTTCCAGTTAGACAGACTTGGGGTCCCCACCTTTGCCCCACCAATAACCTTTCTTAAAAAAAAAAATAGACCTTTATAGCCAAAGCATTTTTACCTCATATTGAGACTAAAATCCAATTCATACAACCCTGGGCACCCAAAGAGAATCAGCCAGAGAATCCTACACAGCTGACGGGGGCAGGATTCCTGGAATCTGATCAATACAACACTCTGAGGATGCATTTATAGTATGTTTAGAAAGGGATTTGGTCACCTCAAGGCTCCCTGGTTTTATGAAGGAAAGAATCCATAAGCAATGCAGCACAGAAGTAGATTTTTGTTTTTGGATATTGCTTCAAATGTCCACAAACCAAGGACCCTGGCAGGGAGGTGATGGACAGGATGTGGGAGTGATGGTGGATGCTACTGGACAGGTGGTGGTTGGTTCCACAAGTTCTGTATGAAGAGCTTGAACTTTATCCTGCAAGCGGTATAGAGTCATGATCTGTATTTTGGACCAATCCATGTGGAGAGTGGATTTCAGAGAAGCAGGAAAAGGAACTATACTAAATGTTTATTATAACAGTACGGAAAAAGAGATATGAGAATCTGAACTTAGGAGGAAGTAAGGATTAAAAGACCAGGTAGATTTTTTTTTTTTTATGATCATTTAAGAAAGTATTTGTTGATTTGAAACATGAGCACTTTTAAATTTCAAGGGAGGGCTTCCCTGATGGTCTAGTGGTTAAGACTGCAGGCCAATCCAGGGGAATGAGTTCGATCCCTGGTCCTGGATGATTTCATTTGCCACGGGGCCACTAAGCCCGTGGTCCACAACTACTGAGCCCAGGAGCTGCAACTGCTGAAGCCTGTGGGCCCTAGAGCCCACGCTCCACAACAAGAGAAGGCCGAGCACCGCAACTGGAGCAAGCCTGCGCGCGGTGGTGGAGACCCCAGTGCAGCCAAAAATGAATACACAAGTAGTCAATTTTTTAAATTTCAAGGGAAAGTTGAAGGCAAGTTTTCAGTTTTTAAAATTGAAGAATAGTTGATTTACAGCACTGTGTTAATTTCTGGTGTACAGCAAAGTGATACAATTATACACACACACACACACACACATGTCTATGGGCTTCCCCAGTGGTTCAGCAGTAAAGAATCCACCTGCAATGCAAGAGCCGTGGGAGACACAAGTTTAATCCCTTGGTTGGAAAGATTGCCTGGAGTAGAGCATGGCAACCCACTCTGGTATTCCTGCCAGGAAAATCCCATGGACAGAGGAGCCAGTGGGCTACAGTCCACAGGGTCACAAACAGTCAGACACGACTGAAGCAACTGAGCATGCATGCATACACATGTCTATAAATTATTTTTTGTACTCTTTTCCATTATGGTTTATCACAGGATACTGAATATAGTTCCCTGTGCTCTACAGTAGGACCTTGTTGGTTATCCATCCTCTATATGCTAGCTTGCATCAAGAGCAGGTAGATTTGAGAATGACTTTAGGAAGTGGAATTGGCACGATGTAAAGATGAATCGCACGTGAGGTGGCAGAAGTTGGGAAGATAACCTCGTGGAGCTGAACAATGTTAGGTGACATATCAACATCTCACCTCCGTTTTTACACTGATGTAGTCAGGTCAGGTGGAGAAGGCAATGGCACCCCACTTCAGTACTCTTGCCTGGAAAATCCCATGGACGGAGGAGCCTGGTGGGCTTCAGTCCATGGGGTCACGAAGAGTCGGACACTTACTGAGCGACTTCACTTTCACTTTTCACTTTCATGCATTGGAGAAGGAAATGGCAACCCACTCCAGTGTTCTTGCCTGGAGAATCCCAGGGACAGCGGAGCCTGGTGGGCTGCCATCTATGGGGTCGCACAGAGTTGGACACGACTGAAGCGACTTAGCAGCCTCAGCAGCAGTCAGGTCAGGACGACCACAGATAGACCCAGCTCTTTCCAAAACAACTCCGCTGTTCTAGCAGCTTCCTGTTGGTACGTTTTATTTCAGCGTCAGTAACCAGCATTACACATTCTAGGAAAAGGGGGAAAATTCAACATTCTGCCAAGGCACTCGTTTTTTTTTAATAAAGTTAGGATTAGCTCTAGGCACCTCACATGGCATTAATTTTGTATTACATGCAATCTGATTGATTACGGTGTACCAAATTATGAATAGCTGCCAAGAAGTCTCATGACCATTTATCAAAAAAGAAGCTGTAGGTATGAGTTATAAAAAAAAGGATGTGGCAGAAAAACTGGAGTTCAACTAAAAATGTATTAGTCATGTAGGTCCTTTTACAGTTCTAAGATTCCTGTGCCTAGTGATGTGTCCAGTTTGCCTTGAGTGTGATTTCTAGAGCTCTGTGTAAACTCTTTGGTTTAACCCCACATCATAACAAAATGCAATAAGTCCCCTGCCTACGAACCTTCAAGTTGTGCACTTCCAAAGATGCGAACTTGCATTCCATCAACATCAGGCATGAGTGAAATTGCAGCTTGCCCTCTGTCTCCTATTGCTGGCAATAATTCAGCTCTACCCTCTCCTGCCTCCTCTCCCTTCTATCAGTGACCCTTCTTGCCTGTTCACTCGATGCCAGTCCCTATATGTATCATAATACTACTGTACTTTTCAAGGTACTATACTGTAGGGATTAAAAATGCTTTCTTTACTTTGTGTGTTTGTTTTTTATGTATTATTTGTCTGAAAAGTATTATAAACCTATGAAAGCACAGTCCTATATAGTCGAATGTGTTAGTTGGGTACCCGGGCTAAGTTGGACTTACAAACAAATTGGACTTATGCACTCACTCTCAGAATGGAAGTCCTTTATATGTAGGGGACTTACTGTATGTCAGCTGTTATGTCCAGTACCGAGCACAGTGCCTGACCTATCGTAGGCATTCCGGAAATGTTTATCAAATGAATGAATGAAAGTAAAAGGCAACCGTGGGCAGATTCAATCCTCAGGGCCTGAAACCTGGCCCGGGAGTGTCTGGCCCATGAAGTCAGAAGAGGACACAGCAGAGAAGCACAGCCGTCTACACCTCTTCCCTGGATCCAAGCACGTCTCAGGCTGGCTTTGGGGTTTAGGATCTGCCTGGACCTGCATCTTCTCGAATCTTCCTTAATTATGTCACGCACTACAGAGACAGAGCATTTAGTCCAAGGGCACCAGAGAGTGCAAGGAGCAGGAATTTAGCAGGCATTTGGCCACCAGAGGGCAAGAGAGTCAAAAGCCTGCTCCTGCCCATCAGTGTTGCCCTTGGCAGGGTGGAAACTTCCACGCTTCCCTAGCAGCATTCTCTGCATTTCTTTTTACTAATCGTCCCCAATACTTGGTACAGCAGGAATTCTAGTATGATTTAACCCCCGAGCTATTTACAATATCTACCTTGGGCAATGCTTTCCTTTTTTGCTAATAACCATTTAAAAATGAAACCAGGACACAATCAGGAACATTTTCCAAGGTTGACCAAGCAGGGCTGGTAAGGCCGCTCCTTTGGGCAGCTTCCTGTGCAAATTGCCTGGAAACTTTGAGGCTGGGCATACTCCTGAGAGCGGCTAGGAGGTGTGCCCAGAGGCAGGTAGGTCAGGTCGGGGTGCCAGGTAAAATACAGGGTGCTCAGTCCAATCTGAGTTTCAAATAAGCAATGAATATTTATATACTGGCCATATTGTGAGGCATGTGGAATCTCAGCTCCCTAACCAGGGACTGACCCTGTGCACTCTGCAGTGGGAGTGCAGAGTCGTAACCACTGGACCAGAGAAATCCCAATAAATAGTCTAAAATGTAAATCTGCCCCAGTGTGGGGGTCAACCTATTATTTTTATTGAATCCAGCCACCCTTCCTGTATGGAGTGCAAGGGTGCTAATTCTTCCTGCACTCACCAGGTGCCTCGCTCATCTGCCTTAGCTCACGCCACCTCCTCTGTCCGGGCTACTCAGCCCGCTTCACCACCCAGATTACGCTCCTTATTCAAGGTCCGGCTTGAATGTTACCTTCTGCTTCCTTTTCAGTGCTCTTAGGGCCCCGCATCCCTGAGTGGTGATGTGGTTTATCACGCCTGCCTAGCACTTCAGGTTGGTTGTTGTGTGTGCCATGGGATCAGTGATGCTCAGTGGGGGCCGGAAGGGAGGGGACAACTTTGGTCATTCTGTAGGTTCCTATATATGGGAGAAAAGCAAGGATAGAAACTGCTGTACTAGCTTCCCAGCCCCTCAGGTTCCCTCCCGGGCCTCCCTCTGGTCCGCAGCTCTTCTCTGTGTTCTCCAGGTCTAGAACACTGACCAGCTAGTCAAAGAAACTCAACATAATTACATATTCCTAAAATAATATAATCAACAAAGCCCTAGTTCTTTGCTGTTAAGGAAAAAAATCTCCCATGGCTCCCTTTCAGGCCCATTTTATTTCTCAGCGGCCTCTCCTCCTCACTTCCTCACCCACCTTGGTACTATCAGATTTTCTAGCATCCCTACTTCCCTGGGAGCACTTTCAGTCATCCCTTTACTGATTCTCCTGCCCTCTGGCTTCTCCTTCCTCCTCGGTTTTTAGCCACCTTTCTGTTGGTGGATGCCCTAGAGAAAAACTCTTGTCTCCACCCCCACCGCTGATACCCAGAGAGCCTTCAGGACGGGGGGGGGGGAGGCACACAGAGCCTGGTGCTCCTGGTGCAGAGACAGGGGCGGCTGGCAGGCTCAGAGCCATCATGCAAGGACTTGGGTTTCAGTCTAAACAAGGATACATGCTCCTGGGCCATCTGCCTAACATTTCGTTCAGGCAGGGTCTGGAGACAGCAGGTCTCTGAAATGGTAAGACGAGGAGGGCTTAATGAAGCCATTGAGGTATTTCCACAGGGGTGGGAGGGGCTCAACACAGGCCCCCAAGGGAGGCCACAGTCGGCACTGGGACCTGACCTTTTCTGGGCCCAAAAAAGCAAGAGGAGGGAGCACCGGGAACAACCTGGAGAGAGTGCTCCAGGCGGGGGTGGGGGTGGGGTGCCGCCTGGCAAGGTGCGTAGGCCCCAGAGGGTGACCCTGCAGGGAGGGGTGGGCCCGCCTCATTCTCCTTGATCTCCGGTTTTTATTAAGTGATTGTTGAAATTGAATGAAATAACACATTCACCAATCTGGGAGTAGAAACAGCATGAAGAGTGAAGACAGTGTGGTCCAGAAAGGTCCAAGGATCAGCCCTTGCTTCTGCTCTGGTCTCCTGACACTCACCCGGTCTCCCTCTGGCCTCTCAGTGGAGTAAGAAAGGTCATGAGATCTGGGGAAATGGTATGATGCCCACACTGCCCTGGGCCCTGAGGACTGTGGAGGGATGAGGAGGGAGGAGAGAACAAGTGTGGCCGCAGTGAACGCTACAGACCCCTGCATCAGGAAGAGAGCAGAGGGTGAAAACAAAGGCCAGGACTGGTGGGGAATGTCTCCTGGAAAGGATGGAAAGTTCTTTATAGTCTCCTTGGAGATTTTTCATTTTAATTTTTTTGGCTGCATGCATGTGGGTGACTAAGGATGGAACCCGTACCCCATGCATTGGAAGTTCAGAGTCTTAACCACTGGGCCACCAGGGAAGTCCTCTCCTTGGAGGTTTTTAATGAAAACAAACATTAAAAGACACAGCACTCCTTCTTTGATGCCTTCAGAAGCATTTGTTCAGGTCAACTATATAATGACACAGGCTAAAAGTGAAGGGTCCACAGTTGAACTGTCATTGCTCATGACCAAGGATATGTTGGCAGGGAGGCATGTCTCCCACTCCCTGACTTTCCAGAAGGCAGGATTTCCCCCCAACCATCTCCTCAGCTCCTCACTCTTTCCCAGAGAGGAACGGGGCTTGCCTAGTCTAACACTGTCTCTCAGTGGGCCCCCATGTTGGAAGGGCTGAGATGGTCCACATGTGTCTGAAACTGGGGGGAATGCTGGCCTCATTCTGGGCTGCAGCCCACTGTGGCCCTAACCCTAGGCTGTATTTTAGCATCCATTTTGTTAATGAACCAAGCTAATATTTTAGTCTCAGTTTGTCTTACTCTTTCATTTGCCTCTTAATTTGTTCAGAACTTCAGTAAGCATCTGCCTACAATGCAGGAGACCTGGGTTCAATCCCTGGGTCGGGAAGATCCCCTGGAGAAGGAAATGGCAACCCACTCCAGTACTCTTGCCTGGAAAATCCCATGGACGGAGGAGCCTCGTAGGCTACAGTCCATGGGGTCACAAAGAGTCAGACGCGACTGAGTGACGACACATACATACATACATCAGTAAGGAGAGTGGGGCCTTTAAAAAAAATGACAAACTATCCCTTAGTATGTGTTAGTCATTATTCTAAACTCTTTAAATGTGTTTTCAAATGTAATCCTCACTACAGTCCTAGGAAGAAGGTATTATTATTATAACAAGACATTCACTGGCTCCACAAAGCTCACACCCTTAGGAAGAGGAGGAACTGGGATTCAAATTCACATAAGCTGTAGAGCACAGAAAGCCCCTCCAGGCGATGCTGCCTCTGCTAGGATTCCTTTTGTGGTATAATCCTTTTTCTTCTTCTTCTTCTTTTTTTTTGGTGGGGCCAGAAGGCTTGTGGGATCTTAGTTCCCCGAGAAGGGATGGAACCTGTGCCCCGAAGCGTGGAGTCCTAACCACTGGATTGCCATGGAATTCTCTTTTTTTTTTTTTTTCTAACCAAGTTTAAAAATTCTCTTTAAAACAACAAAGCAAAGTACATGTACGTGACTGTTCTTTCTACAACGAAAACACAGAAGAGGGAAAAATTGGAGACAAAACAAATGCCCTTCTTTGAGAGCTGAGATCTACTCTCATACTTCAAATGTTAAGGCTCAAACCTTTTTTCTCATCTACTGTTGACATAGACAGAGCTATCTAGATTAGCAGCACACTTATTTCCTCAAGGAGAGCCAATTTAAGCCCTCATTCTTGGTCAGGTGAGATGGCAGAGATTTAGTGAATTCTCCCCTGTAGCGAAAGGAGGGCAAGTATGACGTGACCTGACAGCCAAGAAGATGAGGAAGAAGTTTCTCACGCTGCATTTATCACTCAGAAGGACAGATGGCAAGCTGTATGACAGCCAGGACCCTCCTGGCTCAGCATTTCAATCCTGGAGGGACACTGCCAAGGAGCTATTTAAACTGGTCACTGGCATAAATTCTTTTCTTTTTTTTTGGCAGTGCCGCACAGCATGTGTTATCTTAGTTCCCTGACCAGGGATCAAACCCGTGCCTCTTGCAGTGGAGGCATGGAGTCTTAACCATCGGCCAGCCAGGGAAGTCCCATAAAATCTTGAATCAGACGTCTATTGCTTTGCAGCCAATATTCCTTCCAGATTGAAATGGAGCAGGACCCTGAAGGGCCCTTCAGGTACCAAAGTCCATCCGTATCCCCATTTCTAGTTTGTAGAAAAAGGCTTTAGTTTCCTAGGCCCTCCCTGAGTTCCAAAGAGCAGCTGTAGGCAGTAACTAATTAGGGAGGTGAGGCAGTGCAGAAACAAAGGAAAAGCAGTTTAAACGAGAAAAGTAATGACAACAGTTCGGTGATAAAACACAGTTCTAGTTTCTCCTCATTCCTCACAAGCTGGAATCAGGATTGACAGGAGAAATATCAATAACCTAAGATACGCAGATGATGTCACTCTAATGGCAGAAAGTGAAGAGGAACTAAAGAGTCTCAATGAGGGTGAAAGAGGAGAGTGAAAAAGCTGGCCTAAAACTCAACGTTCAAAAAACTAAGATCGTGGCATCTGGTCCCATCACTTCATGGCAAGCAGAAGGGGAAAAAGTAGAAGCAGTGACAGATTTTCTTTTCCTGGGCTCCAAAATCACTGCAGACGGTGGTGACTGCAGCCATGAAGTTAGGAGACGCTTGCTCCTTGGAAGGAAAGCTATCACAAATCTAAACAATGTATTAAAAAGCAAAAACATCACTTTGCCACCAAAGGTCCATATGGCCAATGCTATGGTTTTTCCAGTAGTCATGTACAGATGTGAGAATTGGACCATAAAGGCTGAATGCTGAAGAATTGATCCTTTCGAATTGTGATGCTAAAGAAGACTCTTGAGAGCCTCTTGGACAGTAAGGAAATCAAACCAGTCAATCCTAAAGGAAATAAACCCTGAATATTCATTGGAATTACTGATGCTGAAGCTGAAGCTCCAATACTTTGGCCACTTGATGCAAAGAGCTGACTCATTGGAAAAGACCCTGATGCTGGGAAGGATCGAAGGCAAAAGGAGAAGAGGGCAACAGAGGATGAGATGGTTAGATAACATCACCAACTTAATGGAGGTGAATTTGAGCAAACTCAAGGAGATAGTGAAGGGCAGGAAAGCCTGGCATGCTGCAGTCCATGGGGTCACAAAGAGTCAGACACAACTTAGTGACTGAACAACAACAAGTTCCTCCTCGAGGGATAAACATAACAATCTAAATGATGTCTTTGAGTCGTTCTGTAGGAACTAGAGACTCCCCACCCACCCCTCAAGGTTTAGGATGGTGACTACAGCTGAGCACAAACACTTGTACTCAAGACTAGTTAACACAGAAGGCTTATAATTAAGATTCCTGAAAATTCACTCCGTGCCACTATGGAGAACAATATGGAGGCTCCTTAAAAACCTAAAAATGGAGCTACCGTATGACCCTGCAATCCTATTCCTGGACATGTATCTGGAGAAAAAACATGATCCAAAAGGATCCATGAACCCCAATATACTGTAGCACTATTTAACAACAGCTAAGACGTGGGAGCAACCTAAATGACCACAGACAGAGGAATGGATGAAAAAGATGCAGTACATATACAGAAAGGAATATTACTCAGTCATTAAAAAGGATGAAGTAGTGACATTTGCAGGGACATGGTTGGACCTAGAGAGTGTCATACTGAGTGAAGTAAGTCAGAGAAAAAGAAATACCGTATGACATCCTTTATATATGGAATCTTAAAAGAAGGACAGAAATGAAAGTGAAGTTGCTCAGTCGTGTCCTGCTCTCTGGGACCTCATGGACTGTAGCCTGTCGGGCTCCTCCATCCGTGGAATTTTCCAAGCAAGGATACTGGAGTGGGTTGCCATTTCCTTCTCCAGGAGATCTTCCCAACCGAGGGATCAAACCCGGGTCTCCAGCACTGCAGGCAGATGCTTTACTGTCTGAGCCACCAGGGAAGCCCTGATGATACAAATGAACTTACCTACAAAACAGAAAGAGATTCAGAGACTTAGAACACAAAATCATGGTTGCCAGAGGGAAGGGATAATTACGGACTTTTGGAAGATCATGTACACATTGCTATATTTTAAATGGATAACCAACAAGGACATATTGTATCACACATGGAACTCTGCTCAATGTTATGTACCAGCCTGGATTGGAGGAGTATTTAGGGGAGAATGAATACAGATATACATATGGCTGAGTCCCTTTACTGTTCACCTGAAACACTGTTAATCAGTTATACCCCAATACAAAATAAAAAGTTTAAAGTTTGGGGGAAAATGCAGGTCTTGAAATCATATTAAACAGAGTAAAACTGTGCTAGGAAAAAAACAGTAGGGCAAGGTTGTTGGATAACTTTTTAAGAAGACTGCATGACAAAAACATGCTTATGGTCCTTTCCTTAGCATGAAATCACCTATTCACTTAAGTGATACAGATTATATAGTGTTTTCTTATAGATTCTATCCATATGGTAGCTAACTAGAGAGACTTTCCTGGAGTAGATGCCAAAAGATGGGAAGATGTTAAAAAACATAACTAATCGGCAGCCTGCCTAGCCTTAAATATGATACTTTCAGTGGCTCTTCTAACTTTGGAATTCCTAGATATCTCTGGGCTTTCCCAGGACATATGGGGGGATAGGGAAATCTGTGGGTAGGAGAAACTTTGGGGCTTCTTATGGCTGTCAGCCAGGGCAGTCCTGCCATGGGAAGGCTCTGAAGGTAACTTCTAAAGCCTTGAGTCCAGAGCTGCTCACCACTCTACAGTGACTAGGTGGCTCAGAATCCTGTGCATGCCCACCTGTTCTGGAAAATTCTGGCTTTGGAAGAAAAAGATGAGGGACTTCCCTGGTGATCCAGTAGTTAAGAATCTGCCTTCCAAAGCAGGGGACAGGTTCCTGGTCAGGGAACTGAGATCCCGCATGCCAAGTGCCCCAACTAGAGAGAAGCCTGAGTGCAACAATGAAAGATCCCAAATGGGGCAACGAAGATCCTGTATGCCACAACTAAAGACTCGATGCAGCCGAATGCTGCTGCTGCTAAGGCGCTTCAGACGTGTCCGACTCTGTGCGACCCCATAGACAGCACCACCAGGCTCCCCCGTCCCTGGGATTCTCCAGGCAAGAACACTGGACTGGGTTGCCATTTCCTGCTCCAATGCATGAAAGTGAAAAGTGAAAGTGAAGTCGCTCAGTCATGTCCGATTCTTAGCGACCCCATGGACTGCAGCCCACCAGGCTCCTCCGTCCATGGGATGTTCCAGGCAAGAGTACTGGAGTGGGGTGCCATTGCCTTCTCTGACACAGCCAAGTGAATAAAGATTAAAAAAGAGAAGAAGAAGAAAAAGATGAGAAATGGCTGCAGCATGTGACCTTCCTCTACCAAGCAAAACCTTCCTCTGCTATTTTACTATTGCTGGGTAAGACTGTATATGCATGTGTGTATGGGGGAAGGGTGGGGGTGCAAGATTACTTTAAATTATTATATCCATAGTGGGAATGTTGAAGTTTTACACCAAGACAATTAATTATTGTCCAGAGCTGCTTCCTAGTCTCTGGGTCACATTATAAAAATATTTCTAGACAAAATATTTTGAGCTCATCCTATGATCTCTCTACCCCTTCAGCCAACTACTTAGTAATAAAAAAATTTGCATTTTAAAGATAGAGTATTTTGTCTCATGATTTATGTTAATGTTTTCATCAGTCAGTCAGCCAGTCAGTTCAGTCGCTCAGTCGTGTCCAACTTTTTGCGACCCCATGAATTGCAGCACGCCAGGCCTCCCTGTCCACCACCAACTCACGTTCATAGGTGGCATTATTTATCCCTTTCAACAACGTGATGCGGTAGGTACCATCCCCATATTACAGATGAGGAAAATGAAGCCTTGAACAGGTCAAGTAAGAAGCCCACAGACACACAGCCACCAGGGGTGATGTCAGGGTTTGCAATCAGGCATTCTGACTGCAGAGCCCAGGTTCTCAAACAGTCCATGGTACTTCTTTGCTGAGGCTCAAGACAGTGTCTCATCTCCTGGAAGCTGGAAGGAACCACCAGAAAACACCTACTTAAATAGCTGACTCCTGATGATCAAAGTATAAACACATGTTATAAAAGAATTGGTTCTTTAAAGCCTCATCTCTGTCTTTTCTTCAAGACAAAGGACAATTGCATTTTAGTTAGAAAAGTACCATGAAACATCCAGAACATACACCAGCAGCTGCCGAACTGAGTGAAGAAATCTTGCAACTTCAATGCCAATCAATTCCAGAAACAATTACTGACTGCTAAATCTGCACCTGGTCCTGTGTCAGAGGCCAGAGACTCAAAGATGCAAATGAAGGACCCTTTAAAACATGTTATTTATTCATGACTACGATCCTCACACCCATGAGGATCCCCCCCATGGCATCTTAGAAAGTTTCTGAAGCCTCATTATTATTATTATGGCGTATCTCTTGGAGGCTTCAATTTTACTCCAAGATTAGAGGTGGGTGGGGGAATAGCAAAGTAATTTAAAACACTTCAAACAAACTTTAAAAACAAACGCAGATATCATGGAGTTGAATAAAAATATTGCTTTATTTTTAAGACAAAACAATGGACTTCGACGAAATTGCATGCACGAGGTCACCCCTTCCCCAGCGCCCCCATCAGGGTTACACCCTTGAATTCCCAAGGGCACTTTTTCTGGTTTCTCTGCTGATAGGGGTTCCTTCATAATTGGGTAGAAACAGTTAAAAAGTAAGAATGTATTAATTAGAGAAGGGACAGCTAAAAGGCAAAGAACTTATTAAATAGTGAAGGGAGACAGACACACAGAAACAATGATATATTCTAGAAGCTGAGGACCTTCCAGAATGAGAAAGGAAATAGATGACCTGGCGGGAGGGAACTATGAGGGGATTAATTATGATGAGTTCAGTCAGCTACAAAAAGTTATGTGAGCAAATATAAAAGAGAAAAGAACGTGAGAAAGAGGCTTAGTGAGCCCACACTGTGTGGCCAGGGAGGAAGTTCAGGATAGGAAAAACTAAGTGAAAACTTGGATCCATAATCAAGTTTTCAGAAACTGTTTATGAACAGTTCCTAAAGACAGCAGGCTGACAGATCAGGGTTGTGAGAAAAATTTCCAAGGCACATAAATAAAGCTGTCCTAGAACTGAGACACGGGCTTCCTGCAGTCCAGGAGCTGGACACGACCTAGCGACTGAACAACAGCAGAACTGAGACAGTGCTGGAGGAAAGAAACCGGAGGAGGTTACGGCGCTAGAAACATCATCTGAGTGCAGTGTGGAGTTGAGAAAATGGAGTAAAATGAGCTGGGGAAACAAGAATGAAAAGTGGTTAGATAAAAAAATGATAGCTGAGGAAACCCAAAGAGATCCAGCTTGTGTATAATAGGTGTCTCTGGAGAAGACCGAGGACAAGAAAAAGGTGTAATTATGTCCAGAGATCATTCAAAAAGCTTTTCTGAAATAAGTCGTGAATGTGCAGATTGAAATGCAGGCTAAGAAAAAAATGGATGCAGATCAAATAGATCCTGAAGGAAAAGTCAACTCTGGAAGGCAGATGGCGACAGCACAAAGGCTTCAGAGGTGTCAAGTGCAACTTGAGAATTTTCCACTCAGTGTTGTCATTCAAGTACAAAGGCAAAGGATTTTCAATTTCAAGAAGTCAGGAAAATAACTTCTGTAAGCCTTTTTGAAGAAATACTGGAACACCAGACCAAGAGAGGATTGAAAAAACTGGAGTCAAAGAGCTGCCTTGAGGACAGAGTCCATCTGGTACTAAAAAGCATAATTTTGGAATGCGAATTTTGTGAACAATGGCCATTGAAAATAACAATATTGCTAACATGTCCTGGGAAGTGGAGGGGAGAGAGACTAGAACTTAAGAGTACATATTAAGAGAAGTTGATTTTTTTTGTTTTTGTTTTGTTAAGTTGATTTTTTTGTTTTTTACATTAAAGATCAAAAGACATTTCTTAAAGATGGTACTGCTAACTGCTAAGTCACACCAGTCATGTCCGACTCTGTGCAACCCCATAGACGGCAGCCCACCAGGCTCCCCCATCCCTGGGATTCTCCAGGCAAGAACACTGGAGTGGGCTGCCATTTCCTTCTCCAGTGCATGAAAATGAAAAGTGAAAGTAAAGTCACTCGGTCGTGTCCGACTCTTTGTGACCCCATGGACTGCAGCCTACCAGGCTCCTCCGTCCATGGGATTTTCCAGGCAAGAGTACTGGAGTGGGGTGCCATTGCAAGTCAGGTAATAGATGTATGGATTAGCATTCTTATTTTTCTAAATAATCATGTGCATCACATAATTATCACTACTTTCTGATGGTTAGAGTACTTAAGGATCCAGTCTCTTAGCAGTTTGGCAGTTTATAATATGATATTGTGGACTATAATTACTATCTGTGCATTAGATCTCCAAGACTTATTCTTCCAGTTGTAAGTCTTTACCTTTAACAACATCTCCCAATTTCCTCCATCCCAGACTCTGGCACCCACCATTCCACTCTGTTTCTATGAGTTTGGCTTTTCTAGGTTCCACATACCAGTGAGATCATACAGGATTTGCCTTTCTCTGTCTAGTTCATTCCCCTTAGCATAATGCCCTCCAGACCCAACCATGTAATTGCAGATGGCAGGATTCCTTTCCTTGTCATGGCTGAATAATATTGCTACAGGTTATTTTCTAAGATAAATTAAAAATAATAAAATAACCATCACAAGGAAGAGCTTTAGGACTTCCAAGGTGAATGTTAAAAAGAATGTCTTGGAGGAGAATCTAATGAAAATTTACCAACTAAAGAGAACTGAGTAGTGTCATGGTACATGCACTTGAAGTAACTTTTTACTTCAGTGGAATTCCTTATACTATAGGGTTAACATACGGCGTATCTTTTGGGGGGCATCAACATTATTCAAAATTGTGGTCTTACCTGAAGTTTTATGGGCTCAGAGAACAAGGGTAAAGACTTTTACATCAGTGACAATCATGGAAATGGTGATGCCCAGGAGTCCCTTCTACATATTTATTTTTTTAAAGATTTTTTTTGATGTGGACCATTTTGAAAGTCTTGATCAAATTTGTTACATTATCACTTCTGTTTATATTTTGGCTTTTTGGCATGTGGGAATCTTAGCTCCCCAACCACGAATTGAACCCGTAACCCTTGCACTGGAAGAAGTCTTAACCAATGGACCACCAGGGATGTCCCATGTCCCCTTTTAGATCATAGATAAATGGAGACCAGAGGCTGGAAGGGGAACCTCTTCTTGAAGCTCTCTTGTTTCATTTTAGGTCAGTTTCAAATATGCACACAGAAATGCCTATTTTATAAAGGGTACACATGGATGGCATCACAGACTCAATGGACACGGGCTTGGATGGACTCCGGGATTTGGTGATGGACAGGGAGGCCTGGCGTGCTGCGGTTCATGGGGTTGCAGAGAGTCAGACATGACTGAGCGACTGAACTGAACTGAATGAGAGAAGTACTTTTTTCTCTGAGTTAACATACTTTTTACCCCTCTATGAACCAAGAGCAGGCTGCACCAGCACATCTGGGATTTCCTTCTTATTTAAATAACTGTCTGTGGGGTTGGGGGTCCCAAATAGAAATGAGGCTAATTAGGAAAAAGTACAATGTTTCATTGCTCCTGGCTCTGAGTCTAATACTCCCAGCTATGTGGCCAATTTTTCTGTTTCCATCAAACCTACTCTTCTGGCCAGTGACCTCCCAATTAGCTGGAAACCTTTCCCTGATGGCAGTCAGGATATTGAATGTTTCTGGAAGCCAGGAAGGAGCACTGGTTCCATACGAGGCCTCCATGACAGAGAACTAGCAGACTGTGTCCTTGGAAGGTGCTTAGTCAGTGTGGGTGACAGTCTGAATATACTATACAAATGGGAGCTTATTTGCATTAGAAAAAAGATCTGGGCTTTCATAAACAGCTCTTCATGAAAAGGATTTTGCTAGGTATACTAAAAAAAAAAAAAAAAAAAGGAAGATAGCATCTAAAACCACATCTGTTATAACAGCTGTGCCTAAAAGCAGATTAAGGTACAACTGCCACATAAAAAGTGAAAAAGGGAAATATCTTCCCATTTTACTCTGATGGAATTTAAAACTCCTCCCATTTATTACCGAGTCATTCCACCGGAATTCATCAGCACATTTCAAGTCCCACAAATGAAAAACCACTCTGTTATAAACCAAACATAAATGTTCCACCTACCGTCGAATGCCTCCGAGTTCTAAAATCAACAGACACCCCGTGCAGCCCTGGGTCTCCACTCACTGTCCTCTGTTTCAAACGAAAGAGTTTGTCGTTAAACATAAACACTAGAACAAGTAAGGGGCAGCTGTCCCAGCAGACACCACCCTGGTCAGGGTGGCTGTCATTTAGAAGGGAGTGATCGTCCTTGGAGAGGGCCCAGAGGAGACATGTTGTTATAAAGATGGTGAACGATGTAGAAACTGAGCCTTGTAAGAAATGCATTTGAGGGAATTGGAGCTATTTTGTTTGCAGAGAAGGCTGGTGGAGACACCGTAGTTGTCTTAACACATTTGAAAGGTTGTCACGGGGAATATAGAATAGATTTCTTCTGTGTTGCTGCGAGGTGCAGAACCACTGTCAGCAAGTGAGTTCATTTTGAATCATTAGAGGAAAGATATTCTGTCTAATTGGATTTAGTAACAAAGTCGGTTGATTCCTAAAATAGAGGGGGAGCTCCCTGTCGCTAAGAATAACCAAATAGAGGCGAGATGAGAATGGCACAGGAATTGTGTGGGGACATTTCTCATCCAGGAATGCAGAACCAACCAAATGACCTATTTTTACATGCATAGTTTAAAGCTTTTCGTGTAATTTTTGAAACTGAGAGAATAATGATCTGAGGGTAATTATTTTTAAGACACAGAGAGTAATTTAGCCCCATTGCTTCTTTATTCCATATTCTCTTTGTGAAGATAAATGAGAACAGATGATGAACAGAAAAAGGGAAGGAAAGTCAGAGTGTAAAAGGAGAATCCACAGCCTTCCATTGTCCTCTCTTAGGCTATATGTGAATACTCATCAAATGTAAAGTACTGCACACTAAAGGACACGGCCATTAAAGACCAACTCATTCTTGCAAATAGTCTCTTAACATCTGTCACTGGACCTGAATTTTCTCCAGCAGAACCATGATGTTGGTACAAAGTGACAGAGTCCTTGTTTTTATTTGTTCTCTTCATGGAAGTTCTATCATATCTTCCAGTATATTTGAGCTCATCTGTAACTGGTTAATATGTCAAGTTAAGAAAAATATAGGTTTTATTTACAGGTTAACTTGAAAGAACACGCCCACCTTTATTAAGCGTGTCCTCCATCAAAGGAACAAACAAATATAGCCAAAGAGTCCTACTGACTCCAAACCACTTCTTAAATGAAACAAAATTAAAATGAACAAAGCCATCATAATCTCCTTAGAGAAATGAGTCACTTTTGAAGATGAATTGAAAAAATATAGAACTCAGCTGAACACCAAATACCAAGTAAGAAAAAAGACACAAAGAAACCCCTTTGATGCAAAAACATACTTATGGTCTTCTAACCGGATCCCCGTTGGTGCTAATTATTTCCACCATTCTCTCAAAGCCCATTTAAATTCCACTTCTTCCATAAGAACTATGAAAAAGTACATGATGGGGGTCACCTGATTATTTCAGAGGTATTTCAAAATCTGTATACCTGCAACTGAACTTGGTAATTGTACCCTCATGCCCTTCCGTCTCTCAGTGTTACATGACTTCAACTACTGTTACCAAAACAAAAATGAAAGACATCCCTTATAGTTCCCTTTCTTTCACCCCATTAACCCCAAAATACTATGAATAAGCAAATCCCACCTTATCCATCTCCTAAGTAGCATTTGAATACACCCTACCACTACCACCCTGGACAAACCCATCATCTTTTCTGTCTTGCTGCTGCTGCTGCTAAGTCACCTCAGTCGTGTCCGACTCTGTGCGACCCCAGAGACGGCAGCCCACCAGGCTCCCCCCGTCCCTGGGATTCTCCAGGCAAGAACACTGGAGTGGGTTGCCATTTCCTTCTCCAATGCATGAAAGTGAAAAGTGAAAGTGAAGTCGCTCAGTCGTGTCTGACTCTTAGCGACCCTATACTGTAGCCCACCAGGCTCCTCGGTCCATGGGATTTTCCAGGCACCACCCTGGACAAACCCATCATCTTCCCTGTCTTAGACATTTGCAAAACTTTCCCACTGAGCCCCTGCAGATACGCTCTTGCTCCATCCAGACTCCAAATGATCTGAAAGACAAAACTGATCCCTGACTGCTTCCAGCCGCCCTTGGGATAAGTTCCAAAGTGCTCAGCCTCAAGGTCTCGCACGATCTGGCCACTTGGTCTGTCTCCAGCTGTTCCTCCTGTCACTCTCGCTTTCCTGCCTGAGGCCACAAGTCATGATGCTCCCTGCCCCTCCAAAGAGGAACTAATCTCGGAGCTTTCGCTGTGCTTTCCTCCTGCCCCTCTCCTGCTTCCACCCTCTGCAAGCCAGATCCTGCTCCTCCTTCAGATCTCACTCTACATCCTCAGTAAGTAGTCCTTGCCCCCTGCCCCTGCCAGATCAGGTCCCCTCTTAGGTATTCCCACAACTCTTTACATCTCCCCTTTATAACTCACATCATATGGTTAAGTCTCTGTTCACTGTCTGTTTCTCAAACTAGGTTAGAAATTCCAACTTGCTCAGTTGCTCAGTCATGTCCGACTCTTTGTGACTCCACGGTCTGTAGCCCACCAGCTCCTCTGTCCATAGGCTTTCCATGGAGTGGGTTTCCATTTCCTCCTCCCGGGGATCTTTCCGACACAGGACTGAACCCACGTCTTCTGCACTGGCAGGTGGGTTCTTTACCACTGTTATCTCCTAAGAAACCCGTATCCCAGGTACCTAGCATCTAATTTCTTCTTAAATAGTGGTTGAATGCATATATGAATAAGTGATGTGCTGTCTAGGTTAGTGATTCATAACCTTCCCTGTGCAGAAAAATTGCCAGGAAGCGAATTGGCTGATCCATGATCAGTCCCCAAATATACCTTTTCAACAGTGACTCAGGGGACTTTGATGCAGGCTGTCCTTGGCTCACAGCTTTGGAAAGCAATACTCCAAGATACAGAGAGCAAGGGGAAAAAAGCAGAGTTGATATTAAAGAGACACAAGGGAGCAAAATGTGAGCAGTCTAATAACAAGAGACAATTTATGTAACTGTTCAAACAACCACTGAAAATCTGAAGGACTAGATGACAGACTATCAGATGAATTCCTCAGATAACGGAGCCCCAAATAGCTAGACAACGCTAGTAGAGGACTTCCCTGGTATTTCAGTGGCTAAGAATCCGCACTCCCTGTGCAGGGGACCTGGGTTCAATCCCTGGTCAGGGCACTAGATCCTACATGCCACAACTAAGAGTCTGAATGCCGCAACTAAGACTTAGCACAGAAAGAAAAAGACTCCAATGCCACCTATGTGCATTGGACAAATTATCTAATAAATAAATAAATAAATAAAAATGACAGGAAGAAACTCCTCCAAAGTAACACCTGACTTATAATTTAAATAAAGGGGTAAATTTAGGATAGTTAAAAGGAAATACTCTTTTAAAAAAAAAATGCCACATTTATCCCAAAACACCAAAAGACTTCTTCATAAGGTAGCCTTTATGTATGTTATAAAAACATAGAACAAAAATATCAAGTCTAAAGGAAAAAGTGACACGTATATCATGTCATGGAAGCACTTAGTTCTAAGAATGTGAGTGCTGAGAAATTTCAAAGGAAATGAAACAACTGAAATATAAGTTTGACTTTGAAAGTTAACATGAGAAGAGTCCCTTTTTCCTGTCTTACTTATTTCATGTCTGCTTTGATAAGCTGTGGAAAGGAATTGAAGGGGATCAGGACACGCTTCTCTAAAATATGTCACTTTGGCATTTGGGACTGAAAGCAATTAAGAAACAGTAGACACAGGAGAAACTGTCTGGCCTCCCACTTTTTTACCTAAAATCAGGGCATAAACGTCCCTTTGTGAAGGAGGTCCCTCATTCCTATACTAGGAAGAGGAGAGCAACTCACTGCTGGAGACAGCACCGAGGTGAGTTTGCATAAACAAGCCTACCAAAAGAACCCTTATCTTCCATTAGTTTCACTCGTATATTTTCTAGTCACCTTCCTATAATTTATCATCTCGCAAAGCCCATACAAGGAAAGCCTTTGTTAAAGTGGTATGTAAGTCCCTGAGTCTCACCACTTCTTTGAGTTTTTCTTTTCAGAGAACTCTCAAGCAAGTAAAACATGAATAAAATTTATATTTATTTTTTCCTTTTAATTTGTTTTTTTGTCTGTTAAATTTGCAGGACCCCATACATTGAACTTAAGAGGGTAGAGGAATTTTTTTTTTTTTTCTTCTCCTTCAACAGAACCCATTTGCTGGAATTATAATGGAACAACATCCATTACATGGTGGCTGACTGAATCAAGGTTGGGGGGTGTAAAAAGGTGCAAAGGAAAACTTCAGAATTTCACCCTAACTAGATCCCGTCACTGTACACACAACCAGCTTCTGTGCTTCTATATATGGAATTTGCAGGGGGTGCGAGGGTAGAGTTCAAAAGATCAGACTTCCTGGTTCTATCACTTCCAAGCCAGATGGATCGATTCACCTTATTTCAGCTGCAAATTCTTTATCTCTGAAATGGGGATATGATTGCAGGTCATCCTTACAAGGTTGTGAGCAATCTTACTGAAGCATTTAAACAGTAAGTCACTTTATAAATAAAACATATTATTCAATTCTATCAATACATAAACCAATAAATAGTCCTAAAAGTGATTTAGTATTTTGTCCTTAAATTACTATGCAAGTGACATTCAAGGAAACATTAGTTATAGATGATGTGAGATAAAATGGTAAAACAATTATGAATGATGCATAATAGTCTTAACATGTATACTTCATCTCTTTGGCCTCACTTCATTTTCTTTCCTAAGAATAAATATCTTAATCCCCAGCAGTACATCAGTATCACTCTCTGAAGGCTAAATACTGCATAAATGTCTATCTGATATTCAGGAAAAGTGCCAAACCTGGTGCTATCTGTACACACTCTAGATAAAAGATTCAGCAAACAGATGCTCCTTTTTGCAATCAGCCAAGAACTTCTAATATTCTGACAACTTGTTAATCAACCGACATATGGTATCACTTTAGTAAACACAACACTTAGATTTTGCTTTCCAGGGCATTTTCTGAGAGATATAATGGTCCTGACTCATCAACACTATTCACTGGAAATCAACGGAAGCTAGCCTCCGCCACCACCTTAAATTTGTTTAATTACTTGAGGAAAAAATAAATATGGGATTTGGATTTCGTCCTTTTTTTTCTGAGTTGAGATTTTTTTTTAAATGTCATCCTTTGAGACATTTGTAAAAGCAGTAGAATACTTTTATTACACAGATTTACATACAGATGTGTAATATGTAAAAATATCTATAGCTTCTGTATTAGTTTCTTAGGGGTGCTGTAACAAATTACAGTGAACGGAATGTCTTAGAATAGATGTGTATTTTCACACTTCTGGAGGCTACAAGTCTGATGTCAGGTTGTCAGCAGGCCCTTGCTCCCACCAGAGCTCCTGAGGAAGATTCTGTCCTCTCTTCCAGTTTCTGGTGGCACCAAGCTGGTCTTGGCTTGTGGCACATAACCCACCTGCAGTTGGTGGTCTTCCCCTCTGTTTGTCTGTGTCCAAAATTTACACACACGCACATTTATATTTGGGCATGTCCTATGACATGTGGGACCTTAGTTCCCCAACCAGGGATTGAACCTGAGTCCCCTGCATTGGAAGCATGGAGTCTCAGTTTCTCGATCACCAGGGAAGTTGCCCAAAGAGGAAGGTTTAACATTTTTCTTTTCCTTTTAAGGATACCAGTCACACCGTGCACTTTGGTATGACCACATCTTAACTTGGCGACATTCACAAACCCATTTCTAAAGAGGGTCACATTCACAGATATAGGTGGGGTCAGGACTACAGCAGATCCTTTTTGTGTACACAGTACAACTCACAACAGTTTCAGACAGACATCTCATCTTATGAGAGGATTCTACAAGGCACATGTGAGCGTTTTCTCACAATACTCTTACTGTGGCAGAATTTCCTTCCTTTTTATGGCTGAATAATATTTTGCACAAAACCACTTCTTCCCTCCTAACATCCAATATCCAATTTACAGAGTAAATTCTTTTAACTCTACCTTAAAACTGTATCCCACTGATGAACATATTTGCAGGGCAAGAATAGCATATTTGCAGGGCAGGCATAGAGAATATGGACATGTGGACACAGGGGAGAGAAGGGAGGAGTTCAGTTCCATTCAGGCACTCAGTCGTGTCCAACTCTTTGCGACCCCATGAATTGCAGCATGCCAGACCTCCCTGTCCATCACCAACTCATGGAGTTCACTCAAACTCATGTCCATCAAGTCGGTGATGCCATCCAGCCATCTCATCCTCTGTCGTCCCCTTCTCCTCCTGCCCCCAATCCCTCCCAGCATCTGGGTTTTTCCAATGAGTCAACTTTTTGCATGAGGTGGCCAAAGTATTGGAGTTTCAGCTTCAGCATCAGTCCTTCCGATGAACACCCAGGACTGATCTCCTTTAGAATGGACTGGTTGGATCTCCTTGCAGTCCAAGGGACTCTCAAGAGTCTTCTCCAACACCACAGTTCAAAAGCATAAATTCTTCGGCGCTCAGCTTTCTTCACAGTCTAACTCTCACATCCATACATGACCACTGGAAAAACCATAGCCTTGACTAGACGGACCTTTGTTGGCAAGGAGAGGGTGGGACAAATTGAGAGAATAGCAATGACGTGTATACACTACCACATGTAAAATAGCTAGCTAGCAGGAAGTCACTGTATAACACAGGGAAAGGATCTCATCAAATTCTCAATTTTCTCTCCATAATTCTACTTTTTTGCATGTGTTTGCACACATGTGGGTGGGAACAAACCTGTTTGTCCTTTCTAAATGGATTCCCTGAGATGGTACATTTAGCTTTAAAAATTAAACTAATTAATTTGATCAATTAAAGTTATAAGCAATATATAGAGCCTGAGAGACTTGAACTCTGGGACAAACATGGGATTTTTAATCAATGAAATATAAGCAAGGGAAAGACAAAGTGTAATCCTACAGAAGTGCCCAAATGAAGAAATTTAAACTTTATTAAGTGGTTTGATTGGTGGGGGTGGTGGTAATTCAGTCATTTCAGTCATGTCTGACTCTTTCACAACCCCGTGGACTATAGCCTGCCAGGCTCCTCTGTCCATGGGATTTCCCAGGCAAGAATACAGTCGTGGGTTACCAAGTGGTCTGATTACACAACTCAAATATTTTAGCAGAGCTGTAACCCCAGATGTACTAGTTTGAAACAATATGTTCTGATGTAAATTGTTTGCTCGGGAGAGGCAAGAACACCCTCTTCTTAGGAGGATGTGGTTTCCCTAAGTAGGAAATGGAATCCTTGCTCTTCAGTCTTCTAGAAGCATCATTTTCTGTGATAGGAAATTGGGTGTATGTGTGTGTGTGCCTGTGGGTGTGGGTGTGTGCTGGGGGAGTGGGGTGTTCTCTTCTCCCCTAGGGTTTAGGGGTGGCGTGGTGTGGACTCTGAGACGTGGAGAGGCCTGGTGTACGCCCTGTGATGAGGGGTGATCTAATTAGGTCACAAGGCAGCAAGCTCAGAGCCGGGAGACCTGGAGAGCCTGGGTTTGGGAACTCTCAGCAGGAATAGTAACAGTAACTCGGGGTCCTTTTCAAACTGCCCTTACATTGTCACCAAGTGTCCAGGAAGCACATTCCATTTACAGGAATGGAGGTTCTGCCCCTGCTTCCTTCTCCAGAGGGTAGTGGTGGGCTTGACAGTGGCCTTGCAGAGAACTGGGCCTCAACAGGGGACATTTCCGTGCTGGGCTACCAAGGCTGAGGCCGCGGTGACCACGGCCAGTAGAACACAATGGCTGTCACAAGGGACATGGTCTGGAGGGGACAAGAAGGCACCAGCAGGATGTTGAGAAAGGCCTGAGGGGCTTGTGGAAACTGGGAATCTCATGGCAAATCTGCGGAGCTCAGCCTTCATAACTGGAAACTTAAAAGGTGATACGTACTTTATGCCTAGTATGCTCTGACCACTGGACATATGCTAACTCATTAAATCCTCACAAAAGCTCATTAAAATAGGTGCTTTCACTGTCTCAGTTCTACAAGACAATGGAGGCACAGAGAGGCTGACTAACTTTCCCAGTGGCACACAGCCAGTATGTCTTGGTGCCAGAACTCTAATCCAGAGTCTGGTTCCAGGGTTTGTGCTCTTAAGAACAACACAGACTGCTTCTCAAAATTGTCACTGAGCTGTCATCTCCCAGAATCTTGGCACAGGCTTTTTATCCTGTCTCTCTGAATGTGGACAAGAAAGAATATCTTCTTGGCATAATGGAAGTAGAAAAACAGCTCTTCTAGGAAAGACAAATTTAGTGGATGTGTTAATTGCTCAGTCGTTTCTGACTCTCTGCAACCTCATGGACTATAACCCGCCAGGATCCTCTGTCCATTGGATTCTCCAGCTTTCCCTTTAAAACTTTTCTCCTTGTTTACCACTTCAGGGCAAATTACAAAAAACTTTTAGCTCCCATTCAAATGGCTACTCTTTCAATCAAAAAACCCAGAATGACAAATTTATTCAATTCTTTTCTGTACCAGCCTGTGTGGATTACACACTTAAACACTTTTGGGTTTAAATTCTGGTTTCATCATGTATACCAGTTATATGACTTGTGTCAAGTCATTTGCCGTCTCTAAGCTTCAATTTCCCCTTTGGTAAAATAGGAATAAAAACAGCACCAACCTCAGAGGATGTGAGGATTAAATTAAAACAATGCATGTAAATTGCTCCTCACAGCTCCTGGTTGGTAGTAAGATTTCAGTAACTCTTAGCTATTAGCTATGATTTCGATTATGAGGTTGATTACCATTATCGGAGGGATGACAGCATTTTAAATAGTTTAAATTCTTTTTAGTAAACATTTTAATAACATTGTTTATTTAAAAAGCATTTCGGAGCTTCTTGTAAATATCTAAGCTAGTAAAGTCCGTTCTAGGCATGCTACACTCCCTATTCATGAAATCTTTCCAACAAAAATGTTGCTTGGAACTTTTCTTGTCAGACAGTTTATTTTGATATTATAAGTTCACTAGAAAATGATGATGGGGCTTCCCTGGTGGCTCACTGGTAAAGAACCTGCCTGCCAACGCAGGCGACACGGGTTCAATCCTTGATCTGGGAAGATCCCACATGCCGCGGAGCAGCTAAGCCCTTGCGCCACAAATACTGAGCCTGTGTTCTGGAGCCCGGGAGCCACAACTACTGAGCCCATGTGTAACAACTGCTGAAGGATGCACACCCAGAGCCTGGGCTCTATAACAAGGGAGGCCACTGCAATGAGAAGCTCCCACGTTGTAACTAGAGAGTAGCCCCTGCCTGCCACAACTAGAGAAAAGCCCGCACCAGCAACGAAGACCCAGCATGGCCAAAAGGTAAAATAAATTAAAAAATAAAATTATTTGAAAAAACTTAACAAAAAATTACAATGATGATGAAGATGGTAATGACGGTGATGAAGATGACAGTAACAAACCTTTTCTCTTTGAGCACTCACATTGAAATTTGTGCCAATTGTCTGAGGATAATTCTGAAATTCCAATAGAATGAAGTCTCTAGGTGACTTAATTGCTTTATGTCTTGTTTGTTCTTGGCAAATTGGTCCTGTCAATCGAAGCTCCTAGCTGTCCTAACTGGGCTGACAAGGCTCAGTTTTGCTGATTCAGGTTAGAGAACAGAGGATGTTCAGAAAACATGACACCTTTACTTTTGCACGAATATTACCCTGAACAAAAAAAAATAACAGGTCCATCTGGGACCCCATTCAAGGCAATTTTATAGTCAGGGCACCCAGAGGCCATGAAACTACAAACCATACTATTTTTTTAAAAATTTTCAAACTTTCAAGCCTTGCAGACTTCTCTTGGAATTTTTAAATGAGCACAACTTCAGTCAATTCAGAACAGAAATGGATGTCGATAGTTTCAACTCTTTGTCACCTATATCTGTAGAGGTGGTAAGGAGATGAACAAAAAGTCCGAAGTGGGGAGGGTCTTTTGACTGTTGTGTTCATTCACCACTGCCTTTGTCCTCTCTCTATCATAGAACATGGGCTTATATATGGAACACTCAAAGAAGAGCCTCCCCTGGGAACATATCCAGACAGCACATTCCTGCAAACTCCAGTGACCCTCCATTTCACAGCCAGGAAAATAATGGAGTCCCCAAACGAGGCAAATTTCGCACAATGGACTTAGGAACAGATGGGAGAGTGTCTCTGTTTCCTTTCAAAACCAAAGAACAGAGGTACCTGAAAAAGACACTCATCCACACACAAAGGCCAGTTCCCCCTGGGACCTTCCTCTCCTGCTCTCGGAAGCAACTCTATTTCCCTGCTCCGAAGCCTCTGCTTGCCGCCAGGCAAAGGGCAAGATACTGAACATGAAATGAAGTCTTTTCAATGCTGCTGTATTTGGGATAGAAACAAACTAGCATTGGAAAATGTTATTCTAAATTTAGTTTGGGATTTTGTATGAACATGTGTAGATAATCAGACTCAATGACCTCTATATTAGGACAAAATCTGTACATTTTCCATGGTTAGCAGAGATGCGCTGGCATAATGTATTCAACTACTGAAATTAAGGATAGCTTGTTTCTGGGGAAAAAATCTGTTAAAGTCTTTTGAATATTAGTAAATTATCTGCAAAACAGCAATGTAGTGAGCTTTGGATTTTCCCCTCTTTTACGAGCTTCAGCTGCTTTATTTCCCATAAATTGTTCAGGGTTAGAAGCACCATGTTTGGGCTGCCGTGAAGATAAGATGCCAATTTAAATGAGAAGAGAAACGTATCCCATATTTCTAAGAGAAGCATCTTCTCGCTTGGAAAAGTCTTAGTAACCTATGATGCCTGACTCTGGCCCAGAGAATCAAGGATAGGTTAGGTCAGTTCAGTCGCTCAGTTCTGTCCAACTCTTTGCGACCCCATGTACTGCAGTACACCAGGCTTCCCTGTCCATCACCAACTCCAGGAGCTTACTCAAACTCATGTCCACTGAGTTTGTGATGCCATCCAGCCATCTCATCCTCTGATGTCCCCTTCTCCTCCCACCTTCAATCTTTCCCAGCATCAAGGTCTTTTCAAATGAGTCAGCTCTTCGCATCAGGTGGCCAAAGTACTGGAATTTCAGCTTCAGTTTCCAATGAATATTCAGGACTGATTTCCTTTAGGATGGACTGATTGGATCTCCTTGCAGTCCAAGGGACTCTCAAGAATCTTCTCCAACACCACAGTTCAATAGCATCAATTCTTTGGCACTCAGCTTTCTTTATAGTCCAACTCTCACATCCATACATGACTACTGGAAAAACCATAGCCTTGACTAGACAGACCTTTGTTGGCAAAGTAATGTCTCTGCTTTTTAATATGCTGTCTAGGTTGGTTATACCTTTTCTTCCAAGGAGCAAGCGTCTTTTAATTTCAAGGCTGCAATCACCATCTGCGGTCATTTTGGAGCCCACCAAAATAAAGTCTCTGACTGTTTCCATTATTTCCCCATCTATTTGCTGAAGTGACAGGACTGGATGCCATGATCTTATTTTAAGCCAACTTTTTCACTTTCCTCTTTTACTTTCAACAAGAGGCTCTTTAGTTCTTCACTTTCTGCCATAAGGGTGGTGTCATCTGCATATCTTAGGTTATTGATATTTCTCCTGGCAATCTTGATTGCAGCTTGTGCTTCATCCAGTCCAGCATTTCTCAGCATATACTCTGCATATAAGGTAAATAAGCAGGGTGACAATATACAGCCTTGATGTATTCCTTTCTCGATTTGGAACCACTCTGTTGTTCCATGTCCAGTTCTAACTGTTTCTCCTTGACCTGCATACAGACAGGTTAAGCCAGCAGTAAAATCTGACCAACTGGTGATGAATTGAGTATCAAAAAATTGACCATCTTTTCCAGATGGATACTTCATTCATTCATGTTTTTTTTTCAACTTATTGTATAACAACTAGGCATTGGGACATAGTAGGAAACAAAAGAAATTCCCTATCCTCATGAAGTAAGCCTTCGGTTGCATAGACAGCAGAACTCAAAGACTGATATGATAAATTCAGCAAAGCAAAACAAGGCAGGATAAAGTGTAGAGAATGATGGTGGTGTGGTTCAGGGGATGGGGTGGGGTGCAGCGCTGGAGATGAGAGAAGACGTGTCTGTGGCGTTAATATTGATGCTCTTGGTACCTAAATGAGGGGGTCAAGAGAGCCATGCTGGCATCAAGAGGTAGAAGTTTCAGGTGGAAGGAACAGCAAACACAGGCAAACATCTGGAGGCAAAGGGTATTTTATCAATACGCACAGCACTATGGAGAAACCAGAGCAGACAGAGGGGAGAGTGGTAGAACATGGTCAGGAAAGTCCAGCCAGACCACAAGGATCTTGTCAATTTAATGTCAAGTGCTCATGAGATGCCACAGTGTATTCATTGAGAGCTGTCTCAGTTTTAATGCCCTTAATGTTTCTTAAGATTTTCTTTTTTGATGTGGACCATTTTTAAAGTCTTTATTGAATTTGTTACAATATTGCTTCTGTTTTATGATTTGGATTTTTGGCCATGAGGCACATGGGATCTTAGTTGCCTGATCAGGAATTGAACCTGAAACCCTTGCATTAGAAGGCAAAGTCTTTACCACTGAACCACCAAGGAAGTACCACCCTTGGTAACTTTTTTATTTTTCATGTTTTTATTTATTTATTTGGCTGCGTTGGGTCTTCGTTGCGGCATGTGGGATCAAGTTCCCTGACCAGGGATCGAATCCAGGTCCCCTTCATTGGGAGCACGGCGTCTTACCCACTGGACCAGTAGGGAAGTCCCCCACCCTTGCTAATTTAAAGGGAAAAAAAATAAAAGTAAGAGTGGCCACAGCACAAAACTTTAACGCTCGGAAGATATTTGGAAACATTGCTGTATCTCATGCTTCTGAAGAGTTAACTAAGCTCATTAGAGCGGCCAGCCTTCCTGCCTGGTTCATCAGACCCTGCTGGCAGCTGGAATCTCGTGAATTATGCCCCTCCAGCCCCTGGATCATGTGCTTGGCAAGCAGAGCTAAGGGGGACTTATATACACCTTCAGAGCTGCTGTTTGATGGCCTGGATGAAAAATGGCCTCTTTAGACTGTGGGGCTTTTCTTTGCTTAAAAGAAGAATGATTTCTCCAGGAACTCAGAGGTGGAGTGATCTGGAATGCAGGGTGTCCTTGGAGGTGAACACATGTGAACGCTGATAATGTCAGGCGGTGGCCAGGGACAGGCCAGGACGGGCCCAGTGGACACGCTGAATGGGGGCAGCCCCTTCTGATGCTGCAGGGCACGCAGGAACCCCTCTGATATATTGGGTGAGCCAGCACTTTCTCTCCGCCTCACTTTATCATCCAGAAAGGAACCTCATTCTTTAATAATCAGCTATTCAGTCTGTCATGTTTCTTTTTAAAAAGAAAATGCAGGGATCCTATCGATGGACAGCCCTCTCCACATCCCCGCCCCCCCCAACAAAAAGTCTCTGTGGCCCAGAGGAAACGGCCTGCAATATTTCAGCTCCTGCTGAAAAGTTTTCTTTGGAAGGAAGCCGTGTTCTAGTCAGACAAACCCAGGGCTGAATCTCAGCTTATCTACCTACTACTGGCGTGTGTCCTTGGGCAAGTTACATACTTTCTTCAAGCCTCAGTCTCTTGATCTGTAAAAAATAATAATTCCCTCCTTATGTATAGGCTTTTGGGATTGGAAATTATATGTCTGTATCTTTACCTATGGGCTTCCCTGGCGGCTCAGTGGTAAAGAATTCGCCTTCCAATGCAGGGGACATAAGAGAGGCAGGTTCGATCCCTTGTTTGGGATCCTTGTTTGTGATCCTTGTTTGTTCCCCTGGAGGAGGAAATAGCAACCCACTCCGTATTCCTGCTGGGAAAATCCCATGAACAGAGGACCCTGGCAGGGTGTAGTCCCTAGGGTCATAAAGAATTGGACGCGGCACACACTGCTACCTGCAATCTTATAATGGAGGCCAATGAGTTCACGGTTGTCAGTGTTGGGGAAAGGTGGAAAAAGCCTCGGGCTCTCGAAGGTGAGAGGGTCTGCATGAGGCCCCTTATAAGATTACTGCCCTGGGCCTGGCAGAGAGAGGTCTCTCCATCTCAAGTTAGGTTTCTCATAGGAAAATTAAAGGCACCTTTGAATTTGGGTTGTTAACCAACAAATGACTGCACAAATACCATGACAAAGTTTTCAAATTCCATAAAATTCTAAAAAGGACACACACAGGGCATCACTTTGCTTCATTCTTTTGTTATGTCTAAAGTAACACACACATACCCACTCATGCACAGACACACAACCTTTCTACTGTCTCGTAGCTGTAGGTGTTATTGAGTGTTCTTTATCAGGAAGATGAAAGGGGTTCTTGGAAGCAGAGATTAGAGAAGACAAAGCAAAATAGAGTTTTACCAGTTTACTATCATTAGGTACCTTTTCTCCCCCTCAATATTGTGTTTTTTATTTTTATTTTTTTTACCTTCAAGAAGTGTATTGTCCTTTAAAAAATGGGTTATGTAAAACCCAAACTTGACTTTTAACTTATTCAACTATCATTCCTTTCCAGAAAACTTACTCCTCCAGCTAACAACCACCAACCTGTTGCCTCTGACCCTGGCTGTCCCAAACATGGATTTCAGTAGGTCTTTCCTTGAACTAGCTTTCATCAGGCACAGGAAATGCCTTCCCAGGAAATCCACCCACTGGGGACTGGCCTGATGGGTTTTCCTGATGATTTATTTATCAAGGAAGGAGGGAATGAGGGTGGTGGTATTCTCTCAATCTAGCCACTCGTTTTAGGAAAAAGTATCCTTGAATTTTTAAAAATGACTTGCCCAAGTGTCTACAAAAATCTTTTGAAGCTGCAGGAAGATGATTTTCAGAAAATTAGCATTTAGTCCTCTCCCAAGGAGGGTGCGTGGAAGGAAGGGAAACTGAATCTGCAGTACTCACAGGTGTGTCTCGAATCGTGCATTTTATAAATGGTCTTGTCACCTTAGCCTCTGACAAAAAGAAGCAATAGTTCACCCAAAGAATAAGCAAAGGCTTGAGAAACTCTTACTACAGTTTCATCAGCCAGCCCTTTCCTGCTACAAGTAGGTGACTGCAGAGTTCAAACTCAGTGTTGAAAACACAGTGGCTTAATATTACTTTTTTTTTTTTTTTTACTGCTCCTGACTTCTACCATACTCTGTCAAATACTTTTTGCCTGTCCATTAATGACAGTTCTGCTACATCCTACAGACTGCTGGTCACTTTCCATTATAAAAAGTCCAAACCAGTTGAAAACTCCAATCTCATATCCTATTAAGATCTCATCTCTTCTGTCCCCCAGCACAGGTTGGACTGTGGCTCTAGGGGCACCCAGTAGGGATGGGACACAGTCTGCCTCTCACCTCCTTCACCTTTCTCTCCTCCAAAATTTGACTATTCTGTGGGTTTGGGCAGTGAGGAGGGATCAGATGAAACCTCTCTGGGTGGTTTTCTTTGCTTCTAGGTCTAACACAGACAAGGTCTTAGCATCTACAGTATGACAGGATCCAAATGGGGCTCTTGATTGAATTTTCTGACTGATTTTGCAGGGTCTACACAGTTCCTGGAGATGGGACAACAGGCCCTTGTTCAACCTCCCCCACCCCCACACAGCCCCTACTACCGGTAGCATTTCCCTGCCTCTGTCTCCACCCTAACCCCTAGCCCCATACATACATTCTCTTAGAAGCTTGAGAGCCTTGTCTGCTAGTGGAGAACTTTCAAGATGGCGCCAACCTGCTCATGGTCCATGCAAGAATCTATCCATCCTTGCCACCACCGTACTGTAAGTACTGCTGGCTTCATGGTCAGTTCTTTTCTCTGATTTGCTCTGCTATCTTTCTCCTATTTCCTTTCCCCAGGTCAACCAGGCACAGGAGCTGATGGGCTGGCCTGTCACCTAAGCAGATGTGGCAAACAAGAGAGATGCCAGTCTTCCCCTCTTTCCAGTATCCTTCTTTTCAAAGTCAATCTTCCCTTGGCTTGAAGAGATAAACATCCCTTCTGTCTTCAGGGAAGAGGTCCCTCTGTCACAATGCATTCATGGAGTGGTCCCAGTGACCCCAGGAAACCCTTCTTTCCTCTGCTCCCCTTTCTGGGACACAGGTGTTGGTTCTAGTAGCTGGACCTGTTCTTCTTGAGGCCTTGGGGAAAGTGTCTGCTCCCACCTGTTGGGGGTTATCTTTGGTGTGTGGGATACTTGAAAACTCTGTTCTCAGATTCAGTCCCTACTTAGGGATTCCAAGGGAACAGGAAAAAGGCCCAGTTACTATTCTTTCATATCACTAACCAAACATTTCTTCAAACTGACCTCCATCAAACCACAAGCCTTGGACTTTCCTGGCAGTCCAGTGGTTAAGACTCCGAGCTTCCACTGCAGAGTGGTGCAAATTCAATGCCTGGTCAGGGAAGATCCCACATGCCACAGGTTGTTCCCTCCTCCCTCCCCCCCAAACCCCACAAGCCTTTCCAGAATGATCAGTTCATTCATCCACCTAACAAATATTTCTTGAGTGCCTTCCCTGTATTGCACACTGCTGGAGGCGCTAGGGATGTGGCAGCAAGCAGGGCGGATGAGGTGATCTCTCTCAGCTTACATTCTGCTGGAAGTGAACACCTTAAGCAGGCATGCCCACAAGATGACTGGAGATAGTGCTGAGTGCTCTGCGATAGCAAGATGTGGGTAGAATGATGATGAGGAGAAGGGAGCCGCTAAGCCTGGTGGCTGGAGAAGGCTTATCTGAAGGGGAGATTGTTGAACTGGACCTAAATGATTCCCAAGAGGGCAGATGCAAAGGCCCTGAAAGGAGAGTTTGTTTGGCATGTTGAAGGATTTTAAGATAAGCAGGTGGTGGTTTTCCCATTCTCACCTTAGACTTAAATCTCCCATGATGCTTCTTCCCTTCCCTCTGCTTGCTCCAGGCTAACACATGAGATAAAGAATTCCACCACTGGGGACTTCCCTGGTGGTCCAGTGGCTGGGACCCCGTGCTCCCAATTCAGGGACCTGGGCTCGATCCCTGGTAGGAGAACTAGGTCCCACCTGCTGCAACTAAGAGTTTGTATGCTGTAGCTGAAGATCTCGCATACTGCAATGAAGATCGATTATCCCGTGTGCTGCAACCAAGACCCAGCGCAGTCAAATAAATATTAAAAAAAAAAAAAAAGAACTTCATGGTTCACTCTGGTCTTAGTCCACCTTGAATATGTAAGGCCATTACAGCTGTGTCTTTAAACTTTGAGATTTTAGACATAAATGAGCATTTCCATCCATTTGTTTGAGTTATATGCTAGGAAGTATCCTTATCAGTAGCTCTGGCCAAACTGTCACCCATGTAGACAGTAGCCACCAGAAAATGGATAAGCAGAGCTGTAAGGCTTCCCATGCGCAAAATCTTCCTAATGGGGTTTACAGATGAATTCACTTGCTTATTGAAGTTGGTATGTTACACCTTAAAACGTTATACAAATAAAAATATGTTATTGTGAGGCTTACTTACTAGGATGAAATATGGATAATGAATAAAAAAGAAATAAGGTCCAAGAAAGCTCTAAGGTACCATTTCTCCAGTTGGTTTATTGCTTTGAAATAAGAGAACTCTCACTAGAATTGCCCATTTTGTTCAAATCGCCTTCATAATATTCATGCCCCAAATGGCATATTTCTTAGAGGCATGGAATTTTAGCACTGAAAGATATCTTTGAGAAAGGTTAAGCAGCATTCGAAATTCATGTGGCATTCATAATTGCCAGACTTGAACTTCAATTCAAACTTCTCTGCTCCCAGGCCACTGGTCTTGCCACTGCACTGCAGGACTTCTGAGCTACGAAACGCTACCTGATATACATTACATCAAGCACCAGGGCCAACTGTGTTCTCAGCACACTTAGAGTACTGTGGAAGCAGCCTTCAAGGTGGCCCTGAATGATCCCACCTCCCAACATTCACACCCTTCTAGAATCCCCTCCTAAAGGATACCAAGGGTGGTCGCTATGACCAACAGAATATGGCAAAAGTAATGGTATGCCACTTTTGAGCCTGGTTATAAAAGACTGTGGCTGTCATCATGGTCTGTCTCTCTTGAATCACTTACTTGGGAAAACCAGCTGCCATGGTATGAGGATGCTGAGAGAGCCTATGGAAAAATCCACATGGTTAGGAAGCGAGATCCTCAGCCAACAGCCAGCAACACATGAATGAACTTGGAAGCACCTCCTCCAGCTTCATGTGATTAGAGCCCAGCCAACAGGTTGACTACAGCCTCACAGGAAAGCCTTAGCTTGAACCACCTAACTAAACTGACCCCAGATTTCTAATACAAAAAAAACAAAAACAAAAAACTCATGAGATAATAAATACTATTTAGGCTGACATCTTGAGGGATCACTTTTTGTGCAGCTATAGGTTAACTGACAGGCACAGTGTTTCTCAGTTCTTCTAAAGCATCCTTGGTACCACGTGATGGGTTGTACCACTCAGGGATAATTCCATCTTCTCATCCCTTCTCACACAGGAGAGGGATGGACAGACACTTGCCCTGCTCAAGGACCTGCCACAGCTTGGTCTCTGCCAACATGGATGTAGAGGGGAGAGGATGGCCCAGCCAAATGCTAAAAACACTTCCTTAAGGACAACTCATGGCAGGTGTCAGCCTGTGCTCAACTTTCATTGAGAACCTGGAACAAAGGCCTGGCAGTAGTTTGATGTTCACAGTGAAGAATGAATGCGAGGTATGACTTTATGCAGACTTCCTTTAAACATGCACAGTCTTGCTGCTATTTTCATGCTTTCAGAGAATTGCAAATTTCCAGAGGCTGCTCTTTCCCTGCCCTGGATTTGGTGGAAAAGATTTTTTAAGATGTCAGTGAACTCAAAATTTATATTAACCATTTGCAGGCATGTGGACACATTTCTTTAAAAAATCTTGCAATTTAGGGCATGGGATATACTTATGCTGGAGTGCCTTGTGTCTTAAAGGCACCTGAGTCATCCCACCCTGGTTTCTCTGCTAGACTATGTCTCTTTCCTTCTTCAGAGATGAGTTTGACTGCACTAGATTCATAAAGCCTTTCTACAGAAATGCTCTCTAGTTAGTATCATTTCTTACCCATCTCCTTCTCACCACTAGACTTCAGGTATGAGTAGAATGGAGCTTGGTTCAATATCCCACTTGTCTCTGGGGGTGGCTGTCCCGGCTCCCCATATTAATTCTCTGACTTGAAGGATATTCAAGACTTTGAAGAGTGGGAGCTTAATAAATGTCACCAAAGAGCACCAGTGCTTGAGGGGCTGGAATGAAGGAAGGAGCTGGATAATGATCACAATGGGAACTCAACTTGGAGATGAACTTTCTGTAGGGTGACTTCACATATCGTGTGCTAACTTCTCAACTCTCCTGTGAGGTAAATGGAGTGAGAGAGACAAAGAGAGGGGGAGGGAGAAGGAAGGAAGAGAAGGAGAGAGGGAGAGAGAGAGAAAGAGATAGGGAGAGAGAGAAGGGAGGAAGGGAAGATGGGAGGAAGAAGAAAAGAAAGAAAAAGAGAGGAAGGAAGGGATGGAGGGAAGGAAGAAGAGAGAGAGAAATAGAGAGAAAGGAGGGAAGGAAAGAAGAAAGAAAGAAAGAGGAAGAAAGCAGGAAAAAAGTTAAGAGGGAAGGAGGGAAGGAAGAAAGGAAGATCTGTATCTACTGTTACACAGCTGGGGACATAGGGAGGAAAAGTCTTGTGTGCATTAGTAATGTCTTTCAAGAGTTAAAGCTCAAGCTTCACACAGTCAGAGGGGAAGGCTGGATGAGAACCACCCGGAGATCTGACTAACAGGGAGCTCTGAGGGGCTATTGGAAGCTCTCTTGCCCTTCTGTGGCCTTTGTTCCCACAATGGCTGAAATCTACCACTACAATAAATGTTTGCATGCCAGTGATAGTCTTTTGAAACAAAAATACTCTTAGAAGTGTTAACCTGCTCTCTGTTCCTAGTATTCTGTGCTGAAGGGGTTTACCAGAACACATTTCCTCAGGGTTCTGAGGGAATAAGAGTTTATGGAAGAGGAGACAAGATCCCATAAAATTTAGACCAAGAGACAGCTTGTGAGGACAACTGTTTCTTTGGGGAGACAGAATTGCTCATTCACTTCTTATAAAGACTGATGTCAAAGGTGAAGCTGTTTACTTTTTGCAGTTTTCAGGTAAGGAACTGAAAGTCAAGCACTCTTAGGAATTTCAAATAGAATATTTGAATTTTAAAATAAGAATGTATAGACATGTGGGGTCCTGGTAGGTAAATAATGCTGTTAAATTCAAGCACTTTGGGGACCATCATGTTGGTATTTCAATTTTAGCCACAGTAGAGCCAGGAAGTGCAAAAGTTGAAGTTCTCACGGCCAAAGTAATTTATCCCTGTTACACACTCCTGACAGAATTCTTACAAGCCCTCAAAATTTGTGTCTCTAATATACTCAGCTTGCTGAGCTGCTTTTGCTAAAAAGGACATCACCGTTAGCCCCTTCTGGGCAATATGGTTACATTTTTAGCCACGTTAGGACTCATGGCATTTATTTTGCAAGGCAAAGAGAAATATCCATTTGTAGAACTTCTCGAGAGAGAAGGGGGCCAAAATAGGACAGGGAGACCATGGTTTTACTTTTCTCTATGGAAACAGAGCACTTAAGTTTGACATAACAAGGCCTTTTTAATTGACATAAGAAAAGAATACCACTTACAAAATATCAAAAATGTGAAATACTTAGGGATAAATTTCACAAAAGATATATAATACATGTACACTGAAAACAACAAAATATTGCTTGAAAGGTTAAAAAGACATACATAAATGGAGATATATACTGAGCTTGTGGGCTGAAAGATTTAATGTTGTTAAGATGTCAGTTTTCCCCAAAATGATGTATTCTGATTGACATTCCAGAAGGCTTTTGTATAGAAACTGACAAGATGGAGAGGAACTAGAATGGTCAAAACAGCTTTGAAAAAGAAGAACAAAGTTGGAGGACTAGCACCATCTGATTTCATGACTTAATTATAGAGCTATACTAATCAAGACAGTATGGAAATAGCAGAATGACTGACAAAGAGATCTGAGACTAGAAAATCCATAAATAGGCCTACATGTAGAATAATTTCTGAAAAAGATAGAAAGAAAAGTCTATGGGAAAGAACAGGCTTTCAACAAATGGTGCTGGAACAACTGGATACCAAAAAAGCAAACAAAAACTTCAATTGGTATCTTGTACCAGATAAAAAAGTGGTACTACTTTTTATAAATCATAGACCTAACTGTGAAACCTAAAACTATGAAACCTCTAAAAGAAAACAGAGGAGAAAAATCTCTGTGACCTTGAGTCAGGCAAAGTTTCCTTGGATCTGACACCAAAACCAAAATCCATAAAAGAACAAATTGACAAAATGGACTCATCAAATCTTAAAATGTATGCTCTTCAAAAGACACAGTTAATAGAACAAAAAGATAAGTCAGAGACTGGGGGAAGATCTTTGCAAACATATCTGATAGACTGTTTCTAGAATACATCAATATAAACTGACATCTTAACTATTAAATATAGAGCTCTCAGAACTGAATCATAAATAAAAATTTTAAAGTGAATTAATGATTTGAACAGATACATCTTCAAAGAAGATATAAGGATGGCAAATTAGCACCCATAAATATTCAACATAATTGTGCATTAAGGGTATACAGATTAAAACCACAAGGAGATACATTTCCTTTAGAATGTTCAAAATTAAAAAGACCAATTATACCAAGGGTTGGTGAGGTAATGGGGCTATTGGAACTCTCCTTCTCTGATCTTGAGTACATCAAATGGTACAAGCAATTTGGAAAGAAGTTGGAAAGTTTCTTAAAAACTTAAACATATACCTATCATGTGATGCAGCCATTCCACTTCTAGGATTTACTCAAGAACAGTGAAAGTGTTTTTAAGATGTACCTGGAATTTGTTTTAATCAAGCCTGGTAAGACACCCAGATGTAGAAATAACTGTCATGAAGGAAGATGACTTACTTACAGTTCCCTAGAACAGGAGGCATGGCTCAGCACCCTGGGGTGCCACAGTGGCAAGCACCTAAGTCAATCAGGAGGGGAAGATGCCTTCACTCTGTTTTTTTTTTCGAGAAGGAACGAGCAAGTAAGGGTAAGCAGGCTAGGCAGGATTCAGGTTGACTAGTTTCAGCAGTCTGCAAAGTGTGAGGCTTGCTTCTGGTTGTCTAATACCTGGCCCTTGGGTAATTAGGGCAGGTGGAGAGCGGCTCAGAGTGCGACAGCATCAAAAGAGAGGCGATGGGGAGGAAGTGCTCTGGGTTGATTAGCTTGCAAATGAAATGCACACGTGACCAGAGGGGCAGTCACTCCAAGATGACCAGATGGCAGAACATCAGAAACACATGGTTAACAGAGAAATCAGATGTCCATTCAGAGACTTTGCATGAATGTTCATATCAGCTTTGTATGTAATAGCCTCAAAGTGAAAACAATCAAAATATATGTCAACAGCTAAATGGATATATAGAATGTGGTATATCCAAAAAATCGATTACTACTCAGCAATAAAAGCATACTTCCCTGATGGCTCAGACAGTAAAGAATCTGCCTACGATGTGGGAGACTTGGGTTCAATCCCTGGGTCGGGAAGATTCCTTGGAGAAGGAAAGGGCTATCCACTCCAGTATTCTTGCTGGAGAATTCCATAGACAGAGGAGCCTGGTGAGCTACAGTCCATGGGATTGCAGAGAGTCAGACACAACTGAGTGACTTTCACTTCACTCCACTTCAATAAAAGGAAGAAACTATTGATAAATGCAACAGCATAGATGAATTTCAGAAATAATTATGGTAGGTGAAAGAAGGAGATAAAAAGGAGTATGTATGATTCGATTCATTCTAGAAAATGCCGGTAAATTTATATTATAATTGTAAATGCCCAACACAGATCAGTGGTAGCCTGGTGATGAGAGGGGGATAGAGAGTGACCTTAAAAATGAGAACAAGAAAAATTTGGGAGCGATAGCTATGCCATTATATTGATAGTGGTGATGGGTTCATGGTATATACATATGACAGGTCTTATTAGATAGTAAAATTTATTATTTTTTGAAGATGAATCTTTAATGAACTCCAGTTGAGAAAGACTTTCTGAATTTCAAAATGGGAGAACAAATCACTAAGGAAAAGATTTATAGGTTTGCCTGTATAACGTTTGAGTGAATATTCCATATATCCTCAAATAGTACAATTTAAATGTATACAGTTCTGTAGGCAGTCACCTAGTAAAAGCGGGGCCAGAGAATGAACAACAGTATACAGGCCAAGGACTTCCCTGCCAGTCCAGAGGTTAAGAATTCACCGTGCAATGCAGGGAATGTGGGTTCAATCCTTGGTTGGGGAGCTAAGATACCACATGCCTCAGAGTAACTAGGCCTGAGTGCTGAAAATACTGAGCCCAGGCACCACTAGAGAGCTTGTGCACTGAAATGAAAGATCCTGTATGATGCAAAGAAGCTCCTGAGTTCTGTAAGTATGACCCAACACAGCCAAATAGGTAATTAAATTTTATATATATATATAAAAGGAGGGGAAGATATATATATATATATATAAGCCAGTATCTAGCTCAGTGGAATTACTTCCAGTCCTGATTAGACTGCAATAGGCACCTAAAACCTTAGTGGCTCAGTCTCCCCATTTCCATAAATTACGTGTGAGTGTTTATTTATCTTATTTAGGTTTATTCCTAAAACCAAGGTGAACTAGAAATGAGTTTGAGAAAATGTGTGAAGCTCCAAGCCCTTGCTGAAGGAAGTAGAAAACCGTGTAACCACAGTCTGTGTTTTTACTACTTCCCACGTTTAGAGTGAAATGTCTCTAGAAAACACAGAATAAGATTCCAGACAGACATAACCACAAATGGTGTTTTTACCCTCCAAAGCATAAACTAACCCTTTCCGGGCTGCTGTTTCAGCTGCTGGGAGATCCTAGGGTGCAGGATTGCAATCCTGAATGGTACACGAAGGAACATTTGCTTCCAATACCAGCTGTAGTCAATCAACCCCAGAGTGAACCAGACAGTCAGTCCCCCAGCCAGACCTCATGGTGGAAGGGATAAAGGGCCTGCCTGAAATGGGCCCATTGACTTCAGGGTAACGGTTCGTGAAGGCGACAATAGGCCCTAAAGGCGCAAAACAGTGGGTTTTCACTCAGCAGGCACCCTTCTGATTAAGTCAGCCTTGTTGACATTCAAGAATTTGTTTTTTTTCCCAAACAAAACTGTTCTGAGGTTTATTCTTAATTCCAGCATGTGTAAATTTGTTTCCTTTTCTCTACTGGTCATTTGAGACTTATTCATTAATAAAGAATCTTGAGAGCATTCCACAATTCCTAGGAACAGATTGTTTTTAATGAGAAAAAAAAATCCAAACTTTAGAGTTTTCCCTTTTAACTAAAAGATTTGGCACTTCTTTTCAAATAAAGCAATACAGTCTTTCTTGACAAAGAGAACTTGTACTTTCTAAAGGGAATAGGAAGTACAAGGTATAGTAAAGCTTATTTTTAAAAAAGTATTAGACAATAGATGAAAAAGGCATAATATGTTCTGCCTTATTTAGTCTAAAAGGAGATTTACTGGATGTGGAGGAAGACTGTGAAGTCTTACAGAAGTAACACAATCTCCCCTTGTAGAGACTGTCATTACACTGAAAGCCACTGCCTATTTCTGTGTCCTTCATGCATAAAGAGCTAGAAAATGCTATTTCACAAAATAAGAATTTTTTTGGTAATTCATTAACTTTCAGTTTTGACACATACAGCAAATATTTTACATACTGATTTGCAAGAAAGGGTTTTTAAAAGGCTAAGTACTGATCCAGAAAATGAGAAGGAAAGGAAGATGGGACCCGGTGCTCTTTCTCTATCTGTGGATATTTACCACAATAATAACATTTTATTTTTACAGTGCCTTGCTACCATTTGCAATCTGGGCATTTACAGAAAATGCATGCTAGTCAAACCAGAGATTAAAATACATAAAACCACATCAGAAGAAAATCATACACTCATTGCACAATATACTCAATGCTGAAAGATAGAGAGACAGAGAGAGTTTATTACCCATATCTAAGAACCAAAATGTTCTTCTATTTGCAGGGCAGGAATAGAGACACAGATGTAGAGAATGGTCTTGTGAACATAGCGGGGGAAAGAGAGGGTGGGAGACCCTCTCTTAAAGTAGCGCTGACATGTATGCACTACCATCTATAGAATAGGTGGCTAGTGGGAAGCTGCAGTATAGCACAGAGCGCTCGGCCCAGTGCCCTGTGATGACTTAGAGGCGTGGGATGAAGGGATGGGAGAGCGGTCCAAGAGGGAGGGGAGATATGTATGCATACGGCTGATTCACATTGCTGTACAGTAGAAACTAACACCACATCGTAAAGCAATAATACTCCAATTAAAAAATAAATTAAAGAAATCTAAAACTTAAAAAAAAAAAAAAACCAAAGCTTTCTTGAGACATTGGAAACTAAAAAGTAAGAGGGAGAAAAAGGGAGCCAGAACAAGAGAGAAAGGCTGTTTGAAAGCTATTCTAACTTAAAATGTCAGGTCTGACCTATGGTCACAAAACTTGATTACTCTGGTTAACAGTAAGGGATTTAACTTTTATCTGAAAACTTACAAGGTTGGGGTTAGTATGGAAAAAAACAACAGATCTGGAATTAAATTCAAGTCTTAGCACTGCAACTAACCCCATTGTGTGACCTATAGTAATTCACCATCCCTTTTGGCCCTCAGTTCCTGAGCCTATAAAATGAGGGGACTGAAATAAATTCTTCCCTTGGGTCTATGTAGCATTATTTTTATTTTGTTTTTTACTTTTTGGCTGTTCTGGATGGCTTGTGGGATCTTACCCAGCCAGGGATTAAACCCTCGACCTCTGCAATGGAAGCCTGGAGTCTTACGCACTGGATCACCAGGGAAGGCCCTCTCTGTAGCATCATAAGCCAATGGTTCTCTGGTGAAACCACACAAAAACTAATAGTTCTTCTAGCATAGGACCCTCAGTGGGACAGTCAGCAAAATTGAGGGATGAAGTTAAGCAGAGAGGAAGGCAGACGTATTCTTTCCTGAGATAAGAAAGTATTCTTTCTCCAGAGAGCTTTTACATCACCATGAAGCACTCACGCCCAGACGACTCTACTCCTGACAGCATGGGATCTGTCCCTCTGGTATACATGTCCCAGCATCGTATTCTTGGGACATCCCTCTTCCAGCTTGCATCATGGAGCCTCAAAGCACGCCTGGCACACTGGATGCTCAATGAGTGAACTCCAGGAAGATCCCTCCTCAGGTCAGATTCTAGCCCTACCTGGAGCAAGTGACATTGGCAAGTCACTTTCCCAGTCTCTCAAAGCTTCAGTCTCCTGATCCTTAACATGAGGTTTTTATTCAATGAGGTAAAAATATGCAAAATTTGATCTGAGTAGCGCAAACTACTGTGGAACTGCAAAGTATGTGATGTCTGTCTTTACAAAACTCTTATAGCAGATACAAGAATTGCGACACTTTTCTAGGACTTGGGTCTAGCAAATTGCCCCAAGCGTGTCTCCCTTCTCGGACTTGTTATCTGTCTGTTCAGCTCCAGGCACAATGGACCTCAGAACCTTTGGGATAGTCTCCAGGAACTGGAGGTCTGATCTCCATTTCTCCAGTCTTCCAAGGCTTATCCCCAAGATCATCTTACTCCTGACCCCTATGGGTAACAAGCTTGTCCATATCAGGTGTGAGCTTGAGACTCCAGATTCTCAAGGCTGCCCCGACCAGGCTGGTCTCGCCTCTATGTCTACTAGGAGGGAATAACACTCTGCAGCTCCAACTCCGAAATCCTCATGGGAAAATGATGCCCTCTTTTAAGATGTCAGCTCTATGAGACTATCCACTTATGAGAATAAGCTACTGGAAAGGCATGAAGAGCCTAGAGAAGGAGGGAGAGAAAGAGAGTCTTGATGACAGCGACCTTGGAGGCAGCCATGCTTGATGCGGATAGTTACTGTCGTTTAGGCCATAAGTAGTGTCCAACTCGTTCGCGACCCCATGGATTACAGCATGCCAGGCTCCTCGGTCCTCCGCTATTTCCTGGAGTCTGCTCAAATTCATGTTCATAAGTAGGCAATGCTATCTAACATCTCATCCTGTACTGCCTTCTCCTTTTGCCTTTTATAAACAGTTCTATCAAATCATTCACAACTGGCCTCTATAAAATCCAGGAGGTCTTAAGGACGATGCCATAGAGAAACTGAAGTAATCAGTAAGCAAGCAGTAATCAGGGTGTTAAGATTCTCACTCTGGCACAGAATAGGGTTTTCTGTGTCAATGACAATAAAAACTCACTGCATTTTTCATATGGTTTTTTTAACACACAAATGAGATTAATGTCTGACGGTCAGAAATAAACATTTTATAGAAATGAAAATATATATTCGGATAAAAAATAGCATACATTTTTTCTTAGTACAATTAAATATACTTAAGTGGGAAAAATACTAAGCTTAACTTTAGTTTTAACTTTAGAAACCCATGTCTTTCTATTTACATGTAAAAGATTACCATCAGAAGTAGCAATTCTTCAACATAATACTACATAAGTGTTCTATAAAATGCAGTTCAAATATGTGCAAGAAAAAATTCAACTCTATTCATAGGAATGAATGCTGTAGTTAAGAATGCAAAATAGTTTTAGTAATTTAAAACCGAGAAAGAAAAAAAAAATCTCCGTTAGGGATAAATATTCCATATATGGTTTTTATTCAAAGGCAACTTATTTTTAGGAAGCTGGAGAGAAAATAAATTTCTTAGCTCTTTTGGACTTATATGTTCAAAAGTGACTATTTATATTTAAGGTAATATTTTAAACTTTTATTTTTTTAAAACCAGTGTTTCAGCAATACATACATTAAGTTTAATAGCTTTTATTTTAATTTCTAAAATATGTCATTGCAAAGTGAATCCAGTCACAAAGCTCTTTTTTCAGATGACTAAATGATTTTGTTCAACACACAACTCTGGCATTATGATGATTTTACCACTCTTTAAATACAATGCATCTGAGGGACAACTTACTCTCTGAAACTCTGAGATATTTACTGGGTCCTTCCAAGAATTCCCAAAGTGGTGCTTTCAAGGTTTAGAGAGGCTCTCTAAGAATTTACAATATAGATCATTTTAAGATGCTTTTCTTTTACAAAACAGAATGTGTTTAGAGAAATAAAGACAATCTTCTCTTCACCCCCACCCCCCAACCTTACTGAATTACAAAAATAAAAAATTACATTTGCAAACTTTCCAAAGGAAACAGGGTGCTTGTTTGATCTCTGCAATGAAAACGGTGGTAGAACAGAGCAAGATGCTTGTATTTATCAGCGAGCAGAAGCTACTATCCAGACCCTTCCAGAGATGCACAGAAAGGCTACTTAAAACTGCAGATCCTGGGAACTCACCAGATCATTTTGTATTGGAATCGGAATCCCCAGGGATTTTTTTTTTTTAAGCAAGGTCCCTAAATGATTCCTAGGTATACTGAAATTTGTAAGCCAAAGCATGTGATGTTGAAGAGACAGAGCAACTCTCAGATCCCTGAAAGAGCACCAAGCATTTTCCAAATGTATCCTTTGCATGACTTTTTTCTTCCTCCATATAAGGGAGGTAGAGAGGTGGGTCGTTGTGACTTATCTCCTCCCACCTGGGTTCAACAGACAGAGGCTAGGCTCCTGTGTTCATCTTGTTTGATATTCCAATCAGGGAATTAATAAATTTTGCTGGGTGGGGAGTTGCTCTGCATGGTTTATGGGATCTTAGCTTCCCAACCAGGGATTGAACATGGATGGGCCCTGGAAACAGAAAGTGCCCAATCCTAACCACTGGACCACCAGGGAATTCCCTAATAAAATCTTGATAATGATCAGACTGTGTCCAGTAAGGTCTCAGATTCTTCATAGATCAAATCTTGCAATCGTGCCTGCATTCTTTTTGCGATAACAATTTCTAAAAAGAGAGTATTTCCTCTATAAATTGTCTATAAACAACTTAGAAACTTAGTCCATAAATGATAATGGGCAACTTTGGAATTCTCTTCAAACGGTATTCTCACCAAAATACTCTGAGAGGTGCTGAACAAATAGAAAAATGTATGTGCAGGCATGATTTTGTGTGACTCAATCATTGTATCTTTCCTGACCAAAGATTCAGTTCAGTTCAGTTCAGTTCAGTTGCTCAGTCATGTCCGACTCTTTGCGACACCATGAACCGCAGCACGCCAGGCCTCCCTGTCCATCACCAACTCCCAGAGTCCACCCAAACCCATGTCCATTGAGTCGGTGATGCCATCCAACCATCTTGTCCTCTGTCGTCCCCTTCTCCTCCTGCCCTTAATCTTTCCCAGCATCAGGGTCTTTTCAAATGAGTCAGCTCTTCAGCATTAGATTACAAATGCAAAACTAAGTGTTTGATTCTTATCACAAGGAGATGCTTGTCTCCTTTCCTAAACTAAAGGTTGCTGCTGCTGCTGCTAAGTCGCTTCAGTCGAATTTCTTACAAAGGTGGGGAAAAAAAGAAAAGAAAAAGAAACTCATATGCTGGTTACTCAGTCAACGCTTATTTTCTGGCTTTGCTTTCCTTGAAATCTTGTTTATATTATTCTTCTATAACAATGAATAGCCAGAAAAGCTCTTATAAAAGGTCTGCCTGTATAAGTGTGTTAAATAATTATAATTTAAGCTCCAGACTAATCTCAGATTATCAACACCTGGATGTGTTGGTGAGCAAAGTCTGAAACTCCAGTGAAATAGACAAGGAAGAATAGAACAGAGTTATCCATGACCCAATTGTTTAAGTTTGTTATCCTGGTTTGCTAACAATTCAAGACCTGTTTGTATAACTGTTGCCCATAGGGCAGAGATAAAACAAACAGGAACTGCAAAGGTAGGTTTGGGAGACTTGGGTGTATTCTTCTGGGTAGCTCCAAAAGAGAGCCTCTGCAATGTTCAGTCTCACGCTAAAACAAATTCCAAAGCGTTGTTTGATCTGCATGGAAGACCCAAATAAGATGATAATCATTAACTCAAATGAGCTCCCTGTTTACAAAACCACTGTGACCATTTGGCAGCTGTAAATAACTCTTTGTTCAGGATTGGAAAACTCACGGAGAAGCAGGATATATAAATTATAAAAGATATGAGAGGTGGGGTTAAAAGAGATACATGGAGTAACTTGGAGGACACTAAAAGTCAGGCTACCAGAGGACCTAAGGAAGAAGTAAGCCCAAAACATCTAAAAATAGCAGAACTGGAGGAAATGGTTCCAGAGGGATTTGATCTGCCATTGTACTCAAATCCTGCCATTGCAGTTCAGATCTATAAAAAGGCATCCTTCCTATCCATTCAGTAAAGATACTGATTACACATCCTGTTTCATACCGGTAGGCCTTACCACCCAGATTTCCAAATTTCTTACTTTATAAGGTCAGTCTCATGTTACATTGCTTTCTCTCTGTGAATTTACATGGATCACAAAATCGAGTCAATAGCATTTCCCCTTCTCATCCTTGCAACCAACAGAGGAGGCTTGATGGTACAGCTGATGTGAGGCTGGCAAATACATTTAAAAATCTGCATCCTTTCTACTCTTACCAGGGCTCACTATACATTAAGTTTTGCTTTTTATCTTTTGTTTTATTTCCTTTTGCCTTGGCTTTACAAGAGAAGCTACATAAATATTCTTTTGTTCCGTTTTCTTCACGTTAATCAATTACAGGCTTCTGAATGACCAATATGTCACAAATGACAGAAAAAGTGAGATACAAACTTTGAAAATTTAGTCCCTCATTGAAGTTTGAAAAGTACCATACTTTTAAATTTGAGTGTATGCATGAATATAAATAAAATTCTTTATTAATAAACTTTTCTCTAATCCTTTAAATTTTAGTTTTTTTAAACAAGTATATTACATTACAATACTGTATTAGTTTCAGGTGTACAGCAAAGTGATTCAGTTATATACATAAATATCAGATTATTTCCATTATAGTTTATTTTAATAATTGAATATAGTTCTCTGTTCTATACAGTAAATCCATTTTGTTTATCTATTTTATATTTTATTTTATAAAAATGGCAATTTTTATCTGTTAATCCTATAACTCATATATCCCTCCTCACTTTCCCTTCGGTATCTGTAGACTTGTTTTCTATGCCTGTGGATATGTTTCTGTTTTGTAAATAAGTTCATTTGTAGTATATTTTAGACTCTATATGTAAGTCATATCATATAATATTTGTCTTGCTCTGTCTGACTTACTTCACTTGGTATGATAATCTTTAGGTCCATTTATGTTGTGGCAAATGATATTATTTCATTTTTTAAGGCTGAGTAATTTTTTGTTGTACAGTCGCTCTAGTCGTGTCTGACTCTTTTGCAAACCCATGAACTGCAGCACGCCAAACTTCCCTGTCCTTCACCATCTCCTGGAGTTTGCACAGACTCATGTCTATTGAGTTGGTGACGCCATCAAACCATCTTGTCCTCTGTCTTCCCCTTTTCCTCCTGCCTTCAATCTTTCCCACAATCAGGACCTTTTCTAGTGAGTCAGCTCTTCGTATCTGGTGGCCAAAGTATTGGAGTTTCAGCTTCATCATCAGTCCTTGCATGAATATTCAGGACTGATTTCCTTTAGGATGGACTGGTTGGATCTCCTTGCAGTCCAAGGGACTCTCTAGAGTCTTCTCCAACACCACAGTTCAAAAGCATAAATTCTTTGGCGCTCAGCCTTCTTTATGGCCCAACTCTCACATCCATACATTACTACTGGAAAAACCATAGCTTTGACTATATGGATCTTTGTTGGCAAAGTAAGTCTCTGCTTTTTAATATACTATCTAGGTTTGTCATAGCTTTTCTTTCAAGAAGCAAACATCTTTTATTTTCATGGCTGTAGCCACCATCTGCAGTGATTTGGGAACTGAGTAATATTCCATTGTATATGCACACACATATATTAATACACATATTCACACACACATCTTCTTCATTCATTCATCTGTTGATGGATCCTTACATTGCTTCTGTATCTTGGCTATTATAAATAGTGCTGCTATGAACATTGGGGTGTGTGTATCTTTTCAAATTAGAATTTTCATCTTTTCCAAATATATGCCAGAGAGTGGGACTCCTGAATCATATGGCAACTCTACTTTAAGTTTGTAAAATTTGTCTTTTATTTACCATTGGATCCTTTGTTTCTTCACTTCTGCAAATTGTGTAGTTTTACTCTAATGATGCAGACAGCCAACGTGTGTGTTACTTTTTATTCATCTAAAGTCTTGCTGCTCGCAAAGGAGGAGGTCAGGTATGTAAAGAAGACCACCCTATCTCAGTGGTGACTGGCTGAACAAATCAAACCCTGGTTCTTGGTGAGACTGAATATGGGACACACAGGGAAGCTTCCCTAGGAAATTACGGCTGCCAAATAAGTAGAAGCAGAAGGCAGCTGAGTCCCTAACATGAGAGCACATGTTGACGAGATGACCAGATAACCACGTCACTACAGCTGTTGTGACCAAAGGGCAGCAAGACTCCAGCTGTATCCTGCATGGCTTTCCTGTTCCACCAGGTTTCCACAAAGCTATGGAGACACTTCCCTCCATATTTCCTTATCTAACTTTAAACCTTCTTCAACTATTGTGCCCTTCCCAACCCTAAAGAATCTACGTGAAATCTACGTGAAACAACCAGAGAACTGCTCCTTACTATTTTCTCCTTTCTGCCCTACTTTTTTTCATTTTTTTTAAAGATTACTATTAATATTATTTGGCCATACTTAGAGGCATGCAGGTTCTTAGTTCCCAGACCAGGGATCGAACCTGCGCCCCCTGCAGTGGAAGCATGAAATCTTAACCATTGGACTACCAGGGAATTAATTCCCTCTCTACCCTACTTTTTAATGGTGTAGGAAAACATTTCTAGCATGGTATAGATTCATGGCTTTCTCCTATGGTGGAATTATGGTACCTTTGGTCTTTAATGTTAGTACTAAATTCTTTCTCTCTGTGTATATGCTTGGCTTTTAGTATCCAGACGAGTACATTCATAAAGGCACTAATCTCAATTATTAAGACTCTGCCCTCATGACCTGAGTACCTCCCAAAGGTGCCATCAGCTTGGTGATTAGAATTTCAACATGTGGATTTGGGGGTACACAAATATTCACCCCACAGCAAGGAGTCTAGTTTTTCTGCTTTGTTTCTACCCTCAGAAAATGTGTAGTCTGCCCACCAAATAACCCAGTGAGAGGGTAAAGGGATCGTTGTGCTTTCTATTTTGTGTCTCAAATTGGAATTCATTTTCCAAGAGAAATACGATTGGGTGTGATAAGTTTCCATGGTCCAGCTTAGTTATAGATTTAACAGATCCTCAATGGATAGCCTAAGAATCTTATTATTTATATTAACATCATTTTTATGGGTTACTTGGTTCTAAGTTTTAATAAGTCAATTAAAATAACATTTAAAAAATAAATATAACAGCTCTGTAAGCTTGAACCATATGCATATATTGATCTTGGCTCCTTCTGAACGATCAAAAGTAGAGATCAGATTCAATTTGCTTTTATCAATATGCTTTTTTGGCATCAGAAGTTCGATGGGCCTCAGATTTGTATTTGTGAAAGGACAGTGGCTGCATATCATTAGACCACAGCTGTTTAATCCAGTGGCTTAACTCAGAATTCAGTGGAAATATTCTGGAGTCATGATCTGACCCTCTCCAATGGAATCCTCTGAGGGTTAAGAATGATGCTATTTTACAATGCTAATAACCATCTGAGGGTGAAGAACACTGCTAATAAATTCTTTACCCAACCAAGCCAGATATTAAATCCTGTTGCAAAATCAACATTAACTCTCCCTGTACTCCTTTTTTTCCAAACCATTTGTTCTGGAAGAAAGAATCATTTTCATTATTGTCCACAATACATCTAAAGTTTATTTCTCATGGAGGTATTTGTTTTTTTTGTTTTGTCTTTTTAAAAAATCTGGCTGCCCTGGGTCTCAGTTGAGGCACACAGGATCATGTGGAATCTTTTAGCTGCAACATGTGGGATCTAGTTCCCTGACCGAGGACTGAACCTGGCCCCTGCGCTGGCAGCACAGAGTCTTGGCCACTGGACCACCAGGGAAGCCCCATTTGTGACTTTAAAAGTTTGCCCAAATCTCTCACCCCAAGGTTTGTGTGTGGATGTGTGCTCAGTCGCTTCAGTTGTGTCTGACTCTTTGCCACCCTATGGACTGTAGCCCTCCAGTCTGTCTATGGGATTTTCCAGGCAAGAATACTGGAATAGGTTGCCATGCCCTCTTCCAGGGGATTGTCCTGACCCAGGGATCAAACTTGTGTCTCCTGTGTCTTCAGCATTGCAGGCAGATTCTTTACTGCTGAGCCACTAGGGAAACCCACCCCAAGTTTCAACATCCTCTCAAATAAATCACTCAGTTCTTATTTCTCAGAGTACTTGGCACGAAGTCATCAAAGCCCCAAGAGCCTCAACAGAGGTCCCAGAGGTGTGAGCGTGGAGTGACCTGTATCCAAGCATCAGGTCAAAGGAGGCCAGATGCCTTCTAACAAGTTTCCCAGTTAGAACTCACTAGCAGCGCTTAGAACGCCTTCTCCCACTAAACACCTCGGGGCATGAATTCACTGTCAGGGCAGGACAACTATTTCATTTCAGTTTAAGATTTTGCATTTCACTAAGTCCTGAGCAATCCTTCCCCCAACTCAAAAGAAACAAACAACAATCCCCCCAAAACACTTCCCTTTGTGCAGTTTTACACCAGGCAGGCAAGGTTATACCTCAACACAAGAGGACTCTCTGGACTTTGTACAGGAGATTCTTTAACCCAGAAATCATTCCTCCTATTTCCAAGTGGCTGTCTGTCCTTCCCCTCCTCCACACTCTCCTGCCCACAGACCTCTGTCCACTTAAAATCTGGGAAGACAAGCATTCTACCTGTTTGTGCATTGGACCATTTCATTCCCATCACTGAGTAAATCCTCAGGAGACCCTTGGAGAAAGATTAAATTTCTTAATCAAGTAACTCCTTCCATTATCAAATTTAACATTCCAGCACTGCCCAGTGACTGCATGAAAAAGATTAGTGTGGATGACTAGACAAATTCTGTGATCACCTATTCAAATTAAAGATTTTGAAGTTGGCAAAGTGGAGGAGGACAATTTTTTTCTGCAAAATTGTGCCTATTGTTCTCAAATATGCAAACTATATTATGAAGACTACTAAAATTCTGAGACTATTTTTTAAAATTATTTATGCTGTCATAATTTAATAGCAAAATTAATTTTTTCTCATAGAAATCCTAGTCTTTGGGACTTCCCTGATGGTGCAGTGAATAAAACTCCATCTGTCAGTACAGGGGACATGAGTTCCATTCCTGGACCAGGAAGATTCCACATGCCCTGGAGCAAATAAACCCATGTGTCGCAACTACTGAGACTGTGCTCTAAAGTCCGCCAACCACAACTAACCCGGTATGCTGCAACTATTGAGGTCCTCACGTCTAGAGCTTATGCTCTGCAACAAGAGAAGCCATTGCAATGAAAATTCCTCGCACTATAACGAAGAGTAGCCCCCACTCGCCGCAACCAGAGAAAACCAGCATGTAGCCACGAAGATGCAGCGCAGCCAAAAAAAAAAAAGAAACCCTGGTCCTTATGACTACTCATGATATTACTCATTTTCTTTTTTGCTATCTATTTTACATATGATAAGTTTCCATGTTACTCTCTCCATACATCTCACCATCTTCTCCCCTCTCCCTGTGTTCATAAGTCTGTTCTCTATGTCTTTTTAAATTGATACACAATAAAATGGACTTTTGTGCATGTGTGCTCCAGGAATTTAATAGTTCTTTGAATTCGTGTGTGTGTGTCCCCAGTTGCATCCGACTCTTTGCGATCCTTTGGACTGTAGCCCACCAGGCTCCTCTGTCCGTGGGATTTCCCAGGCAAGAATATTGGAATGGGTTGCCATTTCCTGCTCTGGGGGATCTTCCTGACCCAGGAATTGAACCTGCATCTCCTGTGTCTCCTGAATTACAGGTGGATTCTTCACCACTGATCCATCGGGGAAGCTTTTGGCTAAGATCAAGTGTAGTATCTTTTAATTTAAACATATATAGTTTATGCAGCAACTGTTATCACATCAGGAAACTTAGAAGTTCTAATATCCACTGAAATTCCCTCTTGCTATCCAGTTGCAGTCATAACCCCCAACACCTAACCACTGATCTTCTGTCCCTATACTTTTGGTTTTTGAGAATGTCTTACAAATGCAATCATATATTAGGTAAACTCTTATCTGGCTTCTTTCAATTAGCATAACTATTTTATGAGTCAAAGTTGTTTGATATACACAAGTGTCAAAATTTGATTCCATTTTTATGGCTGAGGACTATTCCCCTACATGTACTGTAAAACAATAAACAGAAGCCTCAATTAAATAGAGTTGGGAGGGGGACTCCTTGGTGATCGAGTGACTAAGACTCTGTGTTTCCACTGCTGGCGGCATGGGTTCAAAACCTGACAGGAGAACTAATATCTCACATGCCAAGAGGGCAAAAAATAAAATAAAATATTAATAAATTGGGCCATGATAGTTTAAAAATACTATTTAGAAAATAGAGCTGGAAGACCAGAAGAGGGAGCTCTCACACCCTGCATTGATTGCCCATCAGGAAGAAGATCTGTCAAGGCTCAGCCAACGACAAACCACAGACTCTCGTTTACATAGCCCTCCCAACTTCCTTTTCCCTTCTATAAAAGCATTTCCTTGTGTTGCCCTTCCAGGACTTGTAGTGGCTTGCAGACTCAGACAGTAATTCTCTGCTGATCCCAAATAAATCCATCTTTGTTGGAGAGATACTTGGCATTCTATTTGTTTCAGGTCAGCAGTGTTTATCACAGTATATTTAATCCACTCATCCTCAGAAGATCTGGGTTGTTACCAGTTTTTGGAGATTATAAATAAAGCTTCTCTAAATATTTGTGTAGTTTTTGTGTGAACACAAATTTTCATTTCTCCAGGGTAAATACCTAGAAGTGGGATTGCTGGATCATCTTGTTCGTGTATGTTTAACCTTACAAGCAACTGCCAAGCTGGTTTCCAGCATTTTGCATTCCCACCAGTAGGATGTGAAGGTCTCATTTGCTCTGCATTCTTACCAACACATGGCATTGTCAATCTTTTAAATTTCATCTACTCCAATAGGTTAATGGTGGTATCTTATCATGGTTTAACTTGCCTGTTCCTAATGACTAACGATGTTGAACACCTTTTCATGTGCTTGTGTGCCAACTATATAAACTTCTTTATGGCTAAGTGTTTGTTCAAGCCATTTCCTGTTTTTTAATTGGGTTGTTTCCTAACTGTTGAGTTTTAAGTGCTCATTATTCTTGGGTACAAGTCTTCTGTCAACTATCTGATTCTTAAATGTTTTCTACCAGCCCATAGAGTCTTTTACAGAGTAAGTTTTATTTTTTGATCAAGTCCAATTTTTAATAGTTGTTATTTATAGCTTTTTAAAATTTCTTTCTCCTTTTCAAATCTACATTAAGAATATATTAGTTTTACATTTTAAGTTACTTTATTTAATACAAAATGAATGCCCTTTGCAATTAAAAAAAGAATCCCAACAGAATGCATTGGTGCATTTGAAAGAATTGCCAAATATGATCTGACATGTCTACTTAAACCCTGGCTTTTTGAGACCATGAATAGAAAAGAAGTGCTTTTAATAAGATGTCATGACATCAGTTTAATCAGAGAATACACAGATAATTATATCTTGATGCTTCATAGTCATTAGTATGAACAGGGTATTTTTGATGCTGAAACCTTCCAAATACAACTTACATCTTTACAGTTTTCAAGTTCAGGCTTGGCACATCCTAGTAGAGTTATAAATGACTTATGATACTTTATGTAATAATATGATTTTACTCTATGCTTTAAAGCCACATGTTTAAAAAATGAACTCAGTTCATAACAATTTGAAAGAAACTCTGGACAAAAAGTCCTGGTCCTTGGGCCGCCTTCAGGGTGCTAGACATTCCAAGAAAAGCAGGTTTGTTCAAATGTGGTGTGGCCTTTCAAAGGAAGTGGCAGTGGAGGGGAAGATAATAATCCTTCTCTCTCCTGAATCACCGCTGGAAAAGTGCTCTCCTGAGGGCTCAGGGATGCTCTGCTGCAAGTCCAGGCATCTGCAGTCACTGGGTCTTGGCAGGATTCAGTCACTAACCTGCCTGGATGCTGGGGGGCAGACAGAACTCTAATCCCGCCAGCAGAGTGAGGGTGAACTTGAGCCTCTGCAGTCTTCAGACTCCAAGGTAGTATCCAATATACCAACAATCTCTTTACTTCTGTAAAGGGCTTAATAGTGACCAATGCCTTATCCAATGTGATTCCATGGGATTCATTTGTATTTTTTTAATTTTTAAGACTTTTATTTATTTTTTGGCCATGTAGCATGTGGGATCTTAGTTCCCACATGGTGGAAGCATGGAGTCTTAACCACTGAACCACCAGCAAGTTCCTTAAGGTATGTTTTTGAAACAAATATGCTGGAACTTACATACTGAATGAGCACTGTAAACTGCGAAGGAGTTATACCTTATTTTAACAATTCCACCATCATTCAAGCTATCTTTGATACTCTACTTTGAACTCTGACACTAGGGTTTGCAAGATTTGACTTTAGGGTAGGCCTGATATTGTGTAAGTCATTAAAAAATGAGAAATCTGAATAATTCAGTCTCACTCTGAGCTAATTTCAAGGGTCAGCTAGTGTGTCCTTACAGCATAAAGTGCTCAGCCAATGTTTTCTAGAAGAACCAGGCCTAAAATCTGTTGTCAATGGTGGCTTTCTTTGTGAATAGCAATTTAAGATTCTAAAGTAAGAAAGCTGTTGCCTTATATTATTATAAACTTACTAAAAAGGCTACGTTGTTGTTTAGTTGCTAAGTCATGTCCAATTTTTTTGTGACCCCATAGACTGTAGCCCGCAAGGCTTCACTGTCTATGGGATTTCCCAGGCAAGAACACTGGAGTGGCTTGCCATTTCCTTCTCCAGTCAATCTTCCTGACCCAAGATCAAACCCACGTCTCCTGCACTGCAGGTGGATTCTTTACCATTGGGCCACCAGGGAAGCCCCCAAAGGCTATAATACTCAATAAAAACAAATCACAGTAATATTTTCAGCAATGGTAGGATTATCAATATAAATTCATACTGACCAATGTGACCATTGGTTTGACTATGTTCTGGTATATCTGTTTCCCCTTTTTCTTTTAATTTTAAGCGGTCTGTACATTTTATAGTCAGTCACAGTGGGTCTATGTAAGAATATTATGACTTCTCAAACACAAGTATTGGATAAACAAATATATTCATATAATGAAAACTTGGGCCTTAAGAGGCCCAGATTTTAAAAGTTCTATAATTTTCAATAGTACTTTTAAAATGTGTTCTAGTTCCATGCTCTGCTTCTTTTCTAATTTATCCATTTTTCAATGACTCAACTATCTTTGCAGCATCGATTAGTCATGATGTTTGCAGATTCCAGAAACTACCACACAAATCTGGAGAGTCCCCAAGGCACATGGCGATACACACATGTGTACCCTAGCCCCCGGGCTGAGGAGATCTGTGCTGCTATTTCTAAAAAAGTTCCCTCATACAGAGTGAAGTAAGTCAGAAAGAGAAGAACAAATACCGTATATTAACGCATATATGTGGAATTTAGATAAATGGTATAGATGATCTTATTTGCAAAACAGAAATAGGCACTGATGGAGAGAACATATGGACACCAGAGAAGGGGGCGGGGGAGGGGGATGAATTGGGAGATTGGGACTGACATACCTACAGTACTGATACTATGTAGAAAATAGATAACTAAGGAGAGCCTGGCTCCCCTGGTAGCTCAGCTGGTAAAGAATCTGCCTGAATGCAGGAGACCCCAGTTTGATTCCTGAGTTGGGAAGATCTCGGGAAGATCCCTGAGAAGGGATAGGCTACCCACTCCAGTATTCTTGGGCTTCCCTGATGGCTCAGCTGATAGAGAATCCACCTGCAATGCAGGAGATCTGGGTTCAACCCTTGGGTTGGGAAGATCCCCCGGAGAAGGGAATGGCTACCCATGCCAGCATTCTGGCCTGGATAATTCCATGGACTGTTTGGTCCATGGGGATGCAAAGAGTCGGACATGACTGAGCGACTTTCACTTTAATGAGAACCTATTGTATAGCACAGGCAACTCAATGCTCTGTGGTAACCTGATTGGCAAGGAAGTCCAAAAGGGAGGAGATACATGTATCACATTTTCATTTTGCTGTACAGCAGAAACTAACACAACATTGTAAAGCAACAGTACTCCAATAAAAATTAATGCAAAAAATAAGCAAAATAAATAAAATAATTCTTTTACTTCCCCTTATCTCTTCTTTGTAGTGAGCTCCCAGACTTGCTTTTAACTATGGTCATCTCCTATTCTAACAGCCTTTTTGTCTGCATCTTTAGTTTCCTGGGGAGAGTAACTAGTATGTCAAAATTTTAAATTGTGTCAAAATTAAGTATATAGTCCTTGATGAATAAACTGGAGAGGAGTACTGTCTCATCTTTTCAGCGTGAAGGTTGTAATCATGTCTACATTTACTGACTAAAGACCATTTAAATCAGGCTTTCTGTTTTGGCTGAATTTTGCATAGATCAGGTTTCAGATCCCAGTCTATGGGTAGGTGAAATGTCAACATAAGCCCCTTTGACATAAGCCTGGAGAACCTGATGCTCAGAAAGCTTAGCAACAGAGCTATGTCTAGACTCTGTCTCTTCACTCTAACATTTTTCTGCCTCCCGGCTGTGATCCATGCTCTTTTTACTCTCTGGGCCTCTACACAAGCTCACCCTTACAGCTCCCTGGCTGCATGGACAGGTGAAGTCTCACATCTTTCCCTTCTTCCAGCTCTGCCCCCCTTCAAAGTCTGAGATTGCAGTGGAATAATGTTCAAACTCTCTGCCTTGCAAACCTGCTCCCCACTCTCCATTTTTCTCTTGCCTCCCAGACAACCTAAAAAAGCACTGAGGACCTGTGACCTGCAAACTCAGTCCCACCCAACCCCTCAGCCAATCCCACTTAAGGCTAGCAGACTGAGAACTGCCATATGGGATGGTCTCTTGTCCTTACCTCAGTATGGAGGGAATCTCAAGACCGATAGTCCTAAAGCCTCCCCACCTCAAACCTTCCATCGATGGCTTGGTCCATGAAACAGAGCATCTGCTGTGGCTTATGGATTTTTTTTCTCTAGTTCTTTTGCCAAGATGGGGACCATAACCTGATTTGCAGCCTGCTTCTTAGAAAATATCCATCCTCCTCGTCTTAAAGGAACCAAGAAGAGAGTTGGTTTTCCTGGTCACCAAAAATGTGTCAGGCACCATGCTGGGCAATCTGTGTCTGGACTGAGTTATCACGCATTATTATTATTACCACTTCATAAATGAGGAAACTGAGGCCTAGAGGAATGATATTACTTCATCAGAGGTCATAGAAATGGAGTGTTGGAGCCGCCTGTCTGAAAAGAAGCCTTTCTTATCTATTCAGATATAACTCCCAAACCTCCTCCAAGATGAAATTAATACCTTCAGGTATAACTTACTGAATTTATCATCCCCACTGCCTACACTTTCTTGTTTTCACATCCTGCTTATCACATCAACTCTCCTTGGTTATCACCCTGATCTATCTAGAAACAAACTGATGCCCCACACCTTGCTGGACACTGTCAGGTAGACACTGGGCCACCTAACATGAAGGTCAGCTCAACCACAGGGCTTCTCCTTTTGCCCTGGTCGCTGCCTCGTTCTTGATTCTTGCCTTTTCTGAAGACTCCCTGCTGAGGTTTCAAGCACGCCTTAGGCTTTTACCCAAGCTGGAGGTCAATGCTTCCTAGCTTATTTTCCATTACTGCCCCATGACTGGATTCAGCCAAATGGAACTAATTGCGAGCCTATATGCATCTGCTATGCTGCTCTGTCTCCTTTTTTTTTTTGGCCATGCTGCGCAGGATGCATCATCTTAGTTCCCCTACCAGGATTCGAACTGCACCCCCTGCAGTGGAAGTGCGGAGTCTTAACCACTGGACCCCCAGGGGAGTCCTATCCTTGCATTTATTTTCTCTAAAGGACAATTACAAGAGCAGTTTAGAGTCAATTAAGGGGAGGCACAGAGATTACCCATATACCCCCTGTCCTCACCCATGCATAGCCTTCTCTCCGTTATCAATCTTTCTCATGAGAAAGGTATTTTCTTTTTTTTTTTTGGCCAAGGCTGAATGTACATTGACACATCCTTTGCTTTTTTTTGTTGTTGTTGTTTGTTTGCTCTGCTAGAAATGTCTTTAAGAAAGCTCCAACAGCCCCCACCCTCCCTAGCCCATCCTGAATCTCTTCACGTTTAAATCTCTTTATGTTTAAGTAGTCTGCTGGATGCACCTTCTCCACGTATCCTTTCCTCAGGCACACTTCCACTCCAGCTAGAAGCAAGTGCCTTTTATACATGGCCTCCCAGAGCACTTTCCTTGTATTTCTCCTGGGGCATCTCACCAGAATTCAAACATAAACGGCACACTGAACAAATCAGTTATGTCAGCTGTAGTCATAAAAGAGTACTGTTTTTGCCTGTCATTGTCCCTTTAAGCCTGATCAAAGAAATTAGCTCTTCCCTGCTCCTGATGAAAACTCCTACAAAACTTTGACTTTTCTGATCATTCCTAGTTAAGAAAAAGTTCTACGTTTTCTGCCAGTAACAAAACAGAGTCTCAATTCGGATGAGAATGCCCAGCTCAGGATTCATCAGCACTTGAACCATCTGTGCCATGCTTTGTGGCTCAGTCCTGTCCGACTCTTTGTGACCTCATGGACTGTAGCCTGCCAGGCTTCTCTGTCCATGGGGCTTCTCCAGGTGAGAATACTGAAGTGGGTTGCCATGCCCTCCTCCAGGCGATCTTCCCAACTCTGGGGTCAAACCCAGGTCTCCCACACTGCAGGTGGATTCTTTACCATGTGAGCCACCGGGGAAGCCAAACCATCATCACTATCACCTTCTATCCAAGGCTGCCTGCAGGCAATGTGGTGTCTTCAAGACAGAGAGTTTGGCTTCCTGTATCTTTCTCATTCCCATCTTCCTTCACCCACTAATTGCTGTTTCTGACCAAGCTCCATCCCCACAGTTAAAGTATGAAAGACAGATCTTTCAAAGGAAAGATCTCTTTGACTGATAGAATCAGAAGGGAGTGTGGCCAACATTGAAAGCTGACTCTTTTTCTCTAAGATCACTTTTATAGGTTCTTCAGAGACACTCCCGCTCTGAAGTCTTCTCCTGACCCCCTGATGCAGCTCTATTCCAACCTGCTGCTCCTTTTTAGCCCCTGGGCATCTAACGGTCCACCTCCAGCACTTCTCTGCGGACGCCCCATCACTCTGGGGCTACCATATTGGAACAGAATCTATGACGTCGATATGCAGGTTGATTTCAATACAACAATAACTTCCCTTTGCTCCTACCTTCCGAACAGCTAACCAGTTATGCTGTTCAGTTCAGTTCAGTCGCTCAGTCATGTCTGACTCTTTGCGACCCCATGAATCGCAGCACGCCAGGCCTCCCTGTCCATCACCATCTCCCGGACTTCACTCAGACTCACATCCATCGAGTCGGTGATGCCATCCAACCATCTCATCCTCTGTCATCCCCTTTTCCTCCTGCCCCCAATCCCTCCCAGCATCAGAGTCTTTTCTAGTGAGTCAATTCTTTGCATGAGGTGGCCAAAGTACTGGAGTTTCAGCTTTAGCATCATTCCTTCCAAAGAACACCCAGGGCTGATCTCTTTTAGAATGGACTGGTTGGATCTCCTTGCAGTCCAAGGGACTCTCAAGAGTCTTCTCCAACACCACAGTTCAAAAGCATAAATTCTTGGGCACTCAGCTTTCTTCACAGTCCAACTCTCACATCCATACATGACCACTGGAAAAATCATAGCCTTGACTAGATGGACCTTTGTTGGCAAAGTAATATCTCTGCTTTTGAATATGCTATCTAGGTTGGTCATAATTTTTCTTCCAAGGAGTTATGCTGTATCCCCTCCAAATTTATCAGAATTGAGGGAGACTTGAGTCTACTGTGTCCCCCTCCCAAACTCAGAAGGTAGAGGTCAAGTTCTCCAGGTTGTCCTGTTCAAGTCAGTCTTATTAGAATTTAGGTGAAGTGGCAGACAGCCTGTAGCCTTTATCCTTAGGGATACTGGTGAAAGCAAAGCATGGTTTAAAAACATTTCAATTAATTTTTAAAGAAGAAATCCTCCTAAGGTAATTCTCTCTCAATTTTCACTTTGAGACCTTTTATATCCTCTTTGTAGCTAAGAAGATTTTAGGTTATAGAACATATTTTTGAAGCTCTATATAGTCAGCAAAAACAAGACCGGGAGCTGACTGTGGCTCAGATCATGAACTCCTTATTGCCAAATTCAGACTTAAATTGAAAAAAGTAGGAAAAACCACTAAACCATTCAGGTATGACTTAAATCAAATCCCTTACAATTATACAGTGGAAGTGACAAATAGATTCAAGGGATTAGATCTGATAGAGTGCCTGAAGAAATATGGACGGAGATTCGTAAAATTGTACAGGAGGCAGTGATCAAGACCATCCCCCCAAAAAAGAAATGCAAAAAGGCAAAATGGTTATCTGACGAGGCCTTACAAATAGCTGAGAAAAGAAGAGAAGCAAAACACAAAGGAGAAAAGGAAAGATATACCCATATGAATGCACAGTTCCAAAGAATAGCAAGGAGAGATAAGAAAGCCTTCCTCAGTGATCAATGCAAAGAATAGAACAAAAAAGACTAGAGATCTCATCAAGAAAATTAGAGATATTAAGGGAATATTTCATGCCAAGATGGGCACAATAAAGAACAGAAGTGGTATGGGCCTAACAAAGCAGAAGATATTAAGAAGAGGTGGCAAGAATACACAGAAGAACTATACAAAAAAGAGCTTCTTGACCAGATAACCATGATGGTGTGATCACTCACCTAGAGCCAGACATCCTGGAATGAGAAGTCAAGGGGGCCTTAAGAAGCCTCATTGTGAACAAAGCTAGGGGAGGTGATGGAATTCCAGTTGATCTATTTCAAATCCTAAAAGATGATGCTGTTAAAGTGCGGCCCTCAATATGCCAGCAAATTTGGAAAACTCAGTAGTGGCCACAGGACTTGAAAAGGTCAGTTTTCATGCCAATTCCAAAGAAAGGCAATGCCAAAGAATGTTCAAACTACTGCACAATTGCACTCATCTCACACTCTAGCAAAATAATGCTCAAAATTCTCCAAGTCAGGCTTCAACAGTATGTGAATCATGAACTTCCAGATGTTCAAGCTGGATTTAGAAAAGGCAGAGGAACCAGAGATCAAATTGGCAACATCTGTTGGATCATCGAAAAAGCAAGAGAGTTCCAGAAAATCATCTACTACACCAAAGCCTTTGATTGTGTGGATCACAACGAACTGGAAAATTCTTAAAGAGATGGGAATATCAGACCACCTGACCTGACTCCTGAGAAATCTGTATGCAAGTCAAGTAGCAACAGTTAGAACCAGATATGGAACAATAGAGTGGTTCCAAATTGGGAAAGGCGTATGTCAAGGCTGTATATTTTCACTCTGCTTAATTCACTTATATGCAGAGTTCATCATGCGAAATGCCAGGATGAAGCACAAGCCGGAATCAAGATTGCCAGGAGAAATATAAATAACCTCAGATATGCAGATGACATCACCCTTATGGCAGAAAATGAAGAAGAACTAAAGAGCCTCTTGATGAAAGTGAAAGAGGAGAGTGAAAATGTTGGCTTAAAACTCAACATTCAGAAAACTAAGATCATGGCATCTGGTCCCATCACTTCATGGCAAATGATGGAGAGACAATGGAAACAGTAACAGACTATTTTTTAGGGCTCCAAAATCACTGCAGATGGTGACTGCAGCCATGAAATTAAAAGACACTTGCTCCTTGGAAGAAAAGTTATGACCAACCTAGACAGCATATTAAACAGCAGAGACATGACTTTGCCAAGAAAGGTCTGTCTAGTCAAAGCTATGGTTTTTCCAGTAGTCATGTATGGATGTGAGAGTTGGACTATAAAGAAAGCCGAGTGCTGAAGAATTGATGCTTTTGAACTGTGGTGTCAGAGAAGACTCTTGAGAGTCCCTTGGACTGCAAGGAAATCCAACCAGTCAATCTTAAAGGCAATCAGTCCTGAATATTCCTTGGAAGGACTGATGCTGAAACTGAAACTCCAATACTTTGGCCATCTGATGCAAAGAACTAACTCATTAGAAAAGACTCTGATGCTGGGAAAGATTGAAGGCAGGTGGAGGGGATGACAGAGGATGAGATCGTTGGATGGCATCACCAATTCAATGGACATGAATTTGAGTAGGCCCTGGGAGTTGGTGATGAACAGGGAAGCCTGGTCCATAGCTGCAGTCCATAGGGTTGCAAAGAGTCGGACACGAGTGAGTGACTGAACTGAACTAAACATATTTTAAATCCTTTGTAAACATCCACCTTGATTTAACTTTGAAATTTCACCTCTATTAGATGTAAGAGTCGCAGTTTAGTTCAGTTCAGTTGCTCAGTCGTGTCCGACTCTTTGCGATCCCATGAATTGACTCCTGGAGTTCACCCAAATTCATGTGCATCGAGTTGGTGGTGCTATCCAGCCATCTCATCCTCTGTCGTCCCCTTCTCCTCCTGCCCCCAATACCTTGCAGCATCAGGGTCTTTTCCAATGAGTTAACTCTTCGCATGAGGTGGCCAAAGTATTGGAGTTTCAGCCTCAGCATCAGTCCTTCCAATGAACACCCAGTACTGATCTCCTAGACGCTTCCAATTTAACATCCTGTGATACCAGCTAGAATGCAGCTAGTTATACAGATAGCCTACTCCTATAGGAGACTATACACTGCCTGAGGATACAGACAATATCTGAATCATCTTACATTTCTCACAACATCTAAAATTGAACATCCTCCCTAGTAGGGAATATATAGCTATTGCTTCCTGGGATGGGCATCCTTGGTCCAATGTTTTCTTATAGCTACTAGCATTAAAGATCAACCATGGGGCTATTTTTGCATACCCTGTTAATGATCCCCAATTCAAAACTATTATATATGTGAGAGAGACTACTTGGTGTTCATCTGATCCTATTTCTTTTTTCTCTTGGCAGCCATTTAAGGCTTCATTTTTCAGTGTCCTTTGCAGTTAAATGAGGTATTATGATGGGGTTCCAGCCAATGGAATGAAGGCAGAAGGGCCATACAACCACTTGCAGGTGTAGCCCGAGGTAACCTCCCAGGAAGTCCTCTGTGATTGGCTCCCTTTGGTGGGCTAAATGCAGAGAAGGTAGGGGCCCTGGAAATAGCAAAGCCACATGTTGTAAGTAGCTTGGGTCCTTGAGTGACTTCTTAGAGCAGAACCCTCCCACCTTCCTCATCCTCACTCTTCTAGACAATGTGAATAATAGACACACCTTTTAGTGATAAGCCACTGAAATGTGGATAGTGTTTATTACAGAACTATGCCCATTAACTGGGGCTTCCCAGGTGGCACTAGTGGTAAAGAACCCGTCTGCCAATGCAGGAGATGTAAGAGATAAGAGTTCAATCCCTGGGTTGGGAAGATCCCCTGGAGAAGGGAATGGCAATCCACTCCAGTATTCTTGTGTAGAGAATCCCATGGACAGAGGAGCCTGGAGGGCTACAGTCCACAGGGTCAGACAGAGTTGGGCACGACTGAAGTGACTTAGTTAGCACACATGCCCATTAACTAACAAAGACGTCTAGATTCTCATAATATACTCATAAAAGCAACTTAGGGAAATTCTCCCGCTGCTGCTGCTGCTGCTCCTGCTGCTGCTGCTAAGTCACTTTAGTCGTGTCTGACTCTGTGCAACCCCATAGCCGGCAGCCCACCAGGCTCCCCCTTCCCTGGAATTCTCCAGGCAAGAATACTGGAGTGGGTTGCCATTTCCTTCTCCAATGCGTGAAAGTGAAAAGTGAAAGTGAAGTCACTCAGTCATGTCCGACTCCTAGAGACCCCATGGACTGCAGCCTACCAGGTTCCTCTGTCCATGGGACTTGCCAGGCAAGAGTACTGGAGTGGGGTGCCATTGTCTTCTCCTTTGTCAGCTCTCCAGAGAAAGTATCAACAGTGTATTTGCTTGGGTTCCAGGTAACATGATCTATTTCTTTATGTGACAGTTTACAAGCTCCCACCTGATATATAAATTTTGTAACTCTTTTTAGGTTAAGTGACTTCCTTTTTAGTTAAATATAGACTAAGTCTTTTCTTCTCCCATCATTTCCTCAGAAACAACAGGCTTGTAGGTTTAGAATTCATTTTTAAGAAAAAATATTTACTGGGTATGAAGTTGTAGAATGGGCGAGATTGTGGAATACTAACTTTGGGACTTGGCCTCTTTTTTTGAAGGACTGCAGTTCGGGATGTAGTAGGCTGTATTTTTGGAGGAGGAGAGAAACAAGTTCATTCAACCATGCAAATTAAATTACAAGACTTGGAATCATTATTTCTGTGAAAATGTGATCTCCATACTGTGTTAGTTCTGACATTCTTTTCAGATTTTCACCATAACAGTTCCATTTGGCCTTTAAATAACACAGGATCAGTGAAATGTCTCTGGTGAAAGAGATGATGTATTAAATTCCAAGGCTGATTTTGAATATCTTTGCTTCAGTGTTCTAAAGTTAAAAGTACCTTGGATGAAACACCATGTAATCAAAGAACAGGGGAACTACTAGTGATGAGTATAAAATCCTACATTTGTAGAGCTTAAATTAGTCTCAAAATCCATCTTGGTCGGCATGTGTTATCCTATTTTTAATAAAATATAAGAAAAGCGATTGCAGCGATTGCGTATTTTCTATTACTATCTGTTTTAATATTTCATAACACTGAACTGTAATCATTCTTTATGTTTGAATTAAATCATTCATGTAGCAATCTAAAGATGTATATTTTCATTCTTTCACGAGGAAGAACTGTTATCACTGTTTCATCAATCTTGAAAAATGTTAGCTTTTTATCTTTTAAGCATACCAAAGGAAGATGGAAGCTTGCACTCTTAGGTTAAAGATCTTCAGTTTAAGAAGTTGTTACCACCAATTGCTGCATTGATTTCACAATGGCTTTGGGATTCTTGACATACCTATAAACTAGCTACAGATTTCATAGAAAAATTGCTGGAAAAGTTGGTGATGGTGATCAACCACACAGTATTGAAAACATATTCCAATGATGATAGATTTAATATTTACTGAAAACTTTAATATGCCAATCACTAGGTGCATGAAAAGGATATTATTTTGATTTTTTTTAGGAGCATCTGGATGATTTATCAGTTTGGGGGTGGTTCCTGAATACTTATTTCTTTATAATTTTTAGTTCTTAAAGTATAACACTGGAACCCCATGGGTATTCTTCCAACTGTATTTGCTAGAAGTTCATTTAGGGAGTCAGTACCACCATCAGCTGTTGTGATACTGATTATGCAAATTAAAAGTTAATGGATTCACAGGAAATGCTACAGAACATAAAACCTGGTAACTGCCTTACAACAGCCTATAATCCGGTATCTAGCAAAATCCAGCCTTCTCAATTCATGTCAATCACACATATTTTAACATAGGAAAGGAGTGTTGCTCAAGTCACACTTCAAATACCCGATAGTTCCAAATCAAGTAAGTTTGTGTGGACAGGTTGAGATATAATTTATATACTGAGGGCCAAGGGGGTGTCCAAAGAAATATTTTGTGTGAAAGATGGCAGGAGGGAACGATCAACAAGTTTCTCAACTAGCAGGGAGATGCAAGTCCTATTAGAAAGAAAGAAGGAGGCAGCAGGTGTCAGAGGTAATGTGGGACAGGGTATATGGGCAGAGACCCATGAGACCCATGAATCTGGACCAGATGAAGAGCAACAATGGGTCAGTGGAATGCCACAAAAGAGGAAAGAAAGAACAACTCAGGGGCTTCCCTGTGGCTTGGTGGTAAAGAATCTGCCTGCCAATGCAGGAGACTCTGGTTCAATCCCTACTCTGGGAAGATCCCACTTGCTGAGGAGGAACAAAGCCTGTGCACCACGACTACTGAGCCTGTGCTCTAGAGCCTGTGAGCCAGAGCGACTGAGCCCACAAGCCACAACTACTGAAGCCCACGTGCCTAGAGCCCGTGCTCCATGACAAATGAAGCCACCACAGTGAGAAGCCCGTGCACCGCAACTAGAGCGTAGCCCCCACTGCCCTCAACTAGAGACAGCTTACGCACAGCAACAAGACCCAGCACCACCATAAGTAAATGAATACATAAAAATTTTTAAAAGCAGCTCAATGAACAACTGGAATGAAGTGGCCAATCTACACAGGATGAAAGGAAGTTTAACCCAGGCCTCCAGGGATGGGCAAAAAGGATTAAGACAGAAGTAGAAATGGCAGGACACAAGTATCGAACACAAGAAATAGTAGAGTCATATAGCAGAGGGATGGCTGTGTAAAATCCAGATCATCAACGAGGAAGAACAGCCTTAGAATTAAAAATGAATGGCTATATACCTTAAGGACATTTAACATATCTTTATTGTTTATCTCTATATTCACTTACGAAATTTAGAAGCATGAAGTCTACAACATAACAATGGTCAAATGGGAACTTCAAGTGTCCTTTCAAACAACCCTGCTAAAGTCTTAGGCAAGGGGTATGACTCTGCCTCCCCATACACCTCCCCATACATCCGGCAACTTACTGATTTCTAATGACCTTATATTTCTGACATCCTTAACCAAATATAATAAATAATGGGTGAAATCGATAACTAATGAGAACACAGTGTATAGCACAGAGAACTCTACTTAATGCACTGTGGTGACCTGAATAAGAAGGAAGTCCAAAGGGGAAGGGATAAAAAAAAAAAAAAAAAAAATATATATATATATATATATATATATATAGCTGATTCACTTTGTTGTACAGTAGAAACTAATACAACATTGTAAAGCAACTATACTCTAATAAAAATTAATTTTAAAAACTAAATAATAAGTAATGAATATGAGGTCTTCGTCCTGCTTCTCCTCTAATCTAGTTATTCCCTAGTTACATTGCAGCAAGGCACATAATTGAAAACTTAAATTGAAAAACAAAAATAACCAAAATCCTAAGGCAGAACCATCTGCCCTGGGATTTTCTGTACATTTCTCACCAGCTCAGGACGACCCTCCTCTAGTGTTCATCCCACGTGACCCAGGCGGAATGACATGGCTTCCCTACACAGAGGGGAAGATTACTTGGAGAAGTGTCTTTGGACGAAATTTTAGGTAAAGCAGGTTTAATTCAGATTCTGCTTAAAAGAGCTCCGTTGCTTTTAACGACCAGGCCCAGTGAGGGTCTTGACTATGAGAGCTTAGGTAACAACACTAAACATGCAGTTATTTATTGTTAACGCAGAATTATTAACGTGGTTTATGAAACTACTAGTGACTCTTTTATCTGCAGCCTTTGGCCCTAGCTACTCCTGGTTCAGGCTTGATAAGCTTGGGGCTTAGAGCTTGTCTTAATTGGTGATGGAAAACTGTGTTCCGTTCCTCCTGGGACTGTATGCTCCTTAGTCACAGATGCCAATTAAAAGCTTTGGTGGAGAACTAGAGGAATGCACAGCACAGGGAGAGGCCCGGAAGCCCCTTTCACATCCCGCATGGGTGAATAAGCCTCTATGGCCTGCCAAGCCTCACATCAGTAGGTCATGTGCATCAGCATACTGGATTGACACAAGCTGCAGAAAAATTCTGAGGTCAGCATTTTCTGGAGCCAGCCCTTTACATTCCAGCTGATAAGGATTTAAACATGTTCATTAGCCTTGCTGATCCCAGTCCTTCTAAACGACACACATATTATAATTATTTTTAAAGGCAAGTAACATTATCTAGTGTACAGTCCATATTTGATAATTTTTCTATAAATGATTATCATTGACCCTTGTATATCCCTCCTGTGACCATCCGGGGTCAAGTAGAGGTTAATGTTCTGGCAAACCACTTACAATCCAGAGGAGCAACTGTTTTGGTAGGGATTACAGCCATTGTAAACCGCTGATGAGGGTTTGAAACGGTAATTCATAACTAAGAAAATAAAAAGACTCAGCGTCTGTGCTCTGATCATGCAGCTAACAACAGACTCCACCTCAGCCTAAACACAGAATGAAACCCAGTGAAGGGATGGGTTTATTTTTGTAATAATTTGTTTTAGATATTTAATCTAAAATAACATGGTGAGGCCTCAGAAATAACTTTGGGTATCGAGTGTTGAAAGAATATTCGTTCTTTTTTAAAAATGAATCCTTTGTTTTTATTTCAACTGTGTCTTATTACTAAGTTGTTGCTTCCAAAGAGAGTTTTGGAGTAAAATATCAAAAACTTATTTCATGTTAAACAGAAACTATAAAAACTTCCAACAGTGTATATTTTGAAATACGTCATATCTAGATAGGATTCAACAGTTAAGATTCTCTTTAGTCCACTAATTATTTTGTTTGGCAATGTGTTCTTTGGCATGTCATAGAAATCACGTGTGGACAAAGCAGACTGAGGAATAGTTACAGCAATAAAAGTTGAATACAGTTCCTTTCATGTCTGTGGACTTGCTTAGATGCTACGGTGAAGGAAGGAGAACAGGCAAGCATCCTGAGAATTAAGCAACTTTGATTTTTATGATTTGTTACAAAGCTGCTCAGAGGCTATGAGATTTGTTGGGAAAATTTCTCAAGGTAGTAGAAAAATCACAGAATTCTATGGTCAGAAAGGGCTTTGGGATTTTCATTATAACCTTTAAAGACTTCTCACTATTTCAGAAAATATTATTTGTTCCTCTGCAGCACACTCCCCACAAATTTTTCAAACTAGGATATAGCCCCTCCCCATCCCATTATCCTCCACACACCGAGCGGTGGTTGAGTTTATTGTGTTAGTTCAAAAGAATGCAACTCCTCAGCAGTTATACAGCAGAACATTCAAGGGCACATTAATGATTTCCAAGTTGATTTTTGCATAGACTACACTTCTACAAAAGCTGGCAAGAAAATTTTGCATGGAGCATATGATTTGTGAAATTCTTAGGCTTTTTTTTTAATGTCAAAAAGGTCAAAGTAGGACTCCTTGTTCTGAAATTTTTTTCTCAATAAAATTTGAAAACTTTCCCACTACAAATACTCAGAAATAACAGATAAACAGACATCATTCTTTTCCTAATAAATGCACTACTGAGCTTTCAAAAAAAAAAGAGAGAGAGAGAGAGAGCAAGAGTGAGAGAAAAAGCAAGCAAAAAGAAAGAGAATGCCGGGTGTAAGATCTGTGGATCTAAAAAGCAGTGTGGTAAGGGCACAGATAGTAGTCTGCATCAGTGAAATTTACAGGGCCCAGTAACCCAGTCAATCCTAAAAGAAATCAACCCTGACTATTCACTGGAAGGACTGATGCTGAAGCTGAAGCTCCAATACTTTGGCCACCTGATGCAAAGAGCTGACTCATTGGAAAAGACCCTGCTTCTGGGAAAGATGGAAAGCAGGAGAAGGAGGCAACAGAGGATGAGATGGTTGGATGGCATCATCGACTCAGTGGACATGAGTTTGAGCAACTCCCTAAGATAGTGAAGGAAAGGAAGACTGGCATGCTGCAGTCCATGGGGTCATAAAGAGTCAGACATGACTGAGAGACTGAACAGTAGTAACCCAGAAGGTTGGGTTTAAATTCCTATATAAGGGTACGGACAGGTGATACAGTCCCAGCAACTGGACACAATAATGCCTGTCTGATCTTTACCAAGCAATGGGAAAAGATAGTGTCAGAATTTATAATCAGGGTTGTATGTGTGGTCCAGGAATATCTGAGTCAAAAAATTAGCCTAAGGATTAATCCTAGGACACCAAATACAAAATGTCCCTGAAAGAGACACTCTGGTTGCACATTTTTATACAGGATTCCCTACTAACAATGAATTCATTGTCCTAAATCACACATCACATGAAGAGACAATCCATCAGAAGATCAAACCACCAGGCACAACAAATAGAAGACTCTGAATTCTAAAACTTTTGGATAAATGAACAAAATAACAGATTATTTCATATAAATTTTAAACAACTAACACTAAATAAAATACAAACCATATGGAAAGAAAGACATAGTATTAAAATAACGGTAGGTAGACTATCTACCGGAGAAGGCAATGGCAACCCACTCCAGTACTCTCGCCTAGAAAATCCCATGGACGGAGGAGTCTGGTAGGCTGCAGTCCATGGGCTCGCAAAGAGTCAGACACGACTGAGCGACTTCACTTTCACTTTTCACTTTCATGCATTGGAGAAGGAAATGGCAACCCACTCCAGTGTTCTTGCCTGGAGAATCCCAGGGACAGGGGAGCCTGGTGGGCTGCGGTCTATGGGGTCGCACAGAGTCGGACACGACTGAAGTGACTTAGCAGCAGCAGCAGCAGCAAACTATCTAGAAATGAAAACTACAGCAATGGAATGAGAAATTCAATGGAGAGGTAAAATAGCTCTTTAGACACAAGTGAAGGAATTCCTGATGGGCCAGTGGTTAGGAGCTGGCGCTTTCACTGCTGAGGGCCCAGGTTCAATCCCTGGGTATGAAAGATAGGTTTAAGGAAGCAACTCAGAATGTAGCAAAGTGAGATAAAGGGATAAATATAAAGTTGAGACAGCATAAATTGAACAAAAAAATTCAACATGTCTAATATGAATTTCAGACAGTGAACAGAATTACTGAAGCATCAAGATTCCAAGATATATGCCTGTATATGTCCCAGAATTGACAAAATGTATGATTCCTATGAGTTAGGAAGAAATCAAGATAAAGAAAAGATAAATTTATGAGATGTATTGTAGTGAAACAAAAAAACTACAAGGTCAATAGAGATCTTAAGAGCAACCAGTGAGGAAAGATAAGTTATACCAAGGAAAACCAAAAATAAAGGTAAAATTTGACCACACATCACATCACACAGAAATATAAATTCTAGACAGATTCAAGACCTCATTGGGAAAAAATAGAACCATAAAACTTTTTGAAGATAGAAAAGTAGCTTTACAAAATCATGTAGGAAAATATTTAAGATTTCTCATCATACAACCCATAAAGGAAAATATTGACAGATTTAACCATACTTAAATTTTTAAACTACTGTATATGATAATAACACAAATAAGTGAAAAGACAAGTTATTGACCAGGGCAGCTATTTGCCAGTTATATGTCCCCTCTCACAATTACTGTCCAGAAAGTAAAGAAAGTGCCTACAAATCAATAATAAAAGATAATTGAAGAGAAAAAATAGGTAAAATATACCACACATAGTTCTCAATGGTAGGCACTAGAATGCTCAGTAACATTATAGAAACATACTCAGCTTCACCAGTAATTACAAAGTCCATGCACTCAAGAGATTAACAAAACAAAATGTCTGATAATACCCAGTGTTGGAAAAGACACGGGGAAACAGAAATGCTAAGTCAGTGGTTCTTAATCCCAGTTATACATTAGAATCACTCAGAGAACTTGGAAAAAAATATCAGTCTTGTCTCTCATCCCCAGAGATTCTGATTTAATGGGTCTGAAGTGGAACTTAGGCATCGGTGATTTTAAAATACTGCTTAGGTGATTCTTTCTGTGGCCAGAGTTCAGAACTACTGCTCAACACTGTTGGTGGTCAAATAAACCAGCAGAGTTTGGAGAAGAGTTTCACAATCTCTAGGGAAGATGTGTCTCCCTATGACCTGACAATTCAACTTCTAGGTTGAACTCTGATTTGAGAAATTCTAGCTGAAGTGTAAGAAGATATGCATAAAGACCATAGTTGTACTGTTAGGATATCAAAACTTCCGAGAGAGTGCAAATATGCCTCGGTAAGAAAACAGATAAATCAACTTTGGATTATTTATGTAATGTGATAGTATCCTGCAGCTGTAACAAAATCAACTAGATACCTATCTATCAACATGGATATATCTCCAAAACAACTTTGAATAAATATAAAGAATATATAAGTATAAAAGACAATGCTTTATATATTTTAAAATTTGAACACAAAATAACAGTATAACCACAAATAGATATTTGTTGGACATGACTGAGCAATTTTCACTTTCACTTTCATTATATTTTATACATTATCTGAACTAAGTATAGCAAAATAACATATAATCTTGGTGGTGGGTATGCAGATAATCAAGATATCATTTTTGTGTATTTGAGATATTTCATATTAAGATATTTAAAAGGCAAAAAAGTAATGCAATTGGCATGATCATGGGGGCATATCTTTATTTTTTAATAGTTGAAAAAAATTATATATTAAAAACATAGAACTGAAAAGTGAACAAAAAAACCATTGGGTTTGAAAGCCAGAATTCTCATCCTAGTTTTGTAGCTAATTCAGTTCAGTTCAGTTGCTCAGTCGTGTCCGACTCTTTGCAACCCCATGAATCGCAGCACACCAGGCCTCCCTGTCCATCGCCAACTCCTGGAGTTCACTCAGACTCAAGTCCATCGAGTCGGTGATGCCATCCAGCCATTTCATCCTCTGTTGTCCCCTTTTCCTCCTGCTCCCAATCCCTCCCAGAATCAGCGTCTTTTCCAATGAGTCAACTCTTCACATGAGGTGGCCAAAGTATTGGAGTTTCAGCTTCAGCATCAGTCCTTCCAGAGAACACCCAGGACTGATCTCCTTTAGAATGGGCTGGTTGGATCTCCTTGCAGTCCAAGGGACTCTTAAGAGTCTTCTTCAACACCACAGTTCAAAGGCATCAATTCTTCGGTGCTCAGCTTTCTTCACAGTCCAACTCTCACATCCATGTATGACCACTGGAAAAACCATAGCCTTGACTAGATGGACTTTGTTGACAAAGTAATGTCTCTGCTTTTCAATATGCTATCTAGGTTGGTCATAACTTTCCTTCCAAGGAGTAAGCGTCTTTTAATTTCATGGCTGCAACCACCATCTGCAAAGATTTTGGAGTCCAGAAAAATAACGTCTGACACTGTTTCCACTGTTTCCCCATCTATTTCCCATGAAGTGATGGGACCAGATGCCATGATCTTCGTTTTCTGAATGTTGAGCTTTAAGCCAACTTTTTCACTCTCCTCTTTCAATTTCATCAAGAGGTTTTTTAGTTCCTCTTCACTTTCTGCCATAAGAGTGGTGTCATCTGCATATATGAGGTTATTGATATTTCTCCTGGCAATCTTGATTCCAGCTTGTGCTTCTTCCAGCCCAGCATTTCTCATGATGTACTCTGCATAGAAGTTAAATAAGCAGGGTGACAATATACAGTCTTGACGTACTCCTTTTCCTATTTGGAACCAGTCTGTTGTTCCATGTCCAGTTCTAACTGTTAGCTAATTAATGACCTGTAAATCATTTTTTTTATTTCAGTTTCCTCATACATACTGTAAAGGAGTTGGATAAGATGATTCAAAATCTACCCTAGTTTCAAATTTCAGCGATTCTCAAGTTGTGAATGGATAGTATTTCTGAATTCAATTCTTCTCTCTCCTTATCAAATATACATACTCACCTTACAGTAATACATTTGTTCCCAAATGTAGTCATGGATTATCCCAGAAAGCAATGCCCTAAGTGGTAGTCAATAAACAATCGATTACATCAAAGATGTAATCAAGGCAGCAAATTAGCTTAAAATGTTTCCATGACCCAGAAACAATACAAAAAGAAAAAACTAGTGTTAAGTCCCCATAGACTTCCATTTCCTAATTTATAAATGCATTATTTCTTCACTCATTTATTCTTGATTATTTCATATGTCATTTGTCCTGAATCATCACCTATAAACCAGCTTCTTCCAATTTGTTATGTTAATAAAATTTTTATAACAGTAGGCATCAATAGCAAATTTACTGAAAATCTATGCTTTATGATTGAAAAAAAAAAATCCGAACCTTCTCCTCCATACTCTCTACCTGCTGGTAGTTTGAAAGACCGTTCTAAGCGTCGGATTTGCTTTCAGTGAAATTCCAGCCCGACACGAACAGTTAAACACACTTGCTCATGAATGTGCTGTTTTCTCCCCAGGAATTTGATGCTTTTAGCCAACAGTTTAATTATCCCCATAACCCTGCAGATAGTGAAGGACAGAAAAGCATGGTGTGAGGTGAAGTCACACTTTACAGACAGTCTAAGGCAGAGCACAGAGAAACGAAATCCATTTCCAATACAAGTCCTAATGCTCACTGCTGAAGTCCCAGTTTCTCCCCGACTCCAACCCAGGCCACTGCCTATGCTCTCTCAGAAATGTTATCCACAAATAAAGTCATACAGAAAGGAGCCTGGACAATCTGTAACCTTGGTCATTAGGTGAATGAAAGAAACAAAGACAACAAAGAGAAAGAAGACAGGATGCTAGTTGATAGGAACCTTTCTTGAATCTTTTTTGTTCCTCCTCCGCTGAACCTCCTCTGCTGAACTTTTTTGTTTCTCCTCCATTGTGAAGGAGGCTCTCTGCACTACATGCATTACAGGTAAGGCAGGGAAAATTTAATGTCCTATGTGTCATAGAATATTTAGTATCACACCTGGCAAAAGAAGGCGCTCAATACGTGTTTGGTGTCATCATCATCGTCACCTGCTAGTACCACAGGACACAGCACTTCAGATCTGTCCAACCACGAGCTTATACAAGAGCAGCCAAGGCAAAGGAAGCTTTCTTTCTACAAAGGAAAATCTCCAAGCTTGCAGATGACCTGATGGCTTCTGAAACGCAGCAATGTAATTTCCAGGCTTCCCTTGTGGCTCAGCGGTAAAGACTCTGCCTGCCAATGCAGGAGACGCAGGTTCCATCTCTGGGTGGGGAAGATCCCTTGGAGGAGGAAATGTTAACCCACTCCAGTATTCTTTCCTGGGAAATCCCGTAGACGGAGAGAGGAGCCTGGTGGGCTACAGTCTATGGGGTCACCAAGAGTCGGACATGACTTAGTGACTAAAGCAATAACGACGACGCATGTAATTTCCATTATTGAGGGAGAGAAATTATAGAGGTCCACTCTCACTTAGCAGGTAGATAATAGCATGCTTAAATAAGGCAAAATCTTTTTCTTAACTGGTGAAGGAGGAGTGTGACAAGTAGGAAAGCTCATATTCTTTATGGCTCTCTTTTGTAAGGGTCAAGACCCCAAACTGCCCTCACTGATGGGTAGCCAGCCCCCATAACCAGGGCAATTAGGGCAACACTACAAGCCTGGTAAGCTGCAGTCCATGGGATCGCGAAGAGTCGGACACGACTGAGCGACTTCACTTTCACTTTTCACTTTCATGCATTGGAGAAGGAAACATTGGAGAAGGAAATGGCAAGCCACTCCAGTGTTCTTGCCTGGGGAATCCCAGGGACAGGGGAGTCTGGTGGGCTGCCATCTATGGGGTCGCACAGAGTTGGACACGACTGAAGCGACTTAGCAGCAGCAGTATGCCCCATAAAAGAAGCACAAATCTTTAGGCACAACTAAATCAGAAAGCAAGTAATTCCTATAAAAGTAACAGTTTTCCAGGAGAGCAAAGACCAGACTCTCACGTGGCTGCATTTTTCTCAGGTCCCAGCTCACCCCACGCTTTTGGGCCATCCAAGATTACACCATTACCACTAACACTCTCAAAAGTGGGCCACAGATTCCTGTTGCTCTCAACAGGACTTAACCCTTGGACTACATTTAGCTGCTACACAACATGTAGGGAAAAATTTAAAAGCTACCTATGGAACTGAAATAACATCTTCTCCTAAGGGAAAATAACAGATGGCTTGGCAGATAATGACCTTTAACTGACAGGCTACTCAGTAACGAGGCCAGTGCCGGGAGCACTTGGCTTTGGAAACCAGTGATGAACTGGAATCATGCTTCTTAGAGGACAAAGCAGACTGTCTCTACAGACTAGGGAGAGTTGGAGGGAGGAAGGAACGCAACACCCTCCATCTATGGAAGGGGCTTTCTCCTTTATCTTTCTTTTGAAAACATCATTTCAGACCAGCTGGTGTACAGAGAACTGTGGCCTGGATGATGGCTTTAGGGGTGGCAGTGGGGGAACTAGGGTGCAGAGAAAGCCCAGCTCATTCTGATTGCTCATTCTCGTCCAAAGATCAACCAGACATGGCCTGACTTTGAAAGCAGCCAGCTCTTTGTTTACAATTGCTGGGGAGGTAGCCATCCTCCCGTAAACTGATGGCAGTTACCACATCAGGAGGGGAGGGCAGAGGTGGGGAGTTGAAGGGGATTAGGAATCGGGAGGGAAACAGGACATCTTGACCACATCTAGTTTCCTCCCCTGATCCTGCTAGATCAGCTTGACAGCTCTTGACTCCTGGAATCCGGAGGAGGCAACAACACATGCGCAGCTGGAGCTCAGTTTAATAGTGTAATCAAGAAAAGATAATATCCGCTGAAATATTTTAATGTTTCAATGCCCTTTTGCCATTAAGACTTTTTTTCCCACGTTTGCTACATGATTTCATCATATTTTCAAAAGAAGGTTCACAAGAGTCAGAGCTGTAACGATTTTCACCCTGGAGATTTACAGGACCTACAGCAAATCTCCCTAAATATTCTAGAGAAGTCCACCAAAGTTGATTTGCCTGTCAGGGCAACCATGCTCTTTTCAGAGGACATTTCTTACTGGCTTCTTTTTCAATCTAAAACAGAGTCTATATTACTAGAGGAAATGAAGCAAAAGATACTCATTTGAGACACTAGTGAAATTAAGTGATTCTTGGCATAAAAACATAAACATTGCTATGAGTATTATCTGCTACCTCCTAAACAGTGTTTAAAGCAGAACATTTCATATCTCATATTGTAAGTAATTTATGAACTAGCAAATCATTTTACTTATATTTAGAATCCAACTGTTCACGTCATTGAGATTACAATATGCAAAGAAGATGCTTATTAGGCGATTAAAAAGGAAGAGAAGAAAACAATAAAGACAAAGTACTTACTTGCCTGTGATATTTTAAAAATAATCCAGAATTTCAAATGTCTTTTTTTGTTTAAGAGCAAAGACTAACCTGAGCTATAATCCTTTGGTCCTCAGGGTAAACTCCATTCCTCCATAGGACAAATCTTTGAGAAATCTTCTTTTGATATTTATTTCTCCCCGTATCCAAGCTCTACTAGGAAGCAGTCAAAAGCAAAAGACTGTCCTTACAAAATAAAATGAAATGAAAAAAGGCCACGAAGTCCAGAATGTAAGCAGCAAAGGAGAAATAAAACTTCTCCCAAACTAATATCTAATTCAGAAGAGTAACTGCTCTCCTATCTCCGTCTGTGGGCGTCCTCTTGTGTTCCTGGTAGCATTTCTCATCATCCAGCCAGTGCAGTTTTACAGCAACACGAGGATGTTTGAAGAGAAATGAACTCATACTCTGAAGCTCCTTGTAGTAAAGGAAAACATATGGAGGATTTCCTGCTGAGGCTTCCCTACCGAGGCACAAATTCGAGGGGGTGTGGAATTTACTTGTTAAGGCTCTCTGTTTTCTAGACTCAGCAGTATCTGCTCAGCAATGAGCCCACATGGGCTGCTGCTGCTGCTCTGCAGAAAACTCTCTGATTCTGCAATAATCCCCCCCAACCGAGAGGACTCAGAGGAAGAGGGTCAAGAGAATGCGAGTGCCCCACTTGCCACAGTCCCTGTTTCACCACATCTGACCTCCAGGACAGGTAAATGCACATGAGGACATTCTGCTGGATGTTCCATTGGAACACAGGCTTCTTCCCCCTACTCCACCCTTTTTTCCCCTCCTGTCCCTTCATCTTCACCTCCTGATTTCTTTCTTTCTTTTTAAAATAATTTATTTGGCTGCTCTGGGTCTTAGTTGTAGCATGTGGGATCTAGTTCCTTAACCAGGGATCGAACCCAGGCCCCCTGCATTGGGAGTTCTGAGTCTTAACCACCAGTTTTAGGGCAAGTTCCTCACCTCCTGATTTCTTATCTGAGATAAACAGTTTCCAAGCCTGTGTACTTTGTGATCACATTCCTGAAATTAATTTAAAATGTTACCAATGCTTCCTTTCCCCTTCCACCCTTCTTCATTTGAAGGTGTACTTCTTATAACATAAGGAACTATATTCAATATAGTTAACTGTACGAAATACTATAAACTATAATGTGATAAACTATAATGAAAACAAATGTATATATATATATATATAACTGAGTCACTTTGCTGTGCAACAGTAATTAATACATTGTAATTCAACTATATTTCAGTTAAAAAAAGAAAGTATACTTCTAAGGATAGCACATCTCAGAATAAGTTCTGAAGATACCTGGTTGGTTCAGGAATATTAAATTGCACATTTGATGAATGAAGCGGTCTAGTAAGCCACTCATCATTACAGAGCCCTGCCCATTCACCCCACAGATTAATACTCTTTAGTTTGGAAAACAAAACCAGAAACAGTGAATATCTCAAAACTGCCCTCTAAAACTGCTATTTGCGGGTGACAGTGAGGTCACTAGTGGCCATCAGAGGAATTTTACCCTATTAATCTAGCAGTTCCTTTGACAAAGCATCAACTAGGTATTAATCTCGATTATCCTAATTATTCACTCGAACTCCACATCCAGCTTTTATGTTACAAACTGGTGCTAAATGTTCTCTAAAAATAAGTTCCACATGATCTTTCAGTGTCAATGTGTTTGTGGAAGAACTTATTTTATGGAGGCAAATGTTTCCACAAGACTGGCTGAGTGACAGAATGAATGATTAAAGGAGGTGAAGCTTGGAAGACAGAAGGAGGTGTGTAAGTTGTATGTAAAGCTATGGGCTATCTGTGTGTTGGGACAAAGAAAACTTTTGTGGACTTAAGAAAGAAATTTTTAAAATTATCTGGAAGCATATTCTATATAAAGGATCCACAAACTAGGGCTCAGGGGCTGAATCAGGCCCTCTGCCAGTGTTTGCAAATAAAGTTTTATTGGAACATTTGTTCACATACAGTCTATGGCTGCTTCCCTGCTACAGTGGCAGAGCTCAGTAGTTATGACAGAGACCATGCAGTCCACAAAACCTAAAAGATTAATGTCTTGCCCTTTACAGGAAAAACTTGCAGATCCATCTTCCTTATGATAAAGGGTCTCTAGATCAGGGTCCCCAACCTTTTGGGCACCAGGGACCGGTTTTGTGGAAGACGATTTTTCCACTGACAGTGGGGAGATGGTTTCAGGATGATTCAAGACCATTACATTTATTGTGCACTTTATTTCTATTATTATTACATCAGCTCCAGCTCAGATCATCAGGCATTAATCCCAGAGGTTGGGGACCCCTGCACTAGTCTACTATGAATGTTTAGACTTTTTTTTTTCCCCTGAGTTGTGTAGTCAGAGGTATCATTATAGTTGTAATTAAGGAGTGTCCTTAAATGTTCGCCCACTCCTCCCAGAGTAGATGTGGCAGGAGGGTTTCTTAGGGGTCTGGGGTAGAGGTGGAACCCTGAGCTTCTGGGGAAAAAATTGATTAGACCATATATGGGGGTGTAGGATGACAGAGTCAGAGGCAGAATCCGGACATCATCAAGGAGGGAAGCCAGAGAAGCAGGGCTTTGAGAAGCACCATAAAGCCATAAGTTGGGGGTGGGGGATAATGAAGATTAATCACAAGTCAGGATGTGCAATAGGAAGTGGCTGGAGCAAGCTGTCAGGATTAAGACCTTGAGGAAAATAAGGATGTTGAATACCTTCTTTCTTGTGGCCTGGTGGAAGGGTGACTCAGTTGTCCCAGTATGGACTTTACCAGTGTTAAAATGGGAACCTGCATCCGGGAACCTCCTCAGCCCCAAGGAATCCAGAGAGTTGTCTGCCCTGATCTGGGCCTGGGCAGGAAGCTGGGAAATCAACCTGAGAGGAAAATCCTCAAGGACAGTAGCAGAGCTGTTTCAGCACTTAGTACCCATGTGTTTGGGGAGCTTGGATAAGAAACAGGGAGCCATTCTGGTGCTACTGAGGCCACCAGGAGTCACCAGAGAAGGACAGGGCCTCTGTTCCCAGGGAGCAAGCGATTTCACTGTGAGAATGCTCACCCTGTGAAGAGAATAACCTCAGGAAGAGAATAACCTCAACACAACCCGTAAACAAGTGTGAGGTCATCCATGCTACTGGACTGTTGTCAGCCTGGCTTTTTCACCCTGAAGCCAGTCTGCACTTTTTCCAAACAGCTGACTTGCATGATTTGATTATTGCCTGTCACTCTGAACTCTGCTTCACTTTTCCCAAAGCCCCCAGTGATCTCAAATTTCGCTCGGGTTCTGTTTTGTTTTTATATATATTTACTTGGCTGTCCAGGTCTTAGTTGCAGCACATGGGATCTAGTCCTCTGACCAGGGATTGAACCCAGGTACCCTGCATTGGGAGCGTGCAGTCTCGGCTACTGGACCACCAGGGAAGTCCTCTTGCTCAGGTTTAGGTATAGTGACTTCTCCCTAAATATGGAACACTGATCCACCTTTGTAGACCCAGTGAATGTAGCTGTTTTTTCCCTCATCCATCTGTCAGTAAGTCAGCCCAGTAACAAATATTTCTGGAGCTGTAACTATGTGCCAGACACTGTGCTGAGCTTGGGGTGAAGGACTGAATCAGAGAGGCAGAGTTTCCGGCTTCCTGGAAACGAAGGGGAAACCCAGAAACATATAAACAGGATAATTTCAGATTGTGACGTGTTTAGGGAGAAGCACAGGCTGTAGCGTAACGGTGAGGTGGGTGGGGATTCTGTCCTGGGGAGGGTGGTCCCAAGATAACCTTTCTGAGATGGTGATGTGTTAGCTGAATGCCAGAAGCTGAGAAGGATTGTGGTGTCCAGGGAACTATAAGAGCTGTAAATTCAAAGACAGAGGTCAGAAGGAACTTGGCTTGTCCCCCCAAAAAAGACACCAGGGCAGCATAGTGGCCAAGTGGGGGTGAGTTAGAGACAGGCGATGATCAGACGGTGTGTGGTCTTGTAGGGATGATAAGGAGGTTTGGACTTTTTCCAAGGGCAGGCCAAAAACTACAGGGAGGATTGAAGCAGGGGAATGTCTACAATTGATTTATGTTTTCAAAAGGATTTCTCTAACCCTGCTGTGGTGGAGGGACTGGAGGGAGGTAAGAGTGAAAGTGAGATCAGCTGAGAGATGGTGTTGGCTGGGATAAAATGGTACCAGTGACAGTGTTCAAGGAAGAGGATGGCTTTGAGGTGTATTTTGGAGTATGGCAACTCTGCCCCCAGAAATACCTGAAAAAACCATCTCATTTGCTTGTTCAGGTGTTAACTCTTCATTGCCACCCACTTGGGAGTGAGCGGGACCCTCATCTTCCTTCGTCACCCCGGCACCTCCCAGGGCCCAATGTGTGCCTCCCACAGAGAAGACACGTGTGTCATTCTGTTGGCTGTGTGTCAGGTGTTGTGAGTGAAAAGCTACAACCGAGCAGGGCGGGTCTCAAAATAACACAGGGAGAAGACATTGCTCTGCAAAAGGCATCTTTGCTTCCAGAGTTTGCATATTTGGTCAGATAAGCAGAGGGCTCTCAGAATCTTTCCCAGCTCCTTCTAGACTGTTCCTTCAGAGAAAAGCCCACATCACTGGAAAGGACACTCTGCTGAGATGCTCTTGCAGGCAGGGTTCTGTGGGCTTCCACGCTCTCACAGACGTGGATTTGGTCCTGATGTAAGTGGGGACGAGCAACCGTCCAGGATGCATCTGCTCTGCAGGGGTGATTAGCAGGCCAATATGGCAACAGTTGGGGCCAGCACTGTGACCGGAGCTGTCACACAGACCCACGTCTAGATGGTCCCATACTTGGTCTAACTTGGTCGCTGTCTTGATTCTTGATAATTCTGAACTAGGGGCCTGCATTTTCATTTTGCACGTAGCCATACAGATCACGTAGCCGGTCCCACCAACAGTTCTGGGGTCATCTTCTTCCACTCTGGAGGGAGCCAGGACCCTGTGTTCCCAGAGCTCTAGGTGTGGTGACAGCCCACAGCAATCTGGAAACTTCCCCCCGAGGCCACAATCCAGGAGTTACTGACTGGGACCGCAGTTCCGGGGTCCTCATCTTCTCGTTGTGACTGAGGGAGGCCAGGTCTGCTACAGGGGCTTGTTTCAGAAGCCAGTTTTAAAATTTTACTTATTTTTAATTGGAGGATAATTGCTTTACCACACTGTGCTGGTTTCTGCCATATACATAAATCAGCCATAGGTATACATGTGTCCCCTCCTTCTTGAACCTCCCTCTCACCTCCCACACCATATTACCCCTCTAAGTTGCAGGAACCATGTTTTGAGGCCCAGCTTTGGTCCTGATCCTCTGGCCCTCTAACGATTTTATGAGCAAAATCCCTTTTAAAAGAGTGGATTCCATTATCTTCAGTCGTGCACATCCCTCATGAAGGACACACTTGGAGGAAAAGCCTGGCTTCTGAAAAGGCTTTCTCAGTATTTTATCAGACTTTGCACTGTCGAGGTGGTTGAATTTAGAGATTACATTGAAAGTCTGTGTTCTGGACGTGCCATTTCTTTCTTTTTCTTTCTGTCTTTCTTTAGAAAGAAGAAAGGGCTTTGTTTGGACTTTGTTGTGGCATGAAAGCTTAGTTGCCCTGCAGCATGTGAAATCTTAGTTCCCTGACCAGGGATTGAACCCACATTTCCTGCATTGGAAGGTGGATTCTTAACCACTGGACCACCAGGGAAGACCCTAGTACTGTCTCTAAGGCAGAGAACATGAGTTGCTGTTTGGTAGGGATGGATGTGGACACGTCCCTTTAATTGTGAGTGAAAGTCGCTCAGTCATGTCCAACTCTTTGTGACCTCATGGACTATACAGTCCATGGAATTCTCCAGGCCAGAAAACTGGAGTGGGTAGCCTATCCCTTTTCCAGGGGATCTTCCCAACCCAGGAATCAAACCAAGGTCTCCTGCATTGCAGGCAGATTCTTTACCAGCTGAGCTACCAGGGAAGCCCCTTAATTGTGAAGATGCATTTTCTTCCTGATTGGTAGACTGCTGATTCCCTCTGGGGGACCTGGAAGCATACCTGTCTATAGCCTCACTGGGATGACCTATTTCCAAGAAAGGTCATATTCTGAGGTTCTGGGAAAATGTGTATTTTGTGGGGTCACTAATCGATTGCGGCCTAAGGAACAAAATGAGGGGATCACTACACAGGAGTGATCTTGCCCTCATCACTGTTTGTTCCTAGCCAACTGAACCAAACAGCTACAGACACGTGAGGTAACAAAGACTCACAGGTGAGCACACTGGTGTGGCAGGAAGGGAAAGATATATAGTTTGACCTTCAGCCACATCCTACCACTCAGAGAAGAGGTACCTACCACTCTGCATACATAGTAATACCTTGCTTCCTTCCAATGCATTTATTGTCAGAAAATCTTAAAGTTACAGGGAAATGTCCACAATTGACCCCAAAAAAACCCTCAGAACTATCATGTCCCTCGTCTAAATTTTTTTTCTCTGCAAATGTACCCCTTCAACTTTGTTCTGCCTAGGGGAAATTCCCGCAGGACCATCAGCAAGACCAGTGTTTGTGAAACAGAGCAGGGCCCCTATGGTCCTTGCCTCCCACATCCTCAGCCTGCTTTTTGTCTGTGGAAAACTGTTAGCCAAATGATAAGTTTAATCGGAGACATGACAACACATGGAAACAAAGGAAAACAGTCAAAGGAGACCAGATAATAAAAAGGTACTCATTAAGGATGGGCTTCTCTGGTGGCTCAGTCAGTAAAGAATACGCCTGCAACGCAGGAGACTTGGGTTTGCTCCTTGAGTCGGAAGATCTCCCGGAGAAGGAAAGGGCAACCCACTCCAGTATTCTTGCCTGGGAAATCAGACAGACAGAGGAGCCTGGCAGGCTACAGTCCATGGGGTCACAAGAGTTGGACATGACTTAGCAACTAAACCACCACCACCAATTAAGCATAGTCAAGGACCTTTAGCTCCTTCTCAAGGGCTAGGAATAATATTCTGAGTCATATCCCGTGAGCTGGTTTGTAGATACTGAAACCCCCACCAGGTGGATGAAGTTAACTACATGATGAATAGAATGTACTCGTGACATAAGCTGCCACAATTTCAAGAACTGGCCTCAAAGAAACGGAAACTGTGTAATTGAAGTTTAACTGTACCTAAAACAACCAAGACGACATTAGGCAGACCACTGAAGACCAATTCAGGATGACTGTCAGAGCTGACTGTGCTGTTTTTGCATGTAGCCCCCTCTCTCTGTCTATAAAATCTGTTCCCCACTGATTGTGGGAGGCAGTTGGCTTTTGGACAGTTGTTTTTCCTCCCTCACCCCTTCTATACCAGTTGTCGGCATCCAAAATGTAGCAAACTGTCCTTTTCACCAACCTGACCTCTTTATTGGCTTTTTGAGCAGTGAGCAGCTGGACCCCCACCTTTGGGTAACATATGTGCAGGAGAGAAAAAAGTCAGGCATAGTCATTGAAACTAATGTCGCCTCACCCATGTACAGTGTGATGACTTTTTGCATTTCCAAATCAAAAAACAATTTAAGCTATTTTAGATGCTTTGTTTCCCTACTTCAATGAGATCTAATTCTTTGAAGTTGAGGAAGCAAGTATTTTCCCCCAAAATGAATACCTAAAATGACACTACAAAATATTGCCTTAGGATGGAGATTTTTTTTTAAAAGGGCACGGCAGAGAAGATTGCTTTACTGAACTAGACAAAAAGCTACTCCATCAGCACGCCTTCATTGTTTGCCACTGTACACATCTTGGCATGAAAGAATTACATTTATCAGGCAGCACTGAAGCTATTTATTCCCTTCTTATTCCATTAATTAAACTATAATACAACCACGTGAGTTACCCATAACCAATATTTGGAAGATTAATATAGGATGCTATTCTTTTGCTCATATTTGGCCTCTGCATGGTAATGAGACAGCAATAAAGTTTATGTTCCCATAACATGTAAGAACTGTATCTTGCACCAAATAGCTAACATCAAAAATAACTACGGGTATAAACAAACCACAATACAATCATTCTTGGCATACATGAATGTGTCACTAAAAACGTTAATACAATGCCCATTGTAGCTACAAAAATCTGAATATTTAAGTTAAAATGATGCATAAAGATAAAAGTATTAAAAATATGTCTGAAAATTGAAAATATGTTTTGGTGGTTAGCTAACAAATTACCTGACTTTTAATATGCACTTTGAGGAAACTAAACATTGCATTGTTCTAACCTATTTGTCCCCCAATAATTTAAAATTCAAATTTAAAATTCAGAAACATTACTGGTGTGATAGGCACTGAAAGCCTATGCCATTTTGCCATTTGGTAGGTAACATTTCACGTTTATTTTGAATGATTTCTCATAGTACTTTTTCAACAAAGGTTTATAATCTATTTGCTTTAGGTGGAGCCACAGGAAGACAGGAAAAAAGCTATTGGTCAGGACTTTACATAAATATGCCCCAATCTATATGTACTTTTCTTCTCCAGCCACATAATTACGTACTTTCATTTCACTGTTCAAGGGATGCCAAACTTAAATTTGCATGTTTTTATTGCCCAATCATAGCAATCATTAATAATGAACACAAATTCTTTTGGAAAATGAATCTCCTTGTTGTTTTTTTTTCTTTTGCTCCCTGAGGGCAATGAATAAAATCACAGATTATCCTACTTTACACGTGAAGAAAGGAGAACTCTGAAAATCTGTGCTGATGGTTGACTTTCCTATGATGGATACAAATCCACAACTAGTCCATCTTCATATGAAGACAGAGATTAATTGATTTACCAGAAGGAAAATAATAAACCACAATTCTCTAGTATAAACTCAAGTCTGTAAGACTATCCAAAAGTTCTGTTCTCAACCACAGTCAAATGTACTTGATGGGCATGGAAAAAATGATGACTGAAAAAAACACATGAATTGTCATTTACAATCAAATGGACTTTTTATTTCAATTACCCCCAATTCCAAATCATTCTTAAAGCAAACCTTCTATTGCTCTAAACTCTCTTATCATAGCTTGATCTTTTATCATTTTCTTTTTATTCCTGGAACAAGCATTCCATTCATCCTTTAACTTTTGAGCCTTTTCCCCTCTCCTTTTCAACACTCTTCATCTACCCCTGAACATCCATTTGGAGTTCCGTTCATTTCAGATCTCCTTTAGCTTACTTTCCACTCCATCACCCAATTTCCATCTATTTGCTTTTTGGCTGGTTTCCTTAGCACATAGAGAATTATTGACAGAAAATGGGAATCCAGAGGCCAGAAAGCTGTGGATCAATGTAAATACTGCTCAGTAATATGCCCAGTGAACTCAAGTGTGTTTTAAAATAAAGACTGCAGTTCAACTGAAAAGTTAATGAACTCAACTAGCTACGCAAAGCAATTGTCACAATGAAAAATTAAAAAGGCAACTGGGAAGGCAGACAAAAGAGTTGGTACCTTTCTTTCCATTTGTGACATTACATAATTTAAACATCCATAGAGACATTTGTGTGTTTATTTTGTTTTATTCATAGTGCTGATTCTGCTTCTCTGATCTCTTTTTCTTTATTCCATTTACTATATTTTTTAATTGGAGTATAATTGCTTTATAATATTGTGTTACTTTCTGCTATACAACAAAGCCATTTCTCTGATGTTTAAGGAAAAGAATGATGAATATAGTAAAAAATAAAGCTATAGCCAGTGTTGTGAGCGCTTTCCTTTTTCAAATCTCCCCCATCATTCATTGGTAGATGTTACCTAGATTTCTATCTACTTTTTAACCTAGGGGACATATTTAGATCTTGGCAATTTGAGTTGACTTATCCAGGAAAATCTAGTAAATGGCAATAACTTTTTTTTGTAAGTTCAAATATATTCTGTCTATTGCATTCTCTTTGCCCATTAATTTTATCTTTCTATAAAAAAGCAATTAATTTAGTTAAAAAAAACATGATTTCAAACTTCACATTTTTTTAACCTGTAGTTGCTTAAAGGGTTCTTTTCTCAATATTTGTTCAACTCTTTCACAGTGGACTTAAGCTAGGCTTTCTGGGCAGTAAATTCTAAGATGCATTGTGTTAACATCTTTTAAAACTTGAAGCACCACATTTTTTTTTCTTTTCTTTCACCTCTTATTTACACTCAAACCTACAATGTCTTTTTAAGCTTAAGAACCCTTCAGTCATTGAATTCTAGTTAATAACATGATTATTAGAGGGCTTTATCTGATTTTTGCCACCTAAATAATTTTGGCACCGAGGTAATTTTATAATTTCTGTCCCTGCCTCAATCAAGTTCAGTATTTTTCTAAAGATGTATGATTTCCTTCTGTTATAGACAATCCCTATGGTTACACAGTTCCTCACAACTAGCGAATAAATTAAAATCACCTGCTGTAGGACCGGGGGTCAGATCTGACACCTCTAGGCTTCCCGAACCTTCCTGGTTGCTAATTCCAACAGTATCTTTCTCCTCCCCCCTCTATCCTGCTCTGACATGAGATGCCTGCTGGGGGCTTTGAACTCCCTCCTTGGTGCGCCCCCAGACCTGCCTTTGTGGAGGCAACTCCATTGCATTACCTACCATGTCATAGACAAATGCGATTAAACCACTAATTTTTCATTTATATTTTTCCTCTTTCACTTTATTAGTTTCATGACCAAGAGAAAATAACTTATCAATGATATCACAGCCAGCAACTTGCCAGAACTATCCTGCCCCTTTGGAACACTAAGTAATGTTCTTCATCCCTTGTATGAGAACAAGAGCCTTTTAAAAGGAAAGAGATTTGACTGCTAGGAGATTTGGTGTGGCAAAACATTTCAAGATATACTGTGTATATTTATACAGGTGATGAAATGGTTGATGGGGACTTTGTATGAGGATTTGGTTCTATCCTGTGTATTTAGGCAGAAAAACATGTAAACTGGTCAGAGCACATTGAGATGTATTCTGTTGTTCGTCTGGCACAGAATTTTAATAACAGAAAGGCACGACAAGCTGGAATATTCAATGAGAACTTAATTTCTGGCTTATTATTCAGTTGAAGGTAAGTGAGATTTCCCTGTCCTTGTAATTTAAGAGGGAACACACAGGGGTTTTATTCTGTCATGTAAAAGAAGTCAACTCATAGGCACTTCATGCCTATGAGAGATGAGAGATACATACTCTGGGATCCAGTTCTCCTTTATCTTTATAATTTAGAATCCAAGAGTTGGTTTTCAGACTCCGAGTAACCTCAAGGAACAAAATGGCCACTGGAGTACCATCCACTAAATCTGCGTTCTAGGATGGAGACTGGAGAAATGGAAGATGTTTGTGTGTGCTCTCTTAATTAATAAACTAATTTTTACTTTTTAATTTGAGTTATAGTTGACCTACTATATTATATTAGTCTCAGATGCCCAACATAGTGAATTGATAGTTTTATAGATTACACATCATACAAAGTTATTATAAAATATTGACTATGTTCATTGTGCTGTATCCCTGTCACTTATTTATTTTATAACTGGTAGTTTGTATGGAACTCTTAATTTCCTTCATCTATCTTGCCCCTCTCCCATTCCTCTTCCTTCTGGTAAGTACCGGTTTGTTCTCTATATCTGTGAGTCTGTTTCTCTTTGCTATATTTGTTATTTTTTTCTTCTCTCTTTTTTTTTTTTTGCTTTTTAGATTCCACATAAAAAAAAAAGATTCCACATATAAGTGAAAACATATAGTATTTGTCCTTTTCTGTCTAACTTATTCCCAAATTGTTGCACATTATTGGCCCCTCTCTTTGAAGACATTTTTCTGAAGTCCTGTACAACAGACCACTTCAATCTCATTGTCTGGACTATAGTTATATCCAGCAGTTCCACTTCTGGGTATTTTTCCAAGAAAACAAAAATACTAATTTGAAAATATACACACATCTCTATGTTCATTGTAGCATTATTCACAATAACTCAAATATGAAGTTCACTGATACGTGAATGGATAAATAAGATGTCATAGATACATAACTGTATATACATAATGAATATTCTCCAGCCCTAAAAAGGGAATGTGCTCCTGCCTTACAGCAGCATGGATGGACTTAGGAGGTTTTATGCTAAGCGAAATAAAGTGAAAGTGAAAGTTGCTCAGTCGTGTCTGACTCTTTGCCATCCCGTGGACTGTACAGTCCATGGAATTCTCTAGGCCAGAATACTGGAGTGGGTAGCTTGTCCCTTCTCCAGGAGATCTTCCCAACCCAGGGATCAAAGCCAGGTCTCCCACATTGTAGGTAGATTCTTTACCAGCTGAGCCACAAGGCAAGCCCAAGTGAAATAAGTCAGACAGGAAAAGACAAACACCATAAGATTTCACTGATAGGTTGGATCTAAACAACAAATGAACAAACAAAACTAAACAGAAACAGAATAATAGATACTGAGAACAAGCAAGTGGTTGCCAGAAGAGAGGGGTGTAGGGGAAAGAGTAAAATAGGTGAGGGAAATAAGGAGGTCTAAGCTTCCAGTCACAGAATGAATGAGCCATGCTGATGAAAGGTACAGTATGGGGCATACAGTTAATAATAGTATAATGTCTTGTTATGGTGACAGATGGTAACTAGACTTATTGTAGTGATCATTTTGAAATGTATAGAAATATCCAGTCACTATGTTGTGCGCCAGGAACTACCATTGTTGTAGATCAATTACACTTCAAAAAGCAAACACATTCACAGAAAAAGAGATCAGATTTGTGGTTACCATAGGCGGGGGGAGGGGAATTTAATGAGGATGATCAATAGGTACAAATTTCCAGTTATAAATAAGTATTAGGGTTATAACATGATTAATATAATTAACATTGCTGTATATTATATATGAAAATTGCTAAGGCAGTAAATCCTAAGAGTTCTCATCACAAGGAAAATTGTTTTTTCTTTTTCTTTTCTTTATTGATGCATGTTCACTAAACTTATTATGATAACCATCTCATGATGTATCTAAGTCAAATCATTACGCTGTACACCTTAAACTTACAGATCTGTGCATCAATTATATCTCAGTAAAACTGGAAGGAAAAAAGCACATTATGACAGATTTCCAAGTGAAAAATGTTAGGCTGAACACTACGCAACTGTCATTTTTATAGGTAAAATGACCTAATGGTAGCAATTTCATATAATTCAATCTAGTACATACATCGGGATATTTGGATCACCGAACTGTTTCAGAAAACCTTGATGACTCTGGCCTTTCAATTTAACTGAAAATCAGCTCCCAGGCGTAGCAACAATATTATGTAACCAACACAGGAATCCATGAAAATTGCAAACGTTTTCAAATCACATCCGAATCCTGGATTTAGCATTCTCCAGTGCCGTCACCATTTCCATAAGAATGGATGCCCTGGGCGGTGGCCATTAACTATTAAAAACTTAAAAACTAGTTTTAATGAAACTTTTTTAAAAATAGTATTTAAACTTGTTAGGGGATTTCATGAATAATTTATAGGCATATTACAAAGCTCCACTAACACCCATTTGAGAAAAAAACCATGGATCTCGTGCCAATACTGTGTGTCCTCTGCTAGCATCTCCTTCTGAGATGTCTTATCTGCTGGGTTCCTGCAGGAATATCTGCTATTAACACAGGGGTGCTGCTTTCCCCAAGCTGTGACCATATTTTGACCTTGACCATTTTTGTGATTTGAGTGAGCAAACTGCCGTTTGCTGTTTTAGTTCTTTTGAACAATAGTCATATGTGGAGCTGTTTTTTTTTAAGAAAAAGAAAAATCATAAAGACTTAAAAAAAATGCTTGTTAACTGGGCTACCCTTTCTAGCAAAATGACCGAGAAGTTCCTATTACTGAATATCCTGCCTAGGTCCCTTGGATATATTCTTTGTTATGTGTTTTCTTAGAGCAGTTAATAACAGGCTTGATCTTTTTTCCCTAACCTATTTTATAAGAAAAATGTCAACAAAACAATTTTCTTAAAACTACAAGGAAGAAAATGGAGAAGCAAAATATCTGGGATAATTTAGATGATTTATAATGCAAATTGCATCCTACTAGAAATACATTCTTCATTATAACAATTGATATTCTTTCAGAATCATTTGGAAAATGAAGAGTTAATGGTATTTCTTGCCTTTAAGGCAACTCTCTAAACTGGGCCAGGACACAAACTAAATGACAGTCTTGCTAAAAGCCACATTCACTTTACGTATTAAGTGCTAGTCTTATGTAACAGTGAAAATGCATCCTGGTTACAGCAGAAGCTGAGGATCAGTAGATAGACTTGAGACAGAGTATGGTGTAATCAGATAACTTTTAGCTATGTTTATTTTGTTGTCATTTTTTTAAATAATGTTTGGGCCCAAAGTATGGAATATGCAGTTATTTGGGGGAGGATAAATCTCTCCAGATTCTGAATGTACTACTGCTGCTTCCTAGATGTCAGGCATTACAGAGAGTTCTCTCTGGAGAACTCGAGAACAGACACCCACAAGGCTGCCATCTGCAAAGACACCTTTTATTCTTAGTCCGTGAAACAGCTGTGCATCCTGGTGTCCTCAGAAGTTGCTGGCCAAGTAGAGTAACGAGTGGGGCTTGTTACCAACATAACTCTCCTAACAGCTGCCTCACACCCTTCTTTCCTAGAGGAGTGATGAAAAAACCCTCAAAAATCTGAAGACCACTGAAATAAGACATATGGATCTTGCAGAGGGATTGCTAGAGGGAGAGCCAGAGAGAACAGGAGGCCAACTAAAGAGGAGGATTGTCCTAATGATGCACGAATAGCTACCAACTCCCTGCTATCAGGTAGGATATTATTGGCAGACAAACAAAACACAAGTAAATCAAATCAAGGCTTTCTTTTCAGGCAGGGAAAGCGTGGCAGCGTTGCAGGGGGTAATAACCTACCGAGGGGAGAACTAGGAGACTTGACGACCTCTGTAGCAAATAATAAAAGGGCCTTCCTTTCTTCCTTCTAAGAGCTGGAAAATGATTTGCCCATACAAAAGTAGGATTCACGAGCAGGATCAGAGAGGGAGATTTAAAGCTTTTCTTGTTGTTGTTTTTTTCAACCATGTGTGGCTGGACTGAAGTAGATGTAAGGACTTCCCTGGTCCAGTGGCTAAGACTCCGTACTCCCAGTGCAGGAGGCCAGGGTTCAATCCCTGGTCAGGGAACTAGATCCCACATGCCACAACTAAAGATCTCACATGCCACAACTAAAACCTTGTGCCTCCTAATAGAAAAATAAATATATATATTTTAAATTAAATAAATAAAATGGGTGTAGTCTTGGGTGTAGTCTTGAACCCCTGCCAAGACAGACACTGGCAAATTCAAATGGAAGTGTCCTCTCTCTCTCAGTGACCTTATCTGTCTGTCTGTCTGTCTCTCTCTCTCTCTCTCTCACACACACACACATTCTCAATCTCAAACAGATGAAAACTACCAAGTCAAATAGTCTGAAGTCTTAACACAGGGTGACACTATGGAGCCCAACTTAAACCTATTTCCCATCTCCCTACAGAGCTCAGAGAAATCCTGCTGGTACCAGAGCTGCCAGGAGGTGACTGGCATGGATTTTGCTTCACTGGAGTGTGAGCCCTTAACTTGGACCTCTGGTCTTTGTGGACAGGGCTGGGCAAAACCTCCACTCCCCAGCCAAAAGCAAGCCCTTCAGAGCCTTGACTGAGTGGTTCTGGCTGCCTCCCTATTGGGTTTTTGCAAGCCTCAGTTCCGTATTTCAGACATCTCCTTTCTCTGGGCCCTAAAGTGTAAAAATGTTAGTCGCTCAGTCATGTCCAACTCTTTTCGGCCACGTGGACTATAGCCCGCCAGGCTCCTCTGTCCATGGGATTCTCCAGGCCAGAATACTGGAGTGGGTTGCCATCTTCTTTTCCAGGGGGTCTTCCCGACCCAGAGATCAAACTCAGGTCTCCCGCACTGCAAGCAGATTCTTTACCTTCTGAGCCACCAGGGAGTCCCCTTTGCTCTGGGCTGTGTAGCCTGAAACCTCCTGTATCCTCCCCCTTACCCTTAGGCAAAACAGTTCCATCCTCCCACACTTGGGTGAGGTCTCACCCCCTATGCTGAGCCAGGTCTCTGCACTCTCTTCTCCAGTCCCACCCCTCCAAGAGCCCCCGGTGCTCCCCTATTTCCATAGAATCCCGTGTGCCATGGTGAGAGCTACTCCTCTGCCTTTCTTTGGAAAACCATGGTGTACCAGGTCCCCAGCCCACAGGCTCACAGGTCACTGCATTATCATCTGGAGTTCACTGGCCTCTCCTCTAGGTCACCTCAGGAAGCGAGGGTAGGATGCCTTGCATTATGGGGACTGTGGCTTCCAGTCCCAGGCAGTCTCCCTAGAAGAGAACGCAGGCACATCTCAAAGCTGCCCTGACTGTGGCTATGTACAGAATGCGCTCTGGCCTCCCAGAATCCTCCACCCCCAACCTCCGCCTCTCCCTCGCCCCCCACCAAAAGGGACCACCTGCGGAGAAAATGGCCTGCATAAACAACGATGTCACTCCAGCCTTCCCTGCAGATGGTCCTGATTTGGAGAAGGCATGCAGACTATCTTTGAAATCTGACTTCTGTTTTTTAGGCCACTTGGAATTCTTCTTTGTAACCCTCATCAACCCCAGGACAATTTAGTGACCTGACATCATTAACTTCCCCTGAAACTTTGTTTTCTTTTCTTAATGTCTTATTATTAAAAAAAAAAAAAAAATCACCAGAGCCTAATTTCTGATTCTATGTTTTCCATTCTCACTTCCAAACACAATGAGTTATCAAATCCTATATTGTTTTTGTCTCCATTCATACTTTCACCATTCTAATCCAGGCCCTATGACACCATGCTCTGCCTATCACATGGGCATCGTCATGTTTTGTTGTTGTTGTTCAGTCACTAACTCGTGTCCAGGCTCCTCTGTCCCTGGGATTCTCCAGGCAAGAATACTGGAGTGGGTTGCCATTTCCTCTCCACAGGAGATCTTTCCGGCCCAGGGATCAAACCTGCATTGGCATGTGGATTCTTTACCACTGAGCTACCAGGGAAGCCCGAAATAAGGTTCTGGGGTGTGTGTGTTAGTCACTCAGTCGTGTCTGACTCTTTGCAATCCGCCAGACTGCTCTGTCCATGGAATTCTCCAAGCAAGAATACTGGGGTGGGTAGCTCATCCCCTTCTCCAGGAGATCTTCCTGACCCAGGAATTGAACCCCAGTCTCCTGCATTGCAGGTGGATTCTTTACAGTCTGAGCCACAAGGGAAGCCCAGTAGTGTTTTAGTTTTCCCCAATCACTCCTGCACACAATGACCAAATTAAGAGCACATGACATTCTCAACTTTTCTTTGCAGGCACGGATGTGTTGGGCAGCTCGCCTCTTCCTGTACAGAGTGCACTGAGCTATACATTACTAAACTCACTAACTTAATTTTTATTTCCTTTCAACAGGTATCTGTGGGGTAGCTGCAGTGACTGCCACATGATCCTCAGCTCTAGGGAAACCAACAAGCCAAACCCATTTCTTTCCTGTCTTTTAGAGAATGGGGGTTGATATTTAAGATAAATGCTCAGAGAGAAACCGTGAAAGCATGTAATGAGGGAAGCCAAGTGAGTCTCCGGGGTGACAAGAGGCTTCCCCAGAAGAGACACTTAAGCTGAGTGCAGGTGGAGAGGCAGAGTACACGCAAAGGGCCCGACTCGGGAAAGAGTATGACATATCTGTGGGAAGAAGGCTGGCTGGCGTGACTGGAGGCAGGGATTTGCGGGGCAGCGCCTTGGGGGAGAAAGGCCAAAGTTCCCTGGGGGCCGCGCAGTGCCTGGAGGATGGGTTGAGGAATTCGGGCTTTATTATAAAAGCAATGGGAAACCGCAGGCGGGTTTGAAGCCGAGGAATCTAACAATTTATTGTGTTTTTAAAAGATCACAATTACAAAGTGGAGGTTTGAAGAAGATACTGCTGGGTGACCAAATCAGGGGATGGTAGTGGAGACGACAGATCGGGGGGTGGGGGTACGGGTTGGACAAGTTTGGTGCCATGGCCACCAGTGGAAAAGGAAAACACATGGATTCAAGAGAGAATGATCTGACGAGACTGGGTATGTTGGCAAGGGGAAGGAACTGGGAGATTGGGATTGACACATACATACTATGGGTAAAATTTTTTTAAAACGTAAAGTGTTAGTTGCTTAGTTGAGTCTGACTCTTTCTGATCCCATGCACTATAGCCTGCCAGGCTCCTCTGTTCATGGGGTTTCCAGGCAAGAACACTGGAGTGGGTAGCCATTCCCTTCTCCAACACTATGGATACTATACATAAAATAGAAAACAAATGCAAAACTACCGTATATCTCAGGGAACTCTACTCAGTGTTTTGTGCTGACCTAATGGGAAGGAAAATCCAAAAGCGAAGGATATATGTACATGTATAACTGATTCATTTTGCCGTACAGCAGAAATTAACACAACATTGTAAAGCAACGATGCGTGTGTTAGTCGCTCAGTCGTGTCTGACTCTTTGCGATCCCATTAACTGTGGCCCATCAGGTTCTTCCATCCATGGAATTCTCCAGGCAAGACTGCTGGAGTGGGTGGCCATTCCCTTCTCCAATAGCAACTATACTCCAGTAAAAATTAATTTAGAAAGAAAGAGAGAATGAGACATAGGGATCAGAAGTGAGGCAGAAGGAAGAGACAGATGGGGACATGAAGGAGGAAAACCGAGTTCTTAGTCTTGAACGAACTGGGGACCTGGGAGAAGAAGCAGGTGTGAGTTGTGGGAAAGCTTAGGTACCAGAGTTTGGGATAGTTTAGTCCAAGGCAGATATATCTGGTAGGTAGTATTAATAGTATATGTCGATCTGGACCTCAGAAGAGAGATCCCAGTGTGAGAAATTCATGGGCATATTTGGTGATTGAGACGTGGGGGTGGATGAAGCTGTTCAGGAAGAAACTGTAGGGTGAGAAAAGAGTGGCCTCATCCTGAGGCTCAAGAAACAGCCACATGAAAAGACTGAGGAGATGACAAGAAGCTTGCAAAGGAGGCTCAGAAGAAGAAGCCGATCCAGCAGGGGGACAGTACTGCAGGAGGATGCGGCACCCAGACGGCGAAGGGCAGAATGTCTGCCAAGGTGTTGAATGCACTCTGCCAAGGTGTAGTAATCCCTCTGGAGCCACAGTGGTCATTAGTATTATTTGTTTTTTCACTTGTTAGCTTGAATTCCATTTGGGGTGGTCCCCCTTAACCCAGCTGATATTTTAAACAATATACAGTAGAATCTACTCTGTGCTGTAGGGTTCTCTGGGTTTTGACAAATGCAGAGAATCAAATATTCACCACTAGAATCATCAGACAGCACAGTTCTCCCTCACCCTCAAATTTCTATACACTGTCCCTTTGCAGTTCAACCTTTCTCAGCCACTCCTGAAAACCACTGATTTGTTTTCCATTCTTAAAGTTTTGTCCTTTTGAAAATGTCACAGGGGGAATTACTTCTCTGGTGGTCCAGTGGCTAATACTCCATGCTCCCAATGAAAGGGGCCTGGGCTCGATCCCTGGTCAGGGAACTAGATCCCATGTGTCGAACCTAAGAGTTTATATGCTGCAACTAAAGATCTCACATGACACAGTGAAGATCAAAAATCCCGTGTGCTGCAACTGAGACCCAGTATAGTCAACAATAAATAAATAATATTAAATTAAAAAATATTACATGGAATCACACATTATGTGCCTTTGAGCCTGGCCTTGCTATATAGCAACACATATTTAAGAATCATTTATGTTATTACATGACTCAGCAGCTTGTTCCTTTACAATGCTGAGTAGTATTCCATCTTGCAGATACACATGTTGCAAATTGTCTATCCATTCCTAGGCTGAAGGAAATGCTGGCAGTTTTCAGTTTTTGTTGATTATGAATAGAGCCATTGTAAACATCTGCAAGCAGGTTTGGCCCGAGTATAAGTTTGTATTTTTCATGGGTGTGTGATTGCTGAGTTTTATGGTAAAGCTATGTTTAACCTGATGATCATGAGTATCGTAAAGACTTTTGCAGAGGTAGTAAGGTCACAACAGGATTGGAGAGAGTTAAGAAGTAAGACAGAGGGACTTTCCTCATGGTCTAGTGGTTAAGAATCCACCTGCCAATGCAGGGGACACGTGTTTGATCCCTGGTCTGGGGAGATCCCACATGCCTCAGAGCAACTAAGCCTGTGCATCACAACTGCTGAGACTGAGCTCTAGAGCCTGACACTGCAGCTACTGAAACCCGAGCGCCCTGGAGCCTGTGCTCGGCAACGAGAGAAGCCCCTGCTCCCTGCAACTAGAGAGAGCCCGCACACAGCAGTGAAGACCCAGTGCAGCCAAAAATAAACAAAATTTTTTTTTAATTTTCTAAAACTCATAAAAGAAAAAAACCAAAGAAGAGAGAAGGGATGAAGTGGTTACAGTAAGTAAAAGCAAGGCTCTAGAGAGTTCTCGGAGAAGGCAATGGCAGCCCACTCCAGTGTTCTTGCCTGGAGAATCCCGGGGACGGGGGAGCCTGGTGGGCTGCTGTCTATGGGGTCGCACAGAGTCGGACATGACTGAAGCGACTTAGCAGCAGCAGCAGCAGAGAGTTCTGGCTGACACAGAGACAGTGAACAGGGCTGTGGTTGGAGGTGGCCGTGGGATTACGGAAGGGAGGGCCTGGCAAAGATAAAAAAGACTTGCCCATGTTTAATGATGGTGAAAAAGAGAAAGCAGACAGGGAGAAGCTGAAGATAAGGGAAAGAGGAGGGTGTAGGGAGAAAGAGAGAGCAGGATTGCTGAAAGGTTGGGAGGGACCGGTTTTTGATTCGAAGGTGTTACCTGCTCCATCTTGCTGGGAAAGCAGGAAAGCTGCCAGCCTTTCAAAGCCCCAGACTGACTTTAATGTGACCTCATAGGAGACAGCAGAAGACAATATCAGACCTTTCAAATGACCCAACCTCACCCTTGACCCCAACCGGACTATCTCATGATTACATCATGCTTCCACGCTTCTCTAAGAGCCAGTGAATGTTTCTGGAAGGTACTCCATCACTTTCGCTTGTCCAGCAGTGATGGAGCAGGTGCCAAGGAGAAGAAGAAAAGCTACAAATTCAACCGATTGTTAATATTTATCCCCATAGGTATGTTTTGCCTCATTTTCTACAAAATATTCAAATGATACTCAAAGTGTGAGCTCAATGTCACAAATAACCACCTGATCAGCAAACAGCCCCCAGATCACAGGATCTGGGTATGTACAGGACTTGTGGGCAGGTGTCATGGTCATGGAAAGTCCCCTAACTTTGTACAGTTCAGCATCTTAGCCAGCCTTCTTGATAATATGAACAAGTTTCCTTGTTAGAGACCCAGACATTGACCCCTGATAATTCCAAGCGGTGCTGACTCTTCCTCTGACTCATTAATGAGTACAACAGGCTGTATTTTTTCCTCCTCTGTTTCCACCCTTAAAAAGAAAATAGTGTCACAAGAATGAGACCCAATAAGAACAAGAGCATTCTATCATCCAGAATGATGATGGTGCAAGTTGTTGGGCAGACTGGGGAGGAAGTGATGGATTGAAGACCTTCAGGGAACATGTGGATGACTCCAGCCAATCATTCCAACTGCATACCGCTCACCGTGATTGCAGCAGAGCAGTTTGTGAGCCAGGACCGATAATAACAGAGTTAGTCGTTGATATCAGATTTAATACTTTCAGAACTCATAGGAATGAATAAACCTTTTGGGGAATAGTTCTGCACAAAAGAACTTGCTGCGGTAATCTCATTTTAATGTACCTGAAAAAGCGAGGGGTTTAACGTCAGGAAACATAATCTCTGATTTTTTGGGAAGAGGCTTGGATACAATCATAAATCTAATATAATTAGGGAAGAATGCTACAGATGGCAACTTGGGCTGCAAATCCAGAAATAATTTACACAGGTGACTAGTGTTTTAATGACTTTCGGTTGTTGTTTTGATTTTCTCAGCTGCACTGTTACATATTGCAAGCCTGTCATACTATAAATACATTTGCTTATATGTTTGAGAAATTCCTTCCAGAATACTTAGCACCATTAAAGCTAAAGCTAAGAATGTTAGGAAGTAGCTCTGTGATTGTAAGTTGTTGCTGGATGTTGAATCACCCCAGAATCTCCAGAGCAAGCACTTGATGCTGGGAGATGGGGATCTGGTGTGGGTTAGAGAGAGAGCCCCTCCCCTCAAAATGCTCACAGTTCCCTCTCCCCACTTCTCCACTGTGCACCTCCACTCCTGGTATAAAGAGGGAACAACTCACAACATGCTCTTTCTAACTCCTGTGCAGCCAGGAAGTGCACACACCTTTTGATCCCTGCTACTCTTAAATATGAAAATGTGAAGCAAACATGTAAATGTGAAGCACGCTGGGATCTGTCACTGTGACAAGAAGACTGATGTGATGGAGCACACATCACACATTCAGAGCCCACATCGCATGGCTGTCATAGGCTCTCCCTCATGGCTGCTACAGACTGAATGCTCAGGTCCCCCCAAATGCATGCGTGGAAATCCTAATCCCTGGGCTTCCCTGCTGGTGCAAGGGTTAAACATCTGCCTTCCAGTGCAGGGGATACAGGGTCTGTCCCTGGTCTGGGAAGACCCCACATGCCCCAGGGCAACTAAGCTCATGCACCACAACTATGGAGCCTGTGCTCCAGAGCCCAAGAGCCGTAAGTGCTGAGTCCACATGCTGCAGCTATTGAAGCTGGAGTGGACTGGAGCCCGTGTTCGGCAATAACAGAAGCCACCACAGTGAGAAGCCCGTGCAGTGCAACTAGAGAGTAGCCGCACCCACTCGATGCGGCTAGAGTCCGCAGCGACAAAGATCCAGTGCAACCAAAAAAAAAAAAAAAAATTAATGAATTAATTTTCTTAAAAAAGAAGTCCTAATCCCCAGTGTGATGACTGTAAGAGGTGGTGCCTTTGGGAGGTGATTAGGTCGTGTGGCTGGAGCCTCCAAGAACAGGATTTGTTGCTGTTCAGTCACTCAGTCAGGTCTGACTCTTTGCGACCCCATGGACTACAATACTCCAGGCTTCCCTGTCCTTCACCATCTCCTGGAGTTTTCTCAGACTCGTGTCCACTGAGTTGGTAATGCCATCCGACCGTCTCATTTTCTGTCGCCCCTTTCTCCTCCTGCCCTCAAACTTTTCCAGCATCAGGGTCTTTTCCAATGAGGTGGCTAAAGTATTGGAGTTTCGGCTTCAGCATCAGTCCTTCCAATGAATAGTCAGGGTTAATTTTCTTTAGGATTGACTGATTTGATCTCCTTGCTGTCCAAGGCACTCTCAAGAGTCTTCTCTAGCACTGCAGTTCAAAAGCATCAATTCTTCGGTGCTCAACCTTCTTTAGGGTCCAATGCACACATCTGTACAAGGTTACTTTATAAAAGAGACCCCAGAGAGCTCCCTCACCTCTTCTGCTATGTGAGGACAGAGTGAGAAGATGGCCATCTGTGAACCAGGAAGCAGGTTCTCACGAGAACCTGACCATGCTGCTACTCTGATTGAGAACTTCCACCCTCCAGAACTGTGAGAAATAAACTTCTGTTGTTCAGTCTATGGTGCTTTCTTATAGCAACCTGAACTAAGCCTAGACTGTATAAATCGCCTTTGCCGATGGCATTAAATAGATGGTCAGAATTAGGGATTCTATCTCTGCAGAATGGAATAAAGTTAAGACGACTGAAAGGTATACTTTAAATCTATGGCCTTTTGCCACTCATTTATTCACTAATTCATTTATCCAAATGTTTATTATGTTTGCCAAGCACTGCCTGTGTAGAGAAAACCTTGGCTAAAAGATAACTACCACAATAAAACTTCATATATTAATATTTGGATCCCTTTAGTTAATAATATGAGACTCATTTGGAAAGTATGTAGAATTTAACACTGAAATAAAGAGTAAAACAATGAGGGACATAAATACAGTCTTAGAAGAATCCTCAAATTATGCAGGACTGTGGTTTTCGAAAACCCTCACTTTAGAAGCACCTTTAGAAGGTGCTTTAGAAGCACACAATGAAAACAAATTAAAAAGAGATACCTCTAATATAAAAATTGTCTCAATGTTTCTTAAAGAATTGCCATTAGGCCAGGATTTAACCTGATCATACATACTATCAATCTGTCAAAGTAATAAAACTACCTTTCTTAAAGTCTTTCTGGGATTCATACTTCCAACTAGATCAGACAAACATTTTTTTCTGCCCCCCACCCCTAGCCCCATGCCCACCCCCACCCCCACCACTTAGTCATGGTTGGTTTTAAAACTTCCTGCAGTGTGGGTTTCACTTAAGGATTAATAGATTTTCTGAGTTTGGAGACCACAGATATCATGTATGAATCTCCATATTAGATGAATGCTCCTATTCAGAGAAGGGGTCCCCAACCTCCAGGGTCTAACGCCTGATGATCTGAGGTGAAGTGGATGTAATAATAATAATAGAAATAAATGCACAATAAATGTAATGCTCTTGAATCATCCTGAAATCACCCCCTACCCTGTCTGTGGAAAAACTGTCTTCCATGAAACAGGTCCCTGGTGCCAAAGAGGTTGGGGACCGCTGCCTTAGAGGACAGTGGGGTGACCGAGGGCCATGTCATGGGAGCACTGTTACGACACCCCTGCGCCAGCTGGAAACCTCAGTGTCATTTAGCCGATTAGTCTCAGATGAACAGAGGAAGGAAACACAGCATGAGGCAGTTGAACTGCTGGCTCAAGGTCACCCCATGAGGGCCTCCTGGGAAACTGGGAGTGAGGACCAGGCTGTGTCTGTTTCTGTGTCTGTGACTGTCTCCCTCCCATTCCTGGTGATAAGAAACTTCTATTTTTATTGCTAATTTTGATATTTTTGAGCTTGAGATGGCATTTCTCAGTCATTCCCTATCTATCCTTCATTAATGTTTGGCGTATCTATTACAGAAAAAAATACATTCCTCATTAAACAGCAAAGTTATGACATTTATGGAACATTAGCCAGAAAATAGGAAACTAAAGCTTTATTCCAAGTTCACTTAAACTGCATCCTTGATAAAATTCAGGATTCTTATAAGAACCAAAAAAAAAAAAAAAATCAATCTGGACATACTCCTTATTTGAAATCTTGTACACATGGAAACTTCTAAAGCAGATACAAGAAATAATTAGGCAAACAATCATTCACATGTCTTTGCTGACATTAAAATATCCTGGCTAATGTCAATCTGGTAATGAATGAGTATCTGTACTCTCCCAAACTGAGGGACACTATACTATTAGAAATCCTGTCAGAAGCAAGAGGAATGAATGCCTAATTTGCTCAAGTGCCAAAGGTAAAACTGGCTCTGGAAAAAAGCCCCCTTTTGTCAAGGCTCCTTTTTAGAGTTACTTCCACCCTATTTTTAGTATTTCCTCCTTTTAAAGCCTTGTTCAAATAACAACCATACTTCCCTGATAACTCAGTTGATAAAGAATCCGCCTGCAATGCAAGAGACCCTGGTTCAATTCCTGGGTTGGGAAGATCCCCTGGAGAAGGGATAGGTTACCCACTCCAGTATTCTTGGGCTTCCCTGGTGGCTCAGCTGGTAAAGATTCGGCCTGCAATGTGGGAGACCTGGGTTCGATCCCTGGGTTGGGAAGATCCCCTGGAGAGAGAAAAGGTTACCCACTCCAGTATTCTGGCCTGGAGAATTCCATGGACTGTATAGTCCATAGGGTCGCAAAGAGTCAGCCACACCTCAGCGACTTTCACTTTCTTTAACAACCAGCACCAGACACCACATCACATACAATCTCACCTGCCTAGTGCGAGGTGTACATGAATGCTCGTGTGTGTGTGTGTGTGTGTGTGTGCGCGTGTGTGTCTGTGTGTGTAGGGGGACAGTGAGGGCAGCCAGGGGACTTTCCTTCAAGTGATATAACAAATACATTTTAAACTAAGATTATATATGGCTGTGTATTTGTGAGGTGGGCTGGGGAGGCTGACGGAGATTACTGGTCAAAGGTGCTAAACACTTTGCTGGTGACTCCTTGGTACCTCTGGGAACCACTGGCTTCTTTGACTCAATCCAGAATGTGAGTTAGGGCAAAGGAAGCAGCAGAGAGTGCCTGAAATAGGGTAGGTTGTTTGTGGCAAAGGACTGGAAGTCCTATCCTTTCCCAAAAGGATTTCTTTTTTTTTTATTGAAAGATACGTTTTTAAATTTATTTTTTATTGGAGTATAGTTGCTTTCCAGGATTGACCAGAGAAATATCAACAACCTCAAATATGCAGATGATACCACCCTAATGGTAGAAAGCGAAGAGGAACTAAAGAGTCTCTTGATGAAGGTGAAAGAGGAGAGTGGAAAAGCTGGCTTAAAACTCAACATTCAAAAAATTAAGATCACGGTATCTGGTCCCATCACTTCATGGCAAATAGATGGGGAAAAAAATGAGAACAGTGACAGACTTTATTCTCTTGGGCTCCAAAATCACTGCAGATGGTGACCGCAGCCATGAAATTAAAAAACGCTTGCTCCTTGGAAAAAAATCTATGACAAACCTAAACAGCGTATTCAAAAGCGGAGACAATACTTTGCTGACAAAGGTCCATCTAGTCAAAGCTATGGTTTTTCCAGTAGTCGTGTACAGATGTGAGAGTTGGACCATAAATAAGGCTGAGCACTGAAGAATTGATGCTTTTGAACTATGACGCTGGAGAAAGACTCCTGAGAGTCACTTGGACAGCAAGGAGATCAAACTAGTCAATGCTAAAGGAAATCAACCCTGAATATTCATTGATAGGACTGATCCTGAAAATGAAGCTCCAATACTTTGGCCACCTGATGCAAAGAGCCAACTCACTGGAAGAGATCCTGATGCTGGGAAAAATTGAGGACAGGAGAAGAAGGGGACAACAGAGGATGAGGCAGTTGGATGGCATCGTGGACTCAATGGACATGAGTTTCAGCAAACTCCAGGAGATGGTGAAGGACAGGGAAGCCTGGTGTGCTACAGTCCATGGGTTCACAAAGAGTTGGATATGACTTTGACAATAGCAACAATAACAACAATGACTGCACAACAACAATAGCTTTATAAAGTTGTGTTTGCTTTTGCTGTACAACAATGTGAATTAGCTATATGTATACCTATATCCCCTTCCTCCTAGGCTTCCCTTCTCCCTGCCCCATCCCACCCCTATAGGGGTGCTCACTACAGAGCACCATGTCAAGCTCCCTGTGCCAACAGAAGTGCTCTTGTTGTCTAGGTTTCATGTCTCCTAAACGATTTTGAATTTATTCCTTCCCTGTGGTTAGACTGCCCTACATGAATTGAGCAGAATAATAAGATGATTGGCAAGGCAGTCTAGTACTTCCATGACCGATTTATTTCCTCAAATTGATCGTAGTTCTTGATATTCCAAAATCTAGGAACCACTGAACTATATATCATGACCTACATTTTGCTTAAAAATAAAAACTCTACCATTTATATCCCTGCAATATGTTTTGTCAGAGGAGATGGCAGTAAAAACAACTCCACCCATTTGGTCAGAGGTTTGTAGGTCAGAATCTGAATCAGATGCACCAGATGAGCCTAAGAGACTCTGCAGATTCATCTCTTCCTCACCTTTTGTTCCTTAGCTGAGCCAACCCCTCTGCAGCATCTGACACCTTGCAGCTATTTCTTCCCTCTTGAAACCATCCCCCAGCTGGTCTGACAGCAAAACAGCAGTCTGGCTTTCCTCCTGCTGAGTGACTTTTCTTGAGTTCCTATGTGTGGTTCATTTCCACATTTACCTGTTTCTGAAAGGATGATGTTCTTTATGTCTGTCTTTGGTCTTCTCCTCTCTGCAGATTTCACTTATTTTCATGGCACCCATTACTAACTATAAAGCTGTAGCTCCTAAATTTATTTCTCACTGAGATGGAGAGAGTACATATAAAGCATTTAGTGTCAGCGCACAGGAAGGGCTTAGTCTCTTTCTCAACTATTTATTGAGAGCATATATGCCCCAGGCCTCATTCTAGCCACTGTAGATATAGAAGTAAGCAAAATGGACAAAAATCCATGCCCACATGAAGCCTCCATTCTAATAGGTAGAACATCATAAGCAAGATAAATAAGTCAAAATAAATAGTAGAAAATAGATAGTATTAACAAAATGTTACATATTATAGGGAAAATATGATTCAGAGAGGGTGGATATGTAATGCTTGGGTCAAAAATATTTGCCCATTAAAATTAGGTGCTCAGGGGGTCTTACTACAAGAATGATAGGTTGAGCACAGGTCTAAAGAAGACAGGGAACAATCTGTGCCAATTTCTGGAGAAAGAATGTTCCAGACCGCAGTGGGGAAAATGTAAAGACTGAGCAACGAGCAACTGCTGCTGCTGCTGCTAAGTCACTTCAGTCGTGTCTGACTCTGTGTGACCCCATAGACGGCAGCCCACCAGGCTCCCCCATCCTTGGGATTCTCCAGGCAAGAACACTGGAGTGGGTTGCCATTTCCTTCTCCAATGCATGAAAGTGAAAAGTGAAAGTGAAGTCGCTCAGTCGTGTCTGACCTTCAGCAACCCCATGGCAACTATAACATGTTAACTCTTAGGTTTCTCTCCCAAGGTTCAGCCTTTAATTAGACATCTCCTCTAGATGGTCCAGGGGCACCTGATACTCAACAGGTCTGCACTGATCTCAAGAGATCATCTTAGACTGATGATCATCTGCCTGTTTGATGCGCCCTCCCCTGCAATCCCTGACTGGGTGAACAGAACCCTCATCATTCACTGCCTGAAGCAGAAACCCAGGGCAGCCTCTGCTCTCTCCTCCCCTCTCCACTCTGTGCAACTAGATGTATTTTCTTAATGTAGTCATTTTAGATTTGCATTTGGTTTTAATTTTGCTTTATCACCTTGCCAATTAAGCAAACATAATTTAATTAACATTCGATGAACAAAATATTGAGATGTGTGCCCAAGTACTTGGGGACGGAAAGTGCTATTCCTCTACTGTGTCAAGGTGCAGGGTAAGATGTGGAGACCAGTTCTCCCCCAGGTTATGCAAAGGCCCACCTATCACCCAAACTCTTGTGTCATGAAGCTAACGAGCATCTATTGAGCATACCCTGTTATACTATTTAATTGTATTTTTCATAAAACCAAGACCTGGAGAGATGAAGTAGTCTGAATAGCGAATAGTAGGGTCTGGATTAGAGCCCAGACAAGGTGATGCCCAGATGCTCTGTATCAGCAATGTCCTCTATGTCATGCGCCCACTGTGATCAGGAAACCACGACTGGACAGGGGCAGGGAGACAGACCATGGTGTCTGGAGCAGTGGCAGCAGGGTGGGAGGAAGGCTATGCTCATGCCACAGGCCCTGCTTCTCTCCTGTCCCTCTTTAGGAAAGCTTGATCGTGGCATCTCACACGTGCTTTATTTTTATATAAAGTAAAAAATTATAAAAAGGAAGTAAGAGACTTCCCTGGTGGTCCAGTGGTTAAGACTTTGCCTTCCAATGCAGAGGGTGTAGGTTCAATCCCTGGTTGGGCAGCTAAGATCCCACATGCCTCACAGACAAAAACCAAAACAAAATAGAAGCAATGTTGTAACAAACTCAATAAAGGCTTTTAAAAAATGGTCCACATTAAAAAAAAAATCTTTAAAAAAAAAGAAAGCAAAGGTGCTCAACAAATAACAGACATCCTCAAAAATGCTGAAGCCCCAAAGAATCAGGACAAAGGCAGGTACCCTGGGTGAGCACAGAGAACTCCTTGGAGGAGAAATTACCCGCAGTCTACCAGTCATTTCTGTCCAGAGACTGAATGGCAAGTGAGGACAAAGCTCCATGGCTTTCAACAACAGAAAGCTTCTTTCCATCTTCCTGTACGAACTCTGGCAACATCAATGCCGTGTTTTGTTGTTGTTATTGTCAGACACTAAGTCATGTCAACTCTTTGCCACCCCATGGACTCAGCAAGCCAAGCTTCCCTGTCCTTCACTATCTCCCACAGCTTTCTCAAACTCATATCCATTGAGTCAGTGATGCCATCCAACCATCTCTTCCTCTGTCACCTCATCTTCCTCCTGCCCTCAATCTTTCCCAGCCTCAGGGTTTCTTCCAATGAGTTGGCTCTTCACATTAGGTTGCCAAAGTATTGGAGCTTCAGCTTTACCATCAGTCCTTCCAACGAATAGTCAGGACTGATTTCCTTTAGGATGAACTGGTTTGATCTTCTTCCTGTCTGTGATTAGTCCTGTCTTAGTTGCCTGGGAGATCTGCCAAGGGGAGATCTAACCCTGTGATCCAACTCTGTGAAGTTAAAGATGCTCTCCTGGACCCAACAGGGCAAGGCTATAGCTTCTACTCCTATGGGAAGGAACATCAGAAGGTAGGCAGTTTCCAAGGAGTTCTAAAAACCTGCATTAGCTTTCAGGTGTGCTTCAACATACTAGACTCTGCACATAATTTCATGGGCTCAGGTGAAAAGTGAGGCAGGAAGCTGAAAGCATCCAATAACAAGAAGGGAGAGGAGGTGTGGAGGGGGCAGCAGCAGGAGATAAATGGCTGGCACAAGTCAGACTCTCTGGATTCCTCAGCAGATGTGGTATCAACGCCAATGCAAAGGCTGTGCCCAGGGACTTCCCTAATTGTAAAGTGGGTGAGGATGAGACTCTGAGCTCCTCATGCAAGGGGTGTGGGTTCAATGCCTGGTCAGAGAACTAGATCCTACACGCCACATCTAAGAGTTTGCATGCCCCAACTAAAGATTCTGCATGCTGCAACTAAGACCAGGTGCAACCAAATATACATATACATATACATATACATATATATATATATATATATATGCATGTGTATATGTGTGTGTGTGTGTATATATATATATATTTTTTTTTTTTTTTTTAAGAAAATAGAAGGACTTCCCTGGTGGTACACTAGTTAAGAATCTGCCTTCCAATGTGGGGGACACGGGTTCATTCCCTGGTTGGGGAACTAGGATCCCACATACCTCTAGGCATCTGAGTCCATGTGCTGCAGTTACCGAGTCTAGGAGCTCTAGAACGCATGCCCCAAAACTAGAGCAGCCCACTTGCCGCGATGAGGATCCCGAGTGCCACAACTAAGACCCAAAGGAGCCAAGCAAATAAATAAATAAATTTCTTTAAAATGTAAGAAAAAAAGAAAAGAAAATACAAACTCTGAGTTTTCATAACCCAACACAGCACACTTCAGGAATCCTACAGAGACATTTCTGCAGCCTTGAAATCAACGCAGTTTTTAAGATATCATCAGTTTTGGCCACCTAGCTCATTTTCTTTAGACTTCATAAAAGCAAATGAACAACCAGGAGAAATGACATGGGACACCAAACACTCCATCCAAGGCTTACTGGATGTACCCAGGTCTCTTTGGAGTTTGGAACCACCGTGTAAAGATCACAGTGTTATCAGACGTGCAGGAGAAATGATTTTCAGCACATCCACAACATGATCATCCCACCAGACTTAAGTAAATCAGCAACTCATTTTCAACTGTGACGTAAACCCTTGTTAAAAATACAGAAAAGCTTTCAAATAGGCTTTCATGACACTCTAACTCAACCAAGTTGCTCCCCTATTCATTATCATGTCGCTCCAAAAGTAACAACAATCTCTACGGTTCAGGCTCTACTTGTTTAAAAATAACTTTGACAAGTGTTAAGATTAAGTTAGTCATCATATTTTTCAGTGGGAAAAAGCATTTACTAAGCCAGGAATACTCCAAAAGTGTAAGTAGAATGCTTCCATTGCCTGGAAAAAAAAGTTGTTCCTTAAAGACCATTTACACACCAAAAATGCACATATGAAGTCAATGTGCTGCTAGAAATAAATTTTATTTATATGTTAAGTCAAATATACTCAGTTAACCTAATTTAAATCACTATGTAAAGTTGGAAGAAATTAAAATGTTGCTTCTTTTAGAACCTTAAAATTGAGACTGGCTTTTCCTTCTAATTATGGTTAATTAGTGAGGTTTTATTATAACAGTAAATCACAGGGAAGTTTCTAGTTTCATGGGTGGATGATGCCAATTCTAATCAGGACTGCTGACCTAATGCTTGAGGAAGGATTGGCTGTTTCCGGAAGGACCTGTTAATGACTTAGGAAAACAGATGTGCCACTCAGCAATGCTAGTCATGCCAAGGACAGAGTGTCCCTGCTTCTTCCTCCATCCTTTTAAATAAAGCCAAAGTCAAACATTGACCCAGGAGCTCTGGATAAACAACCACATAGCTTATAGTATTGTCAGGGTTTGAAAAGGACTGCACAATGCAATAAGCCTGTTTTCATCTCTCACTCTACTAACATTTTACCAGACCTGGGACACCTACAAGAAGCCTTCAATAAAAATGAGAAAGGAAGAGAAGCTCTTAGAAATCTGAGAATTTAATTAGGGACCCTTTGGTTTCATGTAACAGAAACTTACTGACTCTAGCTTAAACAAGGTTTACAGGTTTAAACCTTAAAAGAAGGTTTAAAAGATGTGGGATCATTGCATACAAGACACACAGATGCACAGAAGGGCCACATGAGCCTGGATTTAGCAGTCTTATCAGTCTCTCTCATCTATCTCTCTGCAGGTCTCTTCATTTTTTTCTCTGATCCTGTATGCACTGGGCTAAACTTGGATGTGCCAGGATATTCTGGTTAAAGTACTGATGTAAACTTCCTATCACCTCTCAGATCCAATTTTAAATTTCCAAAATTTAAAATTCAGAAGAGATTAATTTCAGAAGAGATTAACTGTCATATCAGTAGTGTCATCTATAGTCTGGCATTGGGGATGTGAATATTGCTACGGACATTGAAACCGTATCTGTGAGTGATAAGGATGTTAGATAGATGTAGGCTATACCATCATCCCCAAAGTTACCTACAGCCAGCATCAGAGGTGGCACTCCCCTTTGCAAAATATCAATTTGGGTGCAAGAAAATGTTCTTTCATGGAATGGGTAATTTCTTATCCAAGATCAACTATACAGATCTACTGGAAGCATGTTTCAGTATCTCAAAGGAAAAGGAATAATCAGACACATTATTATATTTAAGTAGACTAATTTCCTTCTAATGACAATGGATACCATGAAGTGGTAAATGATACTATTCCATTTATTTTCTTTAGGGAAAAGAAGATGGTTATCCTGTTTATACAGACAGAAAATGATAAGGAGTGGTCATCTGATAAACAGTGAATCAGGAGAGCTTAATGGTGTGGACAATAAATTCATCTGCCCTCCTCAAGGGTGCAGGTGGCTGCTGCTCTTCCATAGCACCTACACTGCGCCTCTACTTCAGATGTTACAGTTACCCATCACAGAACACCTCCCCTTCTCTGCATTTCAGTATTTGTTAACTTTATTCATGTCTCTTTCATCGTTCTCTTTTCCCATAATCCCCGAACATTATAGACACTTGACAAATCCTTCCCCGAGTCAGTCCATTAATGGAGGGCTGAAGGGAGTTCATAGAACTCTCCAGTGTGTTTTACACGCAAGAGGACCCCAAGGGCCATGGCACCGAACACACTCTCATGCAACAAGAAAACCGTGAAACTAACTGTCAAATATCATATAACATTGCTTACGTGTGGAATCTAGAAAAATGATCCAGATGGACTTATTTGCAAGGTGGAAATAGAGACACAGATGTAGAGAATAAACGTTATGATTACCAAGGGTGAAGGGGGAAGAAGAATTGGAAGACTGGGATTGACATATATACACTATTAATATATGGATAAAATAGATAACTAATAAGAACCTACTGCACAGCACAGGGAACTCAATTCAGTGCTCTGTGGTGACTAAATGGGAAGGAAAACCCGCTCCCCTCAAAGGGGGTATATTAATATGTGTAAGGATAGCTGATTCATTTTGCTGTACAGCAGAAACTAACACAACACTGCAAAGCAACTCCACTCCAATAAAAATTAATTGAAAGAAAGAAACCAACTATCTACTGTGGCCCTGAATCCTACACAAGAAAACGGATTCAGAGAGGCTCACTCAGCCAGTTGGAGGAAACCCCAATGTTAAAGCCCAGCGACCTGCTCACACATTAGCCTTGCTGGCCACTGTCCAGCGTGAGAAGTCTCACAGGAGAAAGAGTTCATTCTAAAGTAATTGGATTTGGCTTTTGCTGGGGAGAAATCCTAGAAAGTTGTGTTGAGTCTAACAAGTTAAAACTGCATAGTAACACTGTCTCTTCTACAGGCAGCCTGACTTCTCAGAGTCCCCAGAGCACCGCTGTATCTGGCATTCCTCTCTGTGATTGTGGCCAGTCCCTAAACCCCAAGGCCCAGTTCAATTTCTTGGGCCAAATTCTTCCCTAAATAATGTTTTTTCCTTTGACCTTCTTAGTCCTGTACATCTGTCTCTCCTTTAAACAGCATTTTTACTATAAAATTTTAAAGAGTAGTTTCAGCTTTTTAGACCTGAGAGTATAATAGCATCCTTTTAAAAATGTCTGAACTCACAAGATTTGCAGTCTGTCTACCTCTTCTTCTAGTAGTCTCTTTGCATAATAAGGAAAATAGGCTTTTATGTCATTGGTTAGGACAGGAGAGCAGGGAGGAGAGGACCCTAAGCTTGGGTTACAGCTCTCCAATTTTTAATAATGCACGTAACCCTCTTAATAATGCATTTAACTTTTCTAAGCTTCAGCTTCCTCATTGTAAAGGGGGCTATCCGGGAGGTTGAAAGAGCTGCTCTGTATACCTGGAAGCAAATTTAACTTCCAGAGGCAGAAGATGTTCCCCAAGAGAGTGAAAGAAAAGTTACCTGGCCCGATCCCATCCCTCTTTGATGTGTTTACTTGCTGTGTTCTTTTTTCTTTTGCATTCTTTTTAAAAAATATTCTTTTCCATTATGGTTCATCATAGGATATCAAATACAGTTAACTGTGCTCTACAGTAGGACCTTGTTATTTTATCCATTCTGTACATAAAAGCTTATATCTGCTAATCCCAACCTCCCACTCCATTCCTCTCTCAAACCCTTCCCCTCCCAGCAATCACCAGTCTCTTCTCTGGGTCCATGATTCTGTTTCTGTTTCATAGATAGGTTCATTTGGATCATGTTTTAGATTCCACATATAAGTGATTTGTATGGTATTTGTCTTTCTCTTTCTGACTTCACTTAGTATGATAATTTCTAGCTGCATCCATGTTGCTGTAAATGGCATTATTTCATTCTTTTTATAACTTCCATTACATATATATATATACACACACACATACAACTGAGCATGCACACATGCATATGTACATATGCAGTTTGCTCAGTCGTGCATGCACACGTGTATATATATATATATATATATATACACACAGTCTCTCAGTCGTGTCTGACTCTTTTGGGCCCCATGGACTGTAGCCCACCAAGTTCATCTGTCCATGGGGATTCTTCAGGCAAGAATACTGGAGTGGGTTGCCATGCCCTCTTCCAGGGGATCTTCCTGACCAAGAGAATGAACCCGCATCTCTTATGCGTCCTGTGTTGGCAGGCAAGTTCTTTACCACTGGAACCACCTGGGAAGCCCATATATATCACATCGTCTCTATCCATTCATCTGTGGGTGGATATTTAGGTTGTTTCCATGCCTTGGCTGTTGTGAATAGTCCTATGAACATAGGAATGCATGTATCTTTTTGAATTATGGTTTTGTCTGGATAGACACCCAGGAATGGGGTTGCAGGATCATACAGTAATTCTATTTTTAGTTCTGTCTGTGTTCTTAGTCTCCATCTCCCAATCCTCCAAACTGCTTCCAAAATTACCTGGATATCATAAATTAGATCATGTCACTCACCCTCTTCTCAACATTCTTCAAAGTCCTGCTTAATTAGTGTTTGAAGCACAACTAAGGTTTCTATGGTGGTGGCTACTTAATAGTGACCTTTGTCATTTGACCTTCAAAAGTCTTAATGATCCTTAAACTATGTGACTGCATTTGTCAGGCAGTACACTCTGCCCCTCAGTGAATCTTACAAGGGTAATATGTTACTGAGAATCTTAGATTAAACATCTCAATAGCAGCACACAAATGATCATTTACTTAACGTTTACCCTATATGTTTAGGAAAAAACAATGCTTATTTCTTCTTTCCTGATGAATTGACCAATCTTCCATTTAGGATGTCTGCACTATACTAGCGCTTCTCAAGAGATCTATCCTCCAGAATTGGGCTTTTATTATTAAAACAGAGTCTACATTTTCCCTTTTTACTTTTTAGTAGCAGTCACAAAAAGTAATGCTACAGACAAAGGTCCATATAGTCAAAACTATGGTTTTTCCAGTAATCGTGTACGGATGTGAGAGTTGTACCATAAAGAAGGCTGAGCACCAAAGAATTTGATGCTTTCGAACTGTGGTGCTGGAGAAGATTCTTGAGAGTCCCTTCGACTATAAGGAGATCAAACCAGTCAATCATAAAGGAAATCAACGCTGAATATTCATGGAAGGACTGATGCTGAAGCTGAAGCTCTAATACTTTGGCCACTTGGTATGAAGAGCCGACTCATCGGAAAAGACCGTGATGCTGGGAAAGACTGAAGGCAAGAGGAGAAGAGGGCAACAGAGAATGAGATGGTTGGATGGCATCACTGACTCAGTGGACATAAGTTTGAGCAAAGTCCAGGAAATGGTGAAGGACAGGGAAGCCTAGCATGCTGCTGTCCATGGGGTCACAATGAGTCGAACAACAACTGAATAACAACAGCAACTGAACAACAAACACAAATGCTGAGGAAGTACTTCTAACCAAAGATTCTGTCTGCTGAGTTAAAAGATGGTGAAATAATAAGCAAAATAATATTCTAGTATTTTTGTCACTTTCCAAATATATTTTCCTCATCTCTTTGCTCTGTCTCCTTCTGTGACAGACTTCCCTATTCCTTTCTCAAGGAAAAAACACTCACTACATTTTTCTCCTACATTCTGACCATGATGGCCAATAATGCATTTTCAGGGTCATTGCTGCCGTCATGGTTCATGTTTAGAGTCAGCTGGTAACTGATGGCATTTAGCTAAGCATTCAGCATGGTGTAAATATGCTCTTCATCTCATGTAAATCTGCACCGGGCTGTGTGTACTTGATCTTTTACTCACTGGTATTAGAAGATTAACAAAGCAGAAATGTGACTTTCCAACACATGTGCTTCAAAATCAGAAATCATCAAGCAAGGTATTTATTTAATGAAATTTTAAGTTATGAAGAAGATTTTGAAACACCCTCTCTTCTCTATTTTTGCTATCTCTAGTTTCACTATCTCTGATTTCAATAAGCAATTAAGGCTCAGTTCAGTTCAGTTCCCAGTTCAGTCGCTCAGTCGTGTCTGACTCTTTGCGACTCCATGAATCGCAGCACGCCAGGCTTCCCTGTCCATCACCAACTCCCAGAGATCACCCAAACTCATGTCCATCGAGTCGGTGATGCCATCCAGCCATCTCATCCTCTGTTGTCCCCTTCTCCTCCTGCCCCCAATCCCTCCCAGCATCAGAGTCTTCCAATGAGTTAACTCTTCGCATGAGGTGGCCAAAATATTGGAGTTTCAGCTTAGCATCAGTCCTTCCAAAGACCACCCAAGACTGATCTCCTTTAGAATGGACTGATTGGATCTCCTTGCAGTCAAAGGGACTCTCAAGAATCTTCTCCAACACAACAGTTCAAACCCATCAATTTTTCGGTGCTCAGCTTTCTTCACAGTCCAACTCTCACATCCATACATGACCACAGGAAAAACCATAGCCTTGACTAGACTGACCTTTGTTGGCAAAGTAATGTCTCTGCTTTTGAATATGCTATCTAGGTTAGTCATAACTTTCCTTCCAAGGAGTAAGCATCTTTTAATTTCATGGCTGTAATCACCATCTGCAGTGATTTTGGAGCCCCCCAAAATAAAGTCTGACACTGTTTCCACTGTTTCCCCATCTATTTCCCATGAAGTGGTGGGACCAGATGCCATGATCTTCGTTTTCTGAATGTTGAGCTTTAAGCCAACTTTTTCACTCTCCACTTTCACTTTCATCAAGAGGCTTTTGAGTTCCTCTTCACTTTCTGCCATAAGGGTGGTGTTATCTGCATATCTGAGGTTATTGCTATTTCTCTCGGCAATCTTGATTCCAGCTTGTGTTTCTTCCAGTCCAATGTTTCTCATGATGTACTCTGTGTATAAGTTAAATAAGCAGAGTGACAATATACAGCCTTGATGAACTCCTTTTCCTATTTGGAACCAGTCTGTTGTTCCATGTCCAGTTCTAACTGTTGCTTCCTGACCTGCACATAGGTTTCTCAAGAGGCAGGTCAGGTGGTCTGGTATTCCCATCTCTTTCAGAATTTTCCACAGTTTATTGTGATCCACATAGTCAAAGGCTTTGGCATAGTCAAGAAAGCAGAAATAGATGTTTTTTCTGGAACTCTCTTCCTTTTTCCGTGATCCAGCAGATGTTGGCAATTTGATCTCTGGTTCTTCTGCCTTTTCTAAAACCAGCTTGAACATCTGGAAGTTCACAGTTCATGTACTGCTGAAGCCTGGCTTGGAGAATTTTGAGCTTTACTAGTGTCTCAGATGAGTGCAATTGTGTGGTAGTTTGAGCATTCTTTGGCATTGCCTTTCTTTGGGATTGGAATGAAACTGTCCTTTTCCAGTCCTGTGGCCACTGCTGAGTTTTCCAAATTTGCTGGCATATTGAGTGCAGCACTTTCACAGCATCATCTTCCAGGGTTTGAAATAGCTCAACTGGAATTCCATCACCTCCACTAGCTTTGTTCGTAGTGATGCTTCCTAAGGCCCACTTGACTTCACATTCCAGGATGTCTGGCTCTAGGTGAATAATCACACCATCGTGATTAACTTGGTCATGAAGATCTTTTTTGTACAGTTCTTCTGTGTAGTCTTGCCACCTCTTCTTAATATCTTCTGCTTCTGTTAGGTCCATACCATTTCTGTCCTTTATCGAGCTCATCTTTGCATGAAATGTTCCCTTGGTATCTCTAATTTTCTTGAAGAGATCTCTAGTCTTTCCCATTCTGTTGTTTTCCTCTATTTCTTTGCATTGATCGCTGAGGAAGGCTTTCTTATCTCTCCTTGCTATTCTTTGGAACTCTGCATTCAGATGCTTATATTTTTCCTTTTCTCCTTTGCTTTTCACTTCTCTTCTTTTCACAGCTATTTGTAAGGCCTCCCCAGACAGCCATTTTGCTTTTTTGCATTTCTTTTCCATGGGGATGGTCTTGATCCCTGTCTCCTGTACAATGTCACAAACCTCCGTCCATAGTTCATCAGGCACTCTATCAGATCTAGTCCCTTAAATCTATTTCTCACTTCCACTGTATAATCATAAGGAATTTGATTTAGGTCATACCTGAATGCTCTAGTGGTTTTCCCTACATTCTTCAATTTAAGTCTGAATTTGGCAATAAGGAGTTTATGATCTGAGCCACAGTCAGCTCCCGGTCTTGTTTTTGTTGACTGTATAGAGCTTCTCCATCTTTGGCTGCAAAGAATATAATCAATCTGATTTTGGTGTTGACCATCTGGTGATGTTCATGTATAGAGTTTTCTCTTGTGTTGTTGGAAGAGGGTGTTTGCTATGACCAGTGCGTTCTCTTGGCAAAACTCTATTAGCCTTTGCCCTGCTTCATTCCGTATTCCAAGGCCAAATTTGCCTGTTACTCCAGGTGTTTCTTGACTTCCTACTTTTGCATTCCAGTCCCCTATAATGAAAAGGACATCTTTTGGGGGTGTTAGTTCTAAAAGGTCTTGTAGGTCTTCATAGAACCGTTCAACTTCAGCTTCTTCAGTGTTACTGGTTTGGGGCATAGACTTGGATTACTGTGATATTGTATGGTTTGCTTTGGAAACAAACAGAGATCATTCTGTCGTTTTTGAGACTGCATCCAAGTACTGCATTTCGGACTCTTTTGTTGACCATGATGGCTACTCCATTTCTTCTAAGGGATTCCTGCCCACAGTAGTAGATATAATGGTCATCTGAGTTAAATTCATCCATTCCAGTCCATTTGTAGTTCGCTGATTCCTGGAATGTTGACATTCACTCTTGCCATCTCCTGTTTGACTACTTCCAATTAGTCTTGATTCATGGACCTGACATTTCAGGTTCCTATGCAATATTGCTCTTTACAACATCGGACCTTGCTTCTATCACCAGTTACATCCACAGCTGGGTATTGTTTTTGCTTTGGCTCCATCCCTTCATTCTTTCTGGAGTTATTTCTCCACTGATCTCCAGTAGCATATTGGGCACCTACCGACCTGGGGAGTTCCTCTTTCAGTATCCTATCATTTTGCCTTTTCATACTTTTCATGGGATCAGAATTAAGGCTCAGATCTGGGGAAATATCTGAGTGCAAGTGGAAAGAGGAAAGCTAGCCTGAGGATGGCCAATGTTAAGTGTATGAAGTTCAGTTGGGTAAGATTTTTGTTTGTTTCTTAAAAGATTATTTTCTTGTGCTTGTTAAACATCCTTTATTTCTCTATTTTTAAAATACTGATTTTTTTTTTTTTTGGTTGTGCTACGTGGCAGATGGGATATTAGTTCTCTGACCAGGTACTGAACCCATGCCTCCTACAGTGGAAGCAGAAAGTCTTAACCACTAAAGAAGTCCTGGTTAAAGTTTTAAATGTATAAATGAACCAGTGAGAAGAAAAGTACTTATCAAGCCCTCTTTTCTCCAATGAAGGGTTTACAAACAAAACTTGGAATATTTTGTACACCCCTGATTTACTCACAGAGAAGAGGATTACACAATTATCTGCACAGTTTTTATAATTTCCAGCTGCTTAGATGGATAACTGGAAAAGAAACAATATCTTTAGTAATTGGGGATCATCCATTAAGGGAAGTTCTAATTCCCTCAACGATGACACAGTGTTCCCTTTAATCAGACTCAGTAGGTGTGCTGACACATAAAGGGATTTATTTAGTAGACATAGTATCTACTTTGTCAAATATTCAAGACATGATGATTGTAGCAATATCCTTATAAATAATAACAAGGCTGCAGTGTCATGCAAGCACCATGACTACTTGTTGAATTCCATAGACATGCTTTCAGTGATGCATACACATGCCCTGAGTAGAAAACAATTTATATTCATTCTAGAATTCCATTTTCTAAAGCTCATTTGCATATTGTTCTCTAAATAGTTTCCCCCTTTTCCAACCTTTCTATCATCTGATAATATGCAAATAGAACTGCATGGAAAACACTTGCAGCAAAATTGAACAAATAAGCACTGATGTCCCTCCCGTGCCCCCATGGGAAAACAGGCTGTAGCTCTTTCAAGCTCTGAGAGTTTTAACTATTGAGTCCTGCTTGGGTCAAGTAGCAAGATGTAGACACAAAACACACATCTCTCAAATGTATTGGGCCCAATTTTAATAAGATCTAGTAACTAATTTACATGTTAAGGTATTCATGTCTACGGAGTACACATTTTAAAAATTAATGAACTGCTGTATCTATCAACTGCTGTCTAATCATAAAAATTAAATAATTATCATATATTATATATCTAGGTGTGGTGTTTTTTGTCACTTGATCTTTTTCAGGAATTGTTGGGTTTCTTGAGTTCAGATATTAAAGTCTTTTGATCAATTCTGGAATATTCTCAGCCATTATCTCTTTGAGTAAAGCTTCTCAGATTCCATATGGTCTCCTTCTGGACATCCAATTAGACTTATGTTGGACCTCCTCACTTTATTGTTTGTATTTTTAACCCTTATTTCATATTTTCATCATTTTGTCTCTTAATGCTGTATCATTAGGGATTTTAAAAGTCTCCCATGCTAGTGAGCCATTTAACAAATCCACTGAGTTTTTCTTTAGTTATTGTATTTTTCATTCCTAGAAAATCTTTTGTTACATATTACAGGTCAATATTGTTAGAATATATTCTTTAACAGTATATAATATACTTATTTCATCTATATATGGTAATTCTAATGTTGGCAAATTTAAGTAGATTAAAAAATTCTGCAATTCTTTTCCCTTTCTGAACCTTATTTATGGTCACTTGTTTCTTTACATATTTTGTGAGTTTTTATTGTGAGCTCAGATTTTTGGACTTTTACCTGTGGGAACTCTTAGAGATCTGGATATAAAGTAAATTTTTTCCGAGATAACTTTTGTCTTCTGACAATAGGCAACTGGAGACACAACCAGTCTTGTACCATTACACAAAACTTTTGGCTTTTCTGGCAGGGGGAAGAGTACTTGGAACTTTCCCTACTCTAGAATAAAATAACTTTAGCCCCCAAAACTATGTCAGTGAAGACACAAGGTCAGGCATACTCAGGACATTCCTTTCTTTTATTCTGCTTCACACAGAGGCTGAGGCTGAGTTGAGAGCTTTATCCAAGGATCCTCTCTGGTATTTTCCTTGCTCATCCACTGATGGTGTCAACCTGATTTTGTAGAGGGCTCTAATATGACTATAACTCTTCTTCAGTTCAGTTCAGTTCAGTCGCTCAGTTGTGTCCGACTCTTTGCGACCCCATGAATCGCAGCACGCCAGGCCTCCCTGCCCATCACCAACTCCCGGAATTCACTCAAACTCAGGTCCATTGAGTCGGTGATGCCATCCAGCCATCTCATCCTCTGTTGTCCCCTTCTCCTCCTGCCCCCAATCCCTCCCAGCATCAGAGTCTTTTCCAATGAGTCAACTCTTTGCATGAGGTGGCCAAAGTACTGGAGTTTCAGCTTTAGCATCATTCCTTCCAAAGAAATCCCAGGACTGATCTCCTTTGGCATTCAGGATTTATTTCGCCATTGAAAGTGTCTATTAAATTCCCTTGGGTCACAAGGGATGGACAGAGATTATTAAAGCAAATGATGGCTTTGGCTTTCAGATAATCGTCTACATTGAAGATTTCTTGGTTTTTGCTTTTTTTTTTTTTTGCCTCTGAGAAATTTCTCTGTATTTCTGTCAGATTAACCAGGCATTTCAAAAGATATATATAGTATTTTTAAAAATCTAGTGTTTTTAGCTTTGTTCTCCTGGGAGGGCATTCTCTGAACATTTATTATATACTATTTTCATTATTATTTTTTGTTGATTCGTTTAGGTAAAGTTATTTAAAAATCTTTGTGAAATAACTTTGAAGGGCAAAAATAGAATAGATTTGAGACTTTACCAGTGTATTATCTTCATATATTCAAGATGCTTCTTCACAAATCTCGAAGAATGAAAATAGACATTTCACTATAAAAAATTCACATTATGTTGTACTAGAAATTGAGGTAACAAATGAACTCTCACCTTCTGAGAAAGAAGTTCATAATTGAAAGATAGAAAATCCCACTTTCAGGGTTATATTAGGATAAATCCCATAAATCCCATAAAATAATTCTTTGACAACAAATATTAATTTGCAAATAAGAATGAAATGATGTTGAAAGTCTCTTAGTGTTTCCCCATCACTGAGTCTTTGTTCCTAAAGTGGAGTAGGGGTACCCTCTCCCATGTGATAGGCTTTGTGGATACCCAAAGCTGCAAACAATCAAAAACATTTTGATTCTGATGGTAATTCAGTTAAATATGATGTTACATTAAGTAAGCACTATAGCATGGGCTAGAGTTCAAGGCTTGCATAATTTAAAATATAAAACATTTCAAAGAAAATTCTATTTGGGGGCATGAACACATTTGTTTCCGTTGAGAAAGATTGTTTAGAATATTCTGACTTGGAGTTTTAAAAGAATGTTCTCAAGTTGATGAACACAAGCCTTAAGACTTTGGTCCTATCTCTGCCCCTGCACTGACCCTCAAATGCTGGGATGCTCTGGAGTCCTGAGCCACCTTCTCTTCTCAGACATGGGCTACACTGTCTCTCCTATACCTTACATAGATGATTTCATCCAGTCCCATGCTTTAAATAGTTTGTATATATTGATGATCCACTTATCTGTATCAGCAGTTCCTGCCCTTTTCTGATTTCTAGATCCATGTTTCTGATTTCCTTTCTGGCACTGCCTCTTGATTATTGACTAGCTGGCCCACATTCATATCACGAACAGAACTTTTGACTTTCTCAGTTCCTTGCTTTGCTCCCCATTACTCTCTGTGACTTTGCCTTGTGTTCTGTTTGTAACAGAACCCATGTTATAAAGCAAGCCCTGTGGAACCACAGCCTTCATCTATCATGACCTTCAACTTGGTTAAAATCTAGATGAACACCTGAAAAATAGTAGGGGCCCAGTAATTGTTCATGGAAGGATTGGAAAAATGAACATCCATTTCTCTTTTGAAATCATTCCAACAGCCCCCTCCCTCCCTCCAAATCTTTTCCCCCAGTTCTCTTTTACTCCATCAACACTGGTCTATTTTCTCAGTTCTGTCGCTCAGTCGTGTCTGACTCTTTGCAACCCCATGGACTGCAGCATGCCAGGCCTCCCTGTCCATCACCAATTCCTGGAGCTTACTCAAACTCATGTTCATTGAGTTGTGATGCCATCCAACCATCTCATACTCTGTTGTCCCCTTCTCCTCCTGCTTTCTATCTTTCCCAGTATCAGGGTCTTCTCCAATGCGTCAGTTCTTTATATCAGGTAACCAAAGTATTGGAGTTTCAGCTTCAGCATCAGTCCTTCCAATGAATGTTCAGGACTTATTTCCTTAGGATGGACTGGTTTGATCTCCTTGCAGTCCAAGGGACTCTCAAGAGTCTTCTCCAACACCACAGTTCAAAACCATCAGTTCTTTGGTGCTCAGCCTTCTTTATAGTCCAGCTCTCACATCCATACATCACTACTGGAAAAACCATAGCTTTGACTAGACAGACCTTTGTTGGCAAAGTAATGTCTCTGCTTTTTGATATGCTGTCTAGGTTGGTCATAGCTTTTCTTCCAAGGAGCAAGTGTCTTTTAATTTCATGGCTGCAGTCACCATCCACAATGATTTTGGAGCCCAAGAGAATAAAGTCTGTCACTGTTACCATTGTTTCCCCATCTATTTGCCATGAAGTGATGGGACCAGATGCCATGATCTTAGTTTTCTGAATGTTGAGATTTAAGCCAGCTTTAAATTCTCCTCTTTCACTTTCAAGAAGCTCTTTAGTTCTTCTTTGCTTTCTGCAACAAGGGTGGTATCATCTGTATATCTGAGCTTGTTGATATTTCTCCCAGCAATCTTGATTCCAACTTTGCTTCATTCAGCCTGGCATTTAGCATGATGTACTTTGCATATAAGTTAAATAAGCAGGGTGACAATATACAGTTTTGATGTACTCCTTTCCCAATTTGGAACCAGTCTGTTGTTCCATGTCCAGTTCTAACTGTTGCTTCTTGACCTGCAAATAGATTTCTCAGGAGGCAGGTAAGGTGGTCTGGTATTCCCACCTCTTGAATATTTTTCCACAGTTTGTTTTGATCCACACAGTCAAAGGCTTTGGCATAGTCAATAAAGCAGAAGTAGATGTGTTTCTGGAACTCTATGCTTTTTCGATGATCCAACGGATGTTGGCAATTTGATCTCTGGTTCCTCTGCCTTTTCTAAATCCAACTTGAACATCTGGAAGTTCATTGTTCACGTACTGTTGAAGCCTGGCTTGGAGAATTTTGAACATTACTTTGCTAGCGTGTGAGATGAGTGCTTTGCCATTTTCTGGTCTACTTTGCCATTTTCTAAATGCAACATGGTCTTTTGTAACACTTTCTTCCCTCCTATTACCTGGGGGAAATAGCCTGCTCTGCTTTCTCCATGCACACATTTCAATTTTGTACATAAATTCTTTATTCAGAGAATTCTATTTAGATCAGATAACCTATCTCAGTCATTGTATGATCTTTCTCAAAGTCAAGGACCATGTTTTAGGATTTTTTAAAAAAATATTCTAGTGTTTAGTACAATGTCAGACATAGAGTAGATGGTCAATGAGGATTTTCTTTTTTAAATGAGTAAAGGCATTATAGCGATTATGTTATCAGAAAACAACCTCATCACCAAGATCAAATATTAAAACACTGGCTCAGAAAAAATCTATCTAATGGCTCTAACATATATTCAAACAGAGCATTTTAAATTTATTAATTCCAAAGTAATGAAAATACATAATATAAAATAACATAACTGAAAGTCAAAGTGTTAGTCACTCAGCCCTGTCCAACTATTTGCTACCCCATGGACTGTAGCCTGCCAGGCTCCTCTGTCCCTGAAATTCTCCAGCCAAGAATACTGGAGTGGGTTGCCATTCCCTTTTCCAGGGGATCTTCCCAACTCAGGGATCGAACCTGGGTCTCTTTCATTGTGGGCAGATTCTTTACTGTCTAAGCCACTAACATACCAGCATAAGATTATATATTTATAATGTATATTCTGTGGTCTGAGTAAATAATTGTTTAAAAGATGAATTTCTTTGGGGGCTTCCCTGCTGACTCAGTGGTAAAGAATCACTTGCCGATGCTGGAGACCCAGGTTCAATCCCTGATCCAGGAAGATTCCACATGCTGCAGAGCAACTGTGCCCAGTGCCATAACTATTAAGCCTGTGCTCTAGACCAGGGAGCAGCGAGCGCTGAGCCCACGTGATGCAACTACTGAAGCCCGCACACTCTAGAGCCCTTGCTCCGCAACAAGAAAAGCCACCACAATGAAAGCTTGCACACCACAACTAGGGAGCAGCCCCTGCTCGCCACAACTAGAGAAAAGCCTGCACAGCGACAAGATCCATCCAGGACACTCAAGGAAAAAAAAAATTTCCTTTAAAGCCTAACTTATGTGTTTGTAAAGATGAATTATCAAGAAATACAAAATATAATAAAAACTCTATTCTTGATGGATACATTCAACTGAAATTTCTTGTTTAAGAAAGGATTGTTTACTTGCTTGTGGTTTTCTCTAATTTATTTTGGTAATATAAATTTACATTTTGGAAATATGGAAAATAAAATGAATCTGAACTCATTTGAGATGTTTTTTTCTGTTGCAAAAAAGGGTGAGAAAACCACCCAGGAAGAGTTTTGTATTTGATTTAAGGCCCTGAAAATCATTAACTCAAGAAACCGTAATAGTTAACCAGGTATAGCAGCATCATTAAGAAGGCCTTTCTTCTGTGAAGATTTTCAAATTCCCAGACACTTATCCTACCTATATATGACCATGAGCTAAGATACGTGGTATTATGTGATTCTAGAGGAGATAAATGCCCTATAAGCAGACAGACAAGTAGAGACTCATGGTCGTTTTCTCATAAGTGTCCACTATTAATAAAATTATTCTTAAGAACATATACAGCATATAATGATATACAGAGATGATTTCTTAGCTTGGGAGAATTTTTATAACTATATCCCCCAGTAACAAGGTAACCACACACTCTTTCATCTGATTTTTTTGATTTTTTTAATTCTGATTTTTTTTTTAAATGGCCTGTTCTGATTGCTTAAACAAGCCCAGTGAAACAGAAGGATTTTGAAGATAAGCTGGCTTATTAGATCTGACAACTTAAAGTTAGAAGCAATATAAACAACAAAGGAACACCCGAAGTACAGGAAATGAAAGTGGAAAAGTAGTTCAGGTAGTAAAATATTCTACTGAGCTTGGCAAAATTTCTCATTTGTGATTGTATACAATCGCCTAAGCTTTTATAGAAGAAAAACTTGACTGGGACACAGATCTAACTTTTGGAAGGTACTGAATAACTCAGATTTTAGAGAAAGATTTGCAAAAATAGAGTTTGCCACTTTAGGTTTCAACTCTAGTTAAAGGAGAAACAAAATCATTTTGTGATTTTCTATCTTTATCAAGCAAAGAAATATCTTTCTCTATCAGGTGCATTAGAGATAAGCAACTAAACATAAACATAATAAGAGTGCTTGCAATTGTCCAGCATTAAAGGAACCCTAATCATAACTTAATTACATATATATTAATAATATCCAAAAAGAATTAGTACAACCATTGTCTAGTCATCTTGAAGTTGGAAGAAGCAAATTAACAACAGACAACTAGGAGTATAGGTTGCATAGTACAAGAATGTTATATATCAGAGGTCAAAAGGAGTCCATGTCAAGGAAGCAAATATTGAAGGGAAATTAGTAGTTTTGGCGGGGGGGAGGTGGAGTTGGGTGGGGGTGTTCCATGGTGGCTCAGGTGGTAAAGAATCTGCCTGCAATGCAGGAGATGCAGGTTTGATCCCTCGGTGGGGAAGATCTCCTGGAGAAAGGAATGGCCACCCATTTCAGTATTCTTGCCTGGAGAATCCAATGCACCAAAGGAGCCTTGCAGGCTACAGTTCATAGGGTTGCAAAGAGTCAGACATGATTCAGCGACGAACACTCTCACTTTTTCACTAGTAGTTTTTGCCTTTTCCTCGTAGGCTAAAGGAAAGGGGAAAGAAAAACACTGATAAGAAGATATGGGTCTTCCCTGATGGTCCACTGGCTAAGACTCCACACTCCCAATGCAGGGGGCCTAGGTTCAATCCTGGTCAGGGAACTAGGTCCCATATGCTGCAACTAAGAATTCATATGCTGCAAGTAAAGATCCCACGTGCTGTAAAGAAGATTGAAGATCCTGAGTGCTGCAACTAAGACCCAGGGCAGCCAAATCAATCAATCAATTAAAAATAAACTTGTTAAAAAAAAAGACATTGACTTTTAAAGAGTAAACCTTCAGTCTTGATCAAAAGAACTCTAGGTTTTTTTTATATGTATCAAAAGAGATAAATTAAATGACTTTAAAGTTTTTATCACACTCTAAAATTCCGAGACTATTACTTCTCTTTTTTCTTCAATGGCCTATGCTACTTTGGTACAGGTGCATTGCATTTTTTATCAGATTTGAGAGTTACTGACCTTTCTGGGATAAATGAAATATGCCAGAGTAACTAATAATATGCAGATTAACCCAAAGGAAACCACAAATTAATTTTAAGAGGTGGTTTCATACTCTTTTTCTGACATATTACATGTTAACAGCATCAAATAAGCAATTGAAATATCAGAACATATGTTCTGTTTCTTACTTTTCATCTGTTACTAGGTGGAAGAAGACAAATGCAGATATTAGTCAAGGAAAATAAGGAGAACTCAAAGTAATTGTTCATTTTGAATATTTACACAGTCATAGTTCATACTAGGCCTTGTTGGAGAAAAATTGCCATTAAACACTCGTAAACAACATTAAGAAGTGTTTAGATTTTATTTGTAAAACAACTGTCCTAGGTAGGGAGCTTCAGTAACAGGTTCGAGAGAGACTTACGGACCTATATAGTTGTGTAGTGCATGATTCTGGACTATTTGGTAACAATAGAGAGTCAAAAGTATGATTTCTGTAGCTGTGTGAGCATGTTACTTCTGCCTGTTAAAGAAATACTGTGTCCTTGACCTCAGCTCTCCAAAAAAGTGAGTGGCATTGGTCACAAAGGCAATCAGACAAAGGAACCTATATAATCAGTACAAAACCACTGCTGCTTCTGGACGTGAAAGTTGCTCAGTTGTGTTCAACTCTTTGCGACCCCATGGATAGTCCATGGAATTCTCCAGGCCTGAATACTGGAGTGGGTAGCCATTCCCTTCTCCAGAGGAACTTCCCAACCCAGGGATCGAACCCAGGTCTCCTGCATTGCAGGCAGATTCTTTACCAGCTGAGCCACCAGGGGAGCACAAGAATACTCCTGTGGGTAGCCTATCCCTCTAGACAAAGTGCAGGCCCTATCAGTGGGTGATAACTATTTACTGATATTATCAGCTTCTTACAAGTAAAAGCACTCCACAGATGACATCTTTTAGCGTCACTGCCTACTTATAGATGTGATTACCTCTCAGCTACTTCCCTGTGCAAAAGTCTAATGTACAAGGGCCTAATGTCACTGCAGTCATAAACAGAATCCAGAATGAATCTGAACCCTACTAGAGAGAAAACACACTTGTTGTGCTCCAGATATTAATCTTTTGCTGTTGCTGTTGCTGTTGCTGTTGTTCAGTCACTCAGTCATGTATGACTCTTTTTGACCCCATGGACTGCAGCACTCCAGGCTTCCCTGTCCTTCACCATCTCCCGGAGTTTGCTCAAAGTCACGTCCATCAAGTCAGTGATGCCATCCAACCATCTCATCTGTTGTCGTCTCCTTCTCCTCTTGCCTTCATTTTTCCCAGCATCAGGGTCTTTTCCAATGAGTCAATTTTTCGAATCAGGTGGCCAAAGTATTGGAGCTTCAGCTTCAGCATCAGTCCTTCAAATGAATATTTAGGGTTGATTTCTTTCAGGATTGACTGGTTTGATTTCCTTGGTGTCCAAGGGACTCTAAGGAGTCTTCTCCAGCACTGCAGTTCAAAACAATCAGTTCTTCAGCACTCAGCCTTCTTTATGATCCAGCTCTCACATCCATACATGAGTACTAGAAACCATAGCTTTGACTAGACAGACCTTTGTTGGCAAAGTAATGTCTCTGCTTTTTGATACACTGTCTAGGTTGGTCATAGCTTTTCTTCCAAGGAGCAAGTATCTTTTAATTTCATGGCTGTAGTCACCATCCACAGTGATTTTTGGAGCCCAAGAAAATAAAGTCTGTCACTGTTTCCATTGTTTCCCTATCTATTTGACATGAAGTGATGGGACCAAATGCCATGATCTCAGTTTTTTGAATGTTTAGTTTCAAGTCAGCCTTTTCAGTCTCCTCTTTCACTTTCATCAAGAGGCTTTTTCTTTCCGCTTGGCTTTCTGCCATAACAGTGGTATTATTTGCATATCTGAGGTTGTTGCTATTTGTCCCGGCAATCTTGATTCCAGTCTGTGAGTCATCCAGCCCACCATTTTTCAGGATGTACTTTGCATATAAGTTAAATAAGCTGGGTGACAATATATAGCCTTGACATACTCTTTTCCCAATTTGGCACCAGTCTGTTGTTTCATGCCTGGTTCTAATGGTTGCTTCTTGACCTGCAAACAGACTTCTCAGGAGGCAGGTAAGGCGGTCTGATATTCCCATCTCTTGAAGAATTTTCCACAGTTTGTTGTGATCCACACAGTTAAGAGCTTTAGCATAGTTAATGAAGCAGAAGTAGATTTTTTTCTGGAATTCTCTTGCTTTTTCTATGATCCAGTGGATGTTGGCAACTTGATCTCTATTTCCCCTGCCTTTTCTAAATCCAGCCTGTGCATGTGGAAGTTCTTGGTTCATGTACTGTTGAAGCCTAGCTTGAAGGATTTTGAACATTACTTGGCTAGCATATGAAATGAGCATAGTTGTGCGTGGTAGTTTGAACATTCTATGGCATTGCTATTCTTTAGGACTGGAATGAAAACTGACCTTTTTCAGTCTTTTTTTTTTTTTTTTAATACTTATTTATTTGGCTGTGCCAGGTCTTAGTTGCTATGTGTGAGCTCTTAGTTGAGGCATGTGGGATCCAGTTCCCTACCAGGGATGGAACCCGGGCCTCTTTCGGGAGGGGAGCACAGAGTCTTAGCCACTGGACCACCAGGGAACTCCCTAATCTTTCTGATTCACAGAGGTGGACAATATTGAACTCCATGTATCCAGAGACGGTCTCAGCCCACACGTGCTGCTGGCAAATAAGATGCATGTGAGGCTACCCCGTGTGCACACCGAACAGCATAGGGCATGCAATCAGGGATGGATTATGGACTTTTCCTGGTGTGGGTACATGTGTGATATCTGTGAAAAAACATGTTTCTACCTTGCACAGCAACTCATGGTAAACAGAGATCCCGTCGTGCTTGACTTAGAATATTCAGGCTGCATGTGCTTTTGAAAGCTCTGTACACACATTAGCTAAGTCATTAATCTTCACCATGACTTCTCCCCATAACCACATATTATTATTCTTTAATGGTTGAGAAACTCAGGGAAGATATTTGCCTTGCTCAAGGCCATAGAAGGAGCCTGTGTTAGAAAAAGAATTAGACTTGAGGCCTGTACTTGGACCACCAGGTCATAAGTGATGGAATAACCTTTCTTGAATTGTATGCAGAATATTTGTGTTTCTGTGTGTGCATGCCCATACATACTCAAGTCTGCAGGCAAGAGTGTACATGTTGGGATCACAAGGTCCTATATTCAATGCATCCTTTTGAGACTCAATATTAGAAAAAACCTTACAGAATTGTGATACATTTATTAACTTAGAAATCTGTTCTCTTCCCTTTTCATTCCTTTGTTTTGTCTGAGAAACAGCAACCCTGGGCAACAGATCAAAAGGCTGAAAACAGAAGAGCAGATTCTGAAACATAGAATGTCACCAGCCAGTTATTTTCAGGGACCCGTCCATCCAGTCTCAAGGTTTTGATTAATTTTTAATAACTTCTTTGATGGAAGAATTGTTTTTCTGTCTTGAAAGGTGTCTTGGCATAGTGGTGAAGTGTGTAGGTTCATGAGTCAAAATCAATGGAGGTAGAAATCTGGTTCTACCTTTCTCTGCCTTACAATCTTAGGAAAATAACTGAAACACTTTTCTCAGTTTCCTCACCTGCAAACTAGGGATGCCAGAGAATTGTTGCAAGGATTACATGAGAGAACATATTATAATGTACTTAGAACTGTGCTGGGGGCACTTCTCTGGTGGTCCAGTGGTTAAGACTCCATGCCCCCAATGCAGGGGGCCAGGCTACACACCTGGTCGGGAAACTACAAAGGAATACATGCCACAGCTAAGGAGCTGGCATGCTCCAGCTAAAGACCCAGTGCAGCCAAAAAATAAATACATAATATTTTCTTAAAAAAAAAAAAAAGCCATCCTGGGCACATAGGATGACCTCAATAAAGCTTAAAGTCTATCATTAGCATTCCTACAAGTGTGCAGGAGACAGAGCTACTCTTTTTTCAAACCAAGCTAGTGGTCAGTGCTCCTGTCTAAAAAAAAAAGTGTTTTCCTTTATTTAGAAGAGTTAAGAGGCTATATATAACGAATAAAATCGGAACAAAATAATTTGAGGAAATATACTTAAAAAGAATTCGGGAGAGTACAAAAAACTCAGGCAGAAATGTCACATTCTCAGATGTTGACTCATACTCTATTTCTGAATAAAGCTGTTGGCACATGATATCAACATATATTTCAACATTTATCTTCCATGTGGTGCGTTTTCATCATGAAAAAATTTCTCCATGGGTGAAAATTAGATATTAATGCTATCGTCCTAAAGTTTGTTGATTGCCAAGCTCTTCTCTTCCAGAGGCCAACTGGACTATTGGCTCAGAATGAAAAGACGCCAACATTATAGTGAGGTAGTTACTCACATGATTAAACATGAAGGAATGGTACCCTCAAGCTGGAATAGATAAAGACAACTTCCATTGGGAAATAGAGCACACTGTTCTACTGCTTATATACAAAAAATAACTCCATGTATTTTGGGGCTCAACATAATCACAAAAAAGTTTCTTGGAAATTAAAACTATGATGATGATCAAAATTAGAATAGCTAGAAGATAAGGTCAAAAAATCTGGAAAACATAAAAAGACATAAAAGTATAACAGAAAGATAAGTATGAGAAAATTGATGCAGTAGATTTGATAGCCAATTCATAGGAGATGCATAAAAAGAAAATTAGAGCAAATACAGAGGAAGACATTATAAAAGAATTAATAAAAAAAGAATTCCCAGAACTGAAGACTATTACTCTTCAAATTGAAAGGGTTCATCAAGTATCCTGTGAAAGTGAACGGGAAGAATCCCACACTTTCAAATACTTCAGAGACATTTCAGAACATCAAGGCTAAAGAGGAAATCCTCAAAGCTTCAAGAGAGAGAGAAAAAAAATCACCTACAAAGGAATACATGAAGGTGTGAACGACACGGGACTTCTCATCAACACTTCTTGATCCTAAAAGGTTATGGAGAAAAGCCTTTTATATTATGAAAGAAATATTATTTTGGATCTAAAACCTGTCCCAACTAACTGTTGAAATGGGAAGAGAAAATAAAGATATTTTCGAATATGTATTATAAAAACTCAGGAAGCTTACGTCACATTTAGCCCTTCTTAGGAAGTTTTCAGGAATGTGCTCCAGAAGAGAGAGACCTGTCCAGAGGTTCTAGAACTTAGTCAGGAAAGAGTTGGGCAGAAGGATTGAGGGATACAGAGATAAATATCTGGAAGGAAAGGAGTTTTATAAATAGGATAAGATCCATTTGTCCTTAGGAGAATCAAAAATGCTGAAGAGAGAAGACTGGAAACAGTTTTAAGGCTATCAGAGGAAACGATGATAGCAACTTTTTGGTTTAGCAATGAAGATATTTATGAGGTCTATTACTTATACACTTGATTGATTTTCAACTTTTAGGATTAGCCTATAGACAAACCATGAATTATGAAAACGAAAAATAACTTATCAACCTTTTTAATAAGAAAACCAAAGTACAGAAGACAAAATTTAAGGTATAGAGAGGGAGGCATGGAAAAGAGGTAAAGGGAAAGCTCACTGCACTAATTTAAGGAATAAACTAAATGAGAGACTTTTTTTTAAGTTAAAAAGGTACAAGAATACACTTACATTACCAGACAAATTACACAAGGGAGAAAGCGGAAGTCAGGTCCATGAGAACCTACATAAAGAGACTAAACTAAATCATGTGGATCAAACAAGATAACAGCCGAAAGAACTAACAAACACTAAGATCCTATAGCCGTGGGCAGGAACATACACCAACTTCAATACAACCTAAGATGGCATGACTATTATTTGGATTTCTTGATATTATAAAAACCACTTTAAGTACAAGCTTAACACAACTTAACCATCCTATAAAGAGAAGCTTAGCCCTGTTCTGCAATAATTAAAGGTTTCTATTGGTTCTATATGATATGATGCGTGGCAATGAGAAAAGGATCCTGATTAAAAAGAAAAACAAATATACATTCTGATGACTGGTCTTCATCAAATAATCCAGTCCTGATGCCAATTTCAAAATTCTTGCAGTGGAATTTTCTCTTTTAGATAGCCCAGATCCTCTTAGGCAGACTCAAAGGAAATACCACCACATTGCTTTATTATCTGTCCCTAGTTTATTTTTTATAAAAACTTGCATTATCTATATTGACCTTGTACCTTGATAATCATTCCTGGTTTTAAATAACTTTTAACTAATCCCTAAATCAAATCTGTTAGCAAAGAAAAACTATTTTCATCCACTAAGTCCATTCAAACCCCATAGGCTGCTAAAAAAAAGTCAGTATTTTGAATAATCTTCAGAATAAGTATTTTGCCTTAGATCGTTGGTTTAAAAACTTCTTCCCCAGAATAACTTACACAGATACAGATATACACACACACACACACCCATATAAATGTTTGGACACTCTTCAGATTGAGGTAATTTACCTCTCTTTTTAGAAGAATTTCTTAGACTATTATACTGTCAAAGAGAACTTTCCTTTGAAGCAGCCAAAATTCAGCCTATTAAGCAACTTTCAACAGCACTTTTAAAATCTTTCATTGTTCACGATATGCATCTTTTATAAAGTATTTTGATTAACAAAATAGTTTTTGTACAAACATGTCATTGATCATAGTGGATAAAATAATAATCCAGATTAATAAAAAAATTAAAAATTTCCAGAAAGAAATTTGTATCCTTGAAATAACACAAAAATGTATAACTGCATATTCATTGGCAACAGTTTTTAATAGAGAAGAGGTCAGGATTAAAATTAAACAATGAACTTATTTTTTCTAGAAAATAAAAACCTCCATTTGTAAGATTGAGAATATTAAAACAATTTTTTATTTTAGCATAAAATCACAGGCCAAATATTACAGTTTTGGTAGAGAGCTCAAAATGTATTAAAATAACTATTATGAATGTTTCTTAGTGACCTAATATGTAGTTCTTGGTATAATGGAGGAAATTATTATAATATTTTAAGCTAGATTTCATTGCCCTCTATTATTATATACACAAAAATAATCTTTGTCTTTATTTGGTCACTTCATTTCTCAATTCCAGGTCAAATATTCAACAATACTCTTGCTCAGGAAAACATTCTAATAATCACCTGAAAAGACTCATTTAAATGTTCCAGGTAACAATGTTAGCAGAGATTTTTGTCATGCTTGGCCAGGAACCATATCGTTAGATTATCATTTCAGATACAAACTGACTTTTAAAAGAGACTGCAAAAAACTAACCATGCAAAAATTCTTTTGCAGTTAATGACGTGCTTCTGGGAGATATTATTTGCTTGTTTCTTTTCATATAGCTAAGCAATAAAAAAGAAACTTCACATGAATATAACTGGATTAAGAAAGTGTGTGAAACACAACCAAGAGTAAAATCTCTTTCTCAAAGAGAAGTGAAGATAATCAGTGTTTCTTTGATCATTTCTTAATTGATGAAAAAGTTGTATTACCTGTATCTTCCTAACTATTGGTTATTTTAGCAATGCACTCTAGGATTTTAGGAAATGACACACTCACACAAACGGGTAAGTTTCTGAAACCATGAAGAGTCTTATTCAAGTTACACAACAGTATTATTAAGAAAGAAGTTTCTAAGCCCAAGCTGAAAAAAGCAGCTGATTTAAAACATTACCTTTGTGTGGCGAAGTCTTCCGCTGGGCAGGAGTGACTGCCGTTTGCACCTGCTGCTGTTTGACCAAATTTCCTTCATTCCCAGTTTTCAAAATCTTCTCCCCTAAGCTGCCTTTTTTCTGTTTGCTGTTTAAATCATCCCTTCTAGACGATGGCAGCTTAGAAGCTGCATTAGCAAAGAAAGGTCTAGCCAAGCGAGAAGGTTTGGACATTTTAAACAGCAGAAAAAACCCCAAACAAAACAATAAAAAGAACCAACTCCAGAATGTTACCTGCTGGGGCAGCAGCTTCTAAAAAATCCTTTGAGCTTCACTTTTCAGCTGCTACAGTTAACAGTATAAAGTGCCGCTGTATGGAAAGTGCTGGCTGCCACTCGGGTTTCTTTTAAACAAAAGGCATCATGCAGTCACAGAGCCCACTTGCTTGACCTGTGGAATGTACATGTGTGTTTCGAAGACGCTGGTGACAGTTTTGCAATGGTACATGCTCCAACTCAGAGTGAACAGCAGATGCTGGAAAAGGGAATGTAATATAGACACACACACACACACACACACACACTCCCTAGACTATATGACACTGGACAACTCCAAAGTGGAAAAAGAATGTACACATCGCCCCACCCACACAGGTACGATATATGAAAATAATCCCGATGTGTGGTTTATAATACTATGAAGTGCATACCATGCTCAGTTTCCAGGCATTAGTTCAAGCAAGTCAAATAAGTACTTCCTTGCTTAGCACATTTCTATATTATATTCCAAGGGTTGACCATATAACGAATGCCCACCTGCATAATTACTTCTCCTGCTGGTTACAGAACACGAATAGTATCGTGGAAAAGGGGTAAAACAGAAGAGTGTAATTTACACACGTTTGGGCTGCCATAGGGTACCTACTAATTAATGAAAAGGGGAGTTGTGTGTCTGTGGATGGGGGGCAGTGTGTGCATGTGTCTGTGTGTGTGTGTCTCTGTGTGTGTGTGTCTCTGTGTGTGCATCTCTGTGTGTGCATCTCTGTGTGTGCGTGTGTGTGAGGTTGGTGTGTGAGGTTGGGCGAGTCTGAGGAAGAGATAAATTATTTCACATTTTAAAGGGTTTAGACTTCATTCTAATGAACAAATGAATACTTGTAATTAACATGCTTTCCAAAAGACCAATAGTAGCAATATAAAAATAAAGTGTGTTCAGGGGGTCATATTTTTTGAGGCTGAAGACATTCCTTCCACCAACTGAACACATAGCCCGCACCAGGGGCACACAAGCCCTTCCCCACGAGGGGCAACCATTTTCCTCTCAGTTTCCCATGTCAGCAATTTTTATGACTGGGTTAAGCTGCTTCCAACCTCAATTATTCTGTTTTCCCTCAGGGGGGATCTACACAAACTCCCTGTGAACTATAAAAAGATTCTGGGAACGTGTGATCGTACAACTCCACTCCAAGTGTAAATACCATGCTATTCCCCGTTTATAGTTGATTAATGTGCAGCTACTTAGCACTTTATCAGAGGCAGAATTACGAGTTGGAAAGAGTATAAATTCTGGAATCAATTGGACCTGAAGTTACCTTTAAATTCTAAATATGGGCCCAGCCCTTTTTTTTTTTTCATCAATAAAATTGGAATAGCAATTCAACTGAAGCGACAGATCTGCGCCTTGTCTGTCTGGCACATGATAGCACTCAATAAATGTGAATTTCCTTGCCCTGTCCTTCCAAAAGTTTACAGTTTTAATGATTCCCAACAGGTCTACACAGCCGTATAAAAGATGAGAGAGCTACAAAATCAAATCCTTGACCCAGACCAGAGAGAGCACAGTAAGATTACATTCCTGATTTCTGACCTGTAGATTTGGGAGAAAGCCATGTCAGACCAGACCCTTGATGGTATGAGAAATGTGTCCTGCCAACGAAATAAACTAACTTAGTACATTTGCAAATACCACGCTACCATAAAATCCACCCCTATAAATATCTGAAAGCATAACTACCAAATTTAAGTGACCCCTTTACTCATTATAATTCTGTCCAAATGGGATAATTGATGCTTTAATTTATCCACTTTTTATCTTTTACTTCTGCCTGAGGACCATGGCTTTCTTAGACCTCTGTGCATTTCTTCATTTACTTCATCAGTCAGCTCAGGAGGGACTCCCAGAAACTTACAAACATCATTCTGAGGTGACTCTGATGCTCAGTGGGCTTTGGAGCCACACTAGGTCATCTCCCTTCCCTGCGCCCAGACTAGTGGCTACTGGATCAGGTTTCTCTTGGCTGACCTCCAGGTGCTGCTGCACCCCAGGGGGTAGGGCTACCTGCAAAGCTGTTTGCTCTTTTGCTCCTTCCATTTTTTAGAGCCCACCTGCCAGAGCACTTTATGTGGTATGTCCCTTATGGGGGCTCCAGGGAAACTGTCTGAGAACACCAAACCCATTTCCCTTGTCAAGTAATCAGAGTTTGAGTAAATAAACCTGGTTTCAGTAATATATTTTAATAATTCAGTAATATTTGTCTTACCTCGTCACTCAGAAAACAGATTTCATGTCTGCACCAAAAACGCATCCATTTAAACAGCATTAGTTCAATCCACCAGAGAAGGCAATGGCACCCCACTCCAGTACTCTTGCCTGGAACATCCCATGGACGGAGGAGCCTGGTAGGCTGCAGTCCATGGGGTTGCTAAGAGTAGGACACAACTGAGCAACTTTACTTTCACTTTTCACTTTCATGCTTTGGAGAAGGAAATGGCAACCCACTCCAGTGTTCTTGCCTGGAGAATCCCAGGGACGGGGGAGCCTGGTAGGCTGCCGTCTATGGGGTCACACAGAGTCGGACACGACTGAAGTGACTTAGCAGCAGCAGTTCACCCACAAGGTTAACATTCTGAAGCATGGTGAAGAACACTACATGGTTCAGTGTCTTTCCTCTGTACTCACTGAAAGTGTCCTGGGATGTTTTGTGCTTAGTAGTTATCAAACCCTCAGGCCATCATAAAGTTGGTCAACGATGGTGGTTTATTTTTACTTTAAGCCAAGAAAATAATTGAAAGCTGACACAGAAACATTTGCCTGGCCATGTACCCCAACAAAACCCTTAAAGAAATGGAAGATGGACATTAAGAGGAGAAGTTTTACAAATTTTTTTCTATCTTTGCCTCATTTCAAAAAAGAATCTTACTTGATTTATAAAATATATACACTACTAGAATAAAATTTGTTTAGTTGCTCAGTGGAGTCTGACTCTTTTTCGACCCCGTGGACTGTAGCCTGCCAGTCTCCTCTGTCCATAGGATTTCCCAGACAAGAGTACTGGAGTGGGTTACCATTTCCTTCTCCAAGGGATGTTGGGATTGAACCTGAATCTCCTGCATTGCAGGTGGATTCTTTACTGCTGAGTCACCAGGGAAGCCCGGAATGAACTTAATGTACAGTTAAAACAAGAAATAAATAATAACAGAGGCTAGAGAAAAAGTCAGAACATGGAAATGTATTTCCACACTTAAGGAAGGTAGCAATTTGACTCTAAGCTCCCAGCACACAAGGGGAAAGGGAAAGAGGAAAATCTGTGGTCTATGTTATTTCGTCACTGTTTGATTCCAAAGTTAGGGAGCTGCCATTGTATCACAAGTATCTTGTTTGAATTGTGAGTGACTGGGCTTCCCTGCTGGTTCAGATGGTAAAGAATCTGCCCGCAATGCAGGAGATCCAGGTTCAGTCCCTGGGTTGGGAAGATCCCCTGGAGAAGGGAATGGCAACCCACTCCAGTATTCTTGCCTGGAGAATCCCATGGACAGAGGAGCCTGGTGGGCTACAGTCCATGGGGTCACAAAGAGTTGGACACAACTGTGCAATTAACACTTTCCTTTTTCAGAGCAAAGACAAGCACCTTACAGAACCAACCCTCATCTTTTCTAGGATATAGTACACATCCACTGGCTTGTTCCAAGAAAGCTCCTTTAATCTACAGTAGACAACTTTTCTCCTCTCATCAACTGGCAACTTGCCCCTACTCCAGATCTTAAAAACATTCCCAGACTAGGACTGGTCCCTAGCTGAGCTTTTGGATTCAGGTTTAGTTTGAATTCTTGGGCTTTCTTCCCACTTTTTATCCTTTCTTGGTTACTCCACAATGACCTAACCACAGCATTGCTCAACACTCTGGGCCTTGATATTAGCTTCTCCTTTAGACTTTTTGTAACAAGCCTCTTACATGTACTGGTGATGACCTTGACTCCCCGGGGAATCTGGATTTTCTCCCTGCGTCTCATGATCTCACTGTCAGTACCTCTGGAATTGGCTGATCATCCTTTTCAAAAAGAAGTTTTCTTATTTCTCTAAAATTCCAAGTACTTATGCAGTCTATTCTAAACCACTCTTTCAGTATGAGAACATCTTACTGAACCACTTTAAGTGTTATCACTAAAAGTCCCTCACTAGTGTTCATTGTATTTTTGATCTTCCCAGACCTCCGGCCCACATATCTCTTTATTTAGCTTCACATCTAGATCCCTCTAGCTCTGCCCATCTCCCTGGAAATTCACATTCTGCAGGCATAATTCCTCATCGGAGAGGCAACATTCTGATGTTTGCAGGACGGGGCTTGGATAAACCAGTTGGCTCTTCCCAGGAACCCTCTTCCTCCTGGCTCTCACCCTCTGCTATAGCTCCCGAATTCTGCTTTTGGAACCACCCAAATCCCTCCTATAGGTTTTGAACAGACCTTCTCTTGTTTTGACCTGAAAACTGATTTCATTCATAAGGGTGTCTCTTCCCTCATTTCCTCGTGATCCATTAGAGGAGACTTGCATGGGTACTTCCCTGGTGGCCCAGTGCTGGAATTTGCTTGCCAAAGCAGAGGGCATGGGTTTGATCCCTGGTCCACAAAGATTCCACTCCACCTGTACTCTCAACAAGAGAAGCCACTGCAATGAGAAGCCTGCACACTGCAGTGAAGAGCAGCCCCCACTCGCCACAACTGGAGAAAATACACGCATAGCAATGAAGACCCAGCACAGCCAAAAATAAATAAAACTTTTTCAAAAGAGAAGTTTTGCATGGAGAGAGTTCTTTGTACTAAGTGGGGTTTTCTCCATGATCTGGAGACTTGCATTGGCCCTGGCCACCTTCCTGGGCAGCCACACTCTCTCAGAAGGGGGAATGATGAGTGTCCTTCCATCACAGTGTGGAGGGGAAGCTGCAGATAGGGACTTGGTTATCCCAACCTGCAGGATGTCCCGTGGGTTGGTGAGAAGATGGAGATGACAATCCATGTCCAATTGAGGATGTAAAGGTCCCCCAAGGCAATAGAGATGCCTCCCATAATGGAAGTACTGCAGCTTTCCACAGAACCCTGGCTCTCCTCGAGAGAGTGATGATCATGAACAGCCATTGTTAACACTTACTGAGCATTTTTGGAAGAGGGAATGGCAACCCACTCCACTATTCTTGCCTGGAAAATTCCACGGACAGAGGAATCTAGCAGGCTAACGTCCATGGGGTCGCAAAAGAGTCAGACTGCTGCTGCTAAGTCGCTTCAGTCGTGTCCGACTCTGTGTGACCCCAGAGACGGCAGCCCACCAGGCTCCCCCGTCCCTGGGATTCTCCAGGCAAGAACACTGGAGTGGGTTGCCATTTCCTTCCACCCATGGGATTTTCCAGGCAAGAGTACTGGAGTGGGTTGCCATTGCCTGCTCCAAGAGTCAGACACAACTAAGCAATTCAGCATGTTGTGCATTTTTATATACACAGCACCATTCTAAGTCATTTTATTCTTCACAGCACCCTAACAGGAAGAACATAGAGAAAACTGATGATAGATGTTTGGGTAAACATGCACGGCGCTGGTCTCTGGGCCACTGAGTTCATGGCCAGTTTGGTGTGTGCTATCACTCCCATCTTATACATGAGTAAAGTATGGCACTCAGAAACCTAGAAACTCACCTCAAATTTCACAGAGTGAAGGTCCTGAAGCTGAGATTTGAAATCAGCCTGGCTCCAGAGACTGTCCATGGCTCCAGAAATAAAAAATTTTATTGTAATCCACACTGCACACCGAGTGTGAGCATTCAGGGATTGTTCAGTCACAGCGGTGACCTAGGAAAAGTGACTCTGTCCTTTCAGATGTCCTGCCAGCCCCTGAAAGCACTTCAGGCCTGGAGCTGCAAGAGTTCCAGCTGGGGCTGTGTGCCTGAGTCTGATGTCATAGGGATGAAGAAGCTCCAGTCTGGAAGCACAGATCCTATGTTGGGGAGGAGAGGGGAGAGTGGCCCTCTGGAGGGTATGAGCGAGGAGTTTCTGATGTGAAGCCAACAAGTCTGCAGAGAAGGCTGGGGGAGAAGGAGCCTGAGGGTGGGAGCCACACTCTTCCGAGGAGGATAGGTGCCCAAGTACCAGCATCTTCTGGGTGTCTTGCCCTTTCACATCACTGCCTCCTGATCTTGCTTTCTGACCACATGTCAAGCAAAACAACTTGGTGAGATTGGTTTGGTCTACCAACAGAGGAATGGATAAAGAAAATAGGGTACATATATACAATGGAATACTACTCAGCCATAAAATGGAACAAAATTGTGCCATTTGCAGAGACATGGATGGACCCAGAGACTGTCATTTAGAGTGAAGTCAGAAAGAGAAAAACAAATATTATATATTAACGCATATATGTGGAATCTAGCAAAGGGGTATAGATGAACCTATCTGCAGAAATAGAGACACAGATGTAGAGAACAAACCTATGGACACCAAGAGGGGGAAAAGGGGGGGATTAAATAGGAGATTGGGACTGACATAAATATACTACTGATACTAGGTATAATATAAATAGTTAATGAGAACATACTGTATAGCACAGGGAACTCTATTCAGTGCTCTGTGGTGACCGAAATGGAAAGGAAATCCAAAAACGGGGGGGTAGGAATATATGTATACATATGACTAATTCACTTTGCTGTATAGTAGAAACACGACATTGTAAAGCAACTCTACACCAATAAAAATTTAAAAAAAAAAATTTGTCTGCCTTTGGCGCTCACTCTGCCCATAGAAACACCCTGACTTGTTACATCACTACAGAGAAGTCATTTCACCTCTCATGACCAAATCACCTTGAAAAAGGTGTCCTAGTATCTTCTCTGTTTCAATCCCAAGGTTGTTGCGACAATCAAGTGACATTAAAGAATATGAAAGCATTTTAACAATTGTAAAATAACACATGAATTAAAGGTAATTTTTGTGGATGTAAATGACCAATTTTCCTATTAGTCCTGCTTGAAGACTGCTTAGGTATCCTAGCAGAGTCTTTTATAAAATGAATGGTCAGCAAAGTTTTTCTGTAAGGGACCAGACAGTAAACGTTTTCAGCTTTGAGAACTGTATGATCCTTTTTGGAACTATTCAACTTTAGAAAGCAGTCACAGACCAAACATGAGTGATTGGGCAAGGCTGTGTTTCAATAAAACTTTATTTATAAAAACAAATATGACCAAGGTACTCATTCATTGTTTGTTGATCTCTGTTCTATAGCAACCAATTAACCACCTATGAATAACAATACCAATCTAATTCCTGTCTCCTTGACGAAAACCTGCTTTATGGATTCCTTGCCTTATTATATGTGTAACTGAGCACACTCTCTGCTCTGGGTCCACATCGAGATGTGAACAATTTCTCAAATTACCTTCCTGTAGTTGGATATTGCATCACATTCCGTGACTACAGGTAAGTCTCTCGGTGGTCTCCAAGAACAGCCAATATTAATTCAAACAATAACAAAACACAGTAGGGCCAGGAATACCCCCCACCACTTTGGCTGGCTGGATCCTACCATGCTTTGCCATTTTGTACCAGTAATTAATCTACATAGGTTGCCAGATGTAAGGAGCAATAGTCTGAGTGCCTGGGTAACTGAATCTGTGGTCTGAACTCATCCGGTAAAATTTTTCACGCTTTGGAGGTTCAAGACAAAGACTTGTATGTTCAGATTCTTCAATTTCCTAGTTAAATGTGACAGAGAGATTTCTTGATTTAACAACTCTAATTTCTAAGAATCCTTTAAAAAGCACTTTTTTATGACTTCAATAAAAGTTGCTTTACACCATGATGTCACCCATCTGCACTTCTACATTGTAAAAGAACCTTAAGATTATTTAGGACATGCTTCGGTATGTTATAAAATTGTCACTGCCAAGAAGAACTTTTTTGGTTTTTATTGCAAAACACTCCCATACATAGAAGGCAGAACAACTTTGTCGGAACCAACCATAGATTTGGAAGCAGTCTGAAAAAGTAGTCCAAAAATGTGTTAGACAGCCAGGTTGTGAGGGAGGCTGGAATTTAGTAGTTACAGACGGCTGGTTTTCCATGTGCCATTTTAAGAATTATATCTGCTCTAAGTGCAAGTTAAAATTGTGTATTTAAAGGTGGAATCCTTAAGTAAAGATGAGCTATTTTTTTATTAGGCTGGACTTCAGTGATATTATTGAAAGAATAACTTAAAATATAACAGCTTGGACTTCTCTGATGGTCCAGAGGTTAAGAATCTGCCTGCCAGCAGCTTCAATCCCTGGTCCGCGAAGACTGCACATACCAAGGAGCAACTAAACTCATGTACCACAACTACTGAAACCCAGACATCACAACTAGAGAAAGCTTGTGTGCAGCAAGGAAGACCCAGTGCAATCAAAAATAAATAAAATTAAAATATAATCCTTGAAAACACCGAGCAACCTAAAAGGTATTCTTATGACTTACTGGTAATAATAGTGTCTTCAGATTTATCCATGAGGTTTTAAAATACTTGTAATTCTAATGGGCAGTACCTTTTACTTATTATAAAATGCAAATGAGACAATGGTGATGGAGGACACCTCCTACCTCATTAAAAAAAAACATTAAGTAGATCTACACAGTTCTGAGAAGAAGAAAAAACAAACAGATAAACCCAGTGAACACTTGAAGGAGGCAAGCAACACACAGTGATTATTTGGTGAGTGCATAAGCTTATTAATTCTTGCTGTAACTTTTTGATCCATCTCCCAGAGTAACAGAAATAAAAACAATAATAAACAAATGGAACCTAATTAAACTCAAAAGCTTTTGCACAGCAAAGGAAACCAGAAACAAATGAAAAAACAACCCACGGAGTGGGAGAAAATGTTTGCAAACGATGGGACCAACAGTGAATTCGTTTCCAAAATTTACAAACAGCTCATGCAGCTCAATATCCAAAAAATAAACAACCTAATAAAAAAACAGGGAGAAGACCTAAGTAGACATTCCTCCAAAGAAGACATACAGATAGCCAAGAGGCATATGAAAAGATGTTCAGCATCACTAATTATTAGAGAAATGCAAATCAAAACTATGAGATATCACCTCGTCATTTCATATTATGATTGATACTACCAAAATAATCTTTCACTGAAGTCTTAACAATTAGGTTTCTACAAAGAGGAAATGGGAATGTCTGTGAAACCACACACTTTGACCAAAGTAATTTACTACCAAAATTTTAAACTTTGTCAGTCTCGTGGATGTAAGAAAAAGTATCTCATTATCTTAAGATGATTTTCATTATAAATGAGGTTGAGATTTATTAGTGAAGCTTATGTGTATTTTTAAAAAAGATGATGTGGCTCCATGTGTATGATTTAAAATTATCTTGCTCAAGTTCTTAGTTATAAAACATCCCACATGTTGAATATTTTAGGTCAGCAAAAGTCAAATCTTAAAAAAGGAAAAATTAAGAAGAGGTTATTTCAGAACTTCCAGGCAGTTGTGGAAATATGGAATGACATTTCGTTCAACAGACACCAGCTACTTTTTTTAAATACCAGAGAAATTCTCTCTGGTTTTCACAAGCTTTCAAATGCTCTGATTTAATGGTGGTGAGGGGTTCAAGAAATCATCATGTGAATAAGAAAATGGAACAAATTAAAAATGTGCTATGTATTCAATTAACTTTTAATGCACGATCAGGGGAAAGTGCATCCATTAAACATGAAAACATCCTGAGATTTGATCCACCACCAAAATCAACACAAGTGTTGTTTCTAAACATTTAAAGACTACAGTTCCCTTTTCTCTTTATTCAAACCACAGTAAATTTTACACAAAAGTAATACAGAAATGAGATGCTAAAAGAATAGTGAAATTAAAAAATGGCTCTTTGAATGTAAGACAGCACAGCTTTCAACATTATTCAAGGCCTATAGGCACATGAAAAGATGCTCAACATCATTAATCATTATGGAAATGCAAATCAAAACCACAATGAAAAATCACCTCAAGCCCATCTGGATGAATGTTACAAATAAACAGACAAAAATCCCTCCAAATAAGAAAATAACAAGAATTAGGGAGGATGGGGAAGGACTGGAACCCTTGTGCACTTTTGGTGGGAATATAAAATGGTGTAGCCACGGAGTAAAACAGTATTGGTGGTTCCTCAAAGAATTAAATGTAGAATTACTATGTGATCTGACAATTCTATTTCTCGATATATACCCAAAATAAATAAAAACAGGAACTTGAACAGTTATTTGTACATGTTCACAGCAGCATTATTTACAGTAGTCCAAAGATGCAAGTAACCCAACTGTCCATCTATAGATGAATGGATGAACAAAATGTGGTATATGCATACAACGGAGTAATGTGCTGTGCTGTGCTTAGTTGCTCAGTCGTGTCCGACTCTTTGCGACCCCATGGACTGTAGCCCTCCAGGCTCCTCTGTCCATGGGGATTCTCCAGGAAGAATACTAGAGTGGGTTGCCATGCCTTCCTGCAGGGGATCTTCCCAACCCAGGGACTGAAGCCAGGTCTCCCGCACTGCAGGCAGATTCTTTACCATCTGAGACACCAGGGAAGCCCAAGAATACTGGATTGGGTAGCCTACCCCTTTTCCAGGGGATCTTCCCGACCCAGGAATTGAACCAGGGTCTCCTGCATTGCAGGTGGATTCTTTACCAGCTGAGCTACCAGGGAAGCCGACAATGGAATATTATTCAGCCTTAAAAAGGAAGGAAATTCTGACATAAGCTATAACATAATGAACCTTGAAGACATTATGCTGCATGAAATAAGACAATCATAAAAGCACAAATATTGTATGATCCCACTTATATAAGGTACCTAGAGTAGTCAATACTTAAGGAAACAGAATCATAGTTACCAGGGGCTGAGTGGGGACTTACTGTTTAAAGCATAGAGATACAATTAAAGAAGATAAAAAAAGTTCTGGAAGTGGATGGTGGTGATGGTTACACAACAATGTGGATGCACTTAATACCACAGAACTGTGCACTTTAAAATAGTCAAAATGGTATACTGTGTCACAGTAAAAGTTCTTCAGATTCACATTTGCACACAGTTGGCCCTGTAATTTCTCCTTGTGAAACTAGGGCGAGACAATGGTCCATCTTCTCCCTCATTCCAGTTTTCTGTAGCCTCTAGACAATGCCTAGATACAATTCTATTTTCACAAGATGAATTTAAGGAGATAGGCAGGGACTTCCCTGGTGGTCCAGTGGCTAAGACTCCATGCTCCCAATGCAGGGGACCTGGGTTTGATCCAGGTCAGGGAACTAGACCCCACAGGCTAAGAGTTCACATGCCGTGAATGAAGATTCTGCATGCCAAAACTAAAAGGCCTGGTGTAGCCAAATAAATATTTTTTTAAAAAAGGAGATCGGCAGAGTTATTCTGCTGCCAGAAAAGAGAAGTGATTTTTTTTTCCTTTGGGGCCAAATTTCAGCCGCCACCAGACCCAACGAGTCCCCTGGCGTTGTCACAAGGCTGTATAAGTGGAGGATGCGAAGCCCTTGGGACTGGAATTGAACTCCATTTTCTTTCTTACTTTAACAAAGACAAATGCAAACAACTTCTCCCATGGTAATGAGCAAGACTAGAGATGGATTTGCCTCAAAAAGACTCTGAAACCACCTTTTCAGAACTTGTCTCCTGTCTCTTCCCTGCCGCTGTCTTTTCTTCTCTTTGGAGAGCATCTCTTTTTCTTGAAAGGAATAGCACATCTTCCTCAAAGTGAGGGAGAGATTTCCCCTCGTGACTTTCAAATTCTTGCTAGCAAATTTTTTGGCCCTGACTTTCCAAAATTTGTCCTGAATTACACTATAGAAGCTCCTGTACCAGAGTGTCCCATTTTTTTTCTGAGTGAATAAATAAAGATCCACTGAGCAGTCTGCATTTGTTTTTATATGCTTGCCTTAGTCTCTGAGTACTCTTTAGAGTGGATGAAAGGAAGAATTTATACAACACTGTGCAAGAACAGTCTATAAGCCTCATATCTCTGCAGACTCATGTTCGCAAACAAGGCGATGCAGATATTTATGCAGAGAAACAGACCAGCGTGCATCTTCAAGAGTGGTTTGGTGTTTCTCTGTTTTTAGACATGTCTAATTTCCAAAAGCAGATGAGGCTCTGAAGTCTCTTTTTGAATTGTTTTGCAACCCCAATCCATGGTAGGCTTATTCAGATGATTCTCTTCAGCTCTAAAAAATCATAGACAAAAAAATGTACCCACTTATGGGCAGTTAAGAAAACTGTGAAACAGGGTTCATTTTCCATCATAGTTTAATGTCATTTCACAGCCCTTGGCTTCCTTCACTCCTTTCTTCTTTGACAACTATTTTTACGTCCTCAGGAGACCCCTAATTCTAACCCGTGGAAAATTTGCTTTCGGGAAAAGCTCTTCATGGGATATTTATAATGTAGAATTCTTTTTTAAGTTATGCAAAAGTTTATTATGCAGTATTAAAATTTTAAAATATCAAATATAACACATTCATGAAAGCAGTGCTGTTGTTCAGTCGGTAAGTTGTGTCTGACTCTTGGCGATCCCATGGACTGCAGCACACCATGCTTCCTTGTCCTTCACTGTCTCCCAGAGTTTGCTCAAGTTCATGTACAATGAGCTGGTGATGCTATCTAACCAGGACAAGAGGATGGAGCAGTAAACTACTGATATACCACATAAATGATATTTAGGTTTTTAGGCACTCCTCAGAGAATTTTTAAAGATTTTGAGATACAGCAAATATAAAAAGCCTCTATACTAAAATGTAAAGATAAAAAATACAAAGAACACATATAGACCCATTGCCTAGCTTTAGATATAAAATACTACCTTTGGAGAATGTGAAATCCTCTAAGTGCTTCCAATCGGTTATATGGTCCTTAGACCTTGATGTGACAGCTTCACTGGATTAAGCTTTAATGATTCTCTTGTTTTCCTTCATAGTTTTGCAAGTGTGGATCTATCTATAGACATTATATTGTTTGACTTTGCTTTTTTCATTTTATAGAAATGACCTTAAATAGTGTTTGTGCTCCTGTAATTTACTCTTGGGCTTCCCTTGTGACTCAGTGGCAAAGAAACCATCTTCCAGTGCAGGAGATGCAGGTTCAATCCCTGGGTCAGGAAGATCCCCTGGAGAGGGAAATGGCAACCCACTCCAGTGTTCTTGTCTGGGAAACCGTATGGACAGAAGAGCCTGGTGGGCTATAGTCCACGGGGTTGCAAAAGAGTCAGACGTGACTTAGTGACTAAACAACAACCATTTATTTTGGCTTAGCATTGTTTCTTGAGATTCCTGTATGTATCTACATGACAAACTAATTCATTCATTTCCACCTTGTATAGTGGCCCATGACATGAGCATATTACATTCTTCAGTTGCTGAACATTTGGTTTGTTTTTAGTGTGAGGAAAACATCCTTTTTCATTTATTTTTCCACATAAATAACCAAGCAATCAATTACACTACATCACAATACATCCTTTCCTGTGGATCTGAAGGGGCAGCTTTGTTGTTTATTCATTTCCATTTTTGAGTGAGTCTTTTCTGAATTCTTGGATATGTTTGGTTTATCTGTTTGTCTATCCCTCCTGTGTTGTGCTGTCTTAATAATTAGAGCTAAATAATAATAAAAAAAGCTATCGAGGGTTGATATTTATGATATGCCAGATACTGTTCCAAGTGCTTTTTACTTTTTATTCCTCATCATTATCCTGTGAAGTTGACACACTTATTACATGGATGAGGATATTGAGGCTCAGAGAAATAAACTGTAGGTATCTAAGGCAGAATTAAAACCCAATATGTGGTTTTGCACATATTTGCATATTGTGCAAATCTGACTCATATTTTTTTTACTACGTATGTGTATATATGGCATCACTGACTCGATGGACGTGAGTCTGAGTGAACTCCGGGAGTTGGTGAGGGACAGGGAGGCCTGGCGTGCTGCGATTCATGGGGTCGCAAAGAGTCGGACACGACTGAGCGACTGATCTGATCTGACCTGATCTGAGATAGATATAGATATATTTAATTGGTTGCTTCGGATCTTAGCTGAAGCACGCAGGCTGAGTAGTTGCAGCAGTGAATAGGCTTAGTTGCCCCACAGCTTGTGGATCTTAGCTCCCTGATCAGGCATTGAACCCTTGTCCCCTGCATTGGAAGGCAGATTCTTAACCATCGGACCATCAAAGAAGTCTCCTGGCTCATATTATAAATCATGATATCTGGCTGGGCAATGGCTCTTCTTAAGGAAGAAGAAGACTTCTTAAGAAGACTCTTAAGGAGTGTTTTGGGATTCCTAGTACTTTGCTCTTCCATGTAATTTTATAAACATCTTGCTAAATTACACATAAAACTAAAGCTATTAAAATTTTCCCTGGTTCTAACAAAAAAATCCAGGCCAGATGATTTCATTGGTAAATTCTACCAAACATTTAAAGAAGAATTAATACCAACCCTTCTCAAACTCTTCCAAAAAAAAACAAAGAAAAAGAGGGAACTCTCCCAAATTTTTCTTGCCAAAATTACCTTGATACCCAAACCAGATGAGGGCACTATAAGAAGAGAAAATTACAGGCCAGTATCCCTGATGAAAAAATCCTGATTAAAATATTAGCAAATTGAATTCAGCAGTACATTAAGTGTCACACACTACCACCAAGTGGGATTTATTCTAGGGAAGTAAGAATGGTTCAACATCTACAAGTCAATCATTGTGATACATCATTTTAACAAAATAAAGAATAAGACTCATAAGATCACCTCAATAAATGCAGGAAAAAAACCGACAAAATTCAACATCTTTTCATGATAAAAATACTCAACAAACTGGGTATATAGAGAATATACTTCAAAATAATAAAGGCGATATCCGACAATCCCACAACTAAAATCATACATAATAGTGAAAAGCTGTAAGCTTCTCTTCTGAGATCAAAAACAAGAATGTCCACTCTCTCCACTTTTATTCAGCCTAGTATTGGAAGCTGCAGCCAGAGCAATTATGCAACAAAAATAAAAGGCATCCACATTGGAAAGGAAAAATTAAAACTGTCTCTATTTTGCTGCTGCTGCTGCTAAGTCGCTTCAGTCGTGTCCGACTCTGTGTGACCCCATAGACGGCAGCCCACCAGGCTCCCCCGTCCCTGGGATTCTCCAGGCAAGAACACTGGAATGGGTTGCCATTTCCTTCTCCAATGCATGAAAGTGAAAAGTGAAAGTGAAGTTGCTCAGTCGTGTCCTACTCTTCGCAACCCCATGGACTGCAGCCTACCAGGCTCCTCCATCCATGGGATTTTCTAGGCAAAAGTACTGGAGTGGGGTGCCATTGCCTTCTCCGGTCTCTATTTTAGATGGTATGATATTTTGTACGCTGCTTAGTCGCTTCAGTCATGTCCAACTCTGTGCAAACCCAAGGCTTATAGTCCACCTTGTTCCTCTGTCCATGGTATTCTCCAGGCAAGAATACTGGAGTGGATTGCTATTTCCTTCTCCAGATATTATGTATAGAAAACTCTAAAGATTCCACCAAAAAGCTGTTAGAACAAATTTGAAAATTCAGTGAAGTTGTGGTATATAAAATCAATATATAAAAAGCAGTTACTTCTCTGCATAATAAAGCTATCAGAAATAGAAAACTAAGACAGAGATGAATGAAACTGAAGAAGACAGAAATAAATGAAAGATATTCTGTGTTCATAGGTTGGAAGAATTAATATTGTTAAGATGTCCACACTCTTCAAAACTATCTACAGATTCAACGCAGTCTCTGTCAAAATTCCAGTAGCATTTTTCACAGAAATAGAATGCTGAAGTTTGTATGGAACCACAAAAATCTATGCACAGCCAAAGCAATCTTGAGAAGAAGAACAAAGCTGGAGGCACCACACTTCTTGATTTCAAACTATATTACAAAGCCACAGTAATCAAAAGAGAATCATATTGGCATTAAAACAGACATAATAGATCAATGAAACAGAATACAGAGCCCAGAAATAAAGACATGCATAGATAGTCAATTAATTCATGACAGAGGAGCCAAAAATATACAATGGTGAAAGGATAAACTCTTCAATAAATGGTGGTGGGAAAACTGGAAGAAAATGAAACTGGACCCCTATTGTACACCATACTCAGGAATCAACTCAAAATGGATTAAAGACTTGAATAAAAAACCTACAGCCATAAACCTCTTATAAGAAAACACACTAAGCTCCTTGACATGAGTCTTGGATTTGAAATCAAAAGCAAAGGCAACAAAAGCAAAATAAAAAGGTGGGGAGTTGGAACTACATCAAACTGAAAAAAAAAACCCTCTGCACAACAAAGGAAATGCTATAATGCAGTCCATGGGGTCGCAAAAAGTCAGACAAGACTGAATGACTGAACTGAACTGATGACAGTAATCATTTTTTAAATATATCAAATGCATGCTTAAACTTACACAATGAATGTTACATGTCAATTATATCTCAATATATTGGGAAAATTATTTCATTAGTATTGCACTGAATCTAAATTTAGGTGATTGAGTCTTCCTAAACATTAACATTACATTTCTGTCCATTTATTTAGGCATGAATAATTTATTTTTAGCAGATTTTATAATATTCTGAAAATCACACATCTTTTGTTAAATATATCCCTGTGGACCTTATCTTGTTTATGTTACTGAAAGGATGTCATTTTAAAGTTGCATTTTCTGTTTGTTGTTGTTTAGAGGAAACACAATTGACTTGAAACAGTTTTTGGCTTGCTTCTGGCAATGACAGAATAAAAGAGACCAGATTTACCCTTCCTCTTCAAATAACTAGGAAAATAGACAAAATATATGAAACAATGGTTCTCAGACATTGTACAATGCACAGCACAGGAAAGTGGTTGCTGAGAGATAAAAACAAATGAGGTGTGCCCAGTGAATGTCTCTGGTTACTGTCTGGGAGTTTCCAGACCACAGTGAAGGGAAAGGACACCCAATCAGAGGTCAGCTATCTCTCTGAGTGGAGGAGACAGAGTTCAAAGTTTAGGGAGGCAAAACACAGATTTTAGGGAAACATATCACAGGAGGGTACTATACAGAGATATGGAAATGCATGGGGTATTTCCTTTGATCACAACAGAATTAGAAATCAGTGGCAGAAATCTATTTGAAAAATCTCCAAATGTTAAATAACTCATGAGTTAAAGGAGAAATAGATCCAAAGATCAGGTTGGAGAAAACTGATGTCTTGACAATATTGAATCTTCCTATTCATGAATATGAACTCTCTCCTCATTTAGTTAGATATTTGACTTCTTCCATCAGAGTTTGCAGCTTTTTTTCTCATATAGATCCTGCACATAGTTTATTAGATTTATACCTAAAGTATTTCACTTTTTTGGTATTAATGCAAAAATAGTATTATGTTCTTAATTACAAATTTGAATTGTTCAGTGCTTTTATATAGGAAAGAAATTGACTTTTTTAGTATTAATTTATAATTTATAAATTTAGTATCAATTTATGAATTTATAATAATACAAATTTATATAACACAATATATTACTAATTACATCAAGATTAACACAAATTTAATAGTAACTGTATTGATTAATTCTTAATAACACATCTGCTGCTGCTAAGTCGCTTCAGTCGTGTCTGACTCTGTGTGACCCCATAGACGGCAGCCCACCAGGCTCCCCCGTCCCTGGGATTCTCCAGGCAAGAACACTGGAGTGGGTTGCCATTTCCTTCTCCAGTGCATAAAAGTGAAAAGTAAAAGTGAAGTCGCTGAGTCGTATCCGACTCCTAGCGACCCCATGGACTGCAGCCTACTAGGCTCCTCCATCCATGGGATTTTCCAGGCAAGAGTACTGGAGTGGGTTGCCATTGCCTTCTCCGAATAACACATCAATTAATGCCTAAATATTATATAATTACTATACTATCAATATATAATTATATTTGTATAATTATATCAATCAATATTAATATGATTTGATATTAATATATTGCATCCTCCTACCTTGCTACAATTGCTTATTAGTTCCAATAATTGTCATCTCTGGGATTTTCTCACTTCCAAGATCTTATTAAGGGGTTTCTTTGGTAAAGAATCTGCCTGCCAATGCAGGAGACATGGGTTCGATCCCTGATCCGGGAAGATCCCACATGCTGCGGAGCAAGTAAATCTGTGCGCTACAGTTACTGAGCCTGTGCTCTAGAGCCCAAGAACTTCAACTACTGAAGCTGTGCACCCTAGAGCCCGTGATCTGCAACGAGAAGCCAGGGCACCGCAACTAGAGAGTAGCTCCCTCTTGCCGCAGCTAGAGAAAAACCTGTGCAATGAAGACCCAGAATGGCCAAAATTTAAAAGATAATAAAATTATTTTAAAAAGATCTTCCTAAATTTCTTGCGTGTTCACTGCTCACTGAAATGGGAGTACAAGTTTAAGGTGAAGAGCACCAGATTTCTCCCAATGATATCCTATCAAGTTTAATCCTTTTACTGACAAAACTCTTGGGTGTGGATTTTCACCTTTCATTTCAAGTCATCCCTCTCTGACAGTTAAACTGCTAGTTTTCACATCCAACCCCACTCATGTAAAGCTACAGATGGCATCTGCCAAGGTGCTGCTTGTAGTGGGGTGTCTGGACTAACTCCAAGTATGAAGATCACAGATTTCTACCATTCCCACTCAAAGTTCTAGAGATTTTTCACGAAAAAATGCTTCATAAGTATTGTTTGTCTTGGGTCAATTTCCAGGACCCTGATATATTTGTGAAATTTTGTCCAGTCTCTACATATTTTTAGGAGAATGAATTTAATGGTTTTTTTTAATGACTTTAAATTTTTTTTTATCATTCTTGTCCTGCAGTTTCACAATAACTAGTGGAAACAGTGTCAGACTTTACTTTTCTGGGTTCCAAAATCAGTGCAGATGGTGACTGCAGCCATGAAATTAAAAGACGCTTACTCCTTGGAAGGAAAGTTATGACCAACCTAGATAGCATATTCAAAAGCAGAGACATTACTTTGCCAACAAAGGTCCGTCTAGTCAAGGCTATGGTTTTTCCTGTGGTCATGTATGGATGTGAGAGTTGGACTGTGAAGAAAGCTGAGTACCGAAGAACTGATGCTTTTGAACTGTGGTGTTGGAGAAGACTCTTGAGAGTCCCTTGGACTGCAAGGAGATCCAACCAGTCCATTCTAAAGGAGAACAGCCCTGGGATTTCTTTGGAAGGACTGATGCTAAAGCTGAAACTCCAATACTTTGGCAACCTCATGAGAAGAGTTGACTCATTGGAAAAGACTCTGATGCTGGGAGGGATTGGGGGCAGGAGGAGAAGGGGTCGACAGAGGATGAGATGGCTGGATGGCATCACCGACTCGATGGACATGAGTTTGTGTGAACTCCGGGAGTTGGTGATGGACAGGGAGGCCTGGCGTGCTGCGATTCATGGGGTCACAAAGAGTCGGACACGACTGCGCGACGGAACTGAACTGAACTGAACTGAACTGAATTTTATTTTTACTTTTTCCCACTTTGGATTTTTTTGTCTTGTGAATCTGAAAATGATTGTGTTCTATTATTTGTGGAAAACTCCCAGCCATTATTGTACCTTTTGCTTTTGGTTTGAGATTTAATTGTTTGGGGCATCTTGATTGAGATGTAATTCACTATCTTCTCAAATTTTGTTCTACCCTGATTTTCTATTATTTCCAAGGCTTGAAGTTGACAAACAGTGATTCATGCACCAAAGTCTGTTGTCTTTTTGTAAGTAAAGTTTTATTGGAAAACATCCAGCCTCATTTGTTTACATGATTATCTACAGCTGCTTTGTACTCCAATGGCAGAGTTGAGTATTTCTTGGAGTATTTTTCAGAGCATCATTTTGCATGACAATGACAGGGTTGATAGAGCCCTTTTGGCCCATGAACCCTAAAATATTGGCTATCTGATATTTCTACGGGAACAAGTAGCCCCCTCCTGTCCTAAACCTCCCAATTTGACACGTGTTCCACCCTCCCCCACTATATTTTCATCTTTAAACTCTCATTCCTACCTCCTCTTTGCCTATGTGGCATTCTTAATTATTAATCTATCTTCTGATTTACACATTCTTTCTCCAACTAGCCTAATCTTATGTTTAAAGCAATTCCTAAGTTCAATTATTATATTTCTCATTTCCAGAATGCTAATTTCTTTTCAAATTCCATATTTAATGTTATACAACTTTATGATGGGCCTCCTTGGTGGCTCAGCTGATAAAGAATCTGCCTGCAATGCAGGAGACCCAGGTTCAATCCCTGGGTCAGGAAGATCCCCTGGAGAAAGAGATGGCTACCACTCCAGTATTCTTGCCTGAAGAATCCCATGGACAGAGGAGCCTGGTGGGCTACAGTCCATGGGGTCACAAAGAGCCAGACATGACTGAGTGACTAACACACAAAACACACAACTTTATGATACTTGCTATATGTTTTTAGCTTCTTGAGTGTATTAAAGATATAAAACTTACATATTCCTGGGGTAAAAATTCTAACTCTGAAATTCTTCACTTTGTTATTTCTCTTGACTTTTGCTAATAGTGTTCTACTCCCTTGTGTTTGGTAAATCTTGTTGTGAGCTCATGCTCCTTGGAAACCTTTTTCCTAAATGTGAGGCTTAAGTTTAAGATGCATTCTTTCAGAGAAGATTTGCATTTCTCCTGTCAAGCACCTGGGAGACTATCAGCTTGATGCCGCTTTACATTCAAATTTTGCCCTTTTTTGGGTGGTTACAATGGTTACCTGGTAGGACTGAGCTTAATGCATTTTAAAAACAGATATTTTCTTTCTCCTGCTCCTCGCAGAGTGAAGGCTGAGGCAAGCAATTTTCTCTATTAATTGTCTATGAGACGTGGGATTTTTAAATACAATCCACTTTCTTGCTTTTTATCTATGTCTCCAATCTATTTGCACAGTCTGCCCTGGTCCTTTCTTTCTTTTTTAAATCTATTTATATATTTATTTCTGGCTCTTGGGTCTTTGTTGCTGTGTGGGCTGTCCTCGAGTTGTGGTAGGCAGGGGCTACTCTCTCACTGGAGTGTGTGGGCTTCTCATCATGGTGGCTCCTCTTGTTGTGGAGCTTGGGCTCTAGAGCACAGGCTCAATAGTTGTGGCACACGGGCTTAGTTACTCTTTGGCACGTGGGATCTTCCTGGATCAGGGATGGAACCTGTGTCTCCCGCATTGGCAGGCAGATTCTCTACCAACGAGCCACCAACCTTTGTGTATAACTACTGGAACTCAGGTTCCGGGTCACAAAGAAGTGGTAAACAACCCAGAATAAATGTCTGTACTTCTGTGGAATTGCACTTTCACATGATATGTGGCCTTTGCAGGTATCCTTTCACTTTTATAACAGCTCAGGTGTACATGAAAATTAGATGTTTTATTTGATCCAGGATTTTAGACATGCTGTATCAGTATGTGTTGCACTTAAAGTTTAGTGCATTGTATCACTTAAATGAAAAAAAAAAAAGCCATTTTAAGGTTAATTCCTAATTCTAAAGAAAAAGATTATATCTTAATATTGGCATCTGTGTGGAACTGGAGGAGACATATTGAGGAAGGCTTCTTATGTGGATGTAGAATATTCTTTACTTTATCAATCAAAAATCTTCATTAATCTGTCTTGGTATACCTTTCTTGTGACCTACTCTGGGTAGGCCGATATGTAAAGTGCAGTTGAGCATTCAAGAATAAAAAGTGATAGTTCTGTATTGTATAAGTGATTACATCACTGCCAGTGTTATAAATGCTTACTACTCTCAGTGCTTCACATACTTTACCATGTGCAACTTCATTAACAGATATATGAAGTATGTACTTTAGTGATTATGCTTATTTTTAAATGAGGAAAGTAGGGTACAAAGATAATAGGATAATTAGGAAAGGCAAATTGCTAGTAAGTGATAAAAGCAGAATTCAAACCCTTGCAGACTGACTACAGAGACTATGTCATTCACTACTATACAACACTATTGATATGGTACTGTATGATACCAGACTACACCATGCTATCCAATACTATTCTGTACTATAAGATGGAAGCTATGTAGAGTTTAACAGGAAGATAATAGATACAAGTAGAAAGAATAAAGACTACACAGATTATGTGCTAAAGGTCACCATAACAGCATAGATTAGAGAATCACTATAAGGTGTGGTAAAATGATCAGGGAAGCTTCAGGGAAGACTTGGACCAACCTTAGCTGTGCATGCTGAGATACAAAAATAATGGTATCAAATGGTGCCCTTATAATAAATTGTTAACCCCATGTTAATGGCATGCTAAGAAATAAACAGAGCACACTGGAAAGTTTAACCCTTTAGTATCTCTGAAGAATCAAGAAAGCCTATGTGTTTCTTTTCTCCATGCAATCAGTAAGAAAGCACTTCCCAGAATACTGTGCAGTTATGTTGTGGCCTTAGGACATGGTTGGATGGCATCACCAACTCAACGGACATGAGTTTGAGCAAGCTCTGGGAGTTGGTGATGGACAGGGAAGCCTGACTGGCTGCAGTTCATGGGGTTGCAAAGAGTCGGGCACAACTGAGTGACTGAACTGAACAAGATTCTGGTCTAAACAATGTGAGCGGAAATTATGTTGCTGTTTCCAGGCCTGGCCCTAAACCTCCAAACAACTTAGAAGGTGTCTCCCTCCCTCTGAGACTGGGAAAGCTATAAGGTGGAAGAGACTATCCAGAGGAGTAATCTCAGAGGAACTACCTGCCTTACAAACCAGGACATGAACAATAAAGAAATCTTGTTTTAAACTACCAAGATTTTGAGTCTGCTTGTAATAGCAGAGAGTTTTAATTACCCTAACGAAACTGATATGGATGCAGACAAACAAAATCATCTCATAGTCCTTTTTTTAAAAAAAGAAATATTTATTTACTTATTTGGCTGTGCCAGGTCTTGGTTGTGGCACACAGGATCTTCAATCTTCGTTGTGGCATGTGGGATCTTTCAGTTTCAGCAGGGAAACTGTTAGTTGCTGCCTGTGGGATCTATTTCCCCGACCAAGGGTGGAACCCAGGCCCGCTGCACTGGAAGTGCAGAGTCTTAGCCACTGGACCACCAGGGAAGTCCCTTCACAGTCTTTTTTTTTTTAATTTATGTATTTATTTTAATTGGAGGCTAATTACTTTACAATATTGTAGTGGTTTCTGCCATACATTGACATGAATCTGCCATGGGTGTACATGTGTTCCCCATCCTGAACCCCTCTCCCACCTCCCTCCCCATCCCATCCCTCTGGGTCATCCCAGTGCACCAGCCCTGAGCACCCTGTCTCATGCATCAAACCTTGACAGGCAATCTGTTTCACATATGATAATATACATGTTTCAATGGTATTCTCTCAAATCATCCCACCCTCGCCTTCTCCCACAGAGTCTGAAAGACTGTTCTATACATCTGTGTCTCTTTTGCTGTCTCGCATATAGGGTCATCTTTACCATCTTTCTAAATTCCATATATATGCGTTAGTATACTGTATTGGTGTTTTTCTTTCTGGCTTACTTCACTCTGTATAATAGGCTCCAGTTTCATCCACTCATTAGAACTGATTCAAATGTATTCTTTTTAATGGCTGAGTAATACACATTGTATATGTACCACAGCTTTATTATCCATTCATCTGCTGATGGACATCTAGGTTGCTTCCATGTCGTGGCTACTATAAACAGTGCTGCAATGAATATTGGGGTACACGTGTCTCTTTCAATTCTGGTTTCCTCGGTGTGTATGCCCAGCAGTGGGATTGCTGGGTCATATGGCAGTTCTATTTCCAGTTTTTAAGGAATCTCCACACTGTTCTCCATAGTGGCTGTACTACTTTGCATTCCCACCAACAGTGCAAGAGGGTTCCCTTTTCTCCACACCCTCTCCAGTATTTATTGCTTGTAGAATTTTTGATAGCAGCCATTCTGACCAGCGTGAGATGGTACCTCATTGTGGTTTTGATTTGCATTTCTCTGATAATGAGTGATGTTGAGCATCTTTTCACGTGTTTGTCAGCCATCTGTATGTCTTCTTTGGAGAAATGTCTGTTTAGTTCTTTGGCCCATTTTTTGATTGGGTCATTTATTTTTCTGGAATTGAGCTGCAGGAGCTGCTTATATATTTTTGAGATTAATTCTTTGTAAGTTGTTTGGTTTGCTATTATTTTCTCCCATTCACAGTCTTTTAAAGGAAATGTCTTAGAGGATACAGAAAATCTCTTTGCAGCCCTCAAAATTTCCCTTTGCTTAGTTATTTCCTATCTTTTACTTTGTTCAGTTCAGTTCAGTTCAGTCGCTCAGTCGTGTCCGACTCTGCGACCCCACGAATCGCAGCATGCCAGGCCTCCCTGTCCATCACCAACTCCCGGATTTCACTCAGACTCACGTCCATCGAGTCAGTGATGCCATCCAGCCATCTCATCTTCTGTTGTCCCCTTCTCCTCCTGCCCCCAATCCTTCCCAGCATCAGAGTCTTTTCCAATGAGTCAACTCTTTGCATGAGGTGGCCAAAGTACTGGAGTTTCAGCTTTAGCATCATTCCTTTTACTTTGTTAGTTCTAGGCATTTTCAAGAATGAGAAGGTCACTTGTATGATAATCAAAAAAGAATGATACTTGATTTAGGACAACTTTGATGATTATATACTATTTTAGGGTCAACATTCACTAAAACAACAATACTATTATAATAACTAATACTTACTGAAAAATTTGTATTAATTTTTGTCTTACGTATTTTATGTGTCTTATTGTGTTTAGATTTTAGAAAAATTTGAGTATGACTATGACTTGTTAGCAGCAGGTCAATGTGATTTTAACACTACCTTAAAAAAATTCTTGTGCTCAGAATGATTTTCGAACTCCTAGAAAAAACAAAAAGTAACTTTTAGGTATGTGAAGATATAACTTGGCCATATTTCATCAGCACTGATTTTCCTAAAGTTTTGACAATGTTTCCTGAAACACTAAAAAATACTTTTCCACCGAACTTGAGATTTCTAACTGAAGCTCAAGAGTTAGATGCCATGTTGATCTCATATACCATTAAGTGGCCAAATGGTACACTTTATCATAACCACACGGGATTATGGGAAATTCTCTCTCCTTTCTCATTTCTTCACATAGCAGACTAATGGTAGAGGAGCTATCATTTCAGTCTTTTGTTTCCAACAAGCCAATGCATGTAAACAAGCAATTATTTCTGTAGCATACATTCTCCTACACTGTTTAAAGCAATGATTTGTTTATTTCAAACTGTAAACTCTACTTTCTGCATATAAAACAAATTACTTTTTGCATGAATATGAGAACACATTGTTTCCCTAAATTAGCTAGTAAAAAAATTCTCTCTCCCACCATCACAAATTAAATAGGTTATTAAATTCCATTATCTTAAGTGCATGCAAGTGCCCCTGGCTTAAGAGAAACATTTCTGCAGATGCTATTTATCCAAAATCAAAATTGTCTTTTCTGGGTAGCTATGAAATAAAGATTCATGACCTTACATGAGGCAAAAAGAAAACAAAAAACAAAGCTCAATTTATGTAAAAATGATGTCATTAAGCTCTGCTGAATGTCTTGGTATCTCACCTACTGCTTTTCAAGAAAATATAACCAATGACATTTTACACACATTAATGTTCCCATTCTATAATTCAGTAGGAGGAGTATGTTGAATGCTTTCAGCGACACATCTCATGGTTAATGACATTATCTTGGGTACTGACTCTGAGTTTCACTATGAACACATCCATTTGTCCTTCACTTTCAGATTTTCATCTTTAGTTTCTTCCTCCATCTCCACCTCCTTCCCTTTAAGGCAGACCCTGGCCATGACTTACAGCCTAATTTCCCTTCTCTCTCTACATTCCAGTACTAGCTTCCCTTTCTCTGCCTCACATATAAAATTCACTGTGTTTTCATCCAATCTCCATAACTCCTGATTTATCCGAAACCTGGCCCCCCCAAACAGCAGGACATTTCTGAGTCCTATATTTCTGAGATGATAACTGAAGGCTATCTCCACACCATAGAGTCACTCAAGTTAGTAGATGGTACAGAGCTTTCAGTCAGATGTGATCAATTCTCATTTTTTGTTGCAGTACAGTATTTGTGTTCTGCAATATCCAATGGGATGAGCAGACACTAAAACACTGTTCCTAGGGAAGAAAAGAGGGTATAGCTCAAGAGAGCCTCTGGTCACAACTTTTTTGTCAAACGATTAATACATAATCTTTATTAATATGTTTTGGTCTGACATCTTATGTAACATATATGGTTGATTCAATAACATGACTCACGGCCAGCAGTGCTATCACTCACACCCAAAGTTTACTGAGCACATACTTTGCCAGTAGGGCACGTCACAGCCTTACTGTACTGGATGGCTGAGGAGACCATCTGCTCTTTGCTTCGGGGCGATTTTAAACGGTGACATCATCAACACACAGTGCAAAAATGTGACACTAAAATAGACCGTGAAAATGACACTTGTTTACAGTATGAGCCACACAGGGAGGCAGAGGGTGGCCTTGTTCAACCTCAGCTAGAAATATGCCTGTGTTTTCAGCAACTTGTCCCTGAATGACTGTGAAAACACTTAAGTATTGATTTATTAAATTTTAGTGAGCAGGCGAATTTACAAATATGGGCTCTGTGAATGACGAAAACTGCATTTCAATCATAAAAAAATGTTACGGACGAGGATCGAACGCACATCTCTTTACGTCTTCTGCAACGGCAGGTGGGTTCTTTACCACTAGTACCATCTGGGAAGCCCAGACTAAGATGCTATCAGTGGCCAAAAAAGGTTCCAGTTTTTAAAGGCACGTTTTCTATTGACTGACACGTGTGGAAATTGGTGTCAACTTAATCCAGCTGAAGTTCAAATTTTTTGATAAAACTGTATTTTTAAAAAGTCTTCCATTCTCTTGTCCCTACTGGGTACTCCTAAGTTACAGTTCATCGTATTGGGCGTTTCAATCCTCTGAAAGTTCTGACTTTCTAAAAAATCCCAAGCCTGCATGGTTTTGGCAACTAAACACAGAGTTCAGTATTGTCTTTAGGGAAACCCCTCACTCAAAGGCAAGGGGAGAACTTTCCCCACTCATCCTAAAGAAAGAGACTACTATCTCACCACCAAATCTCTCAGTTTTCTACCACTAAGGAATTCCTCTCTTGCTGTGCTCCTGTCTGCTAGTTTTATGCAAAATGCACTCTCTGAGCTTTTTTTTTTTTTTTCTTTTAAAGCAGGATCAAGGAAGTCACAGGGCTGGTGTCTGTGGCAGGGATGGGTTTAGGGAAGGCTGCCTTGGAAGACTCCTGGAAGGATGAACTGGGGTTTCTATTTTTTTTTTAATGAAAAAAATTTTTTTTGGCCACACTATATGGCAGGTGGGATCTTAATTTCCCTACCAGGGATTGAACCTGTGCCTCTTGCATTTGAAGGGTGGAGTCTCAACCACTGGACCACCAAGGAAGTCCCTGAGCTGGGGTTCTAAATAGTGAGATTTGACAGGAAGCCAAGATCTTGGGTTTATCTGGCTTGGTTTTCTCTTTAAGATTCACCCTGCAACCTGTTTCAATGGGAGTTTAAAACCATGTTTCAAAATCCTTTCTGATGCGAATCCTGAAGTATTCTCAGAACGTCAACATAATCCTTTGCCCAAGGACTCACCACCTGTCTGCACAAACACCTTAGGTCTGCTTTAGATCACAAAATGGAAATAAAGCTTCAAGGTGAATTGAGAGAGTAGCATGGAAACATATACATTACCATATGCAAAATAGATAGCCAGTGGGAATTTGCTGTATGACTCAGGGAGCTCAAACCAGTGCTCTGGGACAACATAGAGGGGTGCAATGGAGTAGGAGGTGGGCAGGAGGTTCAAGAGGGAGGGGACATATGTATACCTATGACTGATTCATGTCAATGTATGGCAGAAACCAACACAATATTGTAAAGCAATTATCCTTCAATTAAAAATTAAAGTTTTTTCAAAGTCTTATTCAGATTGCCTTTAGGTTTTTTAGTTAAATGTAGAAATGATTCTTCCTTTTTCTCTTTACTTTGTTTTGGTCAAATAAAATGTCAGTGTCGATTCTGTCTAAACGTAAAATCATGTCATTGGATTCCTGGGGGGAAAAAAACCCTACATGAAACGTATATTCAGATGCTATGGGTGAAAGCCTGGTTTAGAAAAGCCTTTGTTCTGTGGTGGAGGCTGCCATAGTTCTTCCATTGCATCAGTTTTTATTTACACATTTTAATGAATAAAAACATGCAGACTGACAATCCACCAGAATCATCAAATAGCAATTACCAAGGAACAGAACAGTTTCAATGAGAAGTGAAGAAGGACAAAAAGTATCATCAAATGAGTTTAAAATTTTTTTAGGTAGAGCACCAAATTGACCGTTTCATTTCCCCGTAACTGATTTCTTTTGCTTCAAGAGAAACCCACAACTTGTTGGAATCTGATTCCTGCAATGTTGTTAATAACATAGAGGCAACAGTACTGCCAGCAGTCTGTTTATAAGCGTGTTAGGCGGTCATGAGTATGCTTCCTTGAAGACAGCTGCCCAGAAGAAAATAAGAGAATACCTCTCCTATGTCTGGAGGTCCCTTATGTAACAGGACACTGAGGAGTTGTCTTATTCGCCTCTGCCTGGCTCATTAGCTATGTGACCTTGGCCAAGTTATTTCATCGTGGCCATGTTCCCCAACTGTAGACTGTAGTTTTTTACCAAAGTTCATTATCACACTGAATTGTACAAGATCTTTTTTTTTTTATTTTTTTTTTATTTTTAAATTTTTTATTCCTTTATTTCTCATGTGTTCCCCATCCTGAACCCTCCTCCCTCCTCCCTCCCCATACCATCCCTCTGGGTCGTCCCAGTGCACCAGCCCCAAGCATCCAGCATCGTGCATTGAACCTGGACTGGCATCTCGTTTCATACATGACATTTCACATGTTTCAATGCCATTCTCCCAAATCTTCCCACCCTCTCCCTCTCCCACAGAGTCCATAAGCCTGTTCTATACATCAGTGTCTCTTTTGCTGTCTCGTATACAGGGTTATCGTTACCATCTTTCTAAATTCCATATATATGCGTTAGTATACTGTATTGGTGTTTTTCCTTCTGGCTTACTTCACTCTGTATAATAGGCTCCAGTTTCATCCACCACATTAGAACTGATTCAAATGTATTCTTTTTAATGGCTGAGTAATACTCCATTGTGTATATGTACCACAGCTTTCTTATCCATTCATCTGCTGATGGACATCTAGGTTGCTTCCATGTCCTGGCTATTATAAACAGTGCTGCGATGAACATTAGGGTACACGTGTCTCTTTCCCTTCTGGTTTCCTCAGTGTGTATGCCCAGCAGTGGGATTGCTGGATCATAAGGCAGTTCTATTTCCAGTTTTTTAAGGAATCTCCACACTGTTCTCCATAGTGGCTGTACTAGTTTGCATTCCCACCAACAGTGTAAGAGGGTTCCCTTTTCTCCACACCCTCTCCAGCATTTATTATTTGTAGACTTTTTGATCGCAGCCATTCTGACTGGTGTGAAATGGTATCTCATAGTGGTTTTGATTTGCATTTCTTTGATAATGAGTGATGTTGAGCATCTTTTCATGTGTTTGTTAGCCATCTGTATGTCTTCTTTGGAGAAATGTCTATTTAGATCTTTGGCCCATTTTTTTGATTGGGTCATTTATTTTTCTGGAGTTGAGCTGTAGGAGTTGCTTGTATATTTTTGAGATTAGTTGTTTGTCAGTTGCTTCATTTGCTATTATTTTCTCCCATTCTGAAGGCTGTCTTTTCACCTTGCTAATAGTTTCCTTTGATGTGCAGAAGCTTTTAAGTTTAATTAGGTCCCATTTGTTTATTTTTGCTTTTATTTCCAATATTCTGGGAGGTGGGTCATAGAGGATCCTGCTGTGATGTATGTCAGAGAGTGTTTTGCCTATGTTCTCCTCTAGGAGTTTTATAGTTTCTGGTCTTACGTTGAGATCTTTAATCCATTTTGAGTTTATTTTTGTATATGGTGTTAGAAAGTGTTCTAGTTTCATTCTTTTACAAGTGGTTGACCAGATTTCCCAGCACAAGATCTTAATAAGAGAATGGATTTACCGCTTTTGAGTGCTCTGCATTCAAGGAGTCACCATAGATATATTATTTTGGCATCATAATTTCATCTTTTGATTATTCTGCACTTCCTGTGCCTGCCTTCCACAGCCAAGTGGAGCCCACACCCCAGGGATACAGAGTTTGGGGTGACAGCTGTCTCATAAGCAGGGGACACTGTCCAGGGCCGGGAAAGCAGTCAGGCACCAGAGGGGGAAAGAAGTTAGCAAAATTTGAAGTGTCTTTATTACAACTCAACTAGTTTTTAAAATTTCCATTTCTTTTCAACAAATATGTTTTCTTCCTCTCATGGAACTAAGAACATATGTGCTGCCTGGCAGATGATTTCTGCAACTCTTAAAGTTGGGACTGGGGAAGGCTGACTCACAATTTCTTCCATGGCACGTGTGAAATCTTTCAGGAAAACTTGGAGCCGGGAAAAGCCATGGGATTTTTAGATGATGCTTTCCATTGCCTTTCAATTAAATTGGTAGAAAAGAATAAATCGATTATTTGCTTCTATTTCTGACCCTTTAGAACTATTTTTTAAAGCAGTAAAACCAGATGGGATGAACAAAAGGTAGTAACATGGAAAGAAGGTCACACTTGCAGAGGGTTTTAGCTTTTCCATCATCTGAATTATCTGATCTTGGGGAAATCCTGTGGTGCAGGTTTGACCTGTGACAAGGACAAAGGCTCTCCGAGATTCCATAGCCATTGAGACTTTCAGTTCAGTTCAGTTCAGTTCAGTCGCTCAGTCGTGTCTGACTCCTCGCAACCCCATGAATCGCAGCACGCCAGGCCTCCCTGTCCATCACCAGCTCCCGGAGTTCACTGAGACTCACGTCCATCGAGTCAGTGATGCCATCCAGCCATCTCATTCTCTGTTGTCCCCTTCTCCTCCTGCCCCCAATCCCTCCCAGCATCAGAGTCTTTTCCAATGAGTCCACTCTTCGCATGAGGTGGCCAAAGTACTGGAGTTTTAGCTTTAGCATCATTCCTTCCAAAGAAATCCCAGGGCTGATCTCCTTCAGAATGGACTGGTTGGATCTCCTTGCAGTCCAAGGGACTCTCAAGAGTCTTCTCCAACACCACAGTTCAAAAGCATCAGTTCTTCTACACTCAGCCTTCTTCACAGTCCAACTCTCACATCCATACATGACCACAGGAAAAACCATAGCCTTGACTAGACGGACCTTTGTTGGCAAAGTAATATCTCTGCTTTTGAATATGCTATCTAGGTTGGTCATAACTTTCCTTCCAAGGAGTAAGCGTCTGAAACTTTATTCACTCTATTCACTGAGTTCTTTGCACTACACTGCATACTATTTTTTTTTTTTTTTTTGGATTCACATAGTTCAGCTTTGATTATAATTAAAGTAATAAAAAGTATGAAAAACTAGAACATGATTCTTGTTAAAAGAATACATTTGGGGAAATGTTCTTTGGCTATCCCTGTAATCGATCAAGTGTTTGATGGAAGTTATTTTACTAGATATGTGGTCCTGAGATCCATGCAAAAAGAACAGATCAAGGACCTTAGCTACATGACCTGTTGTAAAAGGTTCAGGGATCAAGTCTGATAGCCTGTGTACAAACATACAGATCCATTCAGTGTCATGAGTTGTCTTTCAGAGTATTTTATGTGTTGTTTACAAATTAAACGCCCTGATGATGGGAAAGATTGAAGGCAAAAGGAGAAAGGGGTGGCAAAGGATAAGATGGTTAGATAGCATCACTAACTCAATGGATATGAATCTGAGCAAACTCCAGGAGACAGTGGAGGACAGAGGAGCCTGGGGAGGAATCCATGGGGTTGCAAAGAGTCAGACACGACTTAGCGAATGAACAACAACAACCATACAAATTAAATATGAAGTCCAATAAGGGTCCCTTACAGATTTGACAAAGTATTTCTTTTAAGCACTTTCCTCATAATGCACTCTAGGTACTGCTCCCTGCAGAAGGCCTGTGGGTGGTGGTCAGTGGCAGCCCTAGAAGCCAGAGGAGGACCTGTGGGTGAGGAATGGGGAAATGCAGGGAAGCAGGACTTGGAGAGGATGGACCCGAGCCTGAACAGTGGCAAGCACAGACTGCAAAGTTCCCCCAGCTCGGAAAGCAAAGGCACTCCAAAAGCTCCTGCAACAGAGGCTAGAGCAAGAGTCAGGAACCAGAAACACTAACTACAGGCTAAGTGGCCATCATTCTGATTCATTCCAGAGTTTGGTTCAGATCCTGGGCTCACCACTTAATAACTAAGTGACCTTGAGCAAAGCACTTACACTTTGCAGAGTCCTGTTTCCCTGTATGAAAGTGAGGAAAAGACACCTCCCTGTGCGTGGCTGGGAGGATTAAAAGATATCACCTACACTGCACAGCACGTGCACACAGTAGACATTCAACAAATAGTTGTTATTATTTCATATCATTGTGATTATCCACAATCCAGGGATTGTTAACATCACCCAATGCTATAATTTGAAACACGTTTATTCTTTATATTCTAACAAACTATTTCAAAGCCTGTTTTTCAAATACATTATCTAGTTTGAGCCTAAAAAAAAAAAAATCCCTGTATATGTTCTGCTCTGCTTATCAAAGGCTCTCCGTAATGTTGACTCAAGGGTAAGTCAATTACACAGGATACTGTTCTGCCTATTATTCTTTTTAAACCACATTCCTTGTGGTACTGGGTCAATTTCTTGACTTCCTATTCCCTCTTACCACATTCCATAGCCTAAAAAGATGCCAGTTAAGCTTTAACCCTCCTTTGAAAGTGAATTTTCATCTCTACTCTTTTTTTTTAAAGTTATTTAAAGTAGTGGCAAGTTCTTTGAGTGCCCTCCAAACCCCAACCCAGGCAACAAAATAGTAATAGGAGAAAATTATGAGTGCTTGGGCCAGAGTCCTCCCGCTGAGCATGATGACTTTGTAATGAACTACGCATCCATAAACGGTTGACTCTTTGATCTCTGGCCGCTTGTACAGCTCTAAAGAGAAAGGCATTCCAGCCCAAACCACACAAAGAGAGAAGGAGCACAGGTTATTTATGGGAGCCCACTGACTCTGAGTGTAGCCTGGCTCTTTCAAGATTCAAACACACACATCATTTTGACTGCCAAATCTGCTCCCTCCCCTCATGGAGTCTAATGGGGCTGGAGTGTAGGAATGTCTGATCTCTGGCTTCTCCTTGGGGTGAGAAAGGTAGCTGGTTTGGCAGAGAGACAGACACAACAGTATTTATAGAGACAGTAGAAAATCGACTCCATATGCCTAGGAAAGGAAATCAGAGTCAATCACCAGGAGCTTTAAAAGGACTCCTGAATTCCCTTTCTGAGGTTCAGTTTCTGGCCAAGAGTAAACAGGACCTACTAACCAGCTCTCCAGCCGTACAAAGTCCGGTATCCACATGTCCCCTCTTATCTGAAGGTGTTCCCCCAATGTTGTCACTTTACAGAAGGAAACACTCTAGCTTCTTGAATTCAGAAGCTGTTTTGCAAGTCTGACTCTTGTATTAGTGAATTTCCTGCATCAGAGCTGGTATAAACATGGAAGCCATGAATCCTTGATTCTGAAGTTGTTGAAACTAAGTTCAATGACCTCTTGCCAGTGACTCTAGAGTTATGATGTTTTGGGGTAACAATGCAATTTGGCTGACTCACGTTGCTCACTAAAGCAAATCCAAGGTTATAACCACTGTACTGGGATAGGAGCTATCTCTTTTCTATCTTAGCTTCCTGTGGATCAAATACCAAAATTTTACAGTATGGTGTAAAACGGTAAGGGCTATATGAAGACTTCTGTAATGCGACCTCATGAACTGTAGCCTGCCAGGCTCCTCCGTCCATGGATTCTTCAAGCAGGAATACTGGAGTGGGTTGCTATTTCCTTCTCCATCTATAATCGGAGGAAACTCAAAACGAAAATTGCTTTTATTAAAGTATTGAACTAGTGGATTTGTGAAGGGGAACACTGACTGAAATCACCCCCCACCCCCAGCCAGGCAAGATAGTTGCCACTTGCCTGAATCGTCCTAGAACAGGAGGTCATGGTAAGGAGCACAGAACTAAAAAGTTACCACCAACAGGAAAAATTTGTGAAAGGTCAAAAGGAGAGAGGAGATGCAGCTATATATGTCTTATTAATCTCCTAGAATCCTCGCTGGAATCCATCTTGGCTGAGTGACACATGCCACCAGAGTTCACCAGAAAGGACCCTGAGTCAAAATGATTGGCCAGAGACCATCTGGAAACTAACCCCATCCCCATAAAACCTGAGACTGTGAGCCACGTGGCAAAGCAGTCCTCTTGGGTTCTCTTACGCTCCTGCTCTCCACCCAGGTGCCTCTGCCCCCAAAAGTCTCTTGCTCTGTCAGTGTGTGTGTCCCCTCAGACAATTCATTTCTGAATGTGAGGCAAGAGCCTACTCTCAGGCCCTGGAAGGGGTCCCCCGTCCTGCAGCAGATTTATGATCAGAATTTGGGCCAAATGAGTACAATTAAAGCTGGGGGGTCGATTTGGTCATCCCACCATTCAAGACACCCAAATCCACCTCTGTAGGTGATCTGGGCAAAGCAAAAGAACCTCAATGAAACTGGCAAGCTAATTTTGCTACTTTTGTGGGACCTTGACTTAGATCAAAGTCATTATTACTGGGTAGGCCTTTAAAAGGATCTTTTGATTCACTCTATTTACTCCATATATACAAAGTCATTAGATACCTATAGGGGTTCACATGTTGTCTGCCAAAGGTTCATGATCTTTGAACATTCTCTTAGTCTAGTCATCATGATGGCTTCAAGCCAGAGTCTGAACACAAAGACAGGCACAAAAGTGTACATAAAACATAGCCTGAAAGGTAACACCTATATTGACAGAGCTGCCTGAAAGCTCAAAGAAAGAATGGCTAAAAAAATAAAACAGCTGGATATCAGAATGAATACACATTGGAGGAAGAGTGCATGGATGGACTCAGATGTATTGTTCCATGGGGCTCAAGGAGGAATTAACAGAAGCCAAGTTTTATAGATAGACCTTTAGCTCGTAATTCGTTCACTGTCAAGATGATGAATGCTCACTTTATGATTTAATAAAAAGAGAGACTTACCTAGCAAAAAATGAAGAGGAGGCGTCCTCCACTGATAAGTGGCACAGTCTTTGGGGGTGACACCCAGGGCCTCTGGATTGAGGCTCCAACCCCGTCACCCGGACACACAGCACACAGCACAATCCGTACAAATTCAGGACCTCAGTCTCTCCATCTGAAAAATGCAAATAATAATGTCATGGTTTCCACCCAGTCACTGCGGAGTAATTAGAAATTTAAGCTGATTAAAACACACAGGAAGGATATAGAGTACAATGTATGCATGATGTGAAGAGCAGAATGGGTTGTAATCCTATATACGCTTCTGTACAAGTTACCCAAGTCAGAAGTTTTTAACTTCCAGTTTTTCACAAAGCCTTAGTCAGACACTACTAAGGAATGTAAACACATTAAACTGATCAACCATGAAAAGAATAGCAGACTTGTGTAGTTTGGGCTTTCCTGGTGGCTCAGACGGTAAAGAATCCTCCTGCAATGTGGGAGACCTGGGTTTGATCCCTGGGTTGGGAAGACGCCCTGGAGAAGGGAATGGCAACCCACTCCCAGTATTTTTGCCTGGAAAATTCCATGGACAGGGGGAGCCTGGCAGGCTACAGTCCATAGGGTCACAAAGAGTCAGAAACAACTGAGCGACTTTCACACTTGTGTCGCTGGAGGCAGAAGGAAATCAGAAAAGGCCAACTGAGAATCAGAGACTGAATGAAAGGCTGAGTTGTCTCTGACTCACCTCTCTGCTCCCTTTGTTGGGAGTGATGGGCAGCAGGGATTGCTGGATCATTTCAAGTGCCTGATGCACAGAGAAGTCTGGATTCCATCAGCCATGCCAATGGGAAGTAACCATGGGACTGGGGACCCATAGCAGGAGGCTGGGCCACCGAAGAACATGAGGTGCCCAACATAAAGATACTGAAATTGTGGATGAAATCAAGAGGACCTCGTCTGCAGAGCAGGAGTCCAGGATCATTGAGGAACTCCAGGAAACAGAATTTGATTTTGCCATCTTTCCCTACAGTCAGCAGATTTCTATGCTGCCAGGAGCTCTAGTAGTTTAGTTGATGTCAGTGAACTGAGTGAGCACAGAACAGGACAACCTGTAGGACAACATTTCCCCAAATGGAAATCTGTTTACTTCAATTCTTCTTAGTATCCAGAGAAACACGTTGCTAATTGGAAAGAAAATCATGGATGAAACGATAGAGAAAAAGAATCATTGAACGCAATTAAAATGTGTCAAAACACATTACTGAGTTTTGACCTAAAATAGCCATTTGCAATCATTTGGTAGTTAAAAAATAAAAAATACTTGGTGGTACCTGAAAATCTCATCTTTGAATAAAATAAAGAGGTCTCTAGAATAATTTGGGAGAAGGCAATGGCGCCCCACTCCAGTACTCTTGCCTGGAAAACCCCATGGATGGAGGAGCCTGGTAGGCTGCAGTCCATGGGGTCGCTAAGTCGGACACGACTGAGCAACTTCACTTTCACTTTTCACTTCCATGCATTGGAGAAGGAAATGGCAACCCACTCCAGTGTTCTCGCCTGGAGAATCCCAGGGACGGGGGAGCCTGGTGGGCTGCCGTCTATGGGGTCACACAGAGTCGGACACGACTGAAGCGACTTAGCAGCAGCAGCAGAATAATTTGAATTGTTGTTGTTCAGTTGCTTAGTTGTGTCCGACTCTTTTCGACCCCATGGACTGCAACACACCAGGCTTCCCTGTCCTTCACCTTCATAATTTGAATACTGCAACCCAATTTGTCACATTTTGGAAGAGAGCACTTGTTTAGTAAATTTTAATTTAAAATCAGCAGAACTCCAAAGTAATTGAAAATTTAGAGACGTCAGGATAAGAGACCACTGAGTCTGAATGATTGAAGTGTTATTGTTTGACCACTGCAAACTACTACTGGTAGCAGATTTATGGAAAACATTATATGATTCAGAGCAACATTTTAATCAATCCAAAGGTTATCCTGTGCCAGCATAATTGTGAGGAAAGCAACTGTGAAACTTGCCCCTTTTTGCAACAGAATTTCTCTCTCTGGTCCACTGGCTACCAATTAAATTTTCTCATTTATGAAATCCAAATGGTTGCACTAGATAGAATGCAAGAATATAAAATGAGATTTCTCCTAAATGTGAAATAGCTGATGGCATTCACAGTTAAAGAAATGCTATTTGATACATGGATACCAAGGCGGGAAGGGTGGTGGTGAGAGGAATTGTGAGATTGGGATTGACACATATATACACTATTAATCCTATGTATGAGTTAGATAATTAAAGAGAATGGCAACCCACTCCAGCATTCTTGCCTGGAGAATCCCATGGACAGAGGAGCCTGGCCGGCTGCAGTCTGTGGAGTCACAAAGAGTCAGACAGGACTGAATGACTGCTACCACTAGAAACTAACACAACATTGTGAAGCAACTAGACTTTAATATAATCAAGTTTAAAAAAATGAAAGCTTTATGAACATTCAAAAAAAAAAAAAAAGAAATACTGTATGAAGTGTACAAAGGTCAGGGATTCTTGTTTATTTGGGAGAAAATATTTGCAAAAGAAACAACTGGCAAGGGATTGATCTCCAAAATATACAAACAGCTCATGCACCTCAATAACAAAAAAACAAATAACCCAATAAAAAAAAATGTGTAGAAGACCTAAATAGACATTTCTCCAGTGAAGACATACAGATGACCAACAAATGCACGAAAAGATGCTCAACATTACTGATTGTTAGAGAAATGCAAATCAAAACTGCAATGAGTTTTGATTTGCAAATCAAATGCAATCAAATGCAAATCAAAACCTATCACCTCACACCTGGCAGAGTGACCATCACTAAAAAATCTACAAACAATAAATGCTGGAGAGGATGTGGAGAAAAGTTCCTATGAAATAAAGCACTTAAACTCTTTGCTAGCTATTGCTGGTTCAATGTAAAACAGATAATATCTGAAGCTGAAGGAATGACGTCACCCCCTAAAACACACGTTTTATTTCTCAATGCCTGATGCTAATGTATAAAGGTATATACTTTTAACTGAGTTGGATTACAAAAGAATACATTGCTAGAAATTATTACAATATATTAACCCTGCTTAGAACAGTGTTATGAGTTCTATAGTAATTTAATAAATCAACAGAGGGCATATGGAATTTTTATTAGCCAGAGTCTTTTATGCAATGTAGGAGACCTGGGTTCGATCCCTGGGTTGAGAAGATCCCTGGAGAAGGGGAAGACTACCCAATCCAGTATTCTGGCCTAGAGAATTCCATGGACTGTATAGTCCATGGGGTCACAAAGACTCAGACAGGACTGAGCGACTTTCACTTTTACTTTCTAACACATTTTCTCTCTGAAAATGGAGTATGGGGGAGGCCAGCAGGGGGAGCTGTCCAAAACCCAAGGCCCCTTTGTGTTTTAGGGAAATTCTCCCCACTGTACACACTTGTTCAGAGTATCTGTCTCCTCATCCTCCAACCTAAGGAAGCTGGAAAAGTCAGATCCTCCTCAGATCTTCTCCTTCCCTTTCCCCTCATCACTTTTCAGCAGTCCTGGAAGCCAGGACCCGGACAGGTGACCTAAGCTCTTCTCTAAATCCCAAGGAAATGACTCAAAGACAATGGGATGGTTAGACGCAGTGATGGTGGCAAGGATGGCAGTGGCCTCGCCCTCATCACGTTGCTCCTGCTCCTTGATTGTCAGAACCCAGCTGGCTCTGCCCAGGGACCAGTCCTGGTCTCAGCAGCTCAGAGTCTGTGAACCCTCAGTTTCCTAGTTCAGGTCAGCTTCCTGCAATTTTCAGCAATTAGGAACTCTTCCCAGAGCAAATACATAGCCTTTATCTTGTTCTTCTGAATCTTCCTGTTCAAATCACCCAAAAGACTAACCCAAACAAATACCACCAAATACACATACAACAAGGCAATCTAACTTATTTGTATTTTCATTTTAAGATGCAATGCAGAGTTTTCTTTTGTTGTGGTGGTTGCTATTCAGTTGCTAAGTCATGCCCAGTGCTTTGCAACCCCTGGACTGCAACTTGCTTGGATCCTCTGTCCTCCATGATCTCCTAGAGTTTGCTCAAATTCATGTCCATTGAATTGGTGATGAAATCTAATTTAAGAGTTTTCTTACCAACTGTTTATTATTAGTGGCCAGAAGAAAAGTTTAAAATATATATATACATACATGACTGTTTTAGTGATAGAACTATTCTCAGAAATGTGACTATAAAACCATCCCAGTGAAAGACATTCAATTGTGCATATCTGAATATATAGCGAAACATACCGTCTCTTATACTGTAACTTAGTCAATGCTTCCTTTTTCTCTTGGAACTATTTCCAAAGTCTAAATAAAGAACCCCAACCAAACAATGACTCAGCTCTGAATCACTTTTAAGTCAGCCATCTTTCTCTATTAGAATCATGTCTGTGACTTTGCTCATAGAAGGCTCTCTGTTTATGATCGTTCTTTATCAATCCACAGGATCACTGTGACCTTTTATAAGTGTCCAGGTCCCTGACCAATTCTCCCTTATTATTCATACTTAAATTCAAAACACAGTGTCATGGAAACCCAACTAGCCTTTCAAATATATCCAACATAGTTGGAAGACTGAAAAGCATGAGTCAACACTTAAAGATTTCCCCAAAGACACAGCCTTCCCAGGGCCTTGTCTAAATGGGGAATCTCTCTAGATACAGGCAGAGCATCCTTCTCCCTCCATCTATCTCCCAAGTAGTCAAATTGGCACTGGGATGGGAGTTAGAGAGACGTAGAAAAGAGAAATAAGGTCCTAGAAATATTCTCTGGGGGTAAAAATGCACTGCCACCACTGCCTGAAGTTAAGGATTGAGATCACATTGTTTCTTCTGTAATGAAGTTTCATTTTATTGAGTCAACATGTTAGAAATAAAGGTATTTCTGGTTAGGGCCAAGACTGTGAAGTCAGGAAGTGGATCACAAAGAAAGAAAGAAGCACCCAGGAAAGAACATTTGTTTGAAGACTGGTAAGATTAAGTATTTTTTTCTTTAAGTACAAATGAACTTACTCATGTTTGAAGGCAAAGGAGAAAGAGTCAAGTGGAGGATAAAATTGAAAATAGTTGAGAGAAAGTTCCTGGGGGTTGGTTTGATAGGATCCCAAGCTCTGGCCGAGAGACTGGTGTAGAAAAGAAAATGAAAGCACCTCCCTCTTTCCTCCTGGCTTCAGGGAACCGTGAACAAAAGAACTCATTGTTCCCAAAGGGCAGTCACTTAGGTATGGGCGTGGCTTTCCCCTCCCTCCATCCTCCATTAGTCCTTGTTTCTCCCTTAAAATCAGTTTGGCACCGGGAGGGAGAGAGAGACAAGAAAGAGAAAGAGGACCTCAGAAATAGGCACTGTGGAAGGAAATACATGGCCACTGACGCCTGAAGCCTTTAATTCCCTTCATGAATGAAATGCCCCAGAAACGCTGTCAGACCGTCGAGGGCCTGAGTCTGTTGAGTCTGTTTATCTGAAATTAGATGCAAAGGAGATGTTTGACTTCCAAGAAATAAAATGAATTGTCATGGTAGAGAAGATTTCATATAGGAAATACTATCCCGAAGCCTTGGAGCTTGAGCCCCCTCCCTCATAACTACCTACTGCAAATTATTTTCGTAATAAAAATGAGCTCCCAGAACAAACTAATTACATGGGAGAGCAACTTACACTTTACTGCAGTCTTCACAATATATTTTTTTTTCATCAAATGTGAGTTAGCCAAAGTAATTAGGAAAAATGATTAGCAAAGCTCTTTATTGAATATGGATCCAAGTCATTAAAAAAAATAAAGCATTTCTTTTGAAAATGGCTTTAAATCTATATTTTCTCCCAAGCGACCGTCTATTTTCCCTTCAACAATAGCTTTTTGGGGACATGTGGTAATCTAAGAGACTATAACTCTTCTCCTGAAATAATACCAAGTTCCTTTTGCCTTTCACGATAGAACACTAAGTTGGTAGAAAGTCGGTAGGAAGTTGGCTGCTTCTTTGCAAGAGATCATTGAAAGAACAAACTGCTGAAATCGCAGTACAAGTCATCTGAAGTGAGACCTGGGCATTACTTCTACTTTTGAAAAAGATGAGACCACCAGGCTATGTACGCTGTTTTTCAATTCTCAAGTAACGCTGGGCTTCTGAGAAGTAATGGTCGGTTTTGAAGGCATTTGTATCTCCTCTTTATATCTTTACTTTTTAAAATATTTTGGATATTTAGGAGTAAACAAGGATAAAACCCATCTGACTGAAATTGCATTTTCCCATGTGAGTTACTTCGGTTTAGTTGGAAAATCTACAATATAAGTTTAGCATTTCTTTTTTTTTTTTTCCTTTAAAAAAATTTTTTTTTTTTTTGCATTCTTGGCACTTAGGCTTGTAGAAAAATTTGACTACTAAAAAAACCTCTAAAAAGTAACAAAGATGGAAGTTAAAATTCATTTCTTGTCTTACACTGTTGGTGGGAATGTAAATTGATATAGCTACTATGGAGAACAGTCTGGAGGTACCTTAAAAAACTAAAAACAGGACCACCGTACAACCCAGCAGTCCCACTCCCGGGCATATGCCCAGTGAAAACCATAATTTCAAAAGATGAATGCACCCCAGTAATTACTGCAGCAGTGTTTACAAAAGCCAGGACATGGGAACAGCCTAAATGTCTATCAACAGAGAAATGGATAAAGAAGATGTGGTACGTGTATACAGTGGAATATTACTCTGCCATAAAAGGAACAAAACTGTGCCATTTGCACAGATGTGGATGGACCTAGAGAGTGTCATGCAGAGTGAAGTAAGTCAGAAAGAGAAAAACAAATATTGTATATTAACACATATATGTAGAATCTAGAAAAATGGTACAGATAAACCTATTTGCAAAGCAAAGATACAGACACATTTGTAGAGAACAAATGTATGGATACCAAGCAGGGAAGGAGTGGGTAGGACAGATTGGGAGGTTGGGGTTGACAATATATACATTACTCTGTGTAGAATGGATGGCTGATGAGGATTTGCTGTATAGCACAGGGAGCTCTACTTGGTGCTCTATAGTTACCTAAATAGGAAGGAAATGAAAAAAAAGGGGGGGTTGTATGTGTGTGTATGGCTGATTTACTTTGCTATATGGCAGAAAAGTGAAAGTTGTGCAGTTGTGTCCAATTCTTTGGGACCCCATGGACTGTATAATTCATGAAATTCTCCAGACCAAAATACTAGAGTGGAAACCCGTGGATTCTTTTTCAGCTGAGTCACCCGGGAAGCCTAAGAATACTGGAGTGGGTAGCCTATCACTTCTCCAGAGGATATTCCCGACCCAGGGATCAAACTGGGGTCTCCTGCATTGCAGGCAGATTCTTTACCAGCTGAGCTACCAGGGAAGCCCTGGTATGTATATGTATATGGCAGAAGTGGGCACAACATTGTGAAGTAACTATACTTCAATAAAAGTTTTTAAAAAATTACAGTTCTTCTGAAACGTTTTTGGGTGTGGATATTAAAACATAAAAGTAAAAAAATAGAAATAAAATTCATTTATTGAATTATTAAATTTTAATTTTATGTGTGTGTGTGTTAATTGCTCGGCCGTGTTAGATGCTATGACCTCATGGTCATGCCCCATGGACGCTATGACCACTAGGACCCCATGGACCCCACCAGGCTTCTCTGTCCATGGGATTCTCCAGGCCAAGAATACTGGAATGGGTTGCCATTTCTTTCTCCAGGGGATCTTCCCAACCCAGGGATCAAACCTGGGTCTCCTGCACTGCTGGTAGATTCTTCACAATCTGAGCCACCAGGAAACCCCAACTTATACATGGAGATAAAATTGATTGTATAACTCTCTGTTATTTCATTAGAAGTTCATTATTTAGATCTTCATGGAAAATGCAGCTTCTAAGCACTTTGGTGTGGCTATTAGCGCTACAAATGAACCAGCTGATTTTCCCCCCATCTTTCTTCCAACAGACATTTATCATGTGGCTCTTTTGGCTCCAGCACTGTGCCCACTGTTGGATACATAGTCAAAAAAGGAAATCGCCAGGTCCAGCTTTTATGCTCATTGTCTAGCGAGGAAAAGCCCTTTGCAAGGGGTGCTGGTCCAATGCTCTCTTCTTACAGAGAAACTATCTCCTTCCTATGCCATAAAGCTACTTTGACCCTCCATTCCCCAAGCCCCACTGCTTCTCCATCACAATGAAGCAAGAAGGGGTGCACACACAACTACGGAAACTTGACTTGCACAGTCCTTGCTTCCTGAAGCATGTGAAGATAAGGTGCTTAGTCAATGTCTCTGAAATGATTGTGTGTCTGCTTCACCTGGGCTTCCCCAGTGACTCAGCAGTAAAGAATCTGCCTGCAATGCAAAAGACACAGGAGACATGGGTTCCATCCCTGGGTTGGAAGATTCCCTGATGGATGAAATGGCAACCCACTCCAGTATTCTTGCCTGGAACATTCCATGGACACAGAGGCCTGGCGGGTTACAGTCCATGGGGGTCAAAGAGTTGGACACGACTGAGCACCTGAACACCTGCTTGCTTCATATAAAGTCGAGAAGAGCTGAGTAAGGTTTTGGAAGCATCTGGACGTTGTCAGAGGATGGAGGTGGGAAAAAGAGGGAGGCAGACGGCCTCCTTGTCTATGAAACAGGACCCTTGCCCCTTTGCTAGGGGTTCACGTCAGCACTGCAATACCAATTTGAACTTGCAAAGTATATTTCTGTCATTTGTGACATTAATCACAGCCTCCCAGTGAGATGGGCCATTTTATGACTTTCATTTCCCTCCACAGAAATAAGAGACAAAAGGTTAAATGACTTTCCCAAAGTCAATAATAGACTTGGGACCTGGATTCAGAGTTTATAAATCGCTATCCTGTGCTGAGAGCACTCAACAAAATGTTTAACCTTGCCAAAAAAAAAAAAAAAAAAAAAAAACGGGCTCAGTTTTGCTGTTTAATTAGAATTAAGACGCATTAGGCAAGAAGACAGCACTTGATTCATAGCACAGTGACATTATTTTACTGCTGTTTCAGTTGAAGAACTCAATGTTCTTCCAACTTCTCAAAGTTTTCAGGAGACAGTCCCTGGATTACCACCTCAACCTGTGTTTATTCCCAAATATCATATATTAGCAAAACTGCCCTAAAACAAGAGAAAGTGTTAGTCGCTCAGTCGTGTCTGGCTCTTGGTGACCCTCATGAACTGTAGCCCGCCAGGCTCCTCTGTTCATGGAATTCTAATACTGGAGTGGATAGCCATTCCGTTCTCCAGGGGATCTTTGCCACAGGGATCAAACCCAGGTCTCCTGCATTGCAGGCAGGTTCTGTATTGCCTGAGCCACGAGGGCCCTAAGAAAATGCTAAATACTGCTGAGGAAAGAGTCACAAAGAGTTGGACACAACTGAGTGACAACTGACTGAGGAAATAATGAAAATTTTAGGAAAAGGGGAAATGCTCTCTTAATAATGAGAAAACCACTTACCCTAATTTGGCTGGGATAGAATTGGTCAGCTAGAAAATCCACTGGAGTAGTATTATTCCAAAATCTAAGATTATGAACATGTCAGCTTCCCTAAACTGTGATGGTTCCAGAAATTACTCTATTATTTCTTTTTTCATTTTCCAAACTGACCAGTTATTCCCTAAAAGCTAACAGAGTGCCAGGGAACGGACTTATGTCATTTCGTCAGATTCCCTGGGAGACTAAAAGTTCTCCAAAGACAGGAGAAATGCCAGTCCCAGGGCAATCCTAACACGAGGCAAGTGAAGTGGAAGTGAAAATCGCCTGGTCATGTCCAACTCTTTGCGACCCCATGGACTATCCAGTCCATGGAATTTTCCAGGCCAGAATACTGGGAGTGGGTAGCCTTTCCCTTCTCCAGGGAATTTTCCCAATCCAGAGATAGAACCCAGCTCTCCCGCATTGCAGGCAACTTCTTTACCAGCTGAGCCACAAGGGAGACACGAGGCAAGGACTGAACAAAACACTCAGCCTAGTGTGAACCCATCTCTGGTGGACCGTGCTGCCCTTGGAGACTTCTCAATTTTAATAACATGGATTGGAAGCAAATCTTTACAAATTTTCTTTTTTACAACTTAGGTTTGGGGCATTACTTAATGCATTCTTATTTCAGACAGTGAAGTCAGAGAAAAATGGCCATTTCGGATGAGAATTTGAACAGCAACATATTCCCAGTAAAACTGAATTTGGTATTGGTTTTAAGGGGAAAAAAATCCAATGTACTCTTAATGATCCTGTCAGATTTACTAAACATTGCCAAAGCTTTAAAGTTTAAATGCCACCAGAGGGCTTTCAGAAAGCTGCTCTATGGGGACAGAAAAGGCTGTGTGGTCTGGACTTGACTTTGGTCAAGACCAAAATGATGAGTAATGGACACAGCTTCATATTGCCCCCTGGTGGTGTCATGCTCAATGACGCTCAGAAACGTCCTCAAGGTAGGGGTAAAACAAATATCTTTGACTTCCTTAGCAACACCTTCAAGAAAGGCTTCTGGGTTTAGACTTACAAGCATTTAGTTTTAGGCCTTCCTCAATTTTCATACATCTCCTGTATTCCACTTCTCGAAAGCTTTCCCTGGGTAGCAGGAAGGCAAACTCCTTGTGGGGAGCATTTAGGATTTCAACAAACCCAGCAACCCCCACAGACAGCCCGTGTATAAGATGGTGTTGAGCAGCGGGACTGTCCCAGGTCCTAAAATCAGCACAGAGGAAGTTTCCTATCATCTGCATCCCTAAATCCCCATTCCTCAAACTCCCCCACCCCCACCCCAGGCATGACAGGGCGGCCAAAGGACCACTGAGCTCACGTTTGGCTTCAGCAGTCATGAACTTGCAGTTTAGAAAACAAAAAAGCCTTTTCCACCCAAGGTTTCTCTATGCCAAGCAGGGTAAGGAGTACAACACTGTCATTACCCGGTTAGTCCAAAGAAAGCTGGTTCTGTCACTCATACCTCTGCCTCTTCCTCTAGGGAGACCCAGATCTACTCATAAGCTGAAGCAGTCATTAAACTGGGAGTACTTCCCCACCGACCAGGGAGAAGAAGGATGGCTTTTAACCTCAGGACCATCTCTTTGTTCTCCTGAATGCTTGGGAGCCTGGGCAGAGCCCCAGAAGACTCAGACCTGCCTTCCTCCAGCATCTCCTTAGAAAAGGCTGCCTATGCCCAACCAAGCTCCTGACTTGTAGACATTTCAGACATTGGCTGGACAACAACCTGGTCTCCGGAGCTTTGCATGGAGGTCCTGCTCCCAGCTGGGATTAGAGGCTGGGCAAATAGCACAGCACAAGAAATAAGAGCAGGAACCCCGAGGCTTTGCTAGTCCATCAACGTGTGCAGCTGGGGATGAACAGAAGGCTTTCAGAGCCCATGGGAAGAAGTGACGGCAAGGCTCTTAAATGACACGTCTGTAAGAAGAAGGGTGGGGTGACGCTGGCAGTGACATTCCCGATTCCCTTGTCCTGCAGTGATGACTCAGTTGATCTGACTGGTTAAGTGGGTCGGCCCTCTCTCCCTCCCTCCTAGCCTCCCCTAGCCCACCCTGCCCTTCCTATGTGTCCTTTCTGAATTTGCAGGCTCAGTGGAGTGGGACAAACTATGTGACTTGACCACGGCCCCAAACTGGCTCTTCTGGTCCACATGGCGGAACCAGCAGGGATGCTCAGCTGGACAGTGATAGGGAACAATGGGACTCAGTGAGAATGGGACTCAGTGACAAATCATATCGTGACCTCATGGCTTCCAGACCATTGGCTGGGACGCCCCAGCCTGAGGGCTGCCAAGAAAAAATGATGGAATTCGGTTCTCTTGGCCTCTGTTATCTGCCAGATAAATGTATCTTATGGGGACCATCCCTTATCTTGGCGGAGCCTCTCCCTCACATCAGGCCAGGTGATTTCCTCTGGAGGTTCGCGACACCTGCCCTCACCACTTTCCTGCTTCTCTCAGGTCTCCTTCTGACATATAAGAGGTCGCTGTGGGGTAGGCAGGGTGTTTCATCTTCTTTTGGGTCAGTCACACAATATACTGACACAGTTACTGGAAATTCAGGCCCTGTCGCCTCTATTTCTCTGTTGCTTTCTCAGAGCCATTACATTTCGTAGTCTCTCCACTTTGTCAGCTTTTGCTTTTTGAATGCACTTCTGAATACATATTTGCCAAAACAATTTCCACAATGAAAAAGCAATAAAGACTTATAAATCCACAAGGGGAGCACAACCCAAAGTACTCCAGCTTGTTTCAGTGTTGTGGTTTGGAGAGTATTCTTTTATATCGCTACAGAGTCAGAAAAATAATTTTACCCGAGGAGTAGCTCATGAAATGATGGGTTTTTGGGAAATCATACAACTTGGCTTCATGTCATTATTTTAATGGATCACAAAGCAGTTTATCTTCCCTACTTTCCAACTGGAAGACGTTATTTATTCAGAGGTGGTAAGATTGCTGTATTTAATGAGATAAAGTGTTTCAGCCTGGTGTTCAAGTCCCTGTAAAACCTAGCTACCTAACTATTCCTCACCATGAACCCCTGATGCCCCTACAGGTAATTTTTCTTTTGGATCCTCATATATAAGGTGTTTATCACTAGCACAAAGCGTGTACACATGCTGTTCCTCCCCTAGAATATAATTTCCACCTCTTTCGTACATCTAAAACGTATCTATGTTTCCTGGTCCAGCTCAAATCCAGGGCAGTGTGCAGAAGTCACTCTTTGCTCAACCCAGCTCTGACCTCTCAAACACACACAGGCCCTGATCTGTCACTTCACCTCTGCACCCAGCTATTTGTTTTCTAATTAGATTGCAAGCTCCTTGTACTTTTATGTTCTCATTAAGCGCTGAACCCAGGGCTATGCCTATCTCAGGTGCTGAGCAACTAGATGATGGAGTTCATGGAAAACAGCAGAGAAGCCAATGCAAACAGGATTAGGGGAAGATTATTTAGCATCACATACAAAGGTGAGCTGTAAGTGATGCTAAATGCTGGCCAGGTAGCCTCAGGGTAGCAGGATCTGACCCTTCCTTTCCCATGCAGACATAGGCTGGGTTTGCAAAGCATAACTTTTAGTAGAAATTAGGAAAATACCCGAATAGTTTGATGACTCAATCCACTAAGACAGCACAACTTGAAGATTCTGGTTCTAAATGTAATTCAAGCAGAGAAGGGCCTCTGTTTCTCACTTTGCTTTTCATGTACAGTCAAAGGCAGATGATTCTTGATTCTCCAGGTACAGGTTCTAAGTTTTATTGTTACTTTATCTCACTTGCCTACAACTTCCTCATTTATAAAATGAGGGGTCTGGAATATTAAATTGTTCTGCAGGATTCTTTATATCTCCATTCCCTACCTTTATAATCTACTTCCTTTTTCTTCAGCTCTTCTTCTCTAACTTTCACCACATTCATCAATTTATTACCCATAACACCTATTGCTACCAGGTAAAAAAGGCATTTAATCTGTTCACCAAGACTTCTTATAAAAATGATATAGAACAGCAATTTAAAAATAATTAAAACACAATTCCTCAGTTTTCAGTGGGTCATCATTCTGTCGGTCTTCCTATAGTAATTTAGATTTTACAAAGCAAGTGTTACTTTAAATAGATACGCCTGCTTTGGAAAAAACAACAAAAAAAGTGTGTGCTTTTCTTAAATATACTTTAGATAATCTCCTTTTTTAAGAACCCACAAATATGACTCATCATTAGGAGAAAAAAGTACCCATAGAAACCAAATTCAGAAAAGAATATAGATTCTTGTGATTAAATAGAAACAAAAAGACCACCTCATTCTTAAAGGATATTAATAATAATGAGGGAGTTACATTGATATTTATTGGAATGAGATTAAAAAAAATGACTTTTAAAGGCTTTAATGAAAAGAAGTAGAAAAGGGAAAGGTTTAAGAATGCACAAAGAAAAGGGGCATCCTGGTGGCTCAGTGGTAAAGAATCTGCCTGCCAATGCAGGAGACACATGTTCGATCCTCAGGTCAGGAAGATCCCCCGGAGAAGGAAATAACAACCCACTGCAGTATTCTCGCCTGAGAAATCCCATGGACAGAGAAACCTGGAGGGCTAAAGTCCAAGGGGTAGCAAAAGAGTCAGACACAACTTAGCGGCTAAACAACAATAACACCCAAAAAAGATGAAAATCTGATCCCTTGGCTTGCATAGGGCTTCTTATAGCACCTGCTTAGTTGGGACATACATGCCATGACTGACGTTTGAGGGCAGGAGACAGTACAGTTAATCAAATAGTTCTTCTCTCCTTTTGTACTGCTTATCAGCAACGAATTAATCCCAACAAATGTATTTGCAACACACGCAGCTCCTTAATATCTCTAACTTCATTATACATGACTAAATGAGAAGGGTGACAGAACTATTCGAAAGTATTTAACACATTAGAGTAAATTTTATATTCAGAAAAGGTTTAAAGGTCTATTGTTTTCATTATATAAATTCCAGAAAGTTGAGCTCTGAAAATTCTAGTGGATCTTGGGCTCTGCTAATTGCTGTAGAATTGAGGCAATGGCTGCATTCTGGGTGTGACCTTGGAATGGTCACTAGCCCTGTTGAGTTCTGAAATCTGGAAAATGAGCTGGTTTGGTATTTCACTACTTGTGTACCTCCCTGCCGCATCCGTTTTTGCCTTCTAGACCTAAGAAGACAGCTCTAACTTTCAGGAAAATATACTTTTAAATAGACATACACACATACACCCTGCATCCATTTTATCTGATGACTATAACTGCAACATGTCATCCTTCCAACTTTGGCAAAATATTTAAGTAAATTACTGATGGTGAACATCACTGCCAAGCTGAGGTATGATACAGTTCGTTGCTACAACCTAAGTTTTCTCTCCAATCACTAGAAGTTTTGTTTCACAGGACTTAGCTTGTGCTGATACTTCCATAAGGGTTAATGAAGTTGAAGTTTTCTCTGAAATGAAAATAAAAATTAATGGAAATTTTGCTTTTCATTAATCACATCACCAAATCAATGTTTTATATCAAGCTACTCTGTAACAAGATTCTAAATTATGTTCCCAAAAATTTCTGTGTAAAACATTTCCATATGGTAAGAGTCTGTAAAATTTTATAACACATTCACAAATCATTGTGACAAGGAACACTGGTATTAATTTCTTAAAGTCAATGTCTTTTTTTCGGATATAATTTTGTGATTTTATTTCCTTTTGCTTTGAAACTTAAAAAAAAAAAAAAAAAACCCAAATGTTTTCTTAGAAAACCAAAAAGATACAGAATCAGCACCATAAATTAATGGATTATATAGTTCTCATGTATATAATTTTTAACCTCAAGTGTCCATTCTTAGTCTACATTACAGCACTCATTCTGTTTCTCTTGTGTTACTTATAGTCGGCTGCGTTTTGTAATTTATTTGTTCATTTGGTCTTTGACTCTCCAGGTACAAGTCAGCTGGTTCAGGAAAACGAAACTTCTCTAGGTATTCCAAACAGAAAGAGATATTAACATAAATAAGAGAATTAGAGGGTTACCAAAATGTTGAAATGGTGAGAGGAGGACAAATAACGTTTGCCATTAGCTTGAATGTATAAAATACACAACTAATGAGAACCTGTCGTACAGCGCAGGGAGCTCTCCTCAGTGCTCTGTGGTAACCTAAATGGGAAGGAAATCCAAAAAAGAGGGGATTATGTATCCATTTAGCTGATTCACTTTGGTGTACAGTAGAAACTAACACAGCATTGTAAAGAAATTAGACTCCAATAAAAATTAATTTTAAAAAATAATGGTTAATAATAAAAGCAACAGAAGGGGTTAAAAAAAAAAGAAAGTTGGGAACTTTCTGAAGGCATAGGAAAGACTGGTGACAATCATAGCTGCCTGAATCACCGAAACTAGTGATGATAGCAATACCAAGAGCTGCTGGAAAACCTCATATCTGCTAGAGCCCAGACACCTGCCTGTAGAGCAGCATTTGGCTTCGGTTTACCTTCCACATCTAGTGAGAATGTATCATTGGCAGAATCTAGTCTGAAGCCCTCCTGGCAAGGCATTCTGGGAAACGAGTTCTTAGGCTTCCAGCCCCCATGACAGTGGGTGGTGCGTAGAAAGGAGTGTTTCCGGCTGCCTACAGATAACTCTGTACAAGCTCCAAATGAGAAGGATCCAACCTGCTTTCATGTTCTCTCTCTGCTGAGAGAGTTCACAAACTTTTGAGTCTCAGGATCCTTTACATTCTGAAAACTTTTTGAGGATACCTATGAGGGTTTTTGCTTACATGGCCTATATCTAACAATATTTACCATAATAGAAGACAAAATTGTGACTATTTAACAGTGTTAATTGACTTCTCTGGTAGCTCAGACGGTAAAGAATCCTCCTGCAATGCAGGAGACCTGGGTTTGATCCCTGGGTTGGGAAGATCCCCTGGAGGAGGGCATGGCAACCCACTCCAGTATTCTTGCTTGGAGAATCCACGTGGACAGAGGAGCCTGGTAAACTACAGTCCATGGGGTCACAAAGAGTTGAGTGTGACTGAGCGACTAAGCATACCACAGTGTTAATATACCAATTCATTTAAAATAATAATGAAATCTTTACATAATAACATAAATTTAATACTTCTTATGAAAAAATGGCTGTAATTTTCCAAAATAAAAGTAGTGAGAAGAACGGCAATGTTTTATCGTTTTGTAAATCTTTTAAATGTCTGGTATAATAACAATAGCTTCTCTATTTTCTATTAAGATAGTAAGAACAAGAGTGAAAATGCAAGTAACATTTTAGAATTGTCATGGAAGTAGTTTGGCCTTTGAAGACCACTTGAAATTTCCCAGGAACACTCAGCTTCCCTAGACCACTTTATTAACCACTGCAAAATCACATCCTTAGGACCAGTGGTTAAGAATCCACCTGCCAATTCAGGGGACACAGGTTTGATCCCTGGTCCAGGAACTAAGATCCCATATGCCTCAGGGCCACTAAGCCTGTGCACCACAACTACTGAAGTCTGCGTACCCTAGAGCCCATGCTCCTGAAAAAGGAAGCCGCCACAATGAAAATCCTGCATACTGCACTGCAACTAGAGAGTAGCCGCTGCTCGACACAACTAGAGAAAACTGGCAAACAGCAGTGAAGACGCAGCACAGCCATAAATAAATAATCAAAAATTAGAAAATCACATCCTTAGCCACTAGCCTCATCACCTGACATGACAGATGTGTAAAAGCTGTCTGATGAAAGAATTAATGAGTAAAAGGCCATCACATTCCTGCACTGTTCCCTTTCCAGTCTTTGTACACGTTTTATGTGCAACAATCTGTACATGTTTTCAAAGGAAGCCTTCCTCTTGCATTCATTCTCATACCTCAAAATTTTGTCTCTAGAAAACAAGGAGCATGAGAGGCCAGATTTCAGAATTGACAGAACTGGATTCAAACCAGCCTTCAGCAATATGTGAACTGTGAACTTGCAGATATTCAAGCTGGTTTTAGAAAAGGCAGAGGAACCAGAGATCAAATTGCCAACATCTGCTGGATCATGGAAAAAGCAAGAGAGTTCCAGAAAAACATCTATTTCTGCTTTATTGACTATGCCAAAGCCTATGACTGTGTGGACCACAATAAACTGTGGAAAATTCTGAAAGAGATGGGAATACCAGACCATCTGATCTGCCTCCTGAGAAATTTGTATGCAGGTCAGGAAGCAACAGTTAGAACTGGACATGGAACAACAGACTGGTTCCAAATAGGAAAAGGAGTACGTCAAGGCTGTATATTGTCACCCTGCTTATTTAACTGATATGCAGAGTACATCATGAGAAACACTGGACTGGAAGAAGCACAAGCTGGAATCAAGATTGCCGGGAGAAATATCAATAACCTCAGATATGCAGATGACACCACCCTTGTGGCAGAAAGTGAAGAGGAACTAAAAAGCCTCTTGATGAAAGTGAAAGTGGAGAGTGAAAAAATTGGCTTAAAGCTCAACATTCAGAAAACGAAGATCATGGCATCCGGTCCCATCACTTCATGGGAAATAGATGGGGAAACAGTGGAAACAGTGTCAGACTTTATTTTGGGGGGCTCCAAAATCACTGCAGATGGTGACTGCAGCCATGAAATTAAAAGACGCTTACTCCTTGGAAGGAAAGTTATGACCAACCTAGATAGCAAATTCAAAAGCAGAGACATTACCTTGCCAACAAAGGTTCGTCTAGTCAAGGCTATGATTTTTCCAGTGGTCATGTATGGATGTGAGAGTTGGACTGTGAAGAAAGCTGAGCATCGAAGAATTGATGCTTTTGAACTGTGGTGTTGGAGAAGACTCTTGTGAGTCCCTTGGACTGCAAGGAGATCCAACCAGTCCATTCTGAAGGAGATCAGCCCTGGGATTTCTTTGGAAGGAATGATGCTAAAGCTGAAACTCTAGTACTTTGGCCACCTCATGTGAAGAGTTGACTCGTTGGAAAAGACTCTGATGCTGGGAGGGATTGGGGGCAGGAGGAGAAGGGGACGACGGAGGATGAGATGGCTGGATGGCATCACTGACTTGATGGACATGAGTCTGGGTGAACTCTGGGAGTTGGTGATGGACAGGGAGGCCTGGTGTGCTGCGATTCTAGGGTCGCAAAGAGTCGGACACGACTGAGCGACTGAACTGAACTAAACTGAAGGTAAAATGGTAAACCAGATGAAATGTTCAGTGCCTCCCTCATCTCTTATCATAGAATCAGAATATCCTTTTCAGAGGGACCTGCAAGATCATTCCTCCCAATGCTCGAGGCACAGTTTTATGAAGCTCTGTTTTCCAAATTGGACATACTAGTGGGGGCAGGGGGTGGTTGGTAGTGTCAGAAGTATTCAAAGTCACGGAATAATCCTGGAATGTCAATTTTACTTGAAGTCTCCAGGTTAACAATATTTAAACAATTATATCCAAACAAAGGTACATTATGAAATGTATCATAAATTGAAGTGTTTGTCTTAATTCTGTCCCTCTTTCTGCCATGTGACTTGCTGAGCAGTAAAGGAGGCGATGATTTGGTGCTTAGCCACGTGACATGCTTTGGACAAGAGAATGGGGGCAGAAGTGACAATGTTCTTCTTCTGACCCAAGACTCTATGAGACACCATGCATTTCTGGTCATCCTTCTTGTGATCCACCGTGAGAACCTGCTTCAGGTAGTCTGGTCCAAAGTGAATGAGGAGACCTGTGGAGCTGACTTCAACCCAGCCTAAAGCCTGGAGCCATGCCAAACAAATCTGAAGAACTATAAGCAAGACAAACATATACTTGCTGTTTTGCTCTTAAGATTTTGATTTTGGTTGGTCTCAGTACCTAGCAAATGTTGACTAAAACAGAAATTGATACCCAGAAGCGGAATGCTAGTAATAGATATCTCCCCAGCACTGGCTATGAGATCAGCTGACAGCAAACAAGGAAGGAAATCAGTATAGGAGAATGGAAAAATTGTGACGTATGTGATGTAACTGATGAACCAATTGATAAGACTGTCCTCTATGGTAATTCAGAGGACAGAGAATATTCATAACAACTTTGTGGGTGAGAAAGTTTTGAGGTAAAATGTCAATAGAATGAACTGGTTCCTTTGGTAAAGCGCTATAAGAAAGAGACGAATTTAGAAAATGCCAGTTTGCAAACAGATTAGAAAGCCCAGGAATTTGGGGACTTGTAGGGTTGGGAAATAAAACCATTTCTTATCAAGTCAAAGACGAAGTCAGTAAGACATGGCCTTTGGAATCGAATGGTGAGTATGGCTTGAGCACAAGGAATTGACAGGAATCAAATACATGGAAAACTTGCAACAGTTTTGAGATAATTATATTGGCAGGACTACCACCAGCTTTAATTAAAAGAACCTATGACTGGCTATAAAAAGACCTAAGGGCAACCAACAGTTCACAGGCAGAGATGTGACCGAGACAGCTTCTCAGCTACTAGGAAGGATGCATTCAAAGCAACCAACCTTCTACAGATGTGGCCTCGAAGGATGGTCTAAAAGGCAGGGCCTCCTGGCAGATAGCCCCAAGAGCAATGGAGAACCATGGAGTAGCACCATGGACAACCCAGGGAGCAGAACTGGGGCCAATCAAGGAACACTCTCTTGTTTACGACCAAGCAACATTTTCACAGGGCAATTTCAGAATTACAGTTGGTTAGTGACTACTATGTGCCTCCCATTCTGGATCTGTCAAATGTGTTTGGCATTAAACCTCTTCCTCTTCCATCATCAGATGTTAGGTACAGAGGTGGGCAGGTAGCTTGCCTTTTTAGTTTGTAAGTCTCCAAAACTAAAGAAGTCCCTTCTGGCCGTGATGTCACTCATACGATTCAGGACTTTGAGCCTAATGTTGGGATTAGGTGAGACTTTGGGGAGTCTCAGCATGGAAGTGAATATATTGTACACATGGGAGTGAATAATCATGGTCAAGAGAGAAGGCTGTGCTTGACTGGATAACTTGTCTCAGTTCTTCATTTCCTCCTCTGATTTTGCACGACAGTAAAGCACACTGAACATATACTTGTCCTACTGATTTGGGGCTCGAATTATCCCAAGTCAACACCAGCTGCAACTGTTACTGGTAGATTTGATTCTGCTCATGGAAACTTAAGACCTCAGAGAGACAATCTCCAGATAATGCCATCTGTCACCTGTTTGAACAGTCCCCCGATCATCTGAGTTGCTCACCTGTCAGCCCTCCCTACATGAGTTCTCTGTTTGGCTTTCAGAGCCTCTCGTTTGTCAAACAGGACAGACAGCCAAGGTCATCATACCCTGAGCAAAGATGAGAAACTGCAAAGAACAGAGGAAAACTTGAAACATATTAAACCCTATGGTGACAGAGAAAATATTGTCACCATAAAATAAACCCAAGAGGCCATAAAAGAGAAATAATCAGTGAGTAAAAAAAAATAATAATTCTTGGTAAATAAAATCACCAACATTTAAAAAGCTTAAACATTAAAAACTAAAACATTGATAATCAAGCTGAGAAATAAAGAGATCCTCCAGAAAGCAGAGCAAAGAGATGAGAACCAAGAAGCAAATGGTTTATTTTAAAATAGAAAATCAGTTGTTGCTGTTGTTCAGTTACTAAGTTGTGCCTGACTCTTTGCAATGCCATGGACTGTAGCACACCAGGCTTCCCCATCTTTCACTATCTCCTGGAGTTCATTCGGGTTCATGTCCACTGAGTCGGTGATGCTAACCATTCAGTTAGATAGAAAACCAGTAAATATCAGAAAAGGGACATCCCAGGTTGAGAGCTTTGAAGCAGCCCATCCAGAGTCATGTGGATAGGTGGGAACATCAACCCTGCTCTCCTGGAGGAAGGGGGTTGACGGTGGTGCTGTAAGCTGGCTTCCCCATGAAAGCACCGGATGGGAGAGGACAGAAGTGTGGGGAGGGAGGCAGGGCTGAGAAAGGCAAGGACAGCTGCCTGCTGCGGGTCAGGCAAGAGTGCCTTCACATCCCCCGGGGGAAGCAAAAAATATGCTTTCTGTATCTATGTTTTATTTTACAATAAAGGGGAAAAAAACTATCTTAATCAGAAAAAATGAAGGGCCCACAGGAGACTTTATTACAATAGATTTTCCCTTAGGAGAAGCATGAAGAGAAAAAAGTTTTTAAGGGAACATAAAATGTGGGATTGTTCATGCCTTGGGAATTCAACATTTTTCTACCTTAAAATATAAATTCTACTAGAGTGAGAATGAGCAAAGAAGGATTTGAGACAGCCCATCGGCTCTGCCACCCACTGGGACGGGATGTGAAAACTTGGGCACATAAGCTTTTCTGAGTCTCAGTGAGAACATCAGCAAAATCACTAAAATCTTAAAATCTCAAATCTAATGAACGTTGGGAAGAGTAATATTTTTCTCTTCCATTTTGTGTGGTTCAAAGTGACTCTATTTACTTATTGGCCACTTGCCTGGAACGCAGAATCTTAGCTCCCCAACCAGGGATCAAACCTGTGCCCCCTGCATTAGAAACATGGCGTCCTAATCACTGGACTGCCAGGGAATACTCCCAAAGTTATTTTATATAGGAGCATTTTAAAATTTCTTTTTAAAGAACTTATTTTGTATTGAGGTATAGCCGGTTAACAATGTTGTGCTAGTTTCAGGTGAGGACTGAAGGGGCTCAGCCATACATATGCATGTACCCACTCTCCCCCAAACTCCCCTCCCATCCAGGCTGCCACATAACACTGAGCAGAGTTCCCTGCACTACACAGTAGGTCCTTGCTGGTTATCCATTTTAAATATAGCAGTGTGTACACGTCCATCCCAAGCTCTCTGACTATCCCTTCCCCGTCTCCTTCCCCCTGGCAACCCTAAGTTCATTCTCTGAGTCTCTATTTCATAAGTAAGTTCTTTGTGTCATTTATACACGAGCATTTTAATCAAGACATATAGTCATTCATTGCAGATATGACTTTGAGGGAAAGATACAGCTGGGTTTCTGCCCCACTCTTCTTGGTCTGTTCTTGGCTCCCAGTATTTAGGAACATGAAACTCTGCTGCCATCCACGTGTCATTCTCATTGTGCTACCCAGGTAACAGGCAAGAAGAAATAACTCAAATACAGTACATTAAGATTGCTCTCCTTTCATATCCTCACAGGCCCATCTGAGAGAAAATGGTTAGGCCAGTGACCTCCTAAGAGGACTTTAAAACTTTGCTTAAGGAAGAACTTAACATGATTCTTTAAAGAAAAAATACAACTCCTATTTATAAACATATCATCTTTTAGTTTGCATTTTCTCCGTATGTGTTTAAAAGCATTTTGTGTATTAGTATATATTTGCAGAGTAACGTGTATACATTCTACATAGATGGAGGTGCATGTATTACTGGAAGTATTTGGAGTCTGTTATTTCTACAGCTACTTTCTTAATTCTCCATAGCGTTGTGCTTCAAAGGCCAAAGGCATATACAAAAGCCCAACATGAATTCCACAGGAAATATTCACTGCCCTTGAGAAATTCTGCTCTAATTTAGATTAATTGATCAGAGTAACTTCAAACCAGTGTCAGAAAAGACACCCACACATTTCCTTTGTTTTCTGTTCAGAGAAATATGTTTCTGAGTAGAAGAGGTGGCGCAAAGAACAGAGGAACATTCAGAAGGTTCTCTTTCCTTGAGAAAGGTCAGGCTGAAGGTTAAAGGAAGGTATTGCAGTCTCAACTCTTGCAGAATAAAGACATGACTTGAAGAGTTTGCAGAATCTTGGGAATGTCTCTGAATACTCAGCTTGGATCTCAGGCTCAGGACGTTTCCATTCTTCATCTAAAATCACCATGATGATGATCATTGCCATTTTATGAGCGCAATGTGTCACGCTACTCCCCTATCGGTGCTGGAGTGAGCAGTCATGTTTAAGGAAAACGTCTGAGAAATGAGCAGTGGAGGAGAAACTCAGTGGGAGTATGCGGTAATGGGATTCTAGTCTACAATTGCTAGGAGCCCACAAGTTTTTCCAAAGGATAAGAAATAAGGGATGTTATTCTTAAGCAGTAGCTTGTGTGCATCTAATGACCCCAGACGTCCCCATGGTAGTAACCGCTCCTGAAGCTCTCGTTTCAAATTAGAGGGCTGCTGAGTGAGCAATCTGACTTGTTCCTCTTGGTCTATTTGGTTTCTGCCGAATTACCTGGCATCTGCATTAATGTAAAAGGAAACAACACTGGGAGCAGCTATTAATATAGAAAATAACATTAACTTTAAACTGTGGCCCCAGGGAGCTGGGCAATGAAATCTTTTACAGGTGTTCATTAATGTTTCATTCTATATGACACTGGTGAGGGCTTTTAAACATAGAAAAATGGAGAGGATTTTCTTTCCCAACTGTTTTGCTTTTTGGGAAGCTAGGTTACCTTAGTAAGTATCCATCAGTCCTAACCCTTGACTTTCTTCACCTTCTTTCCTTCCTTCCTCCCGTCTCCCTCCCTCCTTTCTTTCCTTCTATCTCTCCTCCCTCTCTTCCTCACTCCCTCTTCCCCTTCCTTTCATTGGAGTATGACCCAAGGACCATTGGATGAAATCAGGAAAGACCTCTCTCCTCCTCTAACTTTGCCACTTACTAGTTGTATAACTTTGAGTAAGTGTTCTAAACTCGCTGAAGCTTAGTGTCTTCATCTGTAACATCAGGGTAATAATGCTGGCCCTCCCTCCCTCCCTAAACAGGGAAATGAAAGCGCTCTATAAGCTTCAGAGTTACGTACATTCTGAAAACTAAGGCTAGAAGATGGCACAAAATTGGTTAAAAAATAAAAGAAGTTTGACAGCCTCTGAAACATTTCAAGATGTGCTTCTCTTCTTACAACTAAATCAGAATTCTTTTCAAGCCTTGGGTTGCAAATCATTCTTATGGAACTCAGAAGGACCTAATACAAGAGACAACATTTTTTTCAAGGGTACTTGTCGTTCCCTTTAGATAGAAAACATACATGAAAGAGACCTCTGTCAGCAGAAAGGCTTACAGACTAAAAGTCATAATCGTCTTTAACTTTTAGCTATTATTCTGCTGAGAAAGAGAATGGTGTCTCATGGGGTTTTTATTAGCTTTCTGACTGCAAATGACTTTGCCCCTGTTCTTCTTTAGAGAAAAAAGAGTCTTGATTTAAGCAAAGTATATTTCATCTTGTAAGATCAAGAGTTTTCCCTTGACCTGGTCAGTGAGATCCAACATCTTCCTCAGTTGGACTTCATACAAAATCTCTGACCCCTACTTGCCCATGAGCAGCTACTGACATTTCAAGATCCAGCATGTCTTTGGGAACCAAAGCCTTTGGATTTCTTCCTTCTAAATTTCCTCTACAGAAACTTCATTCTTCTAAATCTATATAGACAATTTTGTCCTTTCCTCTAATCTCTTTAGCACCTAGAAGAGTACTGAACCTACTGGGGGATACTGATTAATTATGCACTGATGGAGTATTAAGGAATATTTTCTTGTGTACAAAATATTGTGTGAGCCTGAGTCAAGAGGGAGAATTTTGACAGAGATGTATGTGTCATCTGCCTAGATATAGAAGTTGTGCCTTTGGGCACAAATTATCATATTTTAATATGCCTAAATTGTTATTAACAATTTACCAGTTGCAGTTCATTTGAGAACAAACTATTTATCAAAATAATCTTGTAGAGGAAGAATGCGTCCAGCTAACTTTTTACCCAGTTAACTCCCACTTCTCGGTAACAGGAAAAAGGGGCAGTCTGGACTGGTAAAGGAAGACCTTGAAGGACTTCCCTGGTGGAATTTGCCTTGCAATGCAGGGGGGGGATGCAGGTTCAATCCCTGGTCAGGGAACTAAGACTCCACATGCCTCAGGGCAACTAAACTCACACACCACAGCTACTGAGCCCACATGCCCCAACTACAGAATCCGAGTGCCACAGTGAAAGATCCCAATGATACAACAAAGATCCAAATAAATAAATACTAATAAAAGGAAAGATCTTGATTTCTAGTTCCAGTTTTGCCACAACCTGCTTGGGTGGTTGTGGATTAATTATATTATCTCCCTAAGACCCAGTTCAATCCTTTATCTAAAAATGAATAGATATGATTGGTTGATCTAGTTAGGTCCAATACTGAGCTGGGAGTCTCTGAGTTCATTCCAGATCTGTGGAGGATGAATCTAAACAAAGGTACAAAGAGCTACTGGAGTAATATCTGCTGCTGCTAAGTCGCTTCAGTCGTCTCCGACTTTGTGCGACCCCATAGACGGCAGCCCACCAGGCTCCCCTGTCCCTGGGATTCTCTAGGCAAGAACACTGGAGTGGGTTGCCATTTCCTTCTCCAATGCAGGAAGGTGAAAAGTGAGAGTGAAGTCGCTCAGTCGTGTCTGACTCTTAGCGACCTCATGGGCTGCAGCCTATCAGGCTCCTCCGTCCATGGGATTTTCCAGGCAAGAGTACTGGAGTGGGTTGCTGCTGCCTTCTCCAAATCTCTACTCCCACAGAAACAAGTAAGTTCCTCTCATTTGCATGGGGAACCCAGATAAGTTGTCTGGAAAATGAGTTCACTAGGTCAAGAGGGGAATAGGGCATGGGATTGTAACACAAGGAAGCAACTCTATTTTCATATGGATAAGCCCCATTACAGGGATCAATTGTGATATTTTCAGAAGGGAAACAAGAGGATTAGAAACTTCCAGGAACTCAACACAATATGGCAGTGTGTGGTTAGGTGGTAGGGTGGGGTCTCCATCCCTATGAGGCTCTGAGTGTAACTGCTGGGGTCTCATTTCCTCCCACCAATAGCATTTTCCACGGCAAGTCACATCTACCCTGGTAAATGCTCTGAGTCCCTCTCGGTAAATTTCTTGTGACTCACACATGAAAGTTAGGGAGGCAATGACCCATGCATTTTCATCAGAACCAAGGAAGTACTTGGGGTTTTACCTTTTATTTTCAAAGTAACTTTGGGCATTTCTAATTTTGTTTCCGAGTGGAAAGGAAAAGCTGGATGATGTTGCTGTGGGGACAGCAGGTTGAAATCTTAACTTCAGATACTTGCTTTTTATAAAATGTGTCCTGCCTGCCTGCCAAGCATTTCCCTGAAACTCGATCACTTCCAGCTTGAAAGGAACGAGGGGAGCCAGAAGAGAGGAGCAAGGGTGCCATAAAATCGGTTGGCAAAGGAAGTTTTAGGGGCCGACTTCTCCTGAGAAAAATAGTCTCTGCCTCTGAGGCCAGTGGCTTCCATCAGATCAGATCAGATCAGTCGCTCAGTCGTGTCCAACTCTTTGTGACCCCATGAATCGCAGCATGCCAGGCCTCCCCGTCCATCACCAACTCCCGGAGTTCACCCAGACTCACGTCCATCGAGTCAGTGATGCCATCCAGCCATCTCATCCTCTGTCGTCCCCTTCTCCTCCTGCCCCCAATCCCTCCCAGCATCAGAGTCTTTTCCAATGAGTCAACTCCTCGCATGAGGTGGCCAAAGTGCTGGAGTTTCAGCTTTAGCATCATTCCTTCCAAAGATATCCCAGGGCTGATCTCCTTCAGAATGGACTGGTTGGATCTCCTTGCAGTCCAAGGGACTCACAAGAGTCTTTTCCAACACCACAGTTCAAAAGCATCAATTCTTCGGCACTCAGCCTTCTTCACAGTCCAACTCTCACATCCATACATGACCACAGGAAAAACCATAGCCTTGACTAGATGAACCTTGTTGGCAAAGTAAAGTCTCTGCTTTTGAATATGCTGTCTAGGTTGGTCATAACTGTCCTTCCAAGGAGTAAGCGTCTTTTAATTTCATGGCTGCAGTCACCATCTGTAGTGATTTTGGAGCCCAGAAAAATAAAGTCTGACACTGCTTCCATAGAGATTCTTAATTGAAAATGCATATTTTCTGCGTAAGGGGAAGGGACACTGGCAAGCCATCGCTCCAGCCCTTCTACTTCCATGTGTATCAGCTATGTGCACCACTGACCCAGGGAAGACATGCTTTCTGCAGTGTGCTTTGAGTTATTAAATGAAACTGCTGAAGTTAATTGCTAGGAGAAAGAACACAGCTACACTCAGAACTCTTGAAAAGGAGCCAGAAGTTTTCTGCACCTGCATGACGGCCAAGGAGGAAATGTCTGTCCATAGGAGGGAAGGATAATCATTAAGCTTAGGCATATTTTTTCCAATTATTATAAAGTGGGGAGAAAGAAGTTCCTGAGTTCCTCTTCACAGTAGGCATTGTACTAAGTGTTTCAAGTAGCAGAAACTGTAGTAGTAGTGACGATAATAAACAACAGATGGTAGATGTATTTTTCACCATGTAATATGATCCATGTTCAACTTTAAGTGCTTTATCCATGTTATCTTACTTAATCTCCACAAGCCCTCTGTATTAATAATGCATTTGTAGAGGAAAGACTGCAGTTCAGAGAGGTTAGCTATTTACCCAACATCACACAGTTGATAAAAGGAGGAACTAAGATTTGAACCCTGGTGTAAATGAGTATAAAGCCCAGGTGCCTGATCTCTACATCAAGATCACATACTTATCAGTTCATAGCATCGTCATTTTATGGACAAGGAAACAAATTTGAGGCTCTGATTTCTCCAAGGTTAGCATCTTAAGAATTGTTGGACATAGACTTCAAACCCAGTCCTTCACAACACATGCTCTTACTCCTCTGCCCAGTATAAACCTTCATTATGCAGCTTATTAATAATGAGCCCCAGAAAGCTGGGGCTAAGCCTTTTACTTTGCGTTTTTCAATCTGGGGTATATACTGAGTAGAGAGGAATGCTTCTTTCTTTTGGTTGATAAATTAATCCCAATTGCTTTTTCCAGCAGTCACACCCCTTTTCATTTTCAACTTTGTAAAAGTTGGTTATGGGGACTTCCCTGGTGCTCCGGAGCTAAGATCCTACATGTCTCTTGGCCAAAAAACCAAAGCAGAAGCAACACTGTAACAAATTCAATAAAGGCTGAAAATGGTTCACACTAAAAATTCTTCTGTGGTCATGTATGGATGTGAGATTTGGACTGTGAAGAAGGCTCAGCGCCGAGGAATTGATGCTTTTGAACTGTGGTGTTGGAGAAGACTCTTGTGAGTCCCTTGGACTGCAAGGAGATCCAACCAGTCCATTCTAAAGGAGATCAGCCCTGGGATTCTTTGGAGGGAATGATGCTGAAGCTGAAACTCCAGTACTTTGGCCACCTCATGCGAAGAGCTGACTCATTGGAAAAGACTCTGATGCTGGGAGGGATTGAGGGCAGGAGGAGAAGGGGATGCCAGAGGATGAGATGGCTGGATGGCAACACTGACTCGATGAACTTGAGTCTGAGTGAACTCTGGGAGTTTGTGACGGACAGGGAGGCCTGGTGTGCTGCGATTCATGGGGTCGCAAAGAGTCGGACACGACTGAGAGACTGAACTGACTGAAAAATTCTTAAAAAAAAATGAAAAGAAAAACTTGGTTATGGGTTTGGAGGTTACTCTGTTAACATCTGATTCTAGGAAGATTCTAGACAGCTGCATATGTAAGCCCACGGGGAATGTGGTCGCCTTTCCTTCCTGAGCTCAAATGATAATTTTTTGTTGAGTCATTCTTTCTTGATCAGAATTTGGTTCCATGGGTGGTGGGGCGGGGGAGGTGGGAGGGTGGTGAGGATTGCTGAACAAGATCGATGTGAAATCTATGGCTTGGGAGAAGCAAACAGACTCAAAAAGAATCAGTTCCTTAGCATTACCCTGATTGCCTGTGACGCTGTTGCTGCTGCTAAGTCGCTTCAGTCTTGTCCGACTCTGTGCGACCCCACAGACGGCAGCCCACCAGGCTCTGCTGTCCCTGGGATTCTCCAGACAAGAACACTGGAGTGGGTTGCCATTTCCTTCTCCAATGCAGGAAAGTGAAAAGTGAAAGAAGTCGCTCAGTCAAGTCCGACTCTTAGCGACCCCATGGACTTCAGCCTACCAGGCTCCTCCGTGCATGGGATTTTCTAGGCAACCTTCTCTGGATTGCCTGTTATAAAGCAGAACTTTTGCAGGAGGGAGCAGTGTGCTTGTCTGAAGTATGTTCAGCAAGTTATGAATTTGCTAGCTGGTATTTCTCAATCTGGGCAAAATAACTGTCTTTTATCTCAACAAACACATAAATTTGTTGTCCGAATGTAAAATGACATTTTATGTGATTTCAGCATGAGCCTCTGTGAGGCTGGGAACCATTTCAGGAACAGGCAGTAAGCTGTCCCTAAACTTTAAATTCAGGCAGACCTAGCTTTGAGTCCAAGCTCTATTGTTTATAAATGGCATGACTTTAGAGATCACTTAATCTGTCCAGTCTTAGATTCATAATCTGTAAAACAGGCTGGATTAGATCAGACAATATTCATAGTGCAGAGCAAGTGCTCAGTAAGTGGTAGGTATGATTATCATGATCAGGATAGAATTCTTTAATAATTCTTTTTTCCCACTTTAGAGCTATTTTTTTCTCCCATACCTAATTCTTTCTGGTGGCTCAGATGGTAAAAGAATCTGTCTGCAATGCAGGAGACCCGGGTTTGATCTCTGGGTAGGGAAGATCCCCTGGAGAAGGGAAAGGCTACCCACTCCAGTATTCTTGCCTGGAGAATTCCTTGGACAGAAAGGAGCCTGGGGAGCTACAGACCATGGGGTCAGAAAGAGTTGGACAAGACTGAGCGACTAATACTTTCACTTTCATGATTATCATGATCAGGATAAAATTCTTTAATAACTCCCTTTCCCCACTTCAGAGTTATTTTTTTCTCCTGTACTTAACTCTCTTTGTACCTAAAGAACAAGGACATAAAAACTCTTAACTCAGCATCAGGTGACAAAGTGATCTCAATTTTATGACAGAGAAAAATCAGACATATACATAGCCTTTCAAATTGAACCTTTTCAATTCAAGCAAAATATTATCTTGACAAAATGTGTATGAAAGCCGAATGTGGTAATTTTCTCATGAAGCGTAATGTAAATTCTCTCACAAGAAAGGAAATTCTTGTTTAACAAAATAATCATAAAAATTCATTGACCATCAATCAATATTTAATTCTAGAATATTCAGAGGGTGACGCTGGCAAGACAATTCACTGAGGTAAAGAATAGTTTTTGTTTGTTGTTTTACAAATGGTACTACCAGGAATGGAAGGAGGGGTTCATTCAGTCTGCCACAAATTTTCTAAATATAATCAGATTTCAGACACAGTACATAGTACCTTCATTCAGAGTTCCTTCATGAACATGTGTGTGTGCTAAGTCATTTCAGTTGTGTCCAACTCTTTGCAACCCCACAGACTGTAACCACCAGGCTCCTCTGTCCAGGGATTCTCCAGGCAAGAATACTAGAGTGAGTTACCATGGCCTCCTCCAGGGGATCTTCCTGACTCAGGGATCCAACCTGCATCTCCTGCACTGCAGATGGATTCTTTACCGCTGAGCCACAGGGGAAGCCCCCTTGATGTACATCTGAACTTAAAATGAGGCCACCAGGGTGGATCTTAATTCAATATGACTGATGTTATTACAGTGTCAGTCGCTCAGTCGTGTCCAACTCTTTGTGACCCCACAGACTGTAGCCCACCAGGCTCCTCTGTCCATGGAGTTCTCCAGGCAAGAATACTGGAGTGGGTTGCTATTTCCTTTTCCAGGGGATCTACCCGACACAGGGGTTATTACAAGGATGTTATTACAAGAAGGGGAAATCTGGACACAGAGATAGATACTCATAGAGGAAGTACAATGTCATAGAGGAAAGACAATGTGAAGAGACACAGGAAGAAAGCCATTTTTGATCCAAGGAGAGAGTCTTGAAACCAGTCCTTCAGTCGGAGCCCTCAGAAAGATGAAGCCCAGTGGACACCATAATTTTGCATTTCTGCCTCCAGAGCTGTGAGACATTACACTTCAGCTGTAGAAGCCATCCAGTCACCAATACTTTGTTCAGTAGCCTTAGCAAAGTCACACACCATCAACTGGTGCTGTTTCTCAAAAGAACAGTTTTCCTAGACTTCATTAGGTCTGTTTAATTCGATTTGCCACATTAAAAAAAAAAGTGCATGGATTATTTTTAGGATCGTTTCTAGGTGTGATAGCACAGGAGAAAGTGCACTTTTACCAGCCAACCCATGGTATACACAGAGAGAATCAGGAACAAATTTGAATGCAATTCTTGCTGAATGAGTTGTTTTCTTTCTAATTTATAGCAACTAATTTTAAGCAAAATTTGTTGCTTGTATAACATTCTTATTAAGAAATGTTTTAAAAGTCTTCATCTCAACCTGCTTCCAACTCACGGCACTGATGGCTGATAGCATCACAAAAATGTTTCTCAGTGCCGTTTCAAATATTATTTTTGGATAACATGGTCTGGAAAAGGTCACATGAAATATAATGAATGGACAGATTAACATCTGAATATAACCATGAGGAAGCATAACATTAAAAGTAAAAGAGAGAATGGTTGTTAGGTTACAGCTGGAGGAAAGGCACAAAGATAAAGAAATTAAAATGTATTAATCTGATATTTTATGGAAATTGCACTTTTATGGGACCCTACAGAAGTCCTTTGTGACCCATAAACACTCCTATCTTTAAAGTGTTTTATGAATTCCACAGAACGGCTTCCAGTGCAAATTCTAAAATTCCCTGGAGGCTTTATTTTAAAAATCCTGCAATTTATAATCCATAAAAATAGCTTGAACATTCTTAATGCATTGTAATATCATATTTTAGTGGTTTTGCTTTCCTAAGAATATCAAGATATCTCTTTTAAATATAATGTGCTTTAAATTATCTGCCCTCAGATATAGTTGTTCAAACCTACAGCTGTCAAATCTTAATTTGCTATTATAAAATAAATAATGTAAGAGTGATTACATGAAATATAAGATGAGCTATTGAGCAATTAGCCCATATTCATCTGTTCCTTTTAAGACGAATTATTTTGAACATATATAAAGGAAGAAAGCCTTAATGAACCAATTAGAGTGGGTCAAACTGGGTTAGATTCCTGGAACTTTAATAGGTATTTGTTTTGCTTTGCTTAAATTTCTTAAGTGAAATATTCGTTCCAGTTATTTATTTCCCCTTGTCTGTCTAGGACATTATTCAACCATGAAACAAATTAGAATCAGAAGAAGCAGAAATACTGTGTTCAGCTATTTCCTTTTCTTCACAAATATTGTTTTCCTTCTGGAATGAAAAGACTGCTCTCCAACTTCATTAAAAGAAGAGTATAGTCATTTAGTTAATCAAATCCATGATCCATCAGCAAAGGTTGGGGTGGGGGAAGCTTTTCCATTTTTTATCCAAATTGCAAGCAGGCGCTGGAGAAGTATTTTAGATTATTTTAAGACAAGTGAATGAATGTCAGGAAGAGACATGTGAATAGCTACCCTGATCAATGGCCTCCCAACATATGACCATTTTCAGCACTGATGCTATATGCCACAGTCTATGTAGGAGACATTTATTGTTTTGTCTTACCAGATCTTTTCCTTCTTTCCTTGATGGCACCTCTCTTTGTTTAGAAATCCATTCCATCAGACAATGTTAAGCTCATGGTTCTAGAGAGAGGCTGTCATAGAACACCTCTTCTGGGCTCCAAGAATAGATGTACAGCCCAACTAGGCCACTGAGAGCTCTTTTCTAAGAATTTTCAAGCAACATCGAAAGCAAGCATCATGAGGAATTCCCTGGGGTCCAGAGGTTGGGACTCTGTGCTTTCACTGTCGAGGGCCTGGGTTGGATCCTTGGCTGGGGAAACAAAATCCCACATGCCCTATGGTCAAAAATAAGAAAAGAAAGTATGGTGACAACCTTTGTAAGAAAAAGCCCAGAAAGTGCCTAAGAGAGTGAAACTGATACCCAACGTAAAACTAAGATGAAGGATGACAAGAAGTAAGAGCCTCCAGCAGCAAGTTGGTCTTCCTATGGCACAGCAGGCTGCCAACACAGTCTCCATTTTGCCTAAACTCATGGGGTTAAAGTTTATCTCTCTTGCAACCAGAACAGTCAACCAATCTTTCTCTATCTCTCTCTTTCTCTCACTTCCTAGAAAAGTTAGAAAGAGTTGTTTCAAAGGAATGAATCATTCACAGGGGAAAAGTCACAGTTATTCTCAAGAAATTCTCACATGAAACCTGCATTTGATTTCAATGTGAGAAGAAATCTCACTTTTGCACTCTCTCTTGAATCTGTTCCCTGCTTTATTCTCACCGTTAGCTGAGTTCAGGATTTCTTTCCTTTTTTTTTTTCCCATTAAGAAAGTATTGCTAAAATCATCTGGGGTCATGCTATTCTCCTTCACAAGAATGGTAAAGCCTGTCTTTTATTAATATTTATAGGCTTGGTGTGGCATTCAAGGCCACCTCCTATGGCACATTGCCTTCCAGCCACTAGCCTCTATATAGACCCTTAAGATGTTTGAGTTCTACTAGAATTCTCATTCCTCAAAGTGCCACATGCTTGACTGCCTTTGGTCACCAGCTTTTTCTCTCTCTTTCTCAAAGATCTTTTTAATGTGGACCATTTTTTAAAATAGTATCACTGACTCAATGGACATGAATTTGAGCAAACTCTGGGAGATAGTGAAGGACAGATCCTCATGTGTGTGCATGTGCTCAATCGTGCCCATTGTGGCTCCTCTGTCCATGGGATTTTCCCAGCAAGAATACTGGAGTGGGTTGCCATTTCCTCCTCCAGATGATCTTCCCGATCCAGGAATCAAATCTGCATCTCCTTCGTCTCCTGCATTGACAGGTGGATTCTTTACCACTGAACCTCCAGGGGAAGCATGCTCATCCTTACAAGTCCCCATTAACCCATGGAGAGTTCCTCAGCCCCACCCCAGGGGCTCCCCAGGATGGCTTTTCTTTCCTGCTTTCTGTTAGCTTAGTTGCAAATATTTGTTTTCTCTCCAAGAACAGTAAGTTATTTCACTTACTCACTGAACAAATATTTAGCATCTCTCTGTGTGGGGCCAGGTTTTAGATGCTGGGGATACAGCAATCAATCACCTCCTCATGAAGGTCTGTGAGTATGTTTTTGTGGGACTTGCAGCTTAATTATACAACTGACTATACAAATAAACTGTGAGGATGGAGGCATCAGCCCAGTGGTGAGTACAGAGTGCTCATAAGAAGTGTAAGAGCTAGAAGACATGGAGGTGGAAATCCGTGTGGGCAGAGGAGATCTGGCAGGAGAGGACAGGGCTCATCTGAGGAAAGGACCAAGAGCAAGTGAGACTGGAGAACAAAGTGCTGGCCAGTTACGTGAAGGCAGTGCTCCTCGGGCCCCATGGGGTCAAGGTGAGCGACGTCATGATGCTGACAGCAGCTTCCCCACTGGAAGAGTTCTCAATGGGGGAGGAGCATGACGAGACTGACATTTTAAAGGACAGACGCCTGTTCAAAGGAAGGGAAGAGGCTCGGGGAGGGGGTTAGAAACAGGACCTGAGGGTAAAGGGACGGCAGGGAGGGGGAGAGGTGGGGAGGGTCCTCACGGTAGACTCCACAGGATTTGGTAACTGATAAGAAGGTGCATCGAGGCTAATGCAGTGAGGCAATTAGCCTACTGCCTTGAATATAATATGTCTTCAAGGACGCATATTAAATTGAACTATTGTAAGGTTAGACACGGCTTCCCTGGTGGCTCAGAGGTTAAAGCATCTGCCTCCAATGCGGGAGACCCGGGTTCAATCCCTGGGTTGGGAAGATCCCCTGGAGAAGGAAATGGCGACCCACTCCAGTATTCTTGCCTGGAAAATCCCATGGACGGAGGAGCCTGGTAGGCTATAGTCCATGGGGTCGCAAAGAGTCAGACACGACTGAGCGACTTCAAAAAAAAAAAAAAGGTTAGACAGAGTGCCAAAGAATTGATGTCTTCAAACTGTGGTGCTGGAGGAGACTCCTGAAAGTCCCTTGGACAGCAAGAAAATAAAACCAGTCAATCTTAAGTGAGAGCAACCCTGAATATTCACTGGAAGGACTTATGCTCAAGCTGAAGCTCCAGTATTTTGGTCATCTGATGTGAACAGTCAACTCATTGGAAAAGTCCCTGATGCTGGGAAAGATTGAGGGCAGAAGGAGAAGAGGGCATCAGAGAATGAGATGGCTGGATGGCATCACCGATGCAACGAACATGAACTTGGGGAAACTCTGGGAGATGGTGAGGGACAGGGAGGCCTGGTGTGTTGAAGTCCATGGGTGTTGCAAAGAGCTGGACATGACTGGGTGACTGAACAACAATAACAACAAAAGGTTCCCCTAAGTTACCAAGGACATGCAGCCACTCACATGATATACAATAATGCTAAGATGTGTGTGTGTGTGTGTGTGTGTACTGTATATTTTTTAGGCCTTAAATGCTTAAATGTGGGGTAAAAATCTGTCAAAGATCTAGGAGCACAAAAGTACCAAGAAAGATTTCTTTCTCACTGAATCCCAGTTTTTACTTTTTAAATTCAGTTTTAGACAGGAAGAAAATTAAAATGGGATCATTAGAGACTTCTCTGGTGGTCCAGTGGTTAAACTTCATGCTTCCAATACAAGGGGCTAGGGTTCAATCCTTGGGGTTAGGGAACTAGATCCTACATGCCTTGTGGCCTGGCCAAAAATTTTAAAAAAATAAAATGGGACCATTAAAGGTGTTCATAAGTTGTAGCTCTCTTATGGATTCACCAAACAAAATGACTCTGAGAGTTATTTGTCTTTGTTGAGTCTGGGCTTTTGCCTGGAGGTTTGGAAAATATTTCTGTAGCAACTTACTATACTGATCTACATAGTCAATAAAGCTTATTTTCTTTCTGTTCAGCTAGCATGTAGTTCCCTCTTTCAGTGTTTCCTCCAAATTTATCAGATGCCATATCTAATCTAAAGATCTTGGGCCTTCCACATTTTCTCTTACTGTTCCTGTCCATTTAACTGCTCATCTGAAAATAGAATCTCTCTTCATCTCTTAGATTTCTGTGATGAAATGGACTGAAAGAAAATGAGAAACCATCCTTAACAACTTGGGCTAACTACAGATATAATGGCAAATCAACTTAAGAGGTTTATAGTTAAGTTCTCCATTAGCAAAAACCAAATATATGATAAAATCTCCAAGCGATTATACTCTCCAGACATCTCGCCATTTGTTGGATGGTCTCAAATGCCAGGATTTGCTTCCTCAATCTCCTTCATTTCATCACGCACAGCCTTTCCATAGGGCAGACAAGCTGCCCGATGCAGACTAATGGAGGCTGGACAATCCCATCCCAAACACTAGTTCCTTATGATGAGAGTGATTACAAATGCCTGGTCTATAGGGATAGCATCCAAGACACTATAAAGGGTGGGAGAGAAGCCTTTTGATGGATAAATGCAGTGAAAAGTCATTCATCATTGGTCAGTGGTCCCCAGATCACCTTCTCAGAGGGAAGAGACCCCTCTGGAACTATCACCTCAGTATTGTAGCGTGGGAAGGTGATGATGATAATGAGGTGTATCTGCGGAGGCCCTCCCATGGGTGGGCACTGCACTTCGAGTGTTCTCTAATCTGTTCTGAATGAATGCATTACCTTCAGTGGAGGACAGGTTGGAGCGGAGGACTCACACTGGGGGAATCAGAATGCATGGGTTTGAATTCACACTCTGCTGCTTATTAGCCATGTGACCTTGGGCAAGATGCTTAATCCTTGAGTGTTTCAGTTTTGTCTTCTGTAAAACAGGGGTTCTGACATTGCCCATCTCAATGAGATAGTTACATAGACTAAGTGGGTTAATATCCAAAACGCACATTAAAAGAACTTGGAATTGTAAGCCCTATGTGAAAACCCTTCCAATAAGCCCTCCACATGTTAGCTGCCACTGTTGGTGGTATTATCATCTTCATTATACAGAGATAGATAGATTAGATTAAGTTACTTCATCTAGATCCAGTATTGTAAGTGCAAAGCCAGGGTTCAAGTGCAGCTCTTCTTCACTGCAAAGTGTATATTCTTTCTATTGTTTTCTCCCCTCAAAGCATGGCTCAAATCCAAGCCCTGCCATTTAGCTTTGAGACCTTGAGCCAGTGTCTGGACCCTCTTGAGACCCAGTTTTCTCATCTGTAAATGGAAGGATGGTACCAACCTCACCAATGTGCTGTGATGATTAAATGAAATGATACATCAGGTGCTCAGTGCAGAGCAGGTAATCAGTATATGTTCATTTCCCTCCCTTTTCATTGAGGAGTGAACCAATGGCCAGGTTGCATAAGAATGTTCCTGCTTGCTGAGCACATCTGCTCTAATCATTCCGGCAGTTGAATTACTAGAGGACGAAAGCCCCAGAAGGTTTTAAAGACAAACCAAAGAGCCGGTTGAAAAAAAAAAAAAAATCACACTGCAGCCTTGTTCAATGGATGCAGAAAATGACAAACTCTTCAAAGAGCTGATATCTTATCACACAAATACATTTTCATCTGGCCTTTGGATAAAACTGACCTAAATCAAGAAAGTATTGGTTTCATAGCAAGAGAAGAGCTTCATTTGTAAATATTGAAACCCATAATGTTTTCATTTTTGTTGGGAAAACACTCAAAACCTCCTGGAAATGAACTCATTCTTCTGCAGAAGTTTCTCCACCAATTAATTCAGAAGTCAGCTCTGTATACAATTGAGTATTAGGTCAATCAGTTCACCAATAACAATAATAATAGCTAAACGTTTATTCTGTGTCAGGTATTATGCTAAGTGTTTTAGATTCATCACTTCATTTGATCTATCAGAGTAATAGCCACACAAGGCAGATGTTATTATTACTTCTATATAATACATAAAGAAACCTAACTTGCCAAAACCCACTTGGCTAAGAAGGGGGTGAAGCTGGCTACAGTAAAGACCCTTAGTGCTTCTCCATATGGATTCTCTCCTACTTCTTGGCAACACAGGAGAACTGTGCTACTCAGACTCTGGTAGTTAGTCAAAACCATAAGACTTTTCTAGCCAATGAAACATGGATAGATAGGAATGATGAGTGACAAGACTTCCCTGGTGGTCCAGCGGCCAAGACTCTGCACTCCCAATGTAGGGGCTTGGGTTGGATCCCGTGTCAGGGAACTGGATCCCCCAGGCCGCCACTAAAAGTTCGCAAGTTTCAATGAAGGTTGAAGATTCTGAGAGCTGCAATAAGACCCGGCACAGCCAAATAAATTGTTTTGTTTTAAAGAAATGATGGGTGACACATAGAGGCCAAGGCATTCAAGAGCCAGTGTGTCAATTCTATACTCACTTTTCCCCTTTTCTTTGCAAATTTGAAAGCTGCATGTTGAGACAGCAATGTCTCAATTTGGGAGGAGCCTGAATTCTTGAGACACTGGAGATGGAAGAGAGCCATTATTGACCTGGATCAGATTTTACATAAAAGATAAATATACTTACAGTATGTTAACCCATAGATATTTCAAGATTAATTTGCTCCTGAAGCGTAAGCAAATACAACCCCAATGTCAACACCATGTTAGAGCACTGGGCAGATTTCAGAGCCCAAACTCTTAGCCATGATGTGATACCTTCCAGACCAGGGTCCCTAGCCTTTTTGGCACCAAGAGCCAGTTTTGTGGAAGACAATTTTCCCACAGACCAGGGCATGGGTGGGAGATGTTTTTGGGGTGATTAAAGCACATTACAGTCATTATGCACTTTATTTCTATTATTATATCAACTTCACCTCAGATCATCAGGCATTAGATCCCAGAGGTTGGGGACCCCAGTTCTAGACCATGTACCTCACTTTCACTAAGAGCCCCATCCTAAAGTTAGCTTTTTAAAAATATTTGCAATATTATCAAATAGAATTTCTCAAATGTCTTCTCCCAGACAGTAGACAAGAAGTGACATTAACAGAACCCCTTGTGTGAAATCCCTGGTATCTGCTGTTGCCCTTCACCACTTTGTGCGCACAGGCAGTCCAGTCATACACAGGTACTGCTGACATTCAGTCATACATTTTTACCACTGAGTCAAATCCTCCCACCTGAAATGATGGCTGGTCACAGTCAGAGAGCTGAGTAAAGACACCCAATTGAGTCTCAATCCACGGATAATAATAAAACATTAACAGCTTACATTTAGGAAACGGTTTAAGGTTTACAGGTTATGTTCATACACATTATCTCATTTGTTCCTCCCGACAACACTAGGAAGTTGGCAAGTCCAATGTCACTATCCCCATTTCATAGATTAGGAGACTGAGGCTCACAAAGACTAAGGAATTCTAAATGGCAGAGCTAAAGCCGAGACTCAGATTTTCCAGATCCTAGTATCTTGCTCCTAGATGGAAGACACTGGCCAGGAAGAGTATGAAGAAGAGTCTTGTTCATCCTGATAAGATAGAACAACTCCTGAATCCCCAGCTGACGCCAGGTTTTTAGAACTACCCTGCTTACAGCATTCAGCTGAGGGCAGTTTCTCTCAGCAGCGGACACTGTTAGAGCCCCCATGGTTTTAGGAACAGATCGCAACAGGACTGCCTTTTACAAGCTGGAATTTCACTATGTTCCTACCTTTGGAAAACACCTGCTGAGCACACAGAAATGATGGGCAGACATTGCTCTAGAGTGCATGGGTGGTGATGGTTATAGCAGAAATGTAAAATAAGAGGACAGAACAGTTTCCACTCAAAAAATCCATGGTTCTATGGGTAATGACAAATGAAGTCCCCAGAAGAAGGCAAAGCTGGCCAACAGGTGATGTAGAATGAGCTTGCATATCCACATGGTATTGGCTGGATGCAAGCCAATCTTCCATCACTTAGTCTCTGCTTATTATAGAATTTGGCCCAACAATTGCTGAGCAATTATTCTCTTGGAACAAGGATGATAATCCCTGTGTGCAAGCTATTTCCCAGGAGAAAATCACCCTTTTCAAATGGCACATGAATTCTTCCAGCCTTTTAAGCCACATTGACTGAATGTACATTTCAGTCCACAAAATGAATCTCTGTTGTCCTAAGTAAGTGAACACAGCTTCCTCTTGCCAGTCTTTTTCTTACTGTTTCCTTTGACTGAAATATCCTTCCCTCCAGCTTTCCTGGTACAGATCTCTTGCTTTAGGTGTCAGCTCAGATGCTCTTGCCTCTTCTAAGAAGGCCACCCTGCCTTCCTACGGCTGGATTAGGTTCACATGATCACACAGGTTCTTCTCATCCCGGATTTCACTTGTACCTTTCAGATCAATGGTAATATCCCGTTTATGTGTTCATTTCTCAACTGGAAGTTTGTTAAGAGCCAAGGCAGTTTCTTTTATCATGGACACTCCATTAATGGCACAGCAAAATGAATATCTGTAAATCATCCATTCAGTCATTCAATAAGTATTTATGCCTACTGTATCTCAGGACTTATTTTAGACTGTGGAAATGCAATAGTAAATAAAAGAAAAAAAAAAATCTGAGTTATCATGGAGCTTACATTCCAGTAAGGGGAAAGAGACAAAAAGCAAGTAAATAATACATATAATATGCCAGATGGTGATGTGTTGTCTCCAACCTCTTCCCATCCCAAAACACAAAACCACACCATCCCTTCCTTTTCTGTATCCTTGGACCCAAACTCAGCCCCATCCCAGTCTCTAATCCTACCCCATTTTCATCTGCCTTTCCCCAACTTGAAATTCATTTCCATCACCATCCCCAGTGAATAAATTAATGAATAATAGAATTACTTTGTGTTTTGTTTGAAATAATACCATAAAAGCCCTGGCATGGGCCTGGCCTAATTACATGTTCAATAAATATTTCTTTCCCCCTGTCCTCCTGCCTGCAGTTGAGTCTTATCATTTGTGTCTTTAAAACTTCTGTGGATCAGAATTGATGAAATGTAAAGATAACACTATGAAAACATACAAGAAAAAATGTTGAAGTACTCCACTATACAGCATTTGAACTTAATTGTAACTGCTGCCTACTCATAAGGCAATCAAAAAATTCTCACAGCACTTCAATGTAGGAATTACCAAAATATCCTAATAATCTTATGGAGGAAAAAAGCCCTAAAACTTTGTAGACAGAAGCTGGATAGTTGCCATAGTTACAACTACTACATAACTACTATTTGCCTGGTGGGTCAATACCTTTGGTACTAAGTCCTCTGGGGTTAAAGAGTTAAAGAGGGAGGGATCTTGTTTCAAATTTCTGCTCTGATACTGACTAGTCCTGGAAGACTGCAGTTCCCCTAATGCCTCTCATCTGATTTATTAATCTATATGATTGAGATAAGAAAATCATCAGCCTCCCATGGTTATTATAAGGATCCAATGAGTTTAACAATTTAGAGTCTTGGATGAGTGTTCAGTAAACATCAGCTGTTGTCATTCTGATTCTAGACTATAATGCTCTCCCACTGAATTGACTTCCTGTGCAGCTGAAAATGGCTTAGCAAACAAACCAGAGAATTTTAATTATCTAGAAGTTACAATTTTCTCATCTGCTATTTCTCCATTGCTTTATCTGCACAACACTGACCACTCTTCAACTGTTTAAAATAAAATTTCATTCACAGGATTTGCATTGTCAAGAGCATAACTGACTTTCAGCCGAGTTGCTTTGAAAAAAAGAGACAATCTTTTCTTCAATTTTATAAAGATTAAATCTAAGAAAAGTAAAAAATAAAGAAATGTTGATGTCTACTTTTCTGGTAAATGAAATTTATAGCTGCAATTTCTTGGTGGGTATCTGGATTTAATGCATTTGTAATGTTATTCCAGGAGAATACAAGTAATCATTGTCAGAGAGTCACATTCTCACTCTGCATATGTCATACAATCTTGTGTACTTCTACAAATTAAATAACATAAATAACTCTGAGAAGCAACAAAACAACTGGAGGTGTAAATATAGATTAATCAACTGAAAAATAATCAGACTTACAAAATCTCATCCGAGTCCCCTAGAAAACAACTGTCCTCTCACTGCTTATTTGCTTTTGCACATGAGGGTATTGTGTTTTACTAGCACTCCCATGTATTTTCTGTCAGGCTTTCACAGGGTCTGTGAACTTGACAAACACCTTAACTTTCCAAAGATTTATTGAAGAAGACTTCAGGGGAGGATCTTGGGAATCAGCCCAACTATTCCTAAAAGACAAAAGGCCAATAAAGAATCTTCTCTGACTCTTCCAGTTCTCTCTCCCACTTTACTTCATTCACGTTTTTTCTTTTCAAAACATCTAGCTCTTTCTACCTTTGGTTATTTTTTTAAATGCCCCTTTAATACCTATGCTCCCAACTTGTGAGCCTGTTGAGGGCTCACAGTCTAGCAGATTGCCTTATAATAGATTGGCATTCAATCAAAGTTCCAAGAATGAGTAAAGTTTACAGATAGATAAGTAATAAAATCCTATCAGAATTACTGACTAAGCCAGAATTAAACCGGCTCCTCAGACTTCTGTTTACAGGCATTTCATTCATTCATCATTTGTTCATTCATTCATTCTTTGCTCATTTATTCATCCAATTTATTGAATGCTTACCATGTGCCAAACTCTATTCTAGCCATTTGGGATACATCTATAAACAAAACAAAACAAGAACAAAGCGAAAACAGAGACAGAACAAAATAAAACCCTTGCCCTCATGAAGCTTAACTTCTAGTGGATGGAAAATGATAGTAAAGAGTAAAGAACAAATAAAACTTTTCTGATATATAGGGACTCGGCTTTCTTTTCAAAACCTCAACATAACTAAGAGATATGCCATCTCTCATTTCTTTAAATTTAAAACAAAACTTCACTTAATCCAGTATCACTTCAAAATACTAAACAAAATAGCATTTGGTTATGGTATTGAACTATAACATTCAACCCAACCCTAATTTGAAACTCTGCTGAACAAATACCATAAGTGGTCTTCTCTGTATAATTTAATAAACAATGTGTCAAGCACTGTTCTGAGTGCATTGTGTACGCACTAACACAACAACCCTATGAGGCATCATCATCCTTACTCTACAGCTGAAGGTACTGAAGCACAGAGAAGTTCAGCATCTTGCCTGTGGTCACACAGCTGGTGACAGCTGGGATTTGAACCAAGGCAGTTTTCTCTAGGATCTGAGTCCTTATCTGCTAACAGACTAACTTCTCATGTTTCTACTGGTACCAGCAGTAAACAGTCCAACCAACATCATGAAGGCAAACACACTGACAAAGTTTAATATAATTTTGGATATAAGAACTCAGAAAAGCTTATCAGATTAGGTCACAGACATGTTGGAAAGTCTCTGTTCCATGTTGCCATGGGTGAAAGGTAACTGAGTAAATGACCAGCCTTGGAGAGATCCAAGTTGATGAGTTAAGGAAAAAGATTCTCTTCTCTGTCAGGGCTGGGTATTGGTGGGAAGGCAATAAATCCTCAATTATCCAAAATTGGATTGGGTGCATTTCCCCTTATGTAGACGTTTCTTCTTAACTTTCCCCTTATTAGTCATCACCATTTGAGATGTCACCTACATACTTACCTTATTTACTGTTTGTATCCTTACACGAGAGTTTAAGCTCCATGAAGGCAGAATCTTTGTTTAGTTTCCTGCTACGTCACCTTGCCAAGAACAGGAACAGTCACATGGTAAGGCACTCAACACAAACTATTGAAAGAATGAAGGAATTTAGCGGTAATTTTACATTTTTAATGCAACTGCAGTCACCACCTATTACTATCTCTTGTTGAAAAAAGAGAGTCAGAGAGGAAAGATTATGAGATGTAAAAATGTTACTTTTACTGCTTTGTGCAATTAGGTGAAAAGCTTTGGTATGGAATGCATTGTAAAGGACTGGCTCAAAGAAAAGGTTGGAATGTTTATCTACGGATTGCACATAATGTGATTACTCTAATTACAAGTAGAAATAGGGAATTAGCTAATGAGATCAATATTCACTGCTTAAAACTCATAATTCAGACTTTTGGCAGCTAAACAAAGATTCTTTTGAAATATTTTTAACTATATTTTTTCAAGACACAAATGGGCTTCATTATTCATGTATACACATTTGTCCTTTATATTTTAATTCTACTAGGATTAAATAGAGTGATCTTACAAAGTTTCTCCCAGAACCCATCCCTAGAAGTCAAAATATTATCCAAACCTTTTAACCATATAAAGATGGATTTTTATGGACACTTGAAGAATCTATATGTAGACTGTTATGTGATGATAAAGTCCTGTCAGGTAAGTATTAGAATAATAAAAAAGGAAAAGAAAGAGGAAAACAACATTTAGCAGTGATAATTTCTGCACAAAGCTGTTCTATATTATTGCTTTTTAATTTCTTTGGAAGGTGAAGACGTCAATTGCATCTGCCTAAAAATTTGTTATAATGGGCAGCGTGAATTAAAACTCCACCATGGCGTGTGTATGGGTAAAATATGGATTTAAAACAAATACATACATAATTAAAGAAACACTTACACAGTCTGAGTCCCTGAAATAAATCAGGAAACCTTAATGGGATTTTAGTCCGGTTGTTTTTCTACATGAAATTTTCTTCTACCTGCCAAGTAGCTCCCTTAGTGTTTCTTCCCTTTTCTCTCTCTCTTTTTAAAAGAACAGACATTGGAGGCACACAGTCTATGTGTATTTTTTTCAGACAGATACCTGTAGAGAAGGATGGGAAACTGCCCAGAAAAATGGTTAACTGTGTTTCATAAAGTGGGTATTTGTTATTGTTCAGTTGCTAAGTCATGTCCAACTCTTTGTGACCTCATGGACTGCAGCACACCAGGCTTCCCTGTCTTTTATTATCTCCCACAGTCTGCTCAAACTCACGTCCATTGAGTCGATGATTCCACCCAACCATCTCATCCTCTGTCACCCCTTTTAATCCAGCCCTCAATCTTTACCAGCATCAGGGTCTTTTCCAATGAGTCAGTTCTTTGCATCAGGTCACCAAAGTACTGGAGCTTCTGCTTTAGCATCAGTCCTTCCAATGAATATTCAGGATTAACTTCCTTTAAGATTGCTGGGTTTGATCTCTTCGCTCTCCAAGGTACTCTCAAGGGTCTCCTCCAGCACCACAGTTCAAAAGCATCATTTCTTCCATGCTCAGCCTTCTTTATGGTCCAACTCTCACATCCATACAAGACTACTGGAAAAACCATAGCCTTGACTATACAGACCTTTGTTGGCAAAGTGACATTCCTGCTTTTTAGTACACTCTCTAGGTTTATCATAGCTTTTCTTCCAAGAAGTGCCTTTTAATTTCATAGCTGCAGTCACCATAGGACTTTTGTATGGTTTATAACTATTTTCTATGTAGACCTTTACTAACCATTAGGTGCTGGTGGCTCAGATGGTAATGCACTGCCTACAATGCGGGAGACCAGGGTTCAATCCCTGGGTTGGGAAGATCTCCTGGAGAAGGAAATGGCAACCCACTCCAGTATTCTTGCCTGGAAAATCCCATGGATGGAGGAACCTGGTAGGCTACAGTCCATGGGGTCGCAAATAGTTGGACACTAGTGAGCGACTTCACTTTCACTTACTAACCATTAGACTAAATTCCACAGCCAAATATACTCAGGGTGTAAAAACCAGCTCTTATAGTTACTCTAGAGCTGAAAACAGGTACAGAGACTTGCAGAGCTCTTCTGTATGAGTAGACTTTATACATCAGAACAGACCTTCTATTCCTTTCTTGTTAATAATAGTACTGTAATTTCACATGTGCATAATCCTACAGAAATGGATCCTTTAAATAACAAGTATTATCACTATTAGAAACTGAACATACTGGAGAATCATTTCCAAGTTCCAGAAAATGCACCACTTATTTTTTAAAATCAAATATTTGTACAAGGTGGCCAAAGTATTGGAGCTTCCGCTTCAGCATTCGTCCTTCCAATGACTATTCAGGATTGGTTTCCTTTAAGATTGACTGGTTTGATCTCTTTGCTGTCCAAGGAACTCTCAAGGGTCTTCTCCAGTACCACAGTTCAAAAGCATCATTCTTGATTTTAAAAAATCCCTCCAACAGAATTGTGAGACCCCTTAGTGTTCTGCTTTTTTATTTTAGATAAAGTTTATTTTGCACAGATTTTCAATATAATATTTTTGTGTTTTGATAAATGTGCAGTTGGCCCTCCCTATCAGGGTGTTCTGCATCCATGGATTCAACCAACCAGAGATCAAAAATATTTGAAGAGGGTGTAGAGAAAAGGGAACCCTCCTATACTGTTGGTGGGAATATAAATTGGTGCAGCCACTATGGAGAACAGTATGCTGCTGCTGCTGCTGCTGCTAAGTCGCTTCAGTCGTGTCCGACTCTGTGCGACCCATAGACAGCAGCTCACCAGGCTTCCCGTCCCTGGGATTCTCCAGGCAAGAACACTGGAGTGGGTTGCCATTTCCTTCTCCAATGCATGAAAGTGAAAAGCGAAAGTGAAGTCGCTCAGTCTTAAAAAACTACACATAGAGTTACCATATGACCCAGCAATCCCACTCCTGGGCATATATCTGGAGAAAATCCTAACTTGAAAAGATACATGCACCTTGGTGGTCCAGTGGTTAACAATCTGCCTCGCAATGCAGGGGACACCCTGCGTCTTCCTTGCTCCGGGAAGATCCCACATCTGTGGGGAATAGGCCCATTTACCACAACTACTGAGTCAGTGCTCTGAAGCCCACGTGCCACAAATACTGAAGCCTGGAGGCCATAGAGCCCAGTGCTCTGCAACAAGAGGAGTCATCGCAAGGAGAAGCCCATGCACCACAACTAGAGAGTAATCCCCTCTCTGCAACTAGAGAAAAGCCCGCGCAGCAGCAGACCCAGTGCAAACAAAAATAAATATAAATAAATATTTTTTAAAAAGGTAAATGCACCCCAATGTTCATAGAGGGTTTCCCTGGTGGCTCAGCGATAAGAACCTGCCTGCCAATGCAGAAGACACAAGTTTAATCCCTGGGTCGGGAAGATCCCCTGGAGAAGAAAATGGCAACCCACTCTAGGATTCTTGTCTGGGAAATCCTATGGACAGAAGAGCCTGGTGGGCTACAGTCCATGAGGTCACAAAGAGTCAAACACAACTTAGTGACTAAAAACAACAACAAATGTTCACAGCAGCACTATTCACAATAGCCAAGTCACAGAAGCAACCTAAGTGTCCATCAACAGATGGATGGATAAAGAAGATATGGCGTATATACAGACAACAGAATACTACTCAGCCATAAAAAGAGTGAAATAATGCCTTTGCACCAACATGGATAGACCTAGAGATTACCATACTAAGCGAAATAAGTCAGATAGAAAACAACAAATATCATACAATATCATGTATATGTGGAATCTTAAAAAATAATACAAATGCACTTATTTTATAAAGACAGAAATAGACTCACAGATGTAGAAAACACACTTATGGTTACCAAAGGGGATGGAAGGGGGAGGGGAAAATTTTGAATGAACAGATACAGACTTCTATATATGAAATGGATAACCAATAAGAACCTATTGTATAGCACAGAAAACTATATTTAGTACCTGTAATAACTTATAATGAAAAAAATCTGAAAAAGAACATATATATATATATATATAGCTGAATCACTTTGCTATATAACTGAAACATTGTAAATCAACTATGCTTCAATAAAAAATAAAAATAAAATTGCAGAAATTTGCAAAAAAAAAAAATGAATTTGCCTCATGCCAACAACTATTTACACAGAATTTATGTGACAGTTGTTTACAATTACAATAACAATTGTTTATATGACATTTAGGGGCTTCCTTAGTGGCTTGTGGTAAAGAACTCCCTGACAATGTGACAATGCAGGAGATAAGGTTCCAGCCCTGGGTTGGGAAGATCTCCTGGAGGAGGAAATGGCCATCCAGTATTCTGCCTGGGAAATCCTACGGACAGAGGAGCCTGATGGGCTACAGTCCATGGGGTGCAAAAGAGCCGGACACAGCTGAGCGACTAAACAACACAACACCATGGCACTTACATTGTATTAGTACTGTAAGAAACCTAGAGATGATTTAAAGTATACAGAAGGGTGTGGGGAGGTCATATGCAAACACTCACCATTTCATATAAGGGAATTGAGCATCACAGATTTTGGTATCTTGGTTGGGTCCTAGAACAAATCCCCCCAGGGATCCCCAGGGAAGACCATACACACTTCTGTAACCACCTCCTCAACTGAAATACAGAATATTTCTATCACCCCAGAAAGCTTCCTCATCTCTTTCTGCAGTCAATTTCTCCTTATTTCCCTTATCTATCTTTTTTTGGAAGTGTCTTGTACTTTATACATAGACACATATACATATATAGTTGACCCTTAAACAAATGTGGGTTTAAATTGTAAAGTCATGTGGATTTTTTTTCAATAAATATACAAAAATATACATGTAGGACATCATGTGTAAGACTTGTACTGAAGTGGTTAGCTTATCCTTACATAGGCATAAGGTGAGTGATATTTCAAAAAATTAATAATGCATTAGTTTTCTTACTGTTTTATAACTTTCCTTTCAAAGAATTACATTACTATACAATAGGGCTCTCTTATAACTGGAGAAATTGCATATCAGCCTATCATTTCAGATAACTGGTTTTTAAAAATATAACAATTTTTCCAAAATTATATTATGAATATGACTGTAATACTGTATGCCATACAAATTTTATAATGATTCATTCTTTATTGTATGGGCTAGGCCACTGTGAAGCAATTCTATTGATGACACTAGTCGACATAAAACAATCATAAGGCTGCTGCTTCATCTTCAATGTGTGAATTGCTATTAATATATATGTAAGTAAATGTGAATTTCTTTTTTACATTATCTTTTCATTGTTGATGTCTAGTGTTAGTAACACACATAACATCTACACTGTTATTATCATAAAAAACAGTATTGATGTAGGTACTGATACACTGAGAAAAAGGCTGAGCACCTAAGTGCTTTCAAAACTGTGGTGCTGGAGAAGACTCTTGAGAGTCCCTTGGACTACAAGGAGATCAAAGCAGCCAATCCTAAAGGAAATCAACCCTGAATATTCATTGGAAGGACTGATGCTGAAGCTGAAGCTCCAATACTTTGGACACCTGATGCAAAAAGCCAACTCACTGGAAAAGACCCTGATGCTGGGAAAGACTGAGGGCAGAAGGAGAAAAGGGCATCAGAGAATAAGATGGTTGGATGGCATCACTGACACAATAGACATAAGTTTGAGCAAACTGTGGGAAATACTGAAGGACAGGGAGGCCTGGCCTGTTGCAGTCCATGGGGTTGCAAAGAATCGGACACGTTAGGGACTGAACAACAACAACAACTGATAGACAATTTATCTTATAAATGGATGATAGATGATGTAAACTAATAGTATCAATAAATACAATACAGTACTGTAAATGTATTTTCTCCTTCTACTGACTTTCTTAACATTTTTCCTTATCTAGCTTACTTTATTATAAGAATATAGTATATAATACATACAGCATACAAAGTATGTGTTCCCCAATTGTTTATGTTACTGGTTTATGTTATTAGTAGTTAAGTTTTGGGGGAGTCAAATTTTATACATGTATTTTCAACTGGCACCCCAACACTGACATGTTCAAGGGTCAGTTGTGTGTGTATATATTTTTATATATATTTTTATTCTTGGTATGTTGTAATGGCCAGGGTCTCCAATACAAAGAATAGAAGTGGGGAGAGTAAGCATTCTTGCCTATCCTTGTTCCTTGTATGTAATGTATAATCTTCCTTTAGTTGATTTCAGGATTTTATATTTATTTAGCAGTGCTGCTACGATGCACTTAAGTGTGAGCATGTGCTTGAATTATCAGAATTTATTTTCTTGAGACATGTCGATCTGTAAATTAATATTAATCACAAATTTAGGGATGTTTTGGCTAATTTTTTTTCTTCATGCCTTGAAAACATACCTTTATTTGTATTATAGTCAATGCCAGGCTTACCAAAGGAGGTCATCATTTCTTTAAATACTTTTTCTGCTTCATTGTTTCTCTCACTTTTTGTTCATTTTTTTCCTCTCTGCTCTTTATGATGTACCATTTTTTAAAATCTGAAATCAAGGTAATAGACCATGTCTCCAATCTACGGTTAAGTCTATCCAGTGACTTTCTTTCATTTACACTGTTGTACTTTTCAGTTCTAAAATTTTCATTTGATTTTTTTTTTAAATTTCCATTTCTCACCTGATAGTCTTCATTTGTCTACTCATTATTATCTTTATTTTCTTAAATATATTTATAAAAGCTGCTTAAGTCATTTTTTTTGCTAATCCCCGAATCCTTGGCTTCTCAGTGACTGTTCTATTTGCCACTTTGTTTTCTTCCAGTCACACTTCCTTTTTTCTTCACATACTTTTATTATATACTGAACACTGTCAATAACATTATAGAGGCATTGACTTTTGCTTTCTTCCTCTGAAGAGTGTAGATCTTTGTTCTAGCAGGCAGTTCAATTACTGGTTGATTATTTTGACATTGTGAAGCACTGCGTTTTCATTTTGTTAGGACAGGTGACTGTTTTGACATTGTGGGGCACTGTTTTTTCATTTTGTTAGGACAGGTCAATTTCACTTTTTATTTCTAATCTTAGGATGAATCCTTAGTCTTCGGATATAGACTTGACTCCTAAGGCTTGGCTCTTCTGTAATTTCAGGAGAATTTTTTTTTTAATGTTTACCAAACCCCTCTTACTCTGGTTCGTGGAAACAGCAACAATTCCAAGTCTTATGTGAGCTCTGAAGAAATTTCTGTTTGTTCTTTTTCTGAGTGGTTCATTAATTCTCCAACCTTAGGAAGTTTCTTCACATACATGTGCTGAATATACTCAGCAAAAGGCCTGAGAGGGACCTTCTTCAGGTCTCCAGTGCTCTCTGTCCCTCCAAGCAGCTGTTTTCTCTCTGATATCTTGCCCTATGCACACCACCCACTGTGGAGGCCCTGAACTCCCAACTCTATCTTCCCAACTCAAGGATTTTTCTGGGTTTTGCCTAGTTTCCTTTCATAGTACTGGAGTCTGGAGATTCACTCCAGGAAGATAACTGGGGCAATGATAGGGCTCATCTCACTTGCTTCTCCTCTCTCAGGAATCACCATCCTACGCTGCCTTCAGTTAATGTCTGAAAACCATTGTTTCTTATACCTCCCCCAGTTTATTCATTGGGTCAGGAACAGGGAATGGAAAGCAAGGGACCTATTGCTCCAATTTGGCCTGAAGCACATGTTCCTACTTATTTATGATGATACCAAATTAAGTAGGATGCTGGAGGGAAGCAAAGAAGGGATAATTGGCTAGTGTATGCTGCTGCTGCTGCTAAGTCACTTCAGTCGTGTCCGACTCTGTGCGACCCCACAGATGGCAGACCACCAGGCTCCCCCGTCCCTGGGATTCTCCAGGCAAGAACACTGGAGTGGGTTGCCATTTCCTTCTCCAATGTATGAAAGTGAAAAGTGAAAGTGAAGTCGCTCAGTCGTGTCCGACTCTTAGCGACCCCACGGACTGCAGCCCACCAGGCTCCTCTGTCCATAGGATTTGCCAGGCAAGAGTATTGGAGTCGGGTGCCACTGCCTTCCGCTATCTTTTATAACCTGGCTTTTCTCTCTCTCTCTATCATTTTTTTTCGAAAGCAGCATGTGAAACCTTGGTTACTGGGGCTGGAAGAGGCATAGGTTCTGGTGAACAGAGTTGAGGCAGCACGGCCTGATGTATAAGTAAAGAGGGTGGAATCTGGAAGGAGAGTAAGTACCAGCAGGTCAGCCTCAGAGAGTTGGGAGGCCAGTTTCCAGGAATGAGTCTGAGAAGGCTGGTTGGTCAATGAGTCACAGAGTAGCCAGGCAGGGGAGCATTTGTTTGTGTGAACATAGTATTATCTTGGTGGCTCAGATGGTAAAGAATCTGCCTGCAATGCGGGAGACCCGGTTTCGATCCCTGGGTCAGGAAGATGCCCTGGAGGAGGAAATGGCAACCCACTCCAGTATTCTTGTCTAGAGAATTTCATGGACAGGGGAGCCTGGCATGGGGTCGCAGAGAGTCAGACACGACTGAGCAAGTAACACACAATATTATCCAACCAGGAGTCTAAGAACACCATTCTTTAGTCCTAACAGGTACAGTTCAGTTCAGTTCAGTTCAGTCGCTCAGTCATATCTGACTCTTTGCGACCCCATGAATTGCAGCACGCCAGGCCTCCCTGTCCATCACCAACTCCCAGAGTTCATTCAAACTCATGTCCATCGAGTCGGTGATGCCATCCAGCCATCTCATCCTCTGTCGTCCCCTTCTCCTTCTGCCCCCAATCCCTCCCAGCATCAGAGTCTTTTCCGATGAGTCAACTCTTCACATGAGGTGCCCAAAGTACTGGAGTTTCAGCTTTAGCATCAGTCCTTCCAAAGAACACCCAGGACTGATCTCCTTTAGAATGGACTGGTTGGATCTCCTTGCAGGCCATGGGACTCTCAAGAGTCTTCTCCAACACCACAGTTCAAAAGCATCAATTCTTCTGTGCTCAGCTTTCTTCACAGTCCAACTCTCACATCCATACATGACCACTGGAAAAACCATAGCCTTGACTAGACGGACCTTTGTTGGCAAAGTAATGTCTCTGCTTTTCAATATGCTATCTAGGTTGGTCATAACTTTCCTTTCAAGGAATAAGCGTCTTTTAATTTCATGGCTGCAGTCACCATCTGCACTGATTTTGGAGCCCCCCAAAATAAAGTCTGACACTGTTTCCACTGTTTTCCCATCTATTTCCCATGAAGTGATGGGATCAGATGCCATGATCCCTCCCTCATTTCCAAACACTTCCAGCCCTATGATTACATTTTATGTTACCAGCTTTGGCACAACTTTATGTGTGTCAGCTTCCTAAGGCTGCCTAAACAAATCACCATTAACTGGGCTACAGAAATTGATACTCTGGAGCCCAGAAGGCTGAAATCCAGGTGTTAGGAGAGCTGTGCTCCCACTGAAGGCTCTAGGGAAGATCCTTTCTCACCTCTTCCTGGGCTCTGGGGTTTGCTGGCAATTCTTGCTGTTTTTGGCTGTAGCTTCATCACTGTCATCTCTATCTCCATTGTTACATAGTCCTGTCTGTCTGTCTGTGTCTCCATGTCCAAACACCCCTCTGCTTTCTTGTATTAAGACACCAGCCATTGAATTTAGGGCCCACCCTGATCTCATATGACCTCATCTTAATCTGATTTCATCTGCAAAGACCCTTTTTCCAATTGAGGTCACAGTCACAGGGACCAGGGTTAGAACTTGAACATATCTTTTGGGGGGGAACACATTCAACCCACCATAGATATCTTCCTTTGACCCTCCACCTATACTCCATCCTTCTCTACCCTTTTCTCAGCCTCTGGAAGCTGACCTAAATGGACTACATCAATGGACCCCTGTGGCCTCTGGTTTCCTGTTGGATTCAGCAGATGTGAAGTCCCAGGAGGAGACTAGAGAAACTGAGAAGAGTGGGACCCGAGAATGTATTTACCAGGTTTCTCTCTGGGAGGTGATCCTAGTCTTGCCACGTGCCTTGAAAGAAGGTCACCAGGCCACCTGCTCTAATCAACTCTGTCTCATTCCTGGTTCCAGCGAACATTTCTTTCTGCTCTCTGAAACAAGGGGTATGGATAGCTTGGCTTCTGTTAGCTCTTGCATATCTATCTTGCAGCCTCTTTGTCAGTTCAGTTCAGTTCAGTCGCTCAGTCGTGTCCAACTCTTTGTGACTCATGAATCGCAGCACGCCAGGCTTCCCTGTCCATCACCAACTCCTGGAGTTTACTCAAACTCGTGTCCATCGAGTCAGTGATGCCATCCAGCCATCTCATCCTCTGCCTTCTCATCTCATCCTTCTGCCTTCTCATCTCATCCTTCTCCTCCTGCCCCCAATCCCTCCCAGCATCAGAGTCTTTTCCAATGAGTCAGTTCTTTATATCAGGTAACCAAAGTATTGGAGTTTCAGCTTTAGCATCAGTCCTTCCAATGAACATCCAGGACCGATCTCCTTTAGTCCCTTTATTAATAAGCCATTGAAAATTATCCTAGTTTGTGTGTGCCATCTGTTTCCTATTGGGATCCTGATGTTTATCCACCATTAGCTGGACTTCCATTTTTTCAAATAAACTATATATATATATATATATATAAATATATAAAATCTCTTTCAGCACCAAAACTTAAAAGAAAAATGAACCATTTTGATGAAAATTCTTTAGAGATAATGTTATTCACTCTTTCTTAAACAAATGCTGGTGCAAATAACTCAATATATCACTAATGATACAATTACTTTTTTACAAATATTAGTCTTAGTTTCAGTGATACAATTTTCTGTCTATTTTCTATGTATCTATTTCTCAGATCCAGCTCTGAAACCTCATTTCCCTTGCCTTTATTATGTGTGTTTCTAAGTGTCTCCCTTTGCCTCACTCCTAGTTTATTTATGTCTTGGTCTGAGATATAACCTAGTCTATACAATTTCAGGTAAAAGTGCAGGTTACATTGAGAATACCAGGCTAAATTAGAGCGAATAAATGCTGAGTAAGGACAGACAAAAGTACATTCCTTTAATGCAAATGCATGCATGCATATGTGCTAAGTCGCTTCAGTTGTGTCCGACTCCGTGACTCTATGGACTATAGTCCACCAGGCTCCTCTGTCCATGGGATTCTCAAGGCAAGAATACTTGAATGGGTTGCCATGCCCTCCTCCAGGGGATCTTCCTGACCTAGGAATCAAATCCATGTCTCCTGTGGCTCCTGCATTACAGGCAATTTCTTTATCATTGAGCCACCTGTGAGGCCCCTTTAATGCAAGTATTTTCTAGCAACTATTGTGAATGTTCAAATGTATCTCCATTAGTGGTCTGGAGTTCACAGAAGTCTGATATTTGGATAATCATGTCCATTTACACTGACATAAGTCAGTTTAATAATTAGCAATCAACCTATGGTCTTTGATTGCCTCCTATTCATTCTTTAACTTTCATAGCTTTGAAACAGAGCAGGAATTTAACATCCAGGGGTTTCCATCACTTTCCCTCCATTGTCACTCATTTCCATATAGAACACAGGCCTTACTTATCCTAATGAGAAATGCCACCAACATAACAGAGGAACATATGAATAGCCCATAAATTTTTAAGAGTCGGCAATTCCACACTCTGGCCAATATTCATGGTATTTATCCTTGGAGGCTGGGAAAATTAAAGCATTGTTTTAAATGTGCTTTATTTAAAAAGCTTTAAAAATGTACTCTAAGACCACTTTGTAATTTTGGTGAGCAGAAAATTATGAGACTTACTGGAAAGTGACTTGGTGACTGTTGAAACTTAGCACAATGATTTCACAACGAAATAGATGAAGGTTCAGAAAAGCAAGAGTCTTGCACCAGGCACAAGGGTTGGTGGCCTAGCAAAGAACATGTCCTGGGCTCCCAGAACCCTCATCCAAAGCACAACCCTCATCCCAGAAGCCAATTCAGCCTTTATGTAAAGAGTGCTGCCCTCTGAGGCTTTTCAAGTAATAACCTTTAGTATGAAACGCTATCAACTTCTGTGATCGCCCCTCCCTTCAAGAGTGTCATTACACAGCTTGCAGAGAAGACGTAAAAACGGAATACATTTTTTTGTATCTCACAGGCTCGAGCTCTACAATGTTCAGCAAAGAATACGCTGATTTTATTATATAGGAAGTGAAATGGGCAAAATAACAGTGATCATAAGCAGTGTTGAAATGCTAGTACAATGCCTCTATGGCACTTACATTATAAACTGCCTGTAGTTCTAGCTAATTGGCTAACTAATTGTTCATAACAGTTTCTTAGGATATTCAATTTGCCTGTCAGAGTAACAACCAAAAAGGGGGGGCATTGCTTGTAAATGGTCCTAATTTTGCTTAATTTTTGCTCATTTTTCTAAACAAATGTATTCACTTATTTATTTCTGCTTCCTCATTATCATAATTAGTAATTTCAGTGTGCAGACAGGTCTTCTACAATCTGAAAACCAGGCAGTAGCGATTAACACCGTCTATTTGACTACTGTGAAAAGAGATAAGACCTAATGACTTCAGAACTCATACTTATTAGCGTAAAAACAAATGTTATTCCAACAGTATGAAGTAAAGATGATGTTAAATATTTCCAACAGTATGAGGTAAAGATGATATTAAATATTACTATCTAAAAACTATAAAGAAAAATTTCCATGAGGAAAAGATTCTGCAGTCTCTAAGGAAATTGTGTGTGAAAAATTTTACAGTTATTCCACACTCCCCATGTATAAATTTCTTCATGGTTGTGTATTAGGTCCCTGGAGTTGATGATACATTCTATTATTGCTTAAGCATCTTTGAAGAGTGAACATTTCCAAGATAGAGAATTTCCAAGATTCTCTAAAGTTGCACTTTATTTTTTTTATTTTTATTTTTTTAAAGAGGTACCGAAGGTACTACCGCACCTGGCGAAGCCCGGTCACGCCTCTTCCCCTCCCTCTCCGGGTCTCACACAGAAACCTCCCTGGGCGGAACGATTTCCGGCCTAAAGTTGCACTTTAAAGACTGAAATAATCTGGCTCAATTTATATACTTGGCCTAGCACATACGTGACCATGAACAACCAGGTGTTGAATGAACGAATATTGTATGGAGCAAGTAAGAACTATGCTAGGTAATCAATACTGTTTTGAACCACACAGGCTACAGTTGGTGCAAATAATCAATAAATGATCTACAATAAGAAAAGAAAAGAACTTTACTTGATCCAAACTGAGGATGATAGTCTGGGAGACACAGATTCAAGAAGCACTTGAATTGTGTTCTGCTGGACAAAAGACAAAACCCACAAAATTAGACAAGTTGCTTGCCAAGAATTAAGATTGAAGCTGGAAAGAAAAAAGCATGCTTGTTAAGCAAGAGCTTGTTGGGGTCTGAAATGGCTGCATAGTTATTAATACAAGGGGAGACCTTAAGACCATAAAGCTGTAGCCAACAGCTGCTAGCAAACAGTATTTTGAGAATGATTGGTGGTGTCTTTGAGTTTGATCCAGTTCAGAAAATTCAAGTTCTCGGTGATGCAGGAACTTGTCTGAGATCACATTCACAACGGCCACTGGCTCCATCCAAATGCCTGAATTGCAGTTACTCCACTTTGATTTTCAAATGCATTCTTTCCTTTAATGGTTAAAGCAGATATAAAACGCGCGCCTGACAGGGCATAAGACAGGCTGTTCTAGTTAGCACAAAGTTCAAGCCAAATCATGCAGAAGCCAGAATGACTTCCCCAAATCTCAATACGTGAAAACTTTTTCCATCACTATGCTCTTGGCTTTCTCACAAGTTATGATGAATATTGTCCGCCGACTCCCCCAGGCACACCCTCATCCTTCTGCGCTTTATCTGTGTCCGGCTACCTTCAGTCAATAGCAGAGAGGGAAAGCAGGAGATGGACGTGGAAGAAGGGAAAGGCCAAGGTTTACTCTCCTGCCCCTCCTGCTGGCTGCTGTGGGGGTTTTCTACCAGCTCTTGCCAGGTGGTCTTCACCATCCAGCTCTCTCCCTGGAGTTCAGGAGAGAGCTGCTTTTGCCTTTTCAAGTGGAGGGGTGGAGACACTTCTGAAGCCACCAGCCTGAGGGACTGCACTGGCCTCTGCTGTGTCCCTCCACTCCAAACAGCCTCTTTACCACACTCCTCGATTGCTTGAATGAATCATCTGTTTCCTGCCAGGACTCTGATATACAAGAGTTCTAAGACATCACACGTCATCTATTAAAACAGTAGAAGACAAATCCATCATCACCAAAGAGAAAGGAAAATGATACTAATTTGTTGCAGGCAAGCTAATACTTTCAGGTCAGTCTGATGAGGTTTCCTATACTTGAACAAGGATAATCTTGGGCTGGGTACAGAAAAAATCATAAGATATAATTCGTGACTCCAGGAGCTTAAGCTGTAGTCTTGGTAAGTGTTAGATGAAGTGACCTGGACACAGTGAATCTTCTTTCTCTCAGTATCTCTAAGTACAGGAGTAAAAGACAAGGGCACACGTATTAGTAGGATTGTCTATATTTAAATCCTAGCTTTGCCATTTCTCATTCTCTCTGGGATTCAGTTTGTTCATCTATAAAATGGAGATGCTAATGTCAATATCTGTCATTCAGGGGTGTTGTGGGATTTACTCAAGACATCCACATGAAGAGCTTAACGTGGTGTTTGACTCTTAGGAAGCACGGAGCAAATGCTAGTGCTGTTGTAAGTGATACCTGATAGAGACAGACAGGGTGAGTTAGTTCACAGTCTAGAAATAGGAACTGCAGAGAACTACAGAAAAGCATGTAACATGATATTCTGTTCCTGCATTCTATACCACGACCGTACTCCCAGCAGACTTGTGACATGCTATGCATCTTTTAATTTTGAAAAAGACAATGAGGCATTTGAACTAAAGTTCCATGTAATTGACATCAAGGCACTTCAGGAGACCAATGTGAGGGACACATCAGAGGAAGGGCATGGCCAGTACTGAGGGGCCATCTATGGTTGTGAAACATACAAGGGCAAGTGGCTATTGAAGGCATGGAGTCCAAGGACTTAACTTGAGGAACACCGTCTTCACACTGAGTTAACTTCTGTGAGTCAGATGGAACTAGAGCATAGGAAAGAAACAGGCAGAATGTCATTAAATGTCTAACTTCTTCTTCAGGAGTCGTGGATACACTGGAAAGGTCTATTTCACTGATCCTGGCTTCTGTTGAAATGATAAGCAGCTCAATTTCCATATTGTCCTTTTCCAGCAAAATGCAGAAACTGCAACTTCTGAAAGACCCTGACAGTTATTTTGGTATCTTGACTGTAAGATGCAAACCAATTCTGAAAACATCCAGATGTGAGAAAAATATGTGCTGTAGAATTGAGCATAAAATGTGGATATACAAAGCAAATGTGGACACTGCTGTTGTGGAAGCTCTACCACCGTTCCCTGGAAATTCCAACCATTTTCTAATTTGATTATTTAGATAACTAACTTCTGTACATAAAATAACACATAAGCAGACATTATTGAAGCTTGACATTTTTCTGTATCAATCTAGGGGCCAATTTTAAAAATCCCTCATTTTTATGTGCCCATATTTCCTTTTCTTTCTAACTGGTGCTGACTTCATGGTCATTAGCCAAAGAAGAAAAACTGAAAGAATAATCAACAGTAAATGAAAGGTTTTTGTGTTTTAAAGTTGAATTGTACTCTGACATTGCAGTCTTTTTCAGAGTCATCCACATTCACACTCACTTCTCTTCTTGACTGACAGCCCCACCTGATTCAGCTTCTGCATCGCTATCTCCTCGTGCAGCTTTTTCCCCTGACTTGCCAGCCACACTGGTCTTCTTGGGGATGCTCTCTCGTGCCATACTTACTTGTGCCTTAGAGCCTTAGAACACACTGTTCTTTGGGCCCATCTTTGCCCACAGTGACTTCTTATTATTCAGACCTCAGCTTATAGTCATCTCCTCAGACAGAGAGGCCTGCTGAGACCTCTCTGTTGAAAGTAGCCACTCTGCAGCTATGGCTTCACTGTATTTTAGTTTTCCAGTGGAAGTGAAGAAAATACTGTCTGGAGTCACACCACCTGTAATTAATGACTTCTATGAACGCTTAATCTGCAAGGACCTCAATTTCCTCACCTAAAACTCAGATGATCACCGTATCTACATTACAGGATTGCTGGCAACGGGATACATATATAAGCACGTGTGCATATAATTTCTGGCTCACTGACTCTTTTCCACATCTGAAGGCTCCAAGTTGTATAAGAACAAGACTCTTTCTTATTCCCTTTTCAATTCTCTATGTCCAGGGCCCAGAATAATGCCTATTGCCTGCAGTAGGTACTCAATAGCCACGTATTTAAATAATGATATTTATATAAATAAATAAATGTACAAATTGACAGGTAAATACCACAATCATTAGCAAAGAGTAGGCCCATAGTGATACTGAAAAACAAAATGTCAATACTGCTATTTCTGGGCAGCTACTTTCTCAGGGAGTTGGTTTAAAGGGAGTGTTCTCAACTAGAATGTGTTATCTGCTTCAAAAATGAAGAGCTAGAAGCCATGTAGATCTAGATCAGGGCCCTACCAAGTGGAACCTGCTGGGAGAGGTGGCGGGGGTAGGTGGGGTGGCAGGGGGCGTTGTGCCACTTAGCAAGCACTTCCAGATGCGGTTTGCTTGTGAAATGCGAGAGCATAATGTCTCAGAAGGGGACTGAATCATTGATGATTATGTCAAAGCCAGCTAAACCCACATAGGTATATAGTGTCGCAGATTCTTCTTTGAAGTTATGCATTTAACACGTTATTGACCAGGGGATTCTTGCAGAAACTAATGCCTGTGGCCAGCAATTTGTTAGGTGAGTGAGTATTGAAACGTCTCCAGTCAAAATAACGTTCAGGTAACAAAGGATGTACTAAGACATCTGTGGTCAATACATGGTTAAGCAGTAAGCAAGGTACCTTGCAGGAACATGTGCTGGCTGATCTGCTGAGGACCAGCTGCTGCATCTAACCTAAAATCTGGAAGCACTGATCTTCAGTGACTGGATGGATGATGCAGGCTTATGGTGATGATTTTTTTCAACATTTCATTAGCGATTATCATGATATTTATTTTTATATGTGAATTCTCTGTCTTGCATTCAGTGTCACATCTGTTTATCATATGATAGTTTCAGCACTAAGCTGGGAAAAGAACCACCTCTGGAGGCTGAACAGCACATCTGTTTATACCTGCATCTGTGCTACAAAACCCACACACCAAAGACACGTGCCGTTCGGGGGACACAAAGCAAGAAAACATCCAGAGGCATTTATTCTGGGAAATGACAGAGGGCTGATAAATCTCATCTCCAAAATATTTGCCCCAAAGGCGAATACATAACCATTTTATCTGCCTTAACATTCTACTTTCATGAACACGCATCCTCACCATGAATCCTATATGAGCTTCTCACTGCAGGAAACCAGCCTTCTTGTATGGTAAAATAAAATGCGATTTTGGTGCCTCCAAACACTATCTTAAATTTACTGGAAATTTTATGTAGCCCTAATTCTCATATTACTTTCATGTTACACTTTGAATAGAGTAATTATCAGTAGTATTGCAAGAGGAGTATCTCACCTTCCAGTAACATCTGACTATAGACACACGTGCCCCTTTCTCCCTTTCTTGTGACTTGCTAAGGGAAAGACAGGTGAGAGAAAATGGTACTGTTGCCAGAGCAGAAATCCACTTGTAGGAAACATTTTCAAGCATTTAAAATAAATAGGATAGATTTGTTTCGCAAATAATTTCCTCTAAACAGAAAGGGAGGGAGACAGGGATTGAAGGGAGACAGAGGATAAGGGGAGGGAGGGAGTCAGGCAGATCACAATTTTCCAGGCACTTGGATGTACAGTCTTCCCTAGACCCCTCATCACTGTCATCAGGTTAAATGAGATGAGTATTAATCCCACCTTAAAAACGAAACAAAGGGCCTCCCAGGTGGCACTACTGGCGAAGAACCTGGCTGCCAGTGCATACGACACAAGAGACAAATCCTGGGTTCAGTCCCTGGCTGGGGAGATCTTCTGGAGGAGGGCATGGCAACCCACTCCGGTCTTCTTACCGGTAAAATACCATGGACAGAGGAGCCTGGCGGACTACGGTCCATAGGGTTGCGAGGAGTCAAACGTGACTGACCACCACCCCGCCACACACACACACACACACACACACACACAGACTTTGATAAGCCCAAGGATTTGACTTCTGATACTTCCTTTTACGTACAGGAAGCACCAATGGATACAATCCTGGTTTGTTAAGCCCCTCTCCCCCTTCAATCTTCCCCTGGGGAGAGGAAGTGACTCAGTCTATTTGAGAAGCAGGGAGGAGATGCCAGGCCTGTCTAGGTCAGCCCCTCTTCCTTCTCTTTCCTGAGGATCAATGTGCACTAGCAGAGTTTTTATCCTGCATCTCCAAGACCAGGCTCTGCACCAGTGGGAGGAGGTCATCCTGGACCCAGCACCACTGTGATGGAGGATGGGTAAATATACACATCCTGAGAGTCAATGAGAGGAAGTCTACAGGCCAGCAGATATAAGCCAGATTCTCCCGCATAATCTTTGTCCAGAACATAGGTGCCATGTTGACACCCATCTGCTTCCCACTTGGTTTCAGTTCTCAGTGGATCAAAACTCAAACAGAAAAGAGAAGTGTTATTTTTATTGGGGTCCCCCTTGAATCCCAAATCCCAAGTTTGGGGATGTTCAGTAACTTGTCACAGAGCTAGAAAGAGACATGTATCAGAGATTAATCCAGCCTGCCTATACTCGCCTGGAGTTCCATCCGCTTTTTCCACTCCAGGAAGAAGAAAGGGCAACACCTCAGTCAGAGGTGGTAAATGCTGAAACAGTTGAGGATTCGCGAGAAACGGAGGCTTGAGCCTGTGAAACATGAAACAGCGTCAAAGCTAACTGTGCAGCAGCAATTTGCTCAAGTCAAGAAATTCTTTCAAAAACTTGGAAAATTATTGAGCCAACTGGAAAAGGCCAAGACAGCTGGAAGATGCTGATCCTGGTACAATGCAGCATGCAGGTGGGTGGGAGAGGAGAGGGCACTTAATGTGGACCTTCTCTAATCTACTGCCCATCTCCCCACTGGAGAGAAGCCCCAAGGATCTCCTTCCTGGATGTCTCCCAGAGTGCGGGTTCAAACATGCTGGAGAGGAACGTAGGTAATCCCCATCCTTCACAGATTCTCCCTGCCTCTTTTTTTTTGGCCCCCGCAACATGCAGGATCTTGGTTCCCTGAACAGAGATTAAACCCGTGCCCCATGCAATGGAAGCACAGAGTCTTAACCACTGACCTGCCAGGGAAGTCTCACTCCTTCCCCTTCTTTTCTTTCTCCTTCTGCTGCCAGAGCTGCTGTCTCCCCTCCCCTTCTTCTCCTTCCTCTCTTTCTTCCTCTTCCTGCTCTGCCCCTCCCTCTCCCCCTCCTTCTTCTACATTTCTAAGTTATTTTTAACACTTTGGGGAACCCCCTCAAAATGAGAAATTTCACCTCAACGACATTTTCAGGTCAGGAGAGAAGGAACAGCATGTCAGTTTGCATCTCTGAGAAGAGCTCAGATTATGCCTACAAGAGTAACCAAAATGTTTTCTCTCAGTAAGTCTACATTTTAAAACGTCTAAATTGAAACCGGGCTTTCCTGGTAGCTCAAATGGTAAAGTGTCTGCCTACAATGCAGGAGACCAGGGTACGATCCCTGGGTCAGAAAGATCCCCTGGAGAAGGAAATGGCACCCCACTCCAGTATTCTTGCCTGAAAAATCCCATGGACCGAGGAGCCTGGTAGGCTACAGTCCATGGGGTCACAAAGAGTCGGACACAACTGAGCAACTTCACTTTTACTTTCAAATTGAAACCGTTATCTCTTTTTTTCCATAACAGTAAACTCTGTACCTGGATTCACTAGCATTTGCAAATAGCAATAATATCCTCCACTCTGTCTTTCAGCCCTGATGATAAAGTCATAATGAAGAATGAGCTGAGCACCTATTACTGAGGCCTTATGCACCTGATCTTATCAACAGCATTTCATTTCTCTTTTCATTACAGATTATTTCAGAAGTTTTAAATATAATGGAGTGGGAGAAAAATCCCTGGAGGAATCTGGTGTCGAGAGGCAAAGGGATAGTCCCAGTTTGCTGGGGCCCTGCTCTCTGACTCCGGATTATTTCCTGAAGCTCTGCAAGTCCACATTCCTTCCACCACAATATGGGAGGATGGATAGGATGGCCTTTAAGGTGACTTTCCTTCTGAAATATTCTGATTCTACTACTGTTTCTCTGTTCTCCTTTTGTCACAAAATTTGTATAACTTTTATGTCTTCCTCTTCCAGGTATTAAAAAATCTTACATTTTCTTTTCAGGCAGAAGCCTCTTAATTCACTTGCACACCTTATGTTCATGATTAGAATTTTCCACTTGTTCTTTGGGGATTGCGGTAATTATAGTTTCCTTTGATCAGTCTCCAGGATTTTCAAACTTTAATCACTTGAGAAGGTACATAAAGATAGGTGTACTAGTTTCCTGTTGGTGTTGTAAAACAATTACCACAAACCCAGTGGCTTAAAATGACACAAACGTATTCCTTTATAGTTATGGAGGTCAGAAGTCTGAAATCAGTATCACTGGGCTTAAGTCGAGGTGTCAGCGGCTTGGTTTCTTCCGGGGAAAAGAAATTGTTTCTTGGCCTTTTTTTGCTTTGAGTGGTCACCTGTATGCTTCGGCTTGGAACCCTTTCTTCCAGCTTCAGAGTACATCACCCTATCTCTAGCTCTATCATTACACACTCCGATTTGTGTAGTGAGGTCTCCATCTGACTCCCTCTTTTAAGACCCTTGAGATTACATGTAGAGCTCAGCCAGATAATCTCCCTATCTCAAATTCCTTATTTAAACACAGCTGCAAAGTCCCTTTTGCCATAAAAAGTAACATCCACAGCTTCTAGGATTAGGATGTAGATATCTTTAGGGTCTATCATTCAGTATGTCTCTCAACATTCCGAGCACAGAATTATTATTTTTAAAAGTCCTACTTGGTTTCCCTTATAATCTGCATCAAAGCTAAGTCTTTACTGTACTTTTAAAGTATCATGTTACCCTTTCTGCTATGGTCTAACTGTTTGTGTCCACCTAAAACTTATACGTTGGAACCTCACCTCCAAGGTGATGGTATCAAGAGGTGGGGGCCTTTGGGATGTGATGAACTCATGAGGGCAGAGTCTTCATAAATAGGATGAGTGCTCTGCCCGAGGCCTGAGAAAGCATCTTTGCCCCTCCTGCCACATGAGGACACAATCAGAAATCAGCACTCTGCAACTGGAATAGGGGTCTCAGAACTGTAAGCAATAGATGTCTGCTCTTTACAAACCTCCTAGCTTATGATACTTTTCTTCCTTATTTATTTATAAATATATATATTTATTTGACTGCACCTTTTAGCATGTGGGATCTTAGTTCCCTGACCAGGGACTGAACCTGTGCCCTCGGCAGTGGAAGCATGTAGATTTAACCACTGGACTGCCAGGGAATTCCCTACGATATTTCTCTCATAGCTGCCCAGATGGAATAAGACATCTTCCTTTTAATGGCTAATGCCCTCAGTTCTGTCTAGGTTTTCCTTTACTTTGTCCCAGGCTGACATAATCCTTAGCAGCATTTTCTGTCATTAACATAACCTCCTCATAGCCTTTAATATCTGTTGAATTCTGATGCTCTCAATTCTTGAGTCAAGGATACACATAGTCACAGCCTGGCAAATAATAATGTTTTGCTAATAATAAGTTAGAAGCAGGGTTATGAACCAAGTACATTGACATCTGTTCTGAAAAAGAATAGGCAATTACCTCCAGCCAAATCACTTAGGCTGGAGTGAAGAAAGAAAGAAAATCACCAGACTGTGCAAAGACTATGATCGAACTCTGCAAAAACTATGCTGAGCATCCATCTTGAAACAGCACACATTTTAAATTGGCAATGTTGGAGCCTTCTGGTGACTAGATTCTGATTTCCCTGCAAAGTTTAAGTGGGATCCTTGCACCATACATGAGGTATTTGTGTAAGGGCAGACAGGCATTACTGTATCTAGAATTGTAAGCAGCACTTTTCAGGAGACTGCCCTCAGCAGGAGGCCCCTTTTAGCAAAGCGATATTGTAAGTGGGCTACCCTGGTGGCTCAGGTGGCAGAGAATCTGCTTGCAATGCAGGAGACCCGGGTTTGATCCCTGGAGAAGACACTCTAGTATTCTTGCCTGGAGAATTCCATGGACAGAGGATCTGGCAGACTACAGTCTGTGGGGTCACAAAGAGTCAGACAGGACTGAGTGACTAACACATTGTAACTAATTTTAAACCAGGCACCCCCATGCTCTACTCTTCTCCAGTCCATGAACATCCTTCAGATCTTTTAATTACACAGTACCTTGCCTAACTTGTCGGTCCTTGCCACAGATCAAAGAAATAGAAATAAAGAATAAGTAATTAAGAGATGACCAGATCTCTTCCTTAGCTTCTCCTTTCAGTAATCTCATAAACACACTGTATGACCAAACTGTGTGGACAAGATGAAGTGTACAGGAAGATAACAAGAAGTCGATGACTCTGTCCCCCATTTCAATGATTGACTGAGATTCCTTCCTTCCTTCCCTTTAAAAGTTTCATGGCTAAGCAGAATCTCCAATGGTGGCCTTTGGGGAATGTTTAACCCCAAATCTTCCCAGATTGCTGGCATTCTGATTAAAAGGTCTTTCTTTTGCTACCAACATTTATGAGGATTGATGCATAAGTGGTAAGCAGAAGGACCCCTGATTTGATAACACCATCTGTTCATTTCAGTTCAGTCACTCAGTCATGTCCAACTCTTTGCGACCCCATGGACTGCAGCACGCCAGGCTTTCCTGTCCATCACCAATTCCCAGAGCTTACTCAAACTCATGTCCATTCAGTTGGTGATGCCAACCAACCACCACCTCATCCTCCGTCATCCCCTTCTCCTCCTGCCCTCAATCTTTCCCAGCATCAGGGTATTTTCCAATGAGTCAGCTCTTCCCATCAAGTGGCCAAAGTATTGAGGTTTCAGCTTCAGCATCAGCATCAGCATCAGTCCTTCCAGTGAATATTCAGGACTGATCTCCTTTAGGACTGACTGATTTAATCTCCTTGCAGTCCAAGGGACTCTCAAGAGTCTTCTCCAACATCACAGTTCAAAAGCATCATTTCTTTGGTGCTCGCTTTCTTTATAGTCCAACTCTCACATCCATACATGACTACTGGAAAAACCATAGCTTTGACTAGATGAACCTTTGTTGGCAAAGTAATGTCTCTGCTTTTTAATATGCTGTCTAGGTTCGTCATAGTTTTTCTTCCAAGGAGAAAGTATCTTTTAATTTCATGGCTGCAGTCACCATCTGCAGTGATTTTGGAGCCCCCCAAAAATAAAGTCTCTCACTGTTTCAATTCTTACCCCATCTATTTTCCATGAAGTGATGGGACCAGATGCCATGATCTTAGTTTTCTGAATGTTGAGTTTTAAGCCAACTTTTTCACTCTCCTCTTTCACTTTCATCAAGAGGCTCTTCAGTTCTTTTTTGCTTTCTGCCATAAGGGTGGTGTCATCTGTGTATCTGATGTTATTGATATTTCTCCTGGCGATCTTGATTCCAACTTGTGCTTCATCCAGCCTGGTATTTCATATGATGTACTCTGCATATAAGTTAAATAAGCAGGGTGACAATATATAGCCTTGACGTACTCCTTTCTTGATTTGGAACGAGTCTGTTGCTTCATGTCCAGTTCTAACTGTTGCTTCTTGACCTGCATACAGATTTCTCAGGAGGCAGGTCAGGTGGTCTGGTATTCCCATCTCTTTAAGAATTTTCCAGTTTGTTGTTATCCACACAGTCAAAGGCTTTGGTGTAGTCAATAAAGCAGAAGTAGATGTTTTTCTGGAACTCTGTTGCTTTTTTGATGATCCAGCAGATGTCGGCAATTTGATCTCTGGCTCCTCTGCCTTTTCTAAATCCAGCTTGAACATCTGGAAGTTCACATTCTGTTGAAGCCTCCCCTTTCACTGAGAGCCTCTCCCCTTTCAGAGAAAGCCTCCCCTTTCTTTCTATGAAGACCTACAAGACCTTTTAGAACTAACACCAAAAAAAGATGTCCTTTTCATTACAGGGGAATGGAATCAAAAGTAGGAAGTCAAGAGATACCTGAAGTAACAGGTATATTTGGCCTTGAAGTACAAAATGAAGCAGGGTAAAGGCTAACAGAGTTTTGCTAAAAGAATGCACTGGTCATAGAAAACACCCTTTTCCAATAACACAAGAGACAACTTCACACATGGACATCACCAGATGGTCAACACTGAAATCAGATTGATTATAGTCTGCAGCTGAAGATGGAGAAGCTCTATACAGTCAGAAAAAGAAGACTGGGAGTGGACTGTGGCTCAGATTATGAACTCCTTATTGCAAAAATCAGACCTCAATTGAAGAAAGTAGGGAAAACCACTAGACCACTCAGGTATGACCTAAATCAAATCCCTTATGATTTATACATTGGAAGGGACAAATAGATTCAAGAGACTAGATCTGATCGACAGAGTGCCTGAAGAACTATAGATGGAGGTTCATGACACTGTACAGGAGGCAGTGATCAAGACCATCCCCAAGAAAAAGAAATGCTTGGTTGTCTGATGAGGCTACAAATAGCTGAGAAAAGAAGAGAAGCAAAAGGCAAATGAAAAAGGAAAGATATACCCATTGAATGCAGAGTTCCCAAGAATAGCAAGGAGAAATAAGAAAGCCTTCCTCAGTGATAAGTGCAAAGAAACAGAGAAAAACAATTGAATGGGAAAGACTAGAGATCTCTTCAAGAAAATTAGAGATACCAAGGGAACATTTCATGCAAAGATGGGCACAATAAAGGACAGAAGTGGTATGCACCTAATAGAAGCATAAGATATTAAGAGGTGGCAAGAATACACAGAAGAACTATACAAAAAAGATCGTCATGACCGAGAAAACCACAATGGTGTGATCACTCACCTAGAGCCAGACATCCTGAAATGTGAAGTCAAGTGGGCCTTAGGAAGCATCACTACGAACAAAGCCAGTGGAGGTGATGGAATTCCAGCTGAGCTATTTCAAATCCTGAAAGATGATGCTGTGAAAATGCTGCACTCAATATGCCAACAAATTTGGAAAACTCAGCAGTGGCCACAGGACTGGAAAAGGTCAGTTTTCATTCCAGTCTCAAAGATAGGCAATGCCAAAGAATGCTCAAACTACCGCACAATTGCACTCATCTCACACGCTAGCCAAGTAATGCTTGAATTTCTCCAAGCCAGGCTTCAGCAATACATTATAACACCATAAGAGAAGGAAATGATGACAATGTGCTTGAATCTCAAACTAATCTTTCAATCATATTGATCCAGGAGAACCCAAAGGGCTCTTTCTAATGGAGCCTGTTCACTGGATCAGAAACCAGGGCTGTGAGGAGCCTGCAGTTGTCTGTTTTGGGATCCAGCTACAGGGAAGTAGAGTTCTATCTCTCTGGTCCAGTCTTGCAGAATAATCACCCTTTCCCAGTTGGTGTAAGAATCCCACTGCGTGCCAGCTGCTGAAATGGTTGAGTGCATGCCTGGGTCAGGGACACCCAGGTCTGACTGTGGAGAACCCACACTCATGCAAAGACCACCATCTCAACATACGCTCGCAGTAGACTTGCTCTCTGGGGGCATTTTTTTTTTTTTTTTTGCTGGTGTATTGACAGTGCATTGGAAGCTGAAGCTCCAATACACTGGCCACCTGAGCCAACTCATTGGAAAAGACCCTGATGCTGGGAAAGATTGAAGACAGGAGGAGAAGGGGGCAACAGAGGACGAGATGGTTGGATGGCATCACTGAGTCAATGGACATGAGTTTGAGAAAACTCTGGGAGATGGTGAAGGATGGGGAAGCCTGGCACAGTGCAGTCCATGGGGTGCAAAGATTAGACATGACTGAGAAACTGAAAAACAATGAACAGTACATTCTTCTTTAAATTCTTAAATATCACAAAACAATTATGATATATGAAATGTGAAACCACTCATGTTCCATCCAGGGCTGGGAATACTCTGGACTCGGCTATTTTGTCCTGAGCAGGATCTGCTGGGGGCAGCTCTGCCAAGGCGCAAGGGCTCATGGATACCTTCCTGCTAAAGCAGCCGTGGGAATGGTAACATTCCCAAGGGGTCTCAGCTGTGACCCTGCAAAGGCCTCATGCAAAGGTTATCCCAGCTAAAAACAGCTGCCCAAAAGGACTGGCTGAGGGTCAGTTATGCTACATTATCATGACAAGTGCCATTTGGCTGCTTGTTTTTCCATTTGCTTTTCACATAGTGGATGAGATAAGCCAATTTGTCCTTAGCATCTTGGGTTTTTTTTTTTCCCCTCTAAGAATAGAGGGGTAAAACATGTGTTACCTCTCAATTGAAGAAATGAATCCTATTTTTAAACTTTTAAGCTAAAACGGGTCTAGCTCATTATATGCACACATATGTCTGTACAGATAAACACGATACGCAGTGTGGACCTCAAAACAGAGTAACCAGGTGATCAAACCTCACCAAAGGCAGTGTGGAGACAGAGGCCACGCCCAGCTCCAGGGCGATGGAATCACTCTCCCTGTCCTCCCTCAATGATCAGCCTTGGGATGAGCAGTGGGGGTGGGAAGTAAGTGTCATTTGTCAGTGACAGCTGTTGGGACAGTTGGCTGAGGGTGAAGTGCCAGGGGTAAGTCTTGTGTTACCTCCTTGGAACTCTCTGGCTGGCTCCATTTCTCTGACCTTTCTTTCCATATTGACTGTGACAGACAAGTTCTGGGAAATGGAATTTCCCAGCTCAAAGGCAAGTCACTTTCCACTCACATGGCCAGAGTCCTGGACTCCAGATCTCTGATCTGTTACTTAGGACTGCTGTCTTGTCTGTCTGTCTGTCTCTCTGCCCCAACACACCTGTTCCCTGTTGCCTCCTACGGCAGTCGAGAATCTCCTCTCTTTCATCCACCTGCCTCTTTCGACCCGATTGGAGGCTTGCTGTCAGGGACTCACAGGACCAGCACTGGGAGAATTTGACCCTGAGTTCCCATGTCCCCTGGAGTAGGAACCCTGACTGCCCTGGCAACTGGATGGACCAAAGTCACAGTGGTTCCTTTTTGGTGAATGAGAGTGGCTTTGGAAACTGAAATTCAGTAAATCTTCCATTCTGCATGTTGAATCAATTTAGGGTCTCTGTGGAATGCTGTCCTTCTCTGAGTTTTCCTCTACTATTTCCTGTTAAATTGGGGCATAATAGCCACTACAGGGTTGTCAACATGTTAAAATGAACTATGAAGTATGTCTAAAATTATAACATTAAAATGTGGGGGCCCCATAGGGGTGCCTATATTCTGTTGCACAAAAAGTGCATGTGAGAGAGAGAGAAAAGAAACAATGAACCAAACATTTCCAATTCCAGTTTACCAGGGTTTAAGTATATGTTCCTAAGCTACATTGGTAAGAAACCCTCTTGTCACTTATTCCTTCTAATAACCTTTATATGGAAGTGCTTTTATACTGAACATTTGAAAGATACTATGTGCTTATTGGTACCCCTCTCCAGTACTCTTGCCTGGAAAATCTCATGGATGGAGGAGCATGGTAGGCTGCAGTCCATGGTTGCTAAGAGTCGGACATGACTGAGCAACTTCACTTTCACTTTTCACTTTCATGCATTGGAGGAGGAAATGGCAACCCACTCCAGTGTTCTAGCCTGGAGAATCCCAGGGACGGGGGAGCCTGGTGGGCTGCCGTCTATGGGGTCACACAGAGTCCCACACGACTGAAGTGACTTAGCATAGCATAGCATAACATGTGCTTATTTTAATCTAGATATACAGCATTAAATAAACAAATAGATAAATTTACAGCAGTAAATCAATCTCATTTAATAAGGGATTGCAATCCAATGAGATAAATCTACCTCCCGCTGAAGTGGTGCTAGCACACAAAAGACTTCTCCAGTGGCTCAGCAGCAAAGAATCTGCAATGCAGGAGACTCGGGTTCTGTCCCTGGGTCAGGAAGATCCCCTGGAGGAGAGCATGGCAACTGACTCCAGTATTCTTGCCTGAAGAATCTCATGGACAAAGGAACCTGGCAGGCTACAGTCCATGGGGTCGCAAGAGAGTTGGACATGACTGAGTGACTAAACAACGACAACAATAGGGATGTTGGCTAGTTCAGAGGAGAGATCGTCAGACCGTAGTTGAGTCAGAAATGCTCAGAGCCAAGATGGAGGCCAAGGATGAACAAGCATCCATGTAACTTCCCAAAGACCCACAGCTGATGCGAAGTTGAAGAAATGCATCCTGTGTCAGCCACTCTCACTGGACATTACTTAATCTGTAAAGCTATCTTCACATGAACATTTTCATTAGAATGGAGCAAGCAGACGTTCTGAGTCCGTAACCTGGACTGTGGTATAGTCAATCAGAGGCTGAGTATTAGTAAGTGATCCAACAGAATACGGAAAACCGGCATACAGTTAATGTCTGTAATACACCCACGGTGCTCAGATATTCCACACGCCCTCTGATTCTTTCTGTCCCATTATATAGTGTGGCTTAAAAAGAAATCTCCACTCCCTTTATCTTCCACTTTTTCCCCCTCGAATTAGCCAATGATCAATGCTTCTCTCTGATATATCCCTTTCAGGAAATAGCCTTGAACTTCCCACCATCACATCTACAAACTTCTTTCTCTGCCCAAATCTCCCTCCTAGGTCTGGTCACTGGCCCTGGCTTCCTCCCAGTCTTACTCCTTTCTCTCTCCTTAGAATCATCTTTCCAATAGCTCAAATAAAAATAAACCCTTTGTTTTGGAATAGTTGTAGATTTCCAGAAAAGCTGTAAAAATAGAATTTCCACCTACCCTACACCCAGCATCCCCTAATGTTATCATCTTACATTAATTGCCATGGTACATGTGCCAAAATTAAGGACCAGCTTGGATGCACTCGGACTACACCAGTTTTTCCCTCATCTCTTTTTTTCTGTTCCTAACAGCATTTTAACATACCCACATCTCTATACTATTAAAGCCAAACAACAAAAAGCCTCTGTTACAAATCCACGACTTCCTACAGTTACCACCCTTTCTCTCCCTTCTTCCTCACAGATAAACTGTTGCACCTCAATCCATGGCAATCACTAGCAGTCTGTGCCCAGGTTGTTTATGACCCATCTATTTCCAAGCCCAAGGAGCACTTCTTTTTCCTTAGCTATATGACTTCCCCGCTGCATTGATCACTGCCCCTAGTTTCTCTCTGTGCAATTTTGCTTTCCTACTTTCCATTCCCCCCTGCCAGGTATTTCTCTTTCTTCCTCCCTCCTCTCCTCCCCTCCCCGCCCCTTCTCTTTTCTCTGGTGAGATTCTCCCTTTCCTGCACATCGTCCAGGGTCGGCTATTTCAGGTCTGATCTATAATTTCTTTACTTTTCCCTCAAGGCATTCTCGCTGAGATATCCTGCTCAATTCTTCAATTAATAAATAGATCAAATGACTCACACTTACATGTATACTCCAAATCTCCCTGGAGCACGACAGCATCAGAGCATAACTATAGAAATCCCACCCCACAAGCCAGCTCCCCGGCAGTTGGAGCCCAGCTCTGCCCTGTCCTGGCACTGGGCTGGGGATATGGATTGTACCGAAGTTGGATAGAGTGCTGTCAAACATCACAAAGCAGGCATCTCGCCTTCATTTTCTCTTCATTTTGAATGGGTTTGACTGCAAAGGAGAATCGTCCTGGATCTATACACTGAGGCTGATGGGCATTCACGCTGTCCCCAAGCCTGGGCTGGGGTGAGACAGAGTGAGGGAGGAGGACTTGCTGTGGTATCGATGATGCCCATGGAACCGTGATGGCTGAGTAAGAGCTGTCATCAGGATTCTGCGCCAAGGTGGAGGAGAAAGAGGGAAATGCGTGCACTGATGACTGGCCTCAGATGTGCCCCTTTGCCCCTTCACATCTCGGGTAGGACCCTTTGTAAGCCACATGCTCCCACTAAGACGTTTTCTTCCACCTGGAAGGGTGGAAGCCTGGCCAAGACCTACCCATCCTTCCAACCTTGGCCCCAGTGTCCCCTTCCTAGGGCTGTCTTGCTTGAGCCCTCAGGCGGTTTTGGATCTCTCTCCTGATTCTGCACACCTGCTTCAGCGCTGTGTCCAGCCCTCTACCGGTGCAGGAAATGCCATCGGTGTGGACCACTGTTCCCCCAGCATCTAGGAAGTGGCAGCTCCAAGGAGCTTTGGTGAACGTCGGTTGGGTGAATGAAGGGTTGAAAGCACGAGTACAGACTGGCTGCCTTGCCTTGCACTTGTGAGGACACAGATGGAAGGAGGAGCAAGCAGTTACCTCCACACCCGCACCCTCCCCGGATGCTTCTCCATTTGACTATCTGCCTCCCTCGTATGTAAAGACAGAATTAGAAAAGGAACAGGAGAAGTAATATTTTTATTAGTCTATTTAAAGAATCTGGCTGATTTTCCCTCTCTTGGAGTGTGCACCAATGAAGAATGCCAACACTCTTCTGGAAGCAGGAATTTCCCTGGCAGCCTGCCTCTCACTCCACCATCCCCGGACTTTCCAAGGGCCCCTCAGCAACCCCCTCACTTATCTCTCCATACCAGCCCCCGATCCTCTAATTAAATCATCTTCCCACTTTCCTCACCCCCACAACTTCCATCTAAAAAGCACCCCCAGTCCCACATAAAAGTTTATAAGGCATATGTGGGGGCAGGGCTATTACGGGAGCAAGGGAAAGCCTCTTCCTTTTTTAGGAACAGAAAAGCACTGGGTAAAAAGCCCGTACGACGGAGCTCGGTGCATCTTCTCTGACAGCATAAACTCATGTACTTGGGAGGATGTCTCTTCGTGGGCATGATTTGGTCTGACAGCTCCTTTATCTGCCCTGCAGTAAAGGAGCCAAATGCAGAGCCTTCTGGGGAGTTCTTCCCAGTAAAAAGAAGTCTCCATTAAGACTCAGGCTGGCTGTCACAAGTCATTGTGAACTCAAAGCCCATCCCAGGAAAGGACAGTTCCCGGGGCTGACCTCTGTTCCCAGGAATAAATGGGTGACAATCACATTGCTGCGGTTTGCTCTGTAGCTGGCCATGCCATGTTGGGAACCATTCAGACCGCTCAGGAGAGAGAGTGACATTCTAAGGAAGACAGCCCCGACAGACCGGCCGAAGCAGGCATGCCTGTGTCACTGTGTTTACAAAGAACGGTGGAGCGACACTAAGGCTGTTAGCAGCCCATGCCCTCTCTGACTACCCAGGCCTAAATGTCTGCTCTGTATTTCTGCTGCTCTGACCCTGCTCCTCAAATTCTTTCCAGGGAACATAGATTACATTATTTCAATCACATGAAAAAGCAAGTGACTTCTTCATTGTATTATGAAATGTCTTGAATTTTACCTGCGATCCCAACAGGTCATACTGGTGCTCCCAGACCTTCTCTAAAAGACTATCTTAAATGCTCGTTTGAATCTGGGTGCAGGGGGTTTCCTTGGTGGTCCAGTGGTTAAGAATCTGCCTTGCAACGCAAAGGACACCAGTTTGATCCCTGGTCTGGGAAGATTCCACATGCTACGGGTGAACTAAGCCCACGCACCACAATTACTGAGCCTGTGTTCTGCCAGCCGCAACTACTGAGCCCCCATGCCACAGATACTGAAGCCCATGTGCCCTAGAGCCCATACTCTGCAACAAGAGAAGCCACTGCAACCAAAACTAGAGCATAGCCCCCGCTCGTCGCAACAAAGACCCAGCACAGCCAAAAATAAAAATTTAATTAAAAAAAAAGATAGAATGCAAAAAAAAAAAAAAAAAATTCCGAGTGCAGAAAGGTGGACGACAGCTCCCAAAGGCTCAGAACCTGAGGCCTGGCCCACTGGGAACCATCACCTCCCTGTTAGTTTAGGTCAGCGTGTTACCTTCCTCCAGAGTATCTGCACTTAAAGCTCCCCTCAAAACTGAGAAGTGAGGTGGCTTTATCATTAATGGATCACAGTATCAGGGAGAGGAGGGAAGGGACGCAGGTCAAGGAACCATGCCCCCTAGTGGCAGGAAGTGGCAGAGGGGAGGGTTTCATCAGTGTCCATCCTGCCTATTGTTCATCACTCAAGCAGTTGATGTGGTCACAACTCAGCTTAGACTGCACAGAGCCAGGTGATGATTGACAAGGAAGTCTCATCTCAGCTGCTTACCAACTGCAAAGTGTGGATCCACGTAGAAGGAAGAGCTGAAGGCAGAGCACAGCCTCCGCTGTCTTAACTGGATCACCATCAATGGCACGCCTGGACAATCAACCTCGGCAGGGAAGTCAAGACCATCCAATGCTTCACTAAAACACTGGGTGATGCCGGTCCAGTTTTCCCACACTCATAATCAGTACAGTTTCCTTCTCAAATCTATTATTTATGTGTTTTTAATTTGGAACTTAGGTGGGGAAGAGAATGGTTAGTCAGAGAAGCAGAACCGCTAAACACACACACACACACACACAAATACATCTTAAAAAAAAAAACAAAAAACATTGCTTCTTACAGCAACTGTTCTTATATGTGATGTGCGTGTTAGTCACTCAATCATGTCCGACTCTTTGAGACCCCATGGACCGTAGCCCACCAGGCTCCCCTGTCCATGCGGATTCTCCAGGCAAGAACACTGGAGTGGGTCGCCATGCCCTTCTTCAGGGAATCGTCTCAACCCAGGGATTGAACCCAGGTCTTCTGTATCGCAGGCAGATTCTTTACCATCTAAGCCACCAGGGAAGCCCTTCTTACATGTGACGGTACAATGAAAAGGGTGAACACATTTTCACTTCAATGGTAAAGGCTATGAAGTTGCCAATGATGATAGTATTTCTAACTGGAAACACCCACAGGCCACGTGGAGAACTGGGATTGTTTAGGGTGCCTTCTCACCATTTCAAAGTGATAAAGGGTCCGAGGCAGGTAGAGAATAAAGTCGGTCTAGAACCTTGTGGACAGTTTGCCCAGTTGTGGAAATACCTCTGAACTCAGAGCCAGATGACTTGAGTCCTGACTTTTCACTTACCAGAGATGTGACACTGTTGGGTCACTTACTCTACTTTCGATATTCTCACCTTTAAAACTGGGTTACTGGTACCTACATCACAGCATACTTGTATGGAAGACATGAATAATATATGGATTGGAATCTGGGATTCCATCGCAGGCAGGGACGCCTCCACCCTCAATGGTCTCCTAACCAAGAAAGTAAATACAAGGAAAGGAAGCGGGAAGGACTGTATCTGTTGTGGTTGTCAAACCTCGATAAACCCTTCTGGAGGCATTTGCTGCCACCTTCTCCCTATCACAAGAAAAAAATCTTCACGCAGTATAGATTTTTACTTACTTAAGATTTTACTTATAGATATACTTAACACACATATATATAAACACCATATATATATGGTGGTTTAATCACTAAGTTGTGTCCAACTCTTTTTCAATCCCAAGGACTGTAGCCTTCCAGGCTCCTCTGTCCATGGGATTTCCCAGGCAATAATACTGAAATAGGTTACCATTCCCTTCTTCAGGGGATCTTCCCAACCCAAGGATTGAACCTGGGTCTCCTGCATTGCAGGTGGATTCTTTACCATCTGAGCCACATGGGAAGCCCAAATTTTCTTTAGTGTGTGCATCACTGACTCCAATCCTGAGTAGTAAAAAATCAGTAGATCCTTGGAGGAGCCCTGAGTCCACTGTTCGCAACTCTGTATGGAGATGCCTGTGGACTCATCAGGTTTGAGCATCTTGCTAACGAGGCCTGGACCAGGGGTTTGATTTCTCTCTCTCCAGCGCCCTTCATGCTGCTTAGAGCCAGACATCACCACTGTGGACCAGCCCTCAGGCTTGTGGCTGTTCATGATGCAGAGGGACCGGCTTACACCTAATGTCCTACTGAATTCAACAGCTTCAGGTTGTCTTTATCTGTCTTGTCATTTTACATTCTGAAGGTTTCTTTTGCTGCTGCTGCTGCTAAGTTGCTTCAGTCGTGCCCGACTCTGTGCGACCCCAGAGACGGCAGCCCACCAGGCTCCCCCGTCCCTGGGATTCTCCAGGCAAGGACACTGGAGTGGGTTGCCATTTCCTTCTCCAATGCATGAAAGTGAAAAGTGAAAGTGAAGGCGCTCAGTCGTGTCCGACTCTGTGCGACCCCATGGACTGCAGCCTACCAGGCTCCTCTGTCCATGGATTTTCCAGAAAGTTTCTTTTATCCAGGATTTAATCTACTTTTGTGTAGCACTTCATTCTCTTTTACTTAACCTAGAGCCTGCCTACAGGAGGTCTCTCCTAGCTTAGGGACGCTCACTTTTCTTTCCCTGGTGAGGATTGTAAAGACTGCTGCAGCAGCCAGGAGTGCAGATGGATTTATTGCCCATGATCTAATCCCAGAAGTTTAGATATTTCCCTGGGAGTCTGCCTGCTCTCCTCTTCCTATATAGAAATCCCCACTTTTCCTTGCTTCTTCAGAAGACATTTTCACCTAAGGTTCAGAAATGTCCATGTCTCCCTCAGCTTTTCTTTTCTACAATAACTTCCATTTTATAACCATTTTTCTATCCCTTCTTCCTTTTTCCCAACTCATGCTTTGGCTCAATTTTCTTTAAAACTATTTTTTGATGGGCCTTTTGAAAAAAATTAAACACATTCTTTACTTTTAGTCATTTCATCTGAGTGCTTATTGCTTGCCTTGAACTCCATCATCTCCACCTTTGACCTTCTGTCTCATCTATGAATCTAGGCAGTCCTGTTCACCTCCAAGTGCTGGGCCCCTAGGGCACCACCTGACACTTATCTGATGGCCAGAGGTACATGGAACAAGCTTTACAGTGAAGTGCACTTGGCAAAACAGCTGGGTGGTGACAGTAACCTACAAGCTGCCCTATTGGTATCTCACAGATGGAGGAAGATAGCCTGGGGCTGAAGATGGAGCAGAGTCAGAGCATAAGGGTCACTCAGGAACTTGGGCTCCATCCTTCAAGGAGAAGGAGACATTAGCAAGGTTGACACTGAAAAGATTGGATATCTGCCACTGCATGCCCAGCTGGCCCATAAGTTCAACTGAGAAGTCAGGGCTGGGTTGGAGAATGAGTCAAAATAGAAACTGTGCTCCAAAGTGGTCACCCACAGAGGGTGTCTAGAGAAAGAAAAGTCAAGGGTGACACCTGGGCAGAGCAACAGCTGATTTGCTAAACTGATTCCTTGGCAAACTAACTCTTCCTGGTTTACCAAGGAAGAGTTAGTGGAGGAACAGAGACAGAGCAGTCATGGGTGGGGGTAAGTGAGAAGAGAGCTTCTCATTAGTTACAAAGGGGAAAGCATTAGCCTTGGAACTGGAGAAAGTATAGTGGAGCAGATGAAATCCAAATTGTGGAAAATTTATAAAACAAAGCAATACAATGTTCACTGCAACACTATTTATAATAGCCAGGAATGGAAGCAACCTTAATGCTTCCAGGATAAATTAACAGGAATGGATAAAGAAGACGTGGTACATATGTACAAGGGAATACCACTCAGCCATAAAAAAGAATGAAATAATGTCATTTGCAGCAACATGGATGGATGTAGAGATAGTCATACTGCATGAAGTTAAGTCAGAGCGGGACAAATATCGTGTGACACCAGTCACTTCTTAAGTCTGAATTCCTTAACAGCAGACACCCACCCACCGTCTAGGTCCTGCCCATCTTCTCATCCTACGTGTGTGTCATCACCTGCTGTCTTTGCTCCAGCCACACATTAAAGCTCTTGAAACCAAACGTGGCCCCTGCCTTCTGTGTCTGCCTTCAGCTCTTCCCTCCACCTGGGATTCTCACCCCCACATCTTCCCAGGGTCAACTGCTCATGTTCCAAATGCAAATTCTTCCCTGGACTACCCGATCCTATATCACTGCCAAGCCCATCCCATTAGCCCTACAGAGTCCACACCGCCCTAAAACGATCTTCCTCTCTTTGCTGCCAGGTTTCCCCTTTACTCTCAAATGTCAACTGTGAGAAGGGATATGCCTTGTTCATGGCTGTCTTTCCAGAGCCTAGAAAAAGGGCGGACATACAGTTATCACTCAATAATTATTTGTTGAAGAAAAAGATGAGGAAGACAGTAAAAAAAAAAAAAGAAAGAAAGAAATGAGGGAGAAAAGAAAATAGATGAAGTCTGTCTGCTGAGAACTCAAGCAAAGCAGAAGCCCAATACTGATCGTTAGGCCATTTGCTTCAACACACAGGGGAGAACAGTGTGCAGTTTTCATGTCAATTATTTATGTGTAGAAATCCATCAAGGGCTTTAAGCTGCCTCAGACCGATTCATATACACTGGTGTTCTAAGTACTTCAGTGTATAAATATTTGAGTCATTGAGGAAGGCAGTTATTTTTCCCATAAACATTCTTCCTGAGATATAATTTAGCCCATTAAATTGCACATGTTCTCAAAAAAGGCATTCATAAAGTGCAAAGGAACTCAGTCATGGTGGGTGGCAGTGGTCTTCTCTGATCATTAATTACAAAGAAACTGAGCCAGGATTGGGGGCGGGGCAGATTTCACATCAGCTCTACAGTAACACTTCTCTGTTTTCTGATGCCCACGCACCTGCTGGGCTTCAGGAATAAGAACCACAGCTTTGCTTGTCTTACACCATGGACTGTCTCATACATTCCAGACCACCTTGCAGTAATCATGAAACTAATGCACATTGGGGATTTAATCCTAGACATGATCAGTTTTCTCTTTTTTCTTTCCTTCTGTTTCTTTTTTTCTTTCTTTTTCTTTTTTTAACTGTACCATGCAGTCTGTGGGATCTTAGTTCCACAACCAGGGACTGAATTCATGCTGTCAGCAGTGACAGCGTGGAGTCATACCAGGGAATTCCCTGACCAGCTTTCTTTAGCAGTCCATGGAAAACTATATTCCCAGACACAGTTCTACAAGAAACTGCAAATTGGGAGCTTGTGAAATACTTTTAGTACTAAGAATATTTTATATAAATCAAAATAAAAATTGACCGTAATTATAAGTTTTTGTTATTATTGTTCAGTTTCCAAGTAGTGTCTGACTCTGCAACCCAACAGGCTCCTCTGTCCTCCACTATCTCCCAGAGTTGCTCAAATTCATGTCCATTGAGTCAGGGATGCTATCTGACCATCTCATCCTCTGCTGCCCTCTTCTTCTTTTGCCTTCAATCCTGAGATGTCAATATTCAATCTTACAATCTTCTGCTTGACCACATCCAATTTACCTTGGTTCATGGACCTAACATTCCAGGTTCCTATGCATTATTTTTTTTTACAGCTGCTGCTGCTAAGCCGCTTCAGTCGTGTCTGACTCTGTGTGACCCCATAGATGGCAGCCTACCAGGCTCCTCCGTCCCTGGGATTCTCCAGGCAAGAACACTGGAGTGGGTTGCCATTTCCTTCTCCCCTTCTTTACAGCATCAGACTTTATTTTCAGCACCAGAAACATCCACAACTGAGCGTCATTTCCACTTTAGCCCTGTCGCTTCATTCTTTCTGGAGCTATTAGCAATTGCTTCCACTCTTCCCCAGTAGCATACTGGACACCTTCCGGCCTGGAGAGGCTCATCTTACAGTGTCCTATCTTTTTGCCTTTGCATATTCTTCATGGGGTTCTCCAGGAAAGAACCCCAAATTTTTTTAAAAACTAAAATCACTCATAACCCCAAACCCCTAAAATCTACAAAAATAATTTATTTCTCCACTTCTTATTTGTTATTTAAGTATATTCCATTTTACAGCTGGTTATTCTAAGAAAGCAGCAAGTAGGAGCATAAGATTATGAGAAAAGCCTTGGTTATATGTTTGGGGTGTGTGTGCAAGTGTCTATATATGGGGTTGGCCCAAAGGTTCATTCAGGTTTTTCTATGAGACGTTACAGAGAAATCCAAATACTTCTCTGCATGATTGTCTCAGTCTTGGATTTGGGGGTAAAGTTTCATACTCATTGTTCAAAGTTTCAAATTTTGGGGTATGATAATGATACACTGTCTGATTCATGAGACAGTCATAAAATATTTTTCCTTTTTATTAAAGAATGGGCTCTTTCCAGCTACTGGGTGCAAGTGAGACCCCCTCTCCCTTCTTGTTTCTGCTTTCAGAAGCCCAGGCAAAGCATTTTGTGGGGTCACTTTTAGGCCATCTGGTATAGTCAAAGGAATCTCCCTGGACTTCCCTGGGGGTCCAGTGGTTGAGAACCTGCCTGCCAGTGCAGGGGACACAGATTCAATCCCTGGTCTGGAAGATTCCACATGCCTCTCAGCAACTAAGCCCAAGAGCCACAGCTACTGCTTCCGTGCTCCACAACAAGAGAAGCCAGTGCAATAAGAAGCCTGCGCATCACAACAAGAGGGTAGCCCCTGCTCACCGAACTAGAGAAAGCCTGCATGCAGCAATGAAGACCCAGCACAGGCAAGTATATATATATTTTAATAGGGGTCTCCCTGAGGATCCTGGAGTCTGGGGCTCTCCTCCAGCGTTCTCTTGTCTCCATGACCTTGGGCAGGTGACTGAACCTTTCTGAGGTTCTACTGCCATCCTTTATATAGTGGAAGACACACTTTAGGTGCCCTAAGGAAGGCCAGCTGATGGCTGAACTCCTTCATCTCCAGGCTGGAGGCTGTGGGTGGGGCAGGTCATGACCCAGGACACACAGAAAGCCAGTCCCTGCATGGAGAGGCCTGTAAAGACAAGCTCTCACAACTCATGCTGCTCAGCCCCTCTTGGCTCACTCAGCAGACAGCATGTGAGCTCCAGGGTCCTGGGCAGACACCCCCCAACACAGGTCATAACTTTCTCAGCAGCAACATAACAAGCAGCCCCTTCGTGGTCTGACAATCAGACGGCAGGCTGCACACTGGTACTTTAGGTACCTGCTTGGCAGTAGGGGGACTACTCTGCAAGATATCCAAGTCGATGTGAAATCTGTTCCTAAACATACACTCTCAGTGACGCACTCATCCCTGTGATGGATGGAAAGAGTAGGAGATTTCAAGTTCCCGGGCCAGGGTCAAAGGCTGGCCCATCTCTGACTAGCTGGGTGACTGTGGGCAAGTTATTTAACCTTCCTGGTCCTTTCTTCTTTCACCTGCAAAACAGGAACACTAAAATTTTGACCCTCAGAGAGTTCTTTGACAGACTCAATGATAAATAAGATAATGTAGGTGTAGAACTTGACTCTGCTCACCAATATTTCATATTCTCATTTCCTTTTGGGTCACAGTAAAACTGAGTCCCCCTAAAACTGAGTTCCTCTGCTGAGTTTATGATTAACCTCTCTCTCCAAAACTTTATTCCCTTTCTTGTCCCGCACCCGTTCCCCTCAGGACTGAGGAATATCAAAGAAAATAGGGGACAGGAACTGAGCAGGACTCTGCAGGGCCCTTTCATGTCCCCAGCTTCTTGTTTGGTCTTCCCTGAGTTCCAAAGAGCAGATTTAAAAGCAGAGTCAAACACTTCATGATTTGAGAAGTGAGGGAATGCAAAATAAAGGGAAAGCAGCCAAGCAAGGAAAGTACTGATAGCTTAAACAAGAGTTCAGTAATAAAACAAGTCATAGGGCTCCCCATTCCTCCTCCACAGATACACATAACAATCTGACGCATATCTTTAAGTTCTTCTACAGGAACTAAGACTCCCACCCAGGCAGAGGATGGTGACCACCTGCTGACCACAAGCACACAGACTACAGATTGGCTGGAACCATAAAACTGATGATTAAGATTCCCAAAACACCACCCTGTTACCTCACCACCAACCAATCAGAAAAACGTTCAGGAGCTGATCACACACCCTGCAACCCTCACCCCAATGTTGCCTTTAAAAACCCTTGCCTGAGAGCCACTGGGGAGTTTGGGTCTTTTGAGCACTAGCTGCCTGTTCCCCTTGTTTGGTGCCCTGAAATGAATGCTGTAATTCCCTTCACCACAATCAGGTATCAGGAGACTGGCTTTACCAGGTGTCCAGCAGGAGGACCCAAGTTTGGTTCAGTAACAACAGGATTGCACGTGCTTGCTCCCACTCCCATGGGATTGGACTTGGTCATTTGACTTGTTCAGACCAGTGCAGTTTGAGCAGAAGGGACATATATCATTTCCAGGAGAGCAGTTAAGAGCCAATACATGATTTTTTTCCATATTTCCTTTCCTTGCTGTAATGACTCTGTCAGTGAAGCAGGGAAAGGAGCAAGGCACAGTCTTTTAAAAAATGACAGCTGTTGAGGATATAGCAAAAATTGGTTAGAACCAACTGGGTCCCAAATGGTGGAAGATTCAACTTCCAGTGGACCTGAAGCCTCATTACGAGTTCACTGTACTATACTAGCTTCTAAATGACACACCACAGGCTCCATGACAGTCCTGAGGCGGACCATAAAAGGACAAAAAGTGGGCAGTGACCCAATATCTGGAAATCCCTGGCCTTTCCTCAAAATAGTTGGAATAATCCTCCCATTCATTATCATATGAAATTATCCAGCCTATAAAAATTAACCACCTCATACTTCAGGGTCTCTCACTTCTGAGATGGCCCACACTGTCTGTGAGGTGCGTTTCTCCCAAGGTCACTCTCACTTTCCAAAATGACCCCATCCCCTTGGGCCACTTTTGAGACAGACCGAACATGCATTCTGTCTATGGAATGTGTATCTTTCTAAATAAGTCCACTTCTTACCTAGCACTTTGTTTCTCACTGAATTCTTTCTATAAAGATACATAAAGAACCTAAGCTTCATTAAGTCCTAAGACCAGGTGTGGGATCTCAATTAAAAGACCATAGGATTGAATTCTAACCTGGATTTTGGCCGGGTTCGAGTCCTAGTCCGCCAGTTATAGTTCCAATCTGAGTTACGCAGTTTCATCAGCCCATTGACACTAAAGTTCCCCGAGCAAAAGCACCCCTGACCCAGGAGAGAAACACTTCCCCTGCAGCTGACTTTGCAAGTATGAGACCTGAACTTTTGCTGTGTTATGCTAAGAAAGTTTTGGACACTGTCATAAGTATGATAAAACCTAGCCTATCCTGACAAATATATATAAGAAAAGCTTTGCCAAATATAACATGCTCTATAAATACTATTTATGGCTATTTCAGGAATCTGTTGAGATCATGTGATTAATATCTAACATGGTAGCACTATGAAATATCTGGACTACTGCTGAGGTAATCCATTCTTATTTCACTGCAGTCATCAAATGTCTCAGGGCACCCATTATGTTTCTGATATCATTCCAGGCAATACATATGCAATACTTCCCTTCTGATATTAAAATCTTTTAAAAACCTATTGCATTTATACTTGGCATACCCTTTGAAAGCATAATGATGCCTCATCATCACACCAAAGACTTATACAAGTAAATCTTCTACTTTGTAGAATTCTCTAGGCTACTGTTAGTCATGGATAGAGAGGGGCTGAACAAAAATATTTCAGTATATACAATGCTGAAGTGAAGTGAAGTTGCTCAGTTGTGTCCAACTCTTTGTGACCCCACGGACTATATAGTCCATGGAATTCTCCAGGCCAGAATACTGGAGTGGGTAGCCCCTTCTCCAGGGGATCTTCCCAACCCAGGGATCAAACCTAGGTCTCCCACATTGCAAGCAGATTCTTTACCAGCTGAGTTACAAGTGAACCCCATATATAGTGTTGGGGAGGAAGAAATCTTCCTATATCCTTCCAAGTTCTTCTGGCTGGTCTAAGAATTAAATTGACATAAGGTAGATTAAGAGGAGAAAATCAAACAAAAGTTTAATAACATGACAAAGGAGAGCTGAGTAACTCCCTCAAATGGCCAAAATCCTCACTTTAAATACCATCTTTAGCTAAAGACAGAAGAGGATACTGGACATGGTGCTTTGGGACACTAAATGGGAGGAAGCTAATTTGCATGGAGATGGAAAAGCACTGAGCCTATATTCTTTGCAGATACCTCAGGTGACAGCTCCATTCTGGGAACAAGCCCTTTATCTAAGTTCTTCAGGCAGCTAAGGGGCAGGTAACAAGAAAGACTTCCTGAGTCTTCTTAAAAATGATCAACGTAATTTAATTATCATGCCAAAGAGACATACATTAGGGCGACAAACTTTGCTTCCCTACATGGAAACATTCTTCTTCAAGAGGTACACGGTGATGAATTTGTACATTCCAGCACAAGAATTTCAAACTGTCGTTGAGCAAATTAGTCTGCCAACCCTTGATAATCTGAAGATAGGTGGCTGATTGTGTATAAGAATCATTTTTCTCTCATTTAATTTAAGGGACGCACCACACACCTGTCCCTAAACCCCAGGACTAGATTTTCAGATTCTCTTCTAATATCCATCAAAGAATCACCCATACCTGATAGAAACTAGTAAGTTCGCAATGTGTGAGTTTTAAGGAAATGCTGATTAATTCACTTAATTTTATCAATTAACAACAACAAACTAAAAAGATGAAAGATCGATTTCCTTATTTTCATCCCTGTTTCTGGTATTTGTGTGGACTAGTAACAAACTCATCTTCCAGACAGATCTTGGAAGACTTCATTTCCCTACCCACATACAGTATTATTCCTCCCTCATCCGTGATTTTGCTTTCTGTGGTTTCAGATACCTGAGTCAACCATGGTCCAAAAATATTAAATAAAAAATTCCAGAAATGAACAGTTCATAAGCTTTAAGCCATGCACCGTTCTGAATAAGGTGATGAAACCTCCTCCTTCTGGCTCCATCCAGCCCAGGGCTTGAACCATCCCTTTGTCCTGCATATCCCGCCCATAAGTCACTCAGTAGCCACCTCAGTTATCAGGTTCACTGTCATGGAACTGCAGTGCTTGGGTATAACTGACCCTCACCTCACTTAATAACGGCCCCAAAGCACCAGAGTAGAGATCTGACAATGTGGATGATGCCAAAGAGAAGCTGCGCAGTGCTTCTGAGTGAAAGAGTAAAGTGAGCTCAAAGACCTTTTTGTATGCTGAGCTTGCTAACATCTACAGGAAGAACGAATCTTCTATCTGTGAAATTATGAACAAAAGAGGAAATCTGTGTTCATTTTGCTGTCACACCTTGTACTGCAGAAGATATGGCCATGCTAAGTGATAAGGGCTTAGCTAAGATAGAAAAGGCATTAAACGTGTACAATAAGATATTTTGAGAGCTCACACTCACATAACTTTTATTATAGTATGTGGCTATAACTGTACTATTTTATTATTACTGTTACTAATCTCTTCTTGTGTCTAATTTATAAATGAAACTTTATCAAAGGTATAATTAGGAAAAAACATAGTATATATAGGGTTTGGTACTATCCATGGTTTTCTGGCAGGAGGTAGATGGGCCTCACACCGCCCAGGGTAAGCAGCTGGGGATTTTGTTCCCTGTGGACCAGTAGTCCAAGATGAGAATAGCAGGACAATTGAGAGAGCAGGCTGGGCCCTGCCCAGATAGAAGACAAGAGACCACATATTTCTCATTCTTGAAGTCAGGAGACCTCCCTGACTACACATGCATAGAAAGGTTCCTAGGAGATGAAAAGGGCAGTGATGCTAAGTCTACTCACAGGCCTCTTCACTGGAATCCATCTGGGCTGAGAGATGTGTGTGCAAGCATGGGAGGATCCTGAGATATATCAAATCTGAACTCTGAACCAGGCAAATCAAAATGATTGACTGAAGGAAAACCTAGAAGAAACGCCCCGTAAAAGTGATTTAAACTGCCACCAGGGCATGATTCTGTCTCTGAGCCAGCCCATGTGTCTGTCCACACTTAGGGCATTCTTTTTCCTCCTAATAAACACTTTACTTGTTTCACTACTTCCTATCTTCATGGGAATTCTTTTCTGCAAAGCCAAAAGGCCAGGTCCTTGTCACTGACCACTGATCTAGTGGCTGCAATTCAGTGCTCTCACTCCCACAGTCCACCTCAATCTCTGGCTGGGAACTGAACCCCTGCTTCAAGCCACTGCAGGCTCCGAGATCAGGTTCATCACTGGGGGTTGGGGAAAATACTCCCTGATGATAAAGGGGGAACATTCTTTCCAAGCGGTATATTCTTTCACAATGGTACAAAGGAGTTTAAAAGTTTTCATTGAAACTAACTCCAATCTCAACTGTTCCTCCTTCCTTTAAGAACTCTTCTGTCATTAACACTCTGCCCTTGACCACTTTCCTGCCCCTCACGGCTTTCTCTTTCTTGCACCACTTCAGTCTTTCCCTTGGCTGTTTTGCAACCATTTTCTTTCCACAATATCCTCCAATCTACTGACCACTCAGCTCTAACAGTGTGGCCACCTGATGCGAAGAGCCGACTGATTGGAAAAAACCCTGATGCTGGGAAAGATTGAGGGCAGGAGAAGAAGGGGCGACAGAGGATGAGATGGTTGGATGGCATCACCAACTCAATGGACATGAGTTTGAGCAAACTCTGGGAGATAGTAAAGAACAGGGCAGACTGGAGTGCTGCAGTTCATGAGGTCACAAAGAGTCGGGACATGGCTTAACAACTCAACAACAATGAACCACTTGTGCCCTCTGATGAAATAAGCTCAAAGACCCTTTTGTCAGATCAATGGGGCAGTCCTGCAGCTATATCCAGACCTCAGCTCTGTTGAGTATTTCTCCTGTCTTAACCTTCCTGTGCTTCAGTGGCCACTCATGTGTCATTCTTAGCACAATTATATTGCTGCAGCACTTCTGTCATATTGATGCCATATTGATGTCATCTCTATGAGATGAGAGGCTTGTATTTCATACTGAAGTGAAGCGAAAGTTGCTCAGTCGTTTCCGACTCTTTGTGACCCCATGGACTATACATCCCATGGAATTCTCCAGGCCAGAATACTGGAGCGGGTAGCCCCTTCTCCAGGGGATCTTCCCAACCCAGGGATCAAACCCAGGTCTCCCACATTGCAGGCAGATTCTTTACGAGCTGAGCCACAAAGGAAGCCCAAGAATACTGCAGTGGGTAGCCTATCCCTTCTCCAGTGGATCTTCCTGACCCAGGAATTGAACCGGGGTCTCCTGCATTGCAGGCAGATTCTTTACCAACTGAGCTATGAGGGAAGCCCATTTGATACTGAGCTGTGGTTAAAAATACAGCTCCTTCATGGCTGCATGTCAGATAACTGCCGAGCAACACACAGAGGGCTGAGATAAATGTTGGGCTGACCAGCAACGTACCTCATGCTAGACTCAATACAGAAGTTCCATACGCTTGCTGAAAGTTTACCTTCATGGTTGAGTCTGCATTCACACCTAAGTGAGCTAGCGCTTTAATATTTCAGTTTTTAGTTAAGTAATGAAAAGGCACAACTAGAGAAATAAGACTCCATAACAGATTCAACTCTCTAAGTCATTAAATTTTGGAGCTAAATGTTTGATTTACAACCTAAGTTATTTTGCGGCATTTTTATATACTTTCTTATGTTTGTGTCCTTGGGCCCAGGCCTCACTTCCTGCTTTATACCAGTAAACTTTATTTTCTTAAGGATAGTATCAGTGATTTGTCAACTTGAAACCTGTTAAGGCAAATACCGTATTATGGGATATTTTTAGAAGTTTTCTATATTAGAAAACAACAGCAAAATGGCTAAGATACAGATGCTGACATGAGACTTCCTTAGTTTAAACCCTGGCTTCCTTCCTTCCTACCCTGCTATCTTGAGCAGGTTACCTAGCCTCCTTTTATATAAATTTTCTTTTTTTTTAATTGGAGCATCGTTGCTTTACAATGTTGTATTATTTTCTGCTGTGCAGCACAGTGAACCAGCTATTTGTACACACATATCCCCTCTTTTTGGATTTCATGTAAATTTCTTAAATTATAACTACCTTACAGGAGGATTGTAGCAAATATTAATCTCAGGAAAGCAACCCTGTGAAGCTTTCATGTTGGACACAAAACAAGCACTCAATAAATGTTAGAGCTTATTATTAGGGTTAAATAAACATATTCAAACAAGATGGGTCAACGTCAATGGAACAAACACTTATTAAAGGAAAATAAAGGAAAAACACTTATTAAAGTCACAATAGCTATGATAGTTTGAGCACCTACTATATGCACTTTTACAAACATGATTTTACTTAATCTCCACAGAAATTTTGTTTTTGCCTTATCAGTTTTGCAAGTGATTGATGGATGGTTAGAGAAGCTTCATAATTTACCCTTGTTCACAACAAACAGACAGGATATGATTGGAATTTAAATCGAGTCTTTCTCTAAGTACTGCCTTCACACTCATCCCTCTCTACATTTCTACCCTAACTCCTAGACACAAGGCCCTCTGCTGACCCCTCGTAGACATTTCCCTGATGAGTGCTACATCACTCCTTCCTTCAAGGATCTTCCATTTCAGCAAGTGACAGATCACTATTTTATAGAACAGACTGACATTAGCCTTTTAATAGAAGTGCATATTATAGACTCTACCTATGCAAAAATGTACTTGGTGAAAGGAAGATCTTTCTCAGGTTAACAATCTTTTAAAATTTAATGAATATCCAATGATCATCTGTAGAAATATCAAAAGTTCTGAGAGACCAGGAAAAATGCTTCATTGTTTGGGAATAAGCCATACATCACATCTCTGATTCCTGGCCAATAAATGCCCTGAACACCCTCACATATATCTGAAAGAGGGATTTCCATGGTGGTCCAATGGCTAAGACTCATGCTCCCAATGCAGGGGGCCCAGGTTCGATCCCTGGTCAAAGAACTAGACCGCACATGCTGCAACCAAGAGTTTGCACGCCGCAACTAAAAATCCCACATGCCCTAACAATGACTGAAGATTCTGAGTGCCGCGACTAAGACCCCGTGCAGCCAAATAGATATATAAATATTTTTTAAAATATCCAAAATATTCCCTGTCCACACTGAGAACCACTACACTTGCATATTGTGAAATCTATTTAGCTGGTGCCAGTGAGGAAGGAAGGAGGGAACAAAGGAAGGAAGAGAGAAAGAAAGAAGACTAGAAAAAAACTAGAGCAAAAAATATCAAACCATATTGTGAATCTAGTAAATTAAACTTTTGTTTCACTGTGATATGCGGTATTTTTCTGTGTGGGTGCATGTGTGTGTTTTACAATACACATCCTAGCGGCAAACCAGACAAAACCAGAGTAACCTGGGGAAAGGTAATTCATGTTCATGGAAACAGTGACATGGCTTGTGTCAAAGTCTGAAGCAACTGTCCTGATGAGCCCATTGGGCTTCCCTGGTAGTTCAGTTGGTAAAGAATCTGCCTGCAACGCAGGAGATCCTGGTTCGATTCCTGGGACGGGAAGATCCTCTGGAGAAGGGATAGGCTACCCACTTCAGTATTCTTGGACTTCTCTTGTGGCTGAGTTGGTAAAGAATTCACCTGCAATGTGGGAGACCTGGGTTTGATCCCTGGGTTGGAAAGATCCCTTGGAGAAGGGAAAGGCTACCCACTCCAGTATTCTGGCCTGGAAAATTCCATGGGCTATATAGTTCATGGGGTTGGAAAGAGTCAGGTAGGATGGAGTGACTTTCACTTTCACTTTCAGACCACTGGAAACAGAATTCATGTGATCCATACCCTTCAAGGATTTCAACTTATTGAAAAGTAAGTAAATAAAGGTGTCTGTCTGTTCTTTTGTTTTTTAAAGAAAGAATGTTTCACACACACACATGCACATGCATAAATGTTCACAGGCATCTCTCAGCCAAACAAGTTAGACTCTGGTTCTGTGAGCTTTCTCATGGCCTGCCATGAGACCATGAGACTATGTAGACTACATAGACTATGTGACTATGTGACTTCTTTCATTCAAATGCTGTGAGCATCAGAAGGACATAAGTCAGTCAACAAGTGATTTAAGGGCAGTGTTCACACTGGGGCAGGGGAAGCTGCCAGAGTTAGTCAATTACAGAGTTCAGGTTTAGATATACAATGCCTGCTCTCTTTCTATCTAGACTTATATTTCTTCTCTTTTGATCCCAAAGTTGAATATGCAAGTCACACATAAAAAAACGTGCTTCAATTTCATTAGCCATTAGGGAAATGCAAAATAAAACCACTGTGAGCTATCACTTCATATCCACTAGATTGGTAGACATTAAAAATTCTGACCATATCAAGCATTGGCTATGCTATGAAGTAGCAAGAAGTCTCATTCAGAAATGCAAATTGGTTTATAAGTATTTTAGACATCAATTTGGCCTTAATGAGTGAAGTTAGCATGTGTGTACTCCATAACTCAGCACTTCCCTGGGTTTATACTCTAGAAAAATGCTTGCACAGGTACATACAAATAAGCAAGATGCTGCAAGCAAAGTTGTTCCAGAGGAACTGGTTCTAAAATAAACAAGCCAACCAATCCTGGAAACAAGAAGTCCAGAAAAACCAGACTGGGTAATTAAGTTATGGAATGGTTATATAATGGATAATGTACTGCAGTAAAAATTAAACAAACAATAGCTATATATATCAACATGGTTTAGCCCACAGTTTAGTGTTGAGTGGATCCAAAGAAAGTTGCATTAAGCCTTCAAAAAGAAGGAAACTCTAACACATGCTACAGCATGGATGAACGCTGAGGATATTATGCTAAGTGAAAAAAGCCAGACACAAAAAGGCAAATGCTCATGCTGAAGCTCATGCTGAAGCTGAAACTCCAATACTCTGGCCACCTGATGGGAAGAACTGAGTCACTGGAAAAGACCCTGATGCTGGGAAAGACTGAAGGCAAAAGGAGAAGAGGGCAGTAGAGGATGAGATGGTTGGATAACTTCACGGACTTAATGGACATGAACTTTTGCAAACTCCAGGAGATAGCGGAGAATGCAATGGCAACCTACTCCAGTACTCTTGCCTGGAAAATCCCATGGGTGGAGGACCCTGGTAGGCTGCAGTCCATGGGGTCGCTAAGAGTCAGACACGACTGAGCGACTTCACTTTCACTTTTGACTTTCATGCATTGGGGAAGGAAATGGCAACCCACTCCAGTATTCTTGCCTGGAGAATCCCAGGGACGAGGGAGCCTGGTGGGCTGCTGCCTATGGGGTCGCACAAAGTCGGACACAACTGAAGCGACTTAGCAGCAGCAGCAGCAGCCAGGAGACAGTGGAGGACAGGGAGGCCTGCTGAGCTGCAGTCCATGGGGTCGCAAGGAGTTGAAGATGACTTAGTGACAAAATAAAAATTTAATAATGTTGATCTGTATACTCTGAAAAGAGTCAAATACTAAATTTAAAGTCAAGTGTATTTTACTACCATTCTAACTTTTAAAAAAAATATTTTTAATTTGCAGAAGAATACAGAGTATAATTCAACTTTTATAGATCTCAAACACCTGCAAACTTGCCATATAATTCTTAGAGACACAAGCATTTATGGTAAAGCATAATAGAGAATAAGGTGATGCCATGAAATGGGACAGAATACACAGGGGTCCTCAGTGATGATAGTTACGTTCTAACCCTTAAACTGGGTTTTCGATACAGTCTGATGATTGTACATATATAATGTATACATCTAATAAATATATTAACTTCTTTTTTTCCATGCCAAACAGTTGCAGTGTGAATGTCAGAATTGAGATCAGCATGATGGAGTATATATGGAACCAAGTTCCAGGTGAGAAAGTCATTCTGGTATTATAAAGAACCCAATTTTCTGGTTAGAGTCAGAATTTATGTACAGTCTGTTCAATAAAATATGAGTAGCCACTGTTTTCTTATACTCCCCTAGCAACAGCTAGGTGTTGGCATAGGAGAAGCCAGTCCTATCACAGATGCTCTGGCAGTGTCTCTCTAAACTTTATTAATCTCACTCAAAATATAATTCTACTTACAAAAGAGGGGAAATTGAGGATCTGGGAAAGAAAATTTTAAGAAAACCATTTAAAAATAATTTACCATTAAACAAAATGGCATGTCAAGTCAGACTAAGATATCACATTTTTATTATAGGTTGTAGAAGAGTTTTGGGGGTATATTTAAGAAAAGAATGACTTTTTTAGTTTTACACGGAGCAATGATCTGTCTTTGTGTCAAGTAAAACTAAACATTGTTATTCTATTATCATCCTGAGTTCAGCAAAGACTGAAGATAATGAATAGGTTCCAAGCTTCCAGTTAGTTTTCTTTCCTCCCGGCTCACACATCTCCTGGGGGACTAAATAGAAATGTCTTCAACATGGGAAGGATGTGGTCCACCCAGGCACCCTGGGTCCATAGCTGGTCAAATCTGTGGGTCTTTATAGCTCCCACCTTCCACCCTGGCCACCATCAAAGAAATTCGCCAGCTGAAGCCGAGTCCACTCTTTCTCTTGCATCAGTGAGTGCCACAAAGCATGGAGATGGTTCAGACTGAAACCAAGAGCAGAATGATGGGCAATAAATATGTGAAGGGAAAAACCAAACCAAGAGGGTGCCACTGAGAAAACTTCAGTCATGTCAAACAACCTGGGCCACCATTGCATATGAAGGGGCAAAAAGAAAAAAAGAACAACTATTTTGATTTATAAATAAAATGAGAATAAAGAAGTTGATGAGGACCCCAAGATCACGTCAGATTTGGTGAGCTTACAAGGTCATTTTCAATCTATGGTATCTGTCTATATGTAGCACTGCTTACATCAAAACTTTATTTCTACCTATGAGGTGATTAAAACTGATTCTGATGTACAAGTTTAACCACATGAACATCGAGGGAGATTTATATTCCTGCCTTCCAAAAATTCACCACTTATCCCCGCGGCCAAAAATGTTACTAAGGAAATGTAGGAATGTCTCTTTATAGTATTAGACTGACCACAACTGTTTCCATTGAAATGGAGAGAGGCCAGCCAACATCTCAAAGAGGCAAAGTCCTAAGTGTCCTAAGAGTTTCTAACCTTTAGAATGTATGAATCACCACCCACCCTCAATCAAAGGTTCAATGAATGGAGTCTATTTTCACTTGATTCAACCTTGTCAAAAAATCCAGGTAACAGGAAACATCAAGAATTCAAAAATATAACTAATAATGGAAAATATCTCAAGTCTAAGGATGTTTTTGCAGAGAAAGCAAGGGTCATCCAGATTATGGCATTCAAGACTTTCTGCAAGAGATTAACACAATCCTTGGGATGCTGCTCCTAAAAGAACCTTCTGAAACATGAGTCTCTTTTTAAAATTATTTTTCAGTCCAGTGGCTGGGACTCTGTGCTCCCAATGCAGAGGCCCAGGCTCAATCCCCAGTCAGGGAACCAGATCCCACATGCTGCCACTAAGAGTTTGCATGCTGCAACTAAAGATCCCATGTGTTGAAATGAAGGTTGAAGATCCCATGTGCTGCAACTAAGACCTGGGGCAGCCAAATAAATAATTTTTTAATAAAAATTATTTTTAATAAGGCCTGATCATCACACATTATCCAACTATATGATTGGCCAGAGATTTCAAGAAGTTAAAATGAAATAAGACATGATTTATCTAAGCAAAGATCTCTATCTACAGACATTATAATTAGATGATGGCTTCCTTGGGGTCATCTGCTCGGCAGCTCTATGGTGCTCTGAGAACTCCCAGAGAATTTGACTTTGGAGGCAAGTGGGATTTGATTACAGAACTTACACAGGACTGGGGAAACAGACTCCTGAAGGCATAAACAAAACCTTGTGAGCACCAGGACCCAGGAAATAGGAGCAGTGACCCCACAAGAGACTGGGCCAGACTTGCCTGTGAGTGTCCAGGAGTCTCCGGTGGAGGTGTGGGTCAGCAGCGGCCTGCTGCAGGGTCAGGGGCACTGAGTGCGACCCTGCGTGCACGGGACCTTTGGAAGGAGGTTGCCATCATCCTCATTACCTCCACCGTAGTTTTGTCTTAGGTCAAACAACAGGAGGGAATGGAGCCCCACCCATCAACGGAAAACTGAATTAAAGATTTACTGAGCATGGGCCCACTCATCAGAACAAGACCCAGATTCCCCTACAGTCAGTCTCTCCCATCAGGAAGCTTCTGTAAGCCTCTTGTCCTTATCCTTCAGAGAGCTGACAGAATGAAAACCACAATCACAGAAAGCTAATCAAACTGATCACATGGACCACAACCTTGTCTAACTCAATGAAACTATGAGCCATGCCATGTAGGGCCACCCAAGTTGGATGGGTGGAGAGTTCTGACAAAACATGGCCCACTGGAGAAGGGAATGGCAAACCACTTCAGTATTCTTGCCTTCAGAACCCCATGAACAGTATGAAAAGGCAAAAGGACAGGACACTGAAAGACGAACTCCTCAGGTGAGTAGGTGCCCAATATGCTACTGAAGAAGAGTAGAGAAATAACTCCAGAAAGAATGAAGAGGCAGGATCAAAGTGAAAACAATGCCCAGTTGTGGATGTGACTGGTGATGGAAGTAAAGTCTGATGTTATAAAGAGCAGTATTGCATAGGAACCTGGAATACTGGGTCCATGAATCAAGGAAAATTAGAAGTGGTCAAACAGGAGATGACAAGAGTGAACACCGACATTTTAGGAATGGACTGGAATAGGTGAATTTAATTCAAATGACCATTATATCTATTACTGTGGGCAAGAATCCCTTAGAAGAAATGGAGTAGCCCTCACAGTCAACAGAGTCTGAAATGCAGTACTTGGGTGCAATCTTAAAAATGACAGAATGATATCTGTTCAATTCCAAAGCGAACCATTCAATACCACAGTAATCCAAGTCTATGCCTCAACCAGTAATGCTGAAGAAGCTGAAATTGAACAGTTCTATGAAGATCTACAAGACCTTCTAGAACTAACACCCAACAAAGATGTCCTTTTCATCATAGGGGACTGAAATGCAAAAGTAGGAAGTCAAGAGATACCTGGAGTAACAGGCATATTTGACCTTGGACTAAAAAATGAAGCAGGGCAAAGGCTAATAGAATTTTGCCAAGAGAATGCACTGGTCATAGCAAGCACCCTCTTCCAACTGCACAAGAGAAGACTCTACACATGAACATCACCAGATCATTAATACAGAAATCAGACTGATTATAGTCTTTGCAGCCGAAGATGGAGAAGCTCTATACAGTCATCAAAAACAAAACTGGGAGATGACTGTGGCTCAGATCATGAACTGCTTATTACAAAAATCAGACTTTAATTGAAGAAAGTAGGGAAAACCACTAGACCACTCAGGTATGACCTAAATCAGTGGAAGTGACAGATTCTGATACAGAGTGCCCAAAGAACTATGGATGGAGGTTCATGACATTGTACAGAGGCAGTGATCAAGATCATCCCCAAGAAGAAATGCAAAAAGGCAAAATGATTGTCTGATGAGGCTTTACAAATAGCTGAGAAAAGAAGAGAAGAGAAAGGCAAAGGAGAAAAGGAAAGATATACCCATTTGAATGCAGAGTTCCAAAGAATAGCAAGGAGAGATAAGTAAGCCTTCCTCAGTGATCAATGCAAAGAAATATAGGAAGACAATAGAATGGAAATGACTAGAGATCTGTTCAAGAAAATTAGAGATACAAAGGGAACATTTCATGCCAAGATGGGCACAATAAAGGGCAGAAATGGTATGGACCTAACAGAAACAGAAGATATTAAGAAGAGGTGGCTAGAATACACAGAAGAACTATACAAAAAAGAGCTTCATGACCCAGAAAACCACAATGGTACGATCACTCACCTAGAGCCAGACATCCTGGAATGCGAAATCAAGTGGACCTTAGGAAGCATCACTACAAACAAAGTTAGTAGAGGGATGGAACTTTTTTAGTAGTCATGTATGAATGTGAGAGTTGGACTATAAAGAAAGCTGAGCACTGAAGAATTGATGCTTTTGAGCTGCGGTGTTGGAGAATACTCCTGAGAGTCCCTTGGCCTGCAAGGAGATAAAACCAGTCAATCCTAAAGGAAATCAGTCCTGAATATTCATTGGAAGGACTGATGCTGAAGCTGAAACTCCAATACTTTGGCCACCTGATGGGAAGAACTGACTCACTTGAAAAGACCCTGATGCTGGCAAAGATTGAAGGTAGGAGTAGAAGGAAACAACAGAGGATGAGATGGTTGGATGGCATCCCTGACTCAATGGACATGAGTTTGAGCAAGCTCCAAGAGTTGGTGATGGACAGGGAAGCCTGGCGTGCTGCAGTCCATGGGGTCTCAAAGAGCTGGACACAACAGAGCAACTGAACAGAACTAAACTGAACTTCCTTGGGGTGAGACTGGGGTGAGAGAAAGAAGTGGATAGAAATGTACAGCAAGAACTCCTTGCAGTATGTGGAGTGTGAGTGTTATTGAAAGAGTGACAATTCTTTGTGAAGAGTTTTTTCACTTGTTGAAATAAAATCTAAAGATGCATCTAATATAAATTGGATGGCATGATGATGATGACAGAATTAATGAAAACAAAGAAAAATAAATGGGAAAATGAACAAAAATGATCCTACAAATAGAGTAAGGAAATATGGAACTATTTGCCTTTGATCATTGTTCTGCTTTTAAAAGAGCCTTTTATACAGAGTGAAGTAAGCCAGAAACGAAACAAAAACACCAATACAGTGTACTAACGCATATATATGGAATTTAGAAAGATGGTAACAATAACCCTGTGTACGAGACAGCAAAAGAGACACTGATGTATAGAACAGTCTTTTGGACTCTGTGGGAGAGGGAGAGGGTGGGATGATTTGGGAGAATGGCATTGAAACATGTATAATATCATATATGAAATGAGTCGCCAGTCCAGGTTTGATGCACAATTCTGGATGCTTGGGGCTGGTGCACTGGGATGACCCAGAGGGATGGTACGGGGAGGGAGGAGGGAGGAGGGTTCAGGATGGGGAACACATGTATACCTGTGGCGGATTCATGTTGATATATGGCAAAACCAATACAATATTGTAAAGTTAAAAAATAAAATAAAATAAAAAAATAAAAGAGACTTTAATGCCAAGTTGTGTTTTCTATAGCATAAATCAGACAGGAGGAATTATAGACCTATTTCTTTTACCATCAAATTCTGGTTACTTGATGATGGCATGACTTAAATTGTGCGTTTATTTTTCACCCAAGTTCTATCAAAATTCTTAACTGTGGTATCTTTTCTTTATAACATAGAACATATGACTCTCTCAAACTTGTGAACCTTGAATAAAATGAACAAGTAAGCCATCATTATTAAAAAGACATTTAACACAATAAATGAGGTACACTGTCCAAATTGTCCAGGAGATTTCTCTTCCCTGAAGGAAATGGAAACTGATGCTTAATGTGTGTCATTAATAACTCTGAATTCAAGGGCTGATTTCTGTTAACTAGAGGCCAAGGTTCGTCGGCAGACTCTCAGTCCCCAGGCCAGCAGACACTGAACATATTACAGATGACTCACTTGGCTATACCAAATGTATAAAACTCAACAAGGCTTCTGAAGCATGCCTCTGGGGACTGGAAACAGCCTTCCAGCTTACTGTAATGATAATTTTATTTCCATTAGTTAGAAGAAACCAGACTAAAGGGAAAATCTCATAAAAAGTACTGTTTGCTTAAAAGTTACCCATGTTCTCATAAAAGAAACCTCCACATATATTACTACCTGACAAGCAATATTTAAAAAGGGATTTTCAAATTGAACAGACATTAAAACCTTGAATAATGTCTTTTCTTTATGTTTTGATTGAGAGTTTGTTGAAATGAATGGCATTTATTTTCCATTTATATGTATATTCCTGTGGTTTTCATTTTTAACATCAAGCACATAAGAATCCAGAAACAAACTAATTTTTTAATTAAAAATATAAGTAGTTCTTAGAATTAAGAAAATATCTGAAATTGTAATGAATGAGGGAAAAATTAACACTTGGAGGGTAAGGAGAAAAACAGACAAATCTCTCTAGAAGGAATTTAGGGACCTCAACTTCTAACATCATCAGGACCAGGTCTTCTTCCACAGACAACCAGCCAAAATATATAAGGCAATCATTTCTAAACAATGGATGACAGAAGTACAAGAAAGCAATCTCTGAGAGAAGAGGGATCCATGAGGTGAGCAGCATAAATACTGTGGAACTCTGTCTGAAGATAATTTTCTGACTCACATGAAGGGTTGGAGCCCAAGCAAAGTACAGCTGCTCTGCTGTCCAAGGAGGCAAAGATCAGAGTATGAGATGGTTGAAATTGCTGAGACCTGAGTGGCTGAGTCCTCGAGGTAGACAGCTGCCAAGGTGTGGGAGAAACAGACCCGGAAGTCTAAGTGTGTTTTCCCCACAAATCCTTTGCTCAGGGTTGGGCTGTGTATGCACAAAGTAATACATAAGGCTTACCAGAAAGCTGCTGTTACCAGGCCGAGCACCAGAGATACTGAGATCACCAGTGCTGGCTAATTTTGGATTTCTGGCTCCATCAGACAAGAGAAACCATGGTAACATCGCAGTATACAACACCGACACTATTGAAACACCAGAAGGGTATGTCTTAGGAGAAAGGACCATAACTTGCAGCAAGACTTCCATCACACCTATCTTTATCACCTGTAAAACTGTGTCTCATCAAGATCCACAGGGGAGACAGATCTATTTGAACAGCTTAGGAAACACCTTGGACCTTCCACAAATCCAATCTAACAAAGTGTAGAAAGGCTTAATACATATTTCATATGCTCATTTAGAAACCAAACATCAATATATTTTAGAGAAAGAAAACAGAATCTAGTTTCTACAACATATCATCTATAATTTCCAATATCAGTCAGACATTACTGTACATGTGAAGAAACAAAAATGTTGTCAAGAGAAAAAATAGTTAATACAAACAGATCCTGAGGCCATCTGTATGTTGGAATTAGCAAACAAAGCTGGGTTTTATTTTTTATTACTGCTTTATCAGGAAATAGATTAAGTAGGCAATAAATCCGTAAGGATATAGAAGATCTGAAAAATTCTACCCATCGGCTTCACCAAACTGAAAGATTATTTTATTCAATTGTATTATACATATTTGTTGATAGCAGGAGAACATCAAGATATGGCCATAATGCTGAACCATAAAATAAGTTCAATAAACTGCAATAATTTGGAAACTGACAAAATGTATGTTCTGATCATAAAAGAGTTACATTAGATATCAGTAACACCACGATATTTTTAAATTCTCAAATGTTTGAAAATTAAACAATACAATTTAAAATAATCTACATATTAAAGGAGTTAAATATAAATCAGAAAACCTTTCAAAATTAATGATAATAAAACACAACATATCAGAATATGCAAAAGATAGGTATAATGCTATAGTTCAGTTCAGTTCAGTTCAATTCAGTCGCTCAGTCCTGTCCGACTGTGACCCCATGGATCACAGCACGCCAGTCCTTCCTGTCCATCACCAACTCCCGGAGTCCACCCAAACCCACGCCCATCAAGTCCGTGATGCCAGTATAATGCTCAGAGAAAAGTTTATAACTCTGACAAAACTTTAAAAAGAGAAAGATTTAAAATCTCTTATCTACATGTCAACCTTAAGAATTTAGGTAAGGAAAATCAAATTAATCCCAAAGTGAATAGAAAGAAAAAAAATAATAAATACAAGAGCACAGATCAACACAAAGAAAATAGAATATTGACAAACATTTCATCTTTGAAAAGATTATAAAAAATGATAAAGTCTTAGCAAGACTAATTATGGAAAAATGAGAAAAAACATAAATTACTGATATCATAATTACCAAAATATTACCTCAAGAGGAAACAAAAAAATCTGAATGACTCCTTATCTATTGAAGAATGTGAATCCATAATCAAAAAACTTTCACAAAGAAAACTTTATGCCCAGATAACTTCCTTGATGGATTCTGTCAAACATTTAATGAAAAAAGTAATATCAATCTGGCATAAACTCTTGAAGACAATCTGGTAAATGGAAAAAGATAACAGACATTGCACAAAAGAAGGTATGTAAATGGGAAACGACCCATGAAAGGTGCTCATCAACTTTAGTCATCAGGAAGTGCAAGGTAAAAGCCACAATTACATACGAATTACACACTCATTAGAATGTCTATAATCAAAAAGCCTGGCAGTACCAAGTATCGACAAGAACGTAGAACAGCTGAACTCTCACACGTTACAGGAGGGAGTATAAAATGGTCCCATCACTTAGAAATAATTCAGTAATTTCCTGTACAGTTATATATGCACGTACTCTGTGAACAAGAGAATTCAAGAAAGAGATTTAAAATATATGTCAACACCATAGCTTCTGCTGAAAATTCAGAGTAGCTTTAGACACAATAGCTCCAAACTGTAAACCACTGTCCATAATTCATACAGATGATTTCATATGCATAATCACATGTATAACTATCTATTCAATATCCCACGTATTTCAGCCTAGAAATAGCTTGTGGGGGGTGGCCGGAGACAATGAATTAGAGCAGGGAGGGCCTGGGGGTTGGAGGGCAGGGAAGCAGGGCAGGCAAATGTCTCCCTACCTTCAATCTTGGTATGCTTCTATGATGGTTACTGAATGAGGTCACATTAGCAGTAAAGTTCTGCAATTTGGTCCCCAGGTTTAACGCCCAAAGTTGGGAGCCTGGTAAAACAAGTAACAGATGTTTAGTAACCTGTTTCCTGAACATGTCTTGGACATTCTATGTCAGAGGTGGAAATGTCTGGAAAGCTACACAAAAGCAGCTTCAAGTGTTATTGTATTCTGTTTTGCAGATGTAAAATTCTGGCAAAGAGATACTGCAAATATTTCTCTATTACAGAGAACAATCTTGCCTATGAAGAAATCCTTAAAAAGGGCACCAAAATTTTAGAATTACTGTAACTTACATGACATTTCAAAGAGAACCACTTCACAAGGGAGACAGATAAGAGATGTTCACCAGACACCGTTTACTTTGGGTTTCCCCAAAATCAAGGGAATCCAAGTCATAGGAAAAATTTCTCACTTATTTTCATATTTTAGGTCCTTTTTTCCTTTTTTAATCTTCTGGTCATGCTGCCCAGCATGTGGGATCTTAGTTCCCCGACTAGCAACTGAACTCCCATCCCCTGCATTGACATCATGGAGTCTTAACCACTGGATCACCAGGGAAGTCCCTATTTCAGGATGTTAGAGGCCAGTCACGTCTGGATCTTCATAGAAACCCAATAAGGTAGATTTTTACTTAAAAGAAGCTGAGAAAATATGATATAAAAAGATAACTAAAAATGAGTACTTTTACAGCCTGATTTCAGGACTGGCTTGTATTCACAGATATAATTTTGTTCCTCTTGTGTGACTCTAGATATTGATCCCTCAGGACAGACGTGAAAAGATTCACATTCTTCAGACACTGATTCTAACTCATCCTAATGGTTGCCTATAGCTGTTTCTTTCTTTACTTTTTTTTTTTAAACAACTCTAAGACCATCACTAATGGAAGAATTTCAAAGGAATCCGATTTTGAGATTAAAGATGAATACCACCCCCTAGCAAATATACAATCTATTTTCTGCATCCATATCTTGTCTAAACAGAAGCACTTACATAACACTTTACATTTTTTGGAAATACTCTGACATAGTTTACTAGATATTATTATCAAATAATGGTATAAGTTATTTTTACTCTTTTATTTTTTACAACTGGGGAAATAGACTAAAAGGGTTTAAATGATATCCACAGGATAAGAAAGTAAGACAATGGCAATACCAAATCTAAAATCTAGAATTCCTGTCTCAGTCTATTTCTCTAACGAATAAATGTAGCCCAAAGTATCTTAACTATAAAGGTGAAATTAGGAAGGGCTTCAAATTTAGTAAATTTACAAGATAAGACATGGGGAAATGTCTTCTCTGATGGTACACCAGTTGAGGAATTTGAGTCCAAAATTCAAAATTTGTAACATTTCAGTTATTCCTTTAAAAATTTTTTTAAAGTTAAAAAGGTTAACTCTTAGCATTAGCAATCTATTATTAAATCACATTTTGGGGGAAAAAGAAAAAATTTAAACTATAATAAAGATCCTAACCACCTAACCTCAAAGAAGTTACATTAGCAACAGAAGGCCTGTCTTTTCAGAAATGAATACAGAAAACGAAACTGAATCTAAACTTTGTGTCTCTACTGTTCATTCAGCTCTCCTTGGTTTAAATCAGTTGCTTGGCTCTCGGTGATTGATAGCTTCAACCTAAGGACACACAAGGCTGCTCACTGCTGCCCCCTAGTGAACGTGTTACAAATGAATTGACCAAAGCCCAGCAGATTTCTCATTCTGAATCTCTAAACTGCACGCGCATGTTGGCCCTCTGACTGATTTGGCTGCTTCCACAATCGCTCTCCTGAGGCAAGCTCAACACAGAGCTGTGTGTTTAGAAAGGGCTTTGAGGAAAAAGCAACTGACTGGTGGGACCACACGTCCACTGGTGCCAGTCCTTTTGAATGTATGAACAAGACATCAGATTTTCAAAGAAATGTGTTTTAGGAAAACCTTGTTTTCTGATCGAAATAGGAAGACATCCATGTTGACATCCGCAAAGTTAGCAATAAGAGTGATCCTTGGTACTCGGGGCTGCTGGAAATCAGAGAAGCTTACTACTGGAGCATCAGATTTTCTTTTTTTTTTTTTTTTTCCACTCTTTGTAAAGGTTAGGTAGATGATAACAGAGGCCAACCTCAGGATAATGATTTATCTAGTAACAAGTTCAGACCCTGCAGCCACCCTCACCACTAAAGGCACGATCAACACTATCATAATCAGAGTGGAATCAGAAACACACATTACATTTCAAATAGCAGGAAAACGCTCCACATTTGTTGAAGAGACTATGGGGAATAACTGTCTTGTCTGGGCACCCAAATTCCACAAATAATACACTGCTTGTGGATACTACAATTGTTAGTATTTCAGTGACTTGAAAGCAGCTCCAATTAGAGCTGATTGCACAAATGACTTATATAAGCACACAGCTTCAAACAGGGGTACAGAGGAGAGAGATTTGGGTATGCAACCAAAGGTAAGAAGAAAAATCCATGTCCCTCCTTTTCCTGCTGCACCTTCATCAAATGTACTCAGTCACTAACTGATCACCATCCCTGGCTCAACTGTGTGCCTGTGTTTTGTTCAGTGCATCAAATGTTTACCAAGTACCTCCTAAGTGCCAAACACAGGACTATGTGCTGAAGATACAAAGATCAACAAGCCATTCTTCCTGAATATGTGGAGGTCAAGTCTATAAACGAGCTGAGAAATTTGAGAGATGCATTTATCATTCCAAATTTGTCCCCTATATTGTTTCCAATGCAACTCGCCCTTGGTGAAGTCCCTCATCTTCAAATCTACTCTCCATCGGACTTCCCTGGTGGTCCAATGGTTAGGAGTCTGCCTTGCATTGCAGGGGGACCCTGGTTTGATCCCTGATCCAAGAAGATCCCACGTGACACAGGGTAACCAAGCCCACACGCCACCACTACCGAAGCCCACTCATCCTAGTACCTAGGCTCTGCAACAAGAGAAGCCGCCACAATGAGAAGCCTGCACACAGAAATTAGGGAGGAGCCCCGGCTTGCCACAACTACAGAAAAGTCTGAATGCAGCAATGAAGACCAGCACACCCAAAATCAAATAAATATGTATTTTTTAAAGTTTAAAAATATTCTCCATCACTATTCCCATCTGGAGATTTCAGCTTAGGTACTTTGTAATAATGCACCGTGAAGTATAAAACTCAAACAACATCCAGTTTTTTTGGCTGGAAGAAGTGGAAATGCTTCTTTCCAATGCAGCCATTTAAGCAGCCAGGAGAGGACAGCGTGGAGTGACAAGAGACGGAGAAGAGAGGGACAGGTGGCACACGTGGCCCATCCTAAACAGTGCTGTTTCCAGTTGATCTGCCAGGAGCTGTGCATGTGTGCTCAGTTGTTTCAGTCGTGCCCGACTCTTTGCGATCCACCAGGCTCCTCTGTCCATGGGATTCTCCAGGCAAGAATACTGGAGTGGGTTGCCATGCCTTCCTCCAGAGGATCTTCCTGACCCAGGGATTGCAATGGGATCTCCCGCATCTTCTGAATTGCAGGTAGACACTTTACGGCTGAGCCACCAGGGAATTAGTGACTGTAGAGCCCTACAATCATTAGCATCCTGGGGAAGCCAGCAGGTGCCAGACCCGCATCCCAAGAACAGGATGCGACACATGAGTTCCTTGGAACAATCCTGAAGGCTGCAGCCAAGGGCCAATCTGCTGGAATAATTCCTCTAATTCCACCACGTTTCAGTGCCTGTGGTAGGATAATAAGAGAGGCAACTGGAAAAGCAAGAGATTATGTATTACAGTGACTGAATTTCACTTTCCCCTGGATTACAGTCTGGCTACTTGAGAGTCCCTTGGACTGCAAGGAGATCCAACCAGTCCATCCTAAAGGAGATCAGTCCTGGGTGTTCATTGGAAGGACTGATGCTGAAGCTGAAACTCCAATACTTTGGCCACCTCATACTTTGGCAAAGAGTTGACTCATTGGAAAAGACCCTGATGCTGGGAGGGATTGGGGCCAGGAGGAAAAGGGGACTACAGAGGATGAGATGTCTGGATGGCATCACCGACTCGATGGATGTGAGTTTTGAGTGAACTCCAGGTGTTGGTGATGGACAAGGAGGCCTGGCGTGCTGCGATTCATGGGGTCGCAGAGTCGGACATGACTGAGCGACTGAACTGAACTGAACTGGTGAAAAAGAGGCCTCACCGCCTTGAAAAATCATTTGTCTCTGAGACTATTGCACTGACAGCGTATTACCAGGCTAAACTGGTGTCAAAGATGACGAGAGTTCAAGCTACGGCTTGCCTGCTTGCAGCTCCAAGAAGGGAAAAGAGGGAGGTCACCAGACCGACAGCAAAGCTCCCTTTTCTGTTGTTGGCATGTTTCTAGGGCTCAGGTGTCTCTGGGCATCCACAGAGCACACTTTCAGCTTACAGCATACCTTCGAAGACATTGTAAGCCACGGCAATAAAGCACATATCACAATAAAGCTGGTCTCAGGACTTGCTTGGTGGTCCAGTGTCTAAGAATCTGTGCTCCTAATGCAAGGGGCCTGGGTTCAACCCCTGGTCAGGGACTAGATCTCTCATGCTGCAACTAAGAGTTCACATGCCACAACTAAGATGCAGCACAGCCAAATAAATAAAATAAAAATAAATACTAACAAAGGCAGCTGGTCACATGAATTTTTGCACATAAAAGCTATGTTTACACTATACTATTAAGTGTGTGATTAGGTCTAAAAAAATAATGTACATACCTTAATTTTAAAATACTTTATTGCTAAAGAATCCTAGTCATCATCTGAGCTTTCAGTGAGTAGTAATGTTTTTCATAATAGTAACATCAAAGATCACTGATGACAGATTACCATAACAAATGTAATAATAATGAAAAAGTTTGAAATATTTTGAGAATTACTAAAATGGGACACAAAAGACAGGAAGTGAGGAAATGCTGTTGGAAAATGGTCCTGATGGGCTTGCCGGATGTAGGATTGCCACAAATCTTCAATTTGTAAAAAAAATGCAGTATGTGCAAAGTGCAATAAAGCAAAGTGTGAGGTATGCCTGTTGAAGGGAATGGCAACACACTCCAGTAATCTTGCCTGGAGAATTCCACGGACAGAGGAGCCTGGCAGGCTACAGTCCATGGGGTCACAAACAGTCAGACACAACTGAGTTCACGTTCATGCTTGTAATCAACGATGAGTAAGAAAAGCATACTGATATATATATATATCAGCAACCAACACTCAGGTATAATAAAATTAAAAAAATAATACTATGTTTTTAAATTAAATTTTATTTCTAAAGCAAAAATATCTTGTTTACATACTACTTTTTATTCTTCACAATTTAAATTTTGAAAACTAGGATCTGAAATATTGCCTAGGTTCAAGCCTTTCCTGTAGATTATTTGCTTAAAGTCAAGAGTAAGTTAAGGTATTGGCTAGATCTAGCCAATGTTTCATCACAATTTCACTCAGCTCAAGAAATTAGGATTTCAATAAGCATAATATTAACTGGATGGCTCTTTAAAAACATATTTACTTATTTGACTGTGCCAGGTCTTGGTTGCAGCACTCGGGATCTTCGGTCTTCACTGTGGCACACAGGATCTTCAGTCTCAGCATGTGAACTGAGTCGCGGCGTGCGGGATTTAGCTCCCTGACCAGGGGTTGAGCCCAGGCTCCCTGCACTGGAAGCACAGGGTCTTACTGTGTCTTACTGTGGTCTTACTGGACCACAGGGAAGTCCTTGGTTGGCTGACTGCAGCAACCATAATACCTCAAGGAATACATCTTCCCTTTTTGATCCTTTGATTTGTTTTCTGAAAAATGGAGCATGAGCTGAAAGCAGGTATTACTCTAACTAAAACACTCTAGGTTCAAGTGTCAGATGGCTTATCCCTCTGGCAGAGTCCACTGTAAAAGTGAAAACTCTCCCACCACAATTTAAAGTCACTCAGTCTCATTATCTCTGCCCAAGCCTCCTGAATTATTTTCTAATTAATCCATTAATTGTGGCATTAGCTACAGTTTTTCATTCTTAACCTACTTTCATGAGGAATCACACATGTATTTTCCAGTCTATACAAGGCCTCACAAAGAAAGAATTTATAAACACATTTAAACCCAAAGTGAATTAGAAGACATTCCAGTCCTTAACACTTAACATAAGAATCACTGTTGGGAGTAACTCCCAGTGAAATCATTTGCTGCCTTCAGTGGTGAACACAGACTTAAGTTCAGGTTTTGTTTCTTTTTAATGAAGGTGACAGTTGTTTTCCCAATCACAAATCAATCAATCAAGGAAAATCAGTAAGATGAGAATAAATTATTCCCAGATGCTATTCCATGCAAAACAAAATAGAACATACATCAAATGCAAGGGAGCATTGAATGATGATTCCTAACCACCATTCAATGGACAGGCAAGGTGAATTTGGGGCACCCTGCACCCTCTTTCTCCACGCCCATCAGCCAATGTGTCCTAGCTCCCCTTCAATGCTTTCTTCTTCCCCTTTCATGGCACCTGCTTTGCGAATGTAGTAAGTAGCTCCTCTTTGGCAGTGATATGTCTGGTTTTCCTGGAACTATGGACTACATATCATAGGTCATCTAAACAACCATACTTTGATGTCTATGGATGGATAAGCCTCCTGAAACATTGCCTAATGGCAATCTCTGCTGTACAATGACTCTGATTTGAGACATTACTATCTTGATCTGCTTAGTGACGTTTACTTGATTTATTTTTTTTTTACTCTTTTGGCCAAGTTGCCCAGCATTGAGGACCTTAGTTCCCCAACTAGGGATCAAATCTGTGCTCCCTGCAGTGGAAGCTCAGAGTCTAAACCACTGGACCATCAGGCAAGTCCCCAGTGAAGTTTATTTGAGAATGTGAACATGGTATTACATTTTATCCCGATTATCTTATAGGAATGAAGGGAAGACAGAACAAAAGCTCTGATACTACTGATAAGGAATATAGATTCTTTAACAAAATAGCAAATCTCTAGCCTCAACTGAATGCTTATTAGAACTAAGAAAATGTATGTTTAATTATGAAGAAAGAGAATATTTAAGAATACTTCCTGAATGGTAAAACTATATCATTGAAGATTATAGGAAAAATATGATTAGGGACTTAATTTTGTTTAAATCTCTATAGAAATAGAAATTCCTTTTAATGTATAAGTCTAGTTTTCAATTTTCTTACATTTGGCATTTTCAGGAACACATTATATGTGAAAACAGAGGACTTGCTATGGTTTTCTTCTAAGGTGATTCGAATAGAAAAGCTCTAGACAGCCAACTCTTATAGCATTATATGCTGTGTGCAGATAATATACTACTTTTGTCAAAGATCTGATAATAGTTCAAGGTAGAAGTTCAACTACAGGACTGGATTTATAGGTGAACCCAGAGCCACCTTGGGCTTTCCAGATGGTGCTGGTGGTAAAAACCCACCTGCCAATGCAGGAGATGTATGAGACGTGGGTTTGATCCCTGAGTTGGGAAGATCCCCTGGAGCCAGGCATGGCAACCCACACCAGTATTCTTGCCTGGAGAACCCCATGGACAGAGGAGCCTGGTGGGCTATATATAGTCCATAGGGTTGCAGAGAGTCAGACACAACTAAAGCGACTTAGCATGCAGCACAGAGCCACCTTACTAGGTTCACTCAGGCTCCAGACTCACATAAAGGTGAGACAATGGCTGGTGGATCTAGACTTGAGAACTGTGAGAACAACAGTGAATACTTTGAATCTGACCTTGAATGCCTGTCACTGGTAAGGACCAAGAGACTGAGTGTGAGGAAAGACTGAGACCACAAGTTTCCCAAATTGAGAAACAGCAGTCAATATCGAGTCATCTCATCCTAACCAGGAATTTGGTAAACCTCAACACTGGGATTTTTGGTATGTGCTTTGGTGGATTTTAAATGTATTTGAAATTTTTGTCTGACTTTGAAGCTGGTGAAAGTAATAAGACTTTAAGAGAACAGAAAGAGGTGTTCCATTTTGCAGAATTGGAATCTGTATTTTATCCCAAATAACAGGATTCCCTGTTGGCTCAGCTGTAAAGCACCTGTCTGCCAGTACAGGAGATGCAAGAGACTTGAGTTTGATCCCTGGGTCGGGAAGATCCCCTGGAGAAGGAAGTGGCAACCGCTCCAGTGTTCTTGCCTGGAGAATCCCATGGACAGAGGAACCTGGCAGGTTACAGTCCATGGGGTCACAAAGAGTCGGGCACGACTGAGCACATGCACACACACACCCTGTATGAACCATACAAGTTTATGTTGCCCATCACATCTGGGATGTGATTTTATCTTGGTTAGTGGATAGGGAAGGCTACAGCATCAGACGTCAGAACAGAAGGCTGGGCTGTCAAAACAGAAATGGTGGGAAGTGACCTGGCTGCAAGGCTGAGTGAGAGGAGACAGCTGCACGTGAGCCCACTAGGCCAGGTCCTTATGCGAGAGGAAAATGATACTTCTCATCCACAGAAGTGGGCATGGGGCAAGGTATCCTAGATGCCCCCTACAGTCAGTGGAGGGAAAGATCACTGGATTAGACTGTAGGGTGGCTAAACTTGCATTCACACAGATCAATTCTGAAGTGTAATGGACATAATCTTATCAAAGTCAAGCATTCTTTAAGCATCAGTCTTATATAATGTACTTTCATCAATTAGATTTTTGAAAAGTGTTTCTTAACCACAGTAAATCCCTTTTCAACAATTTAGACAAATTAAAATGATTTGCAGAATAGGAGGAGAGATTTATGTTGTTTGTCATCATTTCCCCAAACCATTGGGGTTACAAGGAAGCATAAATATTTTAAAAGTTCTCAGGATAGTTAAATTTTGTCTTTGGCAATTTATTACTTTACAAGAGGCAGATTACTGAGATGTATTCTAGCAATCACTAATTGTTTTTAGATTATGCATTAATATATTCCTTTCATAATTGTAAGTGAAAGAATGCATACTAATGTTCAAAGCTGTAGTCCTTTTTGCATCGTTTAACGAACTTTAATAGCTGAAAACTTAATTAAATAGATTCAAAGTGAAATCAGATTTGTGATGAATGTGCTTATCTTTCATCAAAAGAGACAATAGTTTCATGTCATAATGAACTACTAGCTCCATGTCTTTAGCAATATTCGACCCCATATAGATCATCAACCCATGATTTCTGCCACCTTTTCATATTCAGCACCACCCCACCGTCCCGAGGTGTTCTCACCCTGCCGCACGCAGACCTTGTAGCTTCAGCTCTGTGGCTCCTTCCTCTACCTTGTTCACCTGGCAGATTCCACCTTGGGTGAATTCACAAGCAGCTGAATGTGGCTGGAAAACACATACATCACCATGTTGCTTATCTCCCCCCAAACCTGTAATCCTTCAACCGCCAGCCAATTCTGCAATTCCCTCACCCACTGACTTACTCATTCTCCTTATGTATATTTCATACTCGGCTCTCTGCTCAAGCCTCTAACCACTCCTCTCCCCCATCACTTTTCCCCAGACAGGCACCTAACTTGCTCCTTACCTCCTTTGCTTCCCTGATCACACCTTTTGTCACACCGCAAGCCCTATCCGAACTCTGCTTTATTTAACTTCACTGCATTTACCACAACCTGGCACATCACATCTTTTACTTATTTGTTTATTAATTCTGTCTCTCCCTTAGCATACAGACTCAAGAAAGCCCAGTCTCTGCCACAGAGCCTCAAACACAAATGTAAATATTTGTTGAATGAACGTCTGAATCTTTTATATCATAGCAAACAAACTCCTCTGGAAAAAAAAATTATATAAGTGAATCAAGAGAAAATATAGTGCAGTCGTTTTAAGCAAGAAGGAAGAGCTGACCCCAGCTGCACCTGGAACCCCACCTCTGGATGCTATCCACTGAGTTTGGTGACACCGATAAAGCATTCTGGCACGTAAGTGTGCCTCCCCCCGCAAAGAGCTGAATGTGAAGAGTATGTCAGTTCAATATAAATCATGTCTGGATTTTTCTTGCTGTGATCTGACTCAGTGTCTCACGCTGCTTGGAGCCAAGTTGTCTCATTAGTCAGTCTTCTTGTTTTAGAGCTTTCCTGCCAGGAAGAAAGCAGAGGGCACTTGCCCCTCTTTGCTGAGACGGTTCGCATCTTTGTTAGCAGTAACTTCTCTGCACTCTCTGTAGATGCAGTTGAACCAGTGCCCCCGGCAATCTGGCTGCCATGGTGCCTCTGCGGGAGCTTGACAAGAAACAGTGGAAACCGGATGCCTTTATGTCACCACAAATCAAGATTTCACTGTGTCTGCAAACCTCTCTATCAGGAATATTGCATCACAACATGAATCTTTTATACACCTGTGTTTATCTGGCATCTGACAAAATGATGCTAGTGAAGCAAGAAGAGAGATTCTTAAAGCCTATTTGATATTCAAGTGTCAATTTATATCTAATGTTAAAGCCTTTGAGAGTGAACATTTATTCAGAAGCTATCAAGGAGAATTAGCTTCCTAATTTTTAAAGACCATTGTGCATATCTGATGGGGTAGAAGATCTATGGCTCACTAAAAGCTATCCATATACTTCTAGAAAGACTGTAATTACTTTAGGCAAAAATACATTAACTTCTCGAGATACTGAAGCATACATACACACTGTTAATATAAACATGTCAATTATGGAGTTGTCTCACTTTTCCAATATTCATTATTTCTAGCTATAGAAAGAGTTTTGCTGATGAATGGAAAACATTAGGCTGAGGGTTCAAGGAAACTGTCCTAGAAATGTTAAAAATAATAAATATCATTTCACACAACAGGACACATAAAAAAACAAATATTCTCCCATAGATATAAAAGTTTATATAAAAGTAAAGTGAAGAATCAAACAGGCTGTAGTGATACAGCCGAGGCTTATTACATCGTTTGGTCTAATGCCTGCTACGGAGGAGACGGCCCCTGGGCTCTCTGCCTTACATATGATCACATCTAATAAAAGTCTTAGAAACTTCGTATCACTTAGAGAGGAAAACTAGAGCCTCCCCAGTGACTCAGATGATAAAGAATCTGCCTGCAATGCAGGAGACCCAGGGTCGATCCTTGGGGCGGGAAGATCCCCTCAGAAGTGAATGACTGCCCATTCCAGTATTCTTGCCTAGAAGATTCCATGGACAGAGGAGCCTGGTGGACTACAGTCCATGGGGTTGCAAAGAGCTGGACATGACCGAGCAACTTTCACTCACTCAAAGCGGAAAATTAGACAGATGATCCATTTGTTAGCTAAAGAAAGTGCAGCTGGTGACACATAGGCTTAAAACTATGGCACCTGATGCTAAAAGGAACCTTAGATTTGACCTTATCCCATTGCACAGTTCTGGGAATGGACAACGTTGAAAAGCTAAAAAGAGGTTGGCATGATCTAATCACTTAGTGGCAGGGTATAATTTCCATGCTGGGGACTTCCCTGGTGGTCCAGTGGTTAATACTCCTTCCAAAAAAAAAAAAAAAGAATCCACCTTTCAATGCAGGGGATGCAAGTTCAATCCCTGGTCCAGGAACTAAGATCCCGCATGCTGCAGGGCAACTAAGCCCTGTTACAACTAGTTACAACTAGAGAAAAGCCTGCGTGCCACAATGAAAAAATCCAGTATGTCTCAGTGAAGACCCCACATGCTACAACTAAGACCTGATGCAGCCAAGTAAGTAAAATAAATACGAAAAAAATAATTTCCACACAAGGGACACATAAATCGGTGTCTCTATTGTGCTGCTCTGCCCCTTACCCCAAACCTAACTCTTCCTAACTCACCCTTCGTTGTTGTCATCAAATATAGTTGTAGAATTTCATGTTGGTCTCAGATATAAGTACATATTGCTTTAAATCTATTTCTTTTCCATTGGAATAAGGGTAAATGTTTCAAAGCCAAGAAATAAAAAAGCACTGAATGGTAGATTCCAATTCGATCACTGCAAGGTAGCTTTCCAAGGAAGTGGAATTTATGAAGGAGAGGCCATGAGAGATGGGACATAGGCCTGAATTATAACAGGTGTGTGAGTGCCCTTGTTTGTGGAAGAGCTCCATTCCACAATGACCCCAAAGCATATCCACAGAATATACTCCATACTCACCACTAAGCCTTATAAAGCTGGAGGTGTGTTTTCATGGGGGAAACATTGGAACAAGTTAAAGTGCTGTAAATGTAAGGATTTATTTCTGGATTCTTAATTCTGTTACACTGATCTACTGTCTAACCTTACTATCTTGATTACTATAGTTTGTCAGTTCAGTCGCTCAGTCGTGTCCGACTCTTTGTGACCCCACGAATCACAGCACACCAGGCCGTAGAAGTCTTAAAATTGGGATATGTGAGTCCTCAGATTTTGCTCTTTCTCGAGATTGTTTTTGCTGTTCTGGAAACCTTGAATTTTTGCATGAATTTTTAGCATCAGCTCTTGAGTTTCTACAAAAACCCAGCTGGAATTCTGATAGAGATTGCACTGAATCTGCAGATCAACTTAGGGAGTATTGTCATTTAAAAAAATGTTATATCTTCCAACCCAGGGATGTCTTGGGAAACTGGGGTGTCTTCTTTCTTTCAATATTATTTCTATTTTTCAGTGTACAAACCTTACATTTACATTGCTAAATTTGATCCTGATAATTTTATTCTTTTTGATGCTATTATAAATTGAATTTTCTTAATTTCAAAAATAGAAAAAGTCAAAATGGAGATCAACCACTCCTTTTCTTGGTTATCCTGGAACTCCACCAGCCATACCTTTGAAGGATTATATTCCGCACCTAGAAAATAATGGTTCCTTCATATTTTTCAAAGGCATGACCTCTCCTCTATTACTGCCTGCCTGCCTCCTATCAGATGCCTGGCTCCCTGCTTCTGTAAACAGGGATCCTAGAACATGTGTCCCTTTTCTTTCTACCTGATTATTTGTAGTATTGACCAATGGAGACAACAAAGGTAAAATCAGGATGCTTTACTTAAGACTAGGAGTTCTTGATTCTGGCTACAGATTTGAATTAACTGGAAACAAAGTTGAAAATATGTTGTTGGACTCCACCCCCAGATTTAACTGGTCTGAAGTGGAGGCCAAGCATCAAATATTTTAAAAAAGATCTCCAAATACTGGTATATATTTACTACAGCACTGTTCTATATAAAGAAATGTGAGCAGAGATTAGGAACCATAAAGGTATTAACTGGATGGTAAAATAACAGAATTTTAGGCATGTCGAGACAGTAGAAGCTTAAGGACCACTTTGTCATAGTGGTGAGGAAACTGAAGTCAAGGGATGCTAAGCGAATAAATCAAGATCTCAAAATTAACTAGAGAAAGAGCCAGAACTCTGGTCACATGATTCATGAGCTAACTGAGTAATGAAGGGACATCTGATATCTGAGAGAATTTAGAATATAGATAAAAAGAAGTGACAGATTTACTGTGAAAATACAAAACACATGTCATATCAAGAGGTAAATGTCATAATACCATCAAGGAGGGATTGATAGATAAATTCATGATGGTTCATGGCAGACTTGTAGGAGAAGCTGGGAGTTTGAGCTATGATAACTAACCATGAAAATCAGGGTAAAAATCAAATGGGACTTAATATCAAATAGCAAAGAGGTCTGGGTGAATCACAGAAATTATTCTATAAATACTGCGTATTTTCTTACCATGTAAGTAAAGTATGTATTTCATTGTTCTTACCATATAAAGTCCAGTGCTTGGCATACAGTTAGTGCTTACTTAATGACTGGAGTTATTTCCTTTCACTGCTGCCAGCATGCAAAGTCCAAATGACCTGGACTGCGCTAGTTCATAAAACTGGAATACTTGACTAGCGTACTGCATGTGTACTCTGTACTGTACTCATGTACTGCATGTTTTCTTGCCTTACAATGGTGTAAGTTTGGCATTTTGTAATCTGAATTTACCTAAGGCAAAGAATATTTTAACTTTCAATTTCATTCTGAGCAGTGAGAAAGAGAGATGGGTTGAAGGATCAAAAGAGACCAGCAATGGGACTCTGCATGTTCTCCCTCCAACCTTCCAGGCCAAGCTTGTCTAGGACAAGATCAGTAAGTTGGGAAGACGTGATGGTGTCTTGGATCAGACCTGGAATATGCAAACATTTCTTCAATTCATTCACCTTCCTATGACTCCTCGTCCCATCTTAGAATTGCGAGTATAAGAACTAACTTTCAAGTAAGAGAGGATGCAGCATGCTCAATGATATATTCTAACACATCATAGAACATCTTCACAGAAGAGGTATTTCACGTAAATTAATTTTAAAAGATAAATTACATGCTTTTAAGAGTCATCTCTCAGAAAAATGGTCTTATTTTTAAGGAATTATTTATAAAGAACATTAATCATGACCCTATTTTTTTCTTTCAGTGTTTGTTAAACATAATCTGATATTATTCTTGCAGGAGGAATTGCAGTTATTTCACTTAGCAGCTGCGGTGCTCTGAAAAGATGCTACAGTGTGGCAGGTTACTTCTCCCTACATTTAACGGCCCCAGACTATCGTCCTTTACTGTGTTGTTCTGACCTCAATCTTCTCTAGTATAATATCCTACTTCTCATGTGGTTTTTTATTTTTTACATAATTTTACTTGAGTGAGATACATGGGCTTGGAGCAGTCTTTTGTCACTTACTGGTGCTTCACTTACCAGTAAGTGAAGGCTGTTTAGTTGTTTATTCTGGGTTTGTTTCATTCTGAAAATGCTGGAAATCTGACTTCAAAATACTAGAAGTCAACGAAAAACTCTAGGAAGAACAACTGGAAATCCATCTCCATATCTATTTCTATTCTAAAATTAATTATATACATAAACATATAAAGTGTGTCCACTGAGTACAGTCATTAGAAATTAAACGCTCACTTTAGCTGGCTGACTTTTCTGAAATGCTCTATTTTCACAAACCTTGCCTCGAGAACAGAGGAAGCAAGCTCAGTGAGCACATAGAAGTGTTTAAGGCTTCTAATCAAGGCAAAGCAGTGTTGAAAACAAAAGCAAGGGGGAAAAAATCCAAATAATTAACTTGCTAATTGTTTCCCTTAGTGTGAACGCTAGCTGGTGGAGATATTTCAGCGGTGGCAAATGAAGCCCTTTGCAGTCTTGGCAAGGCTGGTGCGGGGCGGTCTTTGGGGGAACTGTCCCCACGAGGCAGACAGTGCTGTCAGCCCTGCAGCTTCTGCTCTCAAGAAAATGACAACAAGCTTGCTCTCCTCCAAGCTGAGAAGGAGGCTTTGCAGGTAATGTTTACACCTCTTTCACTTCCTATCCATTTCTCCTCAATATTTGAAAATCCATTGATTCTTTCCAGGTTTATTCTGGGAGTGCCTTCTTTCTGTATCTGCTCCATGAAGCCTTGACCTTTGAAGGCACCACTGATCACTTTCCCAGGCTCCTCTTGTGTTTCCAGATCACACAGTCTCAGGCTGGGGCACCTACAATTTCTGACCACATATTGGGTTGGCCAAAATGTTAGCTCAGGTTTTTCCATAACATCTTATGGAAGAATCCAAATAAATACTACTTGCAGTATCTCTTCCGAATTAAATTTTGGAAACTATTTTTTTAAAATTCCTCTCCAGATAGGCAAATGTAATCTTATAAAGATCTTGCAACAAAGAGATCATTTGACCCTCTCAGAAAAGCTGAATTAAACTGGAGAGGAAGACCATGCTGCTGGCACAAATGGGCCTGCCAGAGGTTGTGGACATGATCCAGCTTACCTGTCACTGATCCCTGGGGCCTAGCACAGTTCCTGCCATGGAAACACTCAGTGCATGTTATTTCAAGTGGGAAACTGAAAATGACATATTGATGTTGCTGCTTACCGTCACTCTTGCTGTTATTAGCAAATACTGATTGATTGCTACTGAGTTTTCATTAGCAGTTATTGAATTTTCCTAACAACCCAGGGTTAGGGTTGGAGCCTTCGAAAGACCTTGCACTAAAGAAGTGGTAACTAAAATGTCATTCAAACCTTTCCTTCTTAGAAAGATTGGCAAACTTGTAACTGATCAACCTGGGGGATCGGAATAGAAGGGGGAGATGCTTGGGTTAACGGTAGCCAATGATTGAGGATAAGTGATAGAGTCTGTGCGCAAAGCAGGGGAGCTGAATTGTACTGATGGTTTTTCAGTGGTCAAAGTTCCCATCAAAGAACTTGACTGAAAAAGCAAGAATAAAGACACAGTGGTCGGATGGCATCACCAACTCGACGGACATGAGTTTGAGCAAGCTCCAGGAGTTGGTGATGGGCAGGGAAGCCTTGCGTGCTGCAGCCCGTGGAGTCGCAAAGAGTCGGACACGACTGAGCGATTGAACTGAACTTCCATCTTTCAGTGGGTCCCCTGTGGGGGTTGGGAAGGAATCTCACAGAGCTGTCTTAGGAAAGCTAGACCAAAGCTAGATAGCACCACCAGTGCTGGTAGGTGGGAATATCTGCTACATTTTCAAGCTTGGTTCTGATTGGCTATCAAGCTGACAGCCTACTAGGTCTTCCCGCCCACCAGCAAGTCAGGTTTAGGGTCTACCCCATTCTGCTTGGCTTAGGACTGAAGAGGCCGAGTCTGAGGATGGAATGTTATCAGCACCTGAGAGCAGCACTTAAAGGTAGAGACCCTCAGTCCCTTCTAAGTGGAATGTATTGATATGTTTCAAGCAGTAGTGAAAACGACTCTTCAACAGATATTCAAAACCTGGTACTTGAAAAAATTATAATAATCATTGACTGGAAAATGATGCTCTACTACAGATAAAAAGTTCAAACAGTTAGGACAAATAATATTTTCAGAAAAAATTCTTAGAAGTATTTCACATACATTTCCATTAGGTGACATTATTATTCAGAAATCAATGTAAAATAGTCAAGATTGTAGCTTTATACACAAAGAAGCCTACATTCAAATCCCAGGTCCTTGGTTTCTCCAACATTTCTCCTTGGCTATTTTTTTATTTAAAAATAAAAATATGATGAGCAATTTCACTCCTGAGTATTTATCTGGAAAAATTAAAAAAAAAAAAAACACTAAGTTGAAAAGATGCATGCACCCCAATGTTCACAGCAGCATTATATATGATTGCCAAGGTACGGAGCAACCTAAATGTTCATCACCAGAAAAATATCTACTACTATGCCAAAATATCTACTATGCCAAAGCCTTTGACTGTGTGGACCACAACCAAACTCTAGAAAATTCTTAAAGAGATGGGGATACCAGACCACCTGACCTGCCTCTTCAGAAATTTGTATGCAGGTCAAGAAGCAACAGTTAGAACTCTATACGGAACAACAGACTGGTTCCAAATAGGAAAAGGAGTACGTCAAGGCTGTATATTTTCACCCTGCTTATTTAACTTATATGCAGAGTACATCATGAGAAACACTGGGCTGGAAGAAGCACAAGCTGGAACCAAGATTGCCGGGAGAAATATCAATAACCTCAGATACGCAGATGACACCAAACTTATGGCAGAAAGTGAAGAAGAATTAAAGAGCCTCTTGATGAAAGTAAAAGAGGAGAGTGAAAAACTTGGCTTAAAACTCAACATTCAGAAAACTAAGATCATGGCATCTGGTCCTATCACTTCATGGCAAATAGATAGGGAAACAGTGGAAATAGTAGCTGACTTTATTTTGGGGGCTCCAAAATCACTGCAGATGGTGATTGCAGCCATGAAATTAAAAGACACTTACTCCTTGGAAGGAAAGTTATGACCAATCTAGACAGCATATTAAAAAGCAGAGACATTACTTTGCCAACAAAGGTCCGTCTAGTCAAAGCTATGGTTTTTCCAGTAGTCATGTTTGGATGTGACAGTTGGACTATAAAGAAAGCTGAGTGCCAAAGAACTGATGCTTTTGAACTGTGGTGTTGGAGAAGACTCTTGAGAGTCCCTTGGACAGCAAGGAGATCCAACCAGTCCATCCTAAAGGAAATCAGTCCTGAATATTCACTGGAAGGACTGATGTTGAAGCTGAAACTCCAATACTTTGGCCACCTGATGTGAAGAACTAATTCATTTGAAACGACCCTGATGCTGGGAAAGATTGAAGGCAGGAAGAGAAGGGGACAACAGAGGATGAGATGGTTGGATGGCATCACTAACTCAACAGACATGAGTTTGAGTAGACTCTGGGAGTTGGCGATGGACAAGGAGGCCTGACATTCTGCAGTCCATGGGGCTGCAAAGAGTCGGACATGACTGAACTGAACTAAACTGAACTGAAATGTTCATCAACAGATGAATGGATAAATAAGATGTGGTTTATATATACAATGGAATTTTACTCAGCCATAAAAAATGAAATTTTGCCACAATACAGATGGACTTGAAGGGCATTATTCTAAGGGAAATAAGTAAGTCAGAGAAAGATAAATACTGCATGATATCACTTATAAGTAGAATCTAAAAAATACAACAAATTTGTGAATATAACAACAACCAAAACAAGGAACAGACTACAGATATAGAGAACAAACTAGTTGTTACAAGTGGAAAGAGAGAGGCAAGATAAGGGTAGGGGCTTAAGAAGTACAAACCATTATGTATAAAATAAATAAGCTACAAATGTATATTGTACAAAACAAGAAATATAGGTAGTATTTTATAATAACTATAAATGGAATATAACCTTTAAAAATTGTGAAGCATTATACTGAACACCCATAACTTGTGTAATATTGTACATCAACTATATCTCAATTTAAATAAAACACCCAGTTCCTTCACCACCTGTTAATATTTCCAGTGATGGGAACTTAGTCACTTTATCCACTGATCCTTGGCTTCTTCAAATTTAAAACTGGCATAATAAGACAGAAAGCAAGTTTTTTTCAGAAAGCCCTGACAGAGTTGGGTTGTGTCCTCACTGGCTATTATCACCATTCCTTGGTGTCACCTCATCCGTTTCCTGGTGTTTCCTTAAGTACCTATGTTTGGTAGGAGGAGGGAGGTAAGAGTGGGGGGGAAACAGAGCTATTCATCATAGCTGGATTCATATCATATACTTTTGTTAAGATGCTTTGGGGGACTTTCCTTGTGGTCCAGTGGTTAGGAATTTGCCTGCCGATGGAGGGGACATAGGTCCAATCCCTGGTCTGGGAAGATCCCACATGCCATGTGCCACAACTACGGAGCCCGTGAGCCCTAGAGCCCATGCTCCACAACAAAAGAGACCACCGCAATAGGAAGCCTGCACACTGCAACGAAAGAGTAGCCCCTACTCACTGCAACTAGGGAAAGCCTGTGAGCCTCGATGAAGACCCAGTGCAGCCATAAATAAATATGTAAATAATTTTTTTAAATGCCTTGGGGCAAAGAAAATTCAGAATATGAAAATATTTGAATTTGAAATTTGAATTTGAAAGTTGAAGTACTCAAACCCCAGGAAATCACTCTCCGTGTGCCAGTAGAAAAGGCAGCATCAAAGAGCAATAGAAACGTTCCAGAGATGCTTCTGCCTCCAATATCACTCCCACCTCTGGACGGAGTCAGCATCTGTTCCCTCAGCCACCCCACTCCCAATGTGAGAATATCCTCACCTGTAACTACCTTTGCAAAGAAGGTAGTAACCAGAAGGAGTGCTAGGGGAAATCCAGCCCAGCAGTTCACTCAGGGTGGGCTATATTTAAGAAATACTGTCTTCTTCAACCTGTGTCCAGAACACAGTATTTCTTCCCAATTGACAAAATATTGACAGAATGTTGGAAAAATATTGACAAAAAATGTTTTTATGAAAAGCAGATATCCAGAAACTTTGGGCCGAGTGGTATCCATGGAAATGTTTTATAGGTACATAAATAATGCAACTGGTCACGTGTAAAGTTCTTGGCTCTGATCTTACCAGTGTGGTGGCCACAACTCACACTGTCAAGAAACCATTTCAGAAGTGAGTTGGTGAGAATGACATCACTGGGCTAAACTTATCTGCACTCCACCAATAAACTGTTTGTAAACGTCAGGACTTCATTCCTAGCAGCAATAAATTACTTACCTCAGAACTGATGGAGACAGACCAGTGTGTAAAATAACGTGGCTGAGAACTCCAACCTAGCCTTATACTTCCCTTTTGGAGTCAATAAAAGTGATGCTCAGAAAGCATAAATAAATTGCTTGAGGTCACACAGTTATTGAGTAGCAAAACTGCCACTGACTGGAAACCAAGTCTGTTGATCTGAGGCCAATGTTCTTTTTACACAACACATCACATTTCCTTCAGCGGAGGCCCAAGGTGTAATTCAAGTGCACATCTATTCAGTAGCTCTGGATGTGACTCACTTTTCCTCCAGGACTTATACTACCTTCTCACTAGGAAAATCATCTATTCCCCATTTAGCCACTGGACCACCTTTTACCAGGTGGGTGACTATACTGCTCTTTCAAAATATATGCTACTTATGCTAAATCCGATATTTCATGGTCATACCTTAAGCTGCAAATAGATGTACTTTGGGCTGAAAATGTATTTACAAAAACTCTGGGCTGAGTATTGCTTAGACAAAAATTTGTGTCTTTACAGAATTATTTATTGTAGCAGAGTCTTTAATTCAGATGACAAGGTGGCCTGCAGCAATGTTTAATATTCATTCACTTTTATTCAGGCAGAAAACTGACCTTAGGACAGGTCTATTCGTACAAAAGAATTCTAGTTCTTCCAAAAGGAAGACACTTTTTCAAATATTATTCAAATACAGGCATGGAAAAGGTAGCCCCAAATTGTGATATCAAGTGATAACTTTGTATTAATATTAGCAACTGCAGCCAATAAAGTGCTTTTGCAAACATCTGAGAATGCCACAGGTTGAGAGCTGAAACTTTGGTGATAAAGAGGACAGATAGCTAAGGCCCTGCCATGTGTCCTAGGCATAGCGCACAGAGAAATGAAGAATCCTCCCCTTCTGAGTGAATTGAAAGCCACGTATTTGCTCAAGATCTAGGCTGCAGGTGTTGGAAAATGTTGACCTTCAGAAGGAACAATGAACCAACCACTGCATCTTGACCCAATCAGATTGCTAGGAGAGTCATGGCTTGGTGACAGATGGATTGTTTTTTTTTTAATCTCATACAAAGAAATATACAGACAAGGACAGAGATGTGGGCAAATACACTTGCCTGCTCTTCCTAGAGTCCCAGGCACAACTTGAGCAGTAGATTGGGTGTCCCTGTGCCCTGATGTCAAGGCAGTCTCTGCCCAGGCACAACTTGAGCAGTAGATTGGGTGTCCCTGTGCCCTGATGTCAAGGCAGTCTCTGCCCAGGCTTTGTTCAGCCTGTCTGCTGGTCTATCTTTGTATCCTTTACAAAGACTGGATTAACTGAGCAGCCAGCCATCTGGGCTGCTTTCCCAGCAACAAAGAAAGCCATGTGGTCCGGAAGCATTTTGGGGATTGAGAAAGGGTAAAAAGCAATAAAAAAACAAACAGCCTGAACCAGAGGGGCATGAGGGAACATGCAGAAGGGCATACTGTGACTGCAGAACAAGCATTGCATCCTGCCAGGCGGCCGAGCTGCCTCTGAGCTGTGGCATGAGGGCTCACAGTTCTCAGAGCACAAAGGTCTGGAAACAGAGTGGTCTGAATTGGGAGAAAAGCAGGGAAGCTCTCGTGGCATCCTGCCTCCTAAGACTGGGTGGGGTTCCCGGGGGGTTGGGTCCCCCCACTAGAGGAGGACACACCTGGGGCTAAGAGGACAGCGGCCACTAGGAAACCAGCAAGATGAAGCCAACCCCCTTGACCACCAGAGCTCGCATTAGGAAGGGGATTTCTTGCTCTTTGGAATAATAAAGGGTGGGTATAGCGACAGGAAATATTAGGTCCTTATCTAGCAAAGATAGAAACTGGCTAAAATATAAAATTTATTCTATTAAATGTTTACCTACTTTCATTTTAGTGCTTTTTAATCAATAAACTAGAACCCATCCAGGCCCAATGGGGAAGTTTTCCCAGAGGCTTGACCAACTTGAAGGAACCATTATGATATTAGTTCAGCAAATAAGCAAATTTCATTGAGACGGGATGACTGACTATCATAAAGACAGCAATGTTTCTCCCTCAAATAACATACAATATACTGAAGGTGTAGGTAGACTCCTAGAGAGTTGTGTGTTTGGTTTGGTAGAGTAAGGATTATTATTATTATTTTAATTTTTGGAACTGGGTGAAATAATTCGATGTTCACATGGAAGAATTAGTCTCCAAGAAACTTTTGAATTATAATAAAGAGGAATAGAGCATCTTGTGTTTGAGGCTGAGAAGGTCATCGATTTGTCTTACCAGCTATAAAACTTATTTTAAAGTTTCTTTAGTCAAACCAACAGGAGCAGACAGATAGATCAATACAGTATCCAGAAAAAGATCCTACTTTTCACGGGAAATTGACATGTGACAAAAATGGTATTTAATTTAGAAGAGAAAGGATGGCTTGTTTGGTTCTTTCTCCACTAAATTAAAATGTAATAAGGTTTAGTAGACTTTGCAGGCATCATTGACTAACCATTGTGAGAAAGCAAATTTGGACCTCATCCCACACCACGTTCAAAAATAAGTACTAGATGAAAGAAAGGTTTAGCTGTTTAAAATGTTAATAACAAAATGAAACAGAGTTCTTGAGCAACAAGAAATTGCCAAAACTATAAAGAAAAAGGCAATTTTGATTGGAAAAGAAATTCAAGAAAAACATTTGAAACAATAAGTGATTCTTTGATGTCAAAAGACAAGTAAGAGAATGTAAAAAGTATTTGCAAATTCCATGAGAGATTGAGAGTTAAATTCTATAATACATAAATGGATAAGGAAAGAGCATAGAAATCAGTACAAAAAGGAACAAAGTATCTGATTTAAACCTCAAAATATAATCCACAAAAGAGAGTCCAAATGGTTAATTAATAAATGAAAATGATGCTCAACTTCACCAACAGTCTAGAAAGTGCAAATTCAATGTACATGAGATGCCATATTTTATCTATCAGGCTGGCACTAATTACAAGCAACACTAATCCCCAGTGCTGGCTAGGCAAATGGAAAATTTCTCTCACACATTACTGGTGAAAACATGAGTACTAAGTTTAAGAAAGTAATCCATAACATCTAATAAAATAATTGTGCATGCATGCTCGGTCATGTCCAACACTTTGTGACCCCATGGACTGTAGCCCACCAGGTTCCTCTGTCTATGGGATTATCCGAGAAAGAATACTGGAGTGGGTTGCCTTTTCCTCCTCCGGGGGATCTTCCTGACCCAGGGATTGAACCCGAATCTCCTGGATTGGCAGGTGGATTCTTTACCACTTGAAATACGTGGGAAACACCCCAAAATAATTGTTACGTGTAGCATTATTTGTAGTAACCTTTCCCCACAAAGAAACCTCCAAAATAACCTGAATATCAAATGCCGATGGCTAAACAAATTATGGAACATCATATTGTTAAAAATATGTAAAATATGAAGTGTTACATAGTTATTAAGAAGAATGAGTTAGGTCTGCCTTTGGGGTTGTTATAATTACTTTTCCCATTTCACAGATGTGGAAACAGATGGTAATCAACTTGCCCCAGGTCACAGAGCTAAACATTGCTGGACCTGGGTTACAGATCCATGAAGAGCATTTCAAAATGGAGGCCACAGTCAAAGTTATTAAGGGTTGCCAAGAGTCTGGAAGGATAAATACTGAAAAAGGACACTGAACTCGGTAATTAAGAAGCCACCTTATCCTAGATAGGGTCTGAGTTCAAAGGCTTTAGGAGAAGAGCACATCAAAGAGTCATGTATGGATGTGAGAGTTGGGCCATAAAGAAGACTGAGTGCCAAAGAACTGATGCTTTTGAACTGAGGTGCTGGAGAAGTCCCTTGGACAGCAAGGAGATCAAACCAGTCAATCTTAAAGGAAATCAACCCTGAATATTCATTGGAAGGACTGACGATGAAGCTGAAGTTCCAGTACATTGGCCACCTGATGGGAAGAGCCGTTTCATTGGAAAAGACCCTGATGCTGGGAAAGATTGAAGGCAAGAGAACAAAAGGAGAAGGCGACAGAGGATGAGATGGTTGGATGGAATCTCTGACTCAATGGACATTGAGTTTGAGCAAACTCTGGGAGACAGTGAAGGACAGGGAAGCCTGGCATGCTGCAGTTCATGGGGTCTCAAAGAATCGGACCTGACCTAGCGACTGAATAACAGCAACACCAAAGAGTAAACAATGACTATTTTTTCAAGCAATGCAACAGCCAATAGCAGGAGACAGGAAGACGGTTTTAATGACTTGCCTCTGCTTGAAATTCTACCAAGGCTCCTTAACTTTCTTAGAATAAAATGACATCCTTATGTTTGGCTGCTGCTGCTAAGTCACTTCGGTCGTGTCTGACTCTGTGCGACCCCATAGACGGCAGCCCACCAGGCTCCCCCGTCCTTGGGATTCTCCAGGCAAGAACACTGGAGTGGGCTGCCATTTCCTTCTCCAATGCAGGAAAGTGAAAAGTGAAAGTGAAGTCGCTCAGTCATGTCTGACTCTTCATGACCCCATGGACTGCAGCCCAGCAGGCTCCTCCGTCCATGGGATTCTCCAGGCAAGAGTACTGGAGTGGGGTGCCATCGCCTTCTCTGTGTGTTTGCCTACAAGGTTCTGTCTGGTCTGGGCTCCATCTACCATTTTGGTAATATCATTTGCCAGTCTCCTCCTGTGCACCTTGGCTCAAGCGGTAAAGAGTTCACTGCAATGCAGGAGACAGAGGGGACTCGGATTCAGTCCCTGAGCTGGGAAGATCCCCTGGAAGAGGAAATGGTAACCCACACCAGTATTCTTGTCTGGAAAATCCCATGGGCTGAGGATCCTGGTGGGCTACAGTCCCTGGGGTTGTGAAGAGTCAGACACGACTGAACATGCACACACTACTCATCTCCTCCCGACCAACTGTGCTCCGGCATCATCCGCCTGCTTTCTGTCCCCCGCATAGACAGCTCCTGCCTGGGAGTGTCAGACTCCACTGTGCCCTTGACCTGGAACCCTACTTCCCCCGTATGTGCATCTCTTTATTTATCTAGGTTTCTATCAAGTCTCCTGCTCAGAGGTCTTCCCTGATCAACTTACCCTAAATAGCATTCCTTCCACCCCTGTCATCTTCAGCCACTCTTTTTTCTTTAGTTTTTTTCCCAGCCCTCATCACCACAACCATATATTTACTTGTTTAGCGTTTGCCTTCCAACACCAAACATGAACTCCATGAGAAGAGGGACTTTGTTTTTGTTTCTTATGGTACCTCCAGCAACTGGAACAATTGTTGTTACATGATAGGAGCTCAATAAAGCTTTGTTAAAGGAATTAAGAAATGAAGTTGGAAGGAACTGTACTTCTTTACACAAAGCTCATACTTTAATTGTGTGTAAATAATGTGCACACACACACATACACAATATTCACACAAGTTCATGGAGGGCAAAAACAGCACACAAGCTTCATAACATAGACAGTACGCTGAGGTCAACCAGAAAACACTTTGCACAAGTGAAGAGCTTCAGGTGAGATTTTGAGGAAAAGGAGAGGAGCTTGGATTTATAAGAAGTGAAGTATAAGTGAGGGATGAGTAATGTTTAATCTGAAGACAGGAGGTGAGGGAAGATTGAAAGAGAAAGTCATCTGGAAGTCACCAATTCTCTGGAGGGCTCAAAATAACATCTTTTTTGACCTTAATAAAATCCATAGATTTTATTCAGATCTGCACACTTGTACTCATTTGTGGGTCTGGCTGTATTAAGTTCTATATGATTTTATCACACAAGTGTCCACCACCACACTCAAGAAACTGAGCGGCTCTATTACTACAAGTCTCCTTATGTGACCTTTTACTAACAGAGGCGACCTCCTCCATCCTCATCAGCCTGGTTATAGCTTACATGATTAATTTGTTCTAAATGGATCTACTCTTTCAGGGATACAGACTTTGTTGTTCAGAAAACAGTGTTCAGAGTAACACATCAGTTAAAATTTTATACTAAAATGCTCATCAAATTGGAAGCTTTTCAGGCCAGTTGTGTACAAGGAGACTTTGAATCAAAACAAAGTGTTATCGAATTTAGAAAGGAATGAACCGGGTATTCAATACTCCCCACATATTCTCCTTGGAGAAGGAAATGGCAACCCACTCCACTGTTGTTGCCTGGAAAATCCCATGGACAGAGGAGCCTGGCAGGCTACAGTTCGTGGGGTCAAAAAGAGTTAGACACAACTGAGTGACTGAGCACCCCCCTCTATCCTCCTCTACCACATTCTGTTGTTTTGGGAAAGACAAATCAGATATTTTTCAGAGTTAGCATCCCTAGAGGAAAGAACAGCTTATTATGTAAACATCAATAAATGTGTTGCAGCATGTGGGAACTTTTGTTGTGGCAAGTGAGATCTAGTTCCTTGACCAGGGATTGAACCCAGGCCCCCTGCATTGGGAGTGCAGAGTCTTAACCGCTGGATCACCAGGGGAGTCCTGCAACTAATACCTCGAGCAGCCAAATAAAATTAATAAATAAGAATAAATATTAAAAAATAAATAAATGTGTTGATAATACATTTGCTTCTTGAAATGTTCATGATTATTTGAGGACATGTCCATAACATGTAGCAAATTTGAGGGACTGTCTACAGTAGCAGCAGGGTATTGGCAAGAACACTGGGCTTGGAGTCCAAAGACCCCAGTTCTGTCACTTATTAGCTGTGTGGCTTTTGGCAGTTCCCTTAGCCTCTCAGAAATCTCTCAGTTTCTTTCCATAAAATGAGATGAAGACTCATTATGTTGTTACAAAGATTCCATCCCTTAATGGATGTGGAAATGCTTGGTAAATTGTTCTGCAAATACAGACAGCCCATTTCTTTTGTGCTGGAGTTAATTAGGGGACTCTTAGGTCAGTAGGCACTGATGCTCTTTCAGATCTACACTTACTTTTCTCTCTTCAGTACATTACTAGTCTTCACTAAAGCATTTTGATTTTATTTTTGGTGTCTCCACTGGCCACTATTACAAATAATCAGATAGGAGGAAAAGGGAGACATGTTCTCAGATCCATCTTTACAGAAGCAAGGGGCGAGACAACTGATAGGAGGAAAGTAGCCAACAGCAGAGGAAACGTCATGGCTTTGGAAAGTATTATGAAGGAATCATTTTTTCTAACTGCAGAATATAATCCTTCAAAGGCTTGGGTGGTGGAGTTCCAGGATAACCTAGAAAAAGAGTGGTTGGTTTTCAGTGGTACAGATGAACCTGTCAGCAGGGCAGGAAGAGAGATGCAGACACAGAGAACAGACGTGTGAACATAGCAGGAAGGAGAGGGTGGGAGGAACTGAGAGAGTAACACTGACATACACACACTTGCTGCTGTTGTTGCTTCAGTTCCTAGTCAGTCGGGAGTGGTGTCCGGCTCTTTTGCGACCCCATAGACTGTAGCCCACCAGGTTCCTCTGTCCAGAAGATTTCCTAGGCAAGAATCCTGGAGTGGGTTGTTATTTCCTTTTTCTGGGGATCTTCCCCACCGTATGTAAAATAGCTAGCTAGTGGGAACCTGCTGTAAAGCACAGAGAGCTCAGTTTGGTGCTCTGTGATAACCTAGAAAATGAAGATCATGGCATCCGGTCCCATCACTTCATGGGAAATAGATGGGGAAACAGTGGAAACAGTGTCAGACTTTATTTTTCTGGGCTCCAAAATCACTGCAGATGGTGACTGCAGCCATGAAATTAAAAGACGCTTACTCCTTGGAAGGAAAGTTATGACCAACCTAGACAGCATATTCAAAAGCAGAGACATTACTTTGCCAACAAAGGTCCGTCTAGTCAGGCTATGGTTTTTCCAGTGGTCATGTATGGATGTGAGAGTTGGACTGTGAAGAAGGCTGAGCGCCGAAGAATTGATGCTTTTGAACTGTGGTGTTGGAGAAGACTCTTGAGAGTCCCTTGGACTGCAAGGAGATCCAGCCAGTCCATTCTGAAGGAGATCGGCCCTGGGATTTCTTTGGAAGGAATAATGCTAAAGCTGAAACTCCAGTACTTTGGCCACCTCATGCGAAGAGTTGACTCATTGGAAAAGACTCTGATGCTGGGAGGGATTGGGGGCAAGAGGAGAAGGGGACGACAGAGGATGAGATGGCTGGATGGCATCACTGACTCGATGGACGTGAGTCTCACTGAACTCCAGGAGTTGGTGATGGACAGGGAGGCCTGGCGTGCTGCGATTCATGGGGTTGCAAAGAGTCGGACACGACTGAGTGACTGATCTGATCTGATAACCTAGAGGGGCAGGATTGGGGTGGGCTGGGAGGGAGGCGCAAAAGGAAGGAGATGCATGCATGATATGCATGGATGTATATATCCGATTCACTTGGTTGTTCAGCAGAAATTAACACAACATTGTAAAGCAGTTATACTCCAACAATATATATATTAAAAATAAAATTTAAAACTAAAAAAAAAAAAACAGTGGTTGATTACCATTTTTTACCAGTGTTTAAACTTGCTTTAGTAAGTTCCCTCCATGGAAACATACCTCCAATTTTATAAGGCACAGTGATGGGTATTAAGTATGCTTTATGAATATCCTCTGGGTTCAGCATTGCTGGAATAGAGATCTTCTACATTAAGGGGCAGTCATGCATCTGTTACAGTTCTGGCCTGTGTCCCAACTTTCAGGGGCTCCCCTTTCATAAAGTCCACTTTCTTGGAAAGCCAGCAATGGAAGGTCGAGTCCTCTCAAACCTTGAACCTCTCTGACTTCTTCTTCTGCCACATCTCTCTGACTCTAACTGGAGAAAGTTCTCTGCTTTTAAAGCTTCATTCAGTCAGATTGGGCCCACTCAGATAATCCAGGATAATATCCCTATTTTAAGGTCTGTAACCTTAATTATATCTGTAAAGCATGTAATGTGACATATTCAAGTTCCAGGGATCAGAGCATGGAGGTCTTTGGAAGCCATTCTGTTCACCTCACTGCTCATAGCCCTTAAAATGACCACCATAAACCTCTTGCATCTGTGTATTTCATCACTCAATCCAAGTTAACATGAAATTTTACAAACTCTATCTTTCTTCATGCAGATTTCATGCCTGTGTTATTAGATTAAGAGACATTTCACTGCCAATCTGTTGGGGCTGCTATAAACATAAATAATACAGACTGGGTGGATAAACAACAGATGTTTATGTCTCACATTCCCAGAGGCTGGACAATCCAAGATCAAGGTGCTGGCACACTTAGTGTCTAGTAAGAGGTCACGTCCTTGTTTATAGACAACTACCTGTTTGCTATGTCCTTACATGGCCAAAAGGTCAAAGGTGTCCCCTGGAACCTCTGTTATAAGGCAACTAATACCATTCATGAGGGCACCACGCTTGTCATATCACCTCCCAAAGGCCCCAGTTGCTAACACCATCACAGTGGGGATTAGGTTTCAACAGATGAATTTTAAGGGGACACAAACTTCCAGACTATAGGCCCTACCAAAATCCTTGAAGAGTCATATTCCTTGTATAAAACAGAATAATGAGTTTTTCTCCCCTCCAAAAAAAAAGATACAAAAGAACCTTTTTTAAAATGTAATGTTTCTTGACTTCAGTTATGCCCATAGCAAGTTGAAAGCAAGCCCTGAAGATAGTTATGGTCTACATGGTTAGCATTATAAAAATTCCCGTATTGTTGCTATAGAAGTAGTATATTTAAATAGTTTTTTAAAACTGGATGCTTAAATTGCTTATAAATAAAGGAACAGAGGAAATACTTAGAATAATAATTCTTAACTCCAAAATTCTTTATTTACCCTATCTATTTTTAAACATGGTTGGTCCTGTATATAGATATTTCACTACCATGTGTAATATTAATATCCTTAAATGAACACTTTTTACAGGTGGCAAGGGAATCATGTCAGCTTTGATGGAGGTTATATACTGGAAATCACACTAAAAAGAATATGGAAAAGTGAAACGGAATAGTTTCCAAGTAGGCTGGAAGCAAAGAAGAATATTAAATTATCACCCAGGAAACCAGAGCTAGAAAATTTTTAAGATCTCACCATTAAGGTCATTTAGAGTTTAGTGTCAAGATAAAAAATACATATATATATATATACACACATATATATGCGTATACCTAAGCTGTATGAAGGAGCAGAAAGTCAGAAAGAGCAGAGCAAGAGGCCAGAAAATCCCTGCCCTGGGCTGTGAGGTCAGGCTACAGCTGCTCTCCACACTGAAAAGGAAGCTTAGGAGGTCAGTGATGGGAGAGGCAGAGATTCTAACCCTCCCCCCTCTTAGACAAGTGACATTCAGCTGCGTGGTTGCAAATGCCATTAGGCAAATGAGCAAATGGCAGTGAGCGAATATGCCTTTGAAAGTCTACATGATATTCTAATTCAGAAGTGAAAGTCTTAGATGTCTGTGACCCTGAGTAATTGTTTTTGTACTAGCTGCCAAAAAAATCACAGTAAAGTCATTTTAGACACTTCAGTCTAAACACAGGGAAGCTTTTACGAGGCTAATAAACCCATCTCTACTACGCTGTAAATTCATATATTTCAAAATTCTTCTGAAAGTATATAACCTTTTTTGAAGTACACACTGTACATGTTTTTTGGAATGAAAGCATTGCAACATGCCATGGCCGGAAGGACTAAAGTTGAGATTTAAAAGTGAAATATTGAAAAACAGCTGCTTCTATGGAAGAACCCCACATGTCACTACAGCTACAGCCTGACTACTGCAGGCTGTGGTTATGCCTTGGGAACCAGAGAAAGAATGGCTCAAGGCATGTGGTTAGTGGAAGGTTGTGGCATTGTTCTTCCAAATATGACTCTAAGTATATTTGTATTTCACCTCAGGTTAGAAAACCAATCAATGAACCAACAATGACAATTCCATCCAAATTTACTTGTATTATGACACAGAGAGTTTAGTGCATATTGTTGGAAAGCTGTAGGGTGCAGCAGCTATCAGTCAAGGGCAATATACCAAAGGGCAGAAAGATTCAGAAAGCACTAAACAATAGAGCTGGAATGAATTTTAGAGATCCTCTAATCCAAAGGTTCTCAATTCATGGGCTTTTGGGCTGCTATCATAACAAAGGAACAATAAGTTTATAGATGTCACAAGCCTCATTTATAGCACACACACATACACACAAACATACTCACACCCAGTTGCTACATTTTAAACAGTAATATATTTAAATCAGTTGTGTTCCCTTTTCCTTTCCAAGATAGCATGTTTTGTCCAACTCTTTGTGACCCTATGGACTGTAGCCTGCCAGGCTCCTCTGTCCATGGGATTCTCCGGGCAAGAATACTGGAGTGGGTTGCCCTCCTCCAGGGGATCTTCCTGACCCAGAGATTAAACCCACATGTCTTATCTTTCCTGGGCTTCCCTGATAGCTCAGTTGGTAAAGAATCTGCCTGCAATGTGGGAGACCCCAGTTCGATTCCTGGGTCAGGAGGATCCCCTGGAGAAGGGATAGGCTACCCACTCCAGTATTCATGGGCTTTCCTTGCAACTCAGTTGGTAAAGAATCTGCTGGCAATGCGGGAGACCTGGGTTCAGTCCCTGGGTTGGGAAGATCCCCTGGAGAAGGGAAAGGCAACCCACTCCAGTATTTTGGTCTGGAGAATTCCATGGACTGGATAGTCCATGGGGTCGCAAAGAGTCGGACATGACTGAGTGACTTTTTCACCTTTTTCTTATGTTTCCTGCATTGGCAGGCGGTTTATTTAACACTAGCGCCACCTGGGAAGCCCTTCCAAGATAGTAGTCAAGTTCTTTGTACAACACTGGCTCACAATAAATTTTAATTTCTCCTTGGGTTTTATTTTCTAAAGCCCTGAGTTCCTTGGAGGAATTAAGAGTGGAGAAGAGAGGTGCAAGTTTAAGTCAAAGGAAGGAAGGTTTTCCACCCTGTAAAAGATACGAAAATCTTCTGAGATTGTCCAGGAGACAGGAAGGAACAATAAAATCAGTGGGGTAGGGAATTGTCTAGTTTCCTAGGACATCTAGTACATCTGGGAAGATATACCATCCAACAACCAGAACTTTTAGACTCAGCAAAGATTATCACATGCAGAAAACAAACAAAAGGAGGCAACTGTAAAAGAAGCAAGTGGTTTCAGACAATGAGTATTTCAGGGCTAATCAGCGTGAGTTGAAGATTGGAGGGATTTTAGGGTGGAAGGGGGAGCCCCAGTAATGACTCTGTGTGTGTGTGTGCTCAGTCGTGTCTAAGTCTATGTGATCCCATGGACTGCCAGGGCTCCTCTGTCCATGGGATTTTTCAGGCAACAATACTGGGATGGGTTGCATTTCCTCCTCCAGGAGATTTTCCTGACCTAGGGATTGGACCTGCATTTCCTGTGTATCTTCTACATTGCAGGCAAAACCTTTCCCTGATGAGCCATGAATGAAATTAGTTAAATTACTAGACTGACAAAATCATCTTTGTGATATTCAAAGTCAGATTAAGTAGTGTTTTTAAAGTGACATTTTGTACATACCAGAACTTACTGTATAGTACCTCTGTGCTATAAACATATACACAAGACTACTCTGAAAATGTAGACAGATGTTTTGAGAAAGAAAACGAAGTTTGATTAAAATAAGTTCTAAGTGGGACTTCCTTGGTGGTCCCGTGGTTAAGACTCTGCACTGCCAGTGCAGGGGGCAAGGGTGTGATTCCTGGTTTGATCTCTGTGCAACGCTATGGACTATAGTCTCCCGGGCTCCTCTGTCCATGGGATTCTCCAGGCAAGAATACTGGGGTGGGCTACCATTTCCTCCTCCAGAGGATCTTCCCAACCCGGGGATCGAACCCATGTCTCTTATGTCGCCTGCATTGGCAGATGGGTTCTTTACCACTAGTGCCGCCTAGTCCTCTGACCAGGGATCAGACTCGTGCCCCTTGCAGTGGAAACGCAGAGTCCCAACCACTGGACTATCAGGGAAGTCCCAGGCCGTAGAACTACTGATTCCGTCACTTTTACCTGCACCCAGCACTCTCCAGGTGATTCTGATGCGTACAGAGACTCGGGGACCTCTATATCCTTCAAGACACAGGCATGAACAAATCTATAAAGTAATTTAATTACAGCTGAAGATCATTATTATCAATGACAGAGCTTTGCTTCTAGCAAATTCTTTCTTTAATGGAGCTTTGCTTCTAGCAAATTCTTTCTTTACTGGACCTTTGATTCTCGCTCCATTCTATCTCTGGCCGCCTATTCAGTCCTGTTCTTTTCACTCTAATAAATAACTGATCAACTCTACTGGACAACATATGCTCACTAGAGGTGTTAGGGGAAGCACACTGATTGAAACTGCCCAACATGGCCAAGCACCATAGTAACCATTTGCGTGAGCTGTTTTATGACAGCAGATCCTGATAAGGAATATGGAACTAATAACCCACCACCAACCGTAAGAGTTTGGGAAAGGTCTAAAGGAGACACCGTCTGTCCGTCCACTTCCCAGAATCCCTCTCTCTAGCATCCATCTTGGCTGAGCGATGCGTGCACCACCAGGAAAGACTCTGAATTAGAACGATTAGCCAAAGACCACCCGGACACTAATCCCATCACCATAAAACCCGAGACTGCGAGCCACGTGGCAGAGCAGTTCTCCTGGGTTCCCTTACTCTATTGCTCTCCACGCGGGTGCCCTTTCCCAATAAAATCTCTTGCTTTGCCAGCACATGTGTCTCCTCGGACAATTCATTTCCGAGTGTTAGACAAGAGCCCAGTTTTGGGCCCTGGAGGGGGTCCTCCTACCTGCAACAGAGGCAACAGAGGAAACTCTTGTAGTCTGAGAAATGGAGTTTACTGACCCATGCAGTCCATCATAAGTTAACAAAGTGTGGGGACTTTCTCCTTCTGAGATCATAATTTATCAGTTGAAAGCACTGCAAAATCTTATGCGAATTTCTTTCAAAAACATTCACTGAAGGACTACTACATTAGATGTGCTCTGTCAGGAACAAGGCCTATGAAGGTATCTTATTCTATGTACCTTCCTCCCTTCGTGAAGATCACAGCTTAGTGGTGAAGAGGCAAATTATCCTACCCCTATTTACACTTCTGCATCTGGCTTTTCCCCTACTGTGATCCTGTCAGCTGGCATTCTTTGAAATTCATATTAAAATAGTGTTGGGAAGAAACGAGAGAATTGAGGACACCATTACTCTTTTCTTTGCTATTTGCAGAGACTTAAAGAAATAAAGTAAGGAGTTGGGAGCACTTCAGATGAAATTACCTTAGCCTCTAATGGGCAGCTTCGGTCTGTGCTAGGGTTAATTTTGTCTAGAGGACATTAACCATGGGGCAAACTCTTCTGTTTCTTGTAAAAGCTGCTGGATGATCCAGGAAGCTAGGACAATGAGGCACCTGTGGGTTGTTCTTTTTAATTAAAAACTCTTTAATGGGATGGACTTTCAGGCATTTACTTGTGGTAAATGCTAGAATTTGGTCCACCTCATTTTGCAAAATTCAATTTGTAAATCGCGTTTAAAAATAGCCTCCTGGTTTGAGCACACAATAAAAAAATCCACAGCAGAACCTGAAGGATGGACTTACAGGCTATTCAGATTAGAAAGCAAGTAAGATTGCAAAGTGTCTGTTGTATGTATGGATGTTTGTAAGTGCCTGGAAACTGGCAGAGGACTCCTGAGAAAACAGAAAAGGTCAACCAAGAGACTGTCATATTGGGAGACCTTGGGCCATTACGCCTGAGAAAGGGTTTGAACAGAAAGTCTTCTGATCAATCTACAGAATAAGAGTTGAGTTAGCCAGACAGCTGGAAGATAAAAAAAATCCAGTGAGAGCAATTGTTAAGCAGTTAATGAAGTGTGAAGCTCTGCTGTATGGAAAATGCTATCCTGATATGAACTTTCAGAATGTTTCTTAGGAAGGATCAGTGGAGTAACAGTCTGTCATTTGGGAGCAACTGCCTCACTTCCCATTATTTTAACACAGATCTAGGATATTGGCCCTGCGGAGAAGGTGAGTAAAGAATGTTTCAGAGTAACTAACTTCTATTAAAGCTCCCTATATGGCAGAAAGTGAAGAAGAACTAAACAGCCTCTTGATGAAAGTGAAAGAGGAGAGTGAAAAAGTTGGCTTAAAGCTCAACATTCAGAAAACTAAGATTATGGCATCCGGTCCCATCACTTTATGGCAAATAGATGGGGTAACAATTAAAACAGTGAGAGACTTTACTTTGCAGGGGGGGGGGGGCTCCAAAATCACTGCAGATGGTAACTGCAGTCATGAAATTAAAAGACATTTGCTCCTTGGAAGGAAAGTTATGACCAACCTAGCAAAAGTAAAGTAAAGTAAAGTCACTCAGTCATGTCCGATTCTTTGCGACCCCGTGGACTGTAGCCTACCAGGCTCCTCAATCCACAGAATTCTCCAGGCAAGAATACTGGAATGGGTTGCCATTTCCTTCTCCAGGGGATCTTCCCAACCCAGGGATTGAACCTGGGTCTCCCGCATTACAGGCAGACGTTTCACTGTCTGAGCCACCAGAACCAACCTAGACGGCATATTAAAAAGCAGAGATATTACTTTGCCAACAAAGGTCCATCTAGTCAAGGCTATGGTTTTTCCAGTAGTCATGTATGGATATGAGAGTTGGACTATAAAGAAAACTGAGTGCCGAAGAATTGATGCTTTTAAACTGTGGTGTTGGAGAAGACTCTTGAGAGTCCCTTGGACTGCAAGGAGATCCAACCAGTCCATCCTAAAGGAGATCAGTCCTGAGTGTTCATTGGAAGGACTGATGTTGAAGCTGAAACTCCAATACTTTGGCCACCTGATGCGACTCATTTGAAAGACTGAAGGCAGGAGAAGGGGACAACAAAGGATGAGATGGTTGGATGGCATCACCAACTCAATGGACATGAGTTTGGATAAACTCTGGGAGTTGGTGATAGACAGGGAGGCCTGGTGTGCTGTGGTCCATGGGGTGCTGTGTGTCCGCAAAGAGGTGGACACAACTGAGTGACTGAACTGATATGTCAGAATTTGGATGGATGGTGATTGCATGTGTAAATGATATCTAGAAAAGACAACTCCATGCAAGTTTCCAGCTTAATTTCAATTAGCTGGAATTTCAAATTCCAGCTTAATTTCATGAGTCCCTATTTCTCAATTGAAGATTTGTATATTAATATTTCAAGCCGTCCCTGGGTAAAATGTCATAATTTATAGCCCAAAATCAACTCGTTTATTCATTTGTTCTAACAACACTCATGGCAAGATATTTGAGGAACTGTATCAATGCTAACATTGAGCTTTCTGTTGTCCTTTTGTTTAGGCATTTGTCCCGTACATTTTTTTGGGGGCGGGAGGGGCACACACCCAGTGGCATATGGAATCCTAGTTCCCTGACCAGGGATTGAACCTGGACCCGCCTGCAATGGAAGCCTGGAGTCTTAACCACTGGATCTCAAAGGAAGCTCCCATTTGTCCCATACATACTTTAAATACCTTCCACATGCTGGGACTGTACCAAGTTCTAGGGATAAAAATATAGACCCAATTTATCTACTCCCCAACCTAACCATTGAAAGGGTGACATTACATTAATAACTAAAAGGAATGTGTAATTATAAGCTGATATGCATTATATTAATCAGGATGAGCTAAATTACACAGTGGTCACAAATAACCTCAGCTTCTCAAAGCTTGCAACAAATACAAAGGTATATTTCTTATTCACAAAAACATCTACTCTATTACCATGCAATTCTATGGGGCAGATGAAAAGTGTCCTCCAGGTGGGAATTCAATATACATATTGCATATCTTTGCATATCTTTCAAATTTCTCATAAGGGAAATTCAACAAAAATTTAGCAGCATTTGTGAAGCGTTCTTGTCTGGAGAATCCCAGAGACAGAGGAGCTTAGCAGGCCACAGTCCATAGGGTGGCAAAGAGTCAGACCAACTGAAGCGACTTAGCATGCACATACACGTGAAGGGTTCTTGTACAATTAACTTGAAGAAAGCATTGCCGTGCATTTTCCAACCGTTAGCTACATTGCTATCCAGTGGGGCTTGATGAAACCTGTAGACACCATTTCGATCACAAGAACAGGTCCTTTCCATTAGGGTAACTCACTGGCTACCTAAGGTTACAAGCTTGATGGTTCAGAATAATAAATCAGACTTAAAGGTTCAAAATTAATACATATGGGAGGTAAAAGCAAGAGAAAACGAAGATGAATTGTATATGTAGAGTGAGCAGCCCAGTCATACTGTATGCAAATAACCACCACACTCGGGATTAAAAAAGGATCTGTCTAAAATAATCCAGCCCCTTATTATGTGAGAGAGAAATTCTAACTGCACCTGAGCAAACAGTATGAGACTCCAAAGAGAATTCACTCACCCGCCCTGTATCTTTATAAAATCAGATCAAACAGTGACCTTCTCATTAAAGATAAGCAAACAAGAAAAAGACAAAACCAATGGAAAAAATTCTGCAACCAAAAAGAAGGGAAATGTCATAGTTAAGATGAGAGGAACGTCCTACTTAAGAAAAGGTCTACTACAAGAGTCACAAGACTGTCAGCAATGTAGCTTCATGCTTCCAAAATGTAAGAAGCCTGAGAAACAAGAAAAGAAAGTAGTAAGACAGCAGGAAATTAATAAGATTCTTTAGGCAGAGGAAGAGAAGAAAAGGGAACTAGTTAAAATAAGAAGTTATTACAAGAAAACTATAAATGTACTGGCAGATTTTAAAATCTGCCTGCAAAATTATTTTTCCAGTTAATTAAAAATACAAAAAAATCTAAGAAATTTGAGATTATTTTCCAGAAGACGGAGGAAGAGGATGGAAATAAACATAATGATAAACAGCGTGACAAATGTGAAACAGAAAAAAAAATCCCTTGTGTATGTATAATTGATAGTGCTAAGACACAATAAGAGCAAATAATAGATTACTGAGACAATACTCAAACTCAGAGTAGAACATTTTTATGAGTTTAAGACGGTCCTCAGTTAACAATATATCAAATAATTAATGAGAAAAAAAGATCCCTTACAAAATCAATGAAAAAAAAAAACTCAAACACTGAAAAAAAAGAAACAAAATCAAGAAAACAAGTTGTCAATAAACATTTAAATATATTCTCTTCCTAGCAATGAAAGAAAATAATATCTTAAAAGTCATTTTTCATTTGCTTAATTGATTTGAACATTCTGAACTCATTTGTCCCAACTCTAGGAAATTTGTAGCAAAAGATGTATTCCCATTTGAATGCAGAGTTTCAAAGAATAGCAAGGAGAGATAAGAAAGCCTTCCTCAGCCATCACTGCAAAGAAATAGAGGAAAACAACAGAATGGGAAAGACTAGAGATCTCTTCAAGAAAATCAGAGATACCAAGGGAACATTTCATGCAAAGATGGGCTCGATAAAGGACAGAAATGGTATGGACCTAACAGAAGCAGAAGATATTAAGAAGAGATGGCAAGAATACTCAGAAGAACTGTACAAAAAAGATCTTCACGACCCAGATAATCACGATGGTGTGATCACTCATACCTAGAGCCAGACATCCTGGAATGTGAAGTCAAGTGGGCCTTAGGAAGCATCACTACGAACAAAGCTAGTGGAGGTGATGGAATTCCAGTTGAGCTATTTCAAATCCTGAAAGACGATGCTGTGAAAGTGCTGCACTCACTATGCCAGCAAATTTGGAAAGCTCAGCAGTGGCCACAGGACTGGAAAAGATCAGTTTTCATTCCAATCCCAAAGAAAGGCAATGCCAAAGAATGCTCAAACTACCTCACAATTGCACTCATCTCACACGCTAGTAAAGTAATGCTCAAAATTCTCCAAGCCAGGCTTCAGCAATACGTGAACCGTGAACTTTCTGATGTTCAAGCTGGTTTTAGAAAAGGCAGAGGAACCAGAGATCAAATTGCCAACATCTGCTGGATCATTGAAAAAGCAAGAAGAGCTCCAGAAAAACATCTATTTCTGCTTTATTGACTATGCCAAAGCCTTTGACTGTGTAGATCACAATAAACTGTGGAAAATTCTGAAAGAGATGGGAATACCAGACCACCTGACCTGCCTCTTGAGAAACCTATATGCAGGTCAGGAAGCAACAGTTAGAACTGGACATGGAACAACAGACTGGTTCCAAATAGGAAAAGGAGTGCGTCAAGGCTGTATATTGTCATGCTGCTTATTTAACTTATATGCAGAGTACATCATGAGAAACATGGGGCTGGAAGAAGCACAGGCTGGAATCAAGATTGCTGAGAGAAATATCAGTAACCTCAGATATGCAGATGACACCACCTTTACGGCAGAAAGTGAAGAGGAACTAAAAAGCCTCTTGATGAAAGTGAAAGTGGAGAGTGAAAAAGTTGGCTTAAAGCTCAACATTCAGAAAACGAAGATCATGGCATCTGGTCCCATCGCTTCATGGGAAATAGATGGGGAAACAGTGGAAACAGTGTCAGACTTTATTTTGGGGGGCTCCAAAATCACTGCAGATGGTGACTGCAGCCATGAAATTAAAAGATGCTTACTCCTTGGAAGGAAAGTTATGACCAAGCTAGATAGCATATTCAAAAGCAGAGACATTACTTTGCCAACAAAGGTCCGTCTAGTCAAGGCTATGATTTTTCCAGTGGTCATGTATGGATGTGAGAGTTGGACTGTGAAGAAAGCTGACTGCCAAAGAATTGATGCTTTTGAACTGTGGCGTTGGAGAAGACTCTTGAGAGTCCTTTGGACAGCAAGGAGATCCAACCAGTCCATCCTAAAGGAGATCAGTCCTGGGTGTTCATTGGAAGGCCTGATGCTAAAGCTGAAACTCCAATACTTTGGCCACCTCATGCGAAAATTTGACTCATTGGAAAAGACCCTGATGCTGGGAGGGATTGGAGGTAGGAGGAGAAGGGGACGACAGAGGATGAGATGTCTGGATGGCATCACCGACTCGATGGACGTGAGTTTGAGTGAACTCCTGGAGTTGGTGATGGACAGGGAGGCCTGGTGTGCTGCGATTCATGGGGTCACAAAGGGTTGGAAACGACTGAGCGACTGAACTCAACTAAACTGATGTATTCTCATACATCAGTGATGAAAAATCATTCTGAGCTTATTGAAAGGTAACCTGATGTTGTATTTTAAAAGTCTTAAAGCTTTGGGTCCTATAACTACACTGCTAGGAATTTAGCTTAAGAAACACAGAGAAAAACACACGAAGATATATGTATAAGGAACGATATTCACCATAGTCATATTCAATAGTAAAAGAGGAAACAATGTCCTTATGTCCAACCGTTATTAAACAAATTACAGTGTGTCCTAGTTGCAGACATGGAGAAGACTGGCATTCAGGTCCATCCAAGTCTGGGTTTGCCAAGCATATGTAACAAGAAGACAATAGAACAAGATGGCTCAATCTGCTGGCAGCATTTGGTAGAATGAAGGGTTCATGAAGTCTAAGCTGGGGGAGGAGGAAGTCAGGAAGCGTTGCCTGATAATCAGGGAGCAAATCTAGAAGATAACAGCCTATGAGAAAAAGCAGCTAAAGAATCAGTGTACCGAAAATAATTGAGTGAGATTGCTGGAAAGGAAGATGTGTCATTTCAAAGGCAAAACTCTTCTGAGTGAAAACCAGAGATTGAATGGCCCTGGGAGTGCTTGGCTTGAGCAGTGAAAGATGATCTTGGAGGTCAAAGGACCATGTCTTTACTGACATTGAGCTTGGCCAGGAGGAAGGCAGGGCAGTGGGTGGAAAGAAGGTCTGTGAACCAAGCGCCAAAATCTTTTATGAGGGGGCCTATTAGTCTGCTAGGGCTGCCATAATGAAGTACCAAACACTGGGTGACTTAAAAAAGAGGAATTTGTTTTCTCACAGTTCTGGAGCCTAGAAGTTCGAGATCAAGGTGTTGGCAGGGCAGGTGGCTGGTTACTCCCTGTGTCTTCACAAGATCTTCCTTCATATGTCTATGTCTCAATTTCCTTTTCTTATAGGGACAGCAATTATACTGGACTAAGGCCCATCTGAATGACCTCATTTGACCTTCAGTTCAGTTCAGTTCAGTCGCTCAGTTGTGTCCAACTCTTTGCAACTCCATGAATCGCAGCACGCCAGGCCTCCCTGTCCATCACCAACTCCAGGAGTTCACTCAGACTCACGTCCATCGAGTCAGTGATGCCATCCAGCCATCTCATCCTCTGTCATCCCCTTCTCCTCCTGCCCCCAATCCCTCCCAGCATCAGAGTCTTTTCCAATGAGTCAACTCTTCACATGAGGTGGCCAAAGTACTGGAGTTTCAGCTTTAGCATTATTCCTTCCAAAGAAATCCCAGGGCCGATCTCCTTTAGAATGGACTGGTTGGATCTCCTTGCAGTGCAAGGGACTCTCAAGAGTCTTCTCCAACACAACAGTTCAAAAGCATCAATTCTTCGGCGCTCAGCCTTCTTCACAGTCCAACTCTCACATCCATACATGACCACTGGAAAAGCCATAGCCTTGACTAGACAGACCTTTGTTGGCAAAGTAATGTCTCTGCTTTTGAATATGCTATCTAGGTTGGTCATAACTTTCCTTCCAAGGAGAAAGCGTCTTTTAATTTCATGGCTGCAGTCACCATCTGCAGTGATTTTGAAGCCCCCCAAAATAAAGTCTGACACTGTTTCCACTGTTTCCCCATCTATTTCCCATGAAGTGATGGGACCGGATGCCATGATCTTCGTTTTCTGAATGTTGAGCTTTAAGCCAACTTTTTCACCCTCCACTTTCACTTTCATCAAGAGGCTTTTTAGTTCCTCTTCACTTTCTGCCATAAAGGTGGTGTCATCTGCATATCTGAGGTTATTGATATTTCTCCCGGAAATCTTGGTTCCAGCTTGTGGTTCTTCCAGCCCCATGTTTCTCATGATGTACTCTGCATATAAGTTAAATAAGCAGCGTGACAATATACAGCCTTGACGAACTCCTTTTCCTATTTGGAACCAGTCTGTTGTTCCATGTCCAGTTCTAACTGTTGCTTCCTGACCTGCATATAGGTTTCTCAAGAGGCAGGTCAGGTGGTCTGGTATTCCCATCTCTTTCAGAATTTTCCACAGTTTATTGTGATCTACACAGTCAAAGGCTTTGGCATAGTCAATAAAGCAGAAATAGATGTTTTTCTGGAACTCTCTTGCTTTTTCCATGATCCAGCAGACATTGGCAATTTGATCTCTGGTTCCCCTTTAAAGACCTTATCTCCAAAGGGAGCTCTCTTACACTGTTGGTGGGAATGTGAATTGGTATAATCACTATGGAGAACTGTACGGAGGGTCCTTAAAATACCAAAGATAGAACTACCACACGGAGAAGGCAATGGCAACCCACTCCAGTACTCTTGCCTGGAAAATCCCATGGACAGAGAAGCCTGGTGGGCTGCAGTCCATGGGGTCGTGAAGAGTCGGGCACGACTGAGCATCCTCACTTTCACTTTTCACTTTTATGTATTGGAAAAGGAAATGGCAACCCACTCCAGTGTTCTTGCCTGGAGAATCCCAGGGACAGGGGAGCCTGGTGGGCTGCCGTCTATGGGGTCGTGCAGAGTCGGACACGACTGAAGCGACTTAGCAGCAGCAGCATAACTACCACATGATCCAGCAATCTCACTCCTGGGCATATATCCTGATAAAACTATAATCTAAAGGATATATGCACCCCAAATCATTGCAGCACAGTCTACAGTAGCCAAGACATAGAAGCAACCTAAATAAACGTCCATCGACAAAGGAATGGATGCAGAAGATGCAGCACAGATATACAGTGGAATATTACTCAGCCATGGAAAAATGAAATAATGCCATTTGCAGCAATATGGATAAAACTAGAGAGTATCATACTAAGTGAAGTCAAGTCAGACAGAGAAAGATAAATATCACATGATACTGGTTATGTGAGGAATTTAAAAAAACGGTACAAATGAGCTTATCTACAAAACAGAAATAGAATCACAGATATAGAAAACAAACTTATGGTTACCAGGGAAGAGGGAGGGAAGCATAAGTTGGGAGATTGGGACTGACATATACACATTACTATATATAAAATAGGTAATTAATAAGGACCTACCACAGAACACAGGAAACTCTACTCAATACTCAGTAATGACCTATATGGGAAAAGAATCTAAAAAAGAATGGGTATATGTATATGTGGGGCTTCCCTGGTAGCTCAGCTGGTAAAGAATCCGCCTGCAATGCAGGAGACCCCAGTTTGATTCCTGGGTGGGGAAGATCCCCTGGAGAAGGGATAAGCTGCCTGCTCCAGTATTCTTAGGCCTCCCTGATGGCTCAGACAGTAAAGAATCCTCCTACAGTACGGGAGCCCTGGGTTTGATTGCTGGGTTTGGAAGATCCCCTGGGGAAAGGTATAGTAACCCATTCCAGTAGTCTTGTCTGGAGAATCCCCATGAACAGAGAAGCCTGGCAAGCTACAGTCCATGAGGTTGAAGAGTTAGACACAACTGAGTGACTAAGCACAGCACAGCACAGCACATATGTGTGTGCAAAACCAATTCACTCTGTTATACAGCAGAAACTAACGCAACATTGTAAATCAAATATACTCCAATAGAATTTAGAAGACAAAGACTTTATTCCAAATCAAGTCACATTCTAAGGTCCTAGGGGGATAAGACTTCAACATATGAATGTGGATAGGGAGACACAATTCAGCCCATTACAGGGATTGCCCAGGACGTTGTTAAGTGACAAAAACTAGAAGGAACACAGGGGAATATATCAAATTAGATGAACATAATAAGGGAGAAATGACTTTTAGTGGCAGTGTGTTTTAATATGACACCAACTTCAGCAACCCAGCCATACATGGAGGAAGAAGAAAAAAAAAACCTCTCCATTTGAGAAAGTGATCACAAATATCACATCCTTAACAGTGAGGCAGGTAAGGCCAGAAAATAAAAGGAACATTTAGTAAAGAAGGTAAAGATTTAGCTGACAAAACACTCAGTTAAAATTGTATAACAGATTCACACTTTATCACACTCCCCCATCTCTAAACACATGCGAATGTGACCAAATACAAAAAGAACAAACAAAAGCAACATAGCCAGGCTTTTAAAGAAGTAAGTATCACCCTAGACCAGGAACAGAGCAGAAACATCCATGGCTAAAGCACAGTCCTGCTGGGCGCTAATGCAGATGCCAGCAGGAGGTGGGTTGCTCATCATCTCTGGGAATAAAAACACCCCAAGGACTAGGGATGGTCCCTCCTTTCTCAGAGTAGCTAAAATAAAATCACTTTGCTTTTATGAAGTTTACCGGCGAGCTCCACTACACTAAATCCAGAAGTGAGCTCTCAACCCTCATATTCTTTTTTCCTGTTAACATCCATTTGTCTTACCACTCTCTTCTTTTCCCTTAATTCTCTTTGCAACTCTTTTAACTCTTTCCTCTTGAAATGCTTTGTTCACTTAGCTTCACAAACTCCATCCTTATTCTCATATTTCAATGGCCTTTTTCTCATCTTTTTTACTGGCTCCTCTTCACCTCTCCCCGCTCCAAACATGGGCATTATCAAGACCATGACCCTTGGCCCTATTAATTCTCTTCTCTGCTCACACTCCCTCCCTTCATGACTTCATTCATCTCATGGCCTATTGATCACATATACGACTCCCAGATTAGATGTCTGTCCCAAACCCGAAAGTATATTCCCAACTTCCCATTCACATCTCCACTTGGATATCTTATAGGCATTCTACTATTTCTAAAGATTTTTTTTATATGTGTACTATTTTTAAAGTCTTTATTGAATTTGTTACAACATTGCTTTACAAACACTGTTTTGAGTTTTTTGCTGTGAGGCATGTAGGATCCTGGCTCCCCAATCAGAAATCAAACTCTCACTCCTACACTGGAAGGTGAAATTTTAAAACCAGTGGGCCACCAGAGAAGCCCCTTTGGCAGGCATTCTAAATAAATGCTTCCAAAACTGGACTCTTGCTCTCTGCCCCTTTCTGCCACCCATCTCCCATCCCACATGGGTCAAATCTGTTCTTCCAAATTTTTAAAAAATTTTTTATTTGGCTGTGTTGGGTCTTAGCTGTGGCACGCAGCATCTTTCCACATAATGCACAGACTCTTTAGCTGCAGCCTGTGGGCTTAGTTGAGCCCCGCATGTGGGATCTTAGTCCCCCAGCCAGGGATGGAACCCGAGTCCCCCGCATTGCAAGGCAGATTCCTAAGCACAGGATCATCAGGGAAGTCCCCTGCTCTTCCCACATTCTTCACCATTCTTCATTCATCTTACTGAACAGCTGACTTCCAACTGACTACAATCCTTCCAACTGACTACAACACAAATATTGGAATGGTTCTTCATTGCTCTCTATCTTATTACACATCTAATCCATCTAGTGGAATCTTCAAAATACTTATAACCTCCCTCACTTTCGCCCAGATTGTTCATTCCACTCACTCCAGCCACACTGGCCCCATTCCTGTGCCCCAAGTAAGCACAGTAGGGTTCTTCTGCCTCAGGAACTTTGCACTTCTTTCCTCTGTTTAGACTTCTCCTCTCCTTAGTTCAGGTCTTTACTTGAATATCACTTTCCCAGCAGTCCTTCCCTGATCATTTTATATATGATAACCAGGATGATGACTATGCCACTGACCTAGAAAGTAATTGGTCTAAACTTGAAGAGAAAAGCAAAGGGCCCCTAGAGAATATCTTCAAATGTAACAAACTGGGCTGTTAAGGAGCTGATGACCCTATCAAGTGAAAGCAGGCGATTGTTTTTATGCCAATCTTTAAAGCTGCAGCTGAGAACGTAAAGCAACACTGATAATGTACAAGTCACACTCCAGCTAACTGAGGTGGATGTTTAGCGAGAGCAGTGAGCAGAGTTGAAGGTTGGGGATTCCCACATGGAATATTGGCCAAATATATTGAGAATTCACTAAGTACCAGGACCTTGTGTGTGCTTAGTAGCTCTCGCCGTGTCCAGTTCTTTGCAACCTCATGAACTGTAACCCATCAGGCTCCCATGTCCATGGGGATTCTCCAGGCAAGAATACAGGGGTGGGTTGCCATGCCCTTCTCCAGGGCATCTTCCCAACCCAGGGATTGAATCCACATCTCCTGCATCTCCTTTCCTGCATTGCAGGTGGATTCTTTACCCATTGAGCCACCTGGGAAGCCCTTCCTAAACAGTTTAAAAGGATTCTGTCATTTCATTCTTATAACAGCCTTATAAAGTAGGTATTATAGTTATCCCCATTTTATAGATGTACTGAGGAGTCTAGATACAGTGCCTAAGGTGATGTGTTAAGGAAAAGATTTACATTATTATTTAGAGTTACAAAAGCAATTAATAAATGGATCATTAATAATAAGAGTAAAGTCTTTAGAAATAGCACAAGCATGCTAAAGTCCTTATCTTTTGTGGCAGGGAATGAATATATATTGCTCAAACAGTCTAGTATACAATGATAATTCAAGAGGGGGAAGCGTCAGCACATTGTCTAGGATGATTACAGAGGTAACCACAGGAAGAACTAAAAAAGAAAATTGGACACTGAGAATCTGGTTAGGGGAGGAGATATTTACTTTCTATATGATCATCTCCAATTCAAATTTTATTATCAATACACATATTGCATTTGTAATAAAAATTCAAGACTTCCCTGGTGGTCCGGCGGTTAAGAATCTGCTTTCCAATGCAGGGGACGCAGGCTTGATCCCTGGCTGGGGAACCAAGATCCCACATATAGGGCAATTCAGCCTGCACGCCACAGTGAAAACCCACATCAGCCAATAATAACAATAAATTATAATAAAAATCCCTTAAGAGCACAAGTGAGAATTTGGAAAAGCAGCTGTGCAGACAGCTGGGCAACAGTGGTGGCGTGCAGAAATCAAGAGCGTCCCCAGCTGTTTGGAGGGAAGCAGCCAGTTATCCAAGAATCAGCAGAGAAGACAAGTTCTGGAAGTAGGGAGCAACCGGCTCAGGGCTCTGCAGACTGGTGTCCCCTGCCCATCCCATCCCACTCCCCACTGAGACCCTGTGCCATACTCAGAGCCTCTGAGCACTTGAGGAGCTGTCCAGCCTTCACATGAAATCTGCAGGGGATTTTTTTCTGCACAAAGAGTTTTGTTTTTTGTTTGTTTGTTTTTTAAATGTGTAACACAAGTGTGATTTAAGTCAATACATTTTTAAGGGATTTCACATGATCTCATTCTTTCCGCTGCCAATCACCTCAGTTCCTACAAAGTCATAAAATTCAAGATACATACGACAGCCCTTTCCAAAAGACATTTTGCACAACCCACAGCTGCCGTGTCAGTCAGTCACTCAGTTCACATTTCTTTTAGACGGGCTTCTTTGCTCTCCAATGGAATACAGACACACTTTGACATTCCCCATCTGTAATCTTTGGGATTCAATTTCCTCAAGCAATTTACTTTAGGACCACGTTTAGGGTCTGCAGACAGAACTGCCTGGTTCTGAATCTGACACCCTCTAAAAATGCATTAAGTGTAAATCATATTCACCCCTAAGCTATCACATCCTAGAACAGTACAGATTGTTGGGGTATGTCAATACCTAAGATTAAAAAAAAAAAAGTTTGTTAGGTTTTTCATAGTTTTCTTGGCAACTTTGTCTTGTAGTTCTTTCCCACAGATCGAACAAGCAGTTCTATGAGTAAAGGAAACCACATACTTACTCTATGAGGCATTTCCAATGATGTAGGTTTATTGGAAAAGCCCCATCAGGATAGACCTCAACTAGATCTGCAGTTTTCATGTCTGGTACTTCCTCTGTCATTAAGCATACATACATATATTTGTAACTACATACATGTACTTAGGGATATTACTCATTCCTGCAGGGTAAATCTGCATGTCACTCCCATCAGAAGACTGGGGACTTTTGCTGAGTAGGTCAGGCAGAGCAACAGTTCTAGAAAGCAAAACCCTGGACCCTTTATTACAGTGACAGACAAGCACACAACTTCTGCAACTGAATTTTTCTCAGTCAGCTCTGGACAAGCCCATCTTCTGTCAAGATTGCATCATTTTGATTACACACAATTTTAAACTGCCATGTGATTCTCATATAGGACTATCATCTGAGACTTGATTGTCAACAATGTATTCATGTCCCAGAAAGGGCTTCACAGGTGGAACATTTTACCCCCAAACAAATCTGAGTGCAGAGAACTCTCCTTTTTAATGGAGCAAAGAGAAATAAATGCTTTTCTGTGAAGACTCATAAATTGATAATTTACCTTAAAACCGAGGAAGGAAGATTTTACAGAAGACAGCAACTACTGAATCATTCTGTTGTTAAATCAATTACTGCATCTGATTAGTTTTCCAGTAATCCTTGAAGTAGAGAAAATGTTGTTGGCAAAACAGTAAAAACCTGGCCGCTCAGAAATTTAAACATCAGCAGCCATTCAGAAACAACAGAGGCAACTTAGTACAATGCAGAAGAAGCCTTTGATCTAATTACTTCCGCTAGTAAAGCCTACAATTTTTCTTCCCACTGATTTATTTAGTTTCACAGCATGGGCTCAATTAATTTCTTCTTACTCAGAGGTCATGTAAATTCATATCTTCACTATAAATATTTTGAAATGTCTAATAACTATGCCAAACTTGGTTAACTCTTTGGTACCTGAAGTTACCACATGTACAAAAAGATTACAAATACTTGGTACAGAGAAGGCACTCATTATTTAAATAGCACAATACAATTAAATCATATCAAATGACTATAAGGATTAGTCATAGCTTAGAAAGTGAGGCCATATTTAGACCATGCAATAAATAAACATAAAACCACTAGATTAAATGTCAAACTAAGCATAAAATTGTAAATGTGCCAATAATTAAAGTTTTGAATAAACAAGAGCAAATATTTAATAACTGAATATTACTGAAACTTCAGATCACTGTGAAGAAATTTTGTTTCTGCAATTTCCCCCTTTTGTCTTAATATATTTCAGCTATACATCCTCACCAAAGTGGCCTCTTTTTTCACCTGTAGAGATGATCCCTACAAACAGGACAGACAGAAATGACAATGTACTTTCCCCTTTAGGTGCTGCAAATAATCAGATGGCTATGTGTAAACCATGACTCAAGCCCCAGGTAATTATCTAGGTATAGGGGGTGGGGGGGAAAGATGATCAAGGACTATACTTAGCAGATCACAGTACTTGTTTTCATAATTCAGTTGAATTCATCCTAATCTTCTAAATTCTGTTTTATAAAATGAGAACCATCTTAGAGCCACTATATCTGAAAACAGCCCTTGAAACAGAGGATCTGACATTCCATTTTATCTGCGATGCCTGCCAAATTGAGTGATGCTACATTTTCTAACCCCTTTATCAGGCATTCCTTAGCAAAAGTACTTGGGAGGAAAGATTTTGGTTTCACACTGTGAGAAATGTGTTAGGTTGGCCAAATAGTTCGTTCGGGTTTATCCATAACACCTTAACGAACTTTGTGGCCAACCCAGTAGAAGGATCAAAGAAAGAAAGCAGTATTTTTCTTCCTGCTAATTCTGGGGCATTTTATTTCTTTTTAACCTGTTTTATGGTTAACTATTCATCAAGGTCTCAACAGACACTGTGGGATGTGTGTGTAAAATAAAAAGGTAAAGGAAACCACCAATTTATACAAAATCATATTCCAAAACTAGCCTGGCACAGTTGTTACACACTCAGTTTCTAATAGCTACACATATCTGGATTCAAATCCCAACTCCGTCACTCACAAGCTCCATGATCTGTAAAGCAAATGGAATGATACCACATCTCTGAGAGGGCTAGGGAGAGACACAGACAAGTAGTAGTAAAAAGAAAGTGTAAAGCTCAGGGCATTGGAGGCCTGGTGCCTACTAAGTCATCAATAAATAGCTGGGAGTCCATGCTAAGTCGCTCCAGGTATGTCTGACTCTTTAGAATCCCATGGACTGTAGCCTGCCAGGCTCCTTTGTCCAAAGGATTCTCCAAGCAAGAATACTGGAGTTGGTTGCCATTTCCTTCCCCAGGGGATCTTCCCAACCCAGGGACCAAACATGTCTTTTTTGTCTCCTACATTGGCAGGCAGGTTCTTTACCACTAGAACCACCTGGGAAGCCCAATAAATAGCTCTTGTTACTCACAAATAATTTAGTTTTTGGTCCATGGTTTATTCTTTCTCTTAGATGAGAAGTTATAAACAGTGGTTAGAATTCCATGTTAGGCTTCCAAAGCCTATTTTACTCATAATGTTTATAGCCTGGCATTCATAGTGTTATAAAACCAAACCACCAATTTCACCAAATCACCAGCCTTGACCTCATATTGTCAGCCAACTTCCCAGACCAGACTCTGCCTCTTTCAGACCCTCCAGAAGTTGGAGACGCATCAGGAAGTGGTGGCCCTGGTGACACCAGCCGGAGCTCTGTGCCTTTCCTGCAGATACGCGGCCACCCCAGGTGTGGCTTTATAACCTCATAAATCTAGGTTCTTGGGAGACTTCCAGAGCTTGGCAGTGATCAGGCATCGCTCTGCCGAACCAAACAAGAGCTCAGAGCCAGACCCAGGGACACCGTGTTCCTTGAGCAGTTTTATCCTCCTTGCATGCACTGCTCAGAACATTGTAGGGATCGATAGAGGTTAATTAACTTAAAATTACAAATGGCTCCTCACAGTTGGTCTCCAATCTCTGCCATGTGCTGTGCTCATTCTCATCTTTGAGACATGATCAGGAGCTTTCCTTTTCCTGAAATGCTCTCCCTCCCCTTTCCTGTGAATAAGTCAATAATCATCCCTAAGACCCAGCTCAGAGGGCACCCTCTCCCAACACCCTTTCCGGGCTCCCCTGTATGTCAGTCTCTCCGTAGCGGGGCACCATAGCACACCTTGCCCGGACCTGTCCTGCATTGTCTTTGTAGGGGCTTTCAAGCTCTCATGTACACAGAATCATCTGGGCAGTTTGTGAACAAAAAGTGTCCCTGGGCTCATGACCAGAGACTCTGTAACAAGCTGAGGAAGCATCCAAGAGCCTGTTCTGTTACAAGCTCCCAGAATGGTTCTGATGGAGAAGATGGCATCATGTGGGAAAGAGAGCATCCAGGCAGAGATGGTTGCACTAACTATTCTCTCCTCACCAGTGAGTACTGCTCTATCCCCAAATATTGGAGAAGGAAATGACCACCCACTCCAGTATTCCAGCCTGGGAAATCCCATGGACAGAGAAGCCTGGCGGGCTACAGTCCATGGGATCACAAAGAGTCGGAGATGACTAAGCAACTAAACAACAATCTCCAAATATATTAGGTGCTCAATAAATGTTGTTTAAGGGAGTGGGGAGCGTTAAAACAAGTGGGTATTCATCTATCAACAGGTAGGTGTTTATTGAGTATATACTAAGTATACAAGGTCCTATCAACATTGAAGCAGGTACTTGTCAAAATCCAATATGGAGCATGAGGTGCATGAAATCAAATAAAAATAAAGGAAAGCAAGACTTTGCTGTTATCCTGTCACAGAGCCAGAATGTGTCAGGGTCATTTTCAGGCTGGTGGTTTTCAACTGTATCCACTCACTGGAATCCCCTGGGGATTTTAAAATACCGATGCCTTGACCTTCATCCCCAGAGCTTCTGAATATATCTGGGACTGACAGTGTGCAGCAAGATGTCTAAAAGCTCCCCAGGTGCTTCTTCTGTGTGGCCAGAGTTGAGTCACTGCTGCAGGCTCACACAGCCACTACTGGCACCTCTCCAGTGACACCTAGTTTATGTCTGCCTCACTTTCCCACATCTGTTTACTGCTCTCCCCCTCTCACCTTTCACCAGATTCAAAGCTTCTTGAAGTTAGGTTCCAAATCATATTCCCCTTTGATTTTTCTAGAGTGCCCATGACAAGAGTCTATACTTAGGAGGTGCAGTATTGTGATTTATAACAAGAAATATATAGCTAGTCTTTATCCCTGTTCCTTGTGTAGAACATCTCTTGTCTCTAGTACAGACTCCTAAAACTCTTGGAATTTCTTAAGTGATGGGAGTGATAAAGGTGTCTTGAGTTATGTTAATGAGGTGGTTTTGGAAAGCCCCTAGATCATCTCAGGTTGGGGACTGGTTGCCAGCAGGCCCAACCATGTGATTTCAGAGCTGGAACTTGTAGTCCCACTCCCTAACCTCTGGAGAGGGGCGAGGGGCTGGAGGTTGAATCAACTGCCAACAGCCAGTTATTTAATTAATCATGACTTTGTAAAGAAGTCTGAATAAACTCCAAAAGGACAAGGTTAGGAGAGCTTCTGGGATGGTGAACAAGTGCTGGGAGAGTGTGTGGAAGCTATGTGCCCTCCCCCAATAACTTGCTCTATGACATCTCTTCCATCTGGCTGTTTCTGAGTTATGTCCTTTTCTAAAAAACCAGTAATCTCTTGAGTACACTGATTCTCTGAGTTCTGTGAGTTCCTCTAGAAAATTAATAGAATCCAAGGAGGGAGTTTTCAAGGAATCCAAGGTTTGTAGAACCCAGGATCTACAGCCTATCAATCAGAGGTGCAGGTGACAACCTGACTTGTGGTTGACCCCTGAAGTGTTGTAAGTATGGTTGTAATGTGAGAGTAAAGGAGAAATACAGAAGGAAGACTGAGATTTTCTTAAATAGAAAGAGAGCAGTAAAAATTTGTGGAATGAGGATACCACTGGCATGGATTTAAATCTCATCAACCATGAGTGAGCTGGACCAAGAAACATTTCAAAAAACTAAACCACAGCATTAAAACACTGAATAACCAAATTTAAAAAATAGTAACCAGGGACAAGCTGGCCCTTTAAGCACTGGGGAAGTTGCAGAAGAGCGTAAAATGATACAGACTCAACAGAGAAGAACAGCAGCTACAAACCAAAGGGAGCTCTTTAGGAACCTAGCATGAAAAACAACAACAACAACAACAACCCTGGACCATCCAATACTTAAACGGGAGCGTGTCTGGAGGTCAGCACCATGGACAGAGGCATCTGGAAGGCTCAATAAAGAAGGAACCAAAGGAACCACAAGGGGACTGCGACCCTGCCTTCAAATTACCAATCAAAGCTACTTTCTTTTATCCCAGAAAAAAACATGCAACACAAAGGATATTCTAGCTACTCTTGAGAAGAATGATTAACTTTAAGCTCTTGTGGTAAGTAAGGCCTTTCAACTAGGAGCATTGCTATTTTATTGAAATGACAAATCTAATGTAAATAATAAAATTCTATTGTTTCTGGCCCCCTAATGAAACTTCAAGTTTCTAATCCTTTTAAAAAGCATTTTTATTATTGCATTAGCAAATGATCATAAAATACTTCTTTTAGTAGACCCGAAAGATGAAACTGAATTTTTTTTTCAAGTATAATAAGACAATAGGAAAGAATGCTGCTGCTGCTGCTGCTAAGTTACTTCAGTCGTGTCTGACTCTGTGTGACCCCATAGATGGCAGCCTACCAGGCTCCCCCGTCCCTGGGATTCTCCAGGCAAGAGTACTGGAGTGGGTTGCCATTTCCTTCTCCAATGCATGAAAGTGAAAAGTGAAAGAGAAGTCGCTCAGTCATGTCTGACTCTTCATGACCCCATGGACTGCAGCCCACCAGGCTCCTCCGTCCATGGGACTTTCCAGGCAAGAGTACTGGAGTGGGTTGCCATTGCCTTCTCCGGATATGAAAGAATATTAAAGAATATTAAATCTAAATGGACTCCTCCATCACAAAATTAGGGCTTGGGTTCAGATCAGCTATCAAGGATGAGATTCACATATCAGCATATTACAGACCCTGAGAGACAAAGCAAAGGTAACCCATAATTTTTTAACTCTGCCTGCATACCAGAAGTGATGAGGGATCTCCCATTAATCTCATTTAATCCTCATCAATGCCCTCTTCCTGCAGCTTTATACTGATATCCCCATTATGCACATGCAGATAGGGAGTATCAGAGAGGATGAGTAAGTTGTCTGAGGTCACACAGCTGCTAAGGAACAAAGTCAGCATTTGGTCTTCTGCCTAACTCTGAAGTTTGCTTCCTTTTTTTTTTTTTTAAGCTACTCAGCTGTGTTACCAGATCTGGGCAGCACACATCATTTTAATCTATGACAAATTGGATATTTCCTTTATCCACTACCTCCTAAAGGCATTATAATCCAGAATAAAACACAGACATTCAAACTAAACTGTAGTCTATGAAAATCAATTTTATTTAAACCAATATTGAAACTATCTCATAATAAAATAATTGTACCTGCTGAGTATAATAACTAAGACAGTCACTTTATATGTGGTTTAATAACCACAAGCAGCCTTAAATACAGCTTCATTAAAGCCAGAGTTAGTTTTCCTGCTCTTTTATTATGCATGTTATATGTTTTTTATATATATTCTCACCAATACAGATTAATTAACACACAAATATGAGTATGACTTCTAAGAATTTAAAACTACTTAAAGGGGACCCAAATGATAAAGAAAAGCTGAGATTTTAATGCGAAAAAACGACAATACTGGAAAACATTATTTAATTTTAAAAGATATTTATGTATTTGCCCATGCTGGGTCTTAGCTGTGGCTCACTGGATCTTTGATCTTCATTGCAGCATGCAGGATCCTTAGTTGTGGCAAATGGGATCTAGTTCCTTGACCAGGGATCAAAGCTAGGCCACCTGCCTTAGGAGCATGGACCCTTAGCCACTGGACCACCAGGGAAATTCCTAGAAAACGCATTTTGATTTAATATCTAAAACATAATGAGTGGGGACTTCCTTGGTGGTCCAGTGATTAAGAATCCACCTCCCAATGCAGGGGACAGAGGTTCAATCCCTGGTCAGGGAACTAAGATCCCACGTGCAACTGAATCCAAACTCTAGAGCCTGCAACCCACAACTAGAGAACTTGTGTGCTTCGACAAAGATCCCAAGGGCCACAGCTAAGACCTGACACAGTCAAAAAAGTATTAAAATATATCTACAAAATAAGTTTTCATTTTCCTCTCTGTAAAAAGCATAAGATTACATCTTAAACTATGCGTTATAAGGAAAATTATGTGAATTTTCTGGGCAGGTCAATTCATTTACACCAGCCCTTAAAAGTAGAGAACTTCCTCTAGATAGAGACAAGTGACACAATAAATGACCAGGTCAGAGGGATTCTAAGTGTGAGAAGCAGTTAAAGCTTTGACTGGCACCAGGATGGAGAGGGTAACATGATGGAAGGAGCAGAAAAAGCCTAGGATGGCCCCCAGCTGACAGCCATCAAGGAAGCACAGTCCTACAACCACAAAGAACTGGATTTGATCAACAATAGAATGTGCTTGAAAGCAGAAAGGAACGCAACCCTCCCAACCTTGATTTTGTCTCTGCGAGACTTAAAGTGGAGGACCCAGCTGAGGCATGCTGTACCATGACTCCTGCTCTATGGAACTGAAAGACAATGAATGAATGTTGTAAGCCACTAAATTTGCAGCAATTTGTTACAGCAGCAATAGAAAGTGAATACAGTTTACATACCTTATAATTAACCCTGCTTAATTTGGGGAGGAGTTGTTCATGGATTAACGACTCCTAATACATTTAAAAATGTACTTTTAATTGTATTGCTCCTAATACATTTAAAAATCACCTCCCTCACCTTTATTTTAGGCTGTTTGGACATACGGTATATGTGCTAATTGATTTTTCAATCACTGTCATGTTTTCAGATCAAAGGATAAAGTTAGCAATCTAGAGGGACTCATTCACAAAACACACATCATTAGTGTAAATACTCACTTCATTTTCATTCTCACAAAACTCTCTGGGAAAAACGTCCTCATTTGGCTTTTTCTAAATACCTCTCCATCCTTGTTAAGAGGCTTAAGCAATCAGATCATGATTTTGCGTCTTTAAGCATTCAAGAGACATGATCCTGCATGATACCAACAGAATGGAAGAATAATTAACCTGAATTTCTAAATGGAACAAGTTTGGTAGATCTTTGATAGAGAAATAAGCAGTCAATTCTGGATGGTGACTCAATTTATCAGTCACATCAATCTTTAGAAAACTCTTGTACTTCATAACACTAAACAACATCAATAATAAAAACAAAGAAAAAAGTTTGCCCATTTTCCACTGATCAAAAAAACTCCTGTTTTCCTTCCCCTGCCACAAGTTCCTCTGGTGTGTATGTGGCAGATAATCTATTAAGATATGACTTTATATTCTCGTCCCTGCTAGTGCAATAAGATCTAGGAAAAATAAGGCAAATTTAGCTCCCTTTCTTCTAGATAAGACAAAGTCTTGAGTTTTGTGTTCGGGGCATCCAGAAATATTAGATTTAGGAATTGAAAACAGAAATTGCCAGAAACTTGGGGGGAAAAAAAAAAAAACACTATCCAGGCTTTGGAGTTTGTTACTAGCCAAAGAGATGGATGTGGCTTTGAGTTTAGATGGTTACAATGACCTGGAAATTAAAAGAGACTGGAGAGGTGCTACAGAGCCTGCCTCTGCCCTCCTCTATCCTACTGATTGTCCATGATGTCTGATGGGATGGTCAGGGAAGCTGGAGCCTGAGTACAAGTGAGGCAGGGGGTAGATGCCCCCTCTCCACCAACAAGGTAAGCATTAGGAATTGATTCCTTATGGACAGAAACTCCAAAATATCAATAGCAGGGCAATTGAGACAGGAGGCTGGGCCGTGCCCAGATAAGAGACTATGTATTTGTCATTCTCAAAGTCAAGGAGCCTTTCTTGACTAGTAAATTCCTTGCAGGTCAAAAGAAGACTGATGCTAAGGCTACCCATAGGCCTCGTTGTTGGAATCCACCCTGGCTGAGAGATTTGTGTGAACACATTTGCTGTTGGAGAAGACTTTGGAGGGTCTCCTGGACAGCAAGGAGATCAAATCAGTCCATCCTAAAGGATATTAGTCCTGAATATTCATGGGAAGGACTGATGCTGAAACTGAAGCTCCAATACTTTGGCCACCTGATGCAAAGAACTGACTCCTTGGAAAAGACCCTGATGCTGGGAAAGATTGACGGCAGGAGGAGAAAGGGGTGGCAGAGGATGAGATGGTTGGATAGCATCACTGACTCAATGGACATGAGTTTGAGCAAGCTCTGAGAGCTAGTGAAAGATAGGGAAGCCTGGTGTGCTGCAGTCCACGGGGTTGCAAAGAGTCAGACACAACTTAACAGCTGAACAACAACAACATAGGAGGATCCTGAGATGTACCAAGTACGGATTCAGACCCAGACATATCAAAAGGATTGGCCAAAGGAAATCCAGAAGAAATGTCTCCATAAGTGATTTAAACTACCACGAGTGTGTGACTCTCTGAGTACCCCTGAATGTCTATCCACACATACTGCATTCTATTTCTTCCTAATAAATACTTAACTTGTTTCACTACTTCACTACTTCCCGTCTTTGTGGGAATTCTTTTCTGCAAAGCCAAAGGGCCAGAGCGATGTCAATGACCACGGATCTAGTGACTAGGATTTAGCGCTCTCACTGCTGAGGCCCGACCTCCATCTCTGGCTCAGAAGGGAAAGCCTGCTTTGAGCCTCTGTAGGCTAAGGGCACTGGAGATCATGTGGAGATTGACTGACATGAAGAATGATGCCTACTCCCACATCCAGTATGTGGGAGATGGGCCTCCTCCCTTGCAACAGACCACAACACACAGCAGTGACCACAATGGGCTACAGAGTTGGAAGTCCTTCCCCAGATTCTCTAAGTCACAGAATACCATGGGACCCTTGAGCAACTTTCAGGGACAGAGGCCTCCAGTGATGACTGAAACTGGGTAGCTGGCTACACTAGTTAACAGGGGTTAAAACAGAGACTGAACTAGATACAGAAACATACAGCAACGTGGTGTTTGGGTACACAATGGTGGAGCAAATTCATGCAGCTATATGTTTATGTGTGGACTGGCACATGTAGAGAGTAGATTAAGTGCATCCAAGAAATTACCTTAATCTATAAATCAGTTCAGTTCAGTCGCTCAGCCATGTCTGACTCTTTGCGACCCCATGAATCGCAGCACGCCAGGCCTCCCTGTACATCACCAACTCCCGGACTTTACTCAAACTCATGTCCATCGAGTCGGTGATGCCATCCAGCCATCTCATCCTCTGTCGTCCCCTTCTCCTCCTGCCCCCAATAGATCAGAGTCTATTCCAGTGAGTCAACTCTTCGCATGAGGTAGCCAAAGTATTGGAGTTTCAGTCTGAGCATCAGTCCTTCCAATGAACACCCAGGATTGATCTCCTTTAGGATGGACTGGTTGGATCTCCTTGCTGTCCAAGGGACTCAAGAGTCTTCTCCAACACCACAGTTCAAAAGCATCGATTCTTCAGCACTCAGCTTTCTTCTCAGTCCAACTCTCACATCCATACATGACCACTGGAAAAACCATAGCCTTGACTAGACGGACCTTTGTTGGTAAAGTAATGTCTCTGCTTTTCAATATGCTATCTAGGTTGGTCATAACTTTCCTTTCAAGGAGAAAGCGTCTTTTAATTTCATGGCTGCAGGTCACCAACTGCAGTGATTTTGGAGCCTAAAAAAATAAAGTCTGACACTGTTTCCACTGTTTCTCCATCTATTTGCCATGAAGTGATGGGACCAGATGCCATGATCTTAGTTTTCTGAATGTTGAGCTTTAAGCCAACTTTTTCACTCTCCTCTTTCACTTTCATCAAGAGGCTTTTGAGTTCCTCTTCACTTTCTGCCATAAGGGTGGTGTCATCTGCATATCTGAGGTTATTGATATTTCTCCCGGCAGTCTTGATTCCAGCTTGTGCTTCTTCCAGCCCAGTGTTTCTCATGATGTACTCTACATAGAAGTTAAGTAAGCAGGGTGACAATATACAGCCTTGACGTACTCCTTTTCCTATTTGGAACCAGTCTGTTGTTCCATGTCCAGTTCTAACTGCTGCTTCCTGACCTGCATATAGGTTTCTCAAGAGGCAGGTCAGGTGGTCTGGTATTCCCATCTCTTTCAGAATTTTCCACAGTTTATTGTGATCCACACAGTCAAAGGTTTTGGCATAGCCAATAAAGCAGAAAGAGATGTTTTTCTGGAACTCTCTTGCTTTTTCCATGATCCAGCAGATGTTGGCAATTTGATCTCTGGTTCCTCTGCCTTTTCTAAAACCAGCTTGAACATCTGGAATTTAACGGTTCATGTATTGCTGAAGCCTGGCTTGGAGAATTTTGAGCATTACTTTACTAGCGTGTGAGATGAGTGCAATTGTGCGGTAGTTTGAGCATTCTTTTGCATTGCCTTTCTTTGGGATTGGAACGAAAACTGACCTTTTCCAGTCCTGTGGCCACTGCTGAGTTTTCCAAAGTTGCTGGCATATTGAGAACAGTACTTTCACGGCATCATCTTTCAGGATTTGAAATAGCTCAACTGGAATTCCATCACCTCCACTAGCTTTGTTCATAGTGATGCTTTCTAAGGCCCACTTGACTTCACATTCCAGGATATCTGGCTCTGGGTGAGTGATCACACCATCGTGATTATCCAGGTCGTGAAGCTCTTTTTTTTGTACAGTTCTTCTGTGTATTCTTGCCACCTCTTCTTAATATCTTCTGCTCCTGTTAAGTCCATACCATTTCTGTCTTTTAATCAGCCCATCTTTGCATGAAATGTTCCCTTGGTATCTCTAATTTTCTTGAAGAGATCTCTAGTCTTTCCCATTCTATTGTTTTCCTCTATTTCTTTGCATTGTTCACTTAGGAAGGCTTTCTTATCTCTCCTTGCTATTCTTTGGAACTCTGCATTCAGATGCTTATATCTTTCCTTTTCTCCTTTGCTTTTCGCTTCCCTTCTTTTCACAGCTATTTGTAAAGCCTCCTCAGACAGCCATTTTGCTTTTTTGCATTTCTTTTCCATGGGGATGGTCTTGATCCCTGTCTCCTGTACAATGTCATGAACCTCCGTCCATAGTTCATCAGGCACTCTATCTATCAGATCTAGTCCCTTAAATCTATTTCTCACTTCCACTGTATAATCATAAGGGACTTGATTTAGGTCATACCTGAATGGTCTAGTGGTTTTCCCCACTTTCTTCAAATTCAGTCTGAATTTGGCAATAAGGAGTTCATGATCTGAGCCACAGTCAGCTTCCGGTCTTGTCACTGCTGACTGTATAGAGCTTCTCCATCTTTGGCTGCAATAAATATAATCAATCTGATTTCAGTGTTGACCATCTGGTGATGTCCATGTGTAGAGTCTTCTCTTGTGTTGTTGGAAGAGAGTGTTTGCTGTGACCAGTGCGTTCTTTTGGCAAAACTCTATTAGTCTTTGCCCTGCTTCATTCCGTATTCCAAGGCCAAATTTGCCTGTTACTCCAGGTGTTTTTTGACTTCTTACTTTTGCATTCCAGTCCCCTATAATGAAAAGGACATCTTTTTTGGGTGTTAGTTCTAAAAGGTCTTGTAGGTCTTCATATACCCGTTCAACTTCAGCCTCTTCAGCATTACTGGTTGGAGCATAGGCTTGGATTACTGTGATATTGAATGGTTTGCCTTGGAAACGAACAGAGATCATTCTGTCATTTTTGAGATTGCACCCAAGTACTGCATTTTGGACTCTTGTGTTGACCATGATGGCTACTCCATTTCTTCTAAGGGAGTCCTGCCCACAGTAGTAGATATAATGGTCATCTGAGTTAAATTCACCCATTCCAGTCCATTTTAGTTCACTGATTCCTAGAATGTCGACGTTCACTCTTGCCATCTCCTGTTTGACCACTTCCAGTTTGCCTTGATTCATGGACCTGACATTCCAAGTTCCTATGCAATATTGCTCTTTACAGCATCGGACCTTGCTTCTATCACCAGTCACATCCACAGCTGGGTATTGTTTTTGCTTTGGCTCCATCCCTTCATTCTTTCTGGAGTTATTTTTCCACTGAACTCCAGTAGCATATTGAGCACCTACCGACCCAGGGAGTTCCTCTTTCAGTATCCTATCATTTTGCCTTTTCATACTGTTCATGGGGTTCTCAAGGCAAGAATACTTAAGTGGTTTGCCATTCCCTTCTCCAGTGGACCACACTCTGTCAGAATCTATAAATAGCTATAGCTTAAGCAGCTATAAAAGGAAGGAAACTGGAAAAGGCCCTGCTCTCTTCTTCAAAAGGATTTCTTGATCATTTATATTTGCTTATGAGGACAGGGATTTGCCAGGCACAAGCAAGATGGCAGAGAAACTTAGAAGAGGATGCAGGAGGAGGAAGTGCTTCCATGCCTGTGACTGAAAACACAGTCCAGTGTCCCATTGGTATGTAATGTAGATGCATTGTTTTGGGGTTGGCCAACCTAGCTTGCTGCAGGCAGCCATTTAGTGATATCTGAACATGTGACTTTGTGCTTTATTTCCTTGACAAAGTCCAAATCAGAGCTCAGGAACTGTCACGACTCTGTAGGGCAGATTTGTGCTGCAAAAGGAGGGGACAGGAGCTGACACTGAACACCAGGGCATTTTTCCACTTCTAAAATCTATGTTAATTTCAGTGATGATATACTCAGGTAAATATACTGCTTGCAATAAATCAGTTGCCTACTGATTCTCTTGGCATTAACTCTCCCTCTCTCTCACACACACTACACATACAAGCTACATACATCATACAGAGACACACGCACGCACCTGCAAGAAAATTAAGCCCACGAAGATACTTTATTAGTGGAAAGTCACAGCTGACTTAACTTTCAAAAGTCAGGCAATTCGAAGTTCCTTCTGCAACTTTATCTCATCTCCACCATATAAACACACAGTGAAGCATGAAACCTAAATATGCAAGCAGAATATCTTTGCACAAAGGGGACACATTCTTGTACTGATGACTTTGTCATTCCTTGCTTTGTATCTTTAAAATGACTTCCACCAGAGTCAGCTTCTTACCCATCTCTCTTTCACCTGAGCTCCTGCCATACTCAAGACAAGCATTGGGCTTAAAAGGTATATTTCAAGCTAATAAGAGAGTCAAGGCCAAAAAAGAATGGCAGGAAAGGTCTCAGGTCCTATTCCCCACAGCCAACTTGGCCACCGTTGGCCACATGCATGCATGCCCTTCAACATTCCCAATCCAGTCCTTTTGCAAATACCACTTACTCCCCTTTCAGATGACTTCCTGGGATTTCTCTGGTGGTCCAGTGGCTAAGACTCCAAGCTCCCAATGCAGGGGGCCCAGGTTGGATCCCTGGTCAGGGAACTACATCCCACAAGACACAACTAAGATCCTGTGTGCCACAACTAAGACTCGGTGCAGCCAAATAAGTAAATAAATACATTTAAAAATTATATATAAAAGAAGACAATTTCCTGACATCTTTGACAACCTCCATTTGTCACCTCCTTAGAGCCTGAGATCAAAGCTCACTTCTTCCAGAAAGTCTTTTCTGATTTAACTGTTTCACCAATTCTTTCAACATGTGGGCATTCAATTATCAAGAGAATATTCTGCCCTCGCTGACATGTAGCTTTACAAGTGAGATAAAGCATAGCTAATGTTAGAGAGAAGTTGAATGATCGTTATCATAGCAAGCAGATTAGACTTAAATGAGTCATAAGAGAGTAGAATTGTAGTTCATGGTATAAAATAAAATTTTTGGAATTTAGTAAGAGCTCTATAGACCACATGGCCAGGAGACCTCTGTCACTTTAACAGGTGGAGCTCTGTAAGAGGAGAGAGGAGCCATCATTGAACTAGGAGTCAGGAGACATGGGTCATTCAAAATCTTATGACTTGCTATTTGCCTCATGTGCTACACCATTAGAATGTAAATTCTTTGCAAATGAGCTGTGTGTGCCTCTTCTCCCCCCCGCCCCCCACATATCCCCTATAGTGCAAAATTGGGGAATCATCTATATATACCAGGCACTCTGTAAGTATTTGTTAACCTATATTTACATATGTAGCTAGGGCCAGAAAGAGTTCTGGTGGTTTTACAAGAATACAGGAAATTTTATAAATTTAAGGCCCACAGAGCTTAGAGGAACTATGGAGATGACTTAGTCCAGAATTGGTATTTTTACAGAGGGACAATCCAAGGTCACAAGGGCTTATTCAAGAGCACAGCACCAGTAAGCGACACACGTGGTACAGTACTGAGTTTCCTGAATTACTGGATCAGCAACCCTCTCAAGGCCGGCATTTAAACATTTAAGGGAAAATCTGTTTCAAATCCCAAAGAAAGGCAATGCCAAAGAATGTTTAGATTACTGCACAATTGCACTCATCTAACAGGCTAACAAAGTAATGCTCAAGATTTTCCAACCCAGGCTTCAACAGTACATGAACCATGAACTTCCAGATGTTTAAGCTGGATTTAGAAAAGGCAGAAAAACCAGAGATCAAATTGCCAACATCTGCTGGATCATTGAAAAAGCAAGAGAGTTCCAGGAAAACATCTATTTCTGCTTTATTGACAATACTGTGTGGATTAGAACAAACTGTGGAAAATTCTTCAAGAGATGGGAATACCAGACCACCTGACCTGCCTTTTGAGAAATCTGTATGCAGGTCAAGAAGCAACAGTTAGAACTGGATATGGAAGAACAGACTGGTTCCAAATTGGGAAAATAGTACGTCAAGGCTGTATACTGTCACCCTGCTTATTTAACTTATATGCAGAGTACATCAGGTGAAATGCCAGGCTGGATGAAGCACAAGCTGGAATCAAGATTGCCAGGAGAAATATCAATAACCTTGGATATGCAGATGACACCACCCTTATGGCAGATAGGGAAGAAGAACTAAGAGTCTCTTGATAAAAGTGAAAGAGGAAAGATAAAAACTTGGCTTAAGACTCAACATTCAGAAAACTAAGATCATGACATCTGGTCCCATCACTTCATGGCAAATAGATGGGGAAACAATAGAAACAGTGACAGATTTTATTTTGGGGGGCTCCAAAATCACAGCAGATGGTGACTGCAGCCATGAAATTAAAAGACACTTGCAAGAAAAGCTATGACCTTGGAAGAAAAGCTATGACCAACCTAGACAGTATATTAAAAAGCAGAGACATTACTTTGCCAACAAAGGTCCGTCTAGTCAAAGCTATGGTTTTTCCAGTAGTCATGTATAGAGGTGAGAGTTGGACTATAAAAAAAAAGCTGAGCACCGAAGAATTGATGCTTTTGAACTGTGGTGTTGGAGAAGACTCTTGAGAGTCCCTTGGGCTGCAAGGTAATCAAATCAGTCAATCCTAAAGGAAATAAGTCCTGAATATTCATTGGAAGGACTGATGCTGAAGCTGCAACTCCAATACTTTGGCTGCCTGATGCGAAGAGCTGACTCATTTGAAAAGACCCTGATATTGGGAAAGATTGAAGATGGGAGAAAGGAACAACAGAGGATGAGATGGTTGGATGGCATCACCAACTTGATGGACATGAGTTTGAGTAAACTCTAAGAGTTGGTGATGGACAGGGAAGCCTGGCGTGCTTCATTCCATGGGGTCGCAAAGAGTTGGACACAGCTGAGCGACTGAACTGAACTGCTTCAAAACCTCAATGTTATGACATGAAAACTTTTCAACTCCTAGGGCAAACTGCCATTTACAATGATAATATACTTTTGTGTGTCTACTGGCAAGATGTTTTGCTCAATGATTTTTCTATATGGACTAAATGTTTTTCATGATATTTTAAATTAAGACCTGTATTGCTTAGGATTACATGTAGCTGAATATATCCAGAGATCCCCCAAGTAGTGGTGGCTTAAATGAGAATGAAATGAATATTTCTGTCACCAGTACAGGAGATGTAAGAGATGTGGGTTCAATCCCTGGGTCAGGAAGATCCCTTGGAGGAGGAAATGGCAACCCACTCCAGTATTTTTGCCTGGAAAATCCCATGGACAGAGGAGCTTAGCAGGCTACAGTCCACGGGGTCACAAAGAGTCAGACACGATTGAAACGACTTAGCAAAGAAGTCCATCAGCGGGGGATTCAAAGCTGCTGTGGGTTCATAGCTCTTCTGCTCCATATCTTTCCCATATTACTTTTAAGTTCAAGGTTCTCCTTGAGCTCCATCCATTTCCTCTAAATTCAGCCAAGAAAAAGGAGAAGGAGCAGAGAAAGGGCACACTCCTCTCTTTCGGATAACCTCTTGAAGGCCCCAAACAACAATTCTGTTTGTATCATCTTAAATAGATCCTAGTCATGTGGCCAGACTTGGCTGCAAGGGACCTTAGACCATGTTGGCTTTACTATCAGTGTTCTGCTACAAGGCAAGAAGAAGGGGAAAATATGAGGAGCTACTGGTATCCTTTTCCACAGAATTTCTGCTCAATAATCCCTTTCTTAATGAATTCAAATGATACTTTAATATTATACAAACAATATTAAAGCAGAAGTATTAAGTAGAATGCTATTATTTACATAGATAAAGTAATATGAATAATGACAATAATTTTAAACCCATTCAGTATAGAAGGAATATTTTAGTAGAATGCAATTATTATAAGCTCACATCTTTGCCTTATTGATACTAAGAGTAGTGGAATAATCCCAGGGCTAATAGATAATCCCTCATAGGGCAAGAAATTAGTCACCAGGTCATTACATTTGTCAAGAGAGCTCATAAGAACGGGTGATTTCTTCAGGCGTCTGTTCAGCTCTTTCCATCCACCTCAACTGCCACTTTCCTAGTTTCTTAGGCCCTGCCAAAGGAGAAATCATCATCAAGGCAACCAGGGCTCTTCGCTCTCCCTGGCTGATCCTGGTCACTAGTATCATAATGTCATGATCAAACAAGCACTAAAAATCAAGAGATGTTTTAGAGTAGATAAAGGTACAGTTTTGCCTCTGTCACAGGCTGCCCTGTGTCTTGGTCTCTGAACCCAAATACAGAGATTAAGATTGCAGATTCTCCCTTCCTATTCTTCATGTGGAAGAGCCTACTATGAGGGAGTCTGGAAAATTCGAGTTACTCAAAGTTTAGGTTTTAAATCAATGAAAAAGATTTTTCACATCAGACTTCACCAGTTCCTTTACACCCCTCCCAGATAGCTGTTCAGAATGAGAGCCTGTGAACAGAAGAATGGATAAAGAAGATGTGGTATGTATATACAGTGGAATATTAGCCATAAACAGGAATGATATTGGATCATTTGTAGAGACATGGATCGACCAAGAGACTGTCATACAAAGCGAAGTAAGTTAAGAGAAAAACAAATATCGTATGTTAATGCATATATACAGAATCTGGAAAAATGGTACCGATGAACCTATTTTCAGGGCAGGAATAGTGACACAGGGAATGGACAAGTGGACACGGGTCGGGGGTGAGATGCACTGGGAGACTGGACTTAAAGTATGTGCACTGCCATGTGTGAAACAGATAGCTGGTGGGAAGCTGCTGTGTAGTGCAGGGAGCTCAGCTCAGGGCTCTGTGATGACCTAGAGGGGTCGGGTGGTGCTGGGGGTGGGAGAGAGGTCCAAGAGAGAGGGGATATATGTATATATACAGCTGATTCACTTTGTTGTACAGCAGAAACTAATACAACTTTATAAAGCAACAATAAAAACCCCAACCCTGTAAACCCTGATAAATAATAGTAAAAAATTAATAAATAAAAGAATCAGAGCCTGGCCCCTATACTTCACATAGAAAACCACTGAAAACTGTTCTGCAATACTGTCTCAACACAAGACTAGTACTATTCCAACACTGTAACCAAAGTCAAGGAAACACTCCTCTTAACAGTCTATTTCCTTCTCTCCATTGCTATCAGCTCCAGTGACCTGTTGTCAACACTGAAGAAATTCTAGACCTCTTTAGCCTCCTTCATAATACGACTGACTGTGATCTTCTGGATTTCTAAAGGTTCCTTCGACCCTCAAATTTTCTTTAGAGCCTTCAAGTTACCTAACCTCTCTGGATCTCCCTTATCTCATTAGAAAAATCAGTGCTTTAGAAAAGACAGTCCCTAAAGCATGTCGCAGCTCAGACCCATCTCACAATGCTACAACATGACTACTGAATAGCAAGGCCACATCACAGAAGTGAAGCTTTAAATTTCTCTTGCAATGTTTCATTAAGAACTACAGCCATTTAAAAATAATTTGACAATTCTTCGGGATGAATTCTTCTGAAGAAGAAATTGTTTGTATACATCATCCTGTCTTATCAAACTTCCACAGCTGCTGACGAGCGGTAATACACTGTACCACTGTGAGAAGGTTGGTGAAATGGAACGCAATAGAGCCTGCCAGGTAAGTACCAATGAAAATGATTTCAAATCATTTAAAGCGAGCATTATGTCACAGTCACTGCTTTTTGGAAGAACTAGGACTTTGTCTTTTCTGCAAGGGGAACAGAATCATCTCGCTTTCCAACTCTGCAGGAGTATCTGACAAGGACTTGTGCAGTATATATTCCACAGCACTCACTGTAATTTCAAGTTCAAAGCAGCAGGGACCGCAGTATATGCTGCAGCCCAAGAAGAGCAGCATCATCTTTTTTCCCATTTCCCTCCTTTGCCTTTGCTTCTTTTCCAGGATTTCTGTGTGCCCTACTCTGTTGCATAAAGAATAAGTTCCCTATGGATGATTTCTGATGCTCACTTTCTGACAACAACTCTCTCGTTGGTGATAAACGATACAAAAGCTTTAACTTCCAACCACTCATCCATTTGCCCTTCAAATTACAATGTAAGGTCTAGTATTTTCACTTTCAAGTGGTTTAGAGTTTCCACCCTTCCACTCTTCAGTCCTTCTAAATAGGATTGGCTAAAGGAGAATTGTATTTTAAATACAATATCATCCAAAAGTGAGTGTAGGGAAGTGTACTTCCTAAGAATCAAAGTAATATTTGCAAAAACATTTTTTGCAACCTTGTGTTTGGTTTTGTTTATTCAAAATGTCACTCAATACTTTGCATACAAGACTTACAGCTCCAAGTTAAGATGAATGCTGGCTACCAAATGAAACAACCTTCTTAAACTTTGCTTGAGGGAAGGGCTTAACTTTAAATATGGCGTTCCACAGGAAAAAAGCGAAGTTCCTAAAAGCCTTAATTAACCTTTACTCATTTCAGCATATATTATCCTCCAGAGAAGATTGGACCCTCCTGGCTAACAGTTCTCCAAAGGACAAGGCTGTTCGGTTAACTTACACTAAGGGTGGAGACTGGGAATTTAAACTCTGCACTGCTTATGCAGCAAAAGCATTTTCAAAACACTAATCAATTCCAATGAAGCCTCCATAATTGAAATTTCTCATTTTAGATTTTCTAATTCACCTTAGGACAATAACATTTAAAATACATTCAGCTTTTCATGAAGACGGTGCCGAAGGCGAAGAAGGAATCCCCTGTCCCTCCCAAAGCTAAAGCCAAAGCAAAGGCTTTGAGGGCCAAGAAGGCAGTGTTGAAAGGGGTCCACAGCCACAAAAACAGAAGACCCGGACATCACCCACCTTCTAGCAGCCCACACTGTGGCTAATATTCAAGAGGGTCCAAATATCCTTGGAAGAACGCCCCTAGGAGAAACAAACTTGACCACTATTGCCATCATCAAATTCCCCCTCAGCACCAAGTCAGCCGTGAAGAAAACAGAAGACAACCACACACCGGTATTCACTGTGGATGTCAAAGCCAACAAGAACCAAGTTAGATAGGCTGTGAAGAAGCTCTGTGACTGTGACATGGCTAAACTCAATACCCTAATCAGGCCTGATGGAGAGAAGAAGGCATATGTTCAACTGACTCCTGACTATGACGCTTAGGATGTTGACAACAAAACTGGGATTATCTAAACTGAGTCCAGGGACTTCCCTGCTGGTCCAGTGGCTAAGACTCTGCACTTCCAATGCAGGGGCCTGGGTTGGATCCCTGGTCAGGGAACTAGATCCCACACGCCACAACTAAGAGATTGCAGGGTGCAACAAAGGTCTTACATGCTGCACCTAAGACACAGCACAGCCAAATGAATGATCAAAAACTCTAAATAAATAAATAAACTGAGTCCAGCTGGCTAATTCTAAAACAAAAGTTTTCAGTACAAAAATAAAGCATTCAAACTCCTTATAAATGAACTACATAAGTTTATATTTTTCTTGCACCATGAAGATTAAAGAATACAGTCTTTTATGAACAGTTTAAATTTAAATTTTACTATTTATTATTTTTATAGAGAGCAAAGGGAGTTTGGTTTTAAACAATATAATCTTGATAAAGTCACTTTACTTTTCTTTCATATATAAACGTGAGATGTTTAGACCATAAAATCGCTAATAATCCCTCTGGCTGTAAGAGCTTATGAAGTGATAAAAAAGAAACTTTGGCTCAATTGGAACCTTTCCATATTTTTGCTGTGCTTATATCCCTTACATTATAATAATAATGCTGTAGACTTATAGAACTTAACTTTTCTTGAGGCACTTTCAAACCCATTATCCTATCTACTCATGGAAAGATGTAGTTGGGGAGAAAAGATCTTCATATTCTTGCTCACATGTTTTTCTCTGATAACTGCTAAGCTTGGGGAATTTGTCAAAGTCATAAAATCCTGACCTGGAAAGGTCACTTAATTTATACCTTTTTGTGGCCTTCAGTGAAGCCAAGGATCAGAACAACACTGAGTTTTTCACACTTCATGCTGTGCCTCTTGATTAAATTAGACCCTAAGTGATTACTTTTTTCTTCCTATTTTTTTTTAATCTGCTAAATGATTTAAAATGGCAAACTAAAACACAATGTACATCCCTGCAAGAAGAGAAACATGACAGGCTACAAATAATGTTTTATTTCAGAGTAAGATCTCAACAAGGAAGCATAAGCGGATAATCGCTTAGAGAAATTTCAAACGTGAGATGGCTTAATTTTGGAGGATTATGAGTGGCTGATAACACAAAAATCTGGGAGGTTTCTTCCGTATACATTCCTTTTAGTTTTTCCATAATTTATTTATATACTCACTTAATAATTGTATTGAGTACTTGTTACCAGCTCTCCTCAGTGTTTGCTGTCTTTTGGGGAATATAAAGATGAATAATAAGGGAAAATAGCCGACATTTACTGAATATCTAGTGTGTGCTTAGTTATGTTAAGTGCTTCATGTGCAGTTTAAGCCAACCTTAAGCTGCACCGCCAGGCAATGGTAGCACCTGGGTTCTAACACTGATCTGCTTGCCTGGACTCAATGCTGTTAAGTGCCTCTCATTTTAAGAGTAAGCCGGAGTTCTAGATGTCAAGAGGATTCCCCAAATCTAGTGAGCAGGGTCATCTGCTAATTATTCCCATAAATTGATACTTGCCTCTAAATTGTTCATTTGTGTCAAGGATTCCTCTCCCACCCACTCCCCCCAAAATAAAACAACACAAGCTCAGAAGTGATCTCTATGAGAGAACTTTTTTCAGTTCCTTAAATACACGTTTGTTAATTACCTGGTAATTGTTTAGTGCCTTTTTAAATGAAGTGTGAAGTCACTGAAATACTGTGAAAATTTTGGTAGAATTTATGACTTTTCCTTGGGGACTGCTTCATACTGAAATTAGCAGCTACATTCTCAAGCTTTAAGTAAATGAGTGGTTGGGGCATCAAAGAGGAGGGTCCTACAGTTACTACTTGATTTTTGTAAAAAAAAAAAATAATACTCATATTGATAAGGATACAATGAAACAGTCACTAACTAGGAAAGTGTGAATTGGTACAACTTTCTGAAAAGCAATTTGCATTCATTCTAGAAAGATGTTCATGCCTTTTGACTAACTCCACCTCTTGGCTAGAATCTATCCTAGGGAATGGACTTGGTACTTGGACCACAGTATATTTATATGCATGTTGACCAACCCTTAATAGTAATACCACAATATTATATTTATACTCATGTTTACTAGCCCTTCATAGTAATACTACAATATTGAAAGCAAGTTATAAGTACATAATAATATGGAAATAAGTAAATAAATTAGAATACATAAATTACACACTGGGATTTACACTCCTTTTATGTGATCTTTTCCAAATATTTTGAATGATACTGGAAAATATGCACCATAAAATTTTAAGTGAGAAAAACAGGATCAAACTATTACATACATGAAGATCTTTTTTAAAGATAGATAATTACAGAGAGAAAGAGAAGGAAAAACTAGACCAGATATATAAGCATTAAAAAGAGCTATAATGAAACCAAACAAAAAAATTCTCAAGGCAATCAAACAGTAATAAAAGTTATTTTTCAAAAACTAAGGGAGAGTCACTTAGGATTAAGCAATGGTTTCTTAGATATTATATCAAATCACCAGCAACAAACAAAAAAATGAACTGAACATCATCCAAACGTTGTGCTTCAAGGGGACACCATCAGGAAAATGAAAGGACAGCTCACAGAATAGGAAGACATTTTTGCGAACCACATGTCTTCTAGGGAAATCCATCTAGAATGTACAAAGAGCTACTACAACTCATAAATAAAAGATAAATAACCCATTTTGAAAAACGGTCCAAAGAACTGATATTGCTGTCCAGAGAAGGCAAACAAATGCCCACTAGGCACATGAAAAGACGCTCACATAATTAGCCATCAAAGAAATGCAAACCTAAACCACAGTGAGATACCACTTCACACTTACTAGAATTGCTATAGCCAAAATCTCAGATAATAGCAAGTATTGAGGAGTATGCAGCGAAACTGGAATCCTCACACACTGCTGAGGGGAATGCAAAGTGGTGCAGCTACTTTGGAAAGTAGCTAGTAGTTCTAGTAGTTCTTCAAATGATTAAGTAGTAGGTTACCATTTTTGTTGTTGTTTAGTCACTCAGTTGTGTCTGACTCTCTTGTGACTCCGTGGACCGAAGCCCACCAGGTTCCTCTGTCCATGGGGTTTTCTAGGCAAGAATACTGGAGTGGGTTGGCATTTCCTTCTCCAGAAGATCTTCCCAACTCAGGGATCGAATCCAAGTCTCCTGCATTGCAGGAGGATTCTTTACCACTGAGTCACCAGAGAAGATCTAGTAAGTTACCATTTTGTTGTTTAGTTGCTCAGTCGTGTCCAACTTTTGCGACCCCATGGACTGTAGCCCGCCAAGCTCCTCTGTCCATGGGATTCTCCAGGCAAGAATACTGGAGTGGGTTTCCATTCCCTTCTCTCTACGGCCCAGCTAGTCCACTCCTAGGCACATACTAAAGAGAAATGAAAATATGTGTCCATGCAAAAATTTGTGTATGAATGTTCATAAAACATTATTCATAACAGCCAAAGTGAAAACAACCCAATTATCCATCAAACAATAAATGGATAAATAAAACAGACTATATACAATGGACTATTACTCAGCAATAAAAATAAACAAAGTACTGATCTGTGTTGCAACATGGGTGAACTCTGAAAGTAAAAGCGGTCAGTCATAAAGACCCACATACTGCATGATTCCAGCTGTATGAGATATCCAGAACAGGCAAATCTAGAGAGATAGGAAATTGATTAATGGTAAACTAAGGTTAAGGTGGGAGGTGGACGGGGAGAAGGGTATTGAGGGGGACAGCTGCTAGGCAGGGGGTTTCTTCTGGAGATAACGAAAAAGTTCTAAGATTGACTATGGTGATGGCTGCAAAATTCTGTGAATATACTAAAAGCCACTGAATTGTGCACTTTAAATGCGTGAATAGCATGGTAAGTGAACTATATCCCAATAAAGCTGATTTTTTTTAAACCAGAAAAAAGAATAATTATTCTTATTATTTCATTCACCAACCTTACACCAAGCTCCTACTATGGCTTGTGTTAAGCACAGTGGAAGACACACAAACAAAGAGAACCCCTGTTTCCAAGGAGTTCACATGAACTAACACTAATATATGCCATTAGTAACAGTCATCATGTGTGTTATCCACTCAGTCATGTCTCTCTGTGATACCATAGATTGTAGCTCGCCAGGCTCCTCTGTCCATGGAATTCTCTAGGTGAGAATACTGGACTGGGTTACCATTTCCTTCTCCAGGGGGTCTTCCTGACCCAGAGATCAAACCTGTGTTTTCTGTGACTCCTGCATTGCAAGTGGATTCTTTACCGTCTGAGCCACTAGGGAAGCCTGAAATCTCCACGGAACTTAAAACTTCAGTTGCCAGTAGTTAAACCCTGCATCTTTATTGCCTTCTCTCATGGTCCATTTAAGTTTCAGTTCCTGCTCACTGATATGGCTTTGAGTTCTTCTTCATTTCTGATAGCTGAGGGGTTCCATTTCTGGATTTTGAACCTGGCCCAGGTATCTACATTTTCCTAGTTTTCTGGCATTCCTGGGTGTTGAACTGAAAGGCAATGAACCTCTTTCACATCAACTTACACATATTCATCTGATACCTCCAAATACAAATATGATTGCATATTGAATGGGCACCTAAGGATCATGTCAATCTCTTTATCTGGCTATTTATAAAACTACACATCCAGATAAGATCCTAGCTCCCCAATTTCACCTGCAATCATATCCCTAATCCATTCTCCTACCCCATGCTCCAGCAATAGCTACCCAGGCTCCATTTCCCGACATTCCATGTAACAGCACATCTTTAAAAAACTTCACTTAGAGATGGTTTTTACATCTAATTTCTCTTTCTTTTTTAAAAAGCTTGTTATTTTACATTGGAGTGTAGTTGATTAACAGTGTTATGTTAGTTTCAGGTGTACAACAAAGTAATTCATATAATGTTCAGTTATACATTGGAGAAGGCAATGGCACCCCACTCCAGTATTCTTGCCTGGAAAATCCCATGGATGGAGGAGCCTGGTAGGCTGCAGTCCATGGGGTTGCGAAGAGTCAGACACGACTGAGTGACTTCACTTTCACTTTTCACCTTCATGCGTTGGAGAAGGAAATGGCAACCCACTCCAGTGTTCTTGCCTGGAGAATCCAGGGACAGGGGAGCCTGGTGGGCTGCCGTCTATGGGGTCGCGCAGAGTTGGACACAACTGAAACGACTTAGCAGTAGCAGCAGCAGCATACATATACATGTATCTATTCTTCTTCAAAAGGCCCTGGTGGCTCAGATGGTAAAGAGTCTGCCTGCAATGCAGGACACCTGGGTTCGATCCTTGGATCAGGAAGAGCCCCTGGAGAAGAAAATGGCAACCCACTCCAGTATTCTTGCCTGGAAAATCCCATGGACAGAGGAGCCTGGCAGGCCATAGTCCATGGGGTAGCAAAGAGTCAGACATGACTGAGCAACTAAGACGACAGTTCTTCAAAGTCTTTTCCCTGTTAGGTTGTTAAAGAATATTGAGCAGAGTTCTCTTTGATATATAGCAGGTTCTGTTGGTTACCCATTTTAAGTATAGCAGTATGTATATATCAATCCCAAACTCTTGAAATATCCCTACCCACCACCCTTCCCTACTTGTAAGCATATGTTTGATTCTCTAAGTCTGTGAGTCTGTTTCTGGTTTCTAAATAAGTTCATTTGTATTGTTTTTTAAAACCATTTTGCATATAAGCAGTGTCATTACAATATTTGTCTTTCTCTGTCTGACTTCACTCAGTATGACAATCTCTAGGTTCATGAATGTTGCTATAAATGGCATTATTTCATTCTTTTTAATAGCTGAGTAATATTCCATTATATATACATAATCATGATATTTTGTGTCCTTCATTCAGGCTATGAATTCTTCAAAATCTCTGCATTTTCCATTTCAGAAAATGCCAAATGGGGTTTGAAAACATAGCTGACTGTATTATCCATGTCCATTCAAAAGACTGAAAGGGCAGTATGCAGACAGAAGCAGCTGACCCAGTACACGTAATCTGTTGAATTTCACACTGATGCAAGCTGGCCAGTGTAGAAAGTCCCTCTGAGTTCATTAAGAGAGCTCTATGCTCTCAGAGAACATTTTCTCTGCCCTCTTTAGAAAGGGTAGCTTGCTGAGGAGACAGCAGTTATATTTTGTGTGCTTCATTAGAGCAAGGAAATATAGTTCAATGTGCTTCAACAAATTCTAGCTGCTAATGGGCTGAGATATTGTGAATGTTGAGTCAGAATTGCTGGGACATCAGAGAGCTGAAGGGGGGGGAAAAAACTCAAAGAACCAAAGAAATTGCATTTGTAAGCTTCATTTATATACCACATAGCAAGTGAATCAATAACTTGAAAATGTACAGTGAAGGCCAAAAAGGAGTTGATTGCAATCTTCAAAGAGTAGGCAAAAAGAAAAAGTAGCAGTGCAAATTAAACTCATTCAAAAGAGTAGACGGTTGGTTCAAACCTAAGAAGATTCAACTAGGTTAGCAAAAAATCATTATTCCTAGAAGAGATGACAGAGGAAAGTAATAGAATATGAATGTGAATACCATGAAAACCCCACCCAGATGTTGGTTTTGAGAATTTTTTTCTCACAGAATAATTCATGAGAATGTAAAATGGTATCCTTAGGAAGGCTCATGAATATGAAATTAGAAGGTCATCATCAGGGTAAATAAGAGTTTTACTAGTTAGGGTAGGATCTGAAGAAGTGAAAAATGACCATCTGATCTTCCAGTTTATGCTATTATTCAAAAGTACAGCTAATGTAAAAAAATCATTCACATTTTATCATTCACTTCTTATTTATTTTTCAACTTGGACTTTTTAATCCACTTCTTAAAAATATTTATTTTAATTGGAAGATAATTACTTTACAATATTGTTGTGTTTTTTGCCATACATCAGCATGAATAGGCCACAGGCATACATGTGTTCCCTCCCTCCAACCCTCTCCCCCTTCCCTCCCCACTCCATCCCTTCAGGTTGTCACAGAGCACCAGCTTTGGGTTCCCTGTGTCATACATCAAAGTCCCACTGGCTAGCTATTTTACATATGGTAAGATCTGTGTTTCAATGCTATTCTCTCAAATCATCCCACCCGCTCCTCCTACCGGGTCCAAAATGTTCTTTATGTCTATGTCTCCTTTGCTGCCCTGCATGTAGGATCATCGGCACCATCTTCCTAGATTCCATATATAGGTGATTGTCTTTCTCTTTCTGATTTAATTTCACTCTGTATAATAGGCTCTAGGTTCATCCACCTCACTAGAACTGACTCAGATGTGTTCCTTTTATAGCTGAGTAATATTCTATTGTGTGTATGTACCACAACTTTATCCATTCATCTGCTGGTGGATATGTATAGGTTGCTGCCATGTCCTAGCTATTGTAAATAGTGCTGCAATGAACACTGGGGTGCATGTGTCCTTTTCAATTCTGGTTTCCTCAGGGTATATGCCCAGTGGTGGGTCTGTTTGGTCATATGACAGTTTATTCCTGGTTTTTGAAGGAATCTCCATATTGTTCTCCATAGTGGTTGAATCAGTTTGCTTTCCTACAAACAGTGTAAGTGGGTTCCCTTTTCTCCACATCCCATCCAGCAATTATTGTTTGCAGACTTTTTGATGATGGCCATTCTGACTGATGTTACCTCATTGTGGTTTTGATTTGCATGTCTCTAATAATAAGCAGTGTCAAGCATCTTTTCACGTGTTTATTAGTCATCTGTATGTCTTCTTCAGAAAAATGTTTAGGTATTTTGCCCACTTTTTGATTGGGTTGTTTGTTTTTCTGGTATTGAGCTGCACTTTTAATTTGCATTTAGATATTCATACTTTTTTACCTGTGGAAATACCATTACATGGCTCATCAATGACAACAATCTTTTCAGCACCTCTTTCCCATCCTACACTTTTTCACCCTTCCTTCATACACACACACACACGCACATACATATGTCTCAGTCAACTGTCAGACATCTTTAGGGTGAATCTAATGGGAATTCCCAAGATGAGAATACCATCTGATCAGATGACCACAGATCTTTTTTTAAAATATAAATTTATTTATTTTAATTGGAGGCTAATTACAATATTGTATTGGTTTTGCCATACATCAACATGAACCTTAACTTAAAGAATTTGCCTTACAGCATCTCTTCCAGAGTCCTGGTCTTGAGTTTAAATTAGTTTTCATTCAACACATGAGGATGGGGTTAGTTGACTAGATGACTAATAGGAAATGATTATGTCTCAGACTACACCTTCATTCTGCCAGCTCTCTCATCAGTCCACACCACCAGTGCATGGGACACGGGCCAGGGCATGTACATATCTCTAATGCCACACTGAAAAAGTAACTCAGGGCAAATCGGACTGATAAAAGTACCACGTACAAGACTCATGTTCATATCGCCCATGCATATCATCTGTTTAAAAAAATGGAAAAAAAAATTTGCCCAGGAGGAGTCCAACAGTTATTCATATGTTTCAAAAATCTGGTTGTGTCTCATGATAACTAATACAAAGCATCTTGTGTGAGTGGCTCCCCTGGCTTGCACTCACACAAAGAGAAGGAATTCAGAACATTCAAAGGAACCTCTCACCCAAGTCTGTAGCATGATCACCTCTACAGAAAGCAAGCCACTGACCACAGGCTCAGAAAGAAAGAAGTACTCAGTGCTCTGCAGGACTCTGTAGCATATCTTCAGCCTATAATTACAATCTTCCCTGAACTATCCCAGCAGCTGATGTAAGCCTCATCTGAACAGTTTCACTTCACTTATCCTCCTGAGAAAGGTGAAGTGCCAGCAGTGAAGAAAAAAAGGAGTGTTATACTGAAAACACGATCCAATAACAAAACTGCATATATATATGCCCACAGCTATGTTCTTACCTGTGTGTCTATAATTTTGTTTATATTTAATCTATATGTCTACAGAGTTACACACAATGATTTTATGCATGTAAAACATTTTTATCTTTATGGCTACATTCTTGTTCATATTTATATCAATACTTCATGAAGTTAATATACACACATAAAATGATTTTAATTTTGTATTAATATAAACTCACATATATTAGTATGAAACTGCATCAATTTCTTGGCCATTGTGTGTGTGTGTGTTGTGTGACAAAGCACACAAAGCCACAAAGCAAAATCGTGGCATTCTCATGGTAGTTTTATCAAGATGCAATTATAGATGCATTTCTTTATTAAAGCAGTGGGGTATAATAAAAATAGATCTGTACATATAAAACTAATTTAGTAGATACCTTGTGTGAAATGAGAATGCAATCTTTCATTGATTTAAAATTGAAGAAAGGTAGATAGCCACATATAAATCAATGAAGTTAGAACACAACTCTCAACATACATAAAAATAAACTCAAAATGGCTTAAAGACTTAAACATAAGGTATGACACCATAAAACTCTAAAAGAGATCATAATCAAAAATTCTATGACATAAATCATACCAGTTTTCTTAGGTCGGTCTCCCAAGATAATAGAAATGAAAATAAAAATAAACAAATGTTACCTAATCAAATCTATCAGCTTTTGCATAGCAAAGGAAACCATAAACAAAACATACAAAACATACAGAATGGGAGAAAATATTTGCAAATGATGTGACTGACAAGGGCTTAACATCCAAAATACACAAACAGCTCGTAAAACTCAAGAACAAAAAATAAGCAACCCTATCAAAAAATGTGCAGAAGACGTAAAAAAGTATTTCTCCACAGAAGAGATATAAATGGCCAAAGATGCCCAACATCACTAATTATTAGGGAGATCCAAATCAAGACTACCCTGAGGTACTACGTCACACTGGTCAGAATGGCCATCATTAAAAATCTACAATTAGCAAATGCTGGAGAGGGCGTGGAGAAAGAGAACTCTCCTACACTGCTGGTGGGGATGTTAGTCGGTGCAGTCACTATGGAAAATGTATACAAGTTCCTCAAAAACTAAAACTAGAGTTGCCATATGATCCAGCAATCCTACTCCTGGGCACATATCCAGAAAAAAAGTATAACTCAAAAGGATATACGCACCCCAATGTTCATAGCAGCATTATTCACAATAGCCAAGACATTGAAAGAACGTCCATCAGCAGATGAATGGACAAAGAAAACGTGGTAGAATGCTCATACACAATGGAATACTACTCAGCCATAAAAAGAAGGACGCAATGCCATTTGAAGCAAAATGGCAACTAGCAATTATCTAGTGATGCAACTAGTGATTATCATACTAAGTGAAGTAAGTCAGAAAGAGAAAGGCAAATACCCATATGATATCACTTATATGTAGAATCTAATACATGACACAAATGAGCCTATCTTTGAAACACAAACAGAATCAAGGACACAGAGAACAAACTGGTGGTTGCCAAGGGGGTGGGTATCGGGGAGTGATGGAGTGGGAGGTTGGGGTTCACAGATGTAATCTTTTATGTATAGAATGGATACAAAATAAGGCCCTACTGTATAGCACTGCTAAACAATGCTCAAAGTACTGCACAATTGCACTCATCTCACATGCTAGCAAAGTAATACTCAAAATTCTCCAAGCCATGCTTCAACAATATGTGAACAGTGAACTTCCAGACGTTCAACCTGGATTTAGAAAAGGCCAAGGAACCAGAGATCAAATTGCCAACATCTGCTGGATCATTGAAAAAGCAAGAGAGTTCCAGAAAAACATCTATTTCTGCTTTATTGACTGTGCCAAAGCCTTTGACTGTGTGGATCACAACAAGCTGTGGAAAATTCTGAAAGAGATGGGAATACCAGACCACCTGACCTGCCTCTTGAGAAATCTGTATGCAGGTCAGGAAGCAAGTTAGAGCTGGACATGGAACAACAGACTGGTTCCAAATAGGAAAAGGAGTACATCAAGGCTGTATATTTTCACCCTGCTTATTTAACTTCTATGCAGAGTACATCATGAGAAATGCTGGGCTGGAAGAAACACAAACTGGAATCAAGATTGCTGGGAGAAATATCAATAACCTCAGATATGCAGATGACACCACCCTTATGGCAGAAAGTGAAGAGGAACTAAAGAGCTTCTTGATGAAAGTAAAAGAGGAGAGTGAAAAACTTGGCTTAAAGCTCAACATTCAGAAAACTAAAATCATGGCATCCAGTCCCATAACTTCATGGCAAATAGATGGAGGAACAGTGGAAACAGAGGCTGACTTTATTTTGGGGGGCTCCAAAATCACTGCAGATGGTGACTGCAGCCATGAAATTAAAACACGCTCACTCCTTGGAAGGAAAGTTATGACCAACTTAGATAGCATATTAAAAAGCAGAGACATTACTTTGTCAACAAAGTTCCATCTAGTCAAGGCTATGATTTTTCCAGTGGTCACGTATGGATGTGAGAGTTGGACTGTGAAGAAAGCTGAGTGCTGAAGAATCGATGCTTTTGAACTGTGGTGTTGGAGAAGACTCTTGAGAGTCCCTTGAACTGCAAAGAGATCCAACCAGTCCATCTTAAAAGAGATCAGTCCTGGGTGTTCATTGGAGGGACTGATGTTGAAGCTGAAACTCCAATACTTTGGTCACCTATTGCAAAGAGCTGACTCATTTGAAAAGACCCTGATGCTGGGAAAGATTGAGGGCAGGAAGAGAAGGGGACAACAGAGGATGAGATGGTTGGATGGCGTCATAGACTCAATGGACATGAGTTTGGGTAAACTCCAGGAGTTGGTGATGGACAGGGAGGCCTGGCATGCTGCAGTCCATGGGGTCGCAAAGAGTTGGACACGACTGAGCGACTTAACTGAACTGAACTGTATAGCACTGAGAACCATATTCAGTACTTTACGATAAACATCAATAGGAAAGGAATATTTAAAAAAGAGAACATATATATATACACAAAACTCAATCACTTTGCTGTATAACAAAAATCAACATGACATTATATATATATTTTTTTTGTAAAGATTTTTTTTTTTATTCTTAAATTTAATAATTTTAAAACATGTGTTCCCCATCCTGAACCCTCCTCCCTCCTCCCTCCCCATACCATCCCTCTGGGTCGTCCCAGTGCACCAGCCCCAAGCATCCAGCATCGTGCATTGAACCTGGACTGGCATCTCGTTTCATACATGACATTTCACATGTTTCAATGCCATTCTCCCAAATCTTCCCACCCTCTCCCTCTCCCACAGAGTCCATAAGCCTGTTCTATACATCAGTGTCTCTTTTGCTGTCTCGTATACAGGGTTATCGTTACCATCTTTCTAAATTCCATATATATGCGTTAGTATACTGTATTGGTGTTTTTCTTTCTGGCTTACTTCACTCTGTATAATAGGCTCCAGTTTCATCCACCTCATTAGAACTGATTCAAATGTATTCTTTTTAATGGCTGAGTAATACTCCATTGTGTATATGTACCACAGCTTTCTTATCCATTCATCTGCTGATGGACATCTAGGTTGCTTCCATGTCCTGGCTATTATAAACAGTGCTGTGATGAACATTGGGGTACACGTGTCTCTTTCCCTTCTGGTTTCCTCAGTGTGTATGCCCAGCAGTGGGATTGCTGGATCATAAGGCAGTTCTATTTCCAGTTTTTTAAGGAATCTCCACACTGTTCTCCATAGTGGCTGTACTAGTTTGCATTCCCACCAACAGTGTAAGAGGGTTCCCTTTTCTCCACACCCTCTCCAGCATTTATTATTTGTAGACTTTTGGGTCGCAGCCATTCTGACTGGTGTGAAATGATATCTCATAATGGTTTTGATTTGCATTTCTCTGATAATGAGTGATGTTGAGCATCTTTTCATGTGTTTGTTAGCCATCTGTATGTCTTCTTTGGAGAAATGTCTATTTAGATCTTTGGCCCATTTTTTGATTGGGTCATTTATTTTTCTGGAGTTGAGTTGAAGGAGTTGCTTGTATATTTTTGAGATTAGTTGTTTGTCGGTTGCTTCATTTGCTATTATTTTCTCCCATTCTGAAGGCTGTCTTTTCACTTTGCTAATAGTTTCCTTTGATGTGCAGGTGGGCACATTTCCTTTGAGGTGGGCAACATGACATTATAAATCAACTATATTTCAATAAAATTTTAAAATTTTTAATAAAATTGAAGAAAGGAAAATCATAAATTTGGACATAAATTTGGTTCCCCACAAAACAGATTCTGAGATCAAAATGTGTCTTCATGATATTTATTAAAAGGTGCCCTTAGGGAGCACTGTTCTTGGGTGTGTGGGAATAGGATGGGGATAGGGAGGAACTGAACTGCTCCTCAGGATCCAAAGGAGCCTCAGTTAACTCCAGAGGAAGTTCTGGAGCTTGGTGGTCTTTCAGAGACATCCCAGAGTGAGGCAGGAGACTGGGTCTTTACACCCCTGCCTTGATCAGCCATAGGATGTTGGCTGCCCCTGGTGAAGGAGTAAAAACCTTGACAAGGGAAGACAATGCCTGGGGATGAACTCAACTATGAGCCCTCAGCAGTGACACTGCCAGCAGCTGGGGAAATGGTAGGGGCCTGGGTGGTGCACCCAGCATCATTGCAAAATTCTTGCGAGTTCATAACTTTTTTTTTTAGGTCACACCATGAGGCTTGTGGGATCTTAGTTTACCAACCAGGAATCAAATCCCAGGCCACTGCAGTGAAAGCACCAAGTTCTAACCACTAGACCACCAGGGAATTCCTCATTCATAATATTTTTTAAAGTGAGAGCTATTAGAATCCACCTGCCATATGCAGGAGACGCAGGTTCAATCCCTGGGTCAGGAAGAACACCTGGAGAAGGAAATGGTAACCCACTCCAGTGTTCTTGTCAGGAAAAATCCCATGGATAGAGGGGCCTGGCAGGCTACAGTCCACGGAGTTGCAAAGAGTCAGACACAACCTAGAGACTAAACAGCAACAACAAATTATTTGTTACTCCAAATTAGGAGTCCCCTGCTCTATCAGAGATTCCTTCTGAACTTTATGGTTTTTTCTCCTGATAGTCTGCCTTTTTAGATCACTGAGTCAACTGTAGTACAGGTTTTTCATGTGGAAAAGCACCTTTAATCACCTTGTAGAGAAATCTGACGGACAAAATGCTTGCCCACTTTGTGGAAAGGGCTCCAGTTCTTTTATCTGCACAATAAGGATGGTAATAATAGTAACAACCTCATGGGGTGTGGATAATAAATTAAATTATCCATGCAAAGGTCTTAGAAGAGTACTGTCACACCATTAGCTATAATGAGCATTATTATTTTTGGAAAACTCCATGAACTCAATATCTCTCTGTGGTTATAAGGACATACTCATAACTGCTTCATAAATCAGTTCAAGGGGTCAATGCCAGGAACGTCTTTTCAGGTAGCAGATTTCACCCTACCTTTGGTTGACTTCCACGTGAGTGATAAGAAAACAATTTAAGTTTCTACTCTGTTCTTGGTTTTATTGTCAGGAGATGGAGGTTCAAAAGACAATTGAGAATAGTAGAAAGAATAGTTAGGTCAACTATTCTAAAATCAAAAACCCATCATCCATGTCAGAGGTCCTCCAACCTTTAATTGTTCAGATGCACTAATTCTATGGAACAGGTTAAGTCAATCAGAACCTGGGGGTACAGCTGCAGAGAGTTCATCTAGGGAGGTTACTTGGGAGCCACACCATTTAAAAGGAAGAGACACTGTACACCGTAGCTGCTTTATTGAAATTTTCATATGGCCAATGCTGCGTTACTGAAACAATATTTCTCGGCTTAAATGGTATTGTAGGCAGAAACCTTTGGGGCCTCAATCACTCATTCATCCATGTGTTGGAACAGTCGTGAGCAGTTTTCTACAGGGATTACCTGGCCAAATTCCCTGCTTCTGCAGGGAGACAATCACCCACTCAGTGACTGTCTTCAGCTTTCATGAGAGATCTCTCACCTTACACAGACCTGCCCTTCACCTGCAACCTAGCATGTCTAAATCCTGGGTTCTACTATCGGCCAGCTCTCTGCTCTCCAGTCTCACAAAATCCTGATAAGAGAAATATTTCCAAGGATGTCCTGAGTGACATTCCACCATTCAGTTTTCAGAAGCAGGGGCTCTTAAGCTATTTGGAAGATACTCAGGGAACACCAATACACTATATAGATGATACATGGATTTTTGTGTTTATGCCCACATGCATATTTTTCTGGAGAGACAGCTTAATGATTTTAATCAGGTTATCAAAAGGCTTATCCTGGGAAGTTCTGTATGGTGGTTGAACTCAGGCTGAACTCAGACTGCCTGAATTATACCTACTTCCAGAAGTGTATCAGGTGGCGCTAGTGGTAAAGAACCCCCTGCTATTGCAAGAGACATAAGAGACGCCGGTTCGATCCCTGAGCTGGGAAGATCCCCTGGAGGAGGACATAGCAACCCACTCCAGTATCCTTGCCTGAAGAATCCAATGGACAGAGGAGCCTGCTGGGCTACAGTCCACAGGGTCAAAAAGAATTGGACATGACTGAAGTGACTTGGCATGCATGCACAAGTGTATGACCTTGGATAAGTTGCTTATCTTTGGGGGCCTTACATTCCTAATCTGTAACAGGATTAGGATTTGATGTGATTCATAAAACCACATAAATTATAATAGGATTAAGTATCAATGAAGGGAATAGGGGTACAGGAGTGAACATGGATGACAAAATTAGAAAACTTGGTTTAACACAGTGACACGGATACCACCTGGTCCCGTGTCCTGGTGGAGGTGGACCTCAGACGGACGGTACCCACCTTGTCTGTGGCCAAGGCGCTCATCCAGGGTGTCTGGGCTCCCTAAGCTTATACAGCTAATGAGCTCCTCCCCTGAGTCTTGTCTGCAAAATTTCTTCCTTGGAGCTCAAAGGATACTGTGACAAGGGAGATAATAATAGCACCTATAGATAGATAATAACCTATAACTGGAAGATAATAGTAGTACCTATATCAGCTTTGCTGTGCAGAGTAAATCAGATCATCTCAGGTATCCAGGTAAAGCACTTTGAACAACACACCTCCACAGCAGGTGCTCAGTTTACATTTTTGCCATTATTCTTCTTATTAAAACAGTCCATAGCCCCTACAAGACTCAAGAAATGTGTCTCTGGATACTCTCAGTTAAACCCTGAGATGGGGAGAGACCATTAGAAAGTTTGACTTGGACCATGGTTTTTAGACTTGGCTTTTTAAAAATTAGTCCCCAATGTTGCACAACTGGCCTCACTGAGGGATGACATAAGAGGCCAACCACATGGTACCCACTAATCATCTACTGGCCCTGTCCCTTGTCACAGTATCCTTTTTATAGGCTCCAAGGAAGAAATTTTGCAGACAAGACTCAGGGGAGGAGCTCATTAGCTGTATAAGCTTAGGGAGCCCAGACACCCTGGATGAGCGCCTTGGCCACAGACAAGGTGGGTACCATCTGTCTGAGGTCTACCTCCACCAGGACACGGGACCAGGTGGTATCCGTGTCCCTGTGTTAAACCTAGTTTTCTAATTTTGTCATCCATGTTCACTCCTGTATCCCCATTCCCTTCATTGATACTTAATCCTATTGTAATTTATGTGGTTTTAAGAACCACATCAAATCCATTGAGGAATAAATACATTCGAGGGATTCCTGGGTGGCCCAGTGGTAAAGAATTCGCCTGCCAATATAGGAGATGCAAGAGACATTAGTTTGATCCCTGAGTTGGGAAGATCTTCTGGAGTAGGAAATGGCAACCTGCTCCAGTATTCTTGCCTGGTAAATACCATGGACCGAGGAGCCTGGCAGGCTTACAGTCCATGGGGTCGCAAAGTGTCAGACATGACTGAGCACAACACAGCACATACGTAAGCAGAGCGACAAATTCACATAGCATGAATGAGTGCCTTGTTTCCTATTACACCATTTGGTCTGTTTTATGGGTGTTGTCCATTCTGTTTAAATGAACTTTGATCTTCTACTGTTGTGAAAAGGTAAGAGGCTGGGAAGGAAGGGGGACTGGTAGGTCGCAACGAGATGAAAAGCAACCAAGGGATTTCTAAGACACCCGATGGTGACGGTTTTCAAAGCAAACAAAATTGCTCTCAGAAAAATATCATACAGGCAAAGAAAAAGAAATCACTTGAAAATCAATCCTGTTTCCATCTTAGAAAGGCATTTCTCACAGGGCTAATACATTCTTAATTTTTAGTCTAACAGAACTCTACCCTGTTTTCTGCTGCTCTGAATATAAATCCTTTTTTTTTTTTTTAATATTTTAAGCCTGACATTCCAAAGAGAGCGGTCCTTGGGCTTTTTCATTCCAGTGCAGCATGGAAGCTGCTAGGTTTCCTTTAAGAGAACATTTCAATTTCATACAGAAGCCCGGTGACCTTGAGTACAAGAGCGAGTCTTAAGAAGACCAATAAAAATTCTGGAGAAAGTTTCTTGAATTCTCTCAGAAAACCAGAAATTAATTAGTGGATCCTAATTCTTTAGAAGAATTATGCTAAGGGCAGCTTTATTATCTCTTGCTTAACAATCCTATGGTAGCAGAAACATTTTGCCTTCTTCATACTTTCTACACAGCCTGCTATGCAATGTCCAAACATCTGAGGAAAATAGGAGGAAATAGGCTGAAAAACAGTAAAATACACAGCAATTAAAACAGCAATAACTCACATCTGTGTTGTAGTTCACAGTTTGTGAAGTGCTTTCATAAACATATCTTACATGATCTTAATAAAAACTCTGGTGACAAAGTCTAAACTTTCCTTTGCTGCTTTACAAGGCTGTTAGAAGTCAAACTGTTTCCTGCAAAATTCTTATGTTGAAATCCTAACCCCCAGGACCTCAGAATGTGACCTTATTTGGAAGGAGAGTCTTTACAGAGGGAATGCAGTTACAATAAGGTCCTCAGGGTGGGGTCTAAGTCAGTATGTCTAGTATTCTTATAAAAAGAAGAAATCTGGACACAGACATGTACACAAGGAGAATGCGGAGATGAAGATGAAGGCAGAGACCACGGTGATGCTCCTACAAGCCAAGGAACACCAAAGACTGCCAGCAGATGGCCAGAAGCTAGGCAGGAGGCAGGGGACAGACTCGCCCTCAGAGTCCTCAGAAGGAACCGGCCCTGCCGACACGTTAATCCTGGACTTCAAGCCTCCAGAACTGTGAAACAATAGATTTCTACTGTTTAAGTTGTTCCATGTGTGTGCTTTGTTAGGGCAGCCCCAGCAAACTAATACAAAGGCTCCTCAGTCTGACCCTCTTTTCTCTCTGGCATCTCCTCCCATCCCTCCTTCCAAGGATTCTACACTTTACACTGAGCATCCTAGTCAGGACCCTTTGTGCAGAGAAGCTGCCAGCTATCGTTATGATTTTTTAATAATTATTTTTATTTACTTATTTATTTGGCTGTGCCAGGTCTTTAGTTGCAGCATGAGAACGCTTAGGGTTTCCCTTGTAACTCAGCTGGTAAAGAATCCACCTGCAATGCAGGAAACACGGGTTTGACTCCTGGGTTGGGAAAATCCCCTGGAGAAGGGATAGACTACCCACTCCAGAATTCTTGGGTTTTCCCGGTGGCTCAGATGGTAAAGATTCCACCTGCAATGTGGGAGACCTGGATTCGATCCCTAAGTTGGGAAGATCCCCTGGAGAAGGGCATGGCAACCCACACCAGTATTCTTGCCTGGAGAATCCCCACGGACAGAGGAGCCTGGCAGGTTACAGTCCATAGGGTCACAAAATGTTAGACACGACTGAGTGACGAAGCACAGTGCACATGTGAACTCTTAGTTGCAGCATGTGGGGTCTAGTTACCTGACCAGGGATTGAACCTGCATCGGGAGTGCAGAGTCTTAGCTACTGATCACTAGGGAAGTCCTTGTTACAATATTAATTGATAGAAGTAGAAAACCTTGCCTGGCAGGGCTCACTACACATTTCAAAATATGTGGGGAGACATAATCCACTCTAGTTTCATGAGATATTAATAGACACCAAACTTTGGGAGCCTACACTCATTCCATTATTAAGTTTTCAGCTTGGTTCATAGCAGGAAAAAAAAAAATGCTAAACTCAAGTTCTTGCCTATGGCTTTGGCTCTAACAATCTGGCATATTTTTTAAAACACCCTAGAGTGTATGGAGTATTCAGAGGGTCAGTCACTCCAGCTTGTGGATGGAGTTGGTGGAGAACATGGAGCTCCTAGGAACGTCCTCTGCCACACATTCTGCGGCACTGCTTCCATCTGGGAGCAGGGTATTTGTTCTCCTCTTGAGTCTGGATGGGCACTGCAACCACCCGACCTACAGAATTCAAAATGCAGATTTTCCGGCCAGACCTTAAGACACTGGCAACATCTACTTGCCTAGCATTTTGTTCCCACATCAGATGGATTGTCTTAGATGTCACACTCCAGAGACCGCTGTTCTCAATAAAGAAAGAGGCAAAGCAAGCAATAAAGAAATTCCTCTCGTGAGCATGCACTTTAACCTGTGGCTGAAGAACTGGATTCACAAGCTCTCAAAATGTGGGCAGTGACCCTGAAGGTATTTTAACATATCACTCCTCCCAGTTTACGCCTCCTGCTGTGGTTCAAGAGAACAGGATGGGAGCAGAAAATATAGATGCTGTTCCTCTGCTAAGACGAACAACCACCTCTGCCCTCACTTGGAATAACAGAATCATGTGTTTTGGAGTCAGACATACTAACTGGGGCCTTGAGCAAGTTGCTTAATCTCTCAGAAATTCGATTCCCTTCTTTCTGTGAAAGTGAAAGTCACTCAGTCGTGTCTGACTCTGCGACCCCATGGACTGCAGTCCTTCAGACTCCTCTCTCCATTGAACTCTCCAGGCAAGAATACTGGAGTGGGTAGCCACTCCCTCCTTCAGGGGATTTTCCTAACCCAGGGATCGAATCCAGGTCTCCCGTGTTGCAGGCGGATTCTTTACCATCTGAGCCACCAGGGAAGCCCCCTTGTTTCTGAACTAAAGAACTAAAGATAAAAATATTTTCAGGGTGGTTGTGAGCATTAAAGGGATTGTTGTTGTTTAGCTGCTATGTCATGTTCAACTCTTTGCAACCCCATGAACTGCAGCCCGCCAGGCTCCTCTGTCCATGGGTTTTTCCAGTCAAGAATACGGGAGTGGGTAGCCATTTCCTTCTCCAGGGATCTTTCTGACCCAGGGACCGAACCCGCATCTCCTGCACTGCAGGCAGGTTCTTTACCATTGAGCCACCTGGGAAGTCCAGTAAAGGGATAATGAGTTTATAAAAAGGGCCTGGTGGCACCAGGCAAGTGAGTGCTCAATGAAGACACACCTCGCATCATCCAGGGGGCCAGAGGTCCCCTCTCGCAAGCCCTCAGGCCTGAGAATACCCTTATGTCTTATGACCTGAGAATACCCTTATGTCTTATGACATAAGAATACCCTTATGTTATGGGGAAGGATGACATGGCTGGAATATTCCAGACACATAACAGCATGCCCAGTATTTGTATTAAAATATACATTTGACAATGTGCTTAAGTCACTGCACCAAAAATACTCTGCTTCTCTGAAGGGCTCCTGTATAAGACACTCCTGGGGGCAGCCAATTTGTAATCTCATGGGTATTTTGCTGAAGGCAGGGACTCTGGAGCCATTGAGCCCTCCAGGATGTCACAGGGCCATGGGAGAAAAACATAGCAGCCTCTGAGAAAGGGGATGCAGGGCTTATTGTCTCTACTGTACATAAGGAGAACCTAAGGATCAGAGAAGTCACATGACTTAGACAAGGTCACACAACGAGTAAGAGGCAGGCCTAACAGAACGCAAATGTCCTGGTTTCCCTGGTGGGCGCTCTTCCCTAACACACAAGGTGCCTCCTGGGAACCTAAGCTAAAATCTTTGCACAGCATTTAACAAGATGGTGGTTGTTTCCTTTGGGAAATATCTAGAGAAGCACCAGGGGCAGAAGCTGAGACGTCTAACAGGATTAGTGGGAGGAAGGGTTATATTTTCAGTAAAGGCTTGGGAGGGGTCAGGGGAGAGTGATGTCCAGCCAAGGAAGCATCAGAGAGGGCTTACTTCTTGAGGGGCCCCTCCCCACAGCCCCAGAATTGTCAACAAGGTTACTAAAATCCAGAAATGTTACCAGTGTGGCTCTTCTTGTGAAAACTGACTACAGAAGAGGCTGTGTTGGTGGCCAGGTTGGGCCGTGTGGAGCGAATGACCTGCGCAGACCCAGGGGCACTAAGACCATGGTCCCCTGAGGAAGAAAGCCGCAGGGCTCCCTGGCCTCCCATAAAGGGCTCTGGAGTGTCACTCGCTGGGAAACCGGTCAGGCCAGGAGTAAGCAGCTCTTCACAGACTCTCCTGACATCTGTGTTACAAGAAGTAAAACCACTTGATTGACCAGTGACCTCTGACAATCAGGTGAAGGAATGTATCCTTATATTTTTCTCATCAAAAGAGACTTGTAGGACCTCCCTGGCAGTCCAGTGGTGAAAGACTTCATAATTCCAATGCAGGGGGTGTGGGTTCAATCCCTGGTCAGGGAACTAAGGTCCCACATGCCATGCAACACGGCCAAAAAAAGAAAAAAAGAGCGGATATGTGCATATGTATAAAAGATTCACTTTGCCGTACAGCAGAAACTAACACAATACTGTGTTTTTATACTCCAATAAAAAGTTTTAAGAAGCAAAAGAGACCTGCACACATCCATTAAAATCATCACACATTTTCCAGGATATCTTCAGGTCTTCTAGGGATCCCAGGTTCCAGGTTAAAATAATTAATTATGCTTTTGTTTTGAACATTTTGTGTAAATTAATTTATGGGGCAGATTTATTCCACATTGGAGAAAGCAAGTATTCCATGTTTATTTAAAGATATTTAAAATTTTGTTCTGAAATATGCTGGAATGAAAACCAAAGCATGTATTATATATGAAATGACTCACAGTTGTTAACAAAAATCAAATCCTCCCTTAAAATAGACGGCTGCAATTTTGTCAGCTAAACGAAAATAGGAACAACAGCTTTTTACTACTTTTGTAAGCAAAGGTGTGATGAAAAAATGTGTTCTTCTTTAGAGAAAAGTTGAGCTTTGCTTGGCCCCTTATAATCAGAAGGAGAGAGAAAGGAGAATTAGATGGAGCAGCTTCCTTCCTACTAGCTTACCCCCAAGTCAAGTTATTGTATGAAAATTTTTATCCCCCAAAACATTCACTGAATATGTGTTAGACTATTCCCCACAATATTTAAGTACTTCCCAATCAGCCATAGTGGACATTAGTGAGAAATGAGTATCTCATAAGGACTGGACATTAAACAAACATCCACTTAAAAAAGCAACTTCCAAACACGTGGGTATAAATGATATATTTCTCTCTGCACTTTGGTCTATAAATGAATGACTTAAAAATAAGTTGGGAAGCAAAGTTTAAGAAGCTTTAGAAAATCTAGGATTACTAAAGGGTGTTTTTAAAATTGAAGACTCTTTTAAAGCCCCATAATTTCCTCTTAATAAGCATTTGCTTACTTTTAAAAGTGATGATTTCATAATAATAGCCAAAATGCCTCTGATGAATGACTATTAAAATTAAGTTCACCTTATTTCAAATATGGCAAGAAGAGGTCAGAATGAAATCATCTCCTTTTGCTTTTAAGTGCTTTTACAGATAGAAGCCTAAATTACCTCTGTGAGCTCACAGCTCCTACAGACTTGTCCATGGCCAGCCTGTGCCACAGGTCCGAGGGAGGAGGCAGAGGCTCCAGCACCAGCACCAGGGATAGCAAAGAACCCAGGCCCAAGGAGAAGATGCTTTCTCAATAGACACTTTCTGGGGAAAATTGTCTATGGTTAGTAACTATCAGCATGTTTTGGGCACCGAATTGCCAGCCAAGGCATTGTTCCCCTTTTCAACAATGTGCTCTGTAGAAGTATATTTCAGTTCAGTTTAATCGCTCAGTCGTGTCTGACTCTTTGAGATCCCATGGACTGCAGCATGCCAGGCCTACCTGTCCATCACCAACTCCCAGAGTTTACACAAACTCACGTCCATCGAGTCGGTGATGCCATCCAACCATCTCATCCTCTGTCGTCCCCTTCTCCTCCTGCCCTCAATCTTCCCCAGCATCAGGGTCTTTTCAAATGAATCAGGTCTTCACATCAGGTGGCCAATGTACTGGAGTTTCAGCTTCAGCGTCAGTCCTTTCAATGAATATTCAGGGCTGATTTCCTTTAGGATGGACTGGTTGGATCTCCTTGCAATCCAAAGGACTGTCAAGAGTCTTCCCCAACACCACAGTTCAATAGCATCAATTCTTCGGCACTCAGCTTTCTTTCTAGTCCAACTCTCACATCCATACATGACTCCTGGAAAAACCATAGCTTTGAGTAGATGGACCTTTGTTGGCAAAATAATGTCTCTGCTTTTTAATATGCTGTCTAGGTTGGTCATAACTTTTCTTCCAAGGAGCAAGCATCACTTAATAGTGCTAAATATTCACTGAATGCCTTAATATTCTGCTGGATGCAGTACAAATGGTCTAGGAAGAAAAGAGTACTACAGTTGGAAGAAGAGGTAGAAAAAGTAGAGGAGGGCATGAACAGGAATGTGATTTCTTCACACAGACAACTAGTCCTTACCCTGGGGAGTCAATCCCATGAGAAAACCAAGTGAGCAGAGCACCAAGCAGATATTGGACACATGTTCTCTGAGGTGGCACAGGAAGGGGCTCCAGGTGATGCCAATGCCTGATTAGGACACCTTGTGAGCTGCTTTTCCATGAGCAGAAATGGGGTTCTCTAGGCTGCCTTGCTTGTGACCACAGTGGAACAACTGAATAGAGTTAGGGCTCTCATCCTGATGGTAGAATGTGCAGAGCAATGAGAATAAAATGCCCCCAATTACTAATAAATAGAAGAGAACTATGCATAAAATTTAACTCATTTCTTCCATGACATGACTTGTAGTTTCAGTGATCTTGCAGACTTAGTGCAGTAATGGTTTCTGGATAACCATTCAAGCCACTGGTTCTAACAGACTATAAACCACCATGCAACAAGGCTAAAGAGTACCACCATCTCCATTTCAGTCTAACACAGCTCAGAGAAGGAAAGCAAACAAGACTCAGGGAAAAGCAGTTCTGTAAAAGAGAACACTTGTGAAGCTATAGAGGTTTAGAATTTTTACCGACATCCATTCTCACTTTGAGACAGAAAGAGTAAGACTAGGGTAATATTTTAATATTAATGACATTCAAATATGATCCATTTGAAAAAGGCTAATATAGGAAAGTTTACTATAAGAGAACTAAATTGACACTATTTATTCAAGGTTCCGAATAATGTATTTCTCACTTTGCAAAAGGATTCTCTTCTGCAATTCTCCTTAAATAGCCAGCTTCAATAAGCATCAACAGCATTGCTGGGCTCTGAAATTATGACTTACCAGCAATCATTTTGGAACAGCTATGGCAGAAAGTAAAAAGGTGTGCCCTTCTCCTAACTCTGCTGGACAGGCTAAATGTTTCATTTGCCCTCTAGTGTCCTAGTTTACAAAGATTCTATGTAAAAATTTAGACATTTTACATAACCATCATAAAAACGATCACCAAAAGGAAGAGCTTCTATTTAATTCATTTCTAAGGTGCTCTTTGCTTTTAGGTATGAAAATCATGATACCTTCCATAGACACCAATATTCTTCCAGATGGAATGTGGTACAGAAGGAGCTCAAACTGCAAAACAAAGGAAAAGTTTCCAATAGGTTTCCAGATTATAAATTGGAAATTTTAGACCAAAGAGACCTAACAGACATCTATAGAATATTCCATCCAACAACAGCAGAATACACATTCTTCTCAAACACACAAATAACATCATTCAGAATAGATATGTTAGGCCAGAAAACAAGTCTTAACAAATTTAAAAAGATAAAAAATCATACCAAGTATATTTTCCAAGAATAAAACTATAAATCAATAACAGTAGGAAAACTGGAAATGTCACAAATATGTGGAAATTAAACAAAACACTAATGAACAATCAATAGGTCAAAGAAGAAATAAAAAAATATCTTGAAACAAATGAAGATAAAAACATCACACCAAAACTTACAAGATGCAGTAAATGTAATTCTAAGAGGAAAGTTTATAGTTACTAATGCCTAGATTAAGAAAAAGAATAGAAAGATCTCAAAAAGGCAGCCTAACTTCATACCTTAATCGCCTAGAAAAAAATAAAAGAAATAAAGACCAGAATAACAATCAAAAAGATCAATGAATATAAAAGCTGTTTTTTTTTTAAATAAACAAAATTGACAAACCTTTAGCTAGACTAAGAAAAAAAATGTGAAAGCGTTGGTTGCTCACTCATGTCCAGCTCTTTGTGACTCCATGAACTGTAGCCCGCCAGGCTCCTCTGTCCCTGGAATTTTCCAGGCAAGAATACTCAAGTGTGTTGCCATTCCCTTCTCCAGGGCATCTTCCCAACCCATGAATCAAACCCAGGTCTCCTGCACTGCAGGCAGATACTTTACCATCTGAGCCTCCAGGGGATCATATTTTTAAAATAAAATTCACCAAAGCATTTTGGATTTATCCATAGGACAGAGGTTTTTTAAAATGTTACTTCTGATTTGAAAAAGAAAAGACTCAAATAAATAAAATTGGAAATGAAAGAAGAGACATTGTAATTGATGCCACAGAAATACAAAGGATCATAAAAGACTACTATGAATAACCAGGTGCCAACAAACTGGATGACCTAGGAAAAATGGGAAATTCCTAGAAACATGAATCAATGAAGAAATGAACCACTATTAATTAAGAAGAAATAAAAAATCTAAACAGAGCAATAATAAGTAAGGAGATTGAGTCAGTAACCAAAAACTTCTCAGCAAAGAAAATCTCCACCAAATGGTTTTATGGTTAATTCTAGCAAACATTTCAGAGAAGGCAATGGCACCCCACTCTAGGGTTCTTGCCTGGAGAATCCCAGGGACAGGGGAGCCTGTTGGGCTGCCGTCTATGGGGTCGCACAGAGTCAGACATGACTGAAGGAACTTAGCAGCAGCAAACATTTAAAGAATTAACACAAATTCTTCTCCAACTCTTAAAAAAAAAAAAAAAATGGAAAGGAGCAAACAGTCCCAAACTCATTTTATCATCAGCATTACTCCAATACCAAAACTAGATAAGGACACTACAAGAAAGAAAACTTATATCCCTGATAAATAGAGTAAATTCCCAATAAAATACTAGTTATCAAAGTTTCATAGCAAATTTAAAAGATTATTTACCATAATCAAGTGGGATTTACCTCTGGGATGCAAGGATAGTTCAACATAAGAAAATCAACAAACACAACACATCATGTTAACAGAATGACAGAATAAATCATCTGATCATCTCAAATGATGATCAGAGACAGAAGAGCATTTGACAAAATTCAACATCTGCTCATGATAAAAACTCTTAACAAATTAGACATAGAAGGAACATACCTTAACATAATAAAGGCCATACATGGCATGCCCCCAGCTAACATCATACCTAGCAGTGAAAAGCTTTTCCTCTAAGATTAAGAACAAAACAAGGATGCTCACTCTTGGCTCTTTTATTCAACATAGTACTAGAAGTCTTAGCCAGAGCAGTTAGGCAAGAAAGAGAAATTAAAGGCATCCATATTATAAAGGAATAACTAAACTTGTTCTTGTAATCATTCGTAATATATACATGTATCAAATCATGACACTGTACACCCTAAACTTACACAATATTATATGCTAATTATATCTCAATAAATCTAGGAAAGGAAGAATAAAACATTTAAAAGGATGGACAATGTATTTCTGATTGTGGAAGTTATGTGATATGCATATAGAGGCTTCTTGTACTATTCTATTTTTGTACATGCTTGAAATTTTTCATGACACTAAATTTTTAAAGACAGCATCCAAAGATTCAACTATTATTATGATCAGAAGTCATATTACTATTAGCTTAAGAATATCTACATCAATCAATACACCAAATTAAAGGACCTTTGAAAGAAAGCTATACATTTAAGATTTGAGATCTCACAAAAAGTCCTTTCTCCCTCATTTTACTTGATTGTACAATGAGGAAACATCATTTTTTTTAAAAAAAATGAGCTCTTCTCACCAAAAGAAAATCACTGCATGGCACTTACCACAAATATCACCAGTAAGATCATTTGTTGACAATTTAGTATTAAACAAATATATTGCCCAATTATTTCAAGGCAAATAGAGGGGGGAAAGGTGGAAGTAGTGACAGATTTCCTCTTCTTGGGCTCTAAAATCACTGCAGATGGGACTGCAGCCATGAAATCAGAAGACCTTTGTTTCTTGGCAGGAAATCTATGACAGACCTAGACAGTGTGTTGAAAAACAGAGACATTACTCTGTTGACAAATGTCCATATAGTCAAAGCTATGGTCTTCCCAGTGGTCGTGTACGGCTGTGAAAGCTAAACCGTAAAGAAGGAGGAGTGCCGAAAAATTGATGCCTTAGAACTTTGGTGCTGGAGAAGATTCTTGAGAGTCCCTTGGACTGCAAAGAGATCAAACCAGTCAATCTTAAGGGAAATCAACCCTGAATGCTCGTTGGAAAGACTAATGCTGAAGCTGAAACTCCAGTATTTTTGTCATCTGATGCGAATAGCTGCCTCATTGGAAAAGTCCCTGATGCTGGGAAAGATTGAGGGCAGAAGGAGAAGAGGGCGTCAGAAGATGAGATGGCTGGATGGCATCACCGACGCGATGGGCATGAATTTAGGAAAATTTCAGCAGATGGTGAGGGACAGAGAGGCCTGGCGTGCTGTAGTCCATGGGGTCACAAAGAGTTGAACGTGACTGGGTGACTGAACAACGACGACAAAGAAATACATGCTTCAACATCTATAACTGAAGCTGGCTACTTCTCAGCAATGGAACTCAGAGTCAGGTATAAACGTGTAAAATGGCAAATACAATCCAGAAAATTTTAAACATTTTACCTAACCAGTCACATTATATTTTGATATTATTTACTGAACTCTTATGATAGGCTTGCTACCTTACTAAAAGCTTTATCCATTTGAAGCGGACATGCTCTTTTATCAGAAAAAGAAAAGGTTCTATTTTATTTCTTTGTCAGTTAATTAGAAAGAAAACTCTAAATTTTGTCATCAATTTTATGCTATAGTGATTTAAGTAATAAGTTTTTAAGCACAATGTGGCTCTCTCAAATTAAAAAAGAAAAGCCCAGCACATAATATATGTATTTCTCATGAAGAAATATGCTAATATTCATTTAAAATATGTGTTCCTAATAACAACATGCAAGTATTCATATGACAGCTTGGCAAAGATGCTAGAGAATCTTTTTTTTTTTCTTTTTTTTAATGCAATCGTACAGGTGAGCAAACTGAGCCTTAGGAAGTTTATGTAAACTTACCCAGTGTCTTTTAGATGTTAAGAGGCCAAGCTGGGATAAAAACCCAAAAATGTCGGATTCCAGAACCTACCTCATAGGAAGTTATGAACCATATTTCTTCAGAAAAAGAAGAAGCTTAAAAATGGCCGTTTTTGATTATAGGTTAGAGTGAACTGTATAATCCCAGATTACTTACACAGTGGTCTGTTTCAGAAATCAAGACACAGAAGTTGAATCACCACAGATTAAAAACAAGGGAAGAATCACAAGCTTCTAGTATTGATAACTTAACAAGGTCCAGTTTAATAAAAAATACAAAAAAAAAAAGCCCTCCATAAAACTGAAGTTATTTCTTTTTTCTCATATAAACTTACTAGGCAATCAAAGAAAGGGAAACAGAAAAAAAAAAAGTTCTCTCATTTTTTTCTCAGTAAGAGCTTTATTAAGAATTAGATGCAAAAAGAGCTTTGCATTTTATTCGTCATTAAGAGTTCATTTACCCTCTTACACTGTAAAGAAATTTATCAAAAATAGTCCCCTGTGACCTGCAGCTCATCTCTTTAATGTCACTGAGTTCCATGGCCATCCAAAGCTTCAAGCAAAAAGACCTTGAGAATTGTAACAAGTCACTTGGCTTTATCTAAAATGAGTCTCTAATTGCTTAGTCATGAAAGAGCCTAATTTGGGTGTTTTGTGTTATGTCCTTGGTGGCGTCTGCCTATCCCTGTCCTGCTCCTACCCGACAGAACTGGCTCACAAGAGCCACATGCGGTAATTAACCATGGAAATGAGAGCTGTAAGGACACTGCTGTCCCCAAAATATGCACACATAATCAGGCTCAACAATTCACAGCAAAATCCCGTCAGAAAACGAATCATTTGTCACCTGATCTTTCATTAATTAGTTGAAAGCTCCACATGGGAAGGAGGGAGAGCAAAGCAAAGGATAATGTCACAGCAGACACTTTACAAAAGAACAAGCACACTGCCTATAAAGCCTTTGCTGGAAATTTTAGGACTAGACTTCAGGTGGTAGGGGAACCACACTGGGTGATGATTTAGAAACCTGGACTACAGACAGACCTCACTCTTGCCCTGGACGCTGAACGATCCTGGGGAAGGTGCATCCTCCATCTTACACTTGGGGGCCTCCCTGGTAGACCGAAGCTTGTGAACGCCACGAGAAATTCCGGCTCAGATATTCCATGTTTCCCCCGTCAGGCTACCTCCAAATGGCATGGAGAGGGATCTTAACTCTCCAATAACCGATTTTGTTTAAAAAAGGATTTGCCAGGACTTCCCTGGCATTCCAGTGGTTAAGACTTCACCTTCGGATGCAGAGGGTATGAGTTCAATCCCTAGTCAGGGAGCTAAGACCCCACATGCCTCACAGCTAACAAACCAAAATCTAAAACAGAAGCAATATTGTAACAAATTCAATAAAGACTTTAAAAATGGTCCACATCAAAATAATATTTAAACAATAAATTATAAAAGGATTTGCCAATGACAAAACCCTAAACACAAGAGACTTCTCACAAATCTCTGTCCTCAAGAATATACTCCAAAAGAAGTTCCAGTAGATTAACATTTTAAAAACTGAGTGAGCGGATAGAGCTGCTAAAAATCTGAGCAATCAAGATCCAGGTAAAGGGATACTCCATCATCCTAGCAGGAGTATAAATAAAACTGTAGGGAAAATTCATCAAAAGCATTACAGTGTGCTTGGGTTTCACCTGGTAATTCTGCTTCTAAGAATTTACTGTAAAAAAATGATGGACAAAGGCACTGAGATACATATAACAGGGATGCTCATCATAACAGGGCCCACAATTTTTAAAAGGATGAAAACAAAACAATAAACACTATTATTGATTTCAACAATTAGTTTAGAAAAGAAATATTAGTTAAGGAAGGCTACTTCTGTTTCAGAAATACAATATGCGTATGGCACGCTGAATATGGAAGCTGGACGGCATGATGGATTTTGGTTTGGTCTGCTTTGGTTTTCTCCCAACTCCTGGCCGTCTCCCTTACAATGTTGCTTTCTCTGTCCTCTGAGCCTCTGCATATGCTGTGCCTTCTGTCCCAGACCATTATCTGCAACCCTTCTCCTTGATGTACTCGAGGTCTTCTGGGCTCTTTCCTTGACCTTCAAAATTAAGTCAAATGCCTTACTGCAAACTCCTGAAGAAACATGTATTTACCACTCTCTTTACCTACATGGCCCAGAACTGTGAGACCCTGTTTGCTTCTCCTGACCCTTGAATGACACTGTCAGGGAAGGATATGCTATTATTTCTCCAATACCCAGCTGAGTAACAGATGTAGCAGCAGGTATCCCGTAGTTATGGAACGCTCAACAACATAAATCTCTTACAATCTCATATATTCTCATTCTATTGTCTAACAAGAGGATTTTCCATTAGCAAACTTTCCATATTTAAATTACCCCAGAGAATCCATGCAAATGGGGAACATTTGGAAACAGGAGAGAATTCATAAAGATCAGGAAATTGTTTTTTTCATATTATTTGAAAAATATATTGAACTCCCCCTTTTACTCTCTTTTATATGATTGCTTGTAATATACCAAAAAAATGACTCAAAGATCTCCTTTAAATTTTAAAACATTACTAGAGAGAAAAAGATGATGCTATTACACCTTAACATATTTTAAATGTCTATAAAACAGAAAACATTTTTTTCCCATTCTCACTGTCATACTCAATCTCCTCAGTCGAGGATCTGTAAGCAGCACACAAACATTGCTGTCACGATGGTTAAAGGTTAAACTTTGACGATTGGAATTTTTTTTTTCCTTTCTCCCTGGGAATTCAGACTTTTGAGCAACACAAGCAGAAGGTGCAATTCCACGGGACCACGTTCAATCACATTTCTGGGTTTGTTGTGCATACTGCTCTTAGGACTTCCTTTAGCCTTTGGTTTACTCTGGTTGAGGAACTCTTCCCTAATAATTAGGGAACAAGGCTATGACAATTCTGCCACCACCACACTAGGGAGCTCACTTCCTGGTCCCTGTGTTGCATGTAACAAGGTTGGAGTTATAATAATTATCTGTCACTATTTTGACTAATGTTCTTTTGGTTACCCCTTAATATACTTTTAAGCTTTTGGAGAGGTAGCAACAGTATTGGATGGCTATCCATTAGAAAAGCCAACATGAGTAAATAATGTGTGTCTAAATTTGTTAGAATTTGTAATGCTGGAGGCATAGCCATCTTCATTGTGAGCCATCAAGAATGAGTCATTGGCTAAACTGGATTAATCTCAGTTACCATTCATTCCTCTTCACTCATCACTCTACCAAGTATGTGCCCCTTTCCCATTCTTCCATCACCCTAGACCCTTGCAACTTACTCCTGTTATACTCCCAGTCCTCAAGTTCAAGGTTAAGTATTGCTCCTCCCTTCCAAGAGCCTTTTGGCTAGATGGAATTTATTCCTCCTTGGAAGTCCCATAAGAGCTTCATCTGTACTTCAGTTTACGTATTCACTCAATGGACTTTAACAGAAGGCCCACTGTCTATAACAATCCTCACCACTTGCTTTGTAATTTTGTGCAGACACATGTTTCAGAATCTGTTACTAGACAGAAAGCGCCTTGGAGACAGGCTGCAAGTCTGATTTATTTGTATCCCACAAGCAATTTTTGGTGTGGACACTATTTGCTGCCCACCCAGTATCAGCGTCCTCCTGTTTCCTCTTCTCCAATAGAATTTTATGCTGTCTAGGCAGCCTTCTCACCTGTCCAGATCTCAAGAAACATCTCACATCATCACATGCTGCTTTCCTTCATTCGTTTTTCTTCCTCCCTTCCTCCGTCCCCTCTGTTCTTCCTCTTTCATTCCTTTCTTCCCTCCAGTTATACAACAGTCCCTGACGGCCTAGTAGGTAAAGAATCCACTTGCCAATGCAAGTTCGATCCCTGGGTTGGGAAGATTCTGTGGAGAAGGAAATGGCAATCCACTCCGGTATTCTTGCCTGGAAAATTCCACAGACAGAGAAGCCTGGCGGGCATAGTCCACGGGGTCGCAAAGAGTCAGACATGACTGAGTGATTAAACATGCAGCAAGGACAGAAAAGCGAGTTAAGAGAAATGGTGCTTTTTTAAGTGAATCTTTGGCTGAGATTTCTAATGACTCCTCCAAAAATCCCAAACCTAACTAAGCTCAACTTCCTCAAGAGGAAACTGAAGGCTTGAGGTTCAAAAACACATCCAAGTTCAGAAAGCAATTGGCAGCGAGGAGTCAGGTATATGTCTGCATGCATATATAGGCGTGGGTGTATGCGTGTGTACACATTTTTTCTTAATTCACAACTGAAAAGGCAAATAGATCAGCATTTCAAGACAGCTCCTGCCTCGAAAAGCCCATAGTCTAATAGGGGAGGCAAACATGTTTTTAATTACAAAAAAGGGGATGGACTCCTGCTTCTGTGGGCAAGGGGACAGCTTCACAGAACAAGACACTCTGGAGGTGAGTCCTAAAGGGTGAGTTAGTCAGATAAACAGAAAAAGGGGGAATATCCCAGGTAAAGGGGCTAGGGCCCTCTGGCATCTCTGAGAACCCCAGAGTGTAGGTAAAGAACATGCCTGCCTGTTAGGTAGCTGTGCTGGAAATACCAGGAATCAGCTTAGAGAATATGCCCTCAGGAGCTTTCATATCAGACTACACAGCTGTTATAAACAGTATGAAAAGGCTAAAAGATATGACACTAAAAGATGAACTCCCCTGGTCAGTAGGTGCCCAATATGCCACTGGAGAAGAGTGGAGAAATAACTCCAGAAAGAATGAAGAGACAGAGCCAAAGAGAAAACAACACCCAGTTGTGGATGTGACTGGTGATGGAAGTAAAGTCCGACGCTGTAAAGAACGATATTGCATAAGCACCTGGAATGTTAGGCCCATGAATCAAGGTAAATTGGAAGTGGTCAAACAGGAGATGGCAAGAGTGAACATCAACAGTTCAGGAATCAGTGAACTAAAATGGGAGAATTTAATTCAGGTGACCATTATATCTATTACTGTGGGCAAGAATCCCTTAGAAGAAATGGAGTAACCCTCATAGTCAACAAAAGAGTCTGAAATGCAGTACTTGGAGGCAATCTCAAAAACGACAGAATGATCTCTGTTTCCAAGGCAAACCATTCAATACCACAGCAATCCAACTCTATGCCCCAACCAGTAATGCTGAAGAAGCTGAAGTTGAATGGTTCTCTGGAGACCTACAAGAACTTTTAGAACTAACACCCAAAAAAGATGTTCTTTTCATCATGGGGGACTGGAATGCAAAAGTAGGAAGTCAAAAGATACCTAAAGTAACAGGCAAGTTTGGCCCTTGGAGTACAAAATGAAGCAGGACAAAGGCTAACAGAGTTTTGCCAACAGAATGCACTGGTCATAGTAAACACCCTCTCCCAACAACACAAGAGAAGACTCTACACATGGACATCACCAGATGGTCAACACCAAAATCAGATTGTTTATATTCTTTGCAGCCAAAGATGGAGAAGCTCTATACAGTCAGCAAAAACAAAACAGGGAGATGACTGTGGCTCAGATCATGAACTTCTTATTGCAAAAATCAGACTTCAACTGACAAAAGTAGGGGAAACCACTAGACCATTCAGGTATGACCTAAATCAAATTCCTTATGACTATACAGTGGGAGTGAGAAATAGATTTAAGGGACTAGATCTGATAGAGTGCCTGAAGAACTATGGACAGAGGTTTGTCACATGGTACAGGAGGCAGGGATCAAGACCATCCCCAAGAAAAAGAAATGCAAAATGGCAAAATGGTTGTCTGAGGAGGCCTTATAAATAGCCAAGAAAAGAAGAGAAGCTAAACACAAAGGAGAAAAGGAAAGATAAACCCATCTGAATGCAGAGTTCCAAAGAATAGCAAGGAGAAATAAGAAAGCCTTCCTCAGTGATCAGTACAAAGAAATAGAGGAAAACAATAGAATGGGAAAGACTAGAGATCTCTTCAAGAAAATTAGAGATAACAAGGGAACATTTCATGCAAAGTTGGGCACAATAAAGGACAGAAATGGTATGGACCTAACAGAAGCAGAAGATATTAAGAAGAGGTGGCAAGAATATACAGAAGAACTATACAAAAAAGATCTTCATGACTTATTTCCAGATAACCACGATGGTGTGATCACTTACCTAGAGCCAGACATCCTGGAATGTGAAGTCAAGTGGGCCTTAGGAAGCATCACTACAAAGCTAGTGGAGGTGATGGAATTCCAGTTGAGCTATTTCAAATCCTGAAAGATGATGCTGTGAAAGTGCTGCACTCAATATTCCAGCAAATTTGGAAAACTTAGCAGTTGCCACAGGACTAGAAAAGGTCAGTTTTCATTCCAATCGCAAAGAAAGGCAATGTTAAAGAATGTTCAAACTACCATACAATTGCACTCATCTCACACACTAGCAAAGTAATGTTCAAAATTCTCCAAGCCCAGCTTCAGCAGTATGTGAACCATGAACTTCCAGATGTTCAAGCTGGATTTAGAAAAGGCAGAGGAACCAGAGATCCAATTGCCAACATCCGTTGGACCATCAAAAAAGCAAGAGAGTTCCAGAAAAACATCAACTTCTGCTTTACTGACTACGCCAAAGCCTTTGACTATGTGGATCACAACAGACTGCGGAAAATTCTTCAAGAAATGGGAACAACAGACCACCTGACCTGCCTCCTGAGAAATCTGTATGCAGGTCAAGAAGCAACAGTTAGAAGTGGACATGGAACAACAGACTGTTTCCAAATCGAGAATGGAGTAAGTCAAGGCTGTATATAGTTACCCTGCTTATTTAACTTATATGCAGAGTACATCATGTGAAATGCTGGGCTGGATGAAGCACAAGCTGGTATCAAGATTGCTGGGAGAAATATCATAACCTCAGATATGCAGATGACACTGCCCTTATGGCAGAAAGTGAAGAAGAACTAAAGAGCCTCTTGATGAAAATGAAAGAGAGTGAAAAAGTTGGCTTTAAACTTAACATTCAGAAAACTAAGATCATGGCATCTGGTCCCAACACTGCATGGCAAATAGGTGGGGAAACAATGGAAAAAGTAAAAGACTTTATTTTGGGGGGGCTCCAAAATCACCACAGATGATGACTGCAGCCATGAAATTAAAAGACACTTGCTCCTTGGAAGAAAAGCTATGACCAACCTAGACAGCATATTAAAAAGCAGAGACATTACTCTGACAACAAAGGTCCATTTAGTCAAAGCTATGGATTTTTCAGTAGTCATGTATGGATATGACAGTTGGACTATAAAGAAAGCTGAGTGCTGAAGAATTGATGCTTTTGAACTGTGGTGTTGGAGAAGAATCTTGACAGTCCCTTGGACTGCAAGGAGATCAAACCAGTCAAATCTAAAGGAAATCAGTCCTGAATATTCACTGGAAGGACTGATGCTGAAGCTGAAACTCTAATACTTTGGCCACCTGATGTGAAGAACTGACTCATTTGAAAAGACCCTGATGCTGGGAATGATTAAAGGCAGGAGAAGAAGGGGACAACAGAGGATGACGTGGTTGGATGGCATTGCTGACTTGACAGATATGAGTTTCAGCAAGCTCTGGGAGTTGGTGATGGACAGGGAAGCCTGGCGTGCTGCAGTCCATGGGGTGGCAAAGAGTTGGACATGACTGAGCTGAACTGACATCATGTGAAATGCTGAGCTGGATGGAGCACAGGCTGGAATCAAGATTGCTGGGAGAAATATCAATAACCTCAGATACACAGATGACACCACCCTTAAGGCAGAAAACAAAGAAGAATGAAAGAACCTCTTGATGAAAGTGAAAGAGGAGAGTGAAAAAGTTGACTTAAAACTCAACATTAAGTCCTTAATGGATTTTAAGCATGGGGGTAATTAAATTTTCTTCTTCTTCTTTTTTTTTTTTATATTTTGACCTCAGCACTTGGCATGCAGAATCTTGTTTCCCCAAGAAGTGGTAGTCGCTCAGTCATGTGCGACTCTTTGCAACCCCATGCACCCCTCCCGACTACTCTATCCATGGATTTCCTCAGGCAATAATACTGGAGTGGGTTGCCATTCCCTTCTCCAGATCTTCCCAACTCAGGGATCGAACCAGGGTCTCCTGCATTGCAGGCAGATTGTTATCGCCTGAGCCACCATGGAAGCTGTATTAATCCCATATCCCCTGCAGTTAAAGCTGGAGTCTTAACCAGTGGACCACCAGGGAAGTCTTTCGATTCATTATATCAGATCACTCTGCTCATGGTTGGAAAAATAAGCTGAAGCAGGTAAGCCCAGAGACAGCAAGATCTGTTAGAAAGTGCCTTTCTGTTTTTAAATCCAACCAAGAAATACTGAAGGCAGTGGGACACACCAAAGGGAACAAGCTTGTGAATTAAGTGGTTGGGTTTTTAAAACTTGCTCACATAGGAGGGAGCACAACTTCATATTTTTTCCATCAGGTATGTTTTTAATTTTTTTTTGCACTATTTCTTTGAAATAAATACTATTCAGATGAATGCCCATTAAGTGATTATCTAGAGTGAAGACAAAAGCTATAAAAATCCCAGAAAGCATATACACATAAAAGGCTGCATTACAATATTAATATTGAATACACAGTAGCAGTTTTAAAGGAGAAGGTAAACATAAAATAACGACGTTGACAAGTATTCAATAGCAGGGGTTCATCTTAGAGCTGGCGGTCAATTTAACTTCTAGTTAAGGATCTATTAGTCACCTGGCCTTGATCATAAACATTCACAGTGAGTGAGCTTTATGTGATATAATGTCCTGAATAAGCAACATTGGAGGCAATTTATAATGGCTAGCTTCAAGAGATTCCATCTTGGGGAAGTCGTGCAGTTGCCACGAACTAATTACAGATGAAGAGGCGAGACACAGAGGAAGAAGAGGTGGTAGAATTTGTATTTTTGCAGGAGGAGGAGCAAAAGCGATTTTTTTAAAAAATCATTAACATTTAAATACCAGGCAAAGGTAATTTGCTGGCCTACTTTTGTAGCCCTGGAAATCCTAGACAGTGTTTACTTATTTTGGAAATCATTAATTCAGCTCTTTTTTTAAAAACTTTATTTATTTATTATTTTTGGCTGTGTCAGATCATAGTTGCAGCGGTCAGGTTTCTCTCTAGCTGTGGCATGTTGACTCAGTTGCCTTGCTGCATGTGGGATTTTGGTTCTCCAATCAGAGTTTGAACCCATATCCCCTGCACTGGAAGGCAGATTCTTAACCACTGGACCACCAGGGAAAGTCATTTGTAGAAGAAATACTTTTATTCAATGCTTCATATACTGACTTTCCTTCTGTATGTCTGCTTTCTGTTTGGGGGCCAGAAAGAAATGATGACGTTTCACATTTGATCAACAGGAGAGACACGAGTTATAAAAAGCCATTATCTCCTTCTGGCCCCCAAACAGAAAGCAGACATACAGCAGGAAAATCATGGTATGAATCACTGAATAAAAGTATTTCTTCTACAAGCAGACATGAATATTAACTGCAGCATTGTTCATGATGGTAAAAAGCTGGAATTCAAGTCAGCCAGAGAATGGATGAATAAACTGTTGCATAGTTATACAATGAAATACCACTCATCAGGTAAACATGAATAAATCTGAGGTTCAAGTATCATGAAAGACTGAATATACAGACAGATGACATACAAAAATAGAGCTCGACCCCCAACCTGCAGCCACCTGCCCAGGAAACACCCCTTCTCTCAGTCAACAGCCCAGGAAGCCAACCTGCTTTAAGTCAAATCTGCAGGAAGCTGGACAGCTTTCTTGAGTGTCAGTCCAGGAGGCCACACGACAACTTCTCTAACAACCAGCCCCAAATGGCCAGGACTTGATTAATAATGGATAGTTTCCTTAATTTTTGTCCGACTTTCAACTTAGGATCAATCAAAGGAAACCAAATATGCACTCCTAACCAATCACGGAGGAGCTTTCAGTTCTGGTGAGTCTGCCTACAACAGCCCTGTGCCAACAGCATGCAATCAGGGCACACCTGAAGTCTCCCCTCTTTTTCCACAATAAAGATGTAAATATTCTACTTGATAAGACCAAAACAATCTGGAGGAATTCAGCAAAATGCCAGGTTTTTGACAAAGTTGAACTCATGGCCATTTCATTTTTCTCTATGTGCTTAAATCTTTAATGATATGAAAAAGAAAAAGTAATGGGAACTCTTCCAATTATGAAGAATAAGGTTTTCTCCTGCAGCAATAGATACTTCTACCTGCCGCAGATACATCCTTAGTTAAGACTAGTAGTCAATGACATGTTAAAGAGATAGACAGAAAGAAAGTATTTTCTGTAGTTCAGCTTCCTTTCTATTTCAGAGGGATAGCAAGACATTGACAGCTGCTCTCCTTTTTCTTGGCTTTATTATTTCCTTTTAGTGAATATAAGAGTGTTCATGCACGTGAGCTTTCATATGACCACTTGTCACCTCATCACTCTGTTCTTCAGACACATATGACCCTTGACATATTTCCTTGTTTTTCTTTTTAAAAAAATATGTATTTCCTTGTTTCACATTTAAGAAATGTGTGTTCATTGCAGAAATTTTGGAAATTACAGGATATGTATAATGAAAAAAAAGTATCCATAGTCATAACATTCAGTACACATACTAGTGATTTCCATGTATTTTTTCCAGTAATCTTGTCTATGTGTCTTAAAATAATAAAAGACATTTAGATTTTTATTAATGTTAATTTCTAATTGAGATACTAACCTCAGGTAATGCCTATAGCCAAAAATACCCCTTATGATGTAAACAACTGTAACCTGGGAGAAGAGGCTGATGTAGGACAATATTATAAATAAATGTGTGAATAAAGTAATAAGTTAGGCACAAGAGCATCATCATCTATATCTTCACCGATGAAAAAATTTAAATATGTATGTAATTTCAAATAGTTCCCCAAAGTTTACATGGTTAATGCAGATTAAAGTCCTTAAAGAATCAAGTTATAAACTACAATGTCCTTTCAGGAGGCATCTGAACAATTAAGTTTACTGTGAATGAAACTGAAATTGAAGTTGCTCAGTTGTGTCCGACTCTTTGTGACCTCATGGACTGTAGCCTACCAGGCTTCTCCATCTATGGGATTTTCCAGGCAAGAGTACTCGAGTGGGTTGCCATCTCCTTCTCCAGGGGATCTTTTCAATCCAGGGATCAAACCCAGGTCTCCCTGCATTGCAGGCAGATGCTTTATCCTCTGAGTCACCAGGGAAGCTTACTGTGAGGGATGCTATACTGAGAAGACATGATGTGGATTCAAGCCCAGAGGAAACCAGGTTATCACTGATGGTCCCTCAAGAATCTGGGCACTGATCCAATGTCATTCCTCTACTTAATACTTGATTCTTTCTGAACATCACCTGCCCTATAATTTTAAAGGAAATCATTAGCGTTCTTTATCTGACTCAATGAAAGTCATTTTGATTCCATGTTACTTTCATAACATCATCTGTTATGTCTGAGGGACAATTACATTTTATAGTTATACAGGTTATAGAAGCTAACAGGATTACAACACAAAATGATTTAAATTCAGAATAAATAAAATACCCAGAGAAGCCACTGACCATTGGGGAAAAACTGGTGATGAAAAAGTCTTATTCTACAAAGTCATATCAAAGGAAGAAAATTCAGATTTATCCCATTTTAATGCAATACGTCTGTGCGTGCGTGCTAAGTCACTTCAGTTAAGTCCAACTCTTTGTGACCCAATGGAATGTTGCCTACCAGACTCCTCTGTCCATGGGATTCTCCAGGCAAGAATACTGGAGTGGGTTTCCATGCCCTCCTCCAGGGGATCTTCCTGATCCAGGAATCAAACCCACGTCTCTTATGTTTCCTGAACTGGAAGGCAGGTTCTGTATCTCTTGCACCGCCTGGGAAGCCCCCACAATATGTCCAGACAGGTAATTTAATCACCTGAAGTTCCATGTGATATGGAATGGTATGAAGGACCTAAAATGTTGAGCTTGTCATAAACTAAGCTTAAAATTTTAAATTGAACATCTAGTCTGTTTAGTCAAAACAGTCATCAACGTTGGTCACTCTTACATGAGACAGCCTGTGTATGGCTTGTGGGGTGTGCTGAGGAAGGACAGAGGTCAAGGTGCAACTCTCTGACTTGTCTGCCCAGTGTGGTTCCAGACATCCACTGCCTGCTGCACACCCACCCCTGCAACATAGGGTGCCTGAAACTGAACTTGTCTCTCCGCACAAACCCTATCTGCCTTCCAGTCCCCACCAGTGGCATCACCATCCTTACAGTTTCCCAGACAACAGAGACAACTTAATCCCTCCTCTGAGTTCTAACTCCCCATCTTCAACTCTGTCATTCCACTGATTAGCCTGTGAATCAGCAAAGTTCATTGATTCTACCTCATAAATGTCTCTCGAATCCAGATCCTCCTCATCACCCACCTGCATGTTCACTGCCTCGTCCTCTACGAGTTAATCATCCACAAGAGCCTCTAAGCCACTCATTGTCTGAAGCCCGGCCCAGCTCATGCCTCACTTTGCCCTCAGTTGTCTTATAAAAACTCTTCTCACTGTGTGACTTTTGAATATGTCTGTCAGCTCCCCGTTGCTACTTGGCACACATGTCAAGATTTTCAGCAATTGACTGCAACCTCTCTCATCTGCTTCACATTCTGCAAGTCATCAACCCTTTACATCCATGAGGCCCAGACAAGAATAGAAATGAAGGCCCATATCCATATGCATGAACATAAAAACATATAAATAAATTAAGCTCATAAACTGTTAAATACACTCAAGCCTCCTGTTTTAACAAACATAACTGCTTAACAGAATTGGAAACTAGGGGTGAATTTAGAATTCTTGGGTTCCTCAGAGACTCACATGGGAAAGAGCAGCAAAGGAAAACTCTGGGTCCCCAGCCTACATCCCACCCTCCTTTTCTTCCATTCATGGGTTCTGTTCATGAGCAATATGGGGGGCAGGCTGTAGACAGCCCTGGCTGATGTCAAGAGCTCAACCACATCCCTCTGAGAACAGCCAACCCTTGGGCCAACCTCAGGCTTAGAGATGCCTACATCCATCTGCTTCCTGACCTCCAAGGGAATTGCCAGCGCAAGAGGTCTTCACTGACGTTGGATGTGAACTTGGGAGTCATCTGAGCAGGCATGCCCAAATCCCTGGGACCTGGAGCACAACGGGGATGGACTCCAGATTGGTAGGACCCCTGGGCCATAGGGACCTCTTGCCAGAGTGATACTCCCTAAGGTTCACGAGCCAGAACAAGGCACCTGTACCCCAAGTTTAAGGCCAGCACACCTTACATGCCAGCAACACAGAATGCCTTCAAGGCCATTAAGATGACAATACATCAGTCATATAAAACCTTCCTCAGAGATTCTAATGCATATGAAGAATTTATGGTTCACGTTATACCTACTGGCATCAAGTATTGCAGAACCTCCAACTGTCAATGACATAAATACTTTACAACCTGCTTGGCGAGCCAGCTTAGAAATTATATAATTCAAATGATTTTAAAATTTGGTATATTTGATTTTTTCAAATTTTACATATAAAGTGAGATTCTGCTAATACATACTAACATTTGAGTCATACTTTTTAAAAGTATATGAATTTTAAATTCACATAGTTTAACATTCATAAAATTTGACAGTGTGGTGTATTTTTAGATGCTTTCAAAAAAATTTTCAACATGTGGGCCATATCGCCAAACTTCATGTTTGTTGTTGTTTAGTCACTAAGTCATGTCTGATTCTTTGTGACCCCAGGGACTATAGCCTGCCAGGATCCTATGCCCATGGAATTCTCCAGGCAAGAATACTCTGGGATGGGTTGCCATTTCCTTCTCTAGGGGATCTATCTTCCCAACCCAGGGATTGAACCCGGGTCTCCTGCATGGGCGAGCAGGTTCTTTACCACTGAGCCACCTGGGAAGCTCTAAACTTTATGTTGCAGAAGTGAAAAAAGACAAATGGCAAAAGAATGGAGAGGGCATGAAGGAAAAGACAGAACACAACTGTGATGGAACTGGGCTAGCCGCAGACCACAGCTGTGTCCTCTTCCCGCTGGGCACTAAGCTGAACCCATCTCAATCTTCTCTCATGTGACTGAACTGTGCCTAAGAAGACGTGAGTCAGAGCAATGCGTGCCATGGTCCTTAAACATAATCAATCCTTCATGCCCTTTCTTCTTTCATGGTTACTTGGAAACTTTGTATCAGAAATGCCAAAGCCACAAAATGAAAGAAAGCCAGTTCCAAATCATTCCTGGAAGAATGCCACTCACTAATTAGGAACACACATTATGCGACCAAGAAATAAACTTCTCTTGTGTTGAGCCCTTGAGATTTTTCAAGTGTATCTGTTGTACAGAGGCCAGGGTTATCATATACAATATAAATTCCATAAAATATAATCAAGAAGCACCAGTATCTTGATTGGATTGGAGTAATATGTTTGAGGGGATTTGGTGGCAAAAAAACATACTTTTTCATTTCTATCTTACTCATGTTAATATTAAAAATTTGCCTGCATTTTCTAAATCAAAACCTATGGCACAAGGAAGTGATTCAAAAGTGTACCGTATGAGGAGGAAAAAACTAATATTCACTGCAGGAACTCCAAGTTGGGTGATTTATATTGGGAGAGAGAGCTTCATTCAACCTGAACCCCGTAGGAAACAAAGCCATGTCTCTGGAAACCATCTCTGCAGTGGCTCCAACCCCACCACAAGAAACACCATAACCAAACCTGGTGGCATCGTTTCAATGCTAGTTCTGATCTTACAAAGGACACTTCTTTAGAATTTCCTAGCACATGAAGGCTTCTATCAAGGTGACAAAAGGGGAGAAGAGTTGATTACAGAAAGAGTGCCAGGTTAAAAACATGCTACATTATGTTGTCACATTGAGGGGTGCCTCACACCTGACCAGATGTACCTTGAATGTACGGCACTACTATTACCCATCATAAAAAGGTGACTTGTATTCTGTATGCAATATATTACTTAACCCCATCAGGCTTCCCACTTCACAGAGTTTCCTGATACTGGAAAAACAGATGGGCTCTTGGGAGCCCCTGGAGATCCACAGTGGTCAATGTGTACACAGGACCTACCCCTGTGTCCTGCTTACTTTGGGGACACTGGGAAGATCTGGTACATCACGAAGACACCAGAGGACCAGACTGACTCAGGGGTGAATAAGAGCAAAACTAATATCACTCCTCAAAAATAAAATGGGAACTAATATAATAGTTACCACTGGCTATAGTATAATAAGTTGTGTCACAGAGTCTTCTCCATCCTTGGGGGCCAAGGTAGCAACATTTTGCTTTTGCTTTTGAAGTAGTAGGGCACAAATTCCTGTTTTACTTTTCTGTCACCACTAAACACAGTGAACTTTATCTACCAGTGAGGAGTTCATGAAAAGTGAGCTTAGGTTGAAAGTATCTTTTAACCAATAATAGATAATGTGTAACTAAACTACATAAATGCAACTCTACTGAAGCCTAAACAAGACATACAGCAAGAATCAGGATTCATCCAGTGTGTAGCCACTTGAGAAATAGCATTTTCATTTTTTAGTACAGCCTCTAGCACAGAAGACATGAAAACCACTAAGCCAAACAGGAGAGGGCTGGAAGCACAGTGAGAGATATGGGCACATGCCCACCATACATCATTACCAAGAGGAGAAACCACATCCCCAGGTATGATGTCAGAATGGTTCACTCCAGCCTCCCAAGGGCTTCTAATCTTCTCAGATCCAAAACTATCTTACTTACTACTGTACATAGGGAAGGATAGGGAAAGAAAAGCAGCATTGATTGATTACCAGTTAATTAGGTCTGATTACCCATTTGGTTGCTGGAAATATAAATGCCTATAATTAATTTTGAGTTTAAAGGGAGCCAGTTCCCATGGCAGGCACTGATTGCACATGTCGAAGCCAAATGCGCTCCAGTGTTTGGAATAGAGCTTCTAAGACGCTAAGGTCGTTACAGCAAAGCCAATGAGAGCTGAGGGGATGAAAGAATGGTGTAGCAGCAATCAATCCCACTTCTTTGATAAAGCACATTTGCTGTCTCACCTCCTTCTGCATTACAAGAAGTCCTCACTAGACCTGAAATTCTGTGGGAATGAGGGCTGTGCACCATACGGATGAGGACTCCTGAGCCCCCAACAGTGGGAATAGCACAGTATAGGGATCAATGCTGACTTATGTGTCTGGGGTGGTTCTGGAAGGATGTCTGCTGGAGATCTGTGAGGCTCCACAAGACCCTGGCAAGCCTACACCACCCTTAGCTGCTTAGCTCCAAGCACCCTCATGAAGCAAGCTAAGTCCAAGATCCTTGAATTAACCCATTCCTGGGCTGCACTAAATGGTAAAGAACCATCTCTAGGGACTTGAGAGCACCTCATCTCTTGTAATAAAGAAATGATGTCCCTGCCCCCACTGTTCCACTGCCTCACTGTTTCTTCCCCAAAGGAAAAGCTACAAATCTTATTGGTCAGCTCTTGAAACATTCATGGAGCCCCATGCTAAGAACGGATGAGGTGACTGTTCTTTGGCGACAGAATGGGACTTCACCCACTTTGTTGTCGTTTGCTAATTCAGAGGTTACTTTTCTCCACAGTCTTGCCTTTCCAGAGGAAGAACTCTGGAGCAGGAACCAGCTTTGGATGGGGAAGGGGGCAAAAAACCCCCTCCTTCTGGCCTCCTGAGTTAGAGATCCTGGCATCTGCCTCCCAGGAGCAAAGGAGAAAGCGTGCTTGGATTCCTGGATTTAAGCCTCTCTGGGCTTGCTTTGTGGGGCAGGATGCTTGCCTGATTATCACTAAAGCAGTCTTTCTGTCTCAATAGTTTTTCTTACATATACACTTCTGCGCTAGGAAACTATGGAGGGGAAAGGGGCATTAAAATTCTGCCTTCCCAGGACTTCCCTGGTGGTCCAGGGATTAAGATGCTCCCTTCCAATGTAGGAGATGCACGTTTGATCGATCCCTGGTCAGGGAACTAAGTTCTCACATGCCGTGGGATGTGGCCAAAAAAAAATTTTTTTTTTTTTTCCTCTTCCAGGTTTCTTTCTTTTTTTTTTTTTTTTATTATTTTATTTTATTTTTAAACTTTACATAATTGTATTAGTTTTGCCAAATATCAAAATGAATCCGCCACAGGTATACATGTGTTCCCCATCCCAAACCCTCCTCCCTCCTCCCTCCCCATACCATCCCTCTGGGCCGTCCCAGTGCACCAGCCCCAAGCACCCAACCCTCTTACACTGTTGGTGGGAATGCAAACTAGTACAGCCACTATGGAGAACAGTGTGGAGATTCCTTAAAAAACTGGAAATAGAACTGCCTTATGATCCAGCAACCCCACTGCTGGGCATACACACTGAGAAAACCAGAAGGGAAAGAGACACGTGTACCCCAATGTTCAAAAAAAATTTTTTTAATCTTCTATCCCTGCCCTTTGTTTTCTTGGTGAGTGGCATCTCCCAACTGAACATCAACTGCCCAAGCTGAGTGGTCCTAGCGTCTTCCTTCTCCCTTATCCATGGTCAGCTACTTTGACTTTTCAATTATTTTTTTGGTTTATTTCCATCCCATTAGAATCTTTGTCTACATGAGAGCTGGCATTTATCATAGGCTTGCTCAGACCAATGTAGGATCTTCAGGTTCAAATGATTGCTAATTACTCCTGGCTGTTCTTACTCTAAAAAAAGATTTGAGCAGGAAAACTGTCCTTCCCATGTCTGCTTCCTCAGCGGGGGTTCCAGCAGCTCTCACTCGGAGTGTTAGAAGCTCCAGCAGCCGTCCTTCCTCCAGCCCAGCCCACCTCCAGTCCTCAGTCCACACTGATCTCTAAATGAAAACTTTATTACATTACTCTCCTGCTTGAAATTCTGTCTCCCCAAAGCTTCCAGAGCAAAGCCCAGCTCCTCCACGACACACACCTCTAGTCTCAGCTCCTCCCACCCTCAAGTGTACTTTTCAGTGTGTACTACACACCGTTCATCTCTCTACATCATCATACTCATTCCCTTGATTGTGTGTCTTTGTGGAAACCATTTCTGACCACCCTCTCCAACTACTTACCTAATTATTCACTGTTCCTATGTTTCCATAGCACCCTGAATAACCCCAGTGTCTCCCAGCTAATCCATGGGGCCCCCAGGAGGGAGGGCTCTGTGTTCCTATCTCTGTTTCTCTTGGGCTTAGTGCAAGAGATGAATATTTGCTGAATGAATAACTAAACAGAGGCCAGAGTAAGAATGCCATGTTCCCGAAGAAGCAATTTGAGCATATAGTGATAACCACAGCTCTGGAGTCAAATGGCTTCTATGAATCTAAATGTTGGTTGAATGAACTTCCAGTTAACACTGGGGTTGAAGAATAAATGATTGTTCTTTGCTGTTAAGTGGTGCCTAGAGGAAACTATATGGTGATAAACTTGATCAAACTATTAGCTGTTTATTTATACATCAAGATCATTCAAGAATAAAAGCTACCATTTAAATATCACAAAAGCAAAATCAATATTTGCTACATTCACTCTTTCACACCACTAGTTACAACTGCCAGGCATGAAACCACACTTGATTTAAAAGCCAGAAAAATCTCTTCAGGAAGGACCCAGTTTTCTTTTAGAATACATGATTTTCAATTTGTCATCTGACTCAAACTCCTACAGAGTAAAAGAATACTGAAATCATTGCTAATTAAAGAAATTTAACCACTGTCTACCTTCTTATCAGCCACATTTTCCTCTGCAAGTCACCTTCAAATTACTCCTTACTGTGATAATACAAAAAAATTAAAATTACCAAGTAAACCTGATAAGACTTGGAAATTGGAAAGCAGCAAGTATTAGGTAGGATAGCAAATGAACACTTTTTCCTTGATGTTTCATACATGTTGCTGGGGTAGGAAAAGGGTGGTAAAGAAGAGAAGGAAAAGGGAAAACAAAGAGTTGTCCGTCCAACTGTCCTACAGTGTTTATCGTAACTAACACTGTGTTTAATTTAAATGCCCAGTTAATTTTTTTTTAAATCAATATTTAAGATTTAGTGACTGAATTTGGGACTAGACAAGCCTTTGAGTGGATACTCGTTCAACTCTCTGAACTCTTTTTTAATAGCTGGTAAACTGTGCCACCTCATGCGAAGAGTTGACTCATTGGAAAAGACTCTGATGCTGGGAGGGATTGGGGGCAGGAGGAGAAGGGGACGACAGAGGATGAGATGGCTGGATGGCATCACCGACTCGATGGACATGAGTTTGGGTGAACTCCGGGAGTTGGTGATGGATAGGGAGGCCTGGCATGCTGCGATTCATGGGGTCACAAAGAGTCGGACATGACTGAGCAACTGAACTGAACTGACACTGTCTCAACATAAGCATTTGCAGAACCTTGGTCTTATTAACCTTTTGACTTTTTTTCATCCTCCCATGCTGCTACCTCCTTTTGCCTTTACTGTTATTCTCCTTGTTATTGGTAAAAGGTTAAAAAAAGTTTAGGGTGCTAATAGAGATGCCCCATTGTGACTGCTAGAATTCAACTTCTGTCCCATTGTCCATTCCAGACCCTTCTGCTTTGCTTATTCCTAAATGTTTCCATTTCAGTGTGTACTGATGCAACCTTATTTTTTTTAAAAGTATATTTATTTATTTGGCTGCATTGGGTCTTAGTCGCAGTGTGCAGGCTGCTGGCAACATGTGGGATCTTAGTTCCCAACTAGGGATCAAACCATGTCCCCTGCATTAGAAGGAGGATTCTTAACCACTGGGCCACCAGGGAAGTCCCCTGATGCCATTTTATAATGCAAATACTTGACTAACTTCACTTTCAGTCTTATTCAGACGGAGTGGTAACATCAAGGACTAGCCAATTAGCAGCCCAGTGAAAAGAGTTACTTTCATCTGCCTTGGTCATGCACTGTAGTGAGTACATCACTGTGACCAGTGCTTCACACACTCCTCACACTCCATGCTGGCGCAAAAGGGAGCTGACAGAGCTTAGCAAGTACATGATGGGAAGGGCGCACACGGAGTGGTAAGGGAAAAAGGGGACACCCGGGTCAGCCAGATCAACCCTGGAGACCGATGGGTGACAGATGTCACAGCCCAATCGCCCTCACATCCAAATGGTGGGGTGCACCTCCAGCTCTGAGAACTTAAATGCTGGTTGAATGGACTTCCAGTTAACACCGGGGTTGAAGAATAAATGACCATTCCCTATGTGCATGTATAATTCGAGGTGAATGGAAGAAGTGAGCTAAGTGGGGATACAGTATTAAGGAAATCCTTTCTCTCTCTACCGCAAAGAATACAGAAAAGTAGTGTACTCTTCATACACACAATGCAGGTGTGGACACAAATGCACTTGAAATTTTTAAAGCATGCATACAACTTTCTGAGGGCAATTTCACAGACAGGAAACTGGTGACTCATACAAGTGAAGCACCTTGTTCAAATCCAATAACCATAAAACTGAAGAGTTGTGAATCAGCCCAAGATCTTTTAGATAGAATGATTTTCTCTCTACACCATCACCTGATCATTATGAGCATGGCTGTTGTTCCTGTCGTTGCCTTTTACACAATAAAACTACCTATCCTGAAATCAGGCCTTTAGAAAAACTATAGTTTAAAAGTTAAACACTGATATACCTCAACAAAATAAAAGAAATATATGAAAAACCCACAGCATGCATCACACTAATGGGGACAGACAGAAAACTTTCCTCTAAGATCAAGAGTAAGACAATGATGCCCACTGTTGCCACTTCTAGTCAATATAGTAGTGATGTTTTGTTATTGAGTTGTATAAATTCTTCATTTGACTATTAACCCCTTATCAGATATATGGTTTGCAAATATTTTTCCCACTCCTTAGGTATTCTGTTCACTCTGTTGATTGTTTCTTTGGCTGTGCAGAGGCTTTCTTTGTTTGCTGTAGCCCCACTTGTTTATTTTTAACTTTGTTGTTTGTGCTTTTTGTGTTAAGTTCGCATGTCAAGGAGCTTTTTTTCCTATGTTTTCCTCCAGGAGTTTCATGGGTTCAGGTCTTAAATTTCAGTCTTTAATCCATTTTGAGTTAATTTCTATGAGTGGAAAAGGTATAAAACTCCAGTTATAAATAACTCCAAGGTATATAATGTATAACACAATGACTATAAATAACCGTATGATATATAAGAAAGCTGTTAAGAGAGGAGAGCCTAAGAATTCTCATCACAGGAAGACATTTTTTTCTTTTCTTTTTATTGTATTTGTATGAGATGATAAATATTAACTAAACCTATTGTGGTCATCATTTCACAATAGATGTAAATCAAACCATCCTGTTTACATCTTAAATATACAGTGGCATGGGGGCTTCTCTGGTGGCTCTGTGGTAAAGAATCTGGCTGCTAATGCAGGAGACATGGGTTTGATTCCTGGGTGGGGAAGATCCCCTGGAGAAGGAAATGGCAGCCTACTCCAGAATTCTTGCCTGGGAAATCCCATGGACAGAGGAGCCTGGTGGTCTGTAGTTCATGGGGTTGCAAAGAGTAGGACACAGCTTAGTGATATATCAATTATTTCTCAATAAAACTGGGAGTAAAAGGAATAAAACATAGTACTGGAAGTCCTATCAGACAAATTAGGCAAGAAAAGAAAATAAAAGGTATCCAAATTAGAAAGGAAGCAGTGGAAAAAACCTCTATTCACAGATGATGTGATGTTATATGTGCATGCTAAGTCACTTCAGTCATGTCTGACTCTTTGCAACCCTATGGACTATAGCCCTCCAAGCTCCTCTGTCCGTGGGATTCTCCAGGCAAGAATACTGGAGTGGGTTGCCATGCCTTCCTCCAGGGGATCTTCCCAAACAAGGGATTGAACTCACATCTCTTACATCTCCTGCATTGGCAGGTGGATTCTTTACCACTAGCCCCACCTGGGAAGACCTAAAAATTCCATACGAAAATCTGTTATAACTTATAACTCAGCAAAGTAGCAGGATACAAAGTCAACACACAAAAATCAACTGAATTTCTAATCACTAACAATGAACAATCCAAAAGAAAAATTAAGTAAGCAATTTCCATTTACAATAGCATCAAAAACAATAAAACACTTAGGAATTAACTTGGCAAAGGAGGTGAAAGACTTGGTTCAATAAAAACTATAAAACATTTGTTAAAGAAAGTAATGGAAACATAAATCAATGGAAAAGTATCCCATGTACATGGATTAGAAGACTTAGTACTGTTAAGATATCAACACTATCCAAAGCAATCCATACATTCGGTATAATACTTAGAAGACTTAGTACTGTTAAGATACCAACACTATCCAAAGCAATCCATACATTCGGTATAATACTTATCAAAATCTCGGTGATACTTTTTTATAGAAATGGGAAAATCCACCCTAAACATCATATGGAATCTTGAGGAACCCCAAAAAGTCAAAACAATTCTGAAAGAACAAAACCAGATTTCACACACTTTCTGATTTTATAAGTTAACTACAAAACTAGTTTGGAGAACTCCTAAAATTCAACAACAACAAAACAAATAACCTGATTCAAAAATTACCAAAGAATTTGAAAAGACATTTCTCAAAAAACACAAACAGGAAACAAGCACATAAAAAGATGCTCAACATTACTAATGACTAGGGAAATACAAACAAACCCACAATGAGAAACCACCTTACACCCAGTAGAATGGATATTATTTAAAAACAAAAACAAAAACACCAAACAAGTGAAAAAAACCAGAAAACAAGTTTTGGCAAATGTGAAGAAATTAGAATCCTTATGCACTATTGAATAATTCTATTTAAAACTGAATTACCATATGAACCAGCAATTCCACTTCTGGATATATACCAAAAAATGGAAAGCAGGCTTTTGCATTCATGTTCAATGTTGCATTCTTCACAATAGTTAAAATGTGGAAGTAACTCAAGTGTCCACTGATGGATCAATGGATAACCAAAATGTGTATACGCATACAAAGAAATTCTATTCAGCCTTTAAAAAGAAGGAAATTCTGCTAAATGTTACAATATCAATGAAGCTTTAGGACATTATGCTTAGTGAAATAAGCCAGTTTTGTTTGTTTTTTTTTTTAAAGACAAATACTGTATGACTCCACTTATGTACTTGGTGGTGGTGGTGGTTGAGTTGCTAAGTTGTGTCCAACTCTTGCAACCCCATGGACTGTATAGCCCCCCCATGCTCCTCTGTCCATGGGATTTCCCAGGGAAGAATACTGGAGTGGGTTGTCATTTTCTTCTCCAGGGGATCTTTTCAACCCAGGGATTGAACGTGAGTCTCCTGCATTGCAGGCAGATTCTTTACTGCTGAGTCATAGGGGAAGCCTGAAATGGGACTAACCCAAGAGTCTCTGGATCTTGGCAAAAGATCTGGAATAACAGTATATACTAATTTTTTTTTTTTTTCCTTTGGGTTCCTAGGATTTTATCAAGATTTTAACTTCTCCTAGTAAGCTCCAAGGGTCTGAGCTATCTTCTCTACCAAACTTTTTCCTCTGTTTGCTCTACAGCTCAGGAAAGAATCTGGGCCACAGCCAGAGGCAGCTGAGCCCAGAAGAGTCAGCCGGGGTGGTACAGCTGCAGAACTCTGGATCAGGAGTGCCAGCCCTGATGGCTACACAGTCTGTGATTTGCCTACGTATTTGTATAATGAGGATAAAATTCAGTTTGTATTTAATTATTGTTTTGATAATTTGGTGGTTTTAAATCATCTGCCGATGGTATTTTAAAATTCCTTTTCTTTTGATTTTATCTTTCCTCTTAATGTAGCTATTAAATACCACTGATTAAGGCTCACAAATGGAAAAAATTAGCAATGCTTTAAAAAAAAAATACATTGTAGAAAATGGTACAATGGACGTAACAGCTCCTTCTCTCAGAAGATGCCCAGAGATGAAGGAGACATGAGAAAGCAAAAAAAGAGAGGCACATTTAGGAATTTCACAAGGTGCATGTCAAGAGTCAAGGGCCCCAAAGAGAAGCTGGAGGGCGTAACCAGAAGGGGGACACTTTCTGCTTGAGACCAGGGGACATTAAGGATGAAAGGGGTAGAGAGCAGTGGAAAATGATATGGAGGCAACAGCTATGACAGTTTTGTTAGTGTTTTTTGTTTTGTTTTGTTTTGTTTTTAAGCAAACACTGCTTCCCAGGGAGCCCTAGTGGTAAAGAACCCACCTGCTTATGCAGGAGACATAAGAGAAGAGGGTTCTTCCACCCGAGAAGATCCCCTGGAGAAGGGCATGGCAACCCACTCCAGTATTCTTGCCTGGAGAATTCTATGGACAGAGGAGCCTGGTGGGCTACAGTCCATAGGGTCACAAAGAGTTGGACATGACTGAAGTGACTTAGCATGCACACACAAGGATGAATCAGTCCACTCCTCCCTATGCTCTTGCAGCTCAGAGGACAGCCACAGAGAGGAGAGTCAGTAAGGTCAGCTATAATGGTGTACAGGAGACACAGGGGAGGGTTTAACTCTGATAGGGGCAGGGAAGAGGAACAGTGAGCAAGCAGTTAGGAGAGAATTTATAGATCAGGGCACTTTTGAGCTGGGTCTTACAAGTAAAAAACAAGTTTGTCAGAGAGACAAGAAGGGTTAGAATAATTAAGCTGCAAAGGTGGAGTTGAGATGGAAAGTCTGAAAGTTTTAGATCTATGATTTCCTTTCTGTTGTTAAAAAAAAAAAAGTAGATGGTTTAAAACTCAGATGGGTTGGTACATTTTTCATTGATTAACTGTTGAGATTAGTATGGATTTTGAACAAATGGTATTTTCAATCATTAAAAAAGATTACCTGGCTTATTATGGAATATACTCCCATTCTGTTCTCTAAAATTCTTCCAGAATCTGGAAGTCCAGACAATGTTTGGTTCAATCAGAAGATTCCTGTTCCCAAATGTTCTCAGAGAGCGGGGTCAACCCAGTTACATGCAAGCTGCCAATTTCCAAATCCAAGTCCTAGCTTGAATCCTAAATTTTCCAAAATTATTATAGCTACTTCAACCAAGAAAAAGGTGGGTGGCTACTGACTTTTGATTATGTTCACAAGCAGAACATAGAGATGAAGCAGGCATAACAGAAATAGCATGTTACAGTACAGAACTCTCAAATTATTTCTATTAACAATTGTGAGCTTAGCAGGCAAGCTTCCTGGGGTGCAAATGGTCTCCTAATCCTTGTACTGAGAATGTTATCTTTTCATTCTATAAGGCTTCCAGAGTGTCCTCAGGGACACTCTAACTCTAACCCGAGCTGCTGGTGTTAGCCAGTTTTTCCTCTGTCTTTGTTAGACATCTATTAATACTTCATTGGCTCCACTGTCTATCAAATCTGGAATCTTTTTTCAACTAAGCACAGAATATTTTCTATGTAAAGACTGGAGCTCTCATTAAAAAAAGAAAATAAGAGGCATTAGACTGCAGAATCATTGTGCAGAGCATCTAATTTCAAAGATCTACAATCCTACATCCACCAACTGTTATTTATGTGGACCTGGGTTAAGGACGCAAATTTGTGCCTTAGCTTCCTTCTATGTAAAACTGGAGACATTAGGGGTCTTCTCTTCCCTTTTCCACTTTTCAGTGGTAAAGAATCTACCTTGCAATGCGGGGGACATGAGTTCGATCCCTGATCAGGGAACTAAGATCCCAAATGCCACAGAGCAACCAAGCCCACATGCCAAAACTAGAGAGTCTGTGGGATGCATCAAAAGATCCCACATAATGCAGTGATCACCTGTGCTGAAACTAATACCCAATGCAGCCAAAAGAAAAAATAATTTTTTTAAAAGCTGGAGATAATACTTTGTAGGACTCATATAGTTTAATTCAAGAACATATATAACACATGGTGCTGCAGTGCTCAGTCACTCAGTCATGTCCGACTCTTTGCAACCCCATGGATTGTAGCCATCAGGCTCCTCTGTCCATGGGATCCTCCAGGTGAGAATGTTGGAGTGAGTTGTCATACTCTCCTCCAGGGGATCTTCTCGACGCAGGGATAGAACTTGTGTCTCTTGCATCTCCTGCATTGGCAGGCGGATCCTTTACCACTGTGTCACCTGGGGAGTCTCTATAAACACATGCTGCTGTTGCTGTTGCTGCTGCTAAGTCACTTCAGTCGTGTCCAACTCTGTGTGACCCCACAGACGGCAGCCCACCAGGCTCCCCCGTCCCTGGGGTTCTCCAGGCAAGAACACTGGAGTGGGCTATATAACACATAGCTTATTGCAAACCTGACCCATAGGAGACACTCAGTAAATGCCTATTTACTTTGGCTCATGATAGAACTTTTTAAAAAGCCAACCATCTAAAGACATGGAGTAAAATAATGCTAGGATTTAATAAACATGTCTTTCCTTTATGCTTACATTCATTAGCAGGAAATCAGAACTAATGCTTTTGATACAAGAGAGAAAAGTCATTTCTAAATAAATATAATTAAATATAAAATACCTAAGGGAAATAGAAAAAGTACTAGATTGTGTGAATAGTGGAAAATTATATTTATAACATGCTTCTTAATTCTGAGTTAATGAAAATAAAAGTGAATGTCACAGGTGGCTATTTTAATGATATGGGAGCCTATATCAAGGTTGTTAAAAACAATCAAATTTTCAGAAACAATTCTTCTGCATTCAATTAACATTTGGATCAAAGTACAATTTTTTCCCATGCAACTCATGGCAATAAAATCAACCTATCTTAGGATCAAAGAAAGTTTTGTTCACTGACTTCCACTCTAAAAAAATGTTTGCTTAAGCCCACTGTAAATGCCTTCGGAACCCAAAGAAAGGCAAAGTTACTACTATTTCAGTTCATTAACTTGCTCCTGACACATAACACAACACGTCCACCTGCAAATTAATGACATTCTGAGATTATAGGAATTGATGAAAATGTTTACAGTGGAATTCAACCTGTTTCCTTATGAAAACTATTTTGGGCTTCACGTGCAACACAGGATAATTGAACAAAGACAGACACTGGTGTCCAACTGGCTCTACCCAAAACCGCCTGTCTTCCCTGCAACCTAAGGGTGAATTTCAAAGGATGTGAGATACGGAATCCGCTGTCGGAAGCAAAACAAATGACAACACACCAGACCCACTCTGTGCCTCTAAAAACAATTTTCCAAGAAATGTATTTTAAAAGTAGACATCATGAAAGATGCCTGCTGATGTGCCCTCATTCCAATGTTTCTCAAAACCTATACTTGAACCACCTCTCTTCTAGGTTCAATTGCCCATAAATAGTTGCAAATATTTTCAAGACACATAATCTGACAAAGAGCCCCTGAAGATGTCTCAGAATACAGGAAAGGAAGCCATGAAGTTAAAACTTTCTCTTCACATTTTTTTTCTTCCACCAGATTTGCTAAACCACAGAAACTATTTTGATTTGCAAGACCATTAGCCACACAAACAAATTAAGTTCATCCATCATTGTAAAATGAGACAAAATTGAATGTTTTTTCATACTGAGAGTAAATTCCAGGGCACAAAGGAAGAGATGGAGAAATGGGGTCCTAGCAGCTGAAGGGGGCTTTCCTGGGGGCTCAGTGGTAAAGAATCTGCCTGCCACGCAGGAGACACAGGTTCAATCTCTGGGTCAGGAAGATGTCCCCAGAGAAGGAAAAAGCAACCCACTCCAGTATTCTTGCCTGCAAAATCCCACAGACAGAGGAGCCTGGTGGGCTACAGTCCATGAGGTCACAAAGAGTCAGACATGATTTAGCAACTAACCAACAATACCCGAAGGACATTTTACCTCCTGTAAGGACTTCATGACTCATAATGGAGAAGTGAAAACTAGGAGACCCATTTTCAGCATAGATTTCAAAATGCTTCAGCACACATAACTCTCATTGGTTTCAATTATTAAAATCTAAGAATGAGTAAGCCTCCCAAACACATCTGTTCTTGGGTCCAGGATGTGAGACAGCATTCAGCCTATAATGAGTAGGAATGACAAGATGCATGCCTACCAATGGACTATTAAAACTTCATCCCTTTCTAAACTAAGAAAGGACTTGAATATACTGATGACAATGCAAGACAGGACCAACAACTTCATTCTGCCAAGATGCTGCTACTGCAATTCTTCATTTATGTCAGCCTTAGTCGCAGACTCTCATTCAAACTCTTAAATTAGTCATTTATTAATTCAACAGTATATTCTGAGATAGACACTGTCCTGGGCAGGGGAGAAGTGAAGAATGAACGTGATTTGAGAGGCTGCAGTCAAAGAGCACTCCATCTAGTGATGGAGACAAGAAAAGGAAACGGCAAATGTGACACACAGGGGCAATGCAGTGAGAGCAGATGCTCCAGGGCCACTGAGATGGGGAGCGTATGTAAGTGGAAACAAGACGAGGTTGGAAGAGAAGCAAAAGGAGGGCTGTTATCAGGCAACTGAAACAGACATGAATGAAACAGAGACCCACTCTTGCATTCTCAGGGCTGCCAACCACCCAGCAGGGCTGTAAGTTAGGGCTGAGTTGAGAAAGGAGTGGCTAGAAACCAAGCAGAAGAGGTGAGCCTGGGTTGGGCTTTTGAAGGGCTGTAGATGTCATGCCAAAAAAGTTTATAGACTTTCCTTAAGGGCAGTGTGGAAAAATTGAAGACTTTTGAGAGATAAAATGACATGAGCAGATTTTTATGTTAGAAAGATGACAGTTTGAATCTGACACTGGATGGAGTTAGGAGTGGACAGCTGGAAAGCCGTTTAAAGAAAGGACTGCAATAACCCAGGCAATAAATGACAATGGCCAGAATAAAGCTGTGGGAGTGAAGTTGGAGAGTGTGAAAGAGCATCAAGATACACGTGGAAGGTTACAAAACAAAATAAAAGAAATTCAGGGGACAAAGCAAATTTGGAGAGATGGTTTGGAAACTACATTTTCAATTTATAACAGGCTGTATTTGAGGTCAACATTAGTTCTTTATGTATAATTAATCACTGCACAGCAGTGAGGTATCTACCTGGACCCCAAAGCTGGTGTGAGGAAGGTCTAAAGTTGGAAGAATCTCCAGCGCAAGGAGTGGCCAAGACAGCACAGGTAGAATGCACAGAATTAAGAGGAAAAAGAGCAGAAGACAAAACACTAAGAATACCAACATTTTAGAAATGGGCATCAATGGAGGAGCATAAAGAAAGATGACCAAGGAGAGGCAGGAAGAAACTGAGAGAGTAACAGGAAGCCAAGGACAAACATTTCAAGAAGGCAGTTGTCTTCACAATTCGCAAATGCCGCCAAACTGTTAACTGAAACAAAGATAGGGAAATGGCAGTGGATTTTTTTTTAAAGAGAGATGGATAGTAGATAAGCGGGATTCCTGGTTGTACAAATGCTTGACTGGACTGAGTTAGGGAGCACCTAGGAGATGAGGAATTGGAGATAAAAGTGTAAAGAACATTTTCATGAACTCTGAAAGTCTGCTTCTGGAAACTTACATCCATGGGGAAAAAAAATGTTGGACATGACATCACTCCAAGTGGCAATGAGTTTCAGGATGAATCCAGGAGCACAGACAATTGCAGAAAAGTGAAGATGAGGGTCACTGGTATTGAAGAGGTCAAGGAACCAAAAAGCTAGAGTGCTGGGTGCATCATCTTTGTGGACACTGAAGTCACTCCAGACTTGGCAGGGCAGAGAGGCAGGAGCCAGAGAGCAAAGCCTTAAGGACAAGGGAGACAGAAGTGAGGACAGCTGCTGGCAGTGATAGGGTAGTGGGTTTTAATCAGGTAGCATGAGCCTCAAAGTTAGTGGCACTGGTAAGTGGAGGAAGAATCGTTATCTGTAAGATACTCAGGGGAACAAAAGGGTCTCAACACCAACTCCTGACTGACAACACAGGCTGTGGCAAATGAGCAAATCCTTCATTCACTCATCTCTTCATTGATTCAAGGATTTCTTGAGTACCTGAGGGCTGTGCTAGGTACTTGGAAGATTCCTGTGTGCTTCCTGCTCTCACAGAATCTACAGTAGGGAGGCTGTTGGAAATGTGGAAGCCTCAAGATGGAGGAGGTGTCACTGGAGATCTAGGGGGGAAGACAACTTTCACTGAAGGGGAAGATAGGGGAAGGGACTGTTGTCCAGGAAGGAACCAGTATACCATAAGGCACAGAACACAGGTTTTGGAGAAAGGGCATGGCAGAGGCAGAGTCAGATGAGGAAGTACAGAGCAGGCTGGGCTCACAGAAGAGGGAACTCACCCTGAAAGCCTCATTGTGAGAAGCAACTGATAATGTCAGGGGCCTGAAGCCTGGAGGAGCTAACTAATTAACAAGCCTTGAGGTTTCCAGGGGTATCAGGTCATCATTAATTGGGCTTCTCAGGGAATCCAAGCGTAGGACACAGCAGAAGGTTCTGGGACCTAGCTCTCATTACGAAACCAGCTTAAGCCTGGTTAGACTGTGGACCCAGGGAATCTAAAAGCAGGACCATGGGAGGCCTGAGAATGTACTTTCCGACGTCAGTTACAGAAGCAGCCCCTAATGCTCAGGGAGAAAGCTGGACCTTTTGCAAAGGAGCCTGTCAGTTCTAGACCATGCTTTGGGAGGAATTCACTTCTGATCTAGGTCATCTGTGTCTTTCTAACCTTTGTATCTTCTTTGAATGCTCATCTTCATCATTTCCCTCACCACATGTGCATCTGCCTCTGAAATCTAGTCCCCATTTCTTTTAAGAAATAAGATAATTTCTGCCTTAATTATCTTGTTTACCATAGTCCTGATGGGCTTCCCTGGTGGCTCAGATGGTAAAGAATCTGCCTGCAATGTGGGAGACCTGGGTTCGATCCCTGGGTTGGGAAGATCTTCTGGAGAAGGAAATGGTAACCCACTCCAGTATTCTTGCCTGAAGAATCCCATGGACAGAGGAGCCTGGCAGGCAACAGCCCATGGGGTCACAAAGAGTCAGACACGGCTGAGTGACTGACACACACATGGTCCTGATAGTCACTCCATCCAGATGTGTTTTGACCCAACCCAAGATGTTCACTTGCAGTTGTGTTGGCAATGTATTTTTTTGAACTCTTGGTTTTTTTTTTTTTTTTTTGCCTGGACATACACTAAAGACCAGTCTTTATCTTCTGAAACCTACCACCATACTCATCTTCATAAAGACTCTGAGAACCCCATTAGCCACCCAAGGTCAGAACACCAAGAAATAAACGGTACATCACCTTCTTGATCCAAATTCTAGAAGAAATAAAATGCCATGCTTCCTCCAACATCTTCATTACCTTCATTTACCTCTTATTCCTTAAGACAGACCTCTGGCTTTGCCGTCTCCTCATCAGCCTTCTTGGTTCTAGTAATTTCCTCTCCAGAGACTCAAAGAGGTCTTTTTTTCTTGCCAAATATTTGAGTCATGTTGTGTTCCTGTGAGCAAAGTGCTACACACAATACAAAGTGCTTTTCAGATGAGACATGCTCATGAGTCAGGATGGTCCTCTGGGTCTCACAGTCTCAGCTTCCTTCCTGGTGGTTTCAAGGCCTTCTGCCAGCCTTCTTGATTCCGTCTTTACCTCCTGAAATCTTTTATGTTCCCTCATTCCAACCAAACAAATATTCTTTTGCACCCCTCCCCCCCCCCTTTTTTTTTTTCCCGTAAGTCTTAAGTTTTAAAAAAAAAAACTTTGGGAACCGGAAGTTTGTAAAACATCTTATAATATTTCCCCCTACCTGCCCATGATTTACTTTTTTTTTGGTGTGGATTTGTTCCCATAGGGCTTCCCTGGGGGCTCAGATGGTAAAGAATCTGCCTGCAGTGGGGGAGACCTGGGTTCCACCCTTGGAGGAGGGGAAATCCCCTGGAGGAGGAAGTGGCAACCCACTCCAGTATTCTTGCTTGGGAAATCCCCATGGACAGAGGAGCCTGATGGGCTACAGTCCATGGGGTTGCAAAGAGTTGGACATGACTGGTCGACTAACAGTGTTCCTATAGAGTTAATTAAAATTTTGATATGTTCACATTTATCATTATTTCCCCTAATGATTATGGTTTTTGTGCTGTCCTTAGAAATCTTTCCCACCCTAAGGTTATAATATTCTTTACTCATACATGTTCTTAATTCTTTTCTTTAAATGTTTTAATTTTGATTCATCTGGAAGGGTAAGAGAGGAAACCAGTTTTGTTTTTCTCCAAATATACCCAGTTACATCAACAGTTTTTATTGAGTACATGTTTTCGGCAATGAATTCGAAATGCCCTCTTTATAATACAGTCCCATCTTGTTTTGTGTGTTTCTACCTTGGCACTTGGCACTTTATTTAATCCTTCTCTTCGCATCCCCATATCCCCTTCCCCACCACAGCTAGCAAAGAAAGACTCTTATCACTCATCACCACGGCCCCTCTGTTTCCTTATGTAAGTTCTTGCTCACATTCTAACTCACGCAAATGATTTTGCAGACTAGATAGAAAGGATGAACATGCCTCTGCCCCACACATCTATCTGGGATGTAGGTTAATAGAGGGCAGGGAAGCTGCTGAATGAATGTTCACTGCAATCCACAGAATAATTTTTAAAAATTCAATGTTTACAAAGGGTGCAAAATTATCAGAAAAACCTGAACCATCAGAGACACAGAAGCATGGATTTATCATCTCTTCATTTGCTTGCTCTGATTTGCACCCACTGCCTGATGAACCTCCTTACACCAGTGCCGTCTCCCAGTGGTGAACCATCCATTCACTGGGCTGCATCTTATCACTCATTTTTCTGTGGGCTCTGGGCGAGCTTCCTTCACACTTGCCTCTCCTGTTTTCCAAGGCTACAAATTAGCTGTGGGCCAAGTACGGTTACAAATAGCCTTCCCAAGTTTTGCTGGTAAAGAAAATAGATCATCTCTCTTTGTGTCTCAAAGCACTTGTATTTATTTATATATATGCTTGTGCAGAGTCACTTCAGTTGTGTCTGACTCTTTGCGACCCCATGGACTGTAGCCTGCCGGGCCCCTCTGTCCATGGGATTTCTCAGGCAAGAATACTGGAGTGGGTTGCCATTTCCTTCTTCAGGGAATTGTCCTAACTCAGGAACTGAACCCTCATCTCCTGCATCTCCTGCATTGGAGGCAGATTCTTTACCCACTGAGTCACCTGGGAAGCCCATTTAATATATTTACATATATTAAATATCTCCAAAACAGCTTCCCTGGTGGCTCAGAGGTTAAAGCATCTGCCTGTAATGGGGGAGACCTGGGTTCGATCCCTGAGTCAGGAAGATCCCCTGGAGGAGGAAATGGCAATCCACTCCAGTATTCTTGCCTGGAGAATCCCATGGACGGAGGAGCCTGGTGGGATACAGTCCACGAGGTCGCAAAGAGTTGGACACGACTGAGCAAGCAACTGAACTTAACTTAAATATATATATAATATATATGTAAATATATTATATGTATTATATATATTTTTTATACAAATATTATATATCTCCAAGGCAGCTACAATTATTCAGACCATTCATTAGAGGTTCCCAGTAGGCCGAGAGGTGCTCATCAGGGCATGCTGAACCGTGATGCAGACCATTCATTAGAGGTTCCCAGTAGGCCGAGAGGTGCTTATCAGGGCATGCTGAACCGTGATGCACTGAACTCTATTCCCAACACCTCCACAGTAACTGGCAATACGAAAAATTTAACAACCAATTTCCAAAGATGCCTAAGTTCTGTCTGGGAAGGCTCAGAAGCTCCAGCCAGATATACTGAGTGACTCAATGTAAACATGTTCTGTTAGCAAGCATTCTGGCCAGGATGGAAATAACTGGAGTGTCGGATGTGTTTCCAAATAATTAAAATCAAATATTTATTCTCTTTTCATTCATTTATACAACACTTCTTGAGCAACTACTACATGCCAGTTAATAGTATTGGTACTGAGGATACAGCAATATGGATAAAATAATCAAAAACCTTTGATGCTTTGTTGGCAAAAAGACAATGAACAGATATAGAATTCTAATTAGAGAATCTTTCTTCTACCTCAGTCTTTGGAGGTTGTGATGGTTAATTTTATGTGCCAAACTGGCTGGGTAACAGTGCTTATACATGTTTAGTCAAACATTGTTCTGGATGTTTTTGTGAGGGTGTTTACTAACATTTAAATTGCTGGGCTTTGAGGAAAGCAAATTATGCTTCATGATGTGGGTGGGCCTTATCTAATCAGTTGAAGGTCTTAACAGAACAGACTTATCTCCCCTGGGCAATAAAAAATTCTACCTGTGATTAGCCTTTAGACTTGAACTGAACCATACTACAGGCTCTCCCCTGGGTCTCCAGCCTGATATCCCACCCTGTGTGTGCATGTGTATCTATATTTGTATCTATCTATCTATCCATACGGGGAGTGAGTCACATGATGGACTCTGGGCATGGCTCCAACTGGGTTAACAGTATCAAAGAAAGCCTACTCCTTGAAAGCCCTCCCTTTTGCACCTTCCACTGGCATACCCCCAACTTCACTTGTTCTGGTATGTTCTCTGAGAAATCACCCAGTTCAGCTGGCTTTAGTCCATTTTCAGGTCATAGCAACACCAGTTTGGATCTTCTGCTAGCATCGTGCCCATGTCAAAAGCAGCAAGAAAGTACCAGGTAAGAAACGGCAGTCAACCAGTGGGAATGTAAATAGGTGTAGCCACTAGGAAAAACAGTATGGAAGTTCCTCAAAAAGCAAAAAACAGAACTACTATATGATCAAGCAATCCCACTCCTGTGCATATGACCCAGAGGGATGGGATGGGGAGGGAGGTGGGAAGGGGGTTCAGAATGGGGAACACATATACACCCATGGATGATTTATGTCAATGTATGGCAAAAACCACTACAATATTATAAAGTAATTAGCCTCCAATTAAAATAAATTAAAAAAAAACTATAATTCAAAAAGATGCATGCACCCCTGTGTTCACAGCAGAACTATTCACAATAGCCAAGACATGGAAAAAACCTAAATGTTCATGGATAAAGAAAATGTGGTTTATATATACAATGGAATACTACTCAGCCATAAAAGTGAATGAAATAATGCCATTTGCACCAACATGGTTACAACTGAGACCACCACACTAAGTGAAGTAAGTGAGAAAGAGAAAGACAAATACCATATGATATCACTTCTATGCAGAATCTAAAATATGGCACAAATGAACATATTATAAATAGAAACACACTCAAAACATAGGGGAAAGACTTGAGGTTGCCAAGGGGGAAGGGATTGGAGGAGGGAGGAATAGTTTGGGAGTTTGGGGTTAGCAGACGCAAATGATAACATTTCTGATGGATAAATGACAAGGTCGTTCTACATAGCACAGGGAACTGTACTCAATATCCTGTAATTAACTATAATGGAAAAGAGTGTGTGTGTGTGTTTATATATATATATTTAACTGAATCACTTTGCTGTATAGAGAAATTAACACAACACTGTAAATCAACTAAACTTCAAAAAAAAAAGGTTTTTAAGTGGCAAACTTCCCCAGGGACAACAGACCACCTAGTGGCTCATGCACTTGCTAACCGGAAACTTTATACATGGAAAAGTTCTACTCTTGTTTTGAAAGTCCTTAATTCAAGGTCATCCTCTTCCCATTGGATTCAACCTGGACTCAAGCACATCAGGCAGTTCCACTTGGTCTTGCCTTTGCTCATGCTCTCCCTCTGCATGGAATGCTTACTTCCCTTCTTCTACCAGAAAACTGTTCATCCTTGCAGCCTTGCCTCAAAAGTTACATTTTTTCTGGTGTTTCCTGACCCCAGCTAGAAAAAAATTAATTACTCTTTTAACAGTGTTCCTAGAAACATCTGTATGACTTCTGAAGATTAAAAAGGACACACAGAAACATGGTCATATTAGCCAAACATTCAAATACCAGCTCAATGAAAACTGTTCTAGAAAACTAGTCTAAATATGAGATGGTACAAGTTTTACTAGTTTTCTTCTGCTTGCATTTCCACACTTTACAAATGCAATCTGTAAACAGAGCTTCACAGCACTGAATAACTCCAAACAACAGGATGCTTTTTAGAGATTATTATTATTATCAGACATAATCCTCAAATACAAGAACTTCCAGTTAGAAAAACTTATTGGTGCAGTGTTGGTGAGGTGGGTGCTGTGGGGGCTGGTCATTCTTCTCAAGACAGGAGGGTGTGCGCTCCATAATTAAATAGAGTATATTATTATCAAGTTAATTACTTCTCTGCTTTAGATCCTTCATCCCTGAAAGTGAGTGGAATTGTACTGTCTTGAAACCAGCTCAAGCAGCTATCACTTTATTCCAGTGGAATGTCTGAATAAAATGTCTCCTCTTCCCAATTTTCAAAACTAACACAGGTCAGATCCATTTAAATGCCAGAGAAGTTGTTCTCCCTCAGGCTGCTTTTAGCACATATCATGTGCTCAACTTAGAGGTGATTTGCACAAGATATCATAAAACTGAGCTCATTCTGGAAAGAGATGCCCAATGGGATTACCAATAGGCTGTGGTAAGAACTACCATAAACACTGATTTTTTTTAAAGCTCATCTGTTGCCTGAAACCCCCAGGGGACAGTTTCAGTTTTGCACATATTTTTAACTTTCAGGTTTCCTGTGCAGGTCATGTTCCAATATATCATAAAGGTGATTAAATAATCTTAAACTTACTGAAACTCCTGGCAATCTGTGTTTTCCTCCACCATATGTTAATGGTGCCATTTTGGCTTTTATTCCAAGTACCCAACTCATCACTTGATATTTCTGCAGAGGCAGGACTGGATTTGGGCAACTTTTGTGCATTCTGCTTTCTTTTACCGGCTAGTACATCAAAACAACTGCCCCTCCCACACTTGGTCAAGAATTAATTCCTAACTAGAGCCTCCTCCATCTCTCCAAACCCTGGCCTTGATTTACAAAGACGATAGCAAAGTCAACAACCATCTCTCACTCTCTGTTGTACCTGGATGCTCAGCAGTGTTTTATACAGTCAACACCCCTCTTCCTGTGGTCCCCACACTCCTCTAGTCTTCTGCTTTGAGGCAGCCCCCCCTACTCCAGTCCAGCACTTCATGGCAAATATATGGGGAAACAATGGAAACAGTGACAGATTTTATTTTCTTGGGCTCCAGAATCACTGTAGATGGTAACTGCAGCCATGAAATTAAAAGATGCTTGCTCCTTGGAAGAAAACTATGACAAACCTAGACAGCATATTAAAAAGCAGAGACACTGCTTTGCCAACAAAGGTCCGTATAGTCAAAGCTATGGTTTTTCCAGTAGTCATATATGTATGTGAGAGTTGGACCATAAAGAAGGCTGAGCATCAAAGAATTAATGCTTTTGAACTGTGGTGCTGAAGAAGACTCTTGAGAGTGCCTTGGACTGCAAGGAGATCAAACCAGTCAATCCTAAAGGAAATCAGTCCTGAATATTCATTGGAAGGACTGATGCTGAAGCTCCATTGGCCACCTGATGCAAAAAGCCAACTCATTAGTAAAGGCCCTGATTCTGAGAAAGATTGAAGGCAGGAGGAGAAGGGGATGACAGAGGATGAGATGGTTGGAAGGCATCTCTGACTCAATGGTCATGAGTTTGAGCAAGCTCTGGGAGACCGTGAAGGACAAGGAAGCCTGGTGTGCTGTAGTCCATGGGGTTGCAAAGAGTCGGACACAACTGAGTGACTGAACAACAACTCCCAAGTCCAACTCTCCTAGAAACTTCTTCTAGATCTTCTCATAGCTCAGGCCTCTAACTTCTCTTCTTTGCTCTCCACAAACACACACCCCAGGACCTCTCATCCCATCTGGTGGCCTTAAATCCATCTACTTGTCACTGATGTCTTCATGTGTATTCCATCCCTGGCCTGTTCTCAGACAAACCCACAGAGCAGACATCTTCTCCTGGATGGACAGTGGCATCGAAACACAACAGCTCTCCAATAGAACTTTTTCAGTCCTCTTCCAAAATCTACCCCTCACACTTCCCCATCAGTTCAATTCAGTCACTCAGTCGTGTCCGACTCTTTGTGACCCCATGGACTGCAGCACGCCAGGCCTCCCTATCCATCACCAACTCCCAGAGCTTACTCAAACTCATGTGCATCAAGTCGGTGATACCATCCAACCATCTCATCCTCTGTCGTCCCCTTCTCCTCCCACCTTCAATCTTTCCCAGCATCAGGTTTTTTTTTCAAATGAGTCAGTTATTCACATCAGATGGCCAAAGTATTAGAGTTTCAGCTTAAACATCAGTCCTTCCAATGAATATTAGTATACTAACAGCATGACCAACCTAGATAGCATATTGAAAAGAAGAGACATTATTTTGCCAACAAAGGTCCGTCTAGTCAAGGCTATGGTTTTTCCAGTGGTCACGTATGGATGTGAGAGTTGGACTGTGAAGAAAGCTGAGCGCCAAAGAATTGATGCTTTTGAACTGTGGTGTCGGAGAAGACTCTTGAAAGTCCCTTGGACTGCAAGGAGATCCAACCAGTTCATTCTGAAGGAGATCAGCCCTGGGATTTCTTTGGAAGGAATGATGCTAAAGCTGAAACTCCAGTACTTTAGCCACCTCACGCAAAGAGTTGACTCATTGGAAAAGACTCTGATGCTGGGAGGGATTGGGGGCAGGAGGAGAAGGGGACAACAGAGGATGAGATGGCTGGATGGCATCACTGACTTGATGGACGTGAGTCTGAGTGAACTCCGGGAGTTGGTGATGGACAGGGAGGCCTGGTGTGCTGCAATTCATGGGGTCACAAAGAGTCGGACACGACTGAGCGACTGAACTGAACTGAACTGAACTGAACAGCACGGTGATGCATTTATTCAGGTCGAAACCTTACACACAATACTTGATGTCTTTTATTACTGTTTGTGCTATACACGTTGTGTCATGTTCTCACAACGACTCCATCAGCAAATCCCATCACCTTTATCTTCCAATTTCTGTCTACTCTATTACCACCACTCTGGTCCAAATCACCCTATATTCTCACCTGGACCATGACATCAGCCCCTAACTGGTCTCCAAGGTGCCCCTACGGTAAGTGATCCACAGAACATTTACCATGGTCTTAAAACATAAATCAAACCACATCACTTCCCTGCTCAAAGCTACTCAAAAGCCCCTTGTTACAACTAAGAAGCTATCTTGCCTTTTGGATGGGGGAGGGGAAGCGAGTTAGAGTCTTATTTTTGCGGTTGACAATCTCAAATGTATTTTCAGGGGGAAAAATAACAAAGAGATTTCTACTATTTTACCCTGCCTTCCCAAAGACAGAAAACAACATGGTTATCAAAGGGAAAAGGTGGAGGGCGGGATACATTAGGTGTTTGGGATTAACGTACACAAGCTACTATATATAGAATACATGACCAACAAGGACCTACTGGATAGCACAGGGAACTATACTCAACATTTTCCAATTAGGGGAAAAAATCTGAAAAATAATAGATATGTATGTATAACTAAATCACTTTGCTATACACCTGAAACAAGCACAACACTGTAAATCAGCTATACTTCATTTTTTAAAAAAATCACTGACTGAGCATAATGGGTTTGACTCAAGTTAAAAAAAAATAATAATACTCCACTATTCTGGTTCCAAGTACTGTATTGCAATGAAGATCCAACTAAGTCATATGGCAGCTTATGACAGTCATATGGCACCCTCCTATGGCTCCTCACTGCTCTTGAAAAAACACCAAAATCCCGGATGGGCCTGCAGACCCTGGTCCACTCGCCCAGGCTGGAGAGTGGCAGAAAGAGGCTTGGATGGCGGCGGCGGGAGGTGGGGTGGGGGTGGGGGGGGGTGGGAAGAGACCAGGCTGTCATTTGTGGCCCTGCCACCCCTTCCTAGCAGAAGGATTCCCACCTCCCTAGCCCTGCCCAACACACAGAACATTCCAAATCTTAGCCCTCAGGCCCCAAGGCTGCACAGGACCTGGTTCTGGTACAACCCTGACTGCTACTCTTTCCATCCTTCACTCATTCCCCCATCTCAGTTTTCCAACAGTTACTCAAACACACAGGCTCATTCCTCCTCAGGGTCTTTACTGCCTCCTCTGCCTGGACTTCATTCCGCCAGACCCTCATACGTTCAGGCACTTACTCTGCTCTTGCGTCATTCAAAGTTCACCTCCGTTGACTGGCATTTCCTCTCCAGTCTGCCTGGCACTCAATATCCAAGAGACATCTCAATCCTGGGATGTACAAAGCGGAAACCCTCACCCTTCCCCAGATCTGATTCCCTCTCAGTCTTCTGCTCAGAGGAGAAGTCTACTCCGTTTCACTTCTAGGTAAACAGCCTTGAACCGATCCCTAATTGTTCTCTCACCTGCTAACCAATGCTTCAGCCAATCACAGTAGCTCTGCTTCAAAATATACCCGTGGGCAATTTCTCCACTGCAACCACCTGGGTCACTAGAGCAGCCTCCCAACTCTACTCTGGACTCACAGCAGCCCTGGCAATCCTATTAGAAAAAAAAAAAAAGTCACGCCTATGTTCCCAATCCTCTTTTGCCTTCCCACCTCAGGCAGTAAAAAGTGGAAGATAAGCACTGAGCCTGTGGTACCCATGTCTCTGATGGCACTGCTGCTACTTGGCATGCTCCAAGTCGTAGTCTTGTGGTTCCTTGTACACACGAGGCGTGCTCCTATTAACTGTTACTGGGCTAACAGTTTCTTCCACCTGGAATCCCCTTCCTCGGATATCTTTACCTTCCTAGATTAAAAGCAGTCCACACAACCCCATGCAACATTTCCTCTCTTCTTTCCAGATGTCATTTTTCTTTAGAGCACATCTCTCCACCTGATGTACAACTGCCTTCTTTATTTATTTGTTTATCCCCTGTGTCTCCCCAGCAGACTATAATCGCTGGAGTCGGGATTTGGGGGAGGGGCTGTTTTGTTTACGGCTACCTCCCCACTGCCTGGAATTGTATCTGGCACCTGGTAGGTTTTTCAGTAAACACATGTTGAATTAATAAATCAACTATCTCTTCATAAATTTCTCCGGTCCAAGAAAAGAAAGTATAATGGCTTAAAGGTAAATCTTATTGCCTTCTCAACATCCTCCCCTTCCCACAGATTTTAAGAAACAGAACATTGTTATCTACTTTTTCAGCCCAATATGCTAAAAGAATGTATTAAACAAGAACTCAGTGAAATAAGATACAAGTGTAGAATAATGAAATTATGACTGGAATAAAATCAGTAAATAATAGAGAAAACCCATTCATAATTATAGAGAATAAACTTGAGAAGAAAGGCCAAATGGATAAAGCTGTGGAAATGTGCACAAAGCGAATGGCAAACTGGAAGAACAAATCTTAGAAAACCCTGCAGTAAAAGAACAGGCATCCAGATGAGAAGCAATAATATGAAGTGGGAGAAAAATAAGGATTCCAGACCTAAAAAAGCAAATTTGAGATTAGAAATAAATACTTGAACATCTTTCAGAGAAACTTAATGGCAGATATAAATATTCTGACAGTTTCACATAAAGTTTCAACTGAAAGAATTTTTCAGGAGTCCTAAAATCAACTGAGGGACAAAAAAAATCAACTAGTGTCTTTTCCAATATCGCCTCTATAACAACAGACACCAGAAAACAAGGCAGTTTATAGCACACAGAGCAGAAAAGCTTGTGAGTCAAAGATTTTATAAATATCCATGTGCTATTCATATGCCACAACAACATATGTTAAATAACGACACCTGCAAATGAAGAATGCTATAAGGAAAATCAGCTTGGAGATGAAAAACTCTGATGAATTTACCACCCAATGAGTTTTCTATAAAAGTTGACTGAATAGATTCCAGACCACCAACAGGTTAATGAAACTATAATTTCCAAAAAATGGAGACATGTAATAGAAAATAACCACCAGTAGGCATCGAAACTGGTTAACTGCTTATCATAATTCAATAAATATATTGGTTTTTACTTAAAAAATAATGTACTCTAACAAATATAATTTTCGTTATTACAATTACAGTACCTAGAACAGAATACAAAACATACATTTATTGAAAAAGAGGACATTTTGCTTAAAAGATTTGTTCATTAAATTTCAGGTGAAACTGATGCAAGAGTGATAAATCTGTGCGCAGTGAGGGGAGAGGTGATGGAAGTAAAAATTGGAAAAGCAAGAGACTAAACTCCTCTTAAAGCACTAATGTAAGTATTGGTGGAATTTAAGAAACTGTCTCCCTTCAGCATATGAAATTGGAATAAATCTAACAAGTGATATGTAAGACACTCGTGGAAACATTTATAAGAACTCTTGAAAAACTTTAAAGAAAAATTAATGGAAAGAAATGCCACGTTCATGGATCAGAATACTCAATTTTGTAAAGATTTCAATTCTTCTCAAAGTGATCTTTGAATTAAATGCAGTTTAATCAAAATCCTAGAAATGTTTTTTATGGAACTTGGCACATTGATTCTAAAATGTATATGAAAGAACAAAGGGCAAGAATAGCTAAGAAACTTGCAGGGAAAAAGTGAAGAGATTTACACAGCCAGATCTTAAGACCTATTATAAAACTGCAGTGATTAATTACCATAGTATGGCACTGACTCAGAAAATACATGAACAAAACAGAATAGAGGTATCACCTGAAGCCTTTCACATATGGAAATATGATGGATGGCAGGGTGGCATTGAAGATCAGAAGAGAAAGGACAGATATTTGATATGTGGCATTTAGACAACTGTCCACATGGAAAAAATAAAATTAGGTTCCACATCACACCACACTCACCACTACAAAGAATTAAGAATTTGAAAGTAAAAGTCAAAACCTAAAATACTTAAACATATAGGAGAACATCATTATGGAATCATGTAGGGAAGAACTGACATACCATTAAAAAAAGAGGTAATGAAATAAATGATTAATGTTTAACTTCCTTAAAATTAAGAACTTCCTTTCACACAAAGATAGCATGGAAAAAACACGAGTACACCATAGATTTATAAAAATTTTAGAGCCTCACAGTATAAAGTGTAGGCTATGTTGCAGGTCAGTAGGAACTCATACATAACACTGGAGAAAGTTAAAATGGTATCCCATGCCACTTCAAAACACAATGCAGCCATATACATTAAAATTGAACCCCATAATTCTGTTCTCGGGAACACACATTAAAGAATTCCTGTGTACCTTACTAGACACCAACAGCAACGTTCATAGCAGCATTATTTATAACAACAACAAACTGGAAAAACTTCAAATGCTCATTAAGGAGGGACAAGATGAATATATTGTGGTATATTCTCTCAACAGAATATTTATCCGGGTAAATATGGATTATATCTAAATGCGACAACACAGATGATTCATAGAAATATCATGCTACAGAAGTAGCAATTTGTCGAGAGTAGGAAACAATATTTAAAAACCATTTTAAACTAAAGTTAATCAAAATGTTGCTCAGGAATACAAACATATGTAATAAAAATTTAAAAATAACTTCAAAGAGAACAATAAATCCCAAAATTAGACTAGTGCTTACCAAAGAAAGGAGAGCTAGGAAGAACACACAAGTGAAGGGGTTGGTTGGGTTAGAGTCTAATATTAAGTTAGGTGCTGATGTTCTGGTTAAGCTGAGTTCCAGTCAATTTGCCTGGTTCTAGTTAAGGAGGTAATATAAGAATATAGATTTATTGTTATAATTTACACATCTGCTTCACCATCAAGTGCTACATGATTAAAAAACATTTTACCATGTATTATAGAAACAAAAATGCTACTTCTTAGTAGGACATGTGCTTAGTCCCTCAGTCCGTCAGGCTGTTCTGTCTGTGGGGATTCTCCAGGCAAGAATACTGAAGTGAGAAGCCCTTCCCTTCTCCAGGGAATCTTCCCAACACAGGGATCGACCCCAGGTCTCCCATATTGCAGGTGGATTCTTTACCATCTGAGCCCTCAGTGAAGCCCAAAGAGTAGTAAGTAATATATAAATATATAAGGAAAATATTTGAAACGCAGCAGATAAATTGTCAGGTAATTTACAAAGGACAAGGCACAACTGGAAAATAAACATGGAAAAATACTTGATCTTAACTAACAATCAAATAATTGCCAGTTAATTAATTAAGGTGTTAAGTCAATTAGCACCTTTAAAAAGATACATATCAGCTCTTATATAGTTAAATTTGTATCACTTTAAAATCCTGGAAGTAGCACATGCTGGGATACTTTGGGAAAGAGAACTGTCAAAACATTTTAGCAGTCTACAAACACATAGTTGAGACTTGAATAATGCAGGGGTTAGGAGACTGACCCGGAGAAGGCAATGGCACCCCACTCCAGTACTCTTGCCTGGAAAATCCCATGGACGGAGGAGCCTGGTAGGCTGAAGTCCATGGGGTCGATAAGAGTCGGACACGGCTGAGCGACTTCACTTCACTTTTCACTTTCATGCATTGGAGAAGGAAATGGCAACCCACTCCAGTGTTCTTGCCTGGAGAATCCCAGGGACAGGGGAGCCTGGTGGGCTGCCGTCTATGGGGTCACACAGAGTCGGACACGACTGAAGTGACTTAGCAGCAGCAGCAGCAGCAGCAGGAGACTGACCATCCAGGCAGTTGAAAATCAGCATATAACTTATGGTCCTCCACATCTGAGGCTCCTCCATGTCTGTGGTTCCAGATCCACAGAATCAACCAACCTGGATTGTGTAGCACTGTAGTATTTACCCAGAGAAGGCTATGGCACCCCACTCCAGTACTCTTGCCTGGAGAATCCCAGGGACGGGGGAGCCTGGTGGGCTGCCATCTATCGGGTCGCACAGAGTTGGACACGACTGAAGCGACTTAGCAACAGCAGCAGCAGCAGTAGTATTTACCATTGGAAAAAATCCACACGTAAGCGGACCCATGCAGTTCCCTGGGTTCCGTGCAGACCCATGCAGACACAGTCAGTTCAGTTCAGTCGCTGAGCTGTGTCCGACTCTTTGCAGCCCATGGACTGCAGCATGCCAGGGTTCCCTGTACATCACTACCAGAGCTTGCTCAAACTCATGTCCACTGAGTCAGTGATGCCACTCAACCATCTTTTCCTCTGCCGTCCCCTTCTCCTCCTGCCTTCAATCTTTCCCAGCATCAGGGTCTTTTCAAATGAGTCAGTTCTTTGCATCAGGTGGCCAAGTATTGGAGTTTCAGCTTCAGCATCTGTCCTTCCAATGAATATTCAGGACTGATTTCCTTTAGGATTGACTGACTGGAGCTCCTTGTGCTCCAAGGGACTCTCAAGAGTCTTCTCCAATACCACAGTTCAAAAGCATCAATTCTTCAGCACTCAGCTTTCTTTATAGTCCAACTCTCATGTCCATACATGATTACTGGAAAAACCATAGCTTGGACCTTTATTGGCAAAGTAATGTCTCTTGCTTTTTAATATGCTGCTTAGGTTGGTCATAGCTTTTCTTTCAACCATCTTTTAATTTTATGGCTGCAGTCACCATCTGCACTGATTTTAGAGCCCTCCCCCAAAAATAAAGTCTGTCATTGTTTCCATTGCTTCCCCATCTATTTGTCATGAAGTGATGGGACCAGATGCCATGATCTTAGTTTTTTGAATGCTGAATTTTAAAGCAACTCCTTCACTCTCCTCTTTCACTGTCATCAAGAGGTTCTTTAGTTCTTCTTTACTTTCTCTCATAAGGGGGGTATCATCTGGGTATCCAAGGTTATTGAATTTCTCCCAGTGATCTTGTTTCCAGCTTGTGCTTCTTCCAGCCCAGCATTTTGTATGATGTACTCTGCATATAAGTTAAATAAGCAGGGTGACAATATGCAGCCTTGACGTACTCCTTTCCCAATTTGGAAAGTGTCTGTTGTTTCGTGTCCAGTTCTAACTATTGCTTCTGGGCCTGAATACAGATTTCTCAGAAGGCAGGTCAGGTGGTCTGGTATTCCCATCTCTTTAAGAATTTTCCAGAGTTTGTTTGATCCACACGGTCAAAGGCTTTGGCATAATCAATAAAGCAGAAATAGATGTTTTTCTGGAACTCTCTTGCTTTTTCAATGATCCAACGGATGTTGGCAATTTGATCTCTGGTTCCTCTGCCTTTTCTAAAACCTTTTTCTAAAACCTTTTCTAAAATCCACGAACTGTTGAAGCCTGGCTTGGAGAATTTTGAGCGTTAGTTTACTAGCGTGTGAGATGAGTCTATTTGTGCAGTAGTTTGAGCATTCTTTGGCATTGCCTTTCTTTGGGATTGGAATGAAAACTGACATTTTCCAGTCCTGTGGCCACTGCTGATTTTTCCAAATTTGCTGGAATATTGAGTGCAGCACTTTCACAGCATCATCTTTTAGGTTTTGAAATAGCTCAACTGGAATTCCATCACCTTCACAAGCTTTGTTCGTAGTGATGCTTCCTAAGGCCCACTTGACTTCACACTCCAGGATGTCTGGCTCTAGATGAGTGATCACACCATCGTGATTATCTGGGCCATTAAGATCTTTTTTGTACAGTTCTTCTGTGTATTCTTGCCACCTCTTCTTAATATCTTCTGCTTTTGTTAGGTCCATACCATTTCTGTCCTTTACTGTGCCCAACTTTGCATGAAATGTTCCCTTGGTATCTCTAATTTTCTTGAAGAGATCTCTAGTCATTCCAATTCTATTGGATAACCTACTGTGAAAAATCCTTGTTTTTGTACTTTATTTATAACCGTGAAAAGTAGTGTTCAACAGTATAAAAAATATTGTAAATCATCATATGTCACCTCAAAGGGATATTTATAGGCATTAAAGTGGATAGTTGTAGAGATTATATAAAAACCACAACAAAATGTTAATAAACATTATATGAAAAAGAATACAAAGATGTATGTACATCACAATGACAACTATAGTTTTTTTTTTTTTTTTTTTAATGCCTATAAAAAGGAATAGAATTAAATACAGCTGGCTCTCCATGACTGAGGATCAAATTTTTTTGATCTGGTTGGCTGAATTCATAGATATGGAACTGAGAATTCAGAGGGCCAATGGAATTACCCATTTTAGGGATATGAGCATCTGCAGAGTTTGGTATGAACATAGGAGAGCTGAGCTGTCTTGGAACCAACCCCACAGGGGATTGCTGTAATACAAAATTATAATAGTGGTTCTGTGGTGTTGATAAGACTATACTACAAGTCTTATCAACCCAGGTCTCCAACCCAGGCAGATTCTTTACCATCTGAGCCACCAGGGAAGCCCAAACACTAAGACCACAAGTAACTCTTTTCTCTATGCCAACATTTTCGCATGTAAATTACATTTCTTTTATAACTTAAGAAACTCAACAAGAAAAGGAACAACTAATGCTCAAATATTAAGCTTAGGTTTTCAAAACGAATTAGTTTTCCCTTCCCCCATATCCTAGGAACATTACCAGGTTGGTACAAAAGAAAGCAAGCAATTTGAAAACATAAAATGAATTTAAACCCTATAAGAATTTTAAAAAGAGAAAGCTAAATTTAGCTGAAACTTTGGATTAAATTAATATAGAAACATTTGCCTGGATTCAAATAAAAGGATAATGTAAACCAAAAAAATTGTAAAACCCTTTTTTTATCCAGATTGGGTTTTGTTTTGTTTTGCGTGAGCAAAGAACACCAAACCCTAAAGCACGTTTTTCAAATGAGGAATTACATCCATTTAAACTTGATTTTGGGGGCACAGACATTTTAAAACAACAGGACACAAAGGTGGGGAGTTGGTGTGCTTATCTATTAGCAGACAGCTGCTTATAATTTTGGTTTAGAGTTGGAACACTATTCTTGGAAAAACCAATTGTGTTCAATTTATAACAGATGTAACCAAGTGTTTATTACAGTAAAATGCTAGTTTCCACAAGTCAAAAGTTCAATGAATAAACAAGTCCTGCATGTCAGCAGAATGACATTTATTGTTCCAAACCAAAGAATTCACTCTAATCAGTGGTGGACACTAATTATTCCATTAACTACAGTGCTCTGATTTTATCCCACTTGGAAGAAAGAGGACCAGGGCAACTAGCTCATTTGCCATGTTATATTTAATTATGCTTATTCTCATAGATCCCAAACATGATTACAATCATAAAGTTAAACCTAGAAAAATACCTAAACATGTCACATGAATCAACATTTCACCCATACAACAATCTTTAAAGAGAAACAAAGACAGAATTCAAGACCTTTCTGTACTCTTTACATTGAACATCAAATCATGCCAGGCTTCCTGCCGAAACAGCTTTCTATGTGCCTTTAATGGGTGTTCCCTAACACTGCAGTTCTCCATTTAAACCATTTACACAGACCACTCTCAGGGCAAGTTTCCACAAAGACTAGTGTATCAGTCACACTAGGGTATAAAACCTTCAGTTTTCATAGCAGAGGCTCCTCAAAAAACTAAAAACAGAATTGCCATATGATCCAACAATCCCACTCCTCGGTGTATATTCAGACAAAACTATAATTTGAAAAACATACATGCCCCTGCTTTGTCCACAGCCACACTATTTATAATAGCCAAACCATGGAAACAACCTAAACGTCCATGGACTGAAGAATGGATAACGAAGATGGTACATATCTACAAGGGAATACTACTTAGCCATAAAAAAGAGTGAAATAATGCCATTTGCGGCAACACAGATGGAACTAGAGATTATCCTACCGAGTGTCATAAGTCAGAAACAGAGAGACAAATAGCACATGATATCATCTCTATGTGTAATCTAAAATATGACGCAAATGAACTTATTTATGAAACAGAAACACACTCAGACACACGGAACAGACTTGTGGTTGCTGAGGGAGAGCGTGGGTGGAGGAGGGATGGACTGGGAGTTTGAGATTAGCAGATGCAAACTATTATATATATTTCAGGAAAACTGAATTATTTGGCTATACACCAGAAACTAACACAACATTGTAAATCAACTGTACTTCAATAAAATAAATGTTAACAATGAAATTGAAAAAAAACTTCAGATTTCAGTCTCACTCCATGGAATGGGCTGAACCAGGGTGCTGACAATGGGTAGCAAGATCCAAATTTGGTTTCAAAGGGGGAAAAAAATGCCAGAAACATTTTATAGTTGAAGATATATGAGGGAAAGGAAACTGTGAGGTCAACAGCACTTTGGAAGAAAGATTTTTGTAAAATACCGTGTATCGGGAGGCTCTCTGGTGTAGGACTGAGGCAGACCCAATGGCTTCAAGTACTTGGAAGTATGAACTTGGAGTGCTTCATATGCACAAGGTTATGATTAGATATGCAAGTCCTCCTGGGCATGGGACAGACTGAAGGCACAAGTCATCAGATAAACATGGCATATCTCCTGGTGCATCAATTAACTTCATGACAAGTAATTAGAGCATAATTCATATTAAAATAATTACATACATTATGGTGGGGAATACAAAATTTACATGAAGTTTTAAATTGCAACACAAAAGCTGAGATACATTTTGGTGGGCTTTTGAAACTATTTAGGGCTCACCACCCAAGTTATGAAGGGAAGCCGGTGGCTCAGAGGTAAAAGAATCCGCCTGCAATGCAGGAGACGCAAGAGATGCCAGAGATGCCAGTTCGATCCCTGCGTCGGGAAGATCCCCTGGAGAAGGAAATGGCAACCCACTCCAGTATTCTTGCTCAGAAAATGCCATGGAAGGAGAAGCCTGGTGGGCTACAGTCCTTAGGGTTGCAAAGAGTCGTACACAACTGAGCGACTGAACATACCCAAATTATGAGATTATGCCTTCATTCTCTTCCACCTTTAGGGTTACTTAGGGATAAAACTTGAGAGAATCTGCTATGTTATCCAGCCTGGCAATCAAAATCTTACACAATCAGCTCCTTGTCCACCTTTCAACCTTACCTTCCACTATTGATAAGTCAAAAAATCACAGAAAAATAGCTTGGACAGCATCTTAAGAATGCTAAAATTCTAATTCTACTAATTTCATAATAACTTTGAAAAACATAGACGTACTATATAGTCTTACGTATAACTTCAAATATTCACAATTAAAAGTTACTTATAAGCCAGTCTCAGTAATCAAGAAACTTGAGAACCAGTAAATGTACAAAAATAAATCTGAACAATGAAAAGGGATGATACAAGTTGCATGCATTAAAACTTGTGCATTTGTTTTTTCCCCCCTTAGGAGAGACAACCATGCCATTACTATTAGTCTCTCTTTAGATTTTTATATAAAAGCCTAATAAAGTAATATGTTTTCATATTCCCAGGTCATAGCAGCTAGGAAGCATATAATCAAATAATCTGAGGAGGAATGGGCATACTGTTGGTAGCAAACATGCTAATAGAAACTGGAAATAGCAGTTTACAGGGACAGCAAACGTTAGAAACTGTAATAAGCCAGATACAATCATGCAGGAAGCACAGAAGCATATGGCTATTCAGAAACAGATTGAAAACATTAAAAGTCCTATGAAAGTGGCATGGGACATGAGAATCAGACAGACTAAAATAGCCACTTGACTCCAAATTATGATTTAAGTTCATCATTTTCTACTGGCTAGCCTAGGAATGGGCACATGAACTAAATCAGGCCAATGAGGTGTGTGCTCAAGTCAATGGAAAGGCTGCCTGGTGACACTCAACAATTATTTTTACCATTTGTCAGTCCGAGAACGGGGCCAACACCAAGTAGGGCAGAATTAAGGGGGGAATGCAGGAACAGCTAGACCCAAGATTCATGACCCCAAACCTGCCCGTCAGGAACTGGAATATGTGAATTATATTATCTCCTGTGGATGCCAGTTTCCATTGGGATTTCTGTTATAGGCAGTCAGTCCAAAGCTTCTTATTACACAGACTAAGCTCAACTCCTGGCTTTGATATGGGGTAACTTGGAATAAGGCACTTTATTTCTTGGAGCCTCCATTTCCTCACTGTAAGGATCTAATGAGAAAACAGAGGTAAAGCATACTGCATCACTGTGTTCTGTTACTCCAAAGGATGGCTCATCCTGAAAACCAAGACTACACATAGACCATATTTAAGAACCTAGATAGATTCAGAAAAGATTTTTCCCAGAATTATCTGATTTTTAAAAATAATTAGTTAAAAAATACTGGCCAAATGTTTTACTTTAGCATGACAATATTTGTCCTAATCCAAGAGCTAATGGTAGGCTTTACAGAAAAGTGCTAACATTATTTACATGTGACATATATATATATACAGACAATTTTAATTATGGTAAAGTTCACATAAAATTTATGAGTTTAGCCATTTTTAAGTGTACAGTTCTGTGGCATTAAGTACATTCACACTGTTACGCATCCATCACCACCATCCAGCGCCAGAATATTTTCATCTTCCTCGATTGAAACTCTGTGCCCACTAAACACTAACTCCATACTCCCCTTACACCCCAGCTCCCAGCAACCACCATTCTACTTCTCTCTGTATGAATCTGACTACTGTTAAGTACCTCATATAAGTGGAATCACACAGTATTTGGGTTTTTTTGTAGCTGGCATCTTTCACTTAGAACAATGTCCTCAAGGTTCATGCATGTTGCAGCATGTATCAGAATTTCCTTCTTTTCAAAAACTGAGTAATATTTAATTGCATATATATATATATATATATATATATATATATATAGCCTTTCAATTTATCCATTCATCTGTTTATCAATACTTGGGTTGTAACAGAAAAATATTTTTAAGGTAAATCTGAATAGAAACAAGTATATTAAAAGAAGATAAAATATGGGAAACCTCTGTGCCTAATTTCATGGAAAAGCAAAATTTCAAAATGTTATTAAAAGTACCCACTACATGTGTAAGGGCTTATTTCTTTTAAACTCTTGAACTGGTGGGTTTATGCTAATTTCTTCTATCAGAAGGCAAATAGTCTGACTCCTAAATGAGGAAGATTTTTTTGGAAAATCTCAACAACATATTTATACTGAAGGTAAACATACTCATAGAACATTTTTATACCCCTTTTAGTCTGAATTGGTTTAGGTAACCAAGAGCATGGATTATTTATTTACTTATACTTTTGTACACATTGAAAAAGAATAGCCTATACCAACAGTTAAAGCAATAGCAGCAGTTAACCATATTTTTTAAAGGAATAAAAGATGTTATTTATAACAGTAACCCTGACTCCCACAGATGATAATGCTTTACCTATTATTTTACCCACACGCTGTGCAAAGCATGGGGTTTGTCAAAACCAGTCAGGTGAAAGGTGACAGCTCTAAGACATTAAATTAAAATAATCCTGGGGAGAGGAGGCTCTAACCCACTTTCCAATGTGCCTACTGGTTGTACTTTTTGCACAGAGTGATCAGAATGGGATGATGGCAATTTGGAATTCCCAAAGACACTTTGGAAGTTCCATCTGACTTAAGGGTACTCTCAGGGAAACTGGCTAATTTCCCAGATGTTTTATGAAGTTATCACATATTTCATTCTAAAAATGGTTTTTTTAATGGGCCAAGAAAAAATAGTACCTAAAGAATACAAAAACCTATACAAAATTGGGTGCATAGAAGCTATTATTAATGCCCTGAATCCAAAAGTATTCGTTGGGTCTTCAATAAGTTAAAAAGGTGTCAGTAGGATTCCTACCTTTTCATTTTAATTTTCCAGGCAAAACCTAGACTCACAGATTTTCTTTTATTCCTTAGAGAACATGAGCCATTTCCATATAGATGTCCTGTGCATGTTCATGGAATAATTCTAGGCTTAAAGCAGTTAATATACTTACATTGAATTTTTATCTATAAAATTTAGGAGGGATTTTCCTATCCGAGAACAGAGCGTTCTTAGAGTAGTTTCAAGATAAACTCTAATATTCTTTTTTTTGTTTAATCAAACAGAAAACTGAAAGCAAAGGGAGTGTTCAACACAAGTGAAAAGCAAAATGGAGAAGAAGTAACCAATTTTTGGATTGCAAATACGTTCTACTGTATCTTTGGGGACGTTCTTTCTATGATGCTTTGGTCCAGTCCTCTGCACTGCTCAGCTTGTGTTTTCCACCTCCGCATTCACTTCATTAATCTAGTCAACTTAGCCTTGAAATCCAGCTCAAAACTCATTTCCAAAAAGATATTTCTTTAAATAACCCTCAATATTCTAAAGGTTTTTATTCAACATTGCTCCAGGGTTTAAACTAACACAACATTGCAAATCAACTATACTTCAATGAAAAATTTTTTTATTTCTCCAGGATTTAGGTATTTCATTATTATTTACTGATACTATTATAAAATCTTGGTAAGCAAACACTTTTTAAATTTTTTGAATTAATTTCATCAAGCAAAAAAAACATAGTTTAGCAGGTTAAACACTATTGCAAAGTTTAAAACAAAAATACTATGACACTGTCCCATCTCTCCACAAGCCCCCTGGAGGCAAAGCCTTTTGAATTTTTTGAATGTTTAATCTGGCATGCATGTATTTATTTCCCCATCATATGTAAATAGGGCTATTTCTTAATTTATTGAGGTGAAATTTAGATAGCATAGGTTAACCATTTTAAAGTGAATAGTTTAATGGCATCAGTATATTTACAATGGAGTACCATCACCACCTCTATGTAGTTGCAAAGCATTTCTATCATCCCATCACTACCACCTATTACACAGTGGCTCCCCATTTATCCTTCCCCCTGTCCCTAGCAACCATGAGCCTGCATTTGGTATCTGTGGATTTACCTACACTGAATATTTCACTTAAATGGAACCATACAATATGTAACCTTTGGGCTCTGGCTTCTTTCACTGACTATTACATTTTGGAGGTTCATCCATGCTGTAGCAGATATCACCACTGCACTCCTTATTATGGCTGAATAACATTCTATAGCAAGGAGAGATAAGAAAGCCTTCTTCAGCGATCAATGCAAATAAATAGAGGAAAACAATAGAATGGGAAAGACTAGAGATCTCTTCAAGAAAATTAGAGATATCAAGGGAACATTTCATGCCAAGATGGGCACAATAAAGGACAGAAATGGTATGGACCTATGGTTTAGAAAAGGCAGAGGAACCAGAAATCAAATTGCCAACATCTGTTGAATCATCAAAAAAGCAAGAGAGTTCCAGAAAAACATCTACTTCTGCTTTATTGACTGTGCCAAAGCCTTTGACTGTGTGGATCACAACAAGCTGTGGAAAATTCTGAAAGAGATGGGAATACCAGACCACCTGACCTGCCTCTTCAGAAATTGGTATTCAGGTCAGGAAGCAACAGTTAGAACTAGACATGGGACAACAGACTGGCTCAAAATTGGGAAAGGAGTATGTCAAGGTTGTATATTGTCACCCTGTTTATTTAACTTATATGCAGAGTGCTGCTGCTGCTGCTAAGTCACTTCAGTCGTGTCCGACTCTGTGCGACCCTATAGATGGCAGCCCACTGGGCTCCCCCATCCCTGGGATTCTCCAGGCAAGAACACTGGAGTGGGTTGCCATTTCCTTCTCCAATTATATGCAGAGTACATCATATGAAATGCCAGGCTGGATGCAGCACAAGCTGGAACCAAGATCACTGGGAGAAATATCAATAACCTTAGATACCCAGATGACATCTCTCTTATGGCAGAAAGTGAAGAACTAAAGAGCCTCTTGATGAAAGTGAAAGAAGAGAGTGAAGAATTTGGTTTAAAATTCAGCATTCAAAAAATGAAGATCATGGCATCTGGTCCGATTACTTCATGACAAATAGATGGGGAAGCAATGGAAACAGTGACATACTTTATTTTTGGGGGGGCTCTAAAATCACTGCAGATGGTGACTGCAGCCATGAAATTAAAAGACGGTTGCTCCTTGGAAGAAAAGCTATGACCAACCTAAGCAGCATATTAAAAAGCAGAGACATTGCCAACAAAGGTCCGTCTAGTCAAAGCTATGATTTTTCCAGTAGTCATGTACGGATGTGAAAGTTGGACTATAAAGAAAGCTGAACACTGAAGAACTGATGCTTTTGAACTGTGGTGTTGAAGAAGAATCTTGAGAGTCCCTGGGAATGCAAGGAGATCCAGTCAGTCCATCCTAAAGGAAATCAGTCCTGAATATTCATTGGAAGGACTGATGCTGAAGCTGAAACTCCAATACTTTGGCCACCTGATGTGAAGAACCAACTCACTGGAAAACACCTTGATGCTGGGAAAGACTGAAAGAGGGCAGAGAAGGGGTGACGGAGGATGAGATGGTTGGATGGCATCACTGACTCAACGGACAGGAGTTTGGGTAAACTCTGGGAATCGGCGATAGACAGGGAGGCCTGGCATGCTGCAGTCCATAGGGTCGAAAAGAGTCAGACATGACTGAGTGACTGAACTGAACATTCTATGGTACATATACCCCATGATTGTGTATCCACACATCCACTGATAGGCATTTGGGCTGTTTCTACCTTTTGCCTACTGTGAATACTACTGCTATGAATGTGTGTACATGTATTTATTTGAATATGTTTTCAGTTATTTTGGGTATATACCTAGGGGTGGGGTCACATGGTAATTCTTTGTTCAGATTTTTGAGGAACCAACAAACACAGCATCGTTTTGCATGCATATTCTATTTAACTAAATAAGCTTCTGAAAGGGAAGGAAGTCCTTGTCTTTCCTTCCTTCCTTCCCTCTCTCTCTGTCTGTATCTCTCTCTCCAAGTTATATGGCTACTGATATATTTTTCTCTAGGCTCCAAAACTATTTATGAAATAATTACCTCATCTAGGCAGACCTTGAGATTGCTATAATAAAATATTGTAAAGAACAAAATTCTTTTTAACAAAAAGAAACCCTATCATTTATCTTCTTTCACTAAACAGATTTTGGTTAAAAAAAAAAAAAAAGTATAGATAGGAACTTCCATCTCTACAAATTTATTTCAGATGAGACCAGTCTTGATGCTCTTCCACCCACATACTCTTCTCTCCAGATAAAGGGTTTATCAGTAACTAAAATAATGCAATTTAAAAACTGTTTTAAGCTTATGGTGAATAATAAAGCAAGTAAAAAATTATTTAAACATGGAAAAAAGAGTTGGGACAAATCCTGAATCATAAAAGATTTCCCCATGACACAAAAAATAAATGACTCTTAGGAATATTTCTGCTATCTTGTAAACCACATTTAAATAGTTTGAAAAAGAAAAATGAGAAATAAAACTGTTCTTAAGAGGCCTAAGATATTTAACAGATGAAGGGCCATACCAGAGGCAGTCACTGATTTTAACTCCTGGCACCACACTTTGTATTAGGTATATAAGGTGGGAACAGAGAAAAAACTCATATTTATTCTGCCTCTACTGAATCATTCAATGGTAGGCTAACATGGAAAGAAACGGGATTTCAGTTCAGTTCAGTTCAGTCGCTCAGTTGTGTCTGACTCTTTGAGACCCCATGAATCGCAGCTCGCCAGGCCTCCCTGTCCATCACCTATTCCCGGAGTTCACCCAGACTCACATCCATCGAGTCTGTGATGCCATCCAGCTATCTCATCCTCTGTCATCCCCTTCTCGTACTGCCCCCAATCTGTCCCAGCATCAGAGTCTTTTCCAATGAGTCAACTCGTCGCATAAGGTGGCCAAAGTACTGGAGTTTCAGCTTTAGCATCATTCCTTCCAAAGAACACCCAGGACTGATCTCCTTTAGAATGGACTGGTTGGATCTCCTTGCAGTCCAAGGGACTCTCAAGAGTCTTCTTCAACACACAGTTCAAAAGCATCAATTCTTCAGTGCTCAGCCTTCTTCACAGTCCAACTCTCACATCCATACATGACCACAGGAAAAACCATAGCTTTGACTAGACGAACCTTTGTTGGCAAAGTAATGTCTCTGCTTTTGAATATGCTATCTAGGTTGGTCATAACTTTCCTTCCAAGGAGTAAGCGTCTTTTAATTTCATGGCTGCAATCACCATCTGCAGTGATTTTGGAGCCCCCAAAAATAAAGTCTAACACTGTTTCCACTGTTTCCCCTATTTCCCCATCTATTTGCCATGAAGTGATGGGACCAGATGCCATGATCTTCGTTTTCTGAATGCTGAGCTTTAAGCCAACTTTTTCACTCTCCTCTTTCACTTTCATCAAGAGGCTTTTTAGTTCCTCTTCACTTTCTGCCATAAGGGTGGTGTCATCTGCATATCTGAAGTTATTGATATTTCTCCCAGCAATCTTGATTCCAGTTTGTGCTTCTTCCAGCCCAGCATTTCTCATGATGTACTCTGTATATAAGTTAAATAAGCAGGGTGACAATATACAGCCTCGATGTACTCCTTTTCTGATTTGGAACCAGTCTGTAGTTCCACGTCCAGTTCTAACTGTTGCTTCCTGACCTGCATATAGGTTTCTCAAGAGGCAGGTCAGGTGGTCTGGTATTCCCATCTCTTTCAGAATTTTCCACAGTTTATTGCGATCCACACAGTCAAAGGCTTTGGCATAGTCAATAAAGCAGAAACAGATGTTTTTCTGGAACTCTCTTGCTTTTTTGATGATACAGCAGATGTTGGCAATTTGATCTCTGGTTCCTCTGCCTTTTCTAAAACCAGCTTGAACATCTGGAAGTTCACAGTTCACACATTGCTGAAGCCTGGCTTGGAGATTTAGGATAACCAATAAAAAAGCCTGATCATAATGGCTTTAGACACTAAAACACAGCTCCAGAAAGCCAGAAAACCTATGTGAAAATTTTTTTGAAAAAAAAACACATATTTTAAGGGGATTTATATGTAATTCTCTGTGATCATTGCTATGAAGGTCTGGATCTCATTATCAGAATAAGCTGCACTTTTCCTGAAGAGCTGTTTTGTTTTCAGATTGTAAACAGAGTGAATGACATCAGTGATGACGTATTTATCTCTGCATTGGCTGCAAGTGAGCTCAGAACCCAATCTGATTTTCTGATTCACATCTCCAAGGGTAGAAGAGTTCATAGTATATGTTTTATATACTAATCTCATCATAGGTTCTTTTTCTTTTTCTCTTATCCCTATTTCTACTTTGTATCTTCCCTCTGACTTAAAATCTATTAGCAACCATGTAAGAATAAAGAGGGAGGAGCAACCCCACGCCCGAGGCCAGGAGCGGCGGCTGGGAGGACCAACCCCATGTCCAAGGAGCCGTGGCTGCGTGGGGGCAAGAGGGCCTAGAGGAGCTATCCCAAGTTGAAGGTTAGGAAGGGCGGCAGTGAGGAGATACCCCTCGTCCAAGGTAAGGAGCAGCAGCTGCGCTTTGCTGGAGTAGCCATGAAGAGATACACCACGCCCAAGGTAAGAGAAACCCAAGTAAGATGGTAGGTGTTGCAAGAGGGCATCAGAGGGCAGACACACTGAAACCATACTCACAGAAAACTAGTCAATCTAATCACACTAGGACCACAGCCTTATCTAACTCAATGAAACTAAGCCATGCCTGTGGGGCAACCCAAGATGGGTGGGTCATGGTGGAGAGATCTGACAGAATGTAGTCCACTGGAGAAGGGAATGGCAAACCACTTCAGTATTCTTGCCTTGAGAACCCCATGAACAGTATGAAAAGGCAAAAATGGTAGGATACTGAAAGAGGAACTCCCCAGGTCAGTAGGGGCCCAATATGCTACTGGAGATCAGTGGAGAAATAACTCCAGAAAGAATGAAGGGATGGAGCCAAAGCAAAAAGAATACCCAGCTGTGGATGTGACTGGTGATAGAAGCAAGGTCCGATGCTGTAAAGAGCAATATTGCATAGGAACCTGGAATGTCAGGTCCATGAATCAAGGCAAATTGGAAGTGGTCAAACAAGAGATGGCAAGAGTGAATGTCAACATTCTAGGAATCAGCGAACTGAAATGGACTGGAATGGGTGAATTTAACTCAGATGACCATTATATCTACTACTGCGGGCAGAAATCCCTCAGAAGAAATGGAGTGGCCATCATGGTCAACAAAAGAGTCTGAAATGCAGTACTTGGATGCAATCTCAAAAATGACAGAATGATCTCTGTTCATTTCCAAGGCAAACCATTCAATATCACAGTAATCTATGTCTATGCCCCAACCAGTAACACTGAAGAAGCTGAAGTTGAACGGTTCTATGAAGACCTACAAGACCTTTTAGAACTAACACCCAAAAAAGATGTCCTTTTCGTTATAGGGGACTGGAATGCAAAAGTAAGAAGTCAAGAAACACCTGGAGTAACAGGGAAATTTGGCCTTGGAATATGGAATGAAGCAGGGCAAAGACTAATAGAGTTTTGCCAAGAAAATGCACTGGTCATAACAAACACCCTCTTCCAACAACACAAGAGAAGACTCTACACGTGGACATCACCTGATGGTCAACACTGAAATCAGATTGATTATATTCTTTGCAGCCAAATATGGAGAAGCTCTATACAGTCAGCAAAAACAAGACCAGGAGCCAACTGTGGCTCAGATCATGAACTCCTTATTGCCAAATTCAGACTTAAATTGAAGAAAGTAGGGAAAACCACTAGACCATTCAGGTATGACCTAAATCAAATCCCTTATGATTATACAGTGGAAGTGAGAAATATATTTAAGGGCCTAGATCTGATGGATAGAGTGCCTGATGAACTATGGAATGAGGTTCGTGACACTGTACAGGAGACAGGGATCAAGACCATCCCCGTGGAAAAGAAATGCAAAAAAGCAAAACGGCTGCCTGAGGAGGCCTTACAAATAGCTGTGAAAAGAAGAGAAGTGAAAAGCAAAGGAGCAAAGGAAAGATATAAGCATGTGAATGCAGAGTTCCAAAGAATAGCAAGAAGAGATAAGAGAGCCTTCTTCAGCGATCAATGCAAAGAAATAGAGGAAAACAACAGAATGGGAAAGACTAGAGATCTCTTCAAGAAAATTAGAGATACCAAGGGAACATTTCATGCAAAGATGGGCTCAATAAAGGACAGAAATGGTATGGACCTAACAGAAGCAGAAGATATTAAGAAGAGGTGGCAAGAATACACAGAAGAACTGTACAAAAAAGATCTTAATGGCCCAGATAATCACGATGGTGTGATCACTGACCTAGAGCCAGACATCCTGGAATGTGAAGACAAGTGGGCCTTAGAAAGCATCACTACGAACAAAGCTAGTGCAGGTGATGGAATTCCAGTTGAGCTATTTCAAATCCTGAAAGATGATTCTGTGAAAGTGCTGCACTCAATATGCCAGCAAATTTGGAAAACTCAGCTGTGGCCACAGGACTGGAAAAGGTCAGTTTTCATTTCAATCCCAAAGAAAGGCAATGCCAAAGAATGCTCAAACTACCGCACAATTGCACTTATCTCATACGCTAGTAAAGTAATGCTCAAAATTCTCCAAGCCAGGCTTCAGCAATATGTGAACCGTGAATTTCTGGATGTTCAAGCTGGTTTTAGAAAAGGCAGAGGAACCAGATCAAATTGCCAACATCTGCTGGATCATCGAAAAAGCAAGAAGAGCTCCAGAAAAACATCTATTTCTGCTTTATTAACTATGCCAAAGCCTTTGACTGTGTGGATCACAATAAACTGTGGAAAATTCTGAAAGAGATGGGAATACCAGACCACCTGATCTGCCTCTTGAGAAATTTGTATGCAGGTCAGGAAGCAACAGTTAGAACTGGACATGGAACAACAGACTGGTTCCAAACAGGAAAAGAAGTACGTCAAGGCTGTATATTGTCACCCTGCTTATTTAACTTATATGCAGAGTACATCATGAGAAACGTTGGACTGGAAGAAACATAAGCTGGAATCAAGATTTCTGGGAGAAATATCAATAACCTCAGATATGCAGATGACACCACCCTTATGGCAGAAAGTGAAGAGGAACTAAAAAACCTCTTGATGAAAGTGAAAGAGGAGAGTGAAAAAGTTGGCTTAAAGCTCAACATTCGGAAAACGAAGATCATGGCATCTGGTCCCATCACTTCATGACAAATAGATGGGGAAACAGTGGAAATAGTGTCAGACTTTATTTTTGGGGGCTCCAAAATCACTGCAGATAGTGACTGCAGCCATGAAATTAAAAGACACTTACTCCTTGGAAGGAAAGTTATGACCAACCTAGATAGCATATTCAAAAGCAGAGACATTACTTTGCCAACAAAGGTTCGTCTAGTCAAAGCTATGGTTTTTCCTGTGGTCATGTATGGATGTGAGAGTTGGACTGTGAAGAAGGCTGAGCGCCGAAGAATTGATGCTTTTGAACTGTGGTGTTGGAGAAGACTCTTGAGAGTCCCTTGGACTGCAAGGAGATCCAACCAGTCCATCCTGAAGGAGATCAGCCCTGGGATTTCTTTGGAAGGACTGATGCTAAAGCTGAAACTCCAGTACTTTGGCCACCTCATGCGACGAGTTGACTCATTGGAAAAGACTCTGATGCTGGGAGGGATTGGGGGCAGGAGGAGAGAGGTACGACAGAGGATGAGATGGCTGGATGGCATCACTGACTCGATGACGTGAGTCTGGGTGAACTCCAGGAATAGGTGATGGACAGGGAGGCCTGGCGAGCTGCGATTCATGGGGTCTCAAAGAGTCGGACACGACTGAGTGACTGAACTGAAGAATAAAGAAATCGGCCTCTTTAGACATCCCACTCCCAAGTGGACCTCTTTTTCTAGGACTCTAGTCTTAGTTGGCACGTTTGCAGAAATCCATAATTATTCAAAAAGTTGGGATGATCTGAGGATGACCTGTATTATCATGCTTAAGACCATAGGCACAACTTACATACTTCATTTTCCTTAGTTATCACTGGACAAACTTCTTACCTCCTCATGGGGTTGTGGAACATAACTTAGATAATTCATGTAAAGAGTTTAGTATACTTCCTGGACCATAGTAAAGGCCCAATTAAAATCAACTCTCATTAGCTACTGTGTCCTCCCATAAGCTTAATTTAGAACAAATGTTTACATATGCATAAGTCAAGAAACTTTATTTTATAATGAACCAGCAGAGGTAACTAAGTATTTGTTAACACTAACATGCATTTTCGGAGAAGGGACTGGCGACCCACTCCAGTACTCTTGCCTGGAAAACCCCATGGACAGAGGAGCCTGGTGGGCTGCAGTCCATGGGGTCGCTAAGAGTTGGACACGACTAAGCGGCTTCACTTTCACTTTTCACTTTCATGCACTGGATAAGGAAATGGCAACCCACTCCAGTGTCCTTGCCTGGAGAACCCCAGAGATGGAGGAGCCTGGTGGGCTGCCGTCTATGCAGTCGCACAGAGTCAGACACGACTGACGTGACTTAGTAGTAGCAGCAGCAACACGCATTTTAAGTTTACCAACCTAGCGGTGAAGATGAGGTGAAAAAGTAAAGATAACCAGTGCAGGCAATGCTTCTAAAAGACAGGTTGTGAGGACAAGGGGAACACTAGATATGAGGTTTAGTATCGAAGGAGAATTTAGTTTATGTGTATGGTTTTGTTTATTTGGTTGTTTAATGTATGTTTGTCATGAAGGCTGAGAACCAAAGAATTGATGTTTTTGAACTGTGGTGCTGGAGAAGGCTCTTGAGAGCCCCTTGGACAGCAAGGAGATCAAACCAGTCAATCCTAAAGGAAATCAACCCTGAATATTCATTGAAAGGACTGATGCTGAAGGTGAAGCTCCAATACTTTGACCACTTGATGTGAAGAGCTGACTCACTGGAAAAGACCCTGATGCTGGCAAAGACTGAAGGCAGAAGGAGAAGGGGTGATGGAGGATGAGATGGTTGGATGACATCACCGACTCAATGGACATGAGTTTGAGCAAACTCTGGGAGATAGAGAAGGACAGAGAAGACTGGTGTGCTGCAGTCCCTGGGTTAGCAAAGAGTCAGACATGACTTAGCTACTGAACAATAACAATGTATGTTTGTGAATATGGTTGTTTTAAGATTAGTAAAACATGTACATACACTATGCAGAGACATGCATGATGACAAATAAATACACACAAATGTGTAAGTACTTCTTATATATAAGAAGTTAAAAATGTGAGAAAAATGAAATATTAAGACCTGAAAGAATTATGGATGATGTCAAAGATAAAAATATTTTGTAGTAAACTGGGATCTACTTTATAAGTTTATCATTCACAATCTGCTTGTCTTTAAAAAAAGGACTTTTAGGGGCTTCCCTGGCAGTCCAATGGTTAAGACTCTGCTTTCCAATGCAGGGGACAGGGGTTTTGGGTTAAATCCCTGCTTAGGAAACTAAGATCCCATGTGCCACATGGTGTGGCCAAAATTTTTTTAAAAATAAAGAAAACTTGGGTTTCCCTGGTAACTTAGTTGATAAAGAATCTGACTACAATGCAGGAGACCCCTGTTCTTCCCCGGGTCAGGAAGATCCACTAGAGAAGGGAAAGGCTACTCACTCCATTATACTGGCCTGGAGAATACCATGGACTGGATAAGTCCATGGGGTCGCAAAGAGTCAGACATGACTGAGCGACTTTCACTTCACTTCACTTTATAAGTTTAGTCAAATAAATGTTCCTTTGTTGTTATGTGCATACAAACAAATTTTATACAATAGATGCAGACTTAAAAAGCTGCTCCTAGTAAACTAGATCAGCTTTCTGCATTGACTTACAGCATCAAATCACAGAGTCTTCTGTGTGTTCAATACTGGACCAGACTGGAGGGGTGAGTGGGGAGCATCTGCAGATGGAGAAGTTGTGATACATGTAACACTTGGGACGGTCCAACCACTTTCATTGTATTCAGGGAAAGACAAAGCAGGTTCACCCTGTAATGGCAAGAAAAGCCTGACTGTATATATTGATGAATCTTTAATTTATAATCTGAAGTTTTTCCATATTGCGTTGATTTAGCACAAGGAGCACTTAGCACAAAATGACCTTACCTATTTGGAACTGCTACTAAATGTATGCATAAGAATCCAAACCAAGGGGATTCAATGATCCCAAACTAAGCCCTATACTGTAAATCAGATTTTTATTTCGGATGGATTTAAAGAAAGGTATTGCTCATCCATTTCATAAGGAGAAGCTTTCCAAATGCCCTGAGCATATTCTGTTTCATTTTGTGTGCACAGAGTCTACTATGTTCATATATTTTATTGACATATTCTCATCTAATGGAGATATGAGCATAAGTTCCCTATATTCAGCATTAGTCAGAATGCTTCCATAAAAGCTTATTTAAGGCATAAAAAGAACAATAATGTCTTTCAAAATTGAAACACATTTGTATCTTTTGTGTCACAGTTTCTGCTTTCTTATCACCATTAATAAGGCCAAAATGCAAACATTAACTTGAAAATTGGGGCAAAGTGCTCCCCTTTAAAACAAAGCCCTTTCTTTGGTAAAGATCCTGACTTTCAAAGGTCATTTAGGTAGACTGAGTAATGACATTAATCCTTTAAATGAAGTGTTGTAAAAGTTAAGGGGTCATATAAGCTTTGCCTTTTTCTTCCACAGGCAAGTTTAATTGTTGAAATTTGGGTAACGTGACTACTTCTTTGGAATCAGTTCTACCTTATTTTTAAGAAGATAATACTTGTAGATGAGACAAAGTGAATATATGTTTTGACATTGAGACTCCCAAAGTTACATGTTAGTCATCTGTTTAATGCTCATTTTAAATCTCTCTGGTATATATTTGAAACTTCATGTTGTTAGTCAGAAAATAAATGTAAATTCTTACAGCTAAAATGAAGAAACTCTAAAATTGATACAACTTTTATCATTCAGTCACATAACACTCAAGAGTAACACTTTACTTCTTCAAGAGTAAAGAAGATAAAATAAGAATCTCCTTGTTATGAAATCAGTTTTTTTATAAAAATAATAAAAATTTAAAAGCTACTGAGTCATAGAATTTAAAAGAAACAAAATAAGAGTCTAAGCCTCCTATTTTTCAAATGAACATTTTGAAACAGTGGTTAATTATTTTGGAAAAATAATCAGTTTTTTAAAAACAGATCCTTTAATAGTGATTGTATCAAGAAATTTGGGGACCTATAGGAAGGGGATCAAGATGGCAGAGTAAGAAGACATGGCACTCACCTCCTCCAACCAAAAAAGAAAAGATAAAATGGGAGTGGCAGTCTCAACAAAATAACTTATTTAGGAAGTAATACAGACAAAATCTGGTCACAGTACTTTCATCCAATTTAGTTACTCTTTCACTCACTTCACTGACTTAACAAATATGAGGCTAGCCACCAAAGGGATGGGGCTTCACTGGTGACTCAGTGGTAAAGAACCCACCTGCCAATGAAGGAGACGAGGGTTCCATCCCTGTGTTGAAAAGATCCCCTGGAGAAGGAAATGGCACCTACTCCAGTATTCTTGCCCGGGAAATACCATGGACAAAAAGGCCTGGCAGGCTACAGTCCATGGAGTTTCAGAAGAGCTGGACAGGACTTAAGACACTAAACAAAAACCAACAACCAAAGGGATAAAATGAAAAGTCTCTCTCCTCCACCATCAAAAGGGAGAGACAGTAATGCAAATAGCAGTTGTAATACAAAAAATAACTGTTATAATCAAAGTGGGTACCTAGTGCTGCGGAGCATAGGCAATAAAAGCTATTGGGTAAGAGGGACCACCCAATCCTGAAGTGACAGGTCTTAGCAACTAATTGCATATGGAGGTGAAGTTAAAGAAGACATCAAAGATAAGTTCAGACACCTTGGGACAATCTCTGAGTTAGGAAATATAGAAAGGGGAGCAGATCTGGAGAAGTGATGATTTCTGACTGTTCCGATTAAGCGTGAGATGCCTATGAAACAACTGGTGCTGTGCTGTGCTATGCTAAGTCGCTTCAGTTGTGTCCAACTCTTTGCAATCCTATGGACTGTAGCCGCCAGGCTCCTCTGTCCATGGGATTCTCCAGGCAAGAATACTGGAATAGGTTGCCATACTGTCCTCCAGGGGATTTTCCCTGACTCAGGAATCGAAGCTCCATCTCTTAGGTCTCCTGCACTGGTAAGCAGGTTCCTTACCACTAGCACCACACGGGAAGCCCATGAAACAGCAGGACCAGGTACCTAAAAATCAGCATAGATGCAAGTCTGCATTCAGAAGGAATTCCTCTTTTTTTTTTTATTGAAGTATAGTTGATTTATAGTGTTCTTAATTCCTGTTGTACAGCAAAGTGATTTTGTTACACACATATATATATATACATTCTTTTCTTAATATTCTTCTCTATAATGATTTTCCATAGGATAGCTTTTAAATTGAAGGATAATTGCTTTACAAAGTTGTGTTAGTTTCTGCTGTAGAACAACATGAATCAACTATAAGAATACATATATCCCCTCCCTCTTGAGCCTCCCTGCCACCCCATGCCCCATCCCACCCCTCGAGATCAACACAGAGCACCAAGCTGAACTCCAGAAGGGAGTTTTGAGCTGAATAGATTTGAGAGTGGGTTTGAAGTCAAGGATACAAAGAAAATTGCCTAGAGGTACCCAGAAATAGGAGACCATGAAGCACTAATTTTGCTGAGGAATAGAGTAAACTAAATTGACTAGTTTTTAGAATGTCTTCAACTCCAGAATCACATCACATATCACATAGTCTAGTGGGAATTAAAGCCAAACTTTATGAGAAATACTAAAGAGTTTTAGTGGGTGTCTTGTGAAAGAATAACTACTACTAATAATGATAATAATATCACCATGCAAATCAACACAGATTACTAGATAGAGAGAAATCAGACAGAACCTTAAAAATGGGAATGTATAGGGACTTCCCCAGTGGTCCAGTGGGTAAGACTCAGTGCTTTCACTGCTGGGTCCAGGCTCAATCCCTGGTCAATCCCTGGCTTAGTTCCTGGTCCAGGAACTAAGATCCCAGCAAGCCGGGTAGTCCAGCCAAAAAAGAAAAAGAGAGAAAAAAGAAAAAAAAAGCAAGAGGACCACATAAGTGCAAAATATTAACTGAAAATATGATCTGCACAGTGGTCACTACCATTGAAACTGTCATTCCTATGAGGCTGGCAAACATGCAGAGGACTTTAAAATGCTTGCTAACTGATGCATTTTTACAGAAGAACAGTATTTAGACCTGCAGTTCATGGGGTCTCAAAGAGTTGGACACGACTTAGCAACTGAAAAACAAGTATTTAAACATACATTCTGTTCCATGGTAATCTGCCTGGACAGGAGTCAGACTAATCTGTTGAAAGGACAAAAACAAAATTGCAAATGATAAAATAATGCTGAAATGATTAGTGACTATAAACAGAAACCAACAGCTCTTGATATTGACCTTGAGGTCTTAGAAACTGAGAAATACTCAGCATGATAACCTAGAGGCAAAGAGCCAAATGAACACAGGTTTATGAACCAGAACGTGTCCTGGATGGGCTCACAAACGCCACCTCAGGGGACTTCCTTGGTGGTCCAGTGGTTAAGACTCTGCACTTCCAATGCAGGGGGTGCAGGTTTGATCCCTGGTTGGGGAACTAGGCTCCCACATGTCCCATGGTGCAGCCAACAAAAATAAAAGTCTCCCCAGGTACTAGAACAGCCCAAAGCTGTTCAAACTGCTCAAACATTCAGTGATGCTCTAGCAACTTGCTCTCAACTTCTATGCTGCCTCAATTAATCCATGACACATCCCTCTCTCACTACTTTTCAAACTCTTAGCTCATGGTTAGAAACTTTGGCTTTTTCTGACTCCCTCTTCACTCAATTTACAGAGATACCTACTGACCCCCTGTTGTTAACTTTGGCTGTTCTCCACCTTCATAATCTGGGATTACATACAGACCCAAATACCTGGCTACCACATGCCACCCTAACCACTCCAACCTCTTTTCTGCTTTTAGCAGAACTGAAGCAATTTTGTACTCCTAAGAGGCAATTACGGAGAAGGCAATGGCACCCCACTCCAGTACTCTTGCCTGGAAAATCCCATGGATGGAGGAGCCTGGTGCACTGCAGTCCATGGGGTCGCAAAGAGTCGGACACGACTGAGAGACTTCACTTTCACTTTTCACTTTCACACACTGGAGAAGGAAATGGCAACCCACTCCAGTATTCTTGCCTGGAGAATCCCAGGGATGGGGGAGCCTGGTGGGCTGCCGTCTCTGGGGTCGCAAAGAGTCGGACACGACTGAAGCAACTTAGCAGCAGCAGCAGCAGCAAGAGGTAATTAAAGACTGAACTAACAGGTAACATGAAAATCTTCTGCAAACTCTTGATTGAGAGCAATAAGAAATGAGGCATGCTGAGTTTATTCCTGCATTATTTAATTAAATGGTATTTATAACTATTAATAATTAGATAACAATTACCTGCACATCTTTATCAAATTTTAAAAAGTAGAAATCACAGCATGATAACATTTTATCTCTCTCAGTAAACACAGAAGTTCAAAGGCCCTATGAAAATAAAATTCAACTGTTTCTGACATTTGCAATGAACATTAATTTGGCTTAAATTATTTGTTAAAAGCTTCAAAGAAAAATGTCCTTGAAATAATGGTGGTTCAAAATAGATATCTGGTAAATTGTAGTTAAATAATAACTCAATCATTTCAAACTTATCCATTAATATTCAGTTCCACATCCATCTCTGATCTCTTGAGCACCAACTTCACTGCACACCTATGCAGTCTCTTAAAGAGTCTGCCAGTGTGTTCACTGACTGGGCCCATAAGGGAGGCTACAATCCCAAGGTCAAGAGAACAAAGGGACCAGGGGTCATACGGAAAAACGTGTATGCTCCTCTTCCCATGTTCTTCCGTCAAACTAGTGAGAAGCAAATTTGTGCCACTGTTTCCTCTTCACCCTCTGTGCCAGACATTGCCGATACCCTGTATACTTCACCCCATGCAAGGTCCTGAAACTCCATTTCCCCCTTGCCTGCAGAGTTCCTCTGAGAGTTCAGCAGTGAGAGGGCCTCCTGTGAGATTTGGAAGTGAGTTTTCCGTTTGCTTGTTTTTGAGCAGAGAAAGGAATTGTAGGGCCATGCAAGAAGCCTGGGTGGCTCATGGCCCTAAAAACTCAAGCTCCCCAAAGGGTTTCAGCAAAGCACTTTGAAAAGCCAGGAAAGGGAGGAGATTGAAGGGTATGTGCTCAGCTCATGCACCATTCTCTGACTGACTGATGGTGAGGGAATAGGGCATTATCACAGAAGTTAACATTATCAGTCCTTAGGCTCCAGGAGCCCTGGGGTGCTGTGTGCTCATGGTCATTAAGTAGTTAACATTTTCCATTTTCACATTTTATATAATAACTCAGGAAATGTACAGAAAGTTTGTTTTGTTTTGATGGTGGCTGCAGGCAGGCTCACAGGTATCAGGCAGACAGCAGTAGCAAGGAATGTCCTATAGACATAGCGCCTTTCTGAGACTCCTGCTTCTGGAGTTCCTAAGGCTGGTCACCCTGTGCTTGTCTCTCTTACCTCCCCAAGGCTATGTAGGTCTCTGATCCTTGGCATTAAACTTCTCCCCACTGAGACTCCTTACTCAGCTTCTCTTTTCCCTCACTCACTCTTTTCTAGAAGAGAAGGGATGGTTGGTTGGTCTGCTGACGTTTGCCACTAACTGGACAATGGTTTACTAGCAGATAGGACTACTTCATCTTTCATTTTCTGGGATGGGACCCAGAGGGCTCTTTGTTTCTTGTTTCCTATTGGCAAACACATCTGAACAGGTCCCCAAACCTTCTGTATTTGTTTCCTACTGCTGCTATAACAAATACCACAGATGGAGTGGCTTAAAGCAACACAAGATTAAGAACAGTCACCATTTTGGGGAATTAGGATGCAGACAGTTTGGGGGAGGGTGGCCATTATTCTGCTTATGACACTTTCTGGAAGCTGCCTCCAGCCTTATCCATATTCAAGCAGGGGGTATTGGAGTCTGGTTCCTCTCTCCCTGTGCAAGCATACCTGAGTTTGTGGGGCCCAATCCTAGATAAAGAGTAGGAGTAAAAAGTTCCACTTTGCATAAGCCTAAAGCATATATTTTAATATAGATTTCACAAAACTCTGCACGGAATATTCTATAGACAAGCGAAATCACTGTATTCTCCATCTGGCTAGCAATCTTGCTTGGCTGGTTTGCTTTATTGATCAGAACCTTTGAGAATAAGAAGAGTGGATGGTGACCCAGCCCCCTAGACTCATTACACCTACTCCACAGACATCTGATGAACTACCTGACGGTTCTTCTGTAACGGATTTTGTATTAGATATATTCTGCAATTTGAATCTTATACAACAAATGTTTAAAAGTCAAGGCATAGCTGTGTAAATATATATTTAAGTAAAAGTTCAACAGGACTTGAATCATCTGCAAAACATAATGAATTTTTCACAAATACCCTCACTACTTGACACTAAAATACAGTAAAATCAAAGCACCCAATATTTTTCAATTTCGTATCAGCGCAGAACAAAAAGCCTTGTGAATGCCGATTAAGCTAGTCTACCCACATCAGATTAACAAGAATACACCATATTGTTCTCAGAGCTGGTTTCTTCAGCCAATACAATCCTCATTAGCTATAAATAAAGCTGTCTTCATCACATTCATAATTGAATATTTAAATCAATATCAGATGCAGAAATGTCCTTGGTGACAACCAAGCAACTGTGTTTAAAGAACATAATACCTGCCAGTGCAGGAGCTTCATCATCTGTTTAACTCAGAAAAGTATTATTTGCTTAGAACACATTGAAAGATTAATGGAAATTTTTAAATCATATGATGGCAAAGCTAGAAATTTCACTGGCCTGAATTATAATGCAGTTCACGGAGTCTCTGGCCTAGAAAAAGTGCTGCCTGCGTAAGGTGACAGAAAGCTCCATCCCACTTCTACCAGTTCATTTTCTTAGTCCCTTAGCCAGTCATTCATTCATTCATTCATGTTCGTTCTTTCCTTCACTCACTTATTCTGCATCTATCATGCACCCAGCACCGGAGATATGAAAATGAACAACATGCGGTCCCTGTCTTCAATATGCTCCCTCTTTGCCAGAGAAGAGAAACATTCATTTCACTCTTTGCACAATATAAAAAGAGCTACAACAGAGGTCATGGGAAGCAAGAGAAGGAGTCAGGCATTCTGTTTAGAGAGCTCCCAGCAAAAGGCAGCATAGCACAGTGGCCAAGCAGGGACACTGGAACCCTTTGTGACTTAACTTCTCTGTGCTTCCTATCATCATGTGCTCAACACAGAATTGAGGCAGAATAAGGGTTACCTAGTAATAAAGGCTAGAGAGACATAATAAATGCTATGTCAGTGTCTGAAATAAAGAACTTGAAAGTTTCACAAAAGAGGTAACATTTGAGACCGGCTTTGAAGAACATGTAAATATAAAGCAAAGAGGAACTGAAGAGCCTCTTGATGAAAGTGAAGAGGGGAGTGAAAAAGCTGGCTTAAAACTCAACATTCAAAAAACTAAGATCATGGCACAGTCCCATAACTTTATGGCAAATAGATGGAGAAACAATGGAAACAGTGACAGACTTTATTTTCTTGGGCTCCAAAATCGCTGCAGATGGTGACTGCAGCCATGAAATTAAAAGACGCTTGCTCCTTGGAAGAAAAGCTATGACAAACCTGGACAGTATATTAAAAAGCAGAGACATTACTTTGCCAACAAAGGTCCATCTAGTCAAAGCTATGGTTTTTCCAGTAGTCATGTATGGATGTGAGAGCTGGACTTTAAAGAAAGCTGAGCACCAAAGAATTGATGCTTTTGAACTGTGGTGTTGAAGAAGACTCTTGAGAGTGCCTTGGACTGCAAGAAGATCTAACCAGTCAATCTTAAAGGCAATCAGTCCTGAATATTCATTGGAAGGACTGATGCTGAAGCTGAAACTCCAGTACTGTGGCCACCTGATGCGAAGAGTTGACTCATTGGAAAAGACTCTGATGCTGGGAGGGATTGGGGGCAGGAGGAGAAGGGGACGACAGAGGACGAGATGGTTGGATGGCATCACTGACTCGATGGACATGAGTTTGAGCAAGCTCAGGGAGCTGGTGATGGACAGGGAAGCCTGGTGTGCTTCAGTCCATGGGTCCACAAAGAGTCAGACACAACTGAGCAACAACAGCAACAATGTCCATCAGGAAAGAAGAAAGGGCATTTCAGGTAGAAGGAAGTTTCTTTTTCTCCACAAATTTTCACCCATTACTGGCGGGTGAGGCAATGTCTGGTCAAAACACCTAGAGAGCAAGTCAGGAACACCTTAACCAAAACCTTGCACTTCTTAATACATCTGCTTCCAGAGTAACCCAGCTTCCTAGGAGGGGATCCACACAGCCCTCTTTCTTGAGTCTAAACACACCCAACTTCCTCTTGGAATTCCTAGCAATGCTTTAAAGTCCTGTGGATTCTAACTCCAAAACAAATCTCTAGTCTGCCCACTTCTCCTCACCCATCTCACCTTCTGCAGGGTCATACCTGGACTCTCCACCTCAGCACAGGCCACACTTAATCTCTCCACAATGCAGCAAGTCATCTTCACAATACATAAAATCTTTTCAAGTTGCTCCTCCCGCCTTAAAACTGTCCACATTGTACTTGGAATAAATCCACACTCAGTACCAGCCCACAGGACTCTATGATGAAGCCCTCACCCAACTGTTCCCTCTCAGTTTTCACCTTCTTCTCACTCAGGGCTCCAACCAGAGCCGCCATCTTGGAAGTCTCCATACTGGCTCTCTCCTGCCCCAAGGCCTCTATATATCAAGATCCTCTACCAGAAACCTCCTCCCTCTCATTTTTTAAATCTGATTGACTACTCCTTATCCTTCAGAGTTTAGCTTGAGGAATGGTGCTGACCAGTGGAAAGAGCCCTAAAAGGGAAGTGGGCAGGTCTGCCTGTGTACTGGCACTGCCAGTCCAGGCTATGTGAGAAGGAAGTCACCCAGTGTTTCCAAGTCTGTGTGCCCACCTAGAAAATTAGGGGTAGGGACCAAAAGTGTGGTCATGTTCCTTCCAACCCCATCCTTCTTTTTCTACTGTTAAACTTCATCTTGTTGCTCTCTTCCTCCATTCCTTCTCTCCATGAGCAGCCTAAAATCATTTTTTTCTACCCACACTCTATTCCATTTCTCCACTTTTGAGTTTCATAAAAGTAAAAAACTAAAATGGAAAGAGCAGAAATAATGAGTGATAGCACAATAGACATAGAAAAAGAGTTTCACAAAATCCAATACCATTTTGTGATAAAAACACTCAACAACCAAGAAGAAAATGGGAACTTCCTCAACCTGATAAAAGGCACCTTTGATAAAACTCACAGCTAACATTATACTTGATGGTGAAAGACTGAATTCTTTCCCCCCAAGATCAAGGACAAGACAAGGATGCTCACTCTCATCCCTTCAATTTGACCTTGTACTGCAGGTTCTAGACAGAGCATTTAGGAAGGAAGGAAAGGAAGAAATGCTAAAGAATAATTTTTTTAAAAAAAATATGTAATACTTACACTCTTAAAATTATAAAATATTATTGAAAATATAAAGGAAGACCTCGGTAAATAAAAAGCCATTCCATGTTCATGTATCAGAAGAATATCAGAAGCATTAATATTGTTAAGAATAGCATTACTCTCCAAACTGATCCACAGACTTAAAACAATTCCTTACCAAAATACCAGCTGGTTTTTTTTTTTTTTAGCAGAATTTAACAAACAAATCTTAAAGTTAATATGGAAATTTGAGAGGGCCAGATATCCAAAACAATCTTGAAAAATAAGAAGCAAGCTGGAGGACTCAGCAAGCTGGAGTCTTCTAATTTAAAGACTTAGTGCAAAGTCACAGAATCAAGACTATGTGCTACTGGCATGAGAAAAGACATTAGGATAGATCAACGGAGTAAAATTGAGAGTCAAGAAATAAATCCAACATTATAGTCAATTAATGTCACCAAGCATGCCAAAACAAGTCAACCCTTTCCAACAAATAATGCTGGAACAAGTGAAAAATCACATGCAAAAGAATAAAACTGGACAGCTTCCTCACACTGTACACAAAAATTAACTCATAATGGATTAGACCTAAACTAAGCAAGCTACAATTACAAAATACTTAGCAGAAAACATAAGAATAAATCTTAATGAACTTGAATTTGTTACATAAGTGATAAAAGAAAAAAATAGATAAACTGTACTTCTTCGAAATATCAAAACTTTTGTGCTGCAAGCTAAACCATCAGAAAAGTGAAAAGACAACCCAAATAAGGGGAGAAAATATTTGCAAGTCATCTATCTGACAAGGGGCTTGTATTTAGAAAACTTAGGAACCAATAATAAAAAGACAAAGAACTCCATTTAATAGTTCTCCGTGGTATACAATATCTTATAATAACCTATAATGGAAAATAATCTGAAAAACAATCTATGCATATATGTATAACTAAGTCACCTTGCTCTGCACCTGAAACACTGTAACTCAACTATATTTCAATAAAATATATATAGTAAGAAAACAAACAAAAATAAAAATGGACAATATATTTGCAGACATGTATTTTTCCAAAGAACATATATAAATGCCCAATAAGCACATAAAAAGATGCCCAACATCATTAGTCAATGCTAAGCTATGCTAAGTCACTTCAGTCGTGTCCGACTCTGTGCAATCCCATAGACGGCAGCCCACCAGGCTCCCCCGTCCCTGGGATTCTCCAGGCAAGAACACTGGAGTGGGTTGCCATTTCCTTCTCCAATGCATGAAAGTGAAAAGTGAAAGTGAAGTCGCTCAGTCATGTCCAACTCTTCGCGACCCCGTGGACTGTAGCCTACCAGGCTCCTCCGTCCATGGGATTTTCCAGGCAAGAGTACTGGAGTGGGGTGCCATTGCCTTCTCCGTCATTAGTCAATAAGGAAATGTAAATCAAAACGATGATGAGAAGATACCACTTCACATCATTAGAATGACTATAATCAAAAAAAGAGACAAGTGTTGGTAAGAATGTGGAGAATATAGAGCCCTCGTATACTGCTGGTGGGAATGTAAAATGATGCAGCCCCTCTGAAAACCAGTGTGGCAGTTCTGCAAAATGCTAAACATAAGAGTTATCATATCACATGATAATGCCACTCCTAGATATCTACCTAAGAGAAATAAAAACATAAATTCATATACAGAGGTATACATGACTTTCCATAACAGTATTACTCATATTAGCCAAAAATGAGAAACAACCCAGATATCTATCAACTGATGAATGGGTAAACAAAACGTGGTATATCCATACAAGACATTATTACTTGACAGTAAAAAGAAACGAAGTACTGATACACACTGTAATGTGGATGAACCTTGAAAACATTGTTCTAAAGGAGAAGAGCCACTCACAAAGGAAAAACATTGCATTTATATGAAATGTCCAGAACAAGCAAATCCGTAGAGACAGAAAGTAGCTTGGTGGCTTCCAAGGGCTGGAAGGTACAGAGGGAATGGTTATTGACTGGTAATTGTATGGGAATATATTTTAGAGGAGATTGAAATGTTCTAAAATTAGAATGTGGCAATTGTTGCACAATCCTATGAATACACTAAAAAAAATTGAACTGCGTACTTTAAATGGATGTATTTTATAATACATAAATTATATCTCAATAAAACTTTTTTATAAAAGAAAGAAGGGAAGAAAAGGATGCCCTAAGATCAGGCTTCTCCTTAGTCACCACTGAGATCATCCTTGGTGTCCCCACCTCCTCCACCCCCAACCCTGAGAGGCCTTATTCTTCTAACAGAGACCAAAGCTTGGGTCCTATGGTGAGATGCTCAGGATAACCTCACTCAGTCTGGGCTTTACCTTTGAAATATATATATATATATATATATATATATATATATAAAATGTGCTCAGTCACTCAATCGTGTCCTACTCTTTGTGGCCCCATGGACTGTAGCCCACCAGGCTCCTCTGTCCATAGGGATTTTCCAGGCAAGAGTACTGGAGTGGGTTCCATGACCTCCTCCAGGGGATCCTCCCAACCTAAGGGTTGAATCCAGGTCTCCCACATTGCAGGTGGATTCTTTACCATCTGAGCCACCAGGGAAGCCCATTTATACATATACATATATATATACATATATATATATATATATATATACACACAGGAAAGTTATGGCCAACCTAGATAGCACATTCAAAAGCAGAGATATTACTTTGCCAACAAAGGTCCGTCTAGTCAAGGCTACGGTTTTTCCATTGGTCAGGTATGGATGTGAGAATTGGACTGTGAAGAAAGCTGATTGCCAAAGAATTGATGCTTTTGAACTGTTGTGTTGGAGAAGACTCTTGAGAGTCCCTTGGACTGCAAGGAGATCCAACCAGTCCATCCTAATGGAGATCAGTCCTGGGTGTTCATTGGAGGGACTGATGCTGAAGCTGAAACTCCAGTACTTTGGCCACCTCATATGAAGAGCTGACTCATTGGAAAAGACTCTGATGCTCGGAGGTATTGGGGGCAGGAGAAGGGGATGACAGAGGATGAGATGGCTGGATGGCATCACCGACTCGATGGACATGAGTTTGGGTGAACTTCAGGAGTTGGTGAACACCAGGAGTTGGTGATGGACAGGGAGGCCTGGTGTGCTGGGATTCGTGGGCTCACAAAGAGTTGGATATGACTGAGCGACTGAACTGAACTGAACTGAACACATACATACATATATATGTATATATAATTTGTATCACACAATTTATGTATATATAGAAATTTTAAATTATCAATTTCAAATTTCTGAAGTTTAAATTTCTAATCATCTGATCATCTATTCCAGGGGTCAACAGACCCAGAGGCCCTATCCAACCAACAGCCTATGTTTTATTTTTTGTACTGCCCATTAGTTAGGAATAATTCTTTGAAAAAAACTAGGAACAGTTGTTTGAAAATAAAAAAAGAAGAATATGTGACAAAAATCAAATGTGGACTGCAAAGTCTAATATATTAATTTAGTATCTGGGCCTTTATAAAACAAATTTGCTGACTCTAGGATCTATACATTTCGCGCCCTACTATTCACAGAGTTAAAAAGGCAAGGGTGTGGCTAGGAGAAAGAACAAGAGGAAAGCTTGTATCTTTCCTCTTACCTTATTGCTTGCGCCATGAAGAGTAGAATAAGGAGGGTATTTTTGTACAGATTCATGAGAGTTAATTGAATTTCGAAGAGTTTTGGGAGCCAGTTGACATCATGCTGAAATCAGCTATGGAAGAAATATTTACAACACAGAAATCAACAAATGCAACAAATCAGAGCTTTTTTGTTCCCCCAGGGATCCAACTCACCTCTAAATGAAACCTTCTGAAAATCTCACCTCTGTTGGTGTGTTTTGTTTTTTTTTTCCTTTTCTTCCTTTCACTTTCCTTCATGCTATGCTCAGTCATGTTCAACTCTTTTTCAGGTAAGAATACTGGAGCGGGTTCCCATTTCCCACTCTAGGGGATCTTCCCAACCCCAGGATCAAACCCCCATTTCTTGTGTCTCCTACATTGATAGGTGACTACTTTACCACTAGAACCACCTGGGAAGTCCTACTTTTCAGAAACCAGAGGGTATCAAAGAAGCTTTGAATTTGTTTTTGTGTCTGTAGGGAATGCATAGTTGGGACCCCATGGAACTAAGCTAGAACTGGATAGGGAAGTTCTCAGGGCAACGCACAAGGTCCTCCAAAGAAAAGAAACCACAGACTCTCACAGTGACTGTCTCTTATCCCCCTTCTCCCTCTCCCTCCTGTGCTGGGACACCCATTCTCTGCACGAGTGACCAGGACAGTCTCCACTCCCAGGTCTCTGGAGATGGTTGTGAGGGGAAGAGCCAGCCCACTGCTAGGACTGTAGGTAAAACAAGCTCCTGATATTAACCAAGGTCATGGATTGCCAAGAGAGTAGAACTTAAATGTTCTCACCACACATACACACACAAAAGGCAAATACAACACAGGATAGAGGCATTAGCTAATCATATGGTGGTGATCATTTTTCAATATATGTGTATCAATGGATTGGCAATAGAGTAGAGCTTAAATGTTCTCACCACTAAAAAAATAAAAGGAAAGAAAAAAAGACAATTATATGATGTGATAGAGGTATTAACTAATGCTATAGTGGTAATCTGGAGAAGGCAATGGCACCCCACACCAGTACTCTTGCCTGGAAAATCCCATGGACGGAGGAGCTTGGTGGGCTGAAGTCCACGGGGTCACTAAGAGTCAGACACGACTGAGCGACTTCACTTTCACTATTCACTTTAATGCATTGGAGAAGGAAATGGCAACCCACTCCAGTGTTCTTGCCTGGAGAATCCCAGGGATGGGGGAGCCTGGTGGGCTGCCGTCTATGGGGTCGCACAGAGTCGGACACGACTGAAGTGACTTAGCAGTAGCAGCATAGTGGTAATCATTTTTCAACATATAAGTGTATCAAATCAACACATTGTATACCTTAAATGAATCAATTTTATATGGCAATTATATCTCAATAATGTTGGGGGAAAAGGTAACAGAAGAGATTTCCTGATCACCACTAGAGGGAGGGCGGGTCACATTTTGTGTAAAGGCATTTGAGGGATCTGAATGCTGGGGTTTAACGGGAAATGAGGCCAAAAGGAAGGAGAAAGGGTGAAGACTGTAGGAAGGACAGGAGGACAAAGCAGAAGGAAAAGGATCATTGTTTTGTGACCTCTACGGAAGGGGTATCAGATGCCAGCATCCAATCTCAGGGATCTGATGAGCAAAGGACACAGATACACTTGAGAAATGTGGGATCAGAACTCTCAGTGAGTTTCTAGCTATCAGAGCACCCTTCTATGCAGATGTGGCCACAGCAGAGGCCTCAGGGCAGGTGGCTAGAGAGCTTCTTATTCCTCCCAAAGCCATGAATGGCACTGATGGGTGGACAGAGCAACACTCTAAGATTTGCCTTGTACGAGACTTAACTCTCAAGGATCAGCGAGTTCAGTTCAGCCGCTCAGTCGTGTCTGACTCCTTGCAACCCCATTAACCGCAGCATGCCAGGCCTCCCTGTCTATCACCAACTCCTGGAGTCCACCCAAACTCATGTCCGTTGAGTCAGTGATGCCATCTAACCATCGCATCCTCTGTCGTCCCCTTCTCCTCATGCCTTCACTCTTCCCAACATCAGGGTCTTTTCCAATGAGTCAGCTCTTCGCATCAGGTGGCCAAAATAGTGAAGTTTCAGCTTCAACATCAGTCCTTCCAATGAACACCCAGGTCTTATTTCTTTTAGGATGGACTGGTTGGATCTCCTTGCAGTCCAAGGGGCTCTCAAGAGTCTTCTCCAACACCACAATTTAAAAGCATCAATTCTTTGGCACTCAGCTTTCTTCACAGTCCAACTCTCACATCCATCCATGACCACTGGAAAAACCATAGCCTTGACTAGACGGACCTTTGTTGACAAAGTAATATCTCTGCTTTTTAATATGCTATCTAAGTTGGTCATATCTTTCCTTCCAAGGAGTAAACGTCTTTTAATTTCATAGTTGCAGTCACCATCTGCAGTGATTTTGGAGCCAAAAATAAAGTCTGCCACTGTTTCCACTGTTTCCCCATCTATTTGCCATGTAGTGATGGGACCAAATGCCATGATATTCATTTTCTGAATGTTGAGCTTTAAGCCAACTTTTTCTCTCTTCTCTTTCACTTTCATCAAGAGGCTCTTTAGTTCTTCCCTTTCTGCCATAAGGGTGGTGCCATCTGCATATCTGAGGTTATTGATATTTCTCCCAGCAATCTTTATTCCAGCTTGTGCTTCCTCCAGCCCAGAATTTCTCATGATGTACTCTGCATATACATTAAATAAGCAGGGTAACAGTATACAGCCTTGATGTACTCTTTTTCCTATTTGGAACCAGTCTGTTGTTCCATGTCCAGTTCTAACTCTTGCTTCCTGACCTGCATACAGGTTTCTCAAGCGGCAGGTCAGGTGGTCTGGTATTCCCATCTCTTTCAGAATTTTCCACAGTTTGTTGTGATCCACACAGTCAAAGGCTTTGGCATAGTCAATAAAGCAGAAATAGATGTTTTTCTGGAGCTCTTCTTGCATTTTCGATGATCCAGCAAATGTTGGCAATTTGATCTCTGGTTCCTCTGCCTTTTCTAAAACCAGCTTGAACATCTGAAGTTCACAGTAAACCATTCAGTATCATGGTAATCCAAGTCTATCCCCTGACCAGTAACACTGAAGAAGCTGAAGTTGAAAGGTTCTATGAAGACCTAACCTTTGAAGACCTTTTAGAACTAACACCCAAAAAAGATGTCCTTTTCATTATAGGGGACTGGAATGCAAAAGTAGGAAGTCAAGAAATACCTGGAGTAACAGGCAAATTTGGCCTTGGAGTATGGAATGAAGCAGGGCAAAGGCTAATAGAGCTTTGCCAAGAGAACACACTGGTCATAGCAAACACCCTCTTCCAACAACACAAGAGAAGACTCTACACATGGACATCACCAGATGGTCAACACTGAAATCAGATCCATTATATTCTTTGCAGCCAAAGATGGAGAAGGTCTATACAGTCAGCAAAAACAAGATCAGGAGCTGACTGTGGTTCAGATCATGAACTCCTAATTGCCAAATTCAGACTGAAATTGAAGAAAGTGAGGAAAACCACTAGACCATTCAGGTATGACCTAAATCAAATCCCTTGTGATTATACAGTGGAAGTGAGAAATAGATTTAAGGGACTAGATCTGATAGACAGAGTGCCTGGTGAACTATGGATGGAGGTTCATGACATTATACAGGAGACAGGGATCAAGACCATCCCCGTGGAAAAGAAATGCAAAAAAGCCAAACGGCTGCCTGAGGAGGCCTTACAAATAGCTGTGAAAAGAAGAGAAGTGAAAAACAAAAGAAAAAAGGAAACATATACCCATTTGAATGCAGAGTTCCAAAGAATAGCAAGGAGAGATAAAAGCCTTCCTCAGCGATCAATGCAAAGAAATAGAGGAAAACAACAGAATGGGAAAGACTAGAGATCTCTTCAAGAAAATTAGAGATACCAAGGGAACATTTCATGCAAAGATGGGCTCAATAAAGGACAGAAATGGTATGGACCTAACAGAAGCAGAAGATATTAAGAAGAGGTGGCCAGAATATACAGAGAACTATATAAAAAAGATCTTCATGACCCAGATAACCATGATGGTGTGATCACTTACCTAGAGCCAGACATCCTGGAATGTGAAGTCAAGTGGGCCTTAGGAAATATCATTACGAACAAAAGCTAGTGGAGGTGATGGAATCCCAGTAGAGCTATTTCAAATCCTGAAGATGATGCTGTGAAAGTGCTGCACTCAATGTGTCTGCAAATTTGGAAAACTCAGCAGTGAGAGATCTGCTGCTGCTGCTGCTGCTAAGTCACTTCAGTCGTGTCCGACTCTGTGTGACCCCACAGATGGCAGCCCATCAGGCTCCCCCGTCCCTGGGATTCTCCAGGCAAGAACACTGGAGTGGGTTGCCATTTCCTTCTCCAATGCATGAAAGTGAAAAGTGAAAGTGAAGTCTCTCAGTCGTGTCCGACTCCTAGCAACCCCATGGACTGCAGCCTACCAGGCTCTTCCGCCCATGGGATTTTCCAGGCAAGAGTACTGGAGTGGGGTGCCATTGCCTTCTCTGAGTGAGAGATCACAGGACTGGAAAAGGTCAGTTTTCATTCCAATCCCAAAGACAGGCAATGCCAAAGAATGCTCAAACTATCGCACAATTGCACTCATCTCACACGCTGGTAAAGTAATGCTCAAAATTCTCCAAGCCAGACTTCAGCAATACATGAACCGTGAACTCTCAAGGATATCTATGTAGTTAACATTGGTTATGTTTTTCATTTATTTATGTTTTATTAAGGTAACATGATTTTATAAATTGATTTTTAAAAGTTTGTAAATGCAGGAGATCCAATATTATCTGTATATTTAAAAGAAGGATACGTCTACTTACTTATTTTCTACATTACAGATATATACTATACATGATATGTAATATAATCTCTTGGTCTGCTGAATATACCAGTAAGAGTCAAGGGAGAGATTACTTACAAAAGTGCCAGCCTAGATCTTTTGGTTATAACAAAATGGAAATTAGAATTTTATTAATTAGAAATTAATACTGATTTTCTCATATGAAGAAGAAACCTACAGTATCATTTTTTAATGCTCAGCAATGAATTAAACAGACTTCTCCCAAGGCAGCTGGGAACCTAAATTCCACATGTAACATTGTTTCTAGGAGTAAGAAGTTTCCAAACAACCTACTTATTAAAAACATTTAGAACAAAGTGTGTTTGTAAACCAGGCACCAAAAAAAAAGAACACAAAAAACTGTGTAGACAGTTGTTTGGAAAGCTAAGTCACCCCCTCTTCCTTTACAGTGCTGGGATAGTTTGGGCCACTATCCTAGAGTCTGTTACCTCCCCCTACACACAACACATATATATATACACACACACAGTTTCTGTTGAAAAGTTGCTCCGGCTGCATCTCTTACAGTTATAAGAAAACAGATTCCTAATGGCTATATTTCAAGGTTGTTGGCCCCATTTTTGCTGCTTTGGTAACTTTTCCCAGCTCCAGAAAAGCTACTCTAAAATAATGCAAATTGGACATGGTCCCAGAGCATGCTAAGAACAGATCTGGTAACCTACAAGTACTAAACCCAAAGCTCTCCTTCTATTTCTAGAGCAAAACTGGGCACAACATAGCATTTTTTCTGTTAAGGCAAAACCATTATGAACACTCAGGATTGCAAATACTATCCGTTGAGTAAACTCATAAAGTGTGACTGCTCTGAGCTAGCAGGAATTACGAGCTGTAGGGTTCACTTTCATGCATTGGAGAAGGAAATGGCAACCCACTCCAGTGTTCTTGCCTGGAGAATCCCAGGGATGGGGGAGCCTGGTGGGCTGCCATCTATGGGGTCACACAGAGTCAGACAGGACTGAAGTGAGTTAGCAGCAGCAGCAGCAGGGTTTAGTATGTAATTTTATAGAAACGCAACAATGTACCCAAATTTAACACATAAGCACAATATCTGCTCACAACACCCTGGTAGAACCATAAAAAACATCCTAACAGCTCAGCCAACTGTGCATTTAAACAGGTACAGCCTATTCTTAAGCTGGATTTTTAGAATTAAGGAATAGTGTTTACCACATAGGCTAGTCTAAGCCCTGGAGATAGCTATACAAGGCTCCACTTAAATTAATTATGATTTTCTTAATGTAGTACATCATTGGTTAATTGATATGGCCTTATAACTCCTCCTCAGCTAGAATCCATTGGACCAGGAGGCAACCAATGAGAATAGACATGTTAAGTCAAGCAAGAAGTAAACCCAACATTAAGAGACAGGAAAAGTAGTTAAAACCCAACCTGGGTGGCCAACTAGTGACCCATATAGTTTCTCTCTGTCCCTTCTCATGTTTCTGCTCTCAGTCTTGACTTGATTAGATGACTCAATTAAGAAATAACGTTCCAGAAACAGTTCTGTTGCCCAGCTTAGCTCTGATCTCCACTTTTACCCCCGACCCCAGGATATCACTCTCCCCAGCCTTCCACTACCACTGCCATCTAAGAAGTGCAGTGTGACCCAAGAGGGGAAGAAGACCCCCATTCCACTACAGGAGGGCCCACCCAGAGATCAGGACAGTCTTCGATGCTCTCACCCTGAAGATGAAACTTACAGCAGCCACCTTCCAGAAGCCCCAGGCCAGAGGTATTTTATGAAAAGAATTACACTGTATCTTAGAGAGTTAACTGTATTTATTTCCTAATTATTTCCAGCAGCACATATAAACAACCGTTGGGGCTTCTTTAAAGTCATTTCCAAAAATAACAGCTAAGAATCCTGGGAGAGCAGGGCCTCTGATCACAGTCCTGGTCAAAGGAGGGACAAGAAGTCCAGGAGACCAGAGAAGACACCATAATAACTGTGTCTGATACTGACTAAGCACATACTGTGTGCTGCTGTGATGATCACTCCACATGCATTTTCATTTAATTTTAATAGGACCCTATTTAGGTTGAAACAGACACTATTTCATCTCCATGTACTTATTCGACAGGTATTTACTGAATACCTACTACGTGCCACATGTTGTTCTAGGCACTAGAAATACAGACGTGAACAAAGAAGGTAAAATCTCTACCTTCATGGAGCTTGCCTTCGAATGGGAGAGACACAAGATAGAGACAGAATTTATGGTCATAATAGTCACAAAGGCTAAAAGGACATTAGTGTAGGAAAGGCGGGGATAAAAATCTAGAGGAGTGTCATCTTCAACAGGGTAGCCAAGAGAGGCTTCACTGAGAAGGGGAATTTGAGAAAAGAGGGAGTGAAGAAGTAGTGAGTCAAGCAGGTGTCTGGGAAAGAGCATTCCAGAAAAAGGTTCAAATTGCTTAGTTCAAAACTGCTTAGGAGAGAGCCAGTGTGATATGTTGTAGGAACAGAAAGGGGGTCAGTGCAGTGGAAGCACAATTATGGGTGGTCGGGGGAGTATAAGAAGCCAGAGAGTTACAAGTGGTGAGACAGTGTAGAGCCTTATTCATCTGATGTACTGGAAGGCCTTTTTCTTTTTCTCTGAGAAGAGACAGGAAAACACTGGAAAATGTAAGCAGAGGAGTCATATGAAGAGCCTCATGTGCTCATAGTATGGCTCTGGCTGGGTGCTGAACCTGGACTGTGGGGTGGGCCCAAGAGGGAAGCCTAGAGAGAAGTTAGAAGGCCACTGCAGTAAACCAGCTGGGAAATACTGGAGGCTCAGTCCAGGCTGGTAGCAAGGGAGATGGTGAGAACTGGTCAGATTCGAAATGTCAATGCATCAGGAAGGCACAGCTGCAGGACTTGTAAATGAATTCCATGCTGGCTGTGTAGAAGCATGAAGGATAACTCCCAAGGTTTCCGACCCCAGTAACCAGAAAAATGGAGCTACCCCTTTCTGAGAGGAGTAAATGGGAGAAGCAGGTCTGGCGAAGGGGTGCATCAGGAGCTCATCTATCCAGAAAGGGATGCTGACAAAGGGAACAGTATTTTAGACAGAGAATCTTTATAAGGTTATGGCTCTCATACTAAGGATTCCAGTTCTACCTAAGAGATGTGTCCTTTACTCAATCATTATTTTATACTCACTCATTCATTCTTTTATTCAACAAATGTTTATTAGATATCCATTGTGTGCCCAACAGGTGCTAAGGCTCAGACATACAGTGAGCAAGAAATACTCAGTTCTTTTCCTTATAAAACTTACAATACAGAGGAGAAATAAACAATTGTGCAACTACATCTATCCCCATATATGGTAATTACCTATAAACAAAACAAAAACCTACTAAAAAATAAAAAGCAACTTGCCTATGTAGCTAGGGAGAGACAGGGTTGTAACATAAACACAAGTTATCTTCCTCCAACCCGCTGTTTAGCACAGGGAGCACAGCTAGGTGATTTGTGGTGACCAAGATGGATAGGATGGGGGTGGGGTGGGAGGAAGGTCCACGAGGGAGGGTATATATGTATACATATAGCTAATGAAGAAAGAGGGCATCCAAGGATAGCAGACCTTTTAAGTTGCCCCTGGAATGGACAATACGTGAGAATCTTCTGTATGTCCGAATGTTATCCTGGGAAATTTATACCCTTCATCTTTTTAGACCTTCATTTTCTCATCTCCAAAAACTGTGCTAGATCATTTTCAAGCTCAGTAACTATGACCCCACATTCCTAATATCTCAGCATTTCTGCACTCTAACTACATTTCTAAAATAAAGATTCTGCCCTCTAGAATGTACTGCTTGTACACCTGCAAGATTCCTTCAAATGGTCATTCAATCCAACAGCGTGATTATGGTAATAATCCAAATGAAAAAACCACAACAAATGAAACACTACAGGGTCTGGTTAAAGAATTTCAAATTTTAGCTACTATTTAAAGTATTTATTTACATTTACTTCTAAAACATTGTTTTAATCACCAGGCATTGTCCACAATCACAGTACTTTTTCTAGAACTCCATTAATGTCCTAAAACACCTACAAAATACCCATTAATGGAAAATATGGATTTTTTTCTGTTAATTACAAATTACAAATGACACTAAATTAATGGCATTGACTAGAGAAAACAATGTCCCAAATAAAATAGTAATGTATACTGACATATTGTTTTAAATGTCTAATTAAATCATTCAAGTAAAATTATCTCATTTTGTAAGTAGAAAAAAATGAGGTTTACAAAATTTCTAGGATGGCTCCAAATCACATGTCACTAAGAAGGTTCTAAATCCAAAATTATTTCTCATAAACTCATGACTCAGATCACTGAATTATTATTACCATTAATGAATACTAATTTTTTTAAAAGTAGTTCTGTTGTACAAGTAAGAAAAATATATGGGCCTATTAAATATAATAAAATTAAACTATGGGGGAAAAAGTATCATTCATTCTGGAACCTGAGTGACTTACCACCTTCTACCAGTGTCCAACGGTAACCTTGGTTCAGATAATTAAACCCAGAACAGTCTTGCATATATATATGTTTAATCTTCATTGGCAGAATCTATGTATAAATATTTTAATCATGTTTAAATTAAATATGGTTAAAGCATAGGAGTAGAAATGTGCACATGAAGTAGCAAAATATGAGATATCTGAATGCATGATTTCCGTAATTCTAAAGAATTTTTTCACCAACCTGTCCCACTAACCTAGACACATGTGAATCAACACATTATCAACATATTCACATGAGCATGGCATGATGACCTCCACATGGTAAATGAGGGCTTCCTTGGTGACTCTCTGGTAAAGAATCTGGCTGCAATGCAGGAGAAGCAGGTTGGATCCCTGGGTGGGGAAGATCCCCAGGAAAAAGAAATAGCAACCTATTCCAGTATTCCTGTCTGGGAAATCCCATGGACAGAGGAGCCTGGCAGACTATGGTCCATGGCATCACAAGAGTCATACTCATTTAACTAAACCACCACCACCAGCAACATGGGAAAGTAACAGAGAACCTGCTGTTAAAAAAAAAAAAAAAAAAAAAAAAGTTAAAATGTAAATACGCAAATAGATGTGTGTATTTCATAGATAAAGAACTTTACTGATTTCCACTGTGTGAAAATGGGAAACAAACTCTGCTGTTACATAATTTTCAAATGTTTACAAACCCTAGCCTCTTTTCTTTCTTGCCCTCTAGAGCTCCATTTATTCCTTCTCTTTCCAATTCACTTTTTCTTCTTCACATGCTTCCCCAATACAGCATGATACCTTCCTCTAATATTTTCACCAAGAATAATTCACTCATTCATCCATCCATTTAACTGAACTTATTGTTGACCTACTATGTGCCTGGCACAAGATTGTCTTCTGGCCATCAAAGATGAATAATAATATCCCTGATTTCAGGGAAGATGAAATCTAGCAGATGCTGGACCCCTTAGTTAAGGAGTTGGACGTGAGTCATCTTCCTAAAAAACAGGTATTACCTGCCCTTTGCCGCAGGGCGTGTATTTTTTCCACCTTCTTTCCAGACCACATATCTTACAGACTATAAGCTCCCTGAACACTGGGACCACACATCAGTCATTTCTATCATCCCAGCATCTAACACACTGCCTGGCACATACTGGGCCTCATAAATTGTTTTGAATGAATAGATCTGAGTAAATGAAATTAGGTAATCACTATGCATCATGAATAACTTACCCAAAAAAATGGAATTTAGTTAACAATCTCCCTTTACCCACAAGGCTTCCCTGGTAGCTCAGACGGTAAAGCGTCTGCCTACAGTGCGGGAGACCTGGGTTTGAAAAGTGCACCCTTGGTACCAGAAGCTGAGTGGGATACTGGTTTCCTAAGCACAGACGGTCCTACTCTGGAAAAATGATGCTTCGTTGACTTCCTAGAATAATCGCATCTCATTTAATATAAAATTCCCTGAGAACCGTCTCCAGTTGAGAAAAGGGTGAGGGAGCTGCCCGCGCCACCCTTCCCCTGCCCTCTGCGGGGCTCTGCTCCAGGTAGGAGCGCAGCTTCTATGAACTTTTCTCCAGGTTCGAAGTTTGGTCAATTGATAAAGAATAAAAGCTCCTTCCGGAGGCGGGTTAGAGAGGATGATAACTAAAAAGAGCTGAACGGGCCCCGGAAACAAGTGAGCAAAGCGCCGAGGGTCTGTTGAGTTCACCGGGTCTCCTCCGCCCTACCCGCCGCGGGGAACAGCCTGACGACTGCGGGGACCCGCGGCTGCGCGGGGAGGGCAGCCGAGACGGGGAGCCGGAGGGTCCGGGGGACCGGCGCAGACCGGGTGCTCTCGGCCTCGGAGAAGCCGCCCAATTACAAGAATTAGCCACTGAAGCTCCAAAGGCGCCCATCTGCAACTGTAGCGTCCCGGAGCGTCACACCCGCCCTCTTCCTGGACCGCTGTTTCCCCCATCGAGACTGGAGCACCTCAGAGGACCCCCCAACTTCCCACTCCGAGCCCCTGGATCTGGACTGCCCTGAATCCCCACCCTTCACCGTCGCTGCCCGGTGCCGGGTTCTTCTGTTTCCTCTTGCCCGGGTCTTCCAGGGTCCGGCAGCAGCAGTGATGCTCCACCCCAGGCAGCCCCGAATGAGAAGCCACGCCGTTTCCTAGACTAACCCGTTTCCAACCTCTGAGACCCTCCTGGCTCGCCACTCCAGGATGGCGCGCCAAGGTCACCAGAGTAGGTGTGACAACCAACCTCCACCTTCTCTCCCCAAACCCCTCCCTTTCCGAGACCCCCACGGCCTGTACCTTGCGCGTTCCTCCCCGCAGGTGGAGGATCTCCTCCCCTGGCTCCATCGGGATCCCACTCTGCCTTGGCCCCCCGCGTCCTCGACCCTCCCGTGACGCTCACCTTCTCTCCGGGCGAGGGTCGCCGGCAAGTCTGCTATCCTCAGAGAACGAGGGCAGGAGATAAGCCTCCCACTCACTCCAGGGGAGCGACGGGGAAGCCGATGCAAACTTCTGCTGCACTTACTTTGGGCAGAGGCTGCCGCCCCCTCGCCTCTCCTCGCTTTCCTACAGGCGGCTGCTCCACGGCGGTGACCTGGAGCTGGCGCGCTCGCATTCCCCGCACCAGAGCCGCCGCGAAATGCGTAGGGTTGGGAGGTCTCTACCGGACGAGCGCGCCCGGGGCCCGAGTCCGGGGGCCGAGGTAGGGCCGCCGCGCTGGGCGGCGACCGCCCCCAGTCGCCCAGGGATGTTGCGCACGGCGCCCCGCGCCCAGCTCCTCCGCTGGGTCGTTTCTGTCCGAGTTGCAGTTTCAGTGCCTGCCAGGTCTGCAGCACCCTCACCGTCCTTCCCAGGAAACGACTTTCAATCCACCTGGCGGCTCGCGAGGCTGCCCCGCGGGCTGGCAGCGCCACAGCGGGTGCAGAGGAGAGGGAGGAGCGCGGCAGCCGCGGTCGCCCCAGTGCGCCTCCAGCTTCCCAGCTGGGCGAGGAGCGCGCGGCCCTCTCCAGCCGCTCTCCTCGGGACTGCAGTCCTGACGTCACCCCACCCCCCCACCCGGCGGAGGAGCCGCGCGGAGGGTGGGGTGCGGGGAGCGAGGACGCGGGAGTGTGAGCGGGACTGTGAGCGCGTGTGTGTGCACGCGCGCGTGGGCCTCGCCAGCCCGGGGACTACTCGGAACCGCAGTTGGATCCTGCGACGAGCCAGAAACCGAGCTCCTTGCAAACAGGAGCCGAGGGGTGGCCGTGAACAGCCGGGGGCGCTCGGTTCCAAGTTGGGCGGCGATACTACGCACACCGAGTTTGGATGCGACCAAAGAGGCTGGATTAATGTGATAGGAGGGTTGGAAAAGCAGGAGTTGGGAGTGCCCTTGGAGTTGGGCACTATCTTCCCCCAAAGTTGGAGGAAGCACGAGACGCCTTTAAAAAGCTGCACTAGAGGTACAGAGGGAAGAGGGGAGTGGACCGAGCAGGCGGGCTGATTTTCACACTCCTGTAGGAAGGAGGCGGGATGAGGAGCTATGAGAGTCCTCCGGGCCTCCACGGCCGCCGCAGGTCCCAGGAAGGAGCCCTCTTGGGTGCGCCAAGGGCGGCTCTGGCCTGCTCCGAGCTCACCTCCAGCCCGCCGCCGCTGCGCACTGAGAAGTTGATGAAAAGAGATCAAAGGGGCAGGGCCTTCCACACATCATTCCCCGCCTCGCGCGACCCTGGGGGAGTTTTCCACAGAAGCTGGGTTAATACTCCCGGAACCAGAGAAAAGAGGCCAAGGCCGGGCTCCAGATGCCCCATACCATGTCGTTGGGTCTGAGGCCGTGGTGGTTAGAACTCCGCGCCAAGTCCCTGGAGATCGTCGACCAGCGTAGTGCGTCTCCGCCACCCACCAGGAACTTATTCTCGTAGGAGGCCTGAGTCGTCACCTAACTTGGCTAGTTCTCTTAAGTTGTTCTGGGGACCCAACTGGGAAGTGACTTTCTGCGGAGGCGTCAAATGAAGGGTCTTAAGAGGTTCTAGAATGGCTAAAGGTTTGTCCCTCTGCAGCGACCCCGCCGTCAGTGGGGCAGAGTGCGCGGCTCCGTGCGCCCGCGGCGCTCTGTACCCTGCGGCTGTGCCCAGCTCCGGGACGGCCGCAGCCTCCGGGTCTGAGCAAATTGTGCAGGAGCGCCTCCTGCCCAGGCTGGATCCGCTGTCAGCAGCGAGGCGTCAGACACGCACTGCAGTGACCAAGCAAGCAACCAGCAATTTTGCCCCGGTCGAGTGGCAGTGCTTTTTAAATGCAAGTGTCATCTTTCCTGAATCCAGAACACTGATCGCCGAGATGCCTCTTTCGTGAAAATACTTGCTTAAAATGGAAAAGGTGACGGTAGGAAGCAGGAAAGAAACAGAATGGGAGGGAAACGACCCCCTGTCCACAAACACGCTTTTAACTTCAACTTCTCAAAGTTACTCAAAATATGATTCAGAAGGAGCAGAAAGTTTCACGGCCATCTTCAATCTCCGAGGAAGCTGAACAAAATAGAAGCAAGTGTGGAATCTTGGTCTACTGTCTTACGTTTAATAATCTTAGGAATCCCCACATTTGAAAAAGAGAATTCTAGCTAATTAGGCAATGTCATGGCTATCCTTAACTAGGGGTTGGAGTTAACAAATAAATAGAATACTTAAAATTAGTAAAGATACAGCATGTTCCTAATTAGAACAGAGAACAAGGGAATTTCAGAGGACACTGGGTACCAGCCTCCAGGCCCTCTTGCAACCGACCTATTTTTTAATATATAAATTTAAAAACACCCTGTCATCATGAAGGAATTACATAACAAAGTCCTAGTGATGCATGTTTCAGAAACAGCAATTCCTCAGCAGGAATCACTGTTCTTAATAATGTTAATTCAGATTAATAGTGTGGGAATAAGCAAGTCATTGGCCAAAAAATAAAAAGGTTTGAAAACAAGACGGTGAAGTGGCAGCTATGCTGGTACATATGAGTCTTGTAAGTTGGGTCACAATTCTGTTTCTAAGTGCTCCATGTCTAATTAGTGATGCTGTATTAGCAGGTATGACAACCTGGCTGACACAGCCACAGTAAGTAATGGCTATTTGATGTGGCAAGCCTAAGCATCCTTCCTTGATTTCCTGTTGTTATTTGGTTCACAGCTGCAGGATAACTTTTTTCACATTCTGAACTGATTGGTTGTTTGCATATCTGTCTTGCTTCTAAATTTATAATCTCCAGGGCAGTAATTCTGTCTTCCTTTCTACGTGAAACAGTGCAGTGTCTGATAAATGGTAGGCGCTTAATAAATATGTATTGATTTAATTAATTTTTTAAAGAGTATGAAATAACTAGATTTTAAAATCTGTTTTAAATGGACTCGTATGCCATCTGTGTGAAAAAAAGTATATATCTGATATAAAACAAATATATTTATATATGAAATGGAAAGGAGAAGAAGAAAAATCAGTTCTCAAAAGAATAATCCTCCATAGCTGATCATGTTAAATTATCCATAGAAACATCACCTGCTGCTCTTATTATATAAGAATTCTTTCATGTTTGTCTATTGACATGTACATGTTTTAAAAGTTTAGTATTTGGAACTCACAATCACTCAGAATTCCAAAGTGCATTACAAATATTTTCCTATTGGTCAGAAGGCAGCATGTCATTTAAGTTGGGTGCATGCGTATATGATATGGTAAAAAACACTGTTAGCTCAACTCACCCTGGACTTTGCCCTAATCAACATGTGGACATTCACAAGGGTCCGGACACTGCCATATGGCCAAGTAGGTTGAGGACCAAGGCTTGTGTGAGGTGCCCCTAAATAAAGGCATGATAGTTGACCAGGAAGTTCAGCTCATGCACACTTCAGAGCCCAAATGGAAAATTAGCTACACACACACACATACACACACATGCACACCAGTCCAAAGCTACCGGAGAGCCAAAACATCAAGTTTACAAAGAAGGAATGGCTCTATTGGGAGTAGAGATGGCAGTGCTGTGGGCAGGGGCACACTATTTCAATATAGCAGTGGCTTTTCATAATATACTCTGTAGCATTAAAGTCTCTAAATCAAACCCTCTAGCAATACATTGTTGGCAAAACTATGGAGACTCATAATCCTGTCCTTCCAGAAGTTATCTCCTGAGCAAAACAAGCTCCTTAATACAGCTTCTCATTTTTTGCCAAAAAAAAGAGGCAAGAATAAGGATAAAATTCATTTCATATAGGACTTACCTTAAAAAAAGTTAATACATATATCTCATATATATGTGTGTTATCTATATATCTCAGTTACAGATTACAATTTTCATAAATCTGCCCAATTATGTAATACATTTTCTAGAGAAGCATTTAAAAAGAGCCTAGTAGAGCTCATGATGAAGAAAACATCATAATTTTAAAACACTGTCTTTAGAATGTGACAAATTTGGAATAAATCTAGAGTTTTCCTGCAACTTCTCTCAAGACTTGGATTTGCTCTTAATATTTCTGCTTCATGATATATTAATAGCTTAGTATTTGAACTTCTTATGTTGCACCCCCTACTCTTGGTAGAGTTAACCCCAAAGACAAAATCTAAGTGGCGGATTTCTTTTAAAACGTTGAAATCCTAAATTCAACTTGATAAATTTGATGAATTCAAATTTTAAAACTGTCACAACTGAGACAAGTAGTTGACATGTAATTATATTGATTTGTAGATAATACTCCTGAAATACTATTACAGGTTAGCAATAAGTTTGTAACGAAAGTTGAATTTTTGGCTGGTGTTATTATATTAAAAAATGACAACATTTTACTTATATACGTGTTCATATACTGTAATTATACTTCTCCGTAGATTTCCAAATAGGACTTAGAGCATTCCCTGGAGATATGTTTTCATGAATTATGGAGTACTCACCCAAAATGGACTGTATTGGCACCAAAGAACATTTTGGACACATTATAAACCCTGAAGAGCAATAGTAAAGAGACAATTTGTTGTTGTTTTCAGTTAACATTTGAGGGGAGGCTTTCATGGCTGGTAGGTTTTTTATAGGGTGGGTTTTTTATATAAGGGCATTCATATAAGTTAAATAAGCAGAGTGACAAAATGCAGCCTTGACGTACTCCTTTCTCAATTTGGAAATAGTCTGTTGTTCCATGACCAGTTCTAACTGTTGTTTCTTGACCTGCATAAAGATTTCTCAGGAGACAGGTAAGGTGGTCTGGTATTCCCATATCTTTCAGAATTTTGCACAGTTTTTTGTGATCCACACAGTCAAAGGCTTTAGCGTAGTCAGTGAAGCAGAAGTAGATTTTTGTTTTGGAATTCTCTTGCTTTTTCTATGATCCAAAGGATGTTGGCAATTTGATCTCTGGTTCCTCTGCCTTTTCTAATCCGTCTACTACATCTGGAAGTTCTCAGTTCATGCATATACTATTGAAGCCTAGCTTGAAGGATTTTGAATATTACTTTGCTAGCATGTGAAAGTGCAATTGTACGACAGTTCGAACATTCTTTGACATAACATCACTGACTCAATGGCCATGAGTGTGAGCAAACTCCGGGAGATAGTAAAGGACAGGGAATCCTGGCGTGCTGCAGTCCGTGTCGTTTGCAGAGAGTAGGACACAGCTTATCTATGGAGCAATAACAAAAGCAACTCCTATATGTGGGTTTGCTTGTAAGTGAAAACAACACTGCTAGTTACAAAGTCTTCCTTTTTCCCATTACAGGTGTCAAGGCAAGAAAAATCCTAACCAAGGGAGTGTATGTAGAAGGTCAAGTACCTATTAGACATCATTCCTGCCTTCATAGAGTCTGCAATCTGGTATCATTCTATTTCCCTACCTTCTTTGTAAAGTCCCTAGGAGTGGTGCCTTGGGATCTAAGAGTCCATAGAGCTAGACCTGGGCGAGTAGGGAAGAGCTAAATTTACAGAAATGAATTAAAATTTATTAAAAGGTTTCAGGAAGTATTTGTAAGCAGATTTGGTTACAATATGTGACTCTTCCTGAACTGTTAAGAGAAACTTCAGCCCAAGTCTAAAAGGACACGTGCTTTTATCCTGTAGTCCATCGGGAACACTTACTTCATTAACCCCACTTTCTGCCTGGTCCCCTTCCATTTTTGCATAGTGTAGCCTTTTTTCATTTACGTTGTCTAAGTCAGGAAATTAGAACTGAAGCACCTCTGGGCCAAGCCCTTGTCTGCCTACGTGTTTATCAAGCATTACGTACACTTACTGCACTCTATAAATAATAATAACAGTAATCACCCTCTATACAAAATTAGAATGTGAGCATATTCATCCAGTCTAGTATGCTGATTTGCTTTAGTGCATCATAATTATCTCATGAAACCAATGGTGTAATGGGCACTACATTATACAATCTTCCAAAAATATGTTACTATATATTCTGGCAGGGAGATGCACCTGCAGTTTTTCTCCACCCACCTCTAGGCTACAGAAATGGCAGGGTGATACTTAAGTGGTATTTGTGTTGCAAAGTATTCAAAGTAATCTCCTTTGAAGCCTTTTCTATCCAAAAAACCATTAAGTATGGTTAAGATATATTTGTCCAGAAGGAGTAAGTTAAACAAGAAGATGGGAGTGTATAATTTGTCCCACATAAAGGACATGAGAATTATAGATTGTCACACACTTATTTCAGGAAACATAGGGCTTGGGGGCATTTATGTATGTTGTTGTTGTTCAGTCACCTAGCCATGTCCAACTTTTTGTGACCCCATGGCCTGCAGCACACCAGGCCTCCCTGTCCCTCACCATCTCCCGAAGTTTGCCCAAGGTCATGTCCTTTGCATTGGTGATGCCATCCAGCCATCTCATCCTCTGATGCCCTCTTCCCCTTCTGCCCTCAATCTTTCCCAGCAATCAGGGTCTTTCCCAATGAGGCAGCTGTTCGCATCCGATGACCAAAATACTAGAGTTTCAGCTTCAGCATCAGTCCTTCCAACAAATATTCAGGGTTGATTTCCCTTAAGATTGACTGGTTTTATCTCCTTGCAGTCCAAGGGACTCTCAGGAGTCTTCTCTAGCAGCACAGTTCCAAGGCATCAATTCTTCGGCACTCTTCCTTCTTTACGGTCCAGCTCTCACAACCATACACAACTACTAGGAAGACCATAGCCTTGACTATACAGATCTTTGTTCACAGAGTAAAGTCTGCTTTTCAACACACAGTCTAGGTTTGTCACAGCTTCCCTGCCAAGAAGCAAATATCTTCTGATTTGATGGCTTCAGTCACCATCTGCAGTGATTTTAGAGCCGAAGAAGAGGAAATCTGTCACTACTTCCACCTTTCTCCCCACTATTTGCCATGAAGTAATGGGGCCAGATGCCATGATCTTAATTTTTTTAATATTTAGTTTTAAGCCAGCTCTTTCACTTTCCTTCTTCACCTCATCAAGAGGTTCTTTAGGTCTTCGCTTCTGCCATTAGAGTGGTGACATCCACATATCTGAGGTTGTTGTTTCTCCAGCCTATCTTGATTCCAGCTTGTAACTCATCCAGCCTGGCATTTCTTATGATGTGCTTAGTGTACAGATTAAACAAACAGGGTGACAGCAGACAACCCTGTCATACTCCTTTCTCAATATTGAACCAATCAATTGTTCCATACAGAGTTCTAACTGTTACTTTTTGACCTGCATACAGATTTCTCAAGAGACAGGTAAGATGGTCTGGTATTCCTATCTCTTTAAGAACTTTCCACAGTGTATTATGATCCACACAGTCAATGGCTTTGGCGTAGTCAATGAAATCAGAGGTAGATGTTTTTCTGGAATTCCCTAGCTTTCTCTATGATCCAGTGAATGTTGGCAATTTGATCTCTGGTTCCTTTTCCTTTTCTAAACCCAGCTTGGACATCTGGAAGTTCTTGGTTCACATAATGCTGAAACCTAGCACTCAAGATTTATGAGTTAACCACTGGTAACTGTCAGTGGCCACCATTGCAAACTGCTTGAACTTTCATTGTTTGATTAAACAGCAATCTGAACATTAGCCTTGAGTTCATTGTAAAAAAACAGGGAACTTCCTTTCATCGTCAAACTCAGGAAAGAGCAAAGAAATAGCTGGAAACATTGTCAAAAATATCTCCCAGTGTGTAATATGCAGAGCTGCTGATCTTTTCCTGCAACAGAGTTACCAGGTTGAGGTAATTAAGCTAGAACTGCAGTGTAAATCATTAAGTAGACAGGTCACATGTCCAAAACACCTATGACATTTGAAAATATACAGTGTAGAAAGAGCTGTACTACATAAAATTGAAAATCTCACATCATTTTACTGCCTAAGAAAAGCGAGCTCCCCGCCTTTCTTGCTTTTTGCCCGGGGCTTTTCTTCTGATGCAGTAATGTTATTTTAATGTGTCAGGATGGAAACCTCGGCCAGAGATTTCTGCAGTCACAAATTTCAGTGTCTCCAGCTGTATTTTTAGTCTTCTGAATTAATTGGATATAGCACCATATAGTAAGAAATCCCTTTGACACCACTGCAGAAATACCTAAGGCAAAGTTCCCAGAAAGAACCGCTCACTGGCTGGCCACAGAGTAGAAACACGGCAAAGGCACTGAGTCTGCACAACCCTGGCTCCTTCCATCCTCTCCAACGGAGCAAAACCCCATCGATTTGTACAGTAGATAGAGCTGACTTGGGAGGATGTTATCATTTAAAACATTACCCAATCCACCATAATAATCATTAGGTTTGTATGTCTTCAACAACTGCTTAAAAAAAAAAAAGACTTAATCTACTCTTCAGATTTGTGTGTAAGATACCATGGCAAATGAGAAATGCAGGTCAAAATGTATCCAGGACATTCCTATTAAAATGATAAAAGGAGAAATGCATGGTACCTGTTCTCTAGCAACCTCTTCTAAAGTTTGAAATTGTACATCTTAGTTAAAACACCATCAGAAGATACATACTTCTCAGTCTTCAGCAGGAAAAAATATATATGCTCGGTAGGAAAGAATGTATATATATATATAAAGAGAAATATTTATAGCAGGGGGGATGGGTGAGATTAAGGTGAGAAAGGACATTTCTGGCTTGTGTGTAAGCATCTATCACTGTTCTCCACCTAGAGATCTATTGGCAAGAGAAGTGTATTCGTCAGGGTTCAAGATAGCAAACAGAAATTATTCTAGATGTTTTAAGGAAGCAGTGATTCAAGGTCCAGAATTTGGTTGCCACAAAATCACTGCAAGATCCATTGGAAAAAGTTCTGATGGCAGACTTGAGACTCTAGAAACGATATGCAAAAAATATATAGAACTGAATTCTCAAGCGAGCCGTGACCTACCTCTGAGGCTGCGATTGTGGCTATGAGTTCAAAATATGTCCTTTTATTGTACTGCTGCAAGCTGTTTTTGGACATTCAGAAAGAGGCCTCTGAATGGAGATTCCTGGACTATAGGAAAGCAGATGTGTGGGTGAGGGGGGCTGGCCTTGGGGGCCTGAGTTCTTGACTGTAACTCCCTCTAGAAAACTAGTGTCATGATCGTTTACCAAGGCTGGTGTGATGAGGGCAGACTGCCTCCATGGGACCGGCCAGGTAAAGCCTTTGTAATTATCTGACCCTGAACAAATCCCATGTAGGATTTTGGTCCAGAGCTGGAGTCTTCAAGGACATGTAAGGAACACTCGTAGGTGGGTCAGGGAAGAATTATATAAATACTATACGTATATGTATGTGTTTGTGTGTATGTCTATTAACTCCCTGCACTTGTGGTGGCCTGGAGAAATAGATTACATATTTTCAGACTACATCCACATAAAGCTATGGAAAAAGATATTTAAAAAAAAAAATAAAGATCCAAGACACCATCAAGAAAGGTACTATTCTTTCAAAGTTTACTTGCTGATTTGTTCTCCAGGATGCCAGGAATACCTTAAACTATAACAGCAACATTGACAATGACTCTGGTGTCTGGATTTTTTTTTTTTCTGGAACTTCTGGATATTTTGAAAACAACAACAGGAAACCAATTGAGGGACAAGTCCCCAAATCCAAGCACTAACTCTCTTGAAACACTTCCAAGGAGGTGGTCCACGTCCTGCTCACATGCTGATCACACATGGCCCCCTTTCTCCATTCTATGACTCCCTGGAAAATGATGCAAATTGGACAAAGGGAAATAGGTCACTTCTCAGACTTTTGATGGGGACTTTATGCATCCCTTAAGCTATTTTTTGTTTTTGTATCTTGTCTTCCTGAATGCCACCTACATATGCGTTTTTGAAACTGAAATGAATCAGAGGGACATGGAGATGGATGTACATCCTGGTTTAAAACACAGGCCTTTCTTGTCTTGAGGACTAACAAAAGGATTCTTATACATCTAATTTAGGGAGTTTCTTTTAAAATACAGCTGAAGTCCAATTATTTTATGTTGAATATTTTTAGTATTTGGCCTATATATGGGACATATGTTTCTGGCTGCCCAACACTTTTGAAAACCCTTCTAATTTGGGGAAATGTTCCACTTTGTAAATTCCACCTTTTCAAGATTAAAAAAGTGAATGTCTCTCTTCCTCAACCTCCTTTGCAGCTAGAGCACAGGCAGGTGACCACATGGTGTCAGTGTTCTGTTACACCCACAGGAGACTTCAGTTCAGAAGAGAACTGTATGAGAAATAACCTCTAGGTGAAGAATCCATTTTGCTGGAGAGACTGATGGAGAAGACTTTCAGCTTTTAGCAGAAGCTGTGATTGCAAAGTAAAGTCTTTTTAAGTGGAATCCCTTTTGGCAGCGGGAGCAGTTGAAGCCAAGTTGAATTGCTGGCAGCCTTGCAAAGCCAAGTATATCTAATGCAGTGGCAACTGTGGCCATAATTTCTCCTAAAACCAATTCTGTGGTGTGGTTTAGAAATTTTAGTAGAATGTTAGCCCTGAGCTTGTTTTTCTATATTGGGATTATGTTGAATCTATAGATCAATTTGGAAACAATTGGTATTTTAACAATGTTAAGTCTTCCAACCCAGAAATATGACATATTTCTCCTTCTGTTTGGATCTCTTAAAATGTCTCTCTGCATGGGTTATACTTTTCAGTATAGATTTTGCACATTGTTTGTCAGATTTATCCCAAATATTTTATCATTTTGGTGCTGCTGTAAATGATACTATTTTTCAGTTTTCAATTTCTGACAGCTCACTGCTAATATACAGAAACACATTGACTTTTGTATGTTGTTGTTGTATCTGGTAACTTTTCTAAATTCAGTTTTTAGTTCTAGCAACTTCTTTTTATACATTTTCATCATATTTTTCCCATAGGTAATTATGTCATGTGTGAATAAAACCAGTTTCATTTCTTCCTTTCTGATCTTGATGCATTTTATTTCTTTTCCTTGCCTGGCTACACTGGCTAAAAAGTCCACATGATGATGAATAGAAGTGGTGAGACATCCTTGCCTTGTTTCTTATCTTAGAGGGGAAGCACTCAGTCTTATATCATCACTGTGATGTCAGCCAAAGTTTCTTTATATATATCCATCCTTATCAAGTTGAGAAATCAGAAATTTTTAATCAGAAATGGAATGTTTTTCAAATGCTTTTTCTCTGTGTGTTGAGCTATTCATTTGGTATTTCTTTTTCACTTGTTACTATGATTATTTATGTTCATATATATTCAAATGTTAAACCAATTCTGCATTCTTAGAATAAGTCTCACTTGGTCATAATATATTATCTTTTTTAATATACACTGGTAAATTTGATTTCTAGTTTGGTTAAGAATTTTCTATCTATGTTTACCAGATATAATGCTCTGTAGTTTTCTTTTCTGTGATATATTTGTCTGGTTTTGGTGTACGGATAATGTTATTTACATGGAATGAGCTGAAAAGTATGCTCTATGTTTCAGCATTCTAGAAGAATTCATATGGAATTGGTATTATTTCCACCTTTAGTGTTTAGTAAAATTTACCAATGAAAATGGAATTTTCTTTTTAGGGCGAATTTTCACTATACATGCAATTACTTTGATAGATATAGATATAGGGCTATTCTTGAGTAAGCTTTAGTGGTTCATGTCTTTCAAGAGATTTGTTCATTTCTTCAAAGTTGTCATGTTTGTTTTCATTTAGTTGTTCATAATATTTCCTTATTATTCACTTATTGTCTGTAAAATCTGTAATTATGTCACATCCTTTATTCCTGATATTGGTCATTTGTGTCTCCTCTTTTTTGTTTCTGATAAATATGGCTAGAGGGTGTCAATGTCATGTATCTTTTCAAAGAACCAGCTTTTGGTTTCACTGATTTTTTTTCCTATTGCTTTTCTGTTTTCCACTCTAATTCTCAAGTCTGTCCAATCTTGTATTTACTTTCAGTTTAATTTGCTCTGCTTTTTCTAGTTTCTTAAGGTGGAAGCTGAGGTCAATGCTTTGAGACCTTTTTTATTACCTAATAATACAGACATTTAGTGCTATAATTCTCCCTCTAATTAATACTTTAACAACATCTCACATATTTTGATATTTTCTGTTTGTACTTTCACTCAGTATAAAATACTTTCTAATCTCTTTTTGACCTCTTAACTGAACCATAAGTTATTCGGAAATGTGTTATTTAGCTTCTGAATATTCAGAAACTTTCCAGAGATCTTTCAGTTATAGATTTCAAATTTAATTCCATTGCGGCAGGAGAACTTGTTGAGACTTTTTAATGGCCCCAAACACAATCTATCTTAGCAAGTGTTCTATATGCCTTTGAAAGGAATATGTATTTTGCTGCTGTTGAATGAAATGTTTTATAAATAGCAATTAGGTCAAATTGATTTAGATGTTATTCAAATCATTTATATCCTTACTGATGTTCTATTTATTCTATCATTTAGTTTAATTCTCTGATTATATTTGTGGATTTGTCTATTTTCCCATGCTGTTCTATTAGTTTTTGCTCCAGGTATTTTGAAGCTCTTTTATTAGATATATAAACATTTTAGGATTTTTTTCTAGTTCTTGGTTAGCTGAAGTCTCTATCATTATGAAACAATCCCATTTACACAACATAACATTCTTTGTTGCAAAGTCTACTTTGATATTAATATAACCACTCCAGCTTTCTTTAGATTAGTATTAACATGTTGGATTCTTTTGCCTCTTTTACTTTTTTTTAAATTAATTTATTTTAACTGGAGGCTAATTACTTTACAATCAGAGAAGGCAATGGCACCTCACTCCAGTACTCTTGCCGGGAAAATCCCATGGACGGAGGACCCTGGTAGGCTGCAGTCCATGGGGTTGCGAAGAGTAGGACACAACTGAGGGACTTCACTTTCACTTTTCACTTTCATGCATTGGAGAGGGAAATGGCAACCCACTCCAGTGTTCTTGCCTGGAGAATCCCAGGGACTGCAGAGCCTGGTGGGCTGTCATCTATGGGGTCGCACAGTCGGACAGGACTGAAGCAACTTAGCAGCAGCAGCACTTTACAATATTGTAGTGGTTTTTGCCATACATTGACATGAATCAGCCATGGGTGTACATGAGTTCCCCACCCTGAACCCACATTCCTCCCCATACCATCCCTCAGGGTCATCCCAGTGCACTAGCCGTGAGCACCCTCTCCCATGCAGCAAACCTGGGCTGGTGATCTGTTTCACATATGATAATATACATGTTTCAATCCTATTCTCTCAAATCATCCCACCCTCGCCTTCTCCCACAGAGTCCAAAAGACTGTTTTTACATCTGTGTTTCTTTTGATGTCTTGTATATAGGGTCACTGTTACCATCTTTTTAAATTCCATATATATGCATTAGTATACTGTATTGGTGTTTTTCTTTCTGACTTACTTCATTCTGTATAATAGGCTCCAGTTTCATCCACCTCATTAGAATTGATTCAAATGCATTCTTTTTAATGGCTGTCTTTTACTTTTAACCTATTTGTGTTGGTTTCTTGTAGGAAACCAATAGTTGATCTTGCTCTTTAAGCCAATCTTAAAAATCCATCTTTTAATTCGAGTATTTAAATCCTTTAATTTTATGTGATTAATTATATGTTTAGACTTGGATTTACCATCTTGCTATTTGTCTAATCTGTTTGCCTTTTCTTCATTTCCTCCCTTCTTTTGAATTAATGAAAAATTGTAACAGTTCCATTTTATCTCCTTTGTTGGTTTATTAGACATGGCTCTGTTTCTGTTTGAGCAGTTGTTTCAGGGTTTTTAGTACCATCTAAATATCTTTAACTTATCTTTAATTCCAAGTGGTGTTATATCATGTCACATATGGTAAAAGAACCTTACAACTTGTATTGCTTCTGTTGAAAATTCTGCTGTAATTCTTACTGTTGTTCCCCTCTACTTAACATTTTCCCCCTCCTCTGGCTCCTTTTGAGATTTTCTCCTGATCACAGTTTGGAGATTTGACTATGATGTGCTTTGATGTAGTTTTCTTCATAGTTTTTTGATTTTGGCTTGGTTTCATTTTGTTTTTTGTTTTGTTTGCTTCATTAACCATCTTGGATATACAGATTTTAGATTTGAAAAAATTTCAATCATTTCTTTAAATATTTTTATCTCAGCCTCTCTATCCTTTTTTCTGTTGATTTCAAGTTCACATGTGATAAGCCATTGCAGTAGTCCTACATATTGGTGATTCTCCTTGCTTTCTTATTTGGTTTTCGTTATCATCTTGTCTTTTTCCTGTTTTTCATTTTGCATAGTTTCCATTGGTATGTCATCAAGTTTAATAATCATTTCTAAAAAAAAATTTAACTAAAAAAAAAAGAGACTTCCCTGGTGATACAGTGGTTAAGACCCCATGCTGCCAATGGAGACGGCTCATGTTCCATCCCTGGTCAGGGAACTAAGATCCCAGATGCCATGTGGCACAGCCAAAAGATTTTCTTTTTAAAGTTTAATAATCATTTCTTCTGCAGTATTTAATCTACCAATAATCCTATCAGTGAACTTTTCATCTCTGTGATTTATGATTTTTAGAAAAATGACTTGAGCTTTTTTATTTATAGCATAACTCTACTTGTTCAATCTTACACCAGCTTTTTGAACATCTGGAATGTAATTATAATAACTGTTTTAATGTCCTCGTCTGCCAAATCTAGCATCTGTTTCAGTTCTGGGTCCACTTTGATTGATTTAATTTTTATCCTCATTGTGGATCATATTCTCTTGCTTCTTTGCATGCCTAATAATTTTTTATTGAGTGGCAGGCATTAAGAATTTTACCTTGCTGTGTGCTGGTTATTTTTGTATAAATCTTCTTAAGCTTCATACTTGGATGCACTTCAGTTCAGTTCAGTTGCTCAGTCGTGTCTGACTCTTTGTGACCACATGATCTGCAGCACACCAGGCCTCCCTGTCCATCACGAACTCCCGGAGTCCACCCAAACCCATGTCCATTGAGTCAATAATGCCATCCAGCCATCTCATCCTCTGTCGTCCCCTTCTCCTCCTGCCTTCAATCTTTCCCAGCATCAGGGTCTTTTCAAATGAGTCAGGTCTTCACATCAGGTGGCCAAAGTATTGGAGTTTCAGCTTCAACATCAGTCCTACCAATGAACACCCAGGACTGATCTCCTTTAGGATGGACGGGCTGGATCTCCTTGCAGTCCAAGGGGCTCTCAAGAGTCTTCTCCAACACCACAGTTCAAAAGCATCAATTCTTCGGCACTCAGCTTTCTTTATAGTCTAACTCTCACATCCATACATGACTACTGGAAAAACCACAGCCTTGACTAGACAGACCTTGTTGACAAAGTAATGTCTCTGCTTTTCAATATGCTGTCTAGGTTGGTCATAACTTTCCTTCCAAGGAGTAAGCATCTTTTAATTTCATGGCTGCAGTCACCATCTGCAGTGATTTTGGAGCCCCCCAAAATAAAGTCTGACAGTGTTTCCCCATCTATTTGTCATGAAGTGATGGGACCAGATGCCATGATCTTAGTTTTCTGCATGTTGAGCTTTAAGCCAACTTCTTCACTCTCCCCTTTCACTTTCATCAAGAGGCTCTTTAGTTCTTCACTTTCTGCCATAAGGGTGGTGTCATTTGCATATCTTAGGTTATTGATATTTCTCTCAGCAATCTTGATTCCAGCTTGTGCTTCTTCCAGCCCAGCGTTTCTCATTGTGTACTCTGCATAGAAGTTAAATAAGCAAGGTGACAATATATAGCCTTGAAGTACTCCTTTTCCTATTTGGAACTAGTCTGTTGTTCCATGTCCAGTTCTAACTGGATGCAGTTAAATTATTGGAAAACTGATTTGTTTGGATCTGGCTTTTCTAATTTCTTAAACAGAGACCTGTCCAGTCCAAGGCTGCTGGTCACTTCAGTCGTGTCCGACTCTGTGCGACCCCATAGACGGCAGCCCACCAGGCTCCACCTGGTGGAGCTGGGATTCTCCAGGCAAGAACACTGGAGTGGGTTGCCATTTCTTTCTCCAATGCATGAAGGTGAAAAGTGAAAGTGAAGTTGTTCAGTCATGTCCAACTCTCCGCGACCCCATGGACTGCAGCCTACCAGGCTCCTCCATCCATGGGATTTTCCAGGCAAGAGTACTGGAGTGGGGTGCCATCGCCTTCTCCGAGTCCAAGGCTAATCATTCCCTATTTCTTAGGCAAGATCTTCCCAAGTGTTCTACCCAGTGTACCTAGAATTATGAGCATTTTCATTTTGGCTGATGGCGACAGGAACTATTTCAGGCCCCAAGTGAACACCAAGTATGGTCACTCCAATCTTTTTAAGAGTGTTCTTTCTTCTGCCTTTGGGAGGTATTTCATATGCATATGTTTATCAGTACTCTGCAGAATATTCAAAAGGACCATTTGGAGATCTCTGGAGTTCCCTTTCTGTGCAGCCTTCTCCTCTTTGGTTTTCTTTTCTGTAGACTTGAGCAGACTTTGCAGCCCCAGATTCCCTACACTGTCATGCATACTGCTACTGCTAAGTCATTTCAGTCGTGTCTGACTCTGTGCGACCCCATAGATGGCAGCCCACTAGGCTCCCCTGTCCCCGGGATTCTCCAGGCAAGAACACTGGAGTGGGTTGCTATTTCCTTCTCCAATGCATGAAAGTGAAAAGTGAAAATGAAGTCACTCAGTCGTGTCTGACTCTTAGCAACCCCATGGGCTGCAGCCTACCAGGCTCCTCCATCCATGGGATTTTCCAGGCAAGAGTACTGGAGTGGGGTGCCTTTGCCTTCTCTGATGTCATGCATAAGGCTACCTCATTTGTTTCCCATTTCTCAGAGAAAACCATTCTTCATTAACTGTTGTTCACTCTCTTGAAAGCCACTGCATATCATTTTTAGGGTTTTCAACAAATGTTGCTGGGAAAATTAGACATACATACATTAAAAGATAAAAAAAACATTGATCTATACCTAACATCTCTATAAGAATGAATTGATAAATTGCACCTCCTTAAAATTAAGAACTTCTACTCTGTGAAAGCCACTATTAAAGAAATCAAAAGCCAAGCCACAGACTAGGAGAAAATATTTGCAAATCAGACATCTACAAAAGCACTGACATATCCAGAATATATAAAGAATTCTTGAAATAAAGCAATAAAAAAGAAACAGCTTTATAAAAATGCACAAAATATTTCCAAAGATACTCTGCCAAATAAGATATATAGATGGCAAATAAATGTGTGAAAAGATACTTAGCATTATTAGCTACTGGAGAAATGCAAACTGAAACCACCATGTGATGCCACTATTCACGTAATAGAATGACTTAAGAAACAAGCAAACAAATCCTCTTATTATCCTGGTGAGATCGTAGAGCAACTGGAACTCTCATATGTTGCTAATGAAAATGCAGCTTTGAAAACCGTTTGTGGATTTCTTACAAAGTTAAATATACATTTACCATATGGCATAGCAATCTCACTCCTAGCAGGTAGGATTGACATGAAAATCTATTTTCATACAAGGGCCCATATGAAAATGTTTGTAACCACTTTATTCATAATTACCAAACACTGGAACCAATAGAGATGTCCTTCAATAGAGGAAGAGATGAACATGCTGTGATACATATAATGGAATATTAATCAGCAAACAAAGGAATAAACTGTTGGTGTATGTAACAGCGTGGATGAATCTCAAATGCACTGTGCCAAATGAAGTAACTGGACATGAAAAAGAAGAGCGATTCCATTTATATGCTATTCTAGAAAAATAAAACCTTAGGAATGGTAAAGATACCAGTGGTTGTTGGGTAGGGCCTGGAAGAGAGATTTACTGTGAAGAACAAGCAGAAAGGTAGTTTGGAAGATGGAACTGTTCAGTTTCTCAGTTGTGGTGGTGCATTCGTCACAACTTTGCATTTGTCACAACTCACAGAACCCAAAAGAGTGAATACTACCTTATGTAAATTAAAAAATAAAATTTAAAAACTTACATACTGAATACTGAGACACCTACCACTTTTCCATGACTCAACTCCAAGAATGCAAGCAAGTAGGCCTATTTCCCAAGGCTGGAGACGAGAGAATTCTTTTCTCTTGAGATATAAAAAGACTGAGTGGAGGACTAAGGGAATATTTGCATATACTGACATTTGATAATACTGAAACAGCTGGGCCTCTGCTAGGAAACTCACATGGAGCCCTAGTCAATATGGCTTGACTTTACACACACATATTCCAAACAGCTTCTTAATATAAAGAATCCATAGGCTATCAGGGGAACTAAGACAATGTAGAAAGTTTAAAAAAAAAATTTAAGCCTGCATTTAATATCCTCAAAGAGCTAAGAGAAAATATTGACTCTGTAAAAAATAATAAAAGACACTGAAACAATAAAGAATTGTTAGATATTAAAAACAGGGTAGTGGAGACTTCTCTGATGGTTCATGGCTGAGATTTCATGCTCCCAATGAGGGAGGCCCAGGTTTGATCCCTGGTCAGGGAACTGGATCCCACACGCCACCACTAACAATCACACAAGCCCCACTGAAGATCAAAGATCCTCCAAGCCACAATGAAGACCTGGTGCAGCCAAATAAATAATTATAAATAAATATTTTTTTAAAAAACAGAGTAGACAAAATAAAAAATATTGGAAGAGCTGGAAGATAAATTGAGGAATAGCTCCCAGAAAGCAGAATTTGAGATAAAGAGACAGTAAAGAAAAATTCTGGAAAAGTGTATGATTAATTCAAACCTCCACATCCAAATAATACGTAATATAGAAAAGGAGAACAAAGAAAACACAGGTGAGGAGATTTGGGCAATAAAAATTACAAAATAATTTCCTAGGATTGAAATGATAAACCAAGCAAAATGAACAAGAAAGTGTTCAAGCAAAGAATGTCATAATAGTTTAAACACCAGAGGTTTTTTTTTTTAGTCCAGAAAGCTTTTAGGGAAAAAAGACTTATTAATTCAAAAGATAAAGAATTAGAACAACATTAGACTTTGTATCAGAGACATTGGAAGCTGGAAGACAATGGAGCAATACCTTCAGAATTGTGGGGGGGGGGGGGGGGGGGGAATTATGATTCATATCCAGACAATCTACTAGAAGTATAATGGTAATAAAAAAAAAACAACACATTTTCAAACATTCAAGGTCACAGAAATGTTATTGAGAGGGTTAATAGGTAGGAAAATCAGAGGTCCTCAAGCAGCAGGAGGAAATAAACTGCAAATAGCAGGCTTATTTTTCCCTTCTCTGTTGACAATACCTGGTTCCACCTGAACTTAACTTTTCTCAAACCTTGAGCTGACTACTGCCTTTTTCTTATGGAAATCTTTTTCTTAAACTATGTTAACAGAACTACGTATTTGCTTTGAAATCTGCATTTCTTCAAATCCTTTCAGCCTAAGACTAACCCTTTTTTCTTTTCTCAAACCTTGGGCTAATAATGGCTCAACAAACCAGTATTCATGTCAATTGGTGTTTCCCTTATCTGATTAGCAGCTCCCTAACAGCCACAAAACACCTTGTTAAAAACTAGCAGTGGCCACAGGACTGGAAAAGGTCAGTTTTCATTTCAATCCCAAAGAAAGGCAATGCCAAAGAATGTTCAAACTATTGCACAATTGCATTCAACTCACACACTAGGAAAGTAATGCTCAAAATTCTGTTTTGAAAACAGGAAAGAAAAAAAAGCCAGGCTTCAATAGTATGTGAACCGTGAACTTCCAGATGTTCAAGCTGGATTTAGAAAAGCCAGAGGAACCAGAGATCAAATCACCAACATCCACTGGATCATCAAAAAAGCAAGAGTTCCATAAGAACATCTACTTCTGCTGTATTGACTACGCCAAAGCCTTTGAGTGTGTGGATCACAACAAATTGTGGAAAATTCTTCAAGAGATGGGAATACCAGACCACCTGACCTGCTTTCTGAGAAATCTGTATGCAGGTCAAGAAGCAACAATTAGAACTGGACATGAAACACAGACTGGTTCAAACTGGGGAAAGGAGTACATGAAGGCTGTATACTGTCACCCTGCTGGTTTAACTTCTATGCAGAGTACATCATGGGAAACGCTGTGCTGGAAGAAGCACAAGCTGGAATCAAGATTGCCAGGAGAAATATCAATAACCTCAGATATGCAGATGACACCACCCTTATGGCAGAAAATGAAGAAGAACTAAAGAGCCTCTTGATGAAAGTGAAAGAGGAGAGTGAAAAAGTTGGCTTAAAACTCAACATTCAGAAAACTAAGATCATGGCATCTGGTCCCATCACTTCATGACAAATAGATGCGGAAACAATGGAAACAGTGACTTTATTTTTCTGGGCTCCAAAATCACTGCAGATGGTGACTGCAGCCACGAAATTAAAAGATTCTTGTTCCTTGGAAGAAAAGCTATTACCAACCTAGACACCATATTAAAAAGCAGAGACATTAATTTAGCAACAAAGATCCATCTAGTCAAATCTATAGTTTTTCCAGTAGTCATGAATGGATGTGACAGTTGGACTATAAAAAAAGCTGAGCACTGAAGAATTGATGCTTTTGAACTGTGGTGTTGGAGAAGACTCTTGAGAGTCCCTTGGACTGCAAGGAGATCCAACCAGTCCATCCTAAAGGAAACCAGTCCTGAATAATCATTGGAAGGACTGATGCTGAAGCTGAAACTCGAATACTTTGGCCACCTGATAGGAAGAACTGACTCAATGGGAAAGACCCTGATGCTGGGAAAGATTGAAGGCAGGAGGAGAAGGGGACGACAGAGGATGAGATGGTTGGATGGCATCACCGACTCAATGGACATGAGTTTGGATAAACTCCAGGAGTTGGTGATGGACAGGGAAGCCTGGCATGCTTAAGTCCATGGGGGTCACAAGGAATTGGACACAAGTGGGCAACTGAACTGAACTGAAAAACTAGCAAGAGGGCACTCTTTTCTGTCATCTTCTGATGTTTATGTCAGAAGCTTTCGCTATCTCTTTTATATTTTAATAAAAGTTGGCTACACAAAAAGCTTCAAGTTGTCGAGGCTCATCTCTGGCCTCCAACCAAATTCCTCTCCTCCAGAGGTCATGAATCCTGGCGTAGCACACGGCTCATAGCCACAACCTTTCATTACTTGCCAATCAAGTAACAGTCACTATTTCTCAGGAAGCTACTGGATAATACAATGCAACAAAATAAGCAACAAGGAAAACAAAGAGAGCAAACGTAAGGGACAGGGGATCTAAGAGAAGAGTGAAGCAGAGAGGAGTCCCAGGATGCTTTGTCTCCAATAGGCCAGGTCACATCAGCCAGAATGGAGTGAAATCAAAGTGAAAGTTGCTCAGTTGTGTACAACTCTTTGAGATCCCATGGACTATACAATCCATGGGATTCTCCAGGCCAGAATATGGGAGTGGCTGGCCGTTCCCTTCTCTAGGGGATCTTCCCAACCCAGGGATCGACCCAGGTCTCTTGTATTGCAGGCGGATTCTTTACCAATTGAGCCACCAGGGAAGCCCAAGAATCCTGGAGTGGGTAGTCTATCCCTTTTCCAGCAGATCTTCCCAACCCAGGAATCAAACTGGGGTCTCCTGCATTGCAGGTTGGATTTTCACCAGCTGAGTTACCAGGGAACCCTGTAGAATAGGAGAGAGGATAGAAGAATTGAAGAATTATGTCCCCAGGGCAAAACACACTAGACTTGATAGGTTACCTGTTATGTATTCCCTTCTAGAAAAGTAGTTAAAATAGCATCATGGGGACTTTCTGGGTGGTGAAGTGGTTTAAGAATCTGCCTGTCAATGCAAGGGACAGGGGTTCCATTCCTGCTCTAGGAAGACTTCACATCTCCTGGGGTAATTCAGCCTGCTGCCACAACTACTGATCCTGAGCTCCATGACAATAGAAACCACCACAACAATAAACCCAGCACACTGCAACTAGAGAAAGCCCAAGCACAGCAATGAATTCTAGTGCAGCCAAGAAATAAATAGCATCCTGGGTTTTCTAGTTCTTGTGAAGAGTTTGGGCAGAATTTGTGATGGGAACATGAAAAAAGGCAAGTAAAAAGGAATCAAATGTCAAATCTAAGGGAAATACAAACTTTCATGAAAAAGAAGATATAGTTGTAGAATAAGATTTTGCTCAGGTGTGAATGATACTTTCATGGTGATGAAAGTGTAACACTGATTATTGATTTCATTTAAAAGTTATTCAAGATGGAAGAAGCTGAGGGGTGGGGTGGTCTCATAAGAGTTCCAATGCTCATCTTTCATACCAAGAAATCAGCGATCAATGCCTAAAACTGAAAAATCGAAGTGAGAACACCATTTAAAATTATAAAAGTATTGTCAGAAGAAATAGCTAAAAAAGAAAAAAAGTGAAGAGGGTGTTTCTGAGAAACCCAACTCAGGTATTAGAGCAAGGAAGTACTGTTTTTTATTAGATGTGTTCAGTTTTTTAAGTTCCACGTGTGTTTTACTTTTATAAAAATAGAATTTAAACACTTTTAACTGAAATTGCCATTGGGAGAACGTCAGTCAGTGTGGAAGGCTGCAGGGTAATATTTTTGGAGAAAAGGGAAAGCCGTTTTCTATTTTTCAAATCTGCCTAGACATAGACCTAGCTCTGTTAGTTATTCTAGAAGGAAAGAAGCTCAGCATGAATCTTAAGCTTCAGACCTCCTTCCTATAGCATTGTTTCTTTAAAGTATGCAAACTTTGCATTTTAAAGTTTTCTTTTTAACTCTTTTCTTTTTTTGTAGTCTCTTAAAATAGAATTTTTTTCTGCCAACACAGTCACCAATAATATTTTGCTGCCCTAGACAGCTGACCACCAGCCTATATAATAAGATTGGCCCTGACACTATGAAATTGGCATAACTAAATGTGATGATAGATAGGAAAATGTGGAATCAGATTTTAGTAAAGTCAGCCCTTAGTCTCTCCAGAAAAGAACTCATCCCTCAGAAAAGGTCCTAGAACGACATCCTGAGGTTGAATTCCTATGCCAAAGCCCATGATGCTTCGGTAGTAAAGAGCTTTGTATAAATGCTTGGTCGAGTGGTCAATTTTATGGGAACCAGAGATACTGCTCAAGAAACTCCAGGGCTGGCTAAAATACCTCATACCCTCAGGACAGTGACTAATGAAATAAAAACATGTCTGTGAAGGTCTGCAAGAAACTTAGAGGCAAATTAATTCTGACTTGTGTGACATTTGTTGACTCAGATGTCTGTGAACTTTCTATTGTATCAAGTACCTTACTACCCAGAAACAATGGACATAATTAGGTTAATTTAGGACAGGTAAACCAGCTGAAGAAAATTTCCATTTACCTGTAAATGGTATAGAAGTGGACTTTTAAAAAACCAGACTATCAATCTATGCATTTAACATTCATTGTGATTTTATCACTAATTTGGCCTTACTTCTTCCATCTTATGTATTGCTGAACTTTTTTTTCTGAATTTCACTTTTTTTCTTCCTGGTCTTCTGAAATGATTTTTTTTTTTTTTTTCATTTCACTTTTCCTTTCCTATCCTGATTTGGAAAATACAAATTTTTCCCTTTTTTTGTTGCGGTATAGTTGATTTAAATATTATATTAGTTTCAGGCATACAATGTAGTGATTCAAAAATGTTTACATATTGTACTTCATTTATAGTTATTATAAAAATTCACTGTATTCCCTGTGCTGTGCAATATATCCTTGTATCTTATTATTTTATACTTAGTAGTTTGTATCTCTTAATCCCCTACTGCTATCATGCCCCTCCCCCTGCCCCTCTCCCTTTTGGTAACCACTAGTGTGTTCTCTATATCTGTGCATCTGTTTCTTTTTTGTTACATTCACTGGTATTATTTTTTAGATTTCACATATAAGTGATAACATATAGTAAAGAAAATACATATTTTATCTTTAGTCTTCAAGCTGTTGTCCTTGAAATTTTTAACATGGTTACAGAGAAAATTTACAGTAATCAATATCTTCACCTGCCAACTGTATAACATAAAAGTTTAGGATGCTTTAATCCATATATTTTCCCATTCTCTAAATAATAGAAGTCTATTGTTTTATTTTCAATCACTTCTGACCCATTCACCTGCTTACATTCAATATTTGTCCAGTCTTTTAGCTCTATATTATTTATGATGACTCCCTCACAATTTAGACATTGTTGTTTTATACTCTCAATAGTGAGTAGATTTGGTGATATACTTATGATTTTATTTATATGCCATTTTCCCCCAAAGCTCAGATCTTTTTTGGAGATTTCTTCCTTCCACTTGAAAAACACCCTTCAGAAATTCCATAAATGAGTATTTGTTGCTATTAAATTCTTTCAATTTTATTATACAGAAAATACTTTCCTCTTGTTTGTGAAAGATAATTTTGCAAGGAACACAATTTTTGCTTTACAGTTGTTTTCTGTAAGTACTTTGAATATTTTAATATTCTTTCTTCAGTCTTCATTGCTGTTGATGACTCGGCATTCAATCTAGTCATTATTCCATCTTGGGTAAACTGCCTGTTTTTCTCTGGCTGCCCTTAATGATTTCTCTGTATTTTCTGTGTTCTGCATTTCCATTGGGTGAGTCTAGGTGTGGATTTTTTTTTTTTATTTATCTAGATTAGAGATGTGTTGGTCTTCTGGATTAGAGATATGTGTCTCAACAATCTTGGAAAATTCTCTGGCATTTGACCTCCCTTTTCTACTTTCATTTGTTTCTCTAATCAGCATTCCTCATAATTCTTCAGCTTGTCTATCTGGCTCTTCAGCCATCCCATTTCGTTCTTCTAAATCATAGTTTGTTTTTTTTTTTCATCTCTCTCACTTTTTTTTCTCTCTTTCCTTACTCTTTTAAAACAATTCACTTTTATTTAACATATTAAACCTCATCGTTTTACCACCTCCAATAATTCTTATGGATCCAGCTTTGTTATTTCTGCTAATTCACATCATACTGGTGTTTGCATGTGTGTGCCTGTTGTGGGTGTGTATGTGTGTGTTTAAGGGTTTTGTAGTTGTGGGCACTCTCTTTTGCCAGAGGTCTAGGTAGAGGGTGCCTAGACCCTAGGAAAAGCTGACTTTCCTTCTGAGGTCAATAAGCATTGTTTAACCAGGGTCCCTTTTATGTTAGGATTTTATACATCACACAAATAGTGCTAAAATCCTTGTCATGGCTGGTGACCTTGAGATCTTCAGAGAAGATTCTTTGTAACTCCCACTCAGAATTGAGACTGGTAAAACTTCCCTGGTGGTCCAATGATTAGGACCCTATGCTTTCACTATCAGGGGTTCAATCCCTGGTTGGGAAGCTAAGATCCCGCATGCCACACAGTGGGGCCAAAAAGGAGAAAGGGTGAGACAGCTCTCCCTGCTGCCTGAGTCGTTTGGGATTTTCTTCTTCTTTGCTATTTTTCTTTTACATTGTTGTTGTTGTTTAGTCAATAAGTCAGGTATAACTCTTTGCAACCCCATGTACTATAGCCCTCCAGGCTCCTCTGTCCATGGGATTTCCCAGGCAAGAATACTGCAGTTGGTTGCCATTTCCTTCTCTAGGAGATCTTCCCAACTCAGGGATTGAATCTGTGTCTCTTGCCTTGGCAGGAGGATTCTTTACTGCTGAGCCACCTGGGAGGCCTTCTTTTATATTAACACTTCTTAAAACCCTTTTTGGGAAAGCTCTAAGTGTGAGGCTGTCTAGATAGTTTCAGAGATGACAGCAGTTTCAGTAATTTCCACCTTAGACTGACCTTCTTTGTCTGACCTCAGTGATTTTCTGGACTTTCCATGGGTATGACTTTTTAAGTATATTTCTCCCATGCCTAGAATTCTTTATCATTTGCAGAAGAAGGAATTTTCCTGGCATTACAGCATTCCACCCATTTTATCCAGAAGCCTCTGTGCCTGTGTCACATGGTAATTTTATACCCTCTGAGTAGATGGAAAGCACAAGGAGACCAGAGAGAAGGGTGCACTAGGTCCATTTTAAGCAAGTAGCTGCTTCTGTGTACTCTTTATGTCTCATCAGGTCCTTTTCCTCTAAAATAAAACCCTCCAGGATTAGATCAAAGCTGTCTCTGACTCAGCATTTGACAGGTGGTCATTGCCAACATGTAAGCCTCAAATGGAGGCTCAGTGGAGAATATCACAAGCAACACATTGTTGTGTGTTGCAAGGATGGAAGATGATTCTAATTCCAATTCATTCACTTGGTAAATATTTATTGAGTTCTGGGTACAATGCTAGATTCTGGAGCTGCAAATTGAAGTAGGATTCAATCCCTGCCTTCATGGAACTCACTAATAAGGAGAGGGGATGGACATAAATAGTCAAAACTGCAACTAAACTATGCTACAAGGATTTTTGAAGACTGGAGAACAGAGAGATCACTGTGGGAGCCCAAAACGGAGGGGATGTGTTGTCTAGTCAAAGGATAAAAAGCAAAAAGGATGCATTAGAATCGTGATGACAACTGGCAGTAGAAGGAGTTACTGACTGCCTCCCACACTGTTCCACTTCCCTCTCCTTCCACCCCCATACAATCACAGAGCATCAGAAAATTTTCCTTAAGATTTCATTGGAAATGGAAGAAGTAAGTAAGATAGCCAAAAAGAGCTAAACTTGGTGACTTTCTGTAAAACCGTAAGAACTCTTATGGCCTAGTTGACCCAGGGAAACAGAACCATGAAGGGGAAAACCATGAAGCTAGTGTCCAGAAGAGGCAGAACTAAAAAGGAATTCCTGGCTACTTGTGATGTTTAGAGGAGGAAACAGAATTCCAAGTCATAGTTGGTTGAAATTGGACATAAATTGTCAAGGAATTTGGGCCAAACTTGGTGGGTAACAGAGAGCCACTGAGAGGGGTAATTGATCTCAAAAGTCATCAGGACACGTTCTGTTTGGCTTCCCAGATGGCGAAGCTGTAAAGAATCCGCCTGCCAATGCAGGAGACATGGGTTTGATCCCTCAGGCAGGAAGATCCTCTGGAGTAGGAAATGGCATCCCACTCCAATATTCTTGCCTAGAAGATTCTATGGACAGAAGAGCCTGGCAGGCTATGGTCCATGGGGTTGCAAAGACTGGAACATGACCAAGCAACTCAACAACAATAACAGCAATGTTATCAAGATAGGAGTGTAGAGGACTAATTTGAAGTGAAAGATAATAGAGAGGAAGTCTAAACATCCACTTCCCATAAGCTCTTCAACCCCAGAACAGCTGACTGTGGCTCCAGTTGTGCAGTAACTGAAAGACCCCCGTGATCCAGTGGGCCTCCAGATACCCCCTGCTCAAGACACAGCCTCACTCCTGAGGGAGTTCTTGGTTGATTTCTTGTGACGTGTCCCTCCAGGGTCACCTAAAACCCCTGCTGTCTATTCAGCTAAAGCTGTCTGTCTTTCCTTATATCCCGGGTTCCCTCATTCTCCAAATGTGACAACAGAAGAGACTGTTTCCCAAACTTGAATGGACCATTCATACTTAAGAGGGCTTACCAGTATCTCTGTGGGGAAATGGAGATTTAAAAAAAAAAAAAACTATAACGTTGGGCAGTTGTATGTATTCAGGGAATCCTACAGTGTCTTCATGGTCAGGATCTCTGGTCTATACCCCCTAACTCCTATTTTTAATGACCAAGAACTTCAGGAAAAAAGCATCCAAGTTTCCAAGAATAAGTATTTCAAGTGTCCCTCTTCCTCAGATTCTGGATGTAATGGGAAATCACTAGAACTTTCCATAGCCCTATTCTCAGAACCCCCTTGTCCAGCTCTGGTCCTGCCTTCCTTTGCCCACCTTTGGCTTTAAAGGGGTTTATCTCCTCTCAATCCCTTCTTTCCTTTCCTTTTCCTCTTTTCCAGTTCCATAACCCCAACTAAAATGGTTTTCTCCAAAAGTGATTTCTGTGGCATGGGTGGGTTCCAGCCACAGATCACAGGTGACTACAGTTATGCCCCCTAACAGTAAGAAGAGGGTGGACTTGGTCTCTTGACGGGAAGTCTTCACCTCATGAAATTTCAAATAAATACGGAGCTTTTCGTTTGTTCTGTTTTGCTCTGTTTTAAGTTTGTACAACAAACTGAATTCTAAGACTGTTCTCTTACAAAATCAAACTGTCACAGGGGCAAGAGACCTTGAAAAACCTACAGGCGTCTTTAGAAAGAATAAATGAGGACATGGCGACTGGAAATAATATTATTTTTGCTTTCAGTCAGCTTGCTACCAATAAGCCCTTAAAAGCATGTTTATTGCCTAGCTAGGTAATGCTCTTAAAACGTTCTGAAATACAGCACCATACTGCACCCAAAGGAATAGGATTAACTGTGGCTAAACATGCTGGGAATTCTTTATCATTTGCAGAAGAAGGAATTTCCCATGAATTACAACACCGAAAACTCCTCATTGAGCGCTAACTCCTTCTCATTGGCTTTCTCATTCTAAGTGAGATAATCTGTTTCTGAGTAGCTGAGTAAAACAAGGAGCCTGTGTAAGGCATGAATATTGAGGAAAATGGGAGAAAAATAAGACCAGAGTGCCTTAAAGAAGGGAAGTCTAAATTATTCAGTAAGAATTTTATTTCTTGGATTTGAACTTCACTGGAAATTCACTGGGACATTCTGTGCCCTAGATCAGAATTTGTTAAGGTATATCCAAAAAGGCATACTTACTGAAATATCCACCTGATAAATTATTCTCATTTATAAGTATAGTGGTCATATATCTCAGACTTTTCTGGGACAATTCCAGTATAAATTTATTCTTTTCTATAAAGGTAATGCCTTTAGTGTCTAAGTGTGGTTTCCTATTACTCATTTTAGAGATTAGAAAACATCTATTGCTAGACCACGTGTTCCAATTTTAAGTTTATAAAATAATGTTAACACGAACCCTCAAAAAATGTTATAGTGATATTCCACTATATTTATAATACTCAGAAATCTGGGCTAATTTAGCTTAGACTTACAAAATCACTGGAACATAAAAGCACTGGTGAGGTAGTGTAATTTATCCTTCTCTTTCAGGTAGGCAGTCACACCTGAGTCACCCCAGGCTAATGAGAATTTATCTTATTTCTAAAGGCGGTCAGATAAGCAGATCAACAAATCTCATCCATTACCTTCCCTCCCTGAATGCACAGCTGTGATCTGAATGTGAAAAGGTAAAGTTCTAGACCCAGTCATCTACCACCTGTGGTGAATGAAGGCTGTTTGCCCCATATCTAACTGGTGATAGGGTCCAAATTCATTTTTTTTCCCTTAAACCATTTCCAAAGTCAGCAAAAACAACTATATATAATGCTAGTAAATTTGTTACAATATAAAAGACCCTGCTTGTGTCCCTTTCCTGTACTTTCTCTCACCTCTCACTATATTAAGCCTTTGCTGGATGACTTGATTGTTTTTCATTTAAAATGAATTCCTGAATTCACTAATAAGTAAAGACCAGGAATTGCAATGTTTCAGTATAAATGCAAAACAAATTTAAAAACCCAATATCAAGCTTGTGGTAATTACTTATCATTTTGAATGTGCTTCCCAGATATCAGGCCTGGAATGAGAAGGGAGACTAGGTCTGCCATTGGCTGGGCGGTTAGCTTTGGCTCATGGGCCTCAGTCTCATGTATAATGTAACAGAATCAGAGTAGATTCTCTTCCTTTTCCACTCTAAAGGCAATGGTATTCCTGGGTTGTGGGGGAGGAAGGACATTCTTTACTAGAATCAATATGTTCTCAATTTTATGTAAAGAGCAATGTAATTCCACCTTCAAGTTCCTTTCCCTATGAAATTGCTACCACTTAATTCTTTGGATGGCATCACTGACTCAATGGACATGGGTCTGGGTAGACTCCAGCAGTTGGTGATGGACAGGGAGACCTGGTGTGCTGTGGGTCACGGGGTCGCAAAGAGTCGGATACGACTGAGCAACTGAACTGAACTGAACTGAATTCTTTTGCATAGATATTCTGGTGTCTCCATCACCTAAAATTAGAGAAATAAATACGAGTGCAGTGCATCTACAAGAGCAATTTATGGAGACAGGAAGTGGAAGGGTATAGCAGGAGGAGATGGCAAGAGAAGAGAATTCACAGGCTGGTGTTATGTCATGGAGACCAGCAGGTAGGCCTTCCCTGGTGGCACAGTGGACAAGAATATGCCTGCCAACGCAGGGGACACAGTTTCAATCTCTGGCCCAGGAAGATTCCACATGCTACAGACCAGCGAAGCTGATGCATCACAACTACTGAGCCTCTGTGCTACAATTACTGAAGCCAGTGCTCCTAGAGCCTGTGCTTTGCAACAAGAGAAGCCACTGCAATGAGAAGCCCGTGTGCTTCAATGAAGACTAGCCCCTGCTCACCGCAACAAGAGAAAGCCCACAAGAAGCAATGAAGACCCAGTGCAGTAAAAATAAAGACAGAAAAGAAAAATTAAAAATAAAATAATAGAAAAAAGACCAGCGGGCGTGGAGAATTCCCTGGCAGTCCAGTAGTTAGAACTCGTGAGCTTCCACTGTGAGGGGCCTGGATTGGATCCCTGGCCTGGGAACTAAGATCCTGTAGATTGAGTGATTTGGCCAAAAAAGAAAAAGACCAGTGGGCAATGCCTTCTGTCTTCAATTGAGATACATTTGCCTTTGCAGTACATATTTATTCACCTTGGTTTTTCATTTGTGTATAGGCATGTTTCTAGCATGAAATACTCTTTAAAAAGTATTATACAAATGCATAAACACTATCTGTAAATGTCACTTCAAAAACATTTAGTTGTTTCAATGTCTTGGAGCTTGTATAAACTCATGTTTCATCTTAAATATTTGAGGCAAGAAGGTTAACATGAAATGCTGCTCTGGTTTACTATTTTTCTGTATTATGGTGATAAATGAGTGGAGAAAAGGACACACACCAAGGTGGAGGAAAGAGCATATTTTTCTTCTGCAATGTAAAACTTTTAATTATTTTAAATGTGTGACTTAGTCAACTTGGAACCAGTCCACCTCACAGGAAAATAAAAAGAAATGAAAATTGATGATACAATGGTTCAGTGACTTAAAATTTAAAGTTATTACAAATGGAGTATGAAAACCTGTCTAACCTAAGCAGTTGCCGCTTCTGGGGGTTGTGTGTGTGTATTTGTGTTTGTGTTCAGTTAAAATATCATTATATAGATTGTTTTTATTTTCTTTGAAGACACAAATAAAGTTTATTTTTAAAGAATTTTTTTCATGTGGACCATTTTATCAAATTTGTTACAGTATTGTCTCTGGTTTGTTTTTTTTTTTTTTCATTTTGTGACCACAAAGCATGTGGAATATTAGCTTCCCAACCAGGAATTGAACCCACAGCCCCTGTATTGGAAGGCAAAGCCTTAACCACTAGACTGCCATGGAAGTCCCAATAAAGGTTATTTTTAACCTACCTTATAGGTACATATATTCTTTACAAAGCATCTTATGTCACACAATTAATAAGGAATAATTACACACAAACCGCACTTAGCTGTCACACACCCTCCAGTGCTCTCCTCTCCAAACAAAAATAAGAGAGCTCATTTTGCTCTGAAATGATTCTGAATTAACACCCAAAAGTAAGTCTAACTTTCCAAATTGATTGGTGAAAGCATAAGGTTAGGTGGCCCCCATATTTTGCTAACTCTGATGAAGAGGAAAGGAAAAATTTCTACTTTTTAAAATTATCTTCCATATGTGCACAGAGATTTAAAAAAAAGCAAAACTCATAAGCTACTAAGTGTCTGTTCGTATTACATTGAATAAATAAATTACAATGTAACCAGCCATGGAATACTATACCTACTGCTCAAAGGAATAAGATGATCTGTCAAGGATACATGAATAAACACTTGTAAATGTTTTAAATGTAGAAGTGTATATTCATATCCCTGTGGTAAAAATACTTACTAATTTAGTAATAAATTATAGTATAGCACATGTATGTTTGTGTGTGTGTTTATAATACAAATGATGCCAATGGTTAGCACTGGGAGACAGGAGACAGAATAAGGGAGAATCTCACCTTCTCTATGTTTTTGAATGATAACATTTTTAATGACCATAAATTACTTTTGTAATCAGAATAAATATTAAATGTCCTATAATATGGACATTATACATTTAATCAAGTGTTGATTCTCCTGCCGATAAAATAAGAGCGTCTGGGAATTGAGAAGATAAAATGCCAGTGGTTCCTTTCACTATTATGCCTAATTACTCACTTGTAAAATTTTTGCTTCCCATTACCATGATTTTGAACTCTTCTGGCTTACATGTCTTATTTCCCAGTGGAGGACTCTTTCCACCTATGACCAGTGATTTCACTGAACTTTGAATAATAGACAAAGAAGAGAGTCACTGCTCTAACTTAAGTAATTAACCTTCATTATCAAGCAGAAATAGAGTTACTCGTATATATCAAGGGCATGAAGGAGTATTTATAACCCTGAGACTCCCCTAGGGTGTCTCCTAGAATTTCTGTATCCAATAGTAAAGATTAATGAAAGACCATAGCAACACAATACATGTAAAACCAGGAAGAACTCAGGCACTTAGGGAGGGAAGGTTTGGACCACCCCACCAGATATAGAACTCTGACCACAGAATTGCTGGCTGAGGGCAAATTGATACAGAAAGTTGGTAGTGGGCTAAGGAAGTTATAAATACCAACTGTATTCTTCTGACTTATTGCAGAACTGAAGACCATAATAGTTCTATATATTTTTATTCCTTGCTTTGTTTTATATATATGTTTGTATGTAATTGAAAAATTTTCTATTTATTTTCTCTTCACTTTTATTTCTATGAGGTGATGGTTAACTATAATTTAGTTTTGAGGTTATTGGTTACCAAGATAGGTTTGTGGCTGAATTAGAAAGGAACAAACATCTTCAAGGATCAACGCAGTGTTTAATGGGAGTTTGGGTCTTTTCTTTAGAAAAATGGTATGTTTTATTTGCATTGGGAATGGTTGCATAATGGGAGTAAGTTGTTGCCCTTGCAGCTGTTTAGAAGACTCTGTGTGCATAAAAATTTGTTTATGGTTATCGAGCAGGTAAAAATGTAGACTGTGATAGAATGGTTTGACTCTCAACTCTGATGTCATACAATTTTTCTATTTGGTGATATGGTGCAGTGGTAAGGAATCCACCTGCAGTGCAGGAGGCATAAGAGATGCAGCTTCAATCCCTGTGTCAGGAAAATCCCCTGGAGGAGGACATAGCAACCCACTCCAGTGTCCTTGCCTGGGAAAACCCATGGACAGAGGAGCCTGGTGGGCTACAGTCCATGGGGCTGCAAAGAAAGAAAGAAAGTGAAATCACTCAGTCGTGTCTGACTCTGCGATCCCGTGGTCTGTAGCATACCAGGCTCCTCCATCCATGGCATTCTCCAGGCAAGAATACTGGAGTGGGTTGCCATTTCCATGGGGCTGCAAAGAGTCAGACACAACTGAGCGAACATGACTGACTGAGCTGAGAAGGCTAAAAACTACATTCTTCAGACTTTTGCTGCTAGGATTCTTGATGTAAATTTGGTTCTGCCAATTAAACACATTTGTATGAGCTTTTTTGGAATGAGTTATACCATCTTTCAGGGCTTCCCTGGTGGCTCAGAAGGTAAAGTGTCTGCCTGCAGTGTGGGAAACCCAAGTTCGATCCCTGGGTTGGGAAGATCCCCTGGAGAAGGAAATGGCAACCCACTCCAGTACTCTTACCTGGAAAATTCCGTGGACTAAGGAGCCTGGTAGGCTACAGTCCATGGGCTCGCAAAGAGTCGGACACGGCTGAGCGACTTCACTGTCTTTCACTTTCTTTCTATACCATCTTTCTGTAACCATGTGGACAGACAAGCAAGCTCTGAAGGGTGGGGGCTTGGAGTGGCCAGATGTCATAATCCATAGTCTAGTCACGAGCTCCATGGGTGGAGGTGGAGGTGATGGTGGCAGCTCTTGGAGCTGTGGCTGCAGCAATCACTAAATCCTGGGATTGCATCAACAGTGGTCAACACTCAATTCAAAGTTTCAATGAAATACCTTGACTTCCACACCTCCAGCACTTACAATTATTTTATAGACAACTTATTTCTATTTAAATCCTTTCACATTCAAAAAACCTCTCTTTTTCTTTCCTGAATTAAAGCCCAATTGATAGAAAACCCTACAGTTACACTTGTACCTGTTCAAAAAGAGGCAAGCAAAGGATATTCACTTCAACAACTCCAACACAATGACCTACATGTCTAATCATAGGGGAATGGGTGAATAAATTAGGGCATGTATCTCCTATGAGATGCATCAGTTTAAAAGAATGAAGTGCATCTCTACCTCTGAACATGAAAATACTTCCAAGACAATAAGGAAGTTACATGATGGCTATGCTATATTAAACACACTAAACATATATATTCTAAATATTGCATGTACAATACATGGTTTGAGTATATATGCCATGCATTACCAGATACTTTTTGAAAAAATATACACCAGATTCATAATAGCAATAACTTCTTTGCAAAGTACTAGCATTGACAGTTGCTGCTGCTGCTAAGTCACTTCAGTAGTGTCCAACTCTGTGCGACCCCATAGACAGCAGGCCACCAGGCTCCCCCGTCCCTGGGATTCTCCAGGCAAGAACACTGGAGTGGGTTGCCATTTCCTTCCCCAATGCACGAAAGTGAAAAGTGAAAGTCAAGTCGCTCAGTCACATCCGACTCTTTGCGACCCCATGGACTGCAGCCTACCAGGCTCCTCCGTCCATGGGACTTCCCAGGCAAGAGTACTGGAGTGGGGTGCCATTGCCTTCTCCAAGCATTGACAGTGGTTCATTTTTATTGGGTTGGCCAAAAAGTTTGCTCAGGTTTTTCTGTATGTTGTTGATGAAAAACCCAAACCATTTGGCCCACCCAATAAATAGAATGATTGATTAAATTTTTAGAATCAGAATATAGCCCTGGATTACTTGATGATTAAAAAGAAATAAAAGATACAGTTCAGTTCAGTTGCTCAGTCATGTCCAACTGTTTGCAACTACATGGACTGCAACAGGCCAGGTTTCTCTGTCCATCACCAACTCCCGGAACCTACTCAAACTCATGTCCATTGAGTCAGTGATGCCATCCAGCCATCTCATCCTCTGTCGTCCGCTTCTCCTCCTGCCTTCAATCTTTCCCAGCATCAGGGTCTTCTCCAATGAGTCAGTTCTTCCCATCAGGTGGCCAAAGTATTGGAGCTTCAGCCTCAGCATCAGTCCTTCCAATGAATATTCAGGACTGATTTCCTTAGGATGGACTGGTTGGATCTCCTTGCAGTCCACTCTTCTCAAGAGTCTTCTCCAACACCACAGTTCAAAAGCATCAATTCTTCAGTGCTCAGCTTTCTTTATAGTCCAACTGTCACATCCATATCTGACTACTGGAAAAACCACAGCTTTGACTAGATGGACCTTTGTTAGCAAAGTAATGTCTCAGCTTTTTAATATGCTATCTAGGTTGGTCATAGCTTTTCTTCCAAGGAGCAAGCGTCTTTTAATTTCATGGCTGCAGTCACCATCTGCAGCGATTTTGGAGCCCCCAAAAATAGTCTGTCACTGTTTCCATTGTTTCTGCATCTATTTGCCATGAAGTGATGGGACCAGATGCCATGATATTCGTTATCTGAATGTTGAGTTTTAAGCCAACTTTTTCACTCTCTTCTTTCACTTTCATCAAGAGGCTCTTTAGTTCTTCTTCACTTTCTGCCATAAGGGTGGTGTCATCTGCATATCTAAGGTTATTGATATTTCTCCCAGCAATCTTGATTCCAGCTTGTGCTTCATCCAGCCCAGCGTTTCTCATGATGTACCCTGCTTATAAGTTAAATAAGCTGGGTGACAATATATAGCTTTAATGTACTCCTTTCCCTATTTGGAACCAGTCTGTTGTTCCATGTCCAGTTTTATCTGTTGCTTCCTGACCAGTAAAGCAATTATAAACATTTAAAATATAAAGTCGTATAGCATTTTTAAACTACCTGGAGCTACTTGAACAAAATATAGGAGAGGGTTGGAGAAAGATATAAAACAAGCTAACATTTTTTGGGAAAGAGAGGGCCATAGAATGGGTGAGAATACATAGATATTACTTTGTTCTTGAGAATGACAGGGAAATATGAGTTCAAATATATTTTTAAAGTAAGAGTAAGCATAATAGAATAACAATTGGACATCTAATTTGCAAATCATCTGAGAAAGGGATCAAGGGAAACAATACAACAAAAGACATCAATGGAACAAAAGAAGCTAGAACATGTAGTAAGGAGATGATTCTATGGAAAAACACAGAACACCAAAATTGACTCAAGAGCGTATCAAATCTGCAGTGTATTATCCAGGAAAGAAACTTAAAAGGTTTAAAATAATAATACTGTAATGAGGAAAAGAAAAGGCAATAGACCCATATGATTTAAGGACATGTTCTCTCTATTCCTTGAAGGTTTAATCAAGTCCCTATATTATTTGTGCAATTACAGAAGATAGAAAAATTGGAATATTTCCCAGTCAATTTTAGGGGTTTACATTGCTATAAAGTTAAAAGCAGAAAAAAAAAAAAGCTAACAAGATAGCATAATAAACATGAACAAATAAAGACCAATATCGTTCATAAATATAATTGTAAAAATCCTCTCTGGAACATTATAATATTAAATCTAATGTTATATTAATTCTAAATGAAGTACTTCTGAAAATTTATGAATGGATCAACTTTAGGAAATCTGTTTGCCTAATTCATAACTCAAGTTAATTGAGAAAAATCATGAATATTTTCATAATTGCCATAAAGATACTTGATAAAATTCAATATCCAATCCTTAGGGGAAAATATTACCAAACTAAGGAATAAAAGTATATTCTCTTATTGTGATAGAGTATCTATTAAAAACAAATATCATAGCTAATATAAGACATTAGTGGCATTCCCACAGAAGTTAGGATTAAAACAAGAATATCAGTTTTTAAGACTATTTGCATCATTCTAGAATTATTAACAAAAAGATCAGTAAAGAAATAAGGTACAGATTCACAAATTGAAGGGATAAAATGAAAATAATTTGCAGATATATAATTTAGTTCTAAGAAAATTAAGGGAAACAACTAAAAATATAATAAAACTAATAAAAGGTCCAAATGTTATGCCAAAAGGTCAGAATGCCAAAGATATAAAATACATAAATCTCAATAGAATCAGAAGAGGAGGAGGAGAAGAGGAAGAAGAAGAAGAATTGAAATAGAAAAATATTCCATTCACAATAGCAAAAAATTATAAAATGCTTAAGATGAAATATTCAAGACATACAAAAGTAACAACACTTTTCTGGAGTGTATTTAAAATTTTTGAATTAATGGAAATATATTAGATGTTCCTGAATGGAAAGATTCAATCTTGGAATCATTCAATTCTCTCTCAATTTAGTCTATACATTTATTTTCAGCACAAATTGTTTCCTGTTCAAAAAATTATTTTTGAAGCAATCACATAGTTACAGAAAAGGTGAGTGCAATACAAAGGCCCACTTTTTTCTGATTTATTTGAGAGTAAATTACTTCCCCATTTTCCTATCATCTAAAACTTTAGTGTTTTTCATATGAACAAACATGTTCTACATGATGTCGATACAGCCTTAAAAATCAGTTTATTGATATATTATTGATGTATTATTGTCTTCTAATCGTTAATCCCCATAATCAAGCTTCATCAATTACCTTAGTAATCTTTAGTTGTGGCATGTGGGATCTGGCTTCCCTGATGGCTCAGTTGGTAAAGAATCTGCCTGCAATGCAGGAGACCCCAGTTCGATTCTTGGGTCAGGAAGATCCCCTGGAGAAGGGATAGACTACTATAGTATTCTGGCCTGGAGAATTCCATGGACTACTGCATAGTCCATGGGATCCCAAAGAGTTGGACATGACAGAGCGACTTTCACTTTCACTCACTTGTGGGATCTAGTTCCCTGACCTGAGATCAAACCCAGGCCTCCTGCATTAGGAGCAACCCTTAAGTAATCATAGCAAAAACAGCCAGTTCTCAATCATGCATGGCCTTTAGTTATGCCTCCTTCAGTCTTTAATAGTTCTTCCTTTGACTTTCATGACCTTGATACTTTACAAGACTATAGGTCAGTTGCTTTGTAGAATGTTCTTCAATTTGGACTTGTCTCACATTTCCTTAAAATTGAGTTCAACTTACGCATCCTTGGCAAGGGTACTACAGATGTAAACCATGCTCTGCTGATCCCGACTAGGCTGTCTCTGCTTTGTGGATGCCCTCCAGGTCCTACTCAGGCTTTGACACACAATACCAAGCAACAGCTCTGCATGTTTCCCTCTTCACCCTACCTGCCCTCTGAATCCCACTCCAGACCTTCTCTGTATATGAGCATCCTTTTTACCCTCCTGTGACTCAGACACCCCACGGAAGGACTCTATAAATTTAATACAATCCCAACCATAATTTCAAATGAAATTTATTTAGAACTTTAAAAAATGATGTTAAAATTTTACTTAAACAGCAACTTGAGATGAGTCAAGATATGTTTGAAAAAAAAGATTGAAAGGATTTACTTAACCATTTATTGCAACATATTATAAAAGAAAAAAAATTGAAATAGTTAGATTCTGAATCAGGAATAAACATTTATGAAAAAAAAAGAGATTAAAGATAACAGATGGAAGAATATTGTAGTATTTATAGTCAGAATAGAAATAACAATTTAGTTGAAGAATGGTGATAATGAAGAAAAGCATTAATTAACAGTCTGTATTAGGATTTACATAAAAGTTTAAGCGCAAAAAATAAAATCATAAAGCAATATTGATTCATAACATTATATTATGGGGCTGGGATATACCTTGCTAGACATAGTAAAGGAGAAAAGAAAAGAATGAACACTTAGACTATTTACAAATTAAAATATCCTATATAGTAACCAAACAATAGTGGCTCCATTTCTTTCCTGCACTTTCCTTCATATGGAAAATGAGGGCTTTGGATAGATGATTCTGAAAATCTCTTCAAGCTCTGAAAAATAATTCTCAATATTTTATGCATATAATTGTACTTTCATTTTGTTCATGTCTGCCTTGTACCTGTCATATAATATAACCTCCTTGAAGCATATTTTTTAAATCCAAGCCTTTTGATTGGAACGTTTTACATACATTCATTGTAACTATTGATAAAGTAGGATTTATGTGTGTCATTTTACTTTTTTATTTTCTCAAGTCTTTTTTTCTTCTTTTGTACCTGCAACAAGGAATACAGGCTTTATAGAATTAGTCCAGGAAAAATAAAACACAAGAGCTGCAACTATAACCAGTAGCAATGATGACAATCCTATAGGGGTGAAGGATGATCTAATTTGTAAAGTTCTCCACTGAAGTCTCTACTGAACTTGCTAATGATTGGACAGAGATTTTTGTAAATCCCAATAAGCCTCTCAACCTTTGCCAAAGGGTCCAAGTACATTGTAGCCTATCTTCAATATTCCAGCAGTTTATAATATACTCTGCTTTAATCTTAACTCCCTTTTGCACAGTCTCAAAGTAGGCAGAGATCAGAGATGAGGGCTTCTCTGCTCTTTCGCCTGAGCACAGCCCTGCATTGTGTGGCCTTCTAGATTGCCAGAAATAAGTAAAAGTTTTTCTTGGTGGTCTGTGGACATCTCTTTCCCATGCTTTTTTTTTTTTTTGGAGTCTTTTGGTCAGCCTCTTGCATATCCCACCTTGTATTCCCATTTAGCTTGTATTCCCATTTCAGACAGCTCTGATGTTAAATGATTTCCTCCAATCGTTTTTGAAAAACACTGGTGATAGGCTGTCCATGTAGAACAAGTTCTGAGTCCAGTCAAATAGAGACAAACTTTGAGAATGGGGCTGGAACAGCCAGACAGATCAAATAGAAACGATTCTCTGGGGAGAGAGTCTTTGGGATAGCTCCAAACTTGTCTGCGGCCTCCAGTGGCTGCTAGGCTGCTGGCTTTCACAGTTACCATGGTTACAAGGCCTTTAGTTTTCAAGACTACTTTGGAGCTATGCAGAAGGGTAGAGAGCAGGTTACAATGCCACCAAACTCAATGCTCTTACCTGTTTTTCTCAATTTGATGTTCCTTGGATTGTTGTAAACTTGTGGCTATTTTCCAGAGTTCCGAAAAAGTTTATTTTTGATGATTTTTTTTGGTCAGTATTCTAACTGCCTTTATGAAGGAGTGGTTTTTCTGAGATCCTTATTCTATCATTTCTTAAGAAGCCAGTATGCTTCTGCCATTTATTTTTATTTTTTTTCCCTTTTTATTATTTTAAATTTTATTTTTTAACTTTACAATATTTTTTGCCATACATCAAAATGAATGCACCACAGGTATACATGTGTCCCCCATCCTGAACCATTTACTTTTAATTTGGTATCTTATCTACTGATTTATAGAAGTTTTCCATTTAACTTTTTAATTGATTCTGGATATAAATCTTTATCTTCCCAGGTGGCACTAGTGGTAAAGAACTTGCCTGCCAATGCAGGAGATGCAAGAGATGTGGTTCAATCCTTGGGTAAAACCAATAAATCTTTGGTCGAGTATATGCCCTGTGGATATTTTCTCTAAGTTGGTGTCTTGCCTTTTCGATCTATGGATCTAATCTCGTGCCTTGATGCTCACCTGAATGAGTCTGTCATGTAGAGGAGGAGTGAACACTTTGGTTCACCTGCCAGGTAGTCAACAGTATCGATTGGCTCAAACAGAAATTGGTGGGAGGTGGAAATTCAAGTCATTGTGCTATATAATATGATTAAAATTATTCACATCATATTTTTATATTTTTATTATTCAATTATTATTAAAAACTGAAGTAAAATAGAAATAAATGGAGAAAATAAAAATTTTCCTCTTCCATCTCTTCTACTCATGACTTAACCTTGGTTGTCAGTATTTGGTGGGTCCTTCCTCACCCTTTCTTATGAATTTATACACAATCACACATCCACACATGTGTTTAGGTGGTAAAAGATTTATAAATAAGGTCATACTAACTCTGTTTTGTGATGATGGTTTCCTATTATTGTTATTTTTAAAGGCTATATAGCATTCAATAGTAGCAGAAATATTATGTTTTGCTGGAGACTTAGACTGTTCCCAGTTTTTCATGCCAAGAAACAATACTGGGATGTCATTTTACATATATTTCTATTTTTAAATCTAAATACTTCTAAAGAAATGAATCCCCAAAATAGAATGCCTGAACCAAATGATGGAAACTTTCTTTCATTTATATAGAGTAGAAGCTTGACTTCTTGAATGTGCATCAAGATACGTTCACCTATAGTTAATAGAAATGCGTATTTACACACATTTCTCAGCGAATAGTGAAAATAAGTATTTTTTCTAATTTTGTCAGTTAGATGATTAAAATATATTTTAAGATTTTAATCTGTATTTGATTACCTGCAACACTGAGAATCTTTTCATTGGTCCCTTTTTATCTCCACTTCCATGAATTGTTTATTTTTATCTTTCAACTATTAATATTTTGACTTTTTTCTTATTGATTTCTATTTTCTCTTTACATATTCTGAATAGTAACCTTTGTCTATAAAACATATTGTAAATATTTCCTCAACCCTGTTGCTCATATTTTAATTTTACTTATATGGTCTTTTTATATTCATTTTTTAAAAGGAGATTGTATGATTTAACTTTGAAAGTGAATCACTCAGTTATGTCCAACTCTTTGTGACCCCATGAACTGTACAGTTCATGGAATTCTCCAGGCCAGAATACTGGAGTGGGTAGCCTACCCCTTCTGCAGGGGATCTTCCCAACCCAGGAATTGAACCGGGGTTTCCAGCACATTTAACTTTGGGTTTCTCAAATTCTTGTCTTGTTTAGGAAGGTCAACCTCAATTCAATATTATACAAATACTTTTCTGTATTTCCTTCTAGTAATTTAATAATCTTGATTTATTATTTGGTTTTCTCATTTTTATAGAGAATGACAATTTACCTTCCAAGTCCTTAAATGCATCACTTGTAAATTTATAGGCTTTATAATGAATCTAGCTTTATGTTTTTCCAAAACTGTGGGAAATTATCCAGTAACTTTTCATTAAATTTTCCACCCTTTATCTCATATTTGAAATGCTACCTGTATCAAAATGAAATTCTCATATTTCCAGGAGTCTGTCTTGGGACTCCGGTGTTTCACTGATTGCTATGTCTATATCCATGCCACTGTCTCACTGTTTAATTTATTATAGCTTTATGGTATTTTTTTCCATCCCTTTCCTTGTTCCTCTTTTTTATAAATGTCTTTTCTGTTCTTGTGCCTTTTCTATTTCATGTGATATTCAGAATAAGCTTCAGATTTCTAATAGAAATTCTTATGGCATTTTGATTGGTGTTATATTTAATTAATCAATGAATTTGTGGTAGGTAGATGTGATGTCTTTATAATGTTGGATATTTCCATCCAGGGGGTATGTATATGTCTTGACTGATATAAATTTTTTGTCTGTTTATTTATATAATTCTGACATTTCATATTAGGTGTTTTATAAATGAGTTGCAAATTATAAATGGCACTGTATTAGTTACTACATTTTCTAAGTGGTAATGGTAGATGCTATCAATTTTGCATGTTGTTTCCAACTTCACTCGTTAATTCTCATATAAGTCCTAATAGTTTTCCAGATCATTACTTGATTTTTTTCTTGATTTATTTCAATAATTAGAACTTCCATAAAATGTTGAATAGTAATAGTCACAGTAGCTATCCTTGTCATTTTGCCAATTACAGTGGAAATAGCTTTTAATGTTTCATCATCAGGTTTATTTGAGGGACATAAGAAAGTCCCTTTCTATTCTTTTCATAACAAGTGTTTTTAATAATCATTATCATGATTGAGGATTGAATTTGGTTTCTCTCATTTGTTAATATTGTGAATTAGACTAATAGGTACCCTGATGTTAACCACCTCTCTATTCGTGAGATGAAATCTATTGAGCATCAAGTATTTCTCAAATATCATTAGATTTGATTTCTCAATATTTTATTTATGTACTTGCGTCTATATATTCAAATTGGACTATAATTTCCCTTTATTTGGGGCTTCCCTGATAGCTCAGTTGGTAAAGAATCCACCTGCAATGCAGGAGACCCCAGTTCAATTCCTGGGTTGGGAAGATCCACTGGAGAAGGCACAGGCTATCCACTCCAGTATTCTTGAACTTCCCTTATGGCTCAACTGGTAAAGAATCCGCTTGCCGTGTGGGAGACTTGGGTTCAATCCCTGGGTTGGGAACATCCCTGGGAGAAGGGAAAGGCTACCCACTCCAATATTCTGGCCTGGAGAATTCATGGGGTCACAAAGAGTCGGACACAACTGAGTGACTTTCACTTTCCCATTATTAGAGTGCTATTTTTACTGTAAATTGGGGTCCAGATGCTTGTCATTTGAAAGCCAATAAAAAGGCAAGCTTGGTGGAAAGGAAAGTTTGGTGGACTGTCGCCCAAGGGAGGGGAGAGGGACATGGATGCCTGTCCAAAGGCTGACTTCCTCCCACTGAAGATCAGTGAGCTTTTATAGGTGAAGGGAGGGGGCTACACGCAGAAACAGCACAGTCAGCTCTGATAGTCATCTTGAAATTGGTTCTACAGTGATCTGATCAGTGTAATCTTGTTTCATGCTTAGTTGCTCAGTTGTGTCTGACTCTGCAACCCCATGGACCATAGCCTGCCAGGCTCCTCTGTGGGGATTCTCCAGGCAAGAATACTGGAGTGGGTTGCCATGCCCTCCTCCAGGGGATCTTCCCAACCCAGGGATCAAACCTAGGTCTCCCACATGGCAGGCAGATTCTTTATCATCTGAGCCACCAGGGAAACCCAAGAATACTGGAGTGGGTAGTCTATTCCTTCTCCAGGGGATCTTCCTGATCCAGAAATCGAACTGGGGTCTCCTAAATTGCAGGTGGATTCTTTATCAGCTGAGCTACCCTCTGATCAGTGTCATCTTGATTGTTTTAAGTACAGTTAATCTGCAGTCCCAGGGTCAGTTTGTTCCCTTTCTTTGAAATTAGCTCTGGGAATTGTGGCAGCTTATGTCATGGCTGCAGTCTGGTCATCACGTAGTTAACTTCTTCCACCTGGTGGGGGTTTTAGTCTCTATAAGACAGTTCAAAGGATGTGGCACCGAATATTATCTATAGCCCTTGGAAATGGACTCAAGGTCCTTGATTATGCTTAATGACTAAAGTATTATTTAGTCTTTTTGGACTGTTTTCTTCTGTTTCTGCATTTTCACTGCTTTGATTAAACTTATTCTATGGCTAAAGTTTTTCCACAGACAAAAGGTAGGCTGAGGATATAGAGGACTATAGGGTTCTGCTCCATTTCAGTCCCCCCTTTTCTCTGGTACTTCTCAGTCTTGAGGAAGGACAGGTACAGAAAAAGAAAGGGGACAAAGTTTTGGATAGAGAGGGTAGTCATAAACTTGGCAGAGGAACCCAGTTTTAGTTCCATTTCTGTTCAAATTATCTCCAGCTCTTGGAAGGAATGGGATGACAATCACTCTAGCAACTTCCTGATGAAGAAGGGTATATTCCTGCCTAATTTGGGGAACGGATACAGAATTGGAAATAATCTCAAGTTCCAAGCTTAGCATCAATATTTTGTATTTTGAAAATATTACCTCTCTCTTTTACCAGGCACTTTGTCATAGTAGCTGGATATACTGTACTGCAAAGAGATCAAACTAGCCAATCCTAAAGGTAATCAACCCTGAATATTCATTGGAAGGACTGATGCTGAAGCTCCAAAACTTTAACCACCTGATGCCAAAGGTGACTCATTTGAAAAGACCCTGATGCTGGGAAAGATTGAAGGCAACTGGAGAAGGGGGCAGCAGAGGATGAGATGGCTGGATGGCATCACCAACTCAATGGACATGAATCTGAGCAAACTCCAGGACACAGGGAAGGACAAAGGAGCCTGGTATACTGAAGTCCATAGTGTTGCAAAGAGTCAGACAGGACTTAGCAATTGGACAACAGAGATATTACAATGAAGATAATAATCAAATGCATCTTTATATTATTCTTTAAACGTGTTAGGGTTTTTTAACCTTAATGGTTAAAGCAGATGTACAATGTATGTTGAGGGCTTCCCAGGTGGCTCAGTGGTAAAGAATCTGCCTGCCAATGCACAAGATGCAAGAGATGCAAGTTTGATCCCTGAGTAAGGAAGATCCCCTGGAGTAGGAAATGGCAACCCACTCCAGTATTCTTACCTGAGAAATTCCATGGGCAGCCTGGCAGGCCACAGAGTCAGATACAACTGAGTGACTGAGCACACGTGCACAATGCATGTTTATTAGGCCATAAACAGGATGTTTTTGGTTAACCTAAAGTTCAACTTATATCATGAATAAGCCAGAATGACTTCCTCATAACACAATATTTGAAAATTTCTTGCATAATTTCCCCCTTTTAATGGCAGATCTTTTCATAGAAAGCATCAATAATCATTATATTTTCCCGGCATTCTTAGAGTGGTTCAGTTGCCTTTTCTAGGTCCATTCATGTCCCTCAGTGCTAGGCTTATTTTTTGCTTATATATTGACCTAGTCATCCACGCTGGGGTAAAACTAAAACTAAGACACAGTAAACAAATACAGAGGTATGCTTATGGAGAAACATTTTATAGGCCATACATTTTATCACTTATACCCAATTGTCACACAAACATTGTACACACAATTTTAGCAGTAAACATAAAGCCAGCAGTGATACACATCAATCCTGAACATTGGGTTAAAAAATATAACTTGAGGCAAAACAATAGATTTCCATTAGCATTCTTTAAATTTCTTACCCACTTCAGCAGTATGACCTGAAAGTTATCAAATAATTTCTATATAGTTTAACATACCAAATAATTCTAGTTACTTTAATATTTCTTCTGAGATGGAAAATAGAATGGTGAGTGTCACAGGCTAGGGGGAGGGAATGGAAGGTTATTGTTTAATGGGTGAGAGTCTCACTTGGGGCTGACAAAAGTGTTTTGGAGATGGATAGATTGTGGTGACGGCTGCACAACAATGTAAATGTGCCTACAGCCACTGAACTGTACATGTGATAATGGTCAAAATAGCAAATTGTATGCATATATTATCACAGTAAAAACAATAAATAAACATTTTGAACCATAAAAATATTTCTTTTGAGACACTAAGGGCCATTTGGAATATTCAAAGTCAGCTAGAGAAAGAAACTTACAATCTGTTATCAAAAGCAGCTCTTTATTCCAGGGAAGTTTTGTTCTCTTAACAGAGAGAAAGAAAACCAAATTCCAGTTTTCAATCAGCTTACTATTAATAACACTCATTTACCAAATTAAATCCAACCTAATCTTAATCACTCCTGACAGAGTACAAAATTCTTTTCTCAAAGTTCCCTTTTCCCACAAATGTTTTATTACTTTTTGTATCCATATAATTTGTCCTTTATTTTCCCCCACCTAGAAATAACCAGCTCCAGGACAAAATTATTATCATCATTTTTCCTCAACAAAAATATCTCCATTCTTTATACCTTCTCTCGCCGACAACACATGCCCTACTTGCTTTACACATTGGAATGTTTCCCTTATCATTTTTAGTAGTTTTAATTACAGATTACAATTTTTAACCCTTAAAAGCCTTAACAAAACCAGAAAATAAGTAACTAAAGTGTTATACCAGTATTTACTGATTGGTAAACTTAGGCACATATTTTATAACCTCTAAAAACTTGCATTTTTCTCATAGTATACTTACTCTTTAATATGGTACAATAAACCCAAACACCTTTTGAAATTCTACTAATTAACCCAAAGCTGAAGTCTCAGGCAAAGTGGGCTGTGTTTGTATTTCAAGGACATGATAAGAGTTAACTTATTTCCTAGACATGCTTTTGTTCTCTAAGCCTCAGCATTCTTAAAAGAGTATTTTATCAAGCTAGCTTCCTCTAACTGCATATGCAAAAAGAACTAGTTTTGGAATTTCAAAAGAGTTTCATCTTAACCATTCTTTTTTTCTGGAGTCTAAAGAATACCATTGTCATATTATGTTTTAAAAAATTCTTTCACTGCTATATTTTAAATAGATAACCAACAAGGACCTACTGTACAGCACAGGGAACTCTGCTCAATGTTATGTGGCAGCCTGGATGGGACAAGACTTTGGGGGAGAATAAATACATGTATACGTATGGTTGAGTCCCTTCACTGTTCACCTGAAACTGTTACAACATTGTTAATCAACTAAACCTCAATACAAAGTAAAAAGTTTTTTTTTTAATTACCTTTCTTTTTTTTTCAGTCATAATCGCATAACTAAAATTTTTCTAATGAATTGAATCTGAATTTCCCATTTTACAAAAGACAATAAAGATACCAATCACGTGGAACTAGAGAGTGTCATACAGTGAAGTAAGTCAGAAAGAGAAAAACACATATTGTATATTAATGCATATATATGGAATCTAGAAAGATGGTACTGATGAACCTATTTGCAGGAAAGGAATGGAGACACAGACATAGAGAAGGGACTTGGGACCACAGCAGGTGGGAGCAGAGATAGTAGCATTGACACATACACACGACCATGTATAAATAGACAGCTGGTGGGAAGCTGCTGTACAACACAAAGAGCTCAGCCTGGCACTCTGTGACAACCAAGAGGTGTCGGATGGGGGGAATGGAAGGGAGGCTCAAGAGGGAGGAGATGTATATAGTATGATTGATTTGTGTTGTTGTACAGCAGAAACCAACACAACATTATAAAGCAATAATCCTCCAGTTTGCTAAGTCACTTCAGTCGTGTCCGACTCTGTGCAACCCCATAGACGGCGGCCCATCAGGCTCCGCAGTCCCTGGGATTCTCCAGGCAAGAACACTGGAGTGGATTGCCATTTCCTTCTCCAATGCGTGAAAGTGAAAAGTGAAAGTGAAGTCGCTCAGTCATGTCTGACTCTTCGAGACCCCATGGACTGCAGCCCACCAGGCTCCTCCGTCCATGGGACTTTCCAGGCAAGAGAACTGGAGTGGGGTGCCATTGCCTTCTTCACCCTCCAGTTTAAAAAAAGTAATTAGAAAATCATTTTCATATGGAGAGATGATCAAGAAGTAGGTTGCCAAAATTATAGGAAAAAATCCTTACTTTTAGAGAAAATGAATAAAGCATTGTTTTGGGAGGAGAGAGAAAAACTAATGTCATATTTTAATGCATAGAAAAAAGTACAGATGATCTTATTAGAGAAGCAGAAATAGACACATGGACGGTAGAGAACAAATATATGGACACCAAGGCGGGGGTGGGCGGGGGGATTAGGAGATTGCAATCGACACATATACACTATTGATACTATGTATAAAATAGATAACTAATGAGAACTTACCTTATAGCACAGGATACTCAATGTTCTGTGGTGACCTCAGTGGGAAAGAAATCGAAAAGGGAGGGGATAAATGTAAATGTATAGCTGATTCACTTTGCTGTAAGGCAAAAAACTTACACAACATTGTAAAGCAACTGTACTCCAATAAAAATTAATTTATAAAAGATAATATCAGTCACACAAATGGAATATATACGCACACACCAGAAGACAGAATCATCACAAATCCAACAAGATAATGACCGATACAGAGTCCCAAACAAAGACACCCCCAACACAAAAGGTCCTCAATGTCAGGCACGTCAGAACCAATTGGCAAAATGCCCAAATAGCACTTTGTGCTCAAAGGAGAAGTTAGCCCGGGTGCACACCAGTGGGACTTACCGGGTCTTGGAGCTCGTCTGTTCGTCCAGGCGCATGTTCCACCGAGGAAAAGCCTACGTTGACAGCCAGTGCCGAGCAGAGGAGAAACAGAGAAGATTCCCCGAAACAAATGGTTTCAGCAGCTGCTAGAAACACCCGCCCCTCCAAAATCTTTCTCTCAGGGTCAGGTAGCCTCCAGCAGCGGTTCCTCAAAGCCATCCAGGAGCGTCGTCCTGGTGGCTCTACTCTAGGAAAACCCCAGAAGCCAGGTGTCGCGAGAGCACAGGAGTCTCGCGGAAGGAGCCAAAAACAGAGTGGGGTCCAGCTGCTTGCCACTCTAAAGCCAAAGAAGAGGCGAGCTGGTGGAAAGGAAAGTTTGCTTTATTTCAGAGGACAACAGCCTGGGGGCAGGGGGCTCCTGACAAAGGCCAGCTCCTCCACACTGACAATCAGTGGGCAAGAGCTTTTATGGAGGGAGGAAGGGAGGGATGGGGCTTCATGCAGAAAGAGCACAGTCGGCTCTGGCAATCATCTTGAAATTGGTGCTGCAAGAGTCTGGTCAGTGTCATCTTGATTCGATTAGGTACAGTTAATCTTCAGTTCCAGAGTCAGTTTGTTCCCATTTCTTTGAGGCCAGGTCTCAGAATTGTGGCAGCTTATGTCATGGCTACAGTCTGGTCATCATGTGGGGGTTTCAGTACCTACAAGACAGTTCATAGGATATGGCTCAGAATGTTGTCTAAACCCTTGAGGAGGAACTAAACGTCCTTGCTGCTGCTGCTAAGCCGCTTCAGTCGTGTCGGACTCTGTGCAACCCCATAGATGGCAGCCCACCAGGCTCCCCCGTCCCTGAGATTCTCCAGGCAAGAACACTGGAGTGGGTTGCCATTTCCTTCTCCAATGCATGAAAGTGAAAAGTGAAAGTGAAGTCGCTCAGTCGCGACCGACTCCCAGCGACCCCGTGGACTGCAACCCACCAGGCTCCTCCATCCATGGGATTTTCCAGGCAAGAGTACTGGAGTGGGTTGCCATTACCTGCTCCAAAAGGTCCTTGACTATGCTTAATAAACTAATATTATTTAATCTTGTTGAACTGTTTCTTTTGTTTCTGCATTTTCTCAGTGCTCTAATTAAACTTATTCTTTGGCTAAAGTTTTTCCACAGACAAAAGGCAGGCTGAGGACATGGGGAAGCAAAAAGATCATAGTGTCCTGCTCCATTCACTATGCCTGTCCAATTTTTACAGCAGAATTATGCTAGGTATACAGAGTAAATGAGAGAGCTTTTCTTTCTTAATACTTTACAACAGTTTAAAATAGTAATTATCTGTTACTTACAGGTTTTGCAGAATCACTCATAAAGTAACTTATCACCTTTTGGAAAGTGTTGATATTTACCTGCTTTACACTATCTACTATAGTTCATGATCTAAACAAATTTTATCTTTTCGAGACAGTATTTTTTTTTAGATTATCATTTATTTCACCTGGATTTTCTCACTTTGAGTGTTGCCAAGTAGAAACATAGACCAAAAAACAAACAAAACAAAATGCTTCGAATAAATGGACTGCTGAGCATTTCCTTAACTTGCACTAAAGATGACATTGCTTCTTTCTCTTTTCCCCTTTCAGTGGGAAAAAAATTTTTAGATAATACTTGGAGGAGCTATGATTCAAACGACATTTCTGTATTAAGCAATTTATAAAGCAAACAATCTAGTTTCAAATGTGTCTTGCTCAATACTAAACTGTGTTTATGAGACAAATCTGTATATGTGAATTATGTAGTTTCTTACATTTTAGATGAAAAATTAAACCCTTTAATAATGGAGAAACAATGAAAAAATGCTTGAAAATAGGTGCAGACGTTGAGCTTCCTGAAAAATGATGACCACTGTTTTAGAGATGTGGACATCACAGTGGGGTCATGAACCCCAAAAGTACATGGTGGGTGGTCCTGCAGTTGATGTGGCATGCCCCAGAGCTGCCACAGGACAACCAGAAAGAATGAGTGTTGATGTCATGATTGTTCGTACAGTGGTCTCTATAGTGTCCATCCATTCTCAGCTGCAGGGCCGAGGCCACTCAAGCCAATCCCATCTGCTCTGCTGTTAATACTGGACTGCTGCTGCTGCTGCTAAATCACTTCAGTCATGTCCGACTTCCCTGTCCCTGGGGTTCGCCAGGCAAGAACACTAGAGTGGGCTGCCATTTCCTTCTCCAATGCATGAAAGCAAAGCAAATCATCCCAGGGCATTTGTATGTAACTTTTAGAGGTTTGCATTGCTGGACCTCTGCTCAGGTTTTGAATTATATTCTTGTGTGTGTACCGCTAGGGTTCTAAATAATTTTTGAACAGCCCCACCAGCAGAGTTCAGCATTGGGCTTTACTAGAAGTGTCTCTTGCTTCTTTGGGAAAGGACAGGACAATTTCCTAGTCCCTGTCTGGCTCAGGCACAGGCTTCAGAGGTAACAACTCCAGATAGATAAGAATAGGGGCATCTGGTTTCAGGTGTTATCTAGATAAGATAGGGACTTTAATCTAGGTTTTTAGAGGTGGGGTTATGGGGTTCTAAAACGTGTTTCAGTTGCTTCCAAGATAAAGTGTGTTTTCTTGGGAGAAGGTTTATTGCTTTTACTTGATTCTCCAAGGAGTCGATGAATTAAAAAGTCTTAGTGTATTAGTGAGGGTTGTCCAGAGATACAGAACCAATAGGAGATAGATAGATAGATAGAGGAATTGGCTCATGCAATTATTTAGGCTAATAAATTCCACGTGTCTGATGTCTGCAAGCTGGCGATCCAGGAAAGCCAGAGGTATAATTCAGTCCAAATCAAAAGGCCCGAGAATCAGGTGAGTCAACGCTATTAATCCTAGTCTGAGGGCAAAAGAAGATGAAATGTCATGTCCCAGCTCAATCAGTGAGGCAGGGGGAAAATATGGGGGAGCAACAAATTTCTCCTTCCTCTGCCTTTTGTTCTCAACAGATTAGATGATCCCCAACCACTTGGGGAGGGCAGTCCACTGTAGTGAGTCCACTGATTCAAACGTTAAGCTCATCCAGAAATACCCTCACAGACACAGCCACAAACAATGACTAACCTGGGCACCCATGGTCCAGTCATGTTGACACATACAATTAACCATCACAGTTAAGAACCTTGGTAGAGGTATCGTAGACATCATTTTCCTTGAGTTCAGGCAAAAGTGCAGAAGCAGTAATCTAAGGCTCGAGAGAACCAGGAGAGTAGACTCAGGTTTGTACTGCAGGCAAGAAACAGAAGGAAATGGCAACCTACTCCAGTATTCTTGCCTGGAAAATCCCATGGACAGAAGAGCCTGGCAGGCTATAGTTCATAGGGTCGCAAAAAGTTGGACACGCTGAGTGACTTCACTTCTTCTTCTGGCAGTGGTTCTCAGTCTTGATTGCTCATTAGGACCACTGGGAACTTAGAGAAGTCCAGAGAGATGCCCTATGAGTTGAATAAGACCGCACTGAATCCAGGTTGGAGGTGTTTGTGTTTCTGTGCCTTAAGGATTCTCAAGAGATCCTTGAACAAATTCACCCAGAGAGGTCAAGTTCTTGCCTTCAGCTCTACAGCCCCACACAGATCAGATCATAGTTTCTCAAGAAAAAAAAAAATCTTCCTTGGTGGCTCAGGCGGTAAAGAATCTGCCGCAATGCAGGAGATCCAGGTTTGATCCCTGGGTTGCCTGGGTTGGTAAGATCCTCTGGAGAAGGAAATGGCAACCCACTCAAGTATTCTTGCCTGAAGAATCCCATGGACAGAGGAGGCTAGCAGGCTACAGTCCATGGGGTTGCAAAGAGTCAGACGTGACTGAGGGACTAATACTTTCCACTTCCCTCGAAGTAGATACAGTCAGACAATTTATACTTCTAAAGGAAATTATAATAACTACTTGTGGTACATTAAAATTCAATGTTTTTTTATCAGAGATATCAAAGTCTTACCTGCTTGGGATCTAAGGGACTTAGATGCTTCATAATACTCTTGAGTGGTATTTAGAAAGGCTGAAATCTTTCCTGCCGAATAGTCTTATATTGGTGTTGGGGCTTAATATAAATACCCAGAACTTTTACCTATTCCCCAAGAAGAAGTTCACACAGTCTAAAAGTTTAAAACCTTCTATTTTCTGGATATTCATCCCAAATTTTCCAGTTTCATTTCATCCCATTAATTCCAGTGAAGTGAAGTGAAGTGAAATTTGCTCAGTTGTGTCTGACTCCTTGTGACCCCATGGACTATACAGTCCATGGAATTCTCTAGGCCAGAATACTGTAGTGGGTAGCCATTCCCTTCAGGGGATCTTCCCAACCCAGGGATTGAACCCAGGTCTCTCATATTGCAGGCAGATTCTTTACCAACTGAGTTATCAGGGAAGCCTAATTAATTCCAGTGGCAACCACTTATATCATATTATCTCAACAAATCACTCATCAGTGTATTATTTCAGAGAGAATTCATTCCAAGCAAGAGCATTTATTTCCAAGATTTCCATTCTCTTTGCAGTGTGCGAAAAATGATCAATGTAATTAGGTATAGACACTATTTAATTTTGATTAGTGATATACAAAGTAAACTGTAGAAACATGAAATATCCAAATGAGGACACAGTCTGAATATAAGGCATGTGAGCAATATACTTTGGTAAAATATTTAAAAGGGTTTTATTGCTTAGCTATTTTTAGCATTTATCTTAATTATTTAAAACCCTATTTTTTAAAAACATTAAATAATGCTTCCTGCAAACTCCCCTTTGGTTTGAAGGTAAGTAGGCATTAACTTTTTTTTTTTTTGCAGATGCTAATGAAAGCCTGAAATTAACCACCCCATTCTACACTCTCTGCAGTTTTCTCCTGGCTCCCCAATATATATTTTACATCTCTGAGTTTTGATCCTTCTTGTGTGATGTATCAACTAAATTCTGCATTTTTTAGGATAAGAAATATCAAACAAGACAAGCCTATGATGAAAAGTTCATCAAGCACTTGAATTTAGTGTAGAAATTTGTCTGCCTCTTAATTCTGATTGGATAAACATCAGTTTCTGATGACCAGTTTAGGAACTCAATGATGGTGGGTGGATTACATGACATATCTAGGAAGCATGAGGACCCTATATCCCAGAGTGACTGGCTCTTCATCTCAAAGTTCTGGATGCTTGAGGCACTAGAGAGCAGCTCTTCCTCTGAGCTGTCCTCACCACTGGGAAATAAATCAGCAGAAAAGTCTCTGACTTCAGAGCCATCTGTGTAGCTTGGATTCACATCCCCTTTCTGTCACGTAGAGCCCTGTCACCCTCATGAAGGTCACAAACTGTGTGAAGTTCAGTTTCCCATTGGTGAAATGTGATCACTAATACCTACCTCTGAGGATTTTATGTGTATTATGTAACATATCTGGCTGGGGGAGAGGGAGGCAGTCAATAAATGGAAATGACCCTTACACATTCCCAGAGTCTATTAGCATCAATGCATTTTCTTTCAGCAGAGAAAAATTTATTAAAATCTGTTAAAGAATACTTACTTTTATGTAAGTGTATCTCCTAACATTTTCTAGACCAATAACTAATATTTATTGAGTGTCTACATTGTACCAGGGATAGGGTTCGGAACTGAAGACAGAGCAGTGAACAAGGCCTACCCCAGTTTGCTGTTCCTGTGTTTTACAAGTAACTAAGTCCATCCATCCGCTTTGTTCATCTTTGGTGGTTTCAGCGAGAAGTCCAATAAGCCCTCATAGTCTGGAAAAAAAACCACACAAAGGCTATTATTCCCCTTAGGAATTTATTGAATGCTAACTGTAATAAGCACTTGTATCTGTTTTAAATTTTTTATTGAGTTATAATTTAAATACCATACAATTCACTTGCTTGACTTGCACAATTCAGTGAATTTTGGTATATTTACACAGTTGTGCAACTATCACCACAGGCACAGAGGTTTTTTGTTTGTTTGATTTGGGCTTTTTAAAAAAATTTTTGGCCATGGGACATGTGGGATCTTAGTTACCCAGCCAGAGACAGAACTTGCACCCCCTACATTGGAAGGGCAGAATCTTTACTGCTGAACCACCAGGGAAGTCTCAGCATTTGTACCTTAATTCACAATAATCCTATGAGGCAAGTTCTATTATTATTGCCATCTCACAGAGAAGGAAACCAACGCACAAAGAGATAAGTGTTAACATCATGGCACAAATGTGTGGCTGACCCTGGACCATGGACCCCAGCAGGCCGGCTGCAGAGCCCAGGCTCTTAGCCCCATGTTCCCTGCATCACACAGACGGAGCAGAGCCGGAAGCAGCCTCATCTTCTCCAGGACACACAGCACATGTATACACCTTGAGCCCTGTGGCATGGATGCAGTTTGGACAAATATCCATAGGCTCTGGGAAAAAAGAAGACCCAGAAAAATTCTTGCTATCAGGTGGTCCTAGATCTAAAATTCTCAACGAGGAGGGAAAGGTAGGCAAAGGTTCACCCTTATACCTCCTGGAGAAGGGTTAAGTATGCCAAGAGGACTCACCCTGAGATGTGCCAGATTATCCTGAAAACTTGTATTTCCTTCCCAGGGGAAGGGACTTCTATTAACAAAAAGTGGATTGAAAGAGTGTTTCTTTACTGGGGACATCGGGAGAAGTAGGGGGGGCGTCCCCTTAGTGGGCATCATACACAAATTGTGGCTCTGCAGTTGATGGGTTGGGGGTTGTTTGAAGCTGCAGACCAAACAAGAAAGGAAGAATTGCATCAGGATTTATAATCATAGATCTATAACCCAGGCTGTAGATGGCTTCACCATGGCCAAACTCCCAGTTCCACAAAGCTATCTAAGCTGGTCAGCGGTCCTCTTGGGGCCTAGCAGGAAAGATCTGTCCAGAGAAGAGTTCCACACAGAGTAGTGAACCTGTTTCTTTTTTTAAAGCTTTTATTGAATTTGTTACAATACTGCTTCTGTTTTATGGTTTTTCGGTTTGGTTTTTTTTTTTTTTTTGGTTGCAAGACATGTGGGATCTTAGCTCCCAACCACAGATCGAACCTGGGCCCCCTGCATTGAAAGCCGAAGTCTTACTTAAAAGAGTTTGTATGATGCATCCAGAGTGAATGGGCACTAAAGGAGGCAAAGTAGAGAGACACACAGCTATGGTAGGAGGAACCATGACATCGAGAGATATTAGCTCTTAGCCCAGGAGCAGCCGAAGAGACAGATGGTGGCTGAGACACCCTTCACCATGGAAGAACGGATCACCACGCAAGCAGTGATGCCCAAGGTGGGGTCTGTAAGATGATCCATTGTGACATTAGAAGGAAATAGTAGAGCTCTTATTTGCACTTATTTATTTATCTCATTGCTTCTTCATTTCTATTTTTGCATACATTGAAAATACATATATTGGGGACATGCTCTATTTTTTTTGACCACTGAAGGATCAAAAGTGGTTGGAAGTCACTGCAAAAAGCAGATGCGCTTCTTCTGGGTCAGCCACCAGAATGATGTTATATATGGAAAATGTTCCTATTTGCCATGAGGCCCAGACCTAGGACTGCTGTCTGCACTTACCTCTCTTCCTGTACTCCCTTAAAGACCCACTGATAATCCCAAGGGATCTCTGGAAGAGCCCAACCAAGAGACAGTATCCAGTTTTGGTCTATGGTTTCATGAGGGCAACAGCCATGTACGAAGCTGAGGCTAGGGGAGATCAGAGCTATGATCTCTCAGAAGGAACCACAGAAGGAATTCAAATGGTTCCAGGGAGAAGGTGTGAGGTGGCCCCAGACACCATCAGGGAAATGAGGAATTTGGAATTGCAGCTAGCTTCCTATTGGCCTTCATTAACAGTTGCATCTTTTCTATCAATCATTCTCTTTTGGATGTACACCTCTGAAGCAGTTAACTTGAGTGTATTACATTGAACTTTTGGGTAGCTACACAGTGCAGCTCCCTCAGAACCATTTAACACCAAACATTTAAAAAACAAAAGGAAATTTCAAGGCAAGATCTCTAAAGGTCATCAAGCTTTCATAAATTTTCATCAAATTTTCTACCTACCCTGTAGGTCTAGTAGCTGGAAAACTTTTCCAATAGAGAAAAACACAGAAAAAGCTGTAATAAAGAAATGAAGAGAAATCCACTTGAGAAACAGAATTAGAAGCAATTTCCAATGCAGAATATTGGAAGGATTTTAGTGACTTTATCCCATATTACAAGCAAAAATAAAACAATCACAAATATAAAGTAATGTGGTACTTATGTAACATATAGTATGTTCTAAATTCCACAATTATTGCTGCTAATGGTCGAATTCATGAGCAGGGTAACATAGATCAATGGTGATTTCCATATTCTTTCCTTTATATTATTCTATACTTGTGAAAACTTGGCTATTACTTCCTTTCCATATTCTATACTTGTGAAAACTTGGCTATTACTTCATAAATGATGTTTCCTGAAAAAGGAGAAAATATTTTCATAAATAATTTCAATAGTCTTTCACCTATGAATACCATCCCTCTTTGTAGATTCCATTTGTCCCATCTAAAAATGTCTTAAAATATTAACATAATATAAGCTGTTATTACAGTATTTATGATACCTTTGCTCCAGAAGACCCATACAACTACCTAAAAGTTCAGTCATGTTGCTGCCAAAATACCTCTCAGCTATGGTTATGTGTCCATTTCTATCTCGCAAGGCAGATGAACACAAAGAGAAATTAATCGTGGTCTCTGGGCTAAAGGAACTTGCACTGTACCAGAGGGGACAAAACATGCACATAAATAATTATGATACAAGAGTAAATATGTGATAATACTATAAAAATAACATACATAAAAAGTAGAAGAATGTCAGAAAGATAGCACTCACTTCCAGAGTAGGGGGGAGGGATGTCATGAGATTTACAGAGAAAGGTGTACTTGATCGAGGCATTAAGGGACAAGGTATGACTTAAGCTGAATGAAGAGGAAGCAGAGGAGAGGGAGCAGGAGGGGAGTAGAGGTGTGGAAGCTGGGGTGGGGGGCGTGAGGATAGAAAGAAGAGGAACCAAAAAAATCACACCTTCTAAAACAAAGAATGGAAAAACTTGGAGTCCAGTTAAAAAGCAAGTTATGGGATAAAGTTAGCTCCAAAGTAATTGGAGACAAGTATGTTGCTGCTGCTGCTGCTGCTGCTAAGTCACTTCAGTCGTGTCCAACTCTGTGCGACCCCATAGACAGCAGGCCACCAGGCTCCCCTGTCCCTGGGATTCTCCAGGCATGAACACTGGAGTGGGTTGCCATTTCCTTCTCCAATGCATGAAAGTAAAAAGTGAAAGTGAAGTCACTCAGTCGTGTCCAACTCTTAGTGACCCCATGGACTGCAGCCCACCAGGCTCCTCTGCCCATGGGATTTTCCAGGCAAGAGTACTGGAGTGGATTGACATTGCCTTCTCCAGGAGACAAGTATAGAAATGAGTAATAAAGAAGGATAGGTAATAAAGAAGTTTGGTTGGTTGGTTAAAAGGATATGATTTAAAGCATCTTCTCTTACCTTTACCTATTTCCTTCTTCCAGCCTTGAGTATCCTCACTCCACTTTAGAAACCCATAGACTACTGCTTTGTTTATTTGTTTACTTACTAGACTCTTCCCAGATCAGGAGCTCCGAGGGCAGGGCTGGTGTCATTTCCCTCTTTGTAGCCACAAAGTCCAACATGGAGCTTGTTGTGTAGATGTCTATGGGAATGAATGCCAGGCTGTAGGAACCATCTCTATATAGCAGTCATCTTGTTATGCTCAAGATTTTGTGTGTTTTTTTTTTACTGGCGACTCGTTTCATATATGATGTTATACATATTTCAATGCCATTCTCCCAAATCATCCCACCCTCTCCCTCTCCCATAGAGTCCAAAAGACTGTTCTATACATCAGTGTCTCTTTTGCTGTCTTGTATACAGGGTTATTGTTACCATCTTTCTAAATTCCATATATATGTGTTAGTATACTGTATTGGTGTTTTTCTTTCTGGCTTACTTCACTCTGTATAATAGGCTCCAGTTTCATCCACCTCATTAGAACTGATTCAAATGTATTCTTTTTAATGGCTGAGTAATACTCCATTGTGTATATGTACCACTGCTTTCTTATCCATTCATCTGCTGATGGACATCTAGGTTGCTTCCCTGTCCTGGCTATTATAAACAGTGCTGCAATGAACATTGGGGTACACGTGTCTCTTTCCCTTCTGGTTTCCTCAGTGTATATGCCCAGCAGTGGGATTGCTGGATCATAAGGGAGTTCTATTTCCAGTTTTTTAAGGAATCTCCACACTGTTCTCCATAGTGGCTGTACTAGTTTGCATTCCCACCAACAGTGTAAGAGGGTTCCCTTTTCTCCACACCCTCTCCAGCATTTATTGCTTGTAGACTTTTGGATCGCAGCCATTCTGACTGGCGTGAAATGGTACCTCATAGTGGTTTTGATTTGCATTTCTCTGATAATGAGTGATGAGCATCTTTTCATGTGTTTGTTAGCCATCTGTATGTCTTCTTTGGAGAAATGTCTATTTAGTTCTTTGGCTCATTTTTTGATTGGGTCATTTATTTTTCTGGAATTGAGCTGTAGGAGTTGCTTGTATATTTTTGAGATTAGTTGTTTGTCTGTTGCTTCATTTGCTATTATTTTCTCCCATTCTGAAGGCTGTCTTTTCACCTTGCTTATAGTTTCCTTTGTTGTGCAGAAGCTTTTAAGTTTAATTAGGTCCCATTTGTTTATTTTTCCTTTTATTTCCAATATTCTGGGAGGTGGGTCATAGAGGATCCTGCTGTGATGTGTGTTGGAGAGTGTTTTGCCTATGTTCTCCTCTAGGAGTTTTATAGTTTCTGGTCTTATGTTTAGATCTTTAATCCATAAGATTTTGTTATTAATGACCAAGTCTAAATGCTCACAAAGGAGGGAAACAGGACAGTGGCTCAGCAAGCCAGCTGGACAGTCAAACTGACCTGGGTTGGAGTTCACCTCTGCCATTTCCTCAATCTGAGTGAGACTTTACACAAACACTTTTCTGACAAACATACATTACCCTCATTTGTAAAACAATCATAACACTTACCTCCCAGCATTATGGAGAGGATTAAATAAGCTGTGTGTTGGACCCTTAGCACATTGCCTGGGACCTAGTAAGTGCTTAATTTATATAAGTTATCTTGCTATTTAACATCAAATATTGTTTGTCAATGACACTTGTAAAGTTGCTCAATATGTCAGCATGACACAGGTTTTATGTTCAAAGCACAGAGGCTGGATAATAACAGCACTTTATTTTAATTCTAAAATGGTACCACCATGATTCTCTTTCTGGTGGGCATATTTTTTTTCTTTTCTCTTTTGACATATTACACACACAAAGAAGAATGAAAAAGGACACAAACATACATTGGAATGTATAATATGTAGTAAATATGCTTGTAACCCATGTCCAAGATTTAAAATGAAATATTGGTTGCTCCTCTGAAGTCCCCACTGTGACACTTCCAATTCAAAGAGGTGACCACTGCCCTGATTATTCTGGAGGGAGGTCTTGTCCTAGCTCTCCTAGGGTAGTCCTAACCCTCCTAGCTTCCTTATAGCTTTATTCCCTATGAAATATGCTTTCTCTTATTTTTCAATTTTATATCAATTAAAAATAAATTGTATGCAGTCTTATGTGCCTTGCTCTTTTGATCAGTATTGTGTTCATAAGATTCTTCCTCCTCACCAAAAACCCTCTATTTTCTCCTTTTACATTGTTGTAGGATTGCAATGTGCTAATGGATGTACCACGATTTAGTCATTCACTTAATGTTTATGGCCATTTTACTGTTAATGGACATTTGGTTCATTTACAGTTGAAGATCATTATCAAAATTCTGCTTGGAACACTCTTATATATCTCCTGAGACACAGTTGTGTGGATTTCTCTAGGGATATATCCAGGAGTAGGATTGCTACGTTGTGAAGTATGTGTAGCTCCAATTTTACTGGAAAATGTAAACTGTCTTCCAAAGTAATCGTACTAATTTCTACGACTACCAACAGTGTATGAGAGCTCTCCACATCCCAGCCAACATTTGTTATTATCAAAGTTTTAATTTTGGCACTCCTGTGTGTGCCCTAGGATCTCGGCTTGTACTTTACAATTATTAATGAACTTGAGCATCTTGGAATATTCTTATTCATTATTTAGATTTCCTTTTTTTGTGAAGTGCTTATTCAAGACGTTTGCTCTTTTCATTGGGTTGTCTGCCTTTTTCTAATTGATTTGTGGATACAAATCTATGTTGATTATATGTTGCAGATATCATTTCCTTCTGTGGCTTATAATTTCACACTATTTGTGGTGCCTTTTCATGAGTTTAATTAAGCATTTTAAAATGTTTGTTCTCACATTTAAATTTATAATCCATATGAAGCTGATTTTTGTGTGTGGTGTGAGGAAGGGGTCCAGTTTGATTCTTTTCACATTTGTGCTGTGCTCAGTTGCTCAGCTGTGTCCGACTCTTTGTGACCCAATAGACTGTAGCCAGCCAGGCTCTTCTGTCCATGAGATTCTCCAGGCAAGAATAATGGAGTGGTTGCCATTTCTTCTTCCAGGAGATCTTCCTGACCCAGGGATTGAACCTGTATCTCCTGTGTCTCCTGCATTGCGGGCAGATTCTTTACCCACTGAGCCATCACAGAAGCCTTCGTTTCACATTTAGATACTGTTATACCAGCATTATTTATCAAGAAGATCATCATTTCTCCAATTGTTCTGGACTACCTCCTTAGTCACAAATCATATCAATTTATGTCTGAGTCTGTTTTGGGTATCCTTATTCTTTTTCAGGAGTCTCTTTATCTGCAATAATTCCACACAGTCATGACTGATATTTGGCAGAAGAAATCCTCTTTCCTCATAACTCTTCTTCCAGTGTGTCTTGAATATTCTTGGGAGTTTTTTATTTCTTTAAAAGTTTAATATCAGCTGGCTAAAATGAAAATCAGTCTCTTGGGGTTTTAATTGGGATGCCATTGAATATTGAGACTGATTTGGGAAAAATTTAAATCCTTACTATGTCAACTCTTTCAATCCATGTAGATGGCATATCACTCCATTTATTTAGATCTTCCTTCCTTTCTCCCAATAAAGTTTTGTAATTTTTCTTATAGAGTACTTATACCAAAGAAAGGCAATGCCAAACAATGCTCAAACTTCCACACAATTGCACTCATTTCACACGGTAGTAAAGTAATGCTCAAAATTCTCCAAGCCAGGCTTCAGCAATACGTGAACCGTGAACTTCCAGATGTTCAAGCTGGTTTTAGAAAAGGCAGAGGAACCACAGATCAAATTGCCAACATCCACTGGATCATCAAAAAAGCAAGAGAGTTCCAGAAAAACATCTATTTCTGCTTTATTGACTATGCCAAAGTCTTTGTGTGGATCACAATAAACTGTGGAAAATTCTGAAAGAGATGGGAATACCAGACCACCTGATCTGCCTCTTGAGAAACCTATATGCAGGTCAGGAAGCAACAGTTAGAACTGGACATGGAGAAATGCTGGGCTGGAAGAAGCACAAGCTGGAATCAAGATTGCCGGGAGAAATATCAATAACCTCAGATATGCAGACGACACCACCCTTATGGCAGAAGGTGAAGAGGAATTAAAAAGACTCTTGATGAAAGTGAAAGAGGAGAGTGAAAAAGTTGGCCTAAAGCTCAACATTCAGAAAACTAAGATCATGGCATCCGGTCCCACCACTTCATGGGAAATAGATGGGGAAACAGTGTAAACAGTGTCAGACCTTATTTTGGGGGGCTCCAAAATCACTGCAGATGGTGATTGCAGCCATGAAATTAAAAGATGCTTACTCCTTGGAAGGAAAGTTATGACCAACCTAGATAGCATATTCAAAAGCAGGGACATTACTTTGCCAACAAAGGTCTGTCTAGTCAAGGCTTTTCCAGTGGTCATGTATGGATGTGAGAGTTGGACTGTGAAGAAAGCTGAGAGCTGAAGAATTGATGCTTTTGAACTGTGGTGTTGGAGGAAACTCTTGAGAGTCCCTTGGACTGCAAGGAGATCCAACCAGTCCATTCTAAAGGAGATCAGTCCTGGGTGTTCATTGGAAGGACTGATGCTAAAGCTGAAACTCTAATACTTGGGCCACCTCATGCGAAGAGTTGACTCATTGGAAAAGACCCTGATGCTGGGAAGGATTTGGGGCAGAGGGAGAAGGGGACGACAGAGGATGAGATGGCTGGATGGCATCACCAACTCAATGGACATGAGTTTGAGTAAACTCCAGGAGTTGGTGATGGACAGGGAGGCCTGGCGTGCTGTGATTCGTGGGGTCACAAAGAGTCAGACACGACTGAGTGACTGAACTAAACTGAATTGATACATTTTTTGCTAGATTTTTCACTAATGTAAAAGTCTGGGTTCTTTTTACTATATGTTATCAAAGTATTTATAGTATCTTTTATTTACTAGACCTTCACTGTTTTTCGGATATAATACCAAGCACTTCAAATATACTGTGTGTTGTAATACTCACAACAATCTTGTTAGCTCCTCCGACTATTATGCTCATTTTACTTTTGCACATGATGCTCAAAAGGATTATATATATCACTCAAGGTCTCACAGTTAGTAAGTATCCAAGCCAGAATTTGGAAGCCTTGTCTGATTCCCAAGTCATGCTATGCTGCTACCTCAGTGGGAGACGTGCCCTAAGGGAACTGAATGCATTTCAGATATGCTTTGATGGGTAAGAAAGATCAAGGACCTGGGATACTTACCAGAGGATGTAAGAAGCAGAGGGATCCCAAGCACTCAGGAAACTGAAATAAGATGTTGAGATGAGCAATGATGAGAGTCACATAAAGTAAGGAGGTGCTGAAGACAAACATCACTCAAGCTGCCATTTTTCTTACGGCAAAGAGAAGTCAATCAGTTAGCTTAGGAGCTTCTGGATATCAGGTTTGCTTCAGTGGCATCAACCCCAGACACACAGAGGCCATTATCAGCAGTCTATGTTACCCACTTGCTATTTTTAAACTGAATTTTATTACCTAATTTTCCAGTCTCTTTCAACTGGTACCTTTCATTTGGATTTTCATCTTAGCATATGCACTTCCCCTAATTCTTACAGCTGTTTGCTCAAGCCAATTTTGAGGCTAATTTTGGGAGGACTCATTTATACTGAATACACAGCATATATGAGAAGATGCCTCTCATATAGAAGATTTTTATGAATAAAAATTCTTTGATATAGTTCCTAACCATCAATCTGCATTTTTAAAATGTATTTAAGAGTACCATTGGCCAGGAACTCTAAGAAGCAGAATTGCAGCACAGATGGTCCAAGATTCTTAATGTCTAATGTTACACTTTAAAATGACGCTGTTTCATGGTGTTGATCTGCCTGCCTCTTGAATTCTTCAGAAAATGCATGTTGGATTGTAGTTGATTTTGAAGAGCGATAGCTGTATAAGGTGAGCCACAGTTAAATTCAGCTTTGGAATAATTGGCCTTCCTCCATTGTTCAGTTCATAATAGCTGCAATAGCTCAGACTGCTAAAATAGATCCAATTATGTAGAAAAATATTAAAGGAACAGCAAGTATTTCCTCAGTTACCATACCTTGCCTAGAAAGTAAGCAAGGATTTTTTTTCTTTTAGCTTATGACTGTACATAAATAAATTTAAGGTCCAGTAAAATGCAGAAACCCAAAAATAAAAATATAGAAGAAAACCTTCACTTAGCAAAAGTTCAGACAATCCTGAAAATTACAAAAGTAAAATGGGGATAATGGGGATACGGAAAGATTATAAAATGTAAGAGGCATGATTTAAGAACTTTGATGCATATTTAATACTACAAATTTGTTTCTGAAAAAACTATAGTACACAGTTGCACATGTGTCTAGTATAAATCCATAAAATTTTAAATAAAAGTAAATGAGTAAATGAATAAAGAGATTCATATATTTGATGTGTATTTTATGTCATGGTAGATGTATGTTATCTGAGATAAATGCTAATTGTTGTGTCAGTCCCTCAGTTGAATCTGACTTTTTGTGACCCCATGGACTTCCCTGTACTTCCACGCTTCCCTGTACTTCACTGTCTCCCAGAGTTTGCTCAAACTCATGTCATTGAGTCAGTGATGCCATCCAATCATCTCATCCTCTGTCGTCACCTTATCCTCCTGCCTTCAATCTTTCCCAGTGTCAGGGTCTTTTCTAATGAGTCAGCTCTTCGCATCAGGTGGGCAAAGTATTGGAGCTTCAGCATCAGTCCTTCCAATGAATATTTAGGGTTGATTTCATAATGTAGAAATTTGAAGATTAATGTGTTTTATAAATTACTTAATCATTTCAAAGTACATTAAGTTTTTTTCCTCCATTTTGCCCCAATTTTAGCATCTCCTTTTGTGAACCATTTCTAATTTCACTTATTGTATTCAATTGTTACATTCCTATTTCCCCTATTTGGGGAATTTTTTAAGATTCTTTTGATTGTACTTCCCATAGTTCATCAACTTTAAGCTAGACCCAACTTATGATATATTTAAAATTTTTTTAAATAGGAAATTGGGAAGACACTTTCTTAGAAAATTATGTTGTTTGTGGTTGTTAGGTTCCCAGGCCAGTTCATAAAAACAAAACAAAACCATTTCTTGCAAATTGTTGCAGGAGCTTAACTCCAATAATACTTCAGAGTCTGTACACCATTTCTAACAATTATACCATGGGAAATAAATTCCTTTTAAAGCTGAGATATCAGAAAAGCACTTTATTTCCCTACTGCAGTGGGACTTGGATTTCCTCCTCAGCTGTCCCTTCTAACTTCTGAGGCCTGACAATGGGGAGGCTCTCTCTAACCTAGACACTCAGGGGGGCTTCTATAAACTAGTGTAGGGGCTCCAGCCACAGGACTAATGGTGGGGTGCTGGGAAATATGCAAAATGAAGTAGGCCTTGGGTGGAAGTTTAGGGGAAGAGGAACAGGTTCAGAGCCAAGGCTTTCTTTCAGTTCCGATCGAGCCCAGGTTTTGCCTTCTACTGTCAGTGTTCTGTCTGATCCTGTTCACAAAGAGTGGAGTGCCAGTCTCTTCCTTTCCACTTTCTGTTGCCTCTACCCAAGACAGTATTCCTCCCTGACCGAAATCCGAACAAGATCAATCTGCCGGCTTTCTTCCTTTAGCCTTTGTCCAAGGACATGAGTCTCCTGAGAAGGACTTAAGGGTTTTGACCATTGGAGGTGACCAGGAAACACATGAGTGACAAGGTGATTCCTTCTTTCTGTCCTCTATTTCCCCCTAGAATATGAAAAGGAGTATCAGGTCTGCAAAGACACGTTAATAATGAGTCTTTTACTTCTATTTATTTATTTTTGGCTGCCTGCACAGCACGCAGGATCCTTGTTGTGCGACCAGAGATCAAACCTGTACCCCCTGCAGTGAAAACGTGCAGTCTTAACCACTGGACCAGCAAGGAAGTCCTTACATGTTAATGATGAGTCTTGAACATAAAGGCTCAAGTCAGAGTCATCCCACCTCATGGGGTCTGAAACAAAAGCTTTCTGGAACCCTTTTTTCACTGAAGAATCTAATACCTGCCCCCTTACAAGAAAGTACGGAGGATGACTTAGGGTTACGTGGGTCAAAGTACTCAGCACAGTGCTTAGCACATAGAACATCTTTAATAAATGATCACTTCTTTCCCCTTTTGGGCCTTTCAAAGTTTGGTCAGAGGACAGAAGCAGCTATTTTTGCAAAACCAACAAACACTTAGCAGCTCTAATTTGAAAATTAACATACCAGTATGTATTCTGCAAATCCTGTTAACAGAGGTTGTCAAATACTGGGTCCACTGAATTAATTACACTTGACATCTTTAACAAATAAGCACAGATGGCAATTTGTAGTCAATGGTAATCTCAGATCAAACTACTTTAGCGTCAGATTTGACTTACTATGAATTAATCTTCTCAGTTTGGGGTTTTCTTCTGTGTAGAAACATTTGCTCACAAGCTCTCTGAACACAAAGAAACTCAAAAAACTAAAATGTAATTTTTGCAGTTGACAATAGAACAAAAGTAAGCTAAATTTTGCCATAAAGGGTATTGTTTTAGGGATAAACTTCATAATATGGGGAAAATTATAATATAAATGACGTTGTCAAGTCATATTTTTCATGCCATTACTCTTTGTTTTATGTTGTAGCAGAAAAAAAATGAAGCTAATAGTTTTAGAGGCAGTTCTCACAGGAGTTAGAAATTCTGGTTTGGACATTCTGAGTACATCAGGTTTTCTTCACTGGAAAATGTAAAATCATTTCAAGGGGGGTATCATAAAAAAAGAACTGGGAATGACATGAAAGGGAACAAATAAAAATGGGACAAGGTATTCATGCCAGGTAGTCTTGGGTTTGAGTTCCAGCTCACCTCTCACTGGCTACATGATGGTGACCAATTTAAACTCTGCAAATCTTAATTTCTTAATCTGTAAAAGAAGAGTAATATCTGAATTGTAGGTTACCATGCGGATTAAGTAAAGCAATCTAAATGCCTTTAGCTCAGTTTCTGACACATAGTAGGTGCTTAACAATGTTAATCCCCAACACCCTCCCTTTCCAGATAAAGAAATATAGAAACATGTGCAGAGTATCGTAATTAATAGGAAAATATTTATGCAATGTTTACTATGTGCCAGGGTCTGTCTTAAACACTTTAAAAATATTAATTCTCATCACAACCTATGAAAAGTGCTCTTATTCTCTCTCTCCTACAGATGAAGAAATTGAGGCACAGAGAGTTAACAACTTTCCAGTGTACCCAGAAGGGAAGTTGTGGGGTCACCTTCAATCCTTGGCTGTCAGGTTTGCACTTAAATCCCACACACACTGTCTCTCCCCAAAACGAATGAAACCGTTCAGTAGCATTCTTTGTGGTCAGAATTTCATTACCAAGGGTAAAATATGATATATAAATATCAAAGGAATGGTCATACACAAAAACATTATTAAAAATAAAATAATATTAAATATGCCCTCCAGATATTTTACCTTAAGTGATCTATGGGGCAAAGGGAGAAAGTGAAGCATGGGGATAAGAAGAGAGAGCATCATGGAGATTGGGAAGCCTTTACCAAAGTCATTGCATCTAAAACAGTGCTATCCCACCATCTAAGTGGGTAGAAACTTGTGGTTATGACAGGGCTTGTCCCTGACTTGTAGAGAACAGCACCACTTCCACTGGGCACCAGCCATCACTGCTACCCTTGCTTGAGCCATGAAGATTTCTTTAAAATAAAACCTCTGTCCCGACAGAGCTCTGTTTCTCTAGGTTCATGGTTTGAGTTCATTTCCCTTAGCATTCTTTACCACTGAGCCACCTGGGAAGCCCCATCTATGTATGTATCTGTTTATCCATCTATCCATCTATACTTGTTTGAATTCCAAGTTCCAGTAACCTTAACTTTGGCAGACTTCTGGTCTCTCCCTTCTACACAGGCTGGATGCCCTTGAGGTGGCAGATTAATTTGGCCGTGGAGAAATGACAGTAGAAGCATCTCAAGCTTGGGTCATCCTTGACAGTCCCCACTGAGAGAACTATTTAATGGGTATCTCAGGGCTTGCCTGGTGGCTCACTGGTAAAGAATCTACCTGCCAATGCAGGGGACACAGGTTTGATCCCTGATCCGGGAAGATCCCTCATGCCACAGAGCAACAAAGACCAAGCAACACGACTACTAAGCCTGCACCCTACAGCCCATGCTCCCCAACAAGAGAAACCACCACAATGAGAAGCCTGTGCACTGCAACTAGAGTAGCCCCAGCAGCAACAAAGACCCAGCATGGCCAAAAATAAATAAATAAAATTACAATGGGTGTCTCAGAACTGTTCACTTGAGGGCACAGACCTGATACCACGGTCCTAGACTATCTCTGGTCTGGAGATTTGCCTGAATGCTAAAAAATTCTTAGTAAAATATTTCCACTGGAAAGAAAGCTAGTATTATTCCTGAACAATACCAGGAATTGTAGGAACAGGCTTATGAAGAAACATCTTTTTTTCCCTAGTTAATTGGTTTGTGTGTGTGTGTGTTTGATTTGTTTTATTTTAGGTGGTGAACGGCTGCACAGACATTATAAGCATATCTTTGAAACAAGGCTGACCAAATTTCAGGCCTGCACATTTTTGTGGGCTTAGTGATGAAAGAGTACTGCTATTTTAAGAAGTGATTAAGAGCAGCTTTTTTTAGACTCAAAATTTAATCGAGATTTTTCTTTCTTTTGTCAATTGTTCTCTGACAAGCAAGTTCATTTCCAAGTACATTAGGCTGAATGAGATTCCAAGGGGCCCAGGAATATCCTTCCCGACTCCGTCTCAACAAGGGGGACAGTGTCCTCTTCCAGATTAAAAAGCCCCTTCAGAGGGAGCACATCACAAGCCTGCTGGTAAGACTAAAAGCTGGGCAGGGTCCTGGGAGGAAGCTGGCAAGGGGCCATGGACCAAGAATTCAAGATTATGAAATCCTGATCCATTTCCCTCCTCTAAAGACAGCTGAAAGACAGACAACCTCTTTGAAAACTCAAGATGTTGATCTACTGACATATAGTTGAGCTTCCCTCAACTCCGCCCTGTCACCTTTTCCTTTTGGAAGCCTGTTATCTAAGCAAAGGTGCTAATAAAAACTGACACCCACACCTTGCTTCCAGCTCGGCTTGGCCAGTGTTAAAGAACCACAATCTAATTGGAATAGTCCCTACGAATGACGTAACCACAGGGGGTGGGGAAAGCATATAGGGCATGAAATGCAATATCACATTCAAAACAAATATAAGGCAATCGATTGTGACATATATAAATTCCTCTCTTGTTCTATAGGTCTAAAGAAATTGGCCTGTGGAAACTGATGGATTATAATGTAACTGAGCAGGACCCTGAGGGGCCTTCCCCCACATCCTCTCCTTTAGTTCCTCTCTGAAGTAGCTGGAAAATAGTATTCAATGCAAAATTTCTGAGTTGTTTTGCACACGCAAAACCCTCATCTCCCCCCAAATGGAAGATCTTAATTACTTGACCACCCTAAGCACATAGCCCCAGGTCTTAACCAACCCTGTGACACCACTTTGTTCCCCGTCACATCAGAGAACAGTGCACAAGCTGATCCCAGACTCTATGACCCTGCTCCCTCACCCAGCTTTCTGTAAAAGTGCTGCCCAAGCTCTTCCTGGGAGCTCCAGGCTTTTTAGGTCATGAGCCACCCTGTTTCCTTGCATGGCCCAGCAATAAACATTTTGCTGCCCCCAACTCTTGACATTTCAGTTTGTTTGGCTTCCCTGTGCATTGGGCATTCGGACTTGTGTTAACAACAGAATACTCAAAAGTAATATTTTCCCATTAAGGAAAAAAAATCTATGTATGTGATTTACTTGGAGAAAAGAATGGCAAAACACTTCAGTATTCTTGCCTTGAGAACGCCATGAATAGCATGAAAAGGCAAAAAGATATGACACTGAGAGCTGGAGAAGACTCTTGAGAGTCCCTTGGACAGCAAGGAGATCAAACCAGTCAATCCTAAAGGAAATCAACTCTGAATATTTATTGGAAGGACTGGTGCTGAAGTTGAAGCTTCAGTACTTTGGCCACCTGATGTGAAGAGCCAACTCGTTGGAAAAGAGCCCAATGCTGGGAAAGATTAATGGCAAGAGAAGAAGGGAGCAACAGAGGATGACATAGTTGGATGGCATCATTGACTCAATGGACATGAGTATGAGCAAACTCTGGGAGATGGTAAAGGACAGGGAAGCCTGATGTGCTGCAATTCATGGGGTCACAAAGAGTCAGACACAACTGAGTGACTGAACAACAACAAAAATGTGATTTACTTTGGAAAAAAAACTCTGCTACATCAAAATTCTTATAAATATAAATAAGAGGGTAAGTAACTTTCCTGTGGTTTAGTGGTAAAGAGTCCACCTGCCAATACAGGAGACACAGATTCAATCCCTGGGTCAGGAGGATCCCCTGAAGAAGGAAATGGCAACCCACTGCAGTATTCTTCCCTGAGAAATCCCATGGATGGAGGAGCCTGGAGGGCTACAGTCCATGGGGACACACAGAGTTGGACATGACTTAGTGACTAAACCACAACAATTCAGTTTTCACAAGTCTTTGTTCCCCTCTTTTGCATTTGGTTGAGGGAGGGGAACACAGGATCTTTTCTCCAATTACAGAGAGTGCCACCAAGGGGGAGGCATGGGTCTGGCCAAACTACATACCAGGCTGTCGGATGGGTACATATCAGTACAGACATCCCCCCGCTATTCTTCCACACTGCCCCCAAATTTCTTTCATAGGCTTGAACTTCACTAACCCTGACTGCAGAGAATGACATTCTCAAAATTTCTCTAGCAGAAGAATCCACATCTGAAAGCTGAAGCTTGTCTTTCTTTCCATTTTCACTGCCTGCATTTCCCAAATGGCGATTTTTGTGAGATGTTAAAAGGTATCACCCAATAAAATCTTCAAGGGTCGGTACATCTGAGAAAGAAGGGCCTTGAGGAAAACCCAGATCTCCTGCTGCAGAGGGCTATAGATTCCACTACATGCTAATACGCATCGCATCTCTCCAAGTAAGAAACAAAGTATGCACTGTCTTCCAAATATAGTGAACAATTTAACGTCTTTGTTTTTGTTTTTGTTTTTCCAGGGACCCATTTGTGTCCCAGGGAATCTACTTGGGGAAATTTTCTAATCATTTGGGAGAAATCGTATTTTAAAAAAATCTTATAGTTGTTTCCCAAGTTTCTCATTTTGTATCCATATTTTTAAATGTTTTGTTCTCACATGTCATATGTGTATTTATTGAACAGCATGTTAGTAAATATTAAAGAAATCAAATTAACATACTGTGTATTCTGACTCAACTCACTCAGCATTTAGAGAAAGTCTAACATTGTGTGCTCAACTCTTTTAGAGTTTTGGGGAAATTTCAATATAAGATTTCAAATAGATGAAAGGCAGTATTAGCATAGTTTTTTAAGGCCTCAAATCAAAGACACCCATTCAGATAGCAAATTAGTTAATTCTTCCTAACGTTCCATCACCGTGATAGAAGGAAATACCCATGTGCTTGCCCGTCCAGAGCCACAGAGCATTGATTTGATGAAGCACTTTCTGATCTGCAGCCGCTGATAATACCTATCAGCCGCCAGCAGCCAACTTTGATACGCCACTGAAGGGCGAGTTAAGCAGCTTTAACTTGAAAAGGATCAGAAACAATTACAAAATCGAATGAGGTGCTCCTGACATGGCAGGAAGAGGTTGAAAAAGCAAAATATCAGGATTGTGCATTCATCAATCCACAAAGCCAGCAAGACTCTCCCTGAATACATGCAAAAAAAAAAAAAAAAAAACCCACCAGAAAACCCACAAGAAAAACAGAACCACAGCAAACAAGAAAACAGCTAGTGTGCAGAAATCACTTAGATAATTTTTGTGCTATATTTTTACAATTTTTTAAGATTTTTGTTTCAATTGGACAATTTTTAAAGTCTTCGTTGAATTTGTTACAATATTGCCTCTATTTTATATTTTGATTTTTGGTCCCAAGACATGTGGAATCTTAGCTCCCTAACCAGGGATCAAACCTGCACCCTCTGTATTGGAAGGCAAAATCTTAATCACTGGATCGCCAGGGAAGTCTCAGTCCTTGAAATGAGCGATAGCACCATGGCAGCCTGGGTAGGAGGAAGGTCTGGGGGAGAATGACATGATATGACATGTGTGCTCTGTCATGCCTGACTCTTTGCGACCCTACAGACTGTAGCCTGCTAGGCTCCTTTGTCCATAGGATTTTCCAGGCAAAAATACTGGAGTGGGTTGTCATTTCCTCCTTCAGGGAATCTTCCAGACCCAGGGATGGTATCAGCATCCCCTGCATTGCAGGCAGATTCTTTACATCTGTGCCATCCAGGAAGCCCTTGGGGGAGATGAATACATGTATATGTATGGCTGAGTCCCTTCGCTGTTCACCTGAAATGACTGCAACATTGTTAATTGGCTATACCCCAGTACAAAATAAAACATTTAAAAAACTAGCTATAGCACCAACATTAAGTAGGCTTGTTATAAAGCTTACATAGTGCTTAACACATATTAGGCACTCAAAAAATATTATTATTATTGGAACATAAAAAGGTGAGGGAGAGAAATACTGTCAAAATTCTAGTCACCTGCTAAAACTGTCAACCATCTCAAGACTCCCTCAGGATATTATTAAACAGCCAACACTAGGAAGCAGTCAATAAAAATACAGATATCATTCAGAGTAGAGGAACAAAGGAGCTAAAGTACAGACTTTACTAGAATCATTGAGATTCTTTTTCCCCAGGGGACTCCCAGTTTTGGCTGTCACTTGCAATATCTTCATGAGGGCTGACAATTGTTAAGTTTCCCAAGAAGCTGGTGATATGATTCAGAGACATCCACCAAATTGTGAAACAAAGCAAATTTGTGAATTTTCATCCATGAATTTCACATTTTTTTCCTAATGCAAATTGCCTGTGAAGGAATAAGAATGAAAACCTCAACCCAAAGTAAAAGGTAAGGAGTCTTGGTTTCAGATACCCAACGAGTGATGACATAGAAATACATTCAAAGGAGCTCTGCCTGGTTCCCTTGCCTTCTGTTTTCTCTATACCCCTACTCTTACTTAACAATCCGCACAAATAAGCCATTAGACCTGCCCCCAAACAGAGAATGTTTGACTGCTATGGAAAAAACCCTGCTTAGTCTCCCTGGCCATGAAGCTTCTTATGCCTCCTTTACCCTTAAGACAGATGGAATATTGAGCTAGAAGAGAAAAAGATTACTTGCTTCACACTTAATTCCCATTTTCACCCCCAGGGTTTCTCTTTCTATACAAAAGCTCAAGGTTTTGCTAGAACAGTGTGGGGTCATTTTCCTTCAGTGGCACATTTATACTAATCCATGGCCATCCGTGTATTTCAGCATCTATTTGCTGGACAGCACATTTCTCTGACTGCAAAATATTCTGTCCCCTGCAGACACCAGTTGTCTCCAAACAGGAAGATATGACTTTCATTTCAGCAGAGACCGGAAAGAAATGTCATTTCCTTGTGATATGTTAAACAATGTGACCTCTTGTTCTGCATCAGCCTCTGGCTCCAGCCCACCCTGCATCCATCTAAACTGGTCACTCTTGAAGTTCTTGCCTTAGATCTTTCATTTTGCTTGCTAAGCACTGGAGGTGGATAATGATGCTGGAATGTTGTCAAATTCCTCATGGAAAGAATAGATTGATTTTTGACAGTCCTAAGGGGGCTCGGGCCCCCTAAGCCATAGGTCCCAAGTGATGAAGAACACCTTCTGCAAACCTAGCACACCCCAACAGGAAGACCGTGCCTCTCTGGAGAGCAGTCACTCTGCTTTAGTCACAAACAAGCCTGATAATAGAAGAATCTAACTGAAGTTGACACATTCTCATTAGAGCAGCTGAAACAAAAGCACATATGGATCTTTCTGAATCATTGAACACACATTGCTTGATAAATTATATTCTCATTTTCAGAGGCTCCATCTCAGAACATCTAGCAGGTAAGAGCCGGCCTTAGCTCTGGGTTGGTACTTTTCAGCACCCTGAATGGATTCTGTGTAGGAGGGGGAAGGAAAAAGGAAAAGGTAACTGTCAGCTGCTGGCAAGTTTGTCTTCAACAAGGCTTAGCTAAGTGAACCCCAGCATCAAGCCTCAAGACACCAGTGCCTTTTCAAGAACTGCTGCTCTCCATGAAAGAACAGGAATTAAACTAGTGTTAAAAGGGCCAGAAAGGGTGACATTAATCTTTTTCTTGAAACTATGCTCTTTGACTCTGTTCTCTGAGCTGTTGGTGATTACATCATTCTCCTTTGGGCTTTGACTTGGGCAAGAAAAGTGTCTTGAGCGAAAGCAGGTGAGACAGAGCAGGTTGGGCTTTAGCAAGGCCACCCACACAGGACAGCGCTTCTGCACTGTGTGAAAGGAGCTCACGTTAACCTCTATATCTCCAGGTTCCAATCTCAGAAAGAGCCTCTGTCTGTGAGGATCTTATCACCAGTGATAAGAACTCACTCTGAACGACTGCAGCAGAAAAAGAACTGGAAGCACACTGAATAGTTCCCAAAACTGGTCAGCAAGACAAGGGAACAAGGACCAGAGATATGGGTGTGTTCCTTTACTGATGCTGCCCTCTATCCCAGCTCTGGACACTGGTTCTGCTGCCCTTGGGAACAGGAGCTGTCCTCCTTCCATGTCACTCGCTCCTCATTCAAAGTTCCAATGAGAGCCTGTGATTGGTTAAGCTGAGGCTTGTTTGTTGTAGCCACGGGTTTCAGGAAACAAACTCACTCAGAAGGACAATGCAGATAGTGGAGTGCAGTTTATTATACTGGCAGGCCCAAGGCAGAGTCTTCCCTTAGCCAAGGACCCCAACCAGTTTTTGTGGAAACCTTATATACCCTAAGTGTACGTGTCCAAACCCTCCTCCCCAAAATTCCCTGAAACTAGTCTGAACAAAGGAAAAAGAAAGATACAATCAAAGTTAACCCGTGATTCATAAGCCTTAAGCCTAGGTAGTTAACAGTGGACAATTATCAATAGGCTTGTGGTCATACCCCAATAAGCATAATAGAATGTATGATTCTATTTGGTTACACAGATAATTAGGGTATTCTTTTAGGCCATGGAGAGCCCTGGGGCTCTTCCTTCCGGGGGCCTGGTTTTCCAGTTGGTATGTCATTTCCATAGATACTGGGCATATAGCTCAAAGTCCACATTCCAGCCCAAGATGGAGTCCTGCTTTCAAAATAGAGCCTGTTCTGTTTCCTCCTTCATGTTCTCACACTTTGCTGGTGAGGTGGGGTGGGGACAAATCAGTTCAGTTTAGTCACTCAGTTATGCCTGACTCTTTGTGACCCCATGGACTGCTGCACGCCAGGCTTCCCTGTCCATCACCAACTCTCAGAGCTTGCTCAAACACATGTCCATCGAGTCGGTGATGCCATCCAACCATCTCATCCTCTGTTGTCCCCTTCTCCCCCTGCCTTCAATCTTTCCCAACATCAGGGTCTTTTCTAATGAGTTAGTTCTTCGCATCAGGTGACCAAAGTATTGAAGCTTCAGCTTCAGCATCAGTCCTTCCAATGAATATTCAGGACTGATTTCCTTTAGGATTGACTGGTTTGATCTCCTTGCTGTCCAAGAACTCTCAAGAATTTTCTCCTTCACCACAGTTCAGAAGCAACTAGATGGGGACAAATAGCTAGCCTTTTTCAGCTTTGTCATTGGGAAGTAAATGAGTTTGGATGCTTAAAACTCATTTACTCAATGATGCTCAACAGAATCTCCCCACCCCTGACCTACCAGCCAGCCAGCACATGCTCAGTTGATTCCAACTCTCTGCGACCCCATGGACTGTCCCACCAACTCCTCTGTCCATGGAATTCTCTGGGCAAGAATACTGGAATGGGTTGCCATTGCCTACTCCAGGGGATCTTTCCTGATTGAACTCGTGTGTCTTGTGTCTCCTGCATTGGCAGGTGGATTCTTCACCAACTGTGCCACCTAAGAGAGGGGGTTATCTGGACAAATGTTCATTCATTTGAGAACCTCTAAACAATTCTGATAAAATGCAACATAACCAGTTTCCATAGGAAATGGACCACCACCCTCCCTGTACCACCTTCAGTCCCTTCAAATTCTGTCTTGCCCTTATTAAGCAAACACAATGTGAAAAAAGCCATTGGTAATTCTGATATAAGATCTAACCCTAGTCCTCCAAATCCCTGGGGAAAAACTGCCCTAAAACATGATTCAGATTCCTCTGCCCTACTGAAGTTTTACATTGTCTTTTTTCTAAACTGAAGGTTATTTTAAAATAAAAATGTCTGAACTGCTTAAAAAGAAGAAAGAGAAAAAGGTAAAAGCTATTTGTGATTTTTGAAGAGCAATAATGAAAGCAACCTCAAATCCCCAATTTTTCTTCCACCTGAAAAAAATTCCTAAGAAAAAAGAAATTTAATTTCTCAGCACAGCTTTTAATTTTTTCTTCTCATTGGCATACTTTTGACAGCCCTACAGGAAAAGATAACAAAGGTAAAAAAAGTTTTTTAGAATCATGACACAGAAATTTTTACTGATTTTTAAATAGTAGAATGAATACTATTCAGGGTATAGAATCTGCAGAGAGACATAATCTTAGAGGGAAAAAAAAAACACAGAAAATATCTCTTTGGTCTTTTTTTAAATATATGCCATTGCCAAATTCCCCTGAGAAATGGATTCCCTGCTGGTCTTGCCTCCAGACAGGCAATAAACTACGTGATCCCTGAAATTCCTTTTAGTGAGCCTTAGACACGAGTTGTTAACTAACCCAACACATGGCCAAGCTCCCCTGTGGAAGCAAATAGAAAGTTGGGCAAACTGCTGAGGATTCATCCTCAACACTTCACCTTAAGTGGCTGCAAAAAGAAAGCTCATTTGAATTCACTGCTTTCCTTTACTCGTGGAGATCTTTTCGAAAGGAATTACTTTATAACTCCAGAATAAACACTGAATTTTTGCTTTGTCAGTAGTGATTTGGTTTTTTGGAGAGAAAACATCTTCATGGATAACAGGTATAATTAAACCTTGGTTTTATAATGGAAGGAGTTATGTAGGTAGGATAATCTTTGCAGTAGTCAAGTAAGGAAGTTTCATAGGATCCACATATTTTATTAATATAAAATGGTTATATGATTATAAAATCACATATTTTACAGTTATATTGGTTACTGATTACTGGTTATATTAATGAAGACTAAGAAATCCAGTAAGTCTATGTGTGTTTCTCTAATGCAGGCGTAACAGTTGGTTCTTTCCAACATTATCCCTTTTGGGGAGCTATTTTGTAAGCATGGTTCTCAACCTATTTTATTATAGCACCCAGAGGATGACTGAACTGAGGATGACTACATCTATGGCTCAAGTCCACCTGGTCCAGATGCTGCCCCTTAAAATAACAGAAGAGAGTCTTCAAATTTGAAAATGTATTAAAAACAAGTAAGCTTTGGTTGAGAATAGTTCAACTTAATGATTTGAATCACTAATATAGGGCTAGTAAAGTAATGCGCAAAATTCTCCAAACCAGGCCTAACAGTATGTAAACTGTGAACTTCCAGATGTTCAAGCTGGATTTATAAAAGCCAGAGGAACCAGAGATCAAATTACCAACATCTGCTGGATCATTGAGAAAGCAAGAGAGTTCTAGAGAAACATCTATTTCTGCTTTATTGACTATGCCAAAGGCTTTGTGGATCACAACAAACTGTGGAAAATTCTTCAAGAGATGGGAATACCAGACCACCTGACCTGCCTCCTGAGAAATCTATACACAGGTCAGGAAGCAACAGTTAGAACTGGACATGGAACAACAGACTATTTCCAAATTAGGAAAGGAGTACGGTAAGGCTGTATACTGTCACCCTGCTTATTTAACTTATATGCAGAGTACATCATGAGAAACGCTGGGCTGGATGAAGCACAAGCTGGAATCAAGAGTGCTGGGAGAAATATCAATAACCTCAGATATGCAGATGACACCACCCTTATGGCAGAAAGCGAAGAACTAAAAAACCTCTTGATTAAAGTGAAAGAGGAGAGAGAAAAAGTTGGCTTAAAGCTCAACATTCAGAAAACGAAGATCATGGCATCCGGTCCCATCACTTCATGGGAAATAGATGGGGAAACAGTGGAAACAGTGTCAGACCTTATTTTGGGGGACTCCAAAATCACTGCAGATGGTGACTGCAGCCATGAAATAAAAAGACGCTTGTTCCTTGAAAGAAAAGTTACGACCAACCTAGATAGCATATTCCAAAGCAGAGACGTTATTTGGCCAACGAAGGTCCGTCTAGTCAAAGCTATGGTTTTTCCAGTGGTCATGTATGGATGTGAGAGTTGGACTGTGAAGAAAGTTGAGCGCTGAAGAACTGATGCTTTTGAACTGTGGTGTTGGAGAAGACTCTTGAGAGTCCCTTGGACAGCAAGGAGATCCAACCAGTCAATCCTACAGGAAATCAGCCCTGAAAATTCATTGGAAGGACTGATGCTGAAACTGAAACTCCAATACTTTGGCTACCTGATGTGAAGAACTGACTCATTGGAAAAGACCCTGATGCTGGGAAAGACTGAAGGTGGGAGGAGAAGGGAATGACAGAAGATGAGATGGTTGGATGGCATCACCAACTCAAGGGACATGAGTTTGAGTAAACTCCAGGAGTTGGTGATAGACAGAAAGGCTTGGCACGCTGCAGTCCATGGGGTCGAAAACAGTTGGACACGACTGAGTGACTGAGCTGAACTGAACTGAACTGAGGATGACTACATCTATGGGTCCAGTCCACTTGGTCCAGACGCTGCCTCTTAAAATAACAGGAGAGTCTTCAAATTTGAAACTGTATTAAAAACAAGTAAGCTTTGGTTGAGAATAATTCAACTTAATGATTTTAATCACTAATAGAGGCAGCATGTTACAAATAATGCAAGTCCAAGTCCAGCCTGGGTATGGGATTAACTACCCATCAATTCCCTCTTGGTGAAGACTTTGGCCGAGAGCAGTACAGACAGAGTCAACATTTCACTGTCCCTATTTTATTTTCTATTCCTGCCTCTCCATCCTCAATTTTCATTCTTTAATCATATGCTTCTCACTGGGGAGCGCTGACTTGGTGGCTTTCTGGGTTTGTCATTAATGTGTCATTGCAGAGATCTAGCTCATTATCTCCAATTGCCCAAAGTTTAGCCCTGAGAATACAGTCTTTTGTCTTGAGAGTTCTTGCTGTTGCTAATGAATACTGCATAAATCTCCACAGTGCAGAAACTGCAGAAGATGTGGCTTTTCTCAGACCTTTTCAGCAAAAAACCAATGCAGTGTCACATTTAAGAGACCCCAGTTTCGGAAGAATTTTGACAGTTACTCTCGGTGTGATTTTGCACAAGGTATATAATCTCTTAAGCCTCAGGAATGTGAAGTCTGTTCCCATGATTGGCACCTGGTAAAGCACTCACAGAATGGTAGTTGTTCCTATTATTTTTTCAGAATTTCCCCACATGGAGAGGTGGGAACAGGTTTATGGATATGTAAGAGTTTAGTTGAAAAATTGAAAAATAAATATTGTCCAGTTGAATTCTTGCGTAAAGAATCTTTCTTACTACCCCAATCCATTTTTTGAATCTACTCTAAATACCTTCTGTACCCACTCTTCCCATGCAAAGGAATTATTTGCTCCCAAGACTGGGATTCTGTAGGATATATAAGAATATATATTATTTACTATTTCTGTATCACATGAACAGTGGGGATTTTAAAATGCAAATTTTTATTCAAAGGCATTCACTACTTGAAAGGCTCTAGATAGTTCTGTGTTGCAAAGGTCACTGTCAAATTGCAGCAGTTACTCCAAGTAGCCTACTTGAAACCACTGGAACTTACTGAAGGACCAGCAGCCCCATCATACAGATGATGCCATAGTTGCAACTGTGCAAGTTAAAGTACATCCTGGACCTCACTTTCTAAAAGATCTGTTTCTAAAACACTGATGCCCAAGATATGGAAGTAGCCTAAATGTCCATGGACAGATGAATGGATAAAGACAATGTGGTACATATATATAAAAAGAATGAAATAATGTCATTTGCAGCAATGTGGATAGACTTAAAGGTTATCATACTAAGTAAAGTAAGTCAAAGACAAATATCATATAATATCTCTTATATGTAGAACCTAAAATATGATACAAATGAACTTATATACAAAGCAGAAACAGATCCACAGACTTAGAAAACAAACTTCTGGTTACCAAAGGGGAAAGCTGGGGGCGGGGATAAATTAGGAGGTTGGGATTAACATATATATCACACTATATGTAAAGTAGATAATCAACAAGGACCTACTGTATAGCACAGGGGACTCTACTCAATACATTGTAATAACCTCTATGGGAAAAAACATCTGAAAAAGAAATCACTTTGCTGTACACTTGAAACATAACATTGTAAATCAACTATATTCCAATATAAAATTAAAATTTTTTAAAAAGAACACTAACTACAGAAACAGTAGGAGGAACAGAGAGGCCTCAGTCTCTCCTGGTTGGGTTTTGTCTGTATCAGTAGCCAGCAGCTCTGTTTGTAAATAGGAAATGAAGCCATACGGTTTCTCCAGAGTTGACTACTGAACAGTCCTGAGTGAACATTCCTCTTTAAAAAAAAAAAAAAAAACCACACACACACACACAAATGAATCTGTTTGGTTAAAAAACAAACAACAAAAGATGGTGGCGGAGCGGGGGAGAGCAGGGTGGATGGGAGGGTAAGGAAAAGTGCCTGCCAATAATAAAGATGGTTGTATAAGCACTTTGGGGGAAAAGGAGGATAAAGAATGTTGGCTGTTAAGTGCCTTTTTTGAAGCATAAAATTGGTGTCAAAACAAGGAATAAGGAGCGGCATAGGAACCAGGGACTCGATTGAAGAGAGCCTGGGTCACGAAGTCTCAAGTACCTGACTTCTTGACACTAAATCCATTGTCAGTGAACATGTAATTACAAGGTGTTCATTTGGAGGAAGGTCAATGGCAAATTTTATAATGAAGATATTAACCTGATAACCACTTGCCTACCCCACCCCACCTCAGAGTGACTAAAATAACTGGTATGACCAGCATCTTGTTTCATGATGCCTTTCGAAGTACCATGCACCCCTTGCCCCTGAGAAGGAACTGCGTCTAAAAGTTCAGCCTGTCTCACTGTGTAATGTATCTGCCTCTTTTCCCCTGCCATTCTGCCTAATTCATAGCACATTCTTCTATTGGATACTGTGCCTTCTAATATTATTTTTCTATAACCCGTTCATTTTCTCTTTATCATGATGGGGTACCACACTTCCCAATTACTCACAAGTTGTTGTTCCGTCCCTAAGTCTTGTCCAACTCTTTGAGACCCTGTGAACCACAGCATGCCAGGCTCCTCTGTTCTCCACTATTTCCCAGAGTTTGCTCAAACTCATGTCCACTGAGTCGGTGATGCTATCTGACCATCTCATTCTCTGCTGCCCTCTTCTCCTTTTGCCTTCAATCTTTTCCAGTATCTAGTTCTTTTCCAATGAGTTGTCTCCTTGCACAGAAAAGTTTCTTTGCAGGAAACATTACACTTAATTTTATAAAGATTTCTTTTAACTAACCATTTTGGTGTGTTCAAAATGTACTTCATTTTTTTAAAAAAATTCTATTTATACTTAAAAAAATTCACCCTGAATCTGATCAATTTTCTAAACATAAATTTCAGTTGCCTTTTTATACAGTTCATGAGGTACTCACAGCAAATATACTAGGGTGGTTTGCCATTCCCTCCTCCAGTAGATCATGTTTTGTCAGAACTCTCCACTATGACCCCATCCATCTTGGGTGGCCCCATAGGCCATGGCTTATAGCTTCATTAAGTTACACCAGCCCCTTCGCCAAGACAGAGATCCATGAAGGGAGGCCTAGTGTACTGCAGTCCATGGGGCTACAAAGAGTCAGACACAGCTTGGTGACTGAACAACCACAACAAAATTTCAGTTACAGAAAATATGGATGAGAGAAGAACTACATGATAGAGCATTATCGAGTTCACAACGTGGGACATTCCTACAGGATAAATGACTGTTTCTCTAACAAACTAATGGTGTAAATAAAGGGGGGGTATGTGGTTATAAGATTTAAAAGACCACTCATTGGAAAAGACTGATGCTGGGAGGGACTGGGGGCAAGAGGAGAAGGGGACGACAGAGGATGAGATGGCTGGATGGCATCACTGACTCAATGGACATGAGTCTGAGTGAACTCCGGGAGTTGGTGATGGACAGGGAGGCCTGGCGTGCTGCGATTCATGGGGTCGCAAAGAGTCGGACATATGACATATGACCCTTGTATGAAATCTAAAAATAAATAAATCAACCATAGAAAGACATTTGAGACAATCAAGGAAATTTCAATATTGTCTTGGGTTTAAGTGAAATTAAAGAAATTATTGTTGGTTTTAGTATCTATGACAATGGCATAGTAGTTATGTTTCTTTTTTTAAAATGGTGGTCAGGGAAAAGACTTAAAAATGCATATGAAAGTTTGAAATAACACGATGTCTTGGATTTGTTTTAAAATCCTGCAGCAAAAAACAATGGGTGGAAGGAAGGAAGCATAATTAGCAAAATGCCGATAATTGCTAAAGTTGGGTACATGTGGGTTTATTATCCTATACTTTCTACTTTTGAGTATCTGAAAATTTCCATAACAAAAACTGTAAAAAGTGTTTACTTTCCCAATTATCTGCATGTTATAAATATACTTAAAGTTTAAAAATTCTATTTATTTACAACGTACTAGGAACCATGGATGGAGGAGCCTGATAGGCTGCAGTCCATGGGGTCGCTAGAGTCAGACACAACTGAGCAACTTCACTTTCACTTTTTACTTTCATGCATTGGAGAAGGAAATGGCAACCCACTCCGGTGTTCTTGCCTGGAGAATCCCAGGGATGGGGGAGCCTGGTGGGCTGCCGTCTATGGGGTCGCACAGAGTCGGCCAGGACTGAAGTGACTTAGCAGCAGCAGCAGCAGGAACCATATTTAAGCTACATCTTAGTTTGGGCTGCTATAACAAAAATACTATAAACTAGGTGACTTATAAACAAATACGTATTTCTCACAGGTCTGGAGGGTGGGAAATCCAAGACCACAGTACTGGCAGATTTGGTGTGTGTTAAGAGCCTACTTCCTGGTTTATAGATGTACCTTTTTGCTGTGACCTCTGGGAAGGGATATCTCTCTGGGATCTCTTTCATTGTTTTTCTTATCTTTTAATTTTTAAAAAATTTCTTTGAGATCTCTTTTATGAGGGCACTAATCTCACTCTCATGACCTAAGCACCTCTCAAAAGTCCCGCCTCTTAACACCATCATCTTGGGAGTTAGATTTTAATATATGAATTTAGGGGGTGGGGAGCACAAATATTCAGTCCATCAGTTCAGTTCAGTCAGTTCAGTCGCTCAGTCGTGTCTGACTCTTTGCGACCCCATGAACTGCAGCACACCAAGCCTCCCTGTCCATCACCAACTCCCAGAGTTCACTCAAACTCACGTCCATCGAGTTGGTGATGCCATCCAGCCATCTCATCCTCTGTCGTCCCCTTCTCCTCCTGCCCCCAATCCCTCCCAGCATAGCAAGCTAAATTTCCCCTAAGTGTGGGATCCAATAGCCTAACTTTGGAGGTAGGAAAGCTGTCAAGAGCTGTAGCTTCTTGGGCATAACTGATATACAAATAGATTTTCAACATCCCATGAAAAGAATACATATAATCAGTCTCCCTTGAAATGTCGAAGTGAACCTTTATAATCCCCTCATGATAAATGTACTCTTTGTATCCTGGAGATTTTGCTAGAAGATGGAATGGCCCTGGCAAAAATTGACTGGTTTTGTTACTAACATGCTATGATAAATTGGAAGCACTGATTTAATCAGAGGCCAAATGGAAAAAAAAAATACATCTCTTTGAAAAGGGGATATTTCCAACACTATCTGCTCCAGTATTATCCCTGATACCAGTGAAAAAGCAGGCTCAGCTGTAATACTCGACTTAATATGTTAAATATTTAAAAGAAAAGTCTAAGGAGAAAAAGTAATCCCTGTCAAAGAAAAAATAAGAATACCTTTGTCAGTTGGGCAGGACATATGAATAGATAAAGAGTCCAGTTTCTAAATGACACCTTTACAGTGAGGACATGGAATATGTCACATCCAGGATACTAGAGGACAAGGAGCATTCCATTTAAGGAGCCAACAGAAGAGGGATGTCCCACCTTGACATATATAAATGGAGGCTACCTGGGACTTGGTTAAATAGTGTTGATGTTTCCAGAGTCAATGGATGAAGGAATAAGATATAAGTCTTAATATATTCAACAGCTGCTTTAAACAATCCATAGGGGTCTTGGTGTTAGGAATGACCTATGTAAACACACCCAAGTTTATTTGCTGTATTCCTGGGTTTCTTATTGCCTAACTCTCAGTCCAATGTAAGAAGCTCTCCCAAAGGATTCCGCTTCAGGGACAGTTCTCACTATCTCATTTCAAGATCATTGTAAACCAATCTTCTATTAACTGGAGGCCCAAAGTTGGCAGTCCTTAAATTTCATGACAGAGAAATGAGGATTTCCCTAGTGGTCCAGTGGCCAGGTGTCTGCACTCCCAGTGCACAGGGCCTGAGTTCTTTGAAATCTGGTCAGGGAAATAGATCCCACATGCCACAATTAAGAGTTCACATGCCGCAACTAAAGATTTGGTGTACTGCAACCAAGATTCGGTGCAGTCAAATAAATAAATAAATACGTTTTTTTAAAGGGTAGAAAAATGAGATGTCACCGTTCACAGTCCAAGCCACACCAAGAAATCCAAGTTACCCCACAGTGATTTTGTATCTCTTAGAATTCCAACCTAACATTTTATACCTAGTAGGAATGCAATATTTTTAGAAATAATACAAAAGTTTTGTTTGTTCTTGAAAACACATGCCAGCCTATTCCTACTGGTCATGGCATATACCAGTCACTCTCGTCTTTGCTTTCGGTCAATCAAACTCCCTCATATGAAGTACTGGGCCACAATTATCATCTCTTTCATTGTCAAGCATCTCCTGTTACAGAGGTGCCCATTATATCCAGCACTATCTTATGTTCAGGGAGGTTCAGATTTTGGAGAAGGATGAATTATGTGCTCTGTCACAGGAGTAACTGGCAGTGTCTATCTTCCTGCAACTGAAAAGCTTTACCTCTTGTCAAATTGTAGCAATATAGGCTTTGCATTTAAATAGTTACCCGACAATGATACATTTCAAAGTACTTCTTCCTTAAACTGAAGTGGACATTCACTGGTGACATCTGTCACTTGGAATTTTTCCCTTAATAAAATTGATTGTGAACAAGTAACAAAGAGAGATTGCTTCAGGACATCTGGCATGTGAAAATAGCCCTTTTGCAAAGAACTGGATGTCAAGGTGTTTTCATTAAAATGGTACTTTACCTGAGCAAGGCAAGTGTTAATAGAATAAAAGAATTTTTCCGTCATCTAAACAAAGTCAGCTATCTACAGTTCATGAGGCGCACATGTTTCACAGGAGAATGAACAAATTATGCCTCTGAAGAGTAGCTGGATATTTATTCTGACACAGCTTCCACAGGACAACTAGCAACCTCATTTGAAGTAAATTCCTTCATCTAGTCCAATAAGAATAATTGTATCAGAACTGTGCTCCCTGCTCTAAAAAGGGCAAATCCATTTACTGCTGCAGAAAAGTCTCTGGGATGGATCTAACCTATTTGCTTTTGTGGGTTTTGATGCTGCTGAGTAAGTCAATGATATTTCAAGTTGGTGCTGGTTTGGACACAGTTGAGAGAGCTCTGTAGAGTGCTTTTTCTTCAATAGCTCAATCATGACTGCAAAAACATGATCAGTATCAGAGATGTGGAGTAGTAACTTGTCTTGAGAGCAGTGAACTAATGAACATCCATCATGAGATTGTTCGAACATCTTTCACAATTGAATATCTGACTTTAAAAGGAATGCTGTAAAGTCTCCAGCATTTTCATAGCATTTATTGGAGCAATCGGTAGTCTTTATCTGTAGTTTAAATGCAAAAAGAAAAGAAAAATCACACGGATGTTTCATTCAAGGCTGCTTCTGGAACAAAATTAATAATGGCTGCAATTTGCAGAATGATTCTTTCATGTTGTGGAGGCTAAATCTGACTAATTTAATTCCCTTGCAGTGATGGCTTAAAATATTGCAGAAGAAACCATCAAAAAACTATGAACATGGCACTACACAATCCTCTCTGACCAACAGCCTTCAGAGAGTGCCTTCCAAGATTATTCTCAGCTCTATGATGTTATGTGTTTGCTTTCCCTTGTAAATCTAACACTGATTTTCCAGATTCGTCCATTTTCATTTTTGGTGAATTCTAATTGGTTCCCACTGAGGCTGGGTAGCCACCAAACTGATCATATGCCAGTTTAATGGACCCCAGGGATATTTAACAAATTGTTCACTATTTCACCATGTACTGAAGGGTAGCTGTAACTATTCTTTTTTCCTGTCATAACCACTGTGGCCATTATGATAGCTCTGCACATGATTTATTTTGTGGTACAATTTTCTATGCAGGGAAAATAATAATGCTGCACCACCTCCATCTCCTCTACTACTGAATATATGATTAAGATCAAAGACAGACTCCTGCTTATACATGAAAAATAGTAGCTGCTAGCCTGTCAATTTGTAGAGCAAATTGTGACTCAATTCCATATAACACTGGACATTGACAAAGATGTATTGCAGTGAAGTCACTGTGAGATCATTCATTCTATCCTTCCAAAACGAGCATTTCATCAGCTTGAAAAAATGTAATAGACCTATTCATCAGATGTTTAATGAATGAGTTTTAAATAACAAGGGATCGTAGAAAACATCTTTGAAATATTTGAATCCAAGCTTTCCTTCCTTTAAAAACAAATCCGTTAGAGGTAAAAACCTGTACTTCATCATATTGTTTATAGACAACAGAGATTCAACTTCCTGATGATAATTTATAAAGCAGTGAAATGAAAATAAGCAAATTTTCAGGAAGCCGTCAACCTAAGAGGCTTTTCTTGTTTAGAAAAGTTTACAGTCTGTTTGATCGGAGAAGGCAATGGCACCCCACTCCAGTACTCTTGCCTGGAAAATCCCATGGATGGAGGAGCCTGGTAGGCTGCAGTCCATGGGGTTGCGAAGAGTCGGACACGACTGAGAGACTTCACTTTCACTTTTCACTTTCATGCATTGGAGAAGGAAATGGCAACCCACTCCAGTGTTCTTGCCTGGAGAATCCCAGGGACGGGGGAGCCTGGTGGGCTGCCATCTATGGGGTCACACAGAGTCGGACACTGAAGTGACTTAACAGCAGCAGCAGCAGTCTGTTTGATCCTTTCAGTTCAGCAAGTTAACACTAAGCACCACAGACATCTTACATTATAGGGTTAGCTGTGATTTTAGCTTGAATTTGGGCAAAAGTGCAAACTGAAGGGACAGATGGGAGAGCAGCATGCAAAGACGAGAAGAGCCCCCTCTTAAATGATAATATGCTATAATCAGAGGTAGGAAGATAATTCTTCTGCTGACCTATGGGCGCAAAGAGCGTTGTGACCACTACATTTTAAATGAGCCCAAAGGCCAAATGGCAGAAGGTGCAGAAAGCTGTTATAAATTTTATAACCTGATCTGTTGTCCTCAAATGGGAGCTTAGTATTATCAAGATATACTGTCATGCAATGAGCACAAAAGGGCATGTCCCCAAACCTCCAGTAAGCATCTATTGATTTCTTCACTTTTTCTTCCTTTGCCAGCTCTTTTCCTTCATCTCCTTCCCAAGTGTGCACCACAGACCCACTGTTACTGTGTTCACTCTGCTGGAGACCTGGCTGGACTGGTCATCTGATATGTTGCTGGAACTCATCAATTTGGGAGGTATGTTTATTGTGAAATGGTAGGAAGCATGGCAACCTACTCCAGTATGCTTGCCTGGAGAATTCTGTGGACAGAGGAGCTTGGCAGGCTACAGTCCATGGGGTCGCAAAGAGTCGGACATGCCTGAGCAACTAACACACATGGATAGAGTCCAATTTCTTTAACACATCTAATAATCTCCATGACCTGGTCCCCACTGACATCATTTTGCTTTGATTCTCATTTTTCTTTCTTCTCTTCCTTTTTCTTCATCCGTGCTACCCTGGGTTTGAACAAGTATATGAAGCATGAACATTAACCACTGCCTTAGAAGATTTTCCAGAGAAACCCATGTTAAGAGAATCAGAATAGAAAAATGGTTCTGGAAAGCAGACAGACAGGACAGGATTTGAGGTTCAAATTGCCCATTCATCTAAACTACCTCCTCTAACTTTCAGGCTGCTTTTTTTTCCAGCTGAAATTTAATGCTCATCTCTTCCTGTATTCTCCATACTTTCCATAAATGAGCTCACCTCCTCCCATGGCTTCAAAGACCATACTGGTGTGATGATTCTAAAATCTTATCTCTAGCTCTGACATTTCTCCTGGACTACAGATTTACATATCTAACCACCTTACAGACTCATGAACACTTCAGAGTCAATATGTTCTGGCCTGAATTCATCATCCACACATTTGATCCAGGCATCAAGTCTTATCTAATCTTCTCCATAAAAGACAAAAAAGTGACAAAGTGAAGTCACTCAGTCATGTCCAACTCTTTGTGACCCCATGGATTGCAGCCTACCAGACTGCACCGTCCATGGGATTTTCTAGGCAAGAGTACCGGAGTGGGTTGCTATTTCCTTCTCCAGGGGATCTTCCTGACCCAGGGATCAAACCTGGGTCTCCCACATTGTAGGCAGATGCTTTACTGAGCCACCAGGGAAGTCAATCTTCCCCATAAGTACATCTCAAAACAATATTTTCTCCATTCTCTCACTGTCACTACCATGATTCACCCTCTTAACCCACCCATTCTTGCCTGCAGTCATGCCATGATCTTCTCTTTGGCTTCACACTTTCTAATCTTTCTCCCTGCGAATCCCTTCTCCATGCTACAGCCAGAGTGATCTCTCCAAACTGCAAACTTAATCATCATTCTCCTGCTAAAACCCTCCAGAGTCTTCCCCATTGTTTTCAGGATACAGTTCAGTCTCCATAAGAGGTCTACTAAGATCCTTCATGAAGTTCCCTACCAAGACCACCAGCCATTATCATCTTCACCTTTATCTTAGCCCTAATGATAGTATTTCAGTGCCTTACAGGTAGCTTGTACTCTCTCTCCTCAAAGCCTTCACAAAGGAAGTCCCCTTTACCAATAATACTTTTCTTCTCATGCAGCTTAGTATCAAAAAACAAACAACTCAATAAAAAAATGGGCTGAAGACCTAAATAGACATTTCTCCAAAGAAGACATATAGATGGCCAACAAACTCATGAAAACTTGTTCAACATCACTAATTATTAGAGAAATGCAAACCAAAACTACAATGAGGTATCCCCTCACACCTGTCAGAGCGGCCATCATTAAAAAATCTACAAACAATAAATGTTGAAGAGGATATGGAGAGCGGAGAAACCTCTTGCACTGTTGGTTGGAATGTAAATTGTTACCACCACTATGGAGAACAATTCCTTAAAAAATTAAACGTAGAACTACCATATGACCCAGCAATCTCACTACTGGGCATATACCCAGAGAAATCCATAATTCAAAAAGACATGTGCATCTCAGTGTTCATTGCAGCACTATTTATAACAGTCAGGACATGAGGAATGAATAAAAAAGATATGGTACATGATACAATGGAGTATTACTCTTTCATAAAAAGGAATGAAATTGTAGAGATGTGGATGGACCTTAGAGACTGTCATACAGAGTGAATAAGTCAGAAAGAGAAAAACAAATATTATATATTAGCACATGTATGTGGAATCTAGAAGAATGGTATAGATGTTCTTATTTGCAAAACAGAAATAGAGACACAGATGTAGAGAACAAACATATGGACACAATAGGGGAAGGGAGAAATGGGATGAATTGGGAAATTGGGATTGACATATATATACTACTGATATGTTTAAAATAGATAACCAATGAAAACCTACTGTATAGCTCAAGGAACTCTACTCAGGGCTCTGTGGTGACCTAAATGGGAAGGAAATCCAAAAAAAGAAGGGATATATGTATAAATATAGCTGATTCACTTTGCTATACAGTAGAAACTAACAACATTATAAAGCAACTATACTCCAATAAAAATTAATTTTAAAAAAATAATACTTTTCTCATTTCTGCCTTTTCCAACTCCATCCTTCAGTTCTCAAATTTGGCATCACTTTCTCCCAGAAGCCCCCTAGACTAGGGGTGATGTGATTTATGGCTCCTTGTTATTTTCATTCTGTTATCACACATTATTGTGATTGCTTGTTAAATTGTTATTTCCCCCACCAGACTGTATCATTTGTTTGTTTCACTTACTGCTGTAAGCCTAATTCAGGGCACAGAGCCTGGTGCATAGGAAACACTCCATAAATATTTGATGGATGAATGGCCATCATTTTAAAGAGACAGAATGGCTCCTAAGCAGGGCTAATTCCACCATGATATGATTAAGTGTATTGACATGTCTAAATAAAGAATGCATCAATTAAAAGGAGATGGTCAGTTAGGAAACACAGAACAAGGTGAGTCACTGAGGTAGATGCTAGAATGCCTATCCAAGCACATCTAGGGATGAAGGAGTATTAGCTAATGGACTTCAAATAATGTACTCCCATTAGTAAGAACATCCCTTTTAGGAAAAGGATACCTCCAGCTGTTTTAGCCAGATGCTATTAACTCCCCATTTTCTAATTCCATACTCATGTAAAATTTTATATTTACTATGTGGCTTCTCATGTAAATCTGTTTACATGGAGAATGACATGCAGATTCTAAGTATTTCGGGTCCTGTCACAGTGATTTCTCACTGTAAAGTAATGAATTGCCTTTGCATTGTGACGTGCGTGCATCATGAGGTGACCAGAATGGGGTCCTATCTACTCTTTGCTCTGTGGACATTTCAGTGGCTCTTACTTCACTTCTCAAGTTCAGTGGCCAATGGTGGCAGGGGCAAGTCCCAGGAAGCCCACAACAGAGAGTGGAAGGAGTTAGACATGAGGCAGGGGTCATACCCTATAAATGTCAGTTCTTTTCAGACAGGTTTCTCTGCCAAGGAACCACAGCTCAGAAGTAGGCAGTTTTTGTAATCTTTTGTTTTCTGGTATATGGGCTGAGTTATCTTAAAAATTTCCTCACCAACCTGAGTAATTTCTAAATTATACTGACTGCTGCTGCTGCTGCTAAGTCGCTTTAGTCGTGTCCGACTCTGTGCGATCCCATAGACGGCAGCCCACCAGGCCCTGCCGTCCCTGGGATTCTCCAGGAAAGAACACTGGAGTGGGTTGCCATTTCCTCCTCCAATGCATGAAAGTGAAAAGTGAAAGTGAAGTCACTCAATTGTGTCCGACTCTTCGAAACCCCATGGACTGCAGCCTACCAGGCTCCTTCATCCATGGGATTTTCCAGGCAAGAGTACTGGAGTGGGTTGCCATTGCCTTCTCCGTTATACTGACTAAGAGCACACAAAAATGAAAAAATTTCAAAGCAATTTATTTGAAAGTGACCACAGGGAATATAAAGGTCATGGGCAATCAAGGTTTTGGGTACATTTAAAAACCATGTCCTGTAGCCTGCCAGGCTCCTCTGTCCATGGGATTCTCTAAGCAAGAATACTGGAGTGAGTTGCCATTTCCCTCTCCAGAGGATCTTCCCGACCCAGGGATCAAACCCAGGTCTACTGCATTGCAGGCCTATTGTTAACCATCTGAGCCATCAGGGAATCCCCGTCGGATGTGTGATTGGAAGCAAATCCTGAGAGTCTTGGAGGACCAGTTTCCCAACCTTTCAAACACAGGGTTGAACTTGATGTGTCTAGCTTAATCTTAACTTAATCTTAAACTGTAGTTACCATCCAGTTGAGAAAAATCGCCTATATCCTTTCTTCTTTAAAACCTGTTTTAATGAAAGTAAGTTGGATTTATATAATGAAGGGAGCTTCTGGTTGATAGAATTATAGAACCATTTTTACTACTGCTCTTCACCAGTGGCTCATTCTCCTTGGGTGGCCCCTGACATGCCTAGAAAAAGACTTCATCTTCAGACTGTGCCTCTGAAACTGGTGAGATGCTGGGACACCACCTTCTCCCTCAGGAAGTGCCCCCTGGGAGGTCTACCTGGAATGCTTCATTCTGGGCTGAGATAGGGGCTGGGGACTAAACACAGGCGCAGACTCAAAGTGCCAGGAAAACCCTTGAACGTCACTGCTTTCCAGAAGTGAGTTTGGACTACCAATCTAAGGTCCCCTTTACCCAAAATGAAACTCCACCACTGTCCACGCTGGGGCCAATTAGCAGACTTTCAAAGAGAGATATCCATTTTTAGTCTTCTTCAAGGGGCTCTTTAAAGGGGCTGAAAACATTCCATTGAAGGGAAGAGGAAGTGACACCTAGTTTCTTTATCATATGGCTCAGAAGAGCGATCTCAGATGAGAGATACTGTCAAATAATTTCAATTATTGGGCTGAATTATGTCCCCCATTCATATGCTAAAGCCCTAAAGCTCTAGTACCTCAGAATGTGGCTATGTTTGGAGACAGGATATTTAAAATATAATTAAATTAAATTAGTTCACTAGAGAGGGCTCTAATCTAGTACAACTTGGTGTCCTTATTAGAAGAGGAAGTTTGGACACAATTACAAAGGGAAGACCATGTGAAGACATAAGAAAAGAAGTCACCTGTACGCCAAAGAGAGAGACCTCAGAGTGAAACCAGCCCTGAATGAAACCTTGATCTTGGCCATCTGGCCTCCAGGACAGAGAGAAAATAAATTTCCATTGTTTACATGAAAAGATGCTCAACATCACTCATTATCAGAGAAATGCAAATCAAACCACAATGAGGTACCATTTCACACCAGTCAGAATGGCTGCTATCCAAAAGTCTACAAGCAATAAATGCTGAAGAGGGTGTGGAGAAAAGGGAACCCTCTTACACTGTTGGGAATGCAAACTAGTACAGCCACTATGGAGAAGAGTGTGGAGATCCCTATAAAAACTGGAAATAGAACTGCCATATGACCCAGCAATCCCACTGCTGGGCATACACACAGAGAAAACCAGAACTGAAAGAGACACGTGTACCTCAGTGTTCATCGCAGCACTGTTTATAATAGCCAGGACATGGAAGCAACCTAGATCTCCAACCTAGATCTAGCAGACGAATGGCTAAGAAAGCTGTGGTACATATACACAATGGAGTATTACTGAGCCATTAAAAAGAATACATTTGAATCAGCTCTAATGAGGTGGATGAAACTGGAGCCTATTATAGAGAGTGAAGTAAGCCAGAAAGAAAAACACCAATACAGTATACTAACACATACATATGGAATTTAGAAAGGTGGTAATGATAACCCTGTATACGAGACAGCAAAAGAGACACAGATGTATAGAACAGTCTTTTGGACTCTGTGGGAGAGGGCGAGGGTGGGATGATTTGGGAGAATGGCATTGAAACATGTATATTATCATATGTGAAATGGATCGCCAGTCCAGGTTCGATGCATGATACAGGGTGCTCGGGGCTGGTGCAGTGGGATGACCCAGAGGGCTGGGATGGGGAGGGAGGTGGGAGGGGGGTTCAGGATGAGGAATACATGTACACCCATGGCTGATTCATGTCAATGTATGGCAAAACCACTACAATATTGTAAAGTAATTAGCCTCCAATTAACATAAATAAATTTATATATTTTTTTAAAAAGATAAATACACAGTTAAAGATTACCTGTGTAGGAAAATATTTGTTATGGAGTGGTCTATTCCAAGGGCAGCAGAATGCCAAAGATTAGGAGACAGAAGACATGAAAGATTAATGAAAGTGAAAGGGTTCCTAAATATTTCTAAACTGAAAAAAAAAATTTCCATTGTTTAATCCACTCAATTTATGGTACTTGGTCATGCCAAGTACCCATTCATCTATTGATGGACATTTAGGTTGCTTCCATGCCTTGGGAATTATAAATAATGCTGTTAGGCACTACTTACAGTAGCCAAAACATGGAAGCAACCTAAATGTCCATCAACAGAGGAATGGATAAAGATGATGTGGTACCTATAAACAATGGAATATTACTCAGCCATTAAAAAGAATAAAATAAACTATTTGTAGCAACATGGATGGACCTAAAGAGGGTCATACTGAGTGAAGTAAGCCAGACAGAGAAGGAGAAATACCATATGACATTCCTTATATGTGGAATCTAAAAAGAAACGGTACAAATGAACTTACTTACAAAACAGAAAGAGACTCACAGACTCAGAAAACCAACTTATGGTTGCCAGGGGGAATGGAGAGTTAGGGAGTTTGGAAAGGTCATGTACACGCTGCTATCTTCAAAATGGATAACAACAAGGGTCTACTGTGTAGTACATGGAACTCTACTCAATGTTACGTGCCAGTCTGGAGAGAAAGGGTGTTTGGGTGGGAATGGATGCATATATATGTATGGCTGAGTCCCTTCCCTGTTCATCTGAAATGATCACAACATGGTTAATCAGCTATACCCCAATACAAACTAAAAAGTTTAAAGTCTAAAAATAAAAATAATTCTGCTATGAATATTGAGGTGCATGTATCTTTTCAATTTAGTGTTTTTGGACACACCATAATTTTTAACTATCCCCTTTCTTTTAGTTATTTTCATTGTTTCCATCTTTATCATTATAAAAAATACCATGAAAGATATTCTCATAAATATATCATTGTGCCTTGTTTCCCAAGGACAAATTTATACAGCTTATAAATTTACACAGTTAAGTCAAAAGTATACATATCATTAAAGTTTTAACATATATGTCAAATGTTCATTCTTAAAGATTTTACCAGTTTACACTCCCCTTTTAATGTATCAGGAATTTAGCTGCCAATAATAATTATTATTATTCTAATATTAATTGGGCATTTACCATGTGCAAAACAATACATTAAACACTTTATTTCACTAATTCTCTCAAAAACTCTGTGAGGTGGTTACTAACATTATCTACATTTTATAAATGACAAAAATAGCCCAAGTTCCCTTCATTAGTAAGACGAAGAGCTAGGAAGCAAACCCAGTCTCTCTGACTGGAGAAAATTCCCGTATTCTTCACCAATCCTGAGTATTATGATTTCTTATATCTTTGCAAATTTGATAGGAAAAAAAATAGATTTTTAACTTGCATTTGTAGGCTTATTAATTAGTTTGTGTGTGCTTAGTTACTCAGTTATGTCCAATTCTTTGTGACCCCATAGACTGTAGCCACCAGTTCCTCTGTCCATGGAGCTCTCCAGGCAAGAATACTGGAGTGGGCTGCCATTTCCTTCTCCAGAGGATCTTCTGGACTCCGGGATCAAACTTGGGTTTCCTGCATTACAGACAGATTCTTTACCATCTGAACCACCGTGGAAGCCCATTAATTACTTTGAACTTCCCTTTTTTTAGGTTTTGGCCATTTTGCTGTATTCCTTTTTTTCAGAGTGAACTGCCTATCTCTATTGTCTTTTCTGCTACCGGTGTGTAAACTCTAGGACACTAAATATTGAAGCTGCTACATACTCGGAATACTCAGGCAGACTGAAACCTCATCTCACTAAGAACTGGAACACACTTTGAATTACTCACTGCAGGCAAATTTAGGATAGTTCTCATCATCTTGTAAGTAATAAGCATTTAGAAATAACACATCCAGTTAACTCCTTTGGCAGCACTATAAACTGTTTTGATTTGAGTGGTTTCCTAAGTTTTAAATGAAATCCAGCTTTATTGTTTCTAACAAATTTGACCCCTTTTGCTCAAATTCTGAAGAGAAAGAAAAAAGCAGGGGTTGGAGGAAGAACCAACAACACTTCCTTGGGCTAACTTTTTCTTTGTGTAATCACCAAAATGTTACAGCACATCTGAAACTGACATAATATTGTAAATCAACTATATTTCAATTTTTAAAAAATGTTACAGCGACCTAGCCTGAGGAACAGAAGGAGGACGCACAATTTGCCTGGCGGTGGTGACAGGGAGCTGGTGGAGAGAGTAGGACTTGTTTTTTGCACTTGTTTTGTGCTATAATCAGCCATTAGCCTTGCAGAAACATATACCTTGGAGATAGGTTCAATGTGTGGGATGGATAATTACATGTCGAGGAGCCTAATTTAGGATAAGAGAAGCCACTAATTCACAGCAGTCACACAAGGCTGCAGTGTGCTATTCAGTCCCATTGCTCCATGGTGTGGGACCAAGTCAGGGTTCCATTAACCAAGTGTGTAGATCAAGGTGGCAAAGAGACAGCAGCTTCAGTTTGGAGAGTAATTAATAGCTGCTCCCTGTTCAATGTTTTAAGTGCCAAATTTACAATCCAGAATACCAGGGAAAAGCCTTCGGCTCCCCTTAACAATCATTTTGTCTGTTTTTGCTAATTTAAAGAGAAAAAGGGAATTCCTTGACCATCAGGTAGTTAGGACTTCTGGCTTCCAATACAGGGGGTGCTGGTTTGATCCCTGGTTGGGGAGCTGAGATCCTACATGCCTTGTGCCAAAAAATCAAAACATAAAACAGAAATGATATCGTAACAAATTCAATAAAGACTTTGAAAAATGGTCCACATAAAAAAATCTTTAAAAAAAACAAAGAGAGAGAGAAGGGAAAACTCTCTTTGAAACCCGGTTGACTGGCCCTGGGTTCAGAGGACTTGAGCATTAAGACCTGTTGATCTTTTAATCATTAAGAGCAGTCTGGGAATTGTTGACCTCCAGCCTTATTTGGCTTATCAGCAGTCACAGTCAGCAGTGTCTGTGGGAAAACCAAGCTGAAGGGAGCTCAATTGTTTAGGCGGCAGTTCATTGCCAACAATGTTCATGAGTCCCCTGACATGGCTTTGTGAGCTGCCATTCACGACAGCCAGGTGGCGGGCAAAGCATAGGCATGGGAGTTATTCTGTGCCAACATTCCCTTGGATCGCTGCAGGAATTGTGACATGCTGGGAGCTTTATTTTAGATTACTCTGTAACCACTATCAAATCATACAAAAATTGGAGTTGAAGCTGCTTTCATCAAATTCCAAAAGAAAAATCATTAATATGCATCTGCGCCAAAGTATATATAGTCTCTTTGAAAAGCTTTATAATCAAAAGTAGCCAATTAATATGACCTTAAAGTAGCCATGGGAAGCTGTTCACACTCATCATTAGTGCCTCCAAAAGAAAACTTACAGAAGAACGTGGCTGAAGGAATGTACACTGTCAGAAGTGCAGGAATGTTCCCTTCCCATTGGCCTTACCGATTGTCCAGGAAAGAATCAGGGCTGCTGCACCCCATCGGGGTGCCCTGGTACCTCTGCTCTTTTCAGCAAGGGCTCAGCGAGCCACACAGCTGCCCACGGACTATGAGAAGGATCAGCTAAAGCTCTGCTCAGTCCTGCTCTGCAGTTGACCTGGATAAATCCAGATAACCACTTCGTTTTCCCTAAGGGGATAAAGGGAGACCTGCTCAGATACTAGCTGAATGCTAAGTCCACAAACAGAATGTTTTCTTGGGGTCTGTGAACACAAGTGGACAGGACACTGTGCTGTTTCTTTTCCAGATACCAGATACGGCATAATTGGGATCTGAAAAAAAGATTTAATCTAACAAATGGATCCAAAAGGTGAACTCACTCAAATGCCTCTCTGAAAAAAAGGTTACTACGTCCTAGGTTAATATCAATTTCATCTAGCAAATAGTTTGTCAGGAAGAATTTTTTTCTTGGCCCTACTATGCAGCAAGTGGAATCTTAGTTCCCCTACCAGGGATTGAACCCACATTCCTTGCATTAGAAGTACAGAGTCTTAACCACTGTTCTGCCAGGGAGGTTCCAGGAAACACCCTTTTTTAAAAACACAACCAATTCATGTTATCATTTTTCATTAGCAAAAACTAGTTTACATTTTAAGACACAATGGAATACTATTTTGCTCAGAAGATACAGCTATTGTAAATTTGGATGAATTGTTCTATAATTGCTTGGAAATTATAAATATGTCTGGGTTTAGCTAGGATTTTTTTATCCAAAATTACATCAAGTATAAATAGTATGACTAAACTCTAATTACCAAGAAAAGATAATTACATGCAAAACAAATAAAGCTAATCAAAATCATTAGCAGAACTTGCTAATCAATCACTCAAATCCTATTTGGCCATCCAGAAGCCTAAAAGTCTGTATAGCAGGGAGGATGGGGCATTAATTAAAAGGACACCTCTGAGAATCCCAGAGATTGACAAAGTGGTGACAATATCCATGAATAATGTTTGCAGAAGTGAAATTGGAGATAAAGGTATCAATTGGGAACATGCTACTTTTTAAAATATCATGACTAAGACCAGTCATTTCCTGATGGTGCTTTAAGATGCTTCTAGCAAAGCTTATCTATTTATAGTTTCTGATTGTCATTATACCACCCAAGTGGCTTGAGACAAGGAAATAGGATCCAAAATAGTTTTGCACTCTTTCCTTTCCTTAGAGGAAATGGGTTCTAGTCTTCAAAATCAGATCCCTGTCTCATCTCTCCTATTGACCCTTCCTCAGTCAACTTCAGATGCACCTCCCTCACTCACCAGGAGAAATCTCAGCTCAGGATGCATGAACCAGCGTTCTCAGCACTTTAACTTCACTCCTTTATTTCAAAAGTGAAATGCTCAAAAAGAGCACACACAATGTAAATACACCTTCAAAAGGAATAAGGTGACTTGTGATAAACAGTAGGAGAAGCAGAAATAAAGATGGGAGAAAATAGTAGCTGTATATAAGAAAATATATCATGGATGAGGAAAAAACATCTTTGCAGTTGCCAGGCTCAGACAAGGAGAAGATATTTATTGCAAATAAAAGAATTAAGCCACAGAGAATTGATAGAAATGGAAAACTAAATAGTTCATTAAGGAAATTTAGTCACATTCATTTCTTAGATATAAGGAAGATTAAAAAAAATGTGAATATAAGATATTTTTTTAAACATGTGAAAACCTCACTGAGGTACTGTCAGAGAAGGCTTAATGAACAGCCAAAAAATTCACTATGGCCCAGTGGGAAGGAGGCCAGATGCACTGCAGTATCTCTAGAGAGCTGGAACTCCCATCCCTGCCCAGGTAAGACTAAGGCATGGTCCCTGCTCTGGTGTTAACAGAGACCAAGTGGGAAATATGGACAACCCAGACTCCCCTGGACCACCCAGATTCCCGTGGCAGTAATAGGGTCTCTTTTCTCTGACACAGCACTGTCAGAATCTGTCAGCTAAAAGAGAAGATTTACATAAGACCTAGATTATCCTAACACAATATAAAAATGTCCAATTTTTCATTAAAAAAATCAATGGATACCAATCTCAAGTGACAGAGATTTTGGGACTATCTAACAAATATTTCAAAGCAGCCATGGTGAAAATGCTTCCAAGACCAATTATGAACCCACTTGAAAGAAATGAAAAACAGAAAAATTGTTCAGTGAGAAAAACTGTCTCAGAGAAGAATTAGAAGATAATAAAGAAAAGCCAAATGGAAATTTTAGAACTGAAAAATATAGTAACTGACATTAAAAGCCCAGTGGATGGATTCAATATCAGAATGGAGAGGAGAGAGGAAAGAATTAGTGAATTGGAAGATAGAACAGTAGAAATTATTCAATCTGAACAACAGAGAAAATTAAGAGGCTCAGGGACCTGTAGAACTCTAAGAAAATATTTAATATTTATGTCATCAAATCCTAAGGTAGGAGATAGATGGGCCCAGGTTGGAAATTTACAATCAGTCACCCTTCTACTTGTACTTCTTGAGATAAGCAATACACGGGATCCAGTTGAGGAACTTACAGCCTCCTGCCTCACTATGAACTCCTTTGCCTTTTCACATAAATTTTGGCATAGTCTTATGTATGTTTGCAAAAACTCACTGGAATTTTGATAGGATATATATTAAATCTGAAATCAATTTGGGAAGAACTGACATCTTTACTTTGTTGAGTCTTCTAATCCATGAACACAGTATCTCTCTCTCCTTATTTACATCTTTGATTTCTTTCATCAGTGTTATGTAGTCTTTTTCATATAGTCCCATACATGTTTTGTTAGCTTTACACACCTAAGTTTTGGGGGTTGTTTTGAGTGATTGTGAATGGTATTGTATTTTTCATTTAGGTATCTATGTGTTCAGCCTACAGGATGTAGTATACAGATACAGTAATCAAAACCATGATATTGGTGAAGGAATCAACACATAGATCAACAGAACAGAATAGAGAACCCAGAAATAGACTCTCACAAATAACACCCAGCTGATCTTCGACAAAGATCGAATTCAATCTTTGTCAGTTGAATACAAAAACATTCAATACAAAAAAAATTCAATGGAAAAAGAATTTTTTCAACAAATGGTACTGGAGCAACTGAATATCCACAGGCAAAAAAATAAGTAAAAGATAAACTTCAATCTGTCTTATAATTTACATAAAAATTAACTCAAAATGTATCACAAACTTAAATGTAAAGTTATAAAACTTTTAGGAAAAAAATAGGAGAAATTCTTTGGGATCTAAGGCAGAACTCTTAGACATTACAGTGAAGTGGAGGATATCTTCCTGGTCACTCGAAGCATTGTCAGAGGGACGCCAGGTGTTCAGTGAGATGGAAAGAGCAGAGACAATCACAAGTCTCACACAAGAGGTGAGCCTGCCCAGATACACTGGAGGTAACGGCTATAAAGATCACAGAAAGGGTAGACAGACCCAAAACTGGGCAGAAAATAGAGAAGCCTTCTCAAGAAGGGTAGTATACAAGAAGCATCAAATGGAAATAGAATTATGAAGTTCAATCTTAGTCAAAAAACCCCACAAATTTCCTTCAATGCCTTTTCATTCCACTTTGTATATCGCCTTTACTTCCACTGACTGACTTATTCATTCAGCAGGCATTTACTGAATACCTACTATACACAAGGAAGGCTCTCTGAGGAAAAGTCACAAATATGAAAGGGAAGCTCTCTTCCCTTGAAGATATAACCTAGTGGGAAAGACAGGAATCCAAAGACAGGAATGCCAAACAAGGCATCAGATCAGATCAGATCAGATCAGTCGCTCAGTCGTGTCTGACTCTTTGCGACCCCATGAATCGCAGCATGCCAGGCTTCCCTGTCCACCACCATCTCCTGGAGTTCACTCAGACTCACATCCATCGAGTCAGTGATGCCATCCAGCCATCTCATCCTCTGTCATCCCCTTCTCCTCCTGCCCCCAATCCCTCCCAGCATCAGAGTCTTTTCCAATGAGTCAACTCTTCGCATGAGGTGGCCAAAGCACTGGAGTTTCAGCTTCAGCATCATTCCTTCCAAAGAAACCCCAGGGCTGATCTCCTTCAGAATGGACTGGTTGGATCTCCTTGCAGTCCAAGGGACTCTCAAGAGTCTTCTCCAACACCACAGTTCAAAAGCATCAATTCTTCGGCGCTCAGCCTTCTTCACAGTCCAACTCTCACATACATACATGACCACAAGAAAAACCATAGCCTTGACTAGATGAACCTTTGTTGGCAAAGTAATGTCTCTGCTTTTGAATATGCTATCTAGGTTGGTCATAACTTTCCTTCCAAGGAGTAAGCATCTTTTAATTTCATGGCTGCAGTCACCATCTGTAGTGATTTTGGAGCCCAGAAAAATAAAGTCTGACACTGTTTCCCCATCTATTTCCCATGAAGTGGTGGGACCGGATGCCATGATCTTCGTTTTCTGAATGTTGAGCTTTAAGCCAACTTTCACTTTCACTGTCATCAAGGGGCTTTTGAGTTCCTCTTCACTTTCTGCCATAAGGGTGGTGTCATCTGCATATCTGAGGTTATCTGGCAATATATCTGGTTAGCTGGCAATCTTGATTCCAGCTTGTGTTTCTTCCAGTCCAGCGTTTCTCATGATGTACTCTGCATATAAGTTAAATAAACAGGGTGACAATATACAGCCTTGATTAACTCTTTTTCCTATTTGGAACCAGTCTGTTGTTCCATGTCCAGTTCTAACTGTTGCTTCCTGACCTGCATACAAATTTCTCAAGAGGCAGATCAGGTGGTCTGGTATTCCTATCTCTTTCAGAATTTTCCACAGTTTATTGTGATCCACACAGGACCACAACCTTGTCTAACTCAGTGAAACTAAGCCATGCCCGTGGGGCAACCCAAGACAGGCGGGTCATGGTGGAAAGATCTGACAGAATGTTGTCCACTAGAGAAGGGAATGGCAAACCACTTCAGTATTCTTGCCTTGAGAACCCCTGAACAGTATGAAAAGGCAAAATGATAGGATATTGAAAGAGAAACTCCCCAGGTCAGTAGGTATCCAATATGCTACTGGAGATCAGTGGAGAAATAACTCCAGAAAGAATGAAGGGATGGAGCCAAAGCAAAAACAATACTCAGCTGTGGATGTGACTGGTGATAGAAGCAAGGTCTGATGCTGTAAAGAGCAATATTGCATAGGAACCTGGAATGTCAGGTCCATGAATCAAGGCAAATTGGAAGTGGTCAAACAAGAGATGGCAAGAGTGAATGTCGACATTCTAGGAATCAGCAAACTGAAATGGACTGGAATGGGTGAATTTAACTCAGATGACCATTATATCTACTACTGTGGGCAGGAATCCCTCAGAAGAAATGGAGTGGCCATCATGGTCAACAAAAGAGTCTGAAATGCAGTACTTGGATGCAATCTCAAAAACGACAGAATGATCTCTGTTTGTTTCCAAGGCAAACCATTCAATATCACAGTAATCCAAGTCTATGCCCCAACCAGTAACGCTGAAGAAGCTGAACGGTTCTATGAAGACCTACAAGACCTTTTAGAACTAACACCCAAAAAAGATGTCTTTTTCATTATAGGGGACTGGAATGTAGGAAGTCAAGAAACACCTGGAGTAACAGGCAAATTTGGCCTTGGAATACGGAATGAAGCAGGGCAAAGGCTAAAAGAGTTTTGCCAAGAAAATGCACTGGTCATAACAAACACCCTCTTCCAACAACACAAGAGAAGACTCTCTATGTGGACATCACCAGATGGTCAACACTGAAATCAGATTGATTATATTCTTTGCAGCCAAAGATGGAGAAGCTCTATACAGTCAGCAAAAACAAGACCAGGAGCTGACTGTGGCTCAGACCATGAACTCCTTATTGCCAAATTCAGACTTAAATTGAAGAAAGTAGGGAAAACCACTAGACCATTCAGGTATGACCTAAATCAAATCCCTTATGATTATACAGTAGAAGTGAGAAATAGATTTAAGGGCCTAGATCTGATAGATAGAGTGCCTGATGAACTATGGAATGAGGTTCATGACATTGTACAGGAGACAGGGATCAAGACCATTCCCATGGAAAAGAAATGTGAAAAGCAAAATGGCTGTCTGGGGAGGCCTTACAAATAGCCGTGAAAAGAAGAGAAGTGAAAAGCAAAGGAGAAAAGGAAGATATAAACATCTGAATGCAGAGCTCCAAAGAATAGCAAGAAGAGATAAGAAAGCCTTCTTCAGCGATCAATGCAAAGAAATAGAGGAAAACAACAGAATGGGAAAGACTAGAGATCTCTTCAAGAAAATCAGAGACACCAAAGGAACATTTCATGCAAAGATGGGCTCGATAAAGGACAGAAATGGTATGGACCTAACAGAAGCAGAAGATATTAAGAAGAGATGGCAAGAATACACAGAAGAACTGTACAAAAAAGATCTTCACGACCCAGATAATCACGATGGTGTGATCACTGACCTAGAGCCAGACATCCTGGAATGTGAAGTCAAGTGGGCCTTAGAAAGCATCACTACGAACAAAGCTTGTGGAGGTGATGGAATTCCAGTTGAGCTGTTCCAAATCCTGAAAGATGATGCTGTGAAAGTGCTGCACTCAATATGCCAGCAAATTTGGAAAACTCAGCAGTGGCCACAGGACTGGAAAAGGTCAGTTTTCATTCTGATCCCAAAGAAAGGCAATGCCAAAGAATGCTCAAACTACCACACGATTGCACTCATCTCACATGCTAGTAAAGTAATGCTCAAAATTCTCCAAGCCAGGCTTCAGCAATATGTGAACCGTGAACTTCCTGATGTTCAAGCTGGTTTTAGAAAAGGCAGAAGAACCAGAGATCAAATTGCCAACATCTGCTGGATCATGGAAAAAGCAAGAGAGTTCCAGAAAAACATATATTTCTGCTTTATTGACTATGCCAAAGCCTTTGACTGTGTGGATCACAAACAAGGCATAATTGACCCAAATACGAATTGAAATATAATCAGAGTTCCAATAGGTCAGGATAATAAATACCCGCCCACCAGTTGTTGCTCAGCCCCTGTAGATGACCCATGTCTTCCCAAGAGTCTGAGTATCCTATCCTGACTTACTTTTCTCCAACACAAATGACCTCAAGACTCTACTATTTGCTATGGTTAACCAGATAAATTAATGTCAATGAAGGTATTAATGCCTGATTCTGGCTTAGCCTATAATTCTTTCAGATAATGTAATTTGTGGGAATAGGTAGATAAAAGCTTTAGTTAGTTTACACTTCACAGGAAAAAAGGAGAAAGAACAAGGTCTTTGAGGATTGGAGGCGTTCTTGACGACCCTAGAACCTCCAGAATACAAGGGGCTGTCCCCAAATGATCTCATCTCTGAGAGGAAAGTTCTGGGTGAGGGTCAACTCACTAAAACAGCTTTTGAATTTAATACTGTTGTTGCACAAATATTATTAAATCAACTCTAGCTAAAAACCAGAACATATTCATTTGTTATTAGCTTGAGCCGATTGTATAATGTGACTCATTAATCTTTTTCAGTGAACTAATCTTAGGTTGCAAAATAATTCCATCTCCTGGGTATCAGTCCAATCTTCAGGCTGTAACTAGATTTCTAAAGACTTCCTTGATTGTAATGAACTCTTTCCTTATTGACGTCACTTGCTACATAAGCAGCAAGATCAATATGAAATAGTGACTTAGATGTTGGGCACATCTGAAAATAACACATAGGTTAAGTGAATTTCTTGAATACATAATGTATGCCAGCCCTGTTCACATCTATCGTTTTATTTAATTCATATTAACCACCTGCTGAGATGGAACTGGAGCTCCACTTTAGAGTAGCAGAAAGAGAAATTCCAAGAGGTTGAATGACTTTTCCAAGGTCACACAGGAAGTGGTGAATCCAGGATTTAAATTCAGGTCTGTCTGACATTAAAGCTTATATATTTCTCATGGCGGGTACTAACCCCCAGTACTTGTGAATGCAATCTTATTTGGAAATAGTCTTTGCAGATGTAATTCCATTAAGGATCTCAAGATGAGATCATCTTGAACTTAGACTGGGCCCTAAATCCAATGACAAATTTCCACATAAGAGACAAGAAAGGAGAAGACATAGAGACATAGTATCCAGGTAAAGATGGATGCTGTCTCAGCACTTCCAGAAGGTACCAACCATGCCCCCATCTTAATTTTTCACGTCTGTGCTTCAGAATTGTGAAAGAATAAATTTTTGCTGTTTAAAAAATTTTTCCTTTACGTCCCATTCCACATGCAGTTTGGAGGCAGAAGGACTAAATAATGATTTGTCACTTTCACTGAAGATAGAATGGGAATACATGCCTTATGTTTCAAAAGTTGCAAAAGTTTTTCTAAATAATAATGCTTATGAGCCATGGCACTATGTAACCACAGGCTGTCTTTGAGATATTATTAGAATAGACTGAACGATGGAATGAACGTCCTATCTAAAAGCAGAGGTTGACTTAGAACAGCAAGCTTCTAAAGTTCACATTTCAGATACACCCACCCTTCTATCTCTACTGACTTTGGAAGACTTTAACATCGTCAAGGTGGAACTCTCTAATATTAAATTCTGTGTGTTTCCAGTAGCTCAAATCAATCAAAGCAGAGAAGTCATAATGAGTGTCCACAGCAGGTCTTAAAGACTAGGTCAAATTGAGGTCACCAAACCTCTTCATCCCTTTGAAGTGAAGAGAAGGATAAACACAGAGGAAGAGGTAGTTCTTAACTCACCACTAGGTCAAAGAATGGCCATCGAGACAGTCTCTCTCTTAACTTCCAGCCACTCCCAAGCCAAAAAAAAGTGATGAGTAAGGTAGAAGCTGGTGTTTTTGTCCGTGGCCACAATTTTCCTCATGTTCCTTCCATTTCTGCCTTCATATGCATTCCTTTAGTTTGAGTATCAAATCATAAATATAATACATAATATTTCATTATAGGTTTAGTCTCATGCTATAACATTTTCTTAGGAATCCCATGGACAGAGGAGCCTGGCAGGCTACAGTTCATGGGGTCGCAAAGAGTCAGACACAACTGAGCTACTAACACTTTCATAACATTTTCTTAGTTTTAAATAATGTATTGCTTTCACCAATAAAAGAATACAATAAGGTTTAATAGCAAAAGCCATATGCCTGAAACCACAATTTGTCTCTTTTCTTACAAGTATGAGCAGATGGCTACAAGCCTGTTAGGATGACTCAAACTTAATACATGATTCTGATTCATTTCCCTTGATGAGCAGAAGGGGTTTCAGCTTGAATCTACACTGTCGTCATCCTAGGCTTCAGACTTTCTCATCATTTCTAGACATGCCCAGTGATGGGACACCAAATATCTATGAGACCATGACTGAAGAGACTGATAATCAGGCAGACAAGTTTGGTTAGGGCCCCACACCCAGGTGGACAACTGGAGAATGAGATGTTGAACTCAGTGGAGTTACACAGCATATCCAGTGAATCCATCCCATGCAGACAAGTGTTTGCTAAGAGCTCACGCTGGCTCTCTTCTGGCCAGGGAAGAAAGTTACATGAGGTTCAGAGACCGGAGTCTCCCCACTAATAAGAGAATACAGTAAGGCTTTTGTGCATCTGTTACCCATCTTTGATACAGCATGTGTTAGAACATCAGTTGTGGGCTAGCTGAAAGGCAGCATGACCCTGTGCTGGACGTGGCTATGAGTCAACCCCCTAGTATCTTGGTGGACATCAGAGAGCAGGCATCAAGTCACTGTGGAGGAGACACAGCAGCAGAGGGGGAGAAGTCAGGGTCTGAGAGGAATCTAAGGGAACCATGCTTAAAAACTCACCAGAATGCCCTGGAAGTTTTCTTGAGATATTTGAGGACTTCAGACTGAGAAATTAGGGATCTTACAAGAGTAGCCATGTACAGGGAAGAAGACTATCACTGGTTACCATTATCATCACCTTCATCATAACCACTTAGGTTGCCTAGGAAACCCAGATTACAACCTGCTATGCTGAAACCTGGGATAATGGAAAAATACAATGCAACCAGGACCTTGGAGAAAGGGGAAGGCTGTAGGGAACATGACCAGCTATGAGTTCAAGAATTATTTATTCCAGCAGTTTCTCAACATGAGGTAAGTCAAATAAAATAATTAGTGGTGCTTTGTTTCCTCTTTATTAAAAAAGAAATTTGCAACTACGTGTGAGAATCTATTGGATTTGCTTTCAAGTCCAATAATTTAATTTATGGTTTAAACATCATATTCTCACTCAAAAGACCTTCTCGACCATTTCTTCTTCCCATTGTTATTTTAAAAAATCACCAAAATTAGTGGTGCAATATTTGATATATACATCTCCATCTTCAATTTTCATAAGCATCTCAGGTACAATGCACAGAAGCAGATCTCATTATCTTTTTATCAAACTCTGTTCCTCCCTCTGCAGTTTCAATCTCAGTAAGTGACCTTCCTATACATCAATAACCAATTAAAAAGCTAATTCCAGATGGAATATCTAGCCTCCCTCTAATAAATTAAAATTACAGCCATAAATTCAATTAAAATATTGGAAAACCCAGTATTGCAAAGATAAAATTTCTTCAAAAATTAATGTACAATTTCAACAAAGTTCCAATCAAAATTTAAACACTATTTTGATGAAACTCAAGAACCCAACTCTAAAATTCAAAGAGAAGGGAAAATGCAGAAGAATCACCAAGAAAATTTTAGGAAAAGAAAAATAAAGGAAGACTTGCCTTACAATATGCCAAAACTATACTATCAGGCTGCAGTCCTCACAGTTATGTGATGGCAGCACAAGAATAAACAAATCATGCTCAGAAACAGGTCCATCCACACAGATGAAGGAGACAGATTAGTGGGGAAAGGATGGGCTGAATCTCAAGGAAATAGTACTGATACAACTAAGCTATTTAAAAAGATCAATAATTTATATCGGAGAAGGCAATGGCACCCCACTCCAGTACTCTTGCCTGGAAAACCCCATGGACGGAGGAGCCTGGTGGGCTGCAGTCCATGGGGTCTCGAAGAGTCAGACACGACTGAGCAACTTCACTTTCACTTTTCACTTTCATGCATTGGAGAAGGAAATGGCAACTCACTCCAGTGTTCTTGCCTGGAGAATCCCAGGGATGGAGGAGCCTGGTGGGCTGCCGTCTATGGGGTCACACAGAGTCGGACATGACTGAAGTGACTTAGCAGCAGCAGCATAGAAACAAAAACTGGTTGCTTAGGATGGGGAAGTAGGAGCAACCTGAGGAGAAATGGAAAGTGACTACAAATGAGTATAGTGGTTTTCTGGGGCACCGATCAATATGTTCTAAAATTAATTGTGGTGAAGGTTGCACAATTGTATAAATATACTAAGAATTATTGAATAGGAGAACTAAGAACTACTTAAAATAGGAGAATGGTATGCTATGTGATATATATCTCAATAAAGTTATTTTTAAATAAATTATATGACATAAAAACTTGGAGATCATACAAGAAAAGACCTTATTAACAAAGTTAAAAATCAAGCAATAACCAGAAAAAAATATCTGCAACATATATAAAAGAAAAATAATTGATATATGAACACACACCTTCACACACATACATGCATACATACCTAGAAGGAAAAGACAATCAAATAGAAAATTAATAATAGCTATAAATGGACATTAAAGTTTGAAAATCATTCAATCTCATTATTAATGTAAAATACTATTTAAATCAGTAAATTTTTGCACAACAAAGGAAACCATAAACCAAACAAAAAGACAACCCTCAGAATGGGAGAAAATATTTGCAAACAAAGCAACCAATTAAAGGGCTTAATCTCCAAAATATACAAACAGCTTGTGTAGCTCAACATATAAAGATGTAAACAACCCAATCAAAAACATCAGCAGAAAATCTAAATAAAAATTTCTCCAAGGAAGACATACAGATGACCAAACAGTATTAAAAGATGCTCAACATCGCTAATTATTAGAGAAACTCGAATCAAAACCTCAATGAAGTATCACTGCACACTGGTCAGAATGGCCGTCATCAAACAATAAATCCTGAAGAGGGTTTGGAGAAAACAAAACCCTCCTACACTCTTAGTGGGAATGTAAATTGGTACAACTACTATGGGGGTGCTGTAAGGAGGTACCTTAAAAAACTAAAAATAGAGCTATCCTATGATCTAGCATTCCCACTCCTGGGCATATATCCTGAGAAAACCATAATTTGAAAAGATACATGCACCCCAATGTTTATTGCAGTACTATTTACAATAACCACAACATGGAAGCAACCTAAATGTCTATTGACAGAAGAATGGATAAAGAAGATGTGGTACATACATACAATGGAATATTGTGTTGTTCAGTCGCTAAGTCTTGTCCAACTCTTTGTGACCTCATGGACTGCAGCATGACAGCCTCTATTCTCCACTCTCTCCCAGAGTTTGCTCAGACTTATGACCATTGAGTCAATGATGCTATCTAACCATCTTATCCTCTGCAGCCTTCTTCTCATTTTGCCTTCAACTTTCCAAGCATTGGGGCCTTTTCTAATAAGTAGACTCCTCCCACCAGGTGGCCAAAGTACTGGAGCTTCAGCTTCAGCATTAGTTCTTGCAATAAATATTCAGTGTTGATTTCCTTTAGGATTGACTGGTTTGATCTCCTTGCTATCCAAGGGACTCCAAGCACCTTCTCTACAATTGGAAAGTATCAGTTCTTTAGCACTCAGTCTTCTTTATGGTCCAATTCTCATATTCATACGTGACTACTAGAAAAACCATGGCTTTGACTATACAGACCTTAGTCAGCAAAGTGATGTCTCTGCTTTATAATACACTATCTAGGTTTGCCATAGTTTTCCTTCCAAGGAGCAAGAGCCTTTTAATTTCATGGCTACAGTCACCATCAGCAGTGATTTTGGAGCCCAAGAAAATAAAATCTGTCACTGCTTCTACTTTTTCCTCTTCTATTCGCCATGAAGTGATGGAACCAGATGCCACAATCTTCATTTTTTGAATGCTGAGTTTTAAGTCAACTTTTTCACTTTCCTCTTTCACTCTCATCAAGAGGCTCTTTAGTTTCTCTTCACTTTATGCTATTAGGGTGGTATTATCTGCGTATCTGAGGTTGTTGATTCCAGTTTGTGATTTACCCAGCCTGGCATTTCACATGATGTACCCTGCATATAAGTTAAATAAGCAGGGTGACAATATACAGCCCTGTCATACACCTTCCCCAGTTTTGAACAGTTTGTTGCTCCATGTCAGGTTCTGAATGTCGCTTCTTGACCTGCATACAGATTTCTCAGGAAGACAGATAAGGTGAGGCCTGGTACTCCCATCTCTTTAAGAATTTTCCACAGTGTGATGTGATCCACACAGTCAAAGACTTTAGCATAGTCAATGAAGCAGAAGCAGATGTTTTTCTGGAACTTCTTTGCTTTCTCCATGAGCCAATGAATGTTGGCAATTTGATCTCTGGTTCCTCTGCCTCTTTGAAAGCCAGTTTGTACATCTTGAAGCTCTTGGTTCATGTACTGCTAAAGCCTAAAGGATTTTGAGCATTAACTTGCTAGCATGTAAAATGAGCACAATCATACAGTAGTTTGAACACTCTTTGGCATTGCCCTTCTTTTGGATTGGAATGAAAACTGACCTTTTCCAGTCCTATGGCCACTGCTGAGTTTTCCAAATTTGCTGGCATGTTGAGTGCAGCACTTTAACAGCATTATCTTTAAGGATTTGAAATATCTCAGCTGGAATTCTGTCACCTCCACTAGCTTTGTTTGACTTCACACTCTAGGATGTCCAGCTCTAGGTGAGTTACCACACCATCGTGGTTATCCAGGTCACGAAGACCTTTCTTGTATAGTTCTGTGTATGCTTGCCATCTCTTCTTAATCTCTTCTGCTTCTGTTAGGTCCTTAACATTCCTGTCCTATATTGTGCCCATCCTTGTATGAAATGTTCCCTTGATATCTCAAATTTTCTCTAGCCTTTCCCATTTTATTGTTTTTCTCTATTTCTTTGCATTGTTCACTTAGGAAGTCTTTCTTTTCTCTCCTTGCTATTCTCGGGAACTCTGCATTCAGATAGATATATCCTTCCCTTTCACTCTTGCCTTTTGCTTCTCTTTCCTTAGCTATTTGTAAAGCCTCCTCAGACAACCACTTAGCTTTCTTGCATTTCTCTTTCTTTGGGGTGGTTTTGATCACCGCCTCCCATACAATGTTACAAACCTCCATTCACAGTTCTTCAGGCACTGTCTACTAGATCTAGTGCCTTGAATCTATTTGTTACCTCCATTGTATAATTATAAGGGATTCATTTGATTTAGGTCATAACTGAATGGCCTAGTAGTTTTCTCTACTTTCTTCAAATTAAGCCTGAATTTTACAATAAGGAGCTCATGATCTGAGCCACAGTAAGTTCCAGGTCTTGTTTCTGCTGACTGTATAGACCTTTTCCATCTTTGACTGCAAGGAATATAATCAATCTGATTTAAGTATTGACAATCTGGTGATGTCCAGGTGTAGAATCATCTCTTGTGTTGTTGAATGAGAATATTTGCTATGACCAATGGGTTCTCCTAACAAAATTCCGTTAGCCTTTGCCCTGCTTCACTTTGTACTCCAAGGCCAAACCAGCCTGTTATTCTGGGTATGTCTTAACTTCCAATCCCCTATGATGAGATGGACATCTTTTTTTGGTGTTAGTTCTAGAAAATGCTATAGATCGTCATAGAAATGTCCAGTTTCAGCTTTTTTGTCATCAGTGGTTGGGGCATAGACTTGGATTACTGTGATGATGAATGGTTTGCCTTCAAAACAAACTGAGATCATTCTGTCACTTTTGATAAGTATTTAGTTCACTTCAGTTCAGTCACTCAGTCGTGTCTGACTCTTTGCAACCCCATGAATCGCAGCATGCCAGGCCTCCCTGTCCATCACCATCTCCCGGAGTTCACGCAAGCTCACGTCGATTGAGTCGGTGATGCGATCCAGCCATCTCATCCTCTGTCGTCCCCTTCTCCTCCTGCCCCCAATCCCTCCCAGCATCAGAGTCTTTTCCAATGAGTCAACTCTTCGCATGAGGTGGCCAAAGTATTGGAGTTTCAGCTTCAGCATCATTCCTTCCAAAGAAACCCCAGGGCTGATCTCCTTTAGAATGGACTGGTTGGATCTCCTTGCAGTCCAAGGGACTCTCAAGAGTCTTCTTCAACACACAGTTCAAAAGCATCAGTTCTTCGGCTCTCAGCTTTCTTCACAGTCCAACTCTCACATCCATACATGACCACTGGAAAAACCATAGCCTTGACTAAACGGACCTTTGTTGGCAAAGTAATATCTCTGCTTTTCAATATGCTATCTAGGTTGGTCATAACCTTTCTTCCAAGGAGTAAGCATCTTTTAATTTCATGGCTGCACTCACCATCTGATAAGTATTACCTGGCCATAAAAAAGAATGAAATAATTCCATTTGCAGAAACATGGATGGACTTAGAAACTGTCATACTGAGAGAAGTCAGACAGAGGAAGAAAAATAGCATATGATATCACTTATATGTGGAATCTAAAAAAAAAAGTAATACAAATGGACTTATTCACAAAATGGAAATAGAGTCACAGATACAAAAAACAAACTTATGGTTACCAGGGAGGGAAAGAGAGGAGGATAAACTGGGAGATGGGATTGACAAATACACACCACTATATACAAAACAGACAAATAACAAGGACCTACTGTATGGTACAAGGAATTCTACTCAATACTCTGTAATGGCCCATATAGGAAAAGAATCTAAAAAAGAATAGATATATGTATATGTATAACTTATTCACTTTGCTGTACACAACATTGCAAATCAACTATACTCCAATATTATTTTTTAATCAGCATTTTTTTTGATCCATCAAATTGACAAACATTATTTTAGGCTGATATACTCCTATTGGCACAGTTGTGGGGAAATGAGTATTTTCACAAATTGTTGTAGGAATAAGAATTTGTCAGTCTTGCTGGAGGGTAATTGTGTGGTAATTTATTAAGACTTTATTTGTACTGACCATTTGGTCTAACAATTTCCCTCTAGTTATTTGTTCTGGAGATATATTCCTACATGTATATAACAAGCATGTATAAGGATTTTATTTGGAGTATCATTTGTAGAAGTAAAAATTTGGAAACATTTTAAATGCCCATATTTTTTAACGTGGTTAAATCAAGATATGCCTATACACAGTAGCTTCAAAGGACGGAATATGTTGTGCTAAGTCACTTCAGTTGTGTCCAACTCTTGAGACCCCATGGACTGCAGTCTTCCAGGCTCCTCTGTCCATGGGATTCTCCAGGCAAGAATTCTGGAGTGAGTTGCCATGCCCTCCTCCAGAGGATCTTCCCTACCCAGGGATCAAATCTACGTCTCTTATGTCTCCTGCATTGGTAGGTGGGTTCTTTACCACTAGCGCCACCTGGGAAGGCAAAGGATGTGATAGGTTTATATTTACTGATACAGAAATTAATAACAATGGTTGGTTGGTTGGTTTTTTTGAGAAAATTGATGCTGATATCTTGCTATATGTGTAGTTTCTTTTAAAAAACAGAAAATTATGTAACTAGTATGGTTAAAAATAAATGAAGATAATAATGTGTGATATATTAGTGGGGAATATTTTGAGAAAAATATCCAAACCAGACTTTGCATTGGTCTCCAGCAGAGATATTAAAATGGACTAATTTAGTTAAAATAAGAGTATTTAAGGATCCTGTGATCCCACTTGTTAAAATTTACCTTGAGAATAAAAATGCACATGTGTGCTCTCCCCTAAAAATATCTATAGATATCCATTCCAAAATTTTTTAGTTAGAAAAAAAATGGACACAAATTAAAAGTTCACATGTGAGGGAATGGCTATATAAGTTAAGATGGGTTCATCAAATAAAATTCACTACAGTCATTTGAAAAGATGTTGTAGTTTTTTCTTTTTTTTTTTTGACTTGGAAAATGTCTTTCAATATACGCTCAAGTGAATAAATCAGATAATACAACAGAGTATACAGTTTGATCCCACTTGTGTAGAAAAACAGTTTCCACAGCCTTGTGAATTTACATACATAGAGAAGTATCTTGAGAGATATTTAATGAAATATTGATATGGTAAATTAAAATGATAAAAATCTTTAAACTTTTTGTTAAAAATGTAATATGTATTGAGACTATTTATATAACATATATTTATTATCTCATTTGATCTCATTATCCTGTAAATCAAGACCTATTATTATCTCCATTGTTTTGAAATTGAGGATAAAATATTTATGCAAGACCCTCCACCTGGTAAGTGATGGGGCTGAAATCTGTCTTTCTAACTCTGAAGCCCATGCTTCTAAATCACTAGCTGTTTTACTATGTACCTCATGTATTTTCTTACATGTATTTAATAAGTATTTTATGGATTAGTGGTTATTGTGTTTCTAAGCTTCAGTCACCAAACACTAAAGTGACTGAGAACTATACACAGGGATGGTCATGAAGACTAGAAAGAAGTAGACTGAAGATCAGGCATTGTCCTTCTCGTTCTCCTGGCAGAGCCTGTTCCCACCAAGGCCAGGGGAGAGCCTAACCCTATGCTTGGAAATATAGCCCATATGGTGCTGGACACACAATATAAAAAGACACACACTGCATTTTGTATGATATTTTGTGACCTCCCTCTTTCTACCTTTTGAGAATCCATAAATTCTTGAAAAAAAAAAAAAAGCTGGACTAGATACTCTCTCTCAAATACCCTAAGGCTATTAAAGAAAAAATGTGTGGCATTAAGTCTGTAGCAGACATTAAGAAGAATATATTTGGGGGTTTATTTAAAAATTAAAATTGTGGGGAATTCCCTGGCAGTCCAGAGGTTAGGATGCCACGCTTTCACCACTATGTACTATGTACCAGATACTGTATGACCATAGTTTCATATCAACACTGCTAAGTGTCATCAACCCTATCTTACTGTCAAGGAAATTGTAGTCCAGATGAGTGAGTCACACAAGTTAAAAAGGCAGGGACAGAAACAGAAATCCAACCCAGGGCAAATTGGCCCTAGAATTCACAGTCTTTTCATGCTATGGCAACACTACCTACATTCCCACTGAATAGACATAGTTAATGTATATCAGTCTATGAACTACTATAAAACCAGTCATTGGGGTTCATCGGACAGAATCCTTGGTTGAAAAGAGGGAAGAGAATGAACATGGTAGTTTGGTCCTATTTGTCCCTATGACACTGGTAGGAATTACGCAGTTATTTCTCATTACCTGGCTGCCATTCCTGCAATGAAATTTTCATGAGTAAAAAAATAACCTCACAAAGAAAAACCTTGAAGTGAGTAATTATTGAAACAATATATGCTCTCAGATCAGATCAGATCAGTCACTCAGTCGTGCCTGACTCTTTGCGACCCCATGAATCGCGGCACGCCAGGCCTCCCTGTCCATCACCAACTCCTGGAGTTCACTGAGACTCACGTCCATCGAGTCAGCAATGCCATCCAGCCATCTCATCCTCTGTCGTCCCCTTCTCCTCCTGCCCCCAATCCCTCCCAGCATCAGAGTCTTTTCCAATGAGTCAACTCTTCGCATGAGGTGGCCAAAGTACTGGAGCTTCAGCTTTAGCATCATTCCTTCCAAAGAAATCCCAGGGCTGATCTCCTTCAGAATGGATTGGTTGGATCTCCTTGCAGTCCAAGGGACTCTCAAGAGTCTTCTCCAACACCACAGTTCAAAAGCATCAGTTCTTCGGTGCTCAGCTTTCTTCAGAGTCCAACTCTCACATCCATACATGACCACAGGAAAAACCATAGCCTTGACTAGACGGACCTTTGTTGGCAAAGTAATGTCTCTGCTTTTGAATATGCTATCTAGGTTGGTCATAACTTTCCTTCCAAGGAGTAAGCATCTTTTAATTTCATGGCTGCAGTCACCATCTGTAGTGATTTTGGAGCCCAGAAAAATAAAGTCTGACACTGTTTCCACTGTTTCCCCATCTATTTCCCATGAAGTGGTGGGACCGGATGCCATGATCTTCGTTTTCTGAATGTTGAGCTTTAAGCCAACTTTTTCACTCTCCACTTTCACTTTCATCAAGAGGCTTTTGAGTTCCTCTTCACTTTCTGCCATAAGGGTGGTGTCATCTGCATATCTGAGGTTATTGATATTTCTCCCGGCAATTTTGATTCCAGTTTGTGTTTCTTCCAGTCCAGTGTTTCTCATGATGTACTCTGCATATAAGTTAAATAAACAGGGTGACAATATACAGCCTTGACGAACTCCTTTTCCTGTTTGGAACCAGTCTGTTGTTCCATGTCCAGTTCTAACTGTTGCTTCCTGACCTGCATACAAATTTCTCAAGAGGCAGATCAGGTGGTCTGGTATTCCCATCTCTTCAAGAAAATCAGAGATACCAAAGAATATATGCTCTAGAATCCACATATTAGGGCACTGGGCAGCACCTGCATCCTCTGGCAGAGTGAGCATGCTTCAGGCACCCCCCTCAAACCTCCTTTAAAAGGCCCAGATGCTAAAATTGCTCTAAAGCAGTTCTGAGAAGCCTCCAGCCTAATCATTTCATTCAGTGCTCATGTTGGTGTTAAGTCGCTAAGTCATGTCCAACTCTTTGCAACCCCATGGACTGCAGTATGTCAGGCTTCCTTGTCCTTCACTATCTCCTGGAGTTTGCTCAGACTCATGTTCATTGAGTCAGTGATGCTATCCAGGCTATCCATGCTCATGACCACTGTGAAAATTAGCGATATTATTCCCAACTTAGAGATGAGGAAAAGGAAAGTTCAGGGTGGCAGAACAGCCCAACATCTAATATCAGAAAGCCTCCTACTTAACAGCTAGGGAGACAAGGCACCTATCTCAGCTGGGTTCCATCCTATGACATCTGCAACTCTTGTGCTGCTGATGGATGTGCCACTAGTAGGGTCTGACAGTTGGAGTATAAGCATTGATTGGATTTGCCTTGCAAGAAGAGGTATAGTCTGTTGGCTTGGAGGGAAAGCAGATGGTGGGAAGAATGGATTATGATGGTGCAAGTAGAGTCTGTCATTTTCTAAATGGTTGCTGCCAAGAAGAAAAAAGCAGCTGATGAAAATCATGTGTTTCAAAGTAAGCAGACTGGGAAATACTTCTTTTGTTTTAAAGACATTGCTTGTCATATTTTCAATAGAAAAATCTCTTTCAGAAAGAATAATACCAAAAGGCACTATGTAATAAGTCACATTTTACAGTTATGTAGCTTACAAGGTCAGTAAAAGACAGAAGAAACAAGATTCACAAATGTCTTATTCAACAACAAAAGTTATTCAAAGGCACAGAATTATAATAGGATACTGTAGTGTATGCTACTATACATACACTATACATATTGATCCTGAAATTTTAGCAAAAATTGTTAAGACTAGCAAAACTGTAACAGAGAAAAAGGGAAAGTTTTCAAAACATTAACATGGACCTCTTCCCTCCAAGTGACCCAAGTGAAGATAACCCCACTTTGAAGCTCAAAATTAACAAACCTCAACCGCATTTGCAGAGATTTTAATCAGAGTTTAAGTTCCCTAATTTTGATTATGAGCAAACAAGGGCTGCCAGACACATGAGAAAACTCTAATGTGAAACATGGGCTTCTCTGATAGCTCAGTTGGTAAAGAATCCACTTGCAATTCGAGAGATCCAAGTTTGATTCCTGGATCGGGAAGATGGCCTGGAGAAGGGATAGGCTACCCACTCCATTATTCTTGGGTTTCCCTTGTGGCTCAGCTGGTAAAGAATCCGCCTGCAATGCAGGTAAACCTGGGTTCAATCCCTGGGTTGGAAAGATTCCCCTGGAGAAGGGAAGGCTACCCACTCCAGTATTCTGGCCTGGAGAATTCCATGGACTGTTCAGTCCATGGAATTACAAAGAGTCGGACACAACTGAGTGACTTTTACTTTCAATGTGAAAGATAAACATCAGGGCAAACAGGAAAAAAAACTTTAAGGAAACAAATAATACAAAGAGAGGAATGCTTTTAAAAAACTGTAACTAGTATCTTCAGGGGCAACAATTGCATTCCAGAAGCAAGAATAGAATCCTCCAAAAAGGAGCATTCAGAAAACAAAAAGTGTTCTTGAAATTTTAAAAAAAGTAACAAATGAAAATTTTAATATAAAATAATTTAAAATGTCAACCATTATCTGAGCCTTCAATGAGTTATAAACTTTTTGCAATAGTAACATTAAAGATCACTAATCACAGCTTAACATAGCAAATACAGTAAGTCTCCTATATATGAATGAATTCCATTCCAAGTGTGTGTTTATAAGTCCAATTCGCTCCTAAGTCCAACAAGTTAGCCTGGATACCCAACTAACACCATCTGTATATACACCATCTGTATTATACTGTAATAGATTTATAAAACTTTACACAAATAATACATAAAAAACAAACACAAATAATACATAAAAAAAACAAAAAATAAAAAATATTATTGAAAAATAATATTTTCAATCTAACAGTACAGGACCTTGAAAAGTACAGGAGTACAGTATAACAGCTGATGTACAGAGACTTGCTGATAATGGAAAAATGGAAATATCACAAGAATTACCAAAATTTGACACAGAGACAAGAAGTGAACAAAATGCTTTTGGAAAAATGCCACCAAGAGACTTGCTCTACACAGGTTGTCAGAAACCTTCCTTATGTATCTATGAAGCACAATAAAATAAGGTCTGCCTGTACTGTGGACCAAGAAAATCTCCTGCAAGTTAGAGAGAGAGGGGAAAATGGTCACATTCAAACTGTTAGGATTCAGAATGGCTTTGTACTTCCCAAGACCAACACTGGAGTCCAGAAGACAGTAAAATAATGCCTTTAAAATTCTGAAGGAAAATTACTTTCAACTTAGAATTCAATACTACTAGTACTACTAAGTCGCTTCAGTCATGTCTGACTCTGTGTGACCCCATAGACCGCAGCCCACCAGGTTCCCCCATCCTGGGATTCGGGTTGCCATTTCCTTCTCCAATGCATGAAAGTGAAAAGTGGAAGTGAAGTCACTCAGTCGTGCCTGACTCTTAGTGACCCCATGGACTTCAGCCTACCAGGCTCCTCCATCCACGGGATTTTCCGGGCAAGAGTACTGGAGTGGGGTGCCATACTCCACTATAAATTATAGATAGGGTAAAATTAAAACACTTTTAGAAATGTAAAATCTCAAAAACTTTCTATTCTATACTTTCAGGAAGCTATTAAAGATGCCTTCAACTATGTAAGGGGGTAAAAGGAGAAGGAATATATAGGAATCAAGGAAGAGGTGAATCAAAACAAGAGTGAGAAAAGGGGGAATTTTCAAGATGATAGTGAATAAAAAGTGCTAATGATAACAAGGCACCAAGTATACAGATGAATGAAATAATCTGATTCAAGGGATTGGTGTGGCAATGGCTGCCATCCTGATTCCCTCTGCTATACTGTCTGCTAGGAGAAACAAAAGAAAGGCAATGGCAAAGAATGCTCAAACTACCGCACAACTGCACTCATCTCACACACTAGTAAGGTAATGCTCAAAATTCTCCAAGCCAGGCTTCAGAATACGTGAACCGTGAACTTCCGGATGTTCAAGCTGGTTTTAGAAAAGGCAGAGGAACCAGAGATCAAATTGCCAACATCTGCTGGATCATGGAAAAAGCAAGAGAGTTCCAGAAAAACATCTATGTCTGCTTTATTGACTATGCCAAAGCCTTTGACTGTGTGGATCACAATAAACTGTGGAAAATTCTGAAAGAGATGGGAATACCAGACCACCTGACCTGCCTCTTGAGAAACCTATATGCAGGTCAGGAAGCAACAGTTAGAACTGGACATGGAACAACAGACTGGTTCCAAATAGGAAAAGGAGTCCGTCAAGGCTGTATATTGTCACCCTGCTTATTTAACTTACATGCAGAGTACATCATGAGAAATGCTGGGCTGGAAGAAGCACAAGCTGGAATCAAGATTGCCGGGAGAAATATCAATAACCTCAGATATGCAGATGACACCACCCTTATGGCAGAAAGTGAAGAGGAACTCAAAAGCCTCTTGATGAAAGTGAAAGAGGAGAGTGAAAAAGTTGGCTTAAAGCTCAACATTCAGAAAACGAAGATCATGGCATCTGGTCCCATCACTTCATGGGAAATAGATGGGGAAACAGTGTAAACACTGTCAGACCTTATTTTGGGGGGCTCCAAAATCACTGCAGATGGTGATTGCAGCCATGAAATTAAAAGACACTTACTCATTGGAAGGAAAGTTATGACCAACCTAGACAGCATATTCAAAAGCAGAGACATTACCTTGCCAACAAATGTCTGTCTAGTCAAGGCTATGGTTTTTCCAGTGGTCATGTATGGATGTGAGAGTTGGACTGTGAAGAAAGCTGAGCACCGAAGAACTGATGCTTTTGAACTGTGGTGTTGGAGAAGACTCTTGAGAGTCCCTTGGACTGCAAGGAGATCCAACCAGTCCATCCTAAAGGACATCAGTCTTGGGTGTTCATTGGAAGGACTGATGCTGAAGCTGAAACTCCAATACTTTCTCCACCTCATGTGAAGAGTTGACTCACTGGAAAAGACCCTGATGCTGGGAGGGATTGGGGGCAGGGGGAGAAGGGGACGACAGAGGATGAGATGGCTGGATGGCATCACTGACTCGATGGACATGAGCTTGGGTAAACTCCGGGAGTTGGTGATGGACAGGGAGGTCTGGCATGCTGCGATTCATGGGGTCGAAAAGAGTCGGACATGACTGAGCAACTGATCTTAACTGAACTGAAGAGAAACAAAAAGCAAGTTACAAGTTCAGAAAGCCCACCGAGTTCTGGAATGAGGCCAAAAGTTATCCAAAAATGATCACTGTCCAGCCAGCCTAGAAAGATCTCTAGGGGGTAATGTCTCAAAATGTATATATAAGAACTGATAGATTAGCTGTTGTGATAAATTTTGTGGAAAGTTTTAGCAAAAGGCTATTAGAAGAAATGGAAATTACTAAAAATAAATACAAAGAAAAATTAGGCAAGTGAAAAAACAGACATTCTTAATTTTATCAAAAATAGAGAGTAAGGAAGGAAAGATAACCATATATACAGAGATGCTCAATTATAAAAAATATTAGAATAATCATCATACTAATTTAACCAAAATTACAGGAGAAGGAAATGGCAACCCACTCCAATGTTCTTGCCTGGAGAATCCCGGGGATGGGGGAGCCTGGTGGGCTGCTGTCTATGGGGTTGCACAGAGTCAGACACGACTGAAGCGACTTAGCAGCAGCACAGTAGAACTATATTGGGAAAATAAGAAAGGAGGTGAAAAGACAGCCTTCAGAATGGGAGAAAATAATAGCAAATGAAGCAACCGACAAACAACTAACCTCAAAAATATACAAGCAACTCCTACAGCTCAACTCCAGAAAAATAAACGACCCAATCAAAAAATGGGCCAAAGAACTAAATAGACATTTCTCCAAAGAAGACATACAGATGGCTAACAAACACATGAAAAGATGCTCAACATCACTCATTATCAGAGAAATGCAAATCAAAACCACTATGAGGTACCATTTCACATCAGTCAGAATGGCTGTGATCCAAAAGTCTACAAATAATAAATGCTGGAGAGGGTGTGGAGAAAAGGGAACCCTCTTACACTGTTGGTGGGAATGCAAACTAGTACAGCCACTATGGAGAACAGTGTGGAGATTCCTTAAAAAACTGGAAATAGAACTGCCTTATGATCCAGCAACCCCACTGCTGGGCATACACACTGAGGAAACCAGAAGGGAAAGAGACACGTGTACCCCAATGTTCATCGCAGCACTGTTTATAATAGCCAAGACATGGAAGCAACCTAGATGTCCATCAGCAGATGAATGGATAAGAAAGCAGTGGTACATATACACAATGGAGTATTACTCAGCCATTAAAAAGAATACATTTGAATCAGTTCTAATGAGGTGGATGAAACTGGAGCCTATTATACAGAGTGAAGTAAGCCAGAAGGAAAAACATAAATACAGTATACTAACACATATATATGGAATTTAGAAAGATGGTAACAATAATCCAGTGTACGAGACAGCAAAAGAGACACTGATGTATAGAACAGTCTTATGGACTATGTGGGAGAGGGAGAGGGTGGGAAGATTTGGGAGAATGGCAATGAAACATGTAAAATATCATGTAGGAAATGAGTTGCCAGTCCAGGTTCGATGCACGATGCTGGATGCTTGGGGCTGGTGCACTGGGACGCCCCAGAGGGATGGTATGGGGAGGGAGGAGGGAGGAGGGTTCGGGATGGGGAACACATGTATACCTATGGCGGATTCATTTTGATATTTGGCAAAACTAATACAATTATGTAAAGTTTAAAAATAAAATAAAATTAGAAAAAAAAAAGAATTAAAATAATAAAAAAAAAAAAAGAAAGGAGGAACAAAATGATGGCAGAATAAAGAGGTAGATATATCTTTCATAACAAGAATTTAAGGGGAATTCCCTGGCAGTCGAGTGGTTAAGAATCTGTGCTTCCACTGCAGGGGGTACAGGTTCCATCTCTGGTTGAGGAAATAAGATCCTGCCTGCCATGCAGTTCAGCCAAAAAATTTAAAAAGTAAAAGAAAACAAAAGAATTTAAATAGATAATGTCTAAAATAAATCAAAATATAACAATGTAATGCATAGCTTTTAGAGCTCTGGAGACACGTTAAGGCCAGGAGAGCTTTAAATGAATTGAAAGTCACTACCTTTGGGGACTGGGACCAGGGGAAGTGAAACGGGGTAAGTCAGGAAACAGTTAAATTTTGAAATAGATCTTTGACTACTATTGGCCATTTTAAACTATTGTGAGTTTAAACTATTAAACAATGCTATGCTAAGTCACTTCAGTCGTGTCTGACTCTGTGCGATCCCATGGATTGCAACCTAACAGGCTCCCCCGTCCCTGGGATTCTCCAGGCAAGAACACTGGAGTGGGTTGCCATTTCCTTCTCCAATGCATGAAAGTGAAAAGTGAAAGTGAAGTCACTCAGTCGTGTCCGACTCTTAGCGACCCCATGGATTGCAGCCTAACAGGCTCCTCCGTCCATGGGATTTTCCAAGCAAGAGTACTGGAGTGGGGTGCCATTGCCTTCTCCGTATTAAACAATACATACATAAAAAGCTTCAATTTAAAATTTAAAATGAAAATATAGAAAAGAAAAATGTTGAACTTCCAATATAAACAAGTAGGCTCTCAAGTTATTGAGTATTAAAAAGAGACATGATGTTATTTGACCCCTGACTGGGTAGGGTATAATACAGATTACACCTGAAATAACCAGCACTTCTCATGATAAATATTTTCACTTGTATTTCTGTGGTGCTTTCACCTTTTTTCACTGTTTGCATAGTCAGTGATCCAATCTTCTCCAGGATGCAGAATTTCATCCACAGACAGAACAGGATCTGTTATTTGCTCACATTATTTGTCTGAAACTCAATGGTACAGGAGACCATTACCCTCTTCGAGGAAAGACACTCTTCACTGTGTATGTAACCTGCACTTCCCCATTGGCATTGTGTAATACATTACAGTTTTCAAAGTACTTTCTCATGTTTTTAATTGATCCTGCAACAGCTCTGAAAGGCAAGACAGAAGCTCAGAGAGGTTAAGTGGCTTCCCTAAGGTCACTCAGCTGGTCACAGCACAGCCATGAGTAGATTCACCCACCTGGGACTCACTTCACCTATCACGCTATACAGCAATCTTGTTTTCACGTTTCATAAAGTTAACTAAGCTCTGACTGCTGGCTGCTGAACGACCAGATGGTGGGAAAAAGCATGTGTGTCAATTTATTTCTCTTCAGTCCAGCTACGGGGTCCAGACACAGCCTTAGAACAAACGGCCCTCTGCTCAGAATATCAACCCCAGAACCTGAAAATAGCACAAATTTCAGGTGTTAGGACTTTTACACATTCAAGTTTCTCTTCTAAAATTGGAAATGTCCCTGAAAAAGAGAGTAAGTACCTTACCACTTATCCTGACTAGTCAGGATGGGTTGACAGCCAGCTGAAAATAAGCCTGAGATACTGGAAGATGATTAAGGGAGGAAGAAAGGGGCATGGATTTATCCTAATTCCATGTTGTTCCTGGGGTTAACCTTGGCCATCCTAGCCAGAATTATTTCACAAGATTCCTTTAGTAGGAACATCGTAAGGGGCCAACTCTCATTTTGTGATTATATAGACTGATTGAAGAAAAAAAAAACAACAACAAATAAAACGCAAAAAATCCCCCACACAATTCAGGTCATTGAAAAATATTTAGGATAAAGTGGCATTAGAATCATTATTTGTGTGTCAATTTAGAAGCAGCTGGATATTGCCCAATGTATAGGGAGTGTGTCAAGACTCAGAGAAGAGCAGAACCTAAAACGAGCTGTAATTATCACTTGGAGATAAAAGTTCAGCTCAACTCTGGCTTTCAAGCCAGAGTGCTGTACCTTAAAAAAAAATTTTCTTTTTAATATTTACTTAGCTGTGCTGGGTCTTAGCGGCAGCAATTGGGATATTTGATCTTAGTTATGGCATGCAGGATCTAGTTCCATGCCCAGGGATTGAACCTTTGCCCTCTGCATTGGGAATATGGAGTCTTAACCACTAGACCACCAGGGAAGTCCCTAAAATTTTTTAATGAGTATTATACATACATTTAGATTTATAGCCTATTAGAACCCATTTGTGCCAGCTCTATGTACACTGAGTAGCAAAGTCCATGCAGATTTAAACATAGAGCAAAGGATAATTATAAGATATCAGGGATTCTGCTGTTCTTCACACATTTTAAAGGCATAACACACAGAGGTTACATAACTGCCTTTACGGAAAACCCTGCATTCAGAGTTGTTTTCGAAGCCTGTTTGCAGCTGAGTGTTTACTAAATCAAGCACTAAAAACTAGATTTACACCGGTTGTTCAGAGCTGAAAGCCAGCTGCAGCTGCCATTAGAGCAATTCAATTTCTTTTTTATAAAGCACAAGTAAGGCTCAATTTACTAAAGTTTTATTTCCTTTTTATGCATCCCATATGCTAGGGGAAAAATTAAGTTTATGAGATTAAAAATGAGTTTTATGCTAAATGTTTACGAAGTTTCAGCTGGTTGCATTTGCAAGCCCTCAAACCCACCAAGTTCAGATTCTGGGTTTTTTTTTTCCATTTCAACAAAAGAAAGTCTTTGTGTCTGTAAAAGGAAATTTCCCCAGTCCCCTTTTCTGTACTCCTCTAGTTCTACCTTCTTCTTTCACATTATACAACTTTATAACAGTTGAGATACATAAATAACTTCCTTCACCATGTCAAAATCTTTAGAAGGAATGTTTCTGTATGGATTCTGTTGTTTTCTTAAATGATTCTTTTTCCCTTCCATTCACTGTCTTGATTTAGCTAGTCTAGTGATGTTTTTTCATTTCTGTGATCATCTCTAAAAAAGCAATATAGTTTATACTTGATAAAAGAAACATCTAGCTAACTGCTGCTGATTTGAGAAGAGTACATTTCATCACTTAATTACAAACTTCAATAGCCTAAAAAAAGATGAGTGTTGCATTGCTTTGCTCTAAAATTAATAGGTACATAGAATTATTATTTTTTAAACAGTGCATACTTAATTCAGGAGACCCCAAGATGGCCATTATTATAGATCTCACTTTGCAAATTCTTCCTTTCTCTGAAATCCTTTGGCCTTTCTTAGGATCAGTTTTTTAAATTCCTCCAGTTCAGATTAAGCTCTTGGAGAACCTGTCATCTTAAGAAACATTCACTTAAAATGGCAGGGTAGAAAAATACAAAGATGAAAAGGCTTCTAAACATAAGGCCAGAGAAACCACCCAAATTATCAATGGAGTAAGTCCATTAATGTTCAGTAACTCCTCCTGCCTCTACTTAACTGTCAGAAAGTCAACTTTCAAGTCTTCTTGATAGCAGTAAAGGAGATTCTAAAAAGTCTTAAAGTATAAAACTAGAAAAAGGAAGGAGGAAAAAAATCAACATGCAGACATCAGAGTAGGCAACAGATGAGAAGGGTCCTGTGAGAACAAGTTGTATGCTGATTAAGGATACTCAGGTCTGTCCAAGCATGTTACAGAAGGTTCCTAAATTTTATGGCATAAATGGTTCTCAGCTGGTAGAGCTCACAGAACCTCCAGCACTGAGATTCTTGAGCAAAGAGAGAAAAGAAGGTCATCTCCCAGGCCTTGCCCTACTTGAGGGAAGAGTTGACATGGACCAACTTAAGCCAGAAACACTAGCTAAAGAATTCTCTAGGAATGTTAATCTAATAATCTCATTCCAACAGGCAACTCTTGGCAAATAGGATGGCTTACACGGCAAAAAGCGAGAATACCAAATAGAAGTGAACCAACCCCACACAGAAATGAAAATTGAAAGATGATTACAAAACACTGATCAATCTCAATCCACAGCCTACAGTAGCAAAGGTGGAGCACATTGGAGATGACCTTAGACCCTTGTTCTGAAGTGCTTCTAGCAGCAAAAAGAGAGCCTGGGACTTGACCAGGAGAGGGAGGGACTTAAAGGCTGGGGTTGCCTTGATTTTACAGTAAGACCATAGGTCACTTTTCACTGGCATGTTAACTATCCCTCACACTGCTTTAATTGTACTCCTTCAAACTATTACAGCTTAGAACATGAGAGTCACACCAACAAATTATCAACCATACCCTTGATTTTGGAATTCTCGTCCTCAGTTGGGCTTCCCTGGTGGCTCATTGGTAAAGAATCTGCCCGACAATGCAGGAGATGCAGGAGACATGGGCTCGATCCCTGGGTTGGGAAAATCCCCTGGAGGAAGAAATGGCAACCCACTCCAGTATTCTTGCCTGGGAAATTCCATGGACAGAGGAGTCTGAAAGACTACAGTCTATGAGGTTCCAAAGAGCTGGACACAACTGAGTGACTGAGCACACATGTAGCATCCTCAGTTAGAGGAAACAAGGCTTTATGAAACCTTGTACTTATAAAACCAACTGAAAAAATTAAGATCTGATTGGTAAGATGTTATTCACAATTCATCAGAAACTTCAGAAGAGGGGCTTTCCTAGTAGTCCAGGGACTAAGACTCTGTGCTCCCAATGCAAAGGGCCCGGGTTCAATTCCTGATCAGGGTGCTAAATCCCACATACTGCAATGAAGATGGAAGATCCCACATGCTACAACTAAGATCCAGCGAGCCAAATATATAAATATTTTTTAAAAAGAAGAAGAAAGAACGAAACTTGAAAAGACAGAGGGTCCCACATATGTAGGAGTGGTCAGAGAAGTTTTTCCAGAAGGCATGAACCTTGAAGGATACACAGCATTTGGATAGAAAACTGAAGATATTTCCAGCAAGGGGGGGATATGAGCTACAGTATTTGATGCAGGTATGAGAATGTCTGCATTCTCTTCCTTGGTAGCTTCCCTGGTAGCTCAGCTGGTAAAGAATCTGCCTGCAATGCAGGAGACTCTAGTTCAATTCCTGGGTCAGGAAGATCCCCTGGAGAAGGAAAAGATCCCCACTCCAGTATTCTTGGGATTCCCGGGTGGCTCAGTCAGTAAAGAATCCACCTGCAATGCAGAAGACCTGGATTTGATCCCTGGGTTGGGAAGATCCCCTGGAGGAGGGCATGGAAAACTACTACAGGACCCTTGCCTGAAGAATCCCCACGGACAGAGGAGCCTGGTGGGCTGAAGTCCACCGGGTCGCAAAATCAGACACAGCTGAGAGACTAAGCACACGCACACATGAGAACGCCATGTTTGCAGAAGGAGGGACAGCAGGAGGAGGCCAACTGGAGACCAGGGCTAGGAGAATTGCATTAGATAACATCTGAAAAAGGGATTGGACTCAGGATTTGGAATACTGTCAACAACAGATTGAAGAGCAGTGACAAGCCTTTAAAGGTGATTAAAAGAAAAATGAAGGAGCATCTTAGAGAGAGTGGTCTGATGATAGAATTGCAGGATAGAGCCGAGGGGAATGAAGACAGATCACTCAGGGGGCGGTAATAATGATCCAGGCATGAGATAACCAAGCACAGGCTGGGAATTGCAAGCCACAAGGAGAAAAAAGTTGGGGTATTTATTCTCCCCACACCACCTCACCCCATCCCACGCCTCATGAGATTTCAGCAATGCCTATGTTCCTCTAGGAACTGGTGAGTGGTCCTACTTCATTAAGTTCAGCTCTCTCTGGACTCTCACAACATCGCTTACTCCTTTTCAAGACTAGGGGTGGTAACTGCATCCCAGTGTGTTAGCACCTGGGAGCTTCCCCATCACTTTATGGTTTCTTCAATTTTATCTCTGTGTATTTTTTTTTTTCCGAATGGGCCATTTACATCTCTGGAGACTCTGACGAATATAAATACCAAAACATTTGGAAAGAAAAGTAGAGAAGTCATGAGTTGGACTGGAAGAAAAAGAAGGCTGATGAATATACTTTTGAGCTCAATGACTCAGAAAACATAGCATAAAAATATAAAGCAGTGGTTAGGAATCAAGACTCTTAGGACCTGGGTTCCCCCACTTTGTAGCTGTGTGATGTCAGTTGGGGGTATATGGCTTCACACCTCTAGGCCCGAGTTCCTTCATCTGTAAAATAAGGATTATTACTGTTTCAAGGACTAAATGAGTGAATACATATAAAGTGCTTAGCATGGTTCCAGATTTCATGTACATGATGTTTAAACATTTTCCATTTACAAGAATTCACATGGGGATTATTATGAACTAAATCTTATACACTTTGAGCTTAATGGTGACAACAGAACACTTAAATGGAAATTTCCAGGGAGCACTTGGAAATAAATACTGACATTTGGGTAAGAGCAAATTACTAAGGTATAGACAGATAAACTATGAAAATAGATGACCTTTTCAAAGGGAAGAATACATCAAAAGAACAGCCAAGTTCTGAAAAATAAGCTTTGGAGAAATGTAGAGTGAGTAGGTAGAAGGATGATGAGAGGTGAAAAAAAGAAGAAGGAAAAAAGAAGCAGGAGAGCTGGATCTTGTGGTATCAGGGAAGATAAAAGAACCAGTGAAGTGAAGGGAAAGTCACTCAGTCGTGTCTGACTCTTTGCAACCCCACGGACTATACAGTCCATGGAATTCTCCAGGCCAGAATACTGGAGTAGGTAGTTGTTTTCTTCTCCAAGGAATCTTCCAAACCCAGCAATCGAACCCAGGTCTCCCACATTGCAGACAGATCCTTTACCAGCTGAGCCACCAGGAAGCCCAAAACAAACAGAAGCAGTGAAAATGACAAGTGCCTTCTAACTTGGCAAAGAGATTACCTGGGTCTTCAAGAGATGAACTTGAGGGAATGGAGTAGAACTGGGGGAGGGAGACTTAGGTATTTTATTAAAAAAAAAAAAAAATAGAGGAAATAGGTACAGCCAACAGTAGATCCCAAAGAAAGGCAATGCCAAAGAATGTTCAAACTACCACACAATTGCACTCATCTCACATGCTAGCAAAGTAATGCTCAAAATTCTCCAAGGCAGGCTTCAACAGTACGTGACCCGTGAACTTCCAGATGTTCAAGCTGGATTTAGAAAAACCAGAGGAACCAGAGATCAAATTGCCAACATCTGTTGGATCATTGAAAAAGCATGAGAGCTCCAGAAAAATACCTCTTCTGCTTTATTGACTTATGCCAAAGCCTTTGACTGTGTGGATCACAATAAACTGTGGAAAATTCTAAAAGAGATAGGAATACCAGACCACCTGACCTGCCTCCTGAGAAATCTGTATGCAGGTCAAGAAGCAACAGTTAGAACTGGACATAGAACAACAGACTGGTTCCAAATCGGGAAAGGAGTACATCAAGGCTGTATACTGTCACTCTGCTTATTTAACTTATATGCAGAGTACATCATGTGAAATGCCAGGCTGGATGAAGCACAAGCTGGAATCAAGATTGTTGGGAGAAATTTCAATAACCTCAGATATGCAGATGACACCACTCTAATGATAGAAAGTGAAGAAGAACTAAAGAGCCTCTTGATGAAAGTGAAAGAGGAGAGTGAAAGAGTTGGGTTAAAACTCAACATTTGGAAAACTAAGATCGTGGCATCTGGTCCCATCACTTCATGGCAAATAGGTGCTGAAATAATGGAAACAGTGAGAGAGTTTATTTTCGGGGGTTCCAAAACCACTGCAGCCATGAAATTAAAAGATGCTTGCTCCTTGGAAGAAAAGCTATAACCAACCTAGACAGCATATTAAAAAGCCAAGACATTACTTTGCCAACGAAAGTATGTCTAGTCAAAGCTATGGTTTTTCTAGTAGTCATGTATGGATGTGAGAGTTGGACTATAAAGAAAGCTGAGCACTGGAGAATTGATGCTTTTGAACTGTGATGTTGGAGAAAACTCTTGAGAGTCCCTTGGACTGCAAGGAGATCCAATCAGTCCATCCTAAAGGAAATCAGTCCTGAATATTCACTGGAAGGACTGATGCTAAAGCTGAAACTCCAATACTTCGGTCACCTGATGCGAAGAACTGACTCATTGGAAAGGACCCTGATGCTGGAAAAGATTGAAGGTGGGAGGAGAAGGGGACGACAGAGGATAAGATGGTTGGATGGCATCACCAACTTGATGGACATGAGTTTGAGTAAGCTCTGGGAGTTGGTGATGGACAGGGAAGCCTGGCTTGCTGCAGTCCATGGGGTAGCAAAGAGTTGGACACAACTGTGCGACTGAACTGAACTGAACCATAGATCACTCTATGGTTTTTTTCCCCAGGCTGCAACAGACATTCACGTATTTTTTAAAATTTATTTGGCAGTGCCAGGTCTTAGTTGCCACATGTTCAAATCCCAACCAGGGATTGAACCCCAGGTCCCCTGCCTTAGGAGCATAAAATCTTAGCCACTGGATCACCAGAGAAGTCCCAGACAAGCGTATATTTAAGTAGAAAGAGGAAGAAATTAAAAGAAAGAGAGAACGTAAAAATTCTAGGGAAAAAAAGAACAAGTGAGGTTGCAAAATGCTTCTGTGAAAGATAAGAAGCTAGGAATAGAAATCAAATCAGAATTTCTCTGGGAAAGAGAAATCAAAATTCTAAGTATTTGCAGGGTTTCCCACCCTAATGCAATTTTTTCATTTATGACAAAGCTAACTACTGAGATTTTAATTATTATGGTCCAGCTGTGAGTCTGAGCAATTTTCAAACAAAACCAAAAAATGGCAATCTATACCCTTTCATTATAAAATAACATTGTGGTTAAAAATATGATTTTTAGAGTAAGACTGGCTGAGTTTATATTCTCACACTTGTCACTTGGTAGCTATATGCTTTGGGGCAAATTACTTTCTCTTTCTCTACCCAAATTTCCATATTTCTAAAATGGAGATAATAATAGTATGGGCTTCATTTGGCCACTCTGAGGAATAAATGAGATAATACAAATTAAATGTTAAGAACAATGCCTGGGATATAGTAAAGAGTCAATAATCCTTACTTATTATTATTCACACATATTCACCTTGTATGATAATTATATCTCAATTTTTTGTCCTCAGGGCCGTACTCTGATTTCTTGCAACCTTAAAGAGAACATTAATAAAAAACCCCTCGATAACCATGCCCCAGGATAATGTAAATTCAGATATAATGCAGTTGGATATTGGCAAGTGTCTGTATCTTTTGCAGTGGGGCAGGGCAGGCAAAGTTCTCACCTTCTGGAGGCAATAAGACTGGGTGGAGAAACTATAGACAACTCTGTCACGGAACATAGGAGTACAAAATTAGCATCACCACATCCACAGTAATCTCAGCCCAATTTCCCCCATATTGGGCTGAAGAAATGGACATCAAGTGACCCAGTGAGGTCTGGAATTCCAGCTGCTGACTTGAAAGTCCAGTCTAGCTAGACTCAAGACCCAGAGTTATGCCTATATATGGACATTCAATTGAAATGTAAAAGATTTTAAAACTTAACTGAAAAAACATATCAATAAAACAGAATATTATACAATATACAGTATTATTAAATGATGGCATACTGTCCACAATATTAGTAGTATATATGAGCAATACATTATGAATTTAATACATTTAATTTTTTGGAAGAGTTTTAGGTTCACAGCAAAATACAAAGAGTTCCTATACACCCCTTTGCTCCCACATATACACAGCCTCCCACACACACTATCCAGAACCTCAGTGGTACATTTATAACTATCTATGAACCTACATGTACAGCATTACTTCCCAAAGTCCATAGCAAATTCACTATTCTTTTTTATTGGAATATACTTGCTTTACAATATTATATTAGTTTCTGCTGTACAACAAAGTGAATCAGCCATATGCATACATATATGCCCTCCCTCTTGGATCTCCCTCCCACCCCAATCCCATCCCACCCCTCTAGGTCATCACAGAGCACCATGCTGAGCTTCCTGTGCTTGATATCAGCTTCCTACTGTCTCCTACTGATATTTAGCCAGAATGGCACCAAACTGCATGTGGAACCAGGAAGGATTGAAATGGTGTGGCCAACCAGCTGCACAGGCTCACCTCCTGACTTGATTTATTCTGCAACCATGTTGACTCCATATTTACACTCTTAGAACTTTGGTACCTTCATTTATCAACTTACAGTAGGGTTTTCCTATACTTCAGTTGTCTCCAGAAAATTCTTCTAAATTGATTAATAGCTTTTTAAACCTGTTAGATTTTCTCTTTGCCCTGGCCAAATTCTGATTTTCTTGAGGGCAGGGTTCATTTTAATCAAGTTGTGCTTTTTCTCTCCCCAGTCTCCTACTGTGTCCAGCACAATGATGTAAAGAAAATAGTTACCATAGCAACACAGGAAGAAGGCTCATGGAGTTTAGAAGGGATTTAGCCTCACCCTACCATTCCATCATCTCCATATCTCCATCAACCTCTACCCATTCCCACTTTCAAACAGATTTTGCCTCTAATTCCCTTTCTCATAGAAATTCTGGAGCAACTTCTGAGTTGGTACTAAATGAATGTTGCTGAAATTTTCTGATTTGACCAGTATGCTGGATGCCTTTTTGTGTCCCTCAAGTGCATTGCTAGCTCTCCTCTGTGGAGAATTAGCTCTCCAGCAGCTAATTCAGCTGAGTCAGGGTCCCAAGAGGAAAGAGACAGCGATCTTGAGATTAGCTGACCTACAAGTAAAGGCAAATGCTGTTTTGATAGCTAATTGCTAAATGTTATCAAGAGAGAGGGTTTCCCAGGTAGCACAGTGGCAAAGAATCTGCCTGTCAATGCAGGAAATGCAAATGACTTAGGTTCAATCCCTGAGTGAAGAAGATCCTCTGGAGGAGGAAATGGCAACCCACTCCAGTATTCTTGCCCAGAGAATCCCATGGACAGAGGAGCCTGGCAGGCTACAGTCCATGGGATCCCAAAGAGTCAGACACAACTGAGTCCGCACACTTCATCGAGAGAGAAACAGCTCAAATGGAGGGGGCGGTGGGGGGGGGGGGGGGCGCGGGCGGCGGGGGGAGGAAACAGGCTGAAAACAGGTACTTGGCCAATTCCTGGAACTGAAAGCATAAAAATCCAAATTGTACACAGTCTTCCATTTGAGCCTTCACAAGATCCCACACAGCAACTCTTCTCCCTTGCATCTGAAAAAGTCTTTTCCAGTCTTTTTTGGACAATCAAAGTTTCAAAGTTGCCCATTCAGACATCTGCCAGCGTTTGTTACAGATGCTTCAAAGTTCACAATGGAGCAGTCTCCACCCAGGAATCACTCTATCAGAATGAAATGACTGCCTCCCTCCCACCCTAGCTTATGTCAGTTTAGGTTACCATCTTTCATTTCTCTCACCCACCAATCTGTTCTGCTACAAGTGGGCGGATAATGGCTCCTCTTTGGCAGTGTCTTTTATCGACACTAATATAGCACTGCCATCTTTGTTTTTCTTATTGATTGTTGCAGAATTGATGCTGCCCTGGGTGTAAACTCCAAACAGGCTAATGAGTAAATGGTGCATGGTTTTATTCATCTTTGAATGGATCGATTGACTAAAAGACTTTGTTTATTCATTCAGTATCCAGGTGCTGGTTTTAGCTTCAAGGGGTTGACAGCGCATCTGGGGAGACATAGAAGTGAGTGCAGGGATTTCCCTGGTAGTCCAGTGGCTAAGACTCCATGCTCCCAATGCAGGGGGGCCTGGGTTTCATCCCTGCTCAGGGAACTAGACCCTGCATGCCGCAACTAAGATCAAAGATAACTGCATGCAGCAACTAAGACCCAGCACAGCCAAATAAATAAATTTTTAAAAAAAGAAAAAGAAGTAAGCATAGAGTAGAAAGGTTAGGAAAGTCTTTCTCAAGGAGCACTTGGGACTTGCCTGGCAATCCAGTGGTTAAGACTCCACACTTCCACTGCAAGGGGCATGGGTTCGATCCCCGGTTTTGGAACTAAGATTCAGCTGAATTGTGAAAATGTGTAGGCAAGAATGATGAGGATGGTTTTCACAGAAGGAGCTGCCCTCCCTTTTGCATGGAGGCAAAAGGGAGCACAGCTCATTCAGGGAGCAAAGTAGCTGGAAAGTAGAGAGGTAGTAAGCAGGGGACTGGCTAAAGATAATGTTGGAGGGAAAGGAAGCCCTTGAACTTTCAGTTCTTTGGCAAGGGAAATTTTTTTGAACAATGTTATGAGATGTTTAAATTTAGAAAGCTAGCTCCAGAAAGGAGGACTGATATCCAGTGCTGGATCATTCAAGTTTGGGAGAAAAGTTAAGAGGCTATTAAAATAGGCCATACAAAAATGATAAAGATATTGACTGAGGAGGTCTTGGTAAGGATGGAAAGAAAGAGATGCATTTGAGAAATAATAAATAGGTAACATGGAAAAATCATAATGCCTGATAAGATGTGAGGGGGTCAGAAAATGAAGGGGTGATGATTCATGGGTTTGTGGCTTGAGCAACCAGGTAGGTTGTGAGACCATTCTCTGACCCAGGGAATATGAAGAACTCAGGAGGTCCATCACTCCATATTAAAACTGCACCCAAAGACAAATATCATATGATATCACTTACATGTAAAATCTAATATATGGCACAAATGAATGTATCTATGAAAAAGAAACAGAATCACAGATAGAGAACAGACTTGTGGTTGTCAAGGGGGTAAGGGGTTGGGAGAAGAATGAAGTGGGAGGTTGGAGTTAGTAGATATAAGCTTTTATACATAGAATGGATAAACAACAAGGTCCAAAAGTATCAGACAGAAAACTATATTCAATATCCTATGATAAACCACAATGGAAAAGAATATTTTAAAAAAGATATTATATGTGTATGAAAGTGAAAGTCGCTCAGTTGTGTCTGACTGTTTGCAACCCCAAGGACTATGGCCAGAATACTGGAGTGGGTAGCCTTTCCCTTCTCCAGGGGATCTTCCCAACCCAGGGATCGAACCCAGGTCTCCCGCATTGCAAGGGGATTCTTTACTAACTGAGCCACAAGGAAAGCTCAAGAATACTGGAGTGAGTAGCCAATCCCCTCTCCAGTGCATCTTCCTGACCCAGGAATCAAACTGGGGTCTCCTGTATTGCAGGCAGATTTTTACCAACTGAGCTATCAGGGAAGCCCCAAATATGTGTATAACTGAATCATTTTGCTGTATAGCAGTAATTAACACAACACTGTAAACCAACTATACTTCAATTTAAAAATTTTTTTAAAAAAATTGCAGAGCCCGGTGGAGGATGAGGCGGCCGCAGTGGCCCCAGCCCCTGCAGCGGCACCGGCGGTGGTTGCGATGGGGGTGGCCGGAACTGGGGTGGTGAAGAAGCGGTGGCGGCGGCGGCGGCTGAGGGAGCAGTAGCCGCCTCAAGCCGCTTTCCCCCCCACCTCGCTTCCCTTCCTCTTTTAAATTAAAAAAAAAAAAATTGCACCCAGAGGGAGTTCCCTGGCAGTCCAGTGGTTAGGATTCTGTGCTTCCACTGCAGGGGTCAACCCTGGTCGAAGAACTAAGATCCCACAAGCTGTGGCTAGGTAAAAAAAAAAAAAAAAAAAAACTGCACCAGAACAAAGGAAAATCCATCCATTCTCTGGATGGCTTTATAGTCATGCTCTATAGTCTTCTATCGGAGAAGGCGACGGCACCCCACTCCAGTACTCTTGCCTGGAAAATCCCATGGATGGAGGAGCCTGGTAGGCTGCAGTCCATGGGGTCGCTAAGAGTAGGATAGGACTGAGTGACTTCACTTTCACTTTTCACTTTCATGCATTGGAGAAGGAAATGGCAACCCACTCCAGTGTTCTTGCCTGGAGAATTCCAGGGACAGGGCAGCCTGCTGGGCTGCCATCTATGCGGTCGCACAGAGTCGGACACGACTGAAGCAACTTAGCAATAGCAGCAATAGTCTTCTACAGAAGACTATGCTCTACAGTCTTCTGTGGGTTTCTAAAGGTCATTTTGGAATTTGTGTAATTTCCTGAAGACTCTATTTTTCAAATTTGAATTGGTCTAAGGTCCATCTCTGAGAAGGCAATGGCACCCCACTCCAGTATTCTTGCCTGGAAAATCCCATGGATGGAGGAGCTGCAGTCCATGGGGTCACTAAGAGTTGGACACGACTGATCGACTTCACTTTCACTTCTCACTTTCATGCACTGGAGAAGGAAACGGCAACCCACTCCATTGTTCTTGCCTGGAGAATCCCAGGGACGGGGGAGCCTGGTGGGCTACTGTCTATGGGGTCGCACAGAGTCGGACACGACTGAAGCAACTTAGCAGCAGCAGCAGCAAGGTCCATCTAGTCAGGGCTATGGTTTTTCCAGTAGTCATGTATGGATGTGAGAGTTGGACTATAAAGAAAGCTGAGCACAGAAGAATTGATGCTTTTGAACTGTGGTGTGGGAGAAGACTCTTGAGAGTCCCTAGGACTGCAAGGAGATCCAACCAGTCCATCCTGAAGGAGATCAGTCCTGGGTGTTCATTGGAAGGACTGATGTTGAAGCTGAAACTCCAATATATTGGCCACCTGATGCAAAGAGCTGACTCATTTCAAAAGACCCTGATGTTGGGAAAGACTGAAGGCAGAAGAAGGGGACGACAGAGGATAAGATGGTTAGATGGCATCACCAACTCAATGGACATGAGTTTGGGTAAACTCTGGGAATTGGTGATGGACAGGGAGGCCTGGCATGCTGCGGTTCATGGGGTCAGACACGACTGAGTGACTGAACTGGACTGAATGAACTAAGAGTGAGAGTGGGAATGAGGATGACGATCAGTGAGTCACCTGATGAGACTGAGGTTTTAGGAAGTCTACATTTGATAGTTTTACTCAAACAGGGCCGTGGGCATAACAGGGACCAATACAGATATAGCTAGCATCAGATTCAGAAACTTTTATTAGGTATCTTGGTACTTCCCAGTGGTAAATGTGAGTGACCACAATGTATTGCTGAACACTTTAATGATGAAAAAGCATATTAAGGAAACATGTGGTCTATAAAAATTCCATTTCTTTCTGTACTTCTTAAAACACCCCCATGGGTACACTTCCTCTGGGTGCCTTACAGCTATTACATGAGGTCACTCATCCTGCCTTGGTCAATAGGAGGTCTTGGTGGGCTCTTCTGATCATTATCTACTTGATTCTACTCTTTTCTCCCTCACCTTTTGACACATTCTATTCACCAAGACACTTGAACAAGTTAGTCAGCAGTGTGCAGGGGGCATCTACTCAGTATTAATCAGAATTTTCTGGGTTGCAAGTGACAGAAACCCAAGTCAAATGAGTTGAGGCAAAAGGAGAAGTGTATTGGTTCCAAGAAGCTTGGCTCATACATGCTCTCAGTCCTGTGTCTCTGCCCCTCTCTTCATCTTGGCTTCCACCTCTCATCTCCTGGACTGACTTTTTCCACAGAGCAGGAGGCAGCCCCACAATTCTCATCTCCCAGGTTCCACTCCAGAGATGCTCTTAGATTTGTTCTACTGGTCCTAAGTTCAAAATGCCTAAGGAATTTCTCTGATTGACCCAGTCTAAGAAGCGCTTCTATCCCAAGACCACAATTTGTCCTGAAAGATGGCATTTTCAGGGAAAAAAAAAAGGCAAAATAATAGACATCTTCCATAAGCTCATTGTGGAATCTTCCCTCAGATTCTTCTCTCCTCCACAGATAAGCCTGTGCGCCTTATAGATCAGGGAAACTTTTCCTCTTTTGTTCTGCTTTATTACTCCTTAAAGGTCTCATCTACTCCCAGGCTGACGCTCTTTACTTCTGGAAACTTCTGTAGACACCTTTCCCTCTGGGAATCACTTGTGAAAACTACCTGTCTTCTGCTCACCTAATGAAAACACAGATGAGATGGAAAGAGATCAGACAAGCAGGATGGCCCAAAAGAGAGGATATTTTTGCTCCTGGGTTCATGCTTCAGCTTGCAGTACTACCAGGTAGGAAGCTTGGTGAATTCAAAGATGACAAATCTATCACTCCTCTGTTCTAATTCTGATTTCAAGAAAACCTCTTCAGAGACATATGGCAATTTAAGAAAGCAGGAAACCAAAGAACATGACATTCTTGGATCAATAAATAAAATCAAAAGCTCCTTAAAAGTCAACAAGACAAAGATAACTATAGATTCTAACATGTGAAGTCAGTGGTATTTAGTGATTTGGCTCTCCTGGAAGTTATTATACCAGAACAGAATCAACACAGAACTTAGTTTGATCTACAGTTCCAGTGAAAGAAATCTAAAATTAACCTCAGTGTAATCTGAGTGTGGAATGTTTCTAATGGGTCACTGAGCAGATTGGTGATTACCTTTTTGTTCTTTGAAAATAAGAAAACGTAAGACTGACTCGAAGACAGATTTGGAAAACATGACCACATCCAACACTGTTTATCTATGCAGGAGATGCAAGAGATGGAGGTTTGAGCCCTGGGTGGAGAAGATGCCCCTGCTGAAGGAAATGGCAACCTGCTCCAGCATTCTTGCCTGGAAAATTCCATGGACAGAGGAGACTGGCAGGCTACGGTATATGGGCTCTCAAGAGTCAGACACAATCAAGTGACTGAGCACACACACACACAGTACATTTGAATACAATCAGTTCTAAAATGTATTAGTCGTTTAAATGTTTGACAGCTACTTCTTTGTTATACATATTGAAAGTTTCCCCTTCATCAATTACTATTTCTTAAAATTTTTATTTTCTTGGCTGTGTGGCTTCTAGTAGAAGGAACAAAATAAGCAAAAAGTTATGCTTTATTATCTATTTTAAAATATTCAATCTTCTCCAAATGAATAAATATTAATTCAAAAACCTGAGTATATATAATGGTTATGATTCACTTTACTTAGTTCATTCCTAGTAAGTTGAAAGCTTTTACCTCATTTTTCAGGATAAGAAATCATATTTCATGGATATTACCACTAGGTGGCTCAAATGGCTGAAACATTAATTCAATATATAAGCAGAAAAAAACTTCAAAGATATATATTTTTTCTGTAGTTGTAGGCTTTATATATTAATTTTCTGTAAACTTACATACCATTTATAGATTATGACTATAATACTACACATGGGAGACAATTACTTTAATTATTAGGTCATCATCATGTATGCCATTTTTATGAAGGAGAGAAGATTAATGGACAAAATGAATGAATTATAGCTACATTTTGTCATAAAAATGTAATAATAAAATAAAATCTTACCAGCTGACAGAGAACACTGCCTTCAATGGAGTCTAAAGCGTCAGTCTTGAGTTCTATTTCATTTAAATTTATCCAGGCATTTGTAGAGATTACCTGCTATACTTCCTGGAAATTATGGTTACTTATGTCTTTTAGAGGCAAGTGAGTGACTCACAGCCAGAGTTCAAGCTCTCTGTAGTCCATCCAGGGAGCTTGAAAATCAAGCCCTTCTTCCTTATAGCAAGTTATTGAAATGCAAGATGCTCAGGATGTGTCTATTACATTAGATATCTTGGGACCCTCTACTCCTTCTGATTCAAAGAAACAAATGCAGGAAATAATTATTTCTTGCCAACTTTATGAGCATCTTATAATTCTATTGGACTGTTCAGGATAGAGTACCAGGAGGTGAAGGAAAAAGAGGTTCTTTCCAAGCTGGAAAGAAAAGTATTAAGTCTTTTGACTCTGTCAGAGAAAAGAAAACACAACAGGGACTTTGGAATAAGGGGGTGTTATGTGTTTCCTAACCAAGAAGAATCAATACGCCCTCCCATTATTCTGGAGATATCTGGTCCTCTAGGCTCTCTTAGTACTAAGAGAAGCTCTGCTCTAAGTTTAAAGTTTGGGACCACTGAAATTGGTGGTCCAAACTCTCTTTCAAGATGTTGGTTTTATCTTTGGATTATTTGTCTTTACCCTTGAATTATTTGTCTTTGCAATCACCAACTATCAAATCTTCCATGCTATTTCAATTAAAGTTATTTAATTGACTTTACATTGGGGAAGAAGCAAGACCCTCTACAGGATGAGCTTAAGGGATGATTTTTCCAACTCATGTAACAGGCAAGTAGCATTTTTTCCCCCTAATTAAAAAAAAAATTCCTTCTATGTATTATTCATTATTTGGAGGTACATGTAAGAATTTGAGTTTGGCTTAAAAGAAAAGTATTGATTCTCCCTAAGGGAGTCATAATTTAGGTTCAGGTGCAGCAACAACAGCCTAGTATTTTTATATTTGTGTTCAGGCACCTGACATTTAGGTTTTATTTGAATTTAGAGTTGTAAATATAACATGAATTAGTTATCACATAGCTCTTAAATATTGCGATCTAATTAATTCTCTCCAAGTTTAACAACTTATAGCTGGTCAAAATTCTAACCAGTTAGTTTTTGAGAAAGATATAGAATCTTATTTTCCCAAATTATGGCCATGAAGAGTTTCCATTGAATGATTAAAAAATAAAATCAAAACAACTCAAAGTGGCTTAAACAATCAAAAAGAGACATAATGGCTTACACGACTGAACGCTAAAGCTAGAGTTGTTTTCAAGGTTGATTTGACTCAGTTGCTCCTCAGTGTCATCCAAGACCAAGTTTACTTCTGCATCAGTCTGCCCTTGGAAATGTCAGTTTCACTTTCGGTTCTCTTGGTTGTCTGTTCACAACTGCCTAAGCTATACTTTCATTGATATCCAAGGACAGACAAGGAAGGTGGTTACTCAAAGTTTTTCCAGAAGAGAGAGGACACTTTTCTCCCAGAAATTCTTTAGCAAGCATAGTCTGCAGGTTTACTACCCTCCCGAGATGCAATAACTCTGGCCAGGGAATGGGAGCCCAAATTAGTGTCAGCCAAAGTGACGTGCCCTCAGTCAGTAGCCAGCAATGAAATCTGCTCCTCTCAGTAAATGGGCTACATTCAGGAGATATAGATATTAGAGCAAAAATCAAAGCTGTCACAGGAAAGGGAGACAATGTCAGTTGGGGAGTAGGAAGAGGCAAGTGAGGGGTAAATACTGATTTATACACCTGACTCTATAGGGGAAACTCAGACCAAACTGTCTGAGTTTGAATCCAGGTCCTACTACTTGTTGGCTGTATGACCATGGGAAAGTCACTTGACCTCTCTTGTCAAGTGACAGGCAGGTCAATGATTTGCTTAATTCCTTATATCATGGGGATTTTTCTAAAATCCATGGCAAGCAGACTCATCAAGAAACAAAGGGAGAAGAATCAAATCAACAAAATTAGAAATGAAAACGGAGAGATCACAACAGACAACACAGAATACAAAGGATCATAAGAGACTACTATCGGCAGTTATATGCCAATAAAATGGACAACTTGGAAGAAATGGACAAATTCTTAGAAAAGTGTAACTTTCCAAAACTGAACCAGGAAGAAATAGAAAATCTCAACAGACCGATCACAAGCACAGAAATCAAAACTGTAATCAGAAATCTTCCAGCAAACAAAAGCCCAGGACCAGACGGCTTCACAGCTGAATTCTACCAAAAATTTATAGAAGAGCTAACCTATCCTACTCAAACTCTTCCAGAAAATTGCAGAGGAAGGTAAACTTCCAAACTCCATCTGTGAGGCCACCATCACCCTAATACCAAAACCAGACAAAGATGCCACAGAAAAAGAAAACTACAAGCCAATATCACTGATGAATATAAATGCAAAAATCCTTAACAAAATTCTAGCAAACAGAATACAACAACATATTTAAAAGATCATACATCATGACCAAGTAGGCTTTACCCCAGGGATGCAAGGATTCTTTAATATCCACAAATCAATCAATGTAATACACTACATTAACAAATTGAAAGATAAAAACCATATGATTATCTCATTAGATGCAGAGAAAGCCTTTGACAAAATTCAACATCCATTTATGATTGAACCCTCCAGAAAGCAGGAATAGAAGGAACATACCTCAACATAATAAAAGCTATATATGACAAAGCCACAGCAAACATTATCCTCAATGGTGAAAAATTCAAAGCATTTCCCCTAAAGTCAGGAACAAGACAAGGGTGCCCACTCTCACCACTACTATTCAACATAGTTTTCAAAGTTTTGGCCACAGCAATCAGAGCAGGAAAAGAAATAAAAGGAATCCAGATTGGAAAAGAAGAAGTAAAACTCTCACTGTTTGCAGATGACATGATCCTCTACATAGAAAACCCTAAAGACTCCACCAGAAAATTACTAGAGCTAATCAATGAATATAGTAAAGTTTCAGGATATAAAATTAACACACAGAAATCCCTTGCATTCCTATACACTCACAATGAGTAAACAGAAAGAGAAATTAAGGAAACAATTCCATTCACCATTGCCACAAAAAGAATAAAATACTTAGGAATATATCTACCTAAAGAAACAAAAGACCTATATATAGAAAACTTTAAAACACTAATGAAAGAAATCAAATAGATTTGATTTGATCAATCTAATAGATTAATCTAAATCAATCAAATAGATTTTTCCACAAATAGATGGAAAAATATACCCTGTTCATGGATTGGAAGAATCAATATAATGAAAATGAGTAACTACCCAAAGCAATCTATAGATTCAATGCAATCCCTATCAAGCTACCAATGGTATTTTTCACAGAACTAGAACAAATAATTTCACAATTTGTATGGAAATACAAAAAACCTCGAATAGCCAAAGTAATCTTGAGAAAGAAGAATGGAACTGGAGGAATCAACCTGCCTGACTTCAGGCTATACTACAAAGCTACAGTTATCAAGACAGTATGGTACTGGCACAAACACAGAAATATACATCAATGGAACAAAATAGAAAGCCCACAGATAAATCCACGCACATATGGACACCTTATCTTTGACAAAGGAGGCAAGAATGTACAATGGATTAAAGACAATCTCTTTAACAAGTGGTGCTGGGAAAACTGGTCAACCACTTGTAAAAGAATGAAACTAGAACACTTTCTAACACCATACACAAAAATAAACTGAAAATGGATTAAAGATCTAAATGTAAGACCAGAAACTATAAAAATCCTAGAGGAAAACATAGGCAAAACACTCTCCAACATAAATCACAGCAGGATCCTCTATGACCCACCTCCCAGAGTAATGGAAATAAAAGCAAAAATAAACAAATGGGACCTAATTAAACTTAAAAGCTTTTGCACATCAAAGGAAACTATAAGCAAAGTGAAAAGACAGCCTTCAGAATGGGAGAAAATAATAGCAAATGAAGCAACTGACAAAGAATTCATCTCAAAAATATACAAGCAACTCCTGGAGCTCAATTCCAGAAAAATAAATAACCCAATCAAAAATAGGGCCAAAGAACTAAACAGACACTTCTCCAAAGAAGACATACAGATGGCTAACAAACACATGAAAAGATGCTCAACATCACTCATTATCAGAGAAATGCAAATCAAAACCACTATGAGGTACCATTTCACGCCAGTCAGAATGGCTGCGATCCAAAAGTCTACAAGCAATAAATGCTGGAGAGGGTGTGGAGAAAAGGGAACCCTCTTACACTGTTGGTGGGAATGCAAACTAGTACAGCCACTATGGAGACCAGTGTGGAGATTCCTTAAAAAACTGGAAATAGAACTGCAATTTGACCCAGCAATCCCACTGCTGGGCATACACACTGAGGAAACCAGAATTGAAAGAGACACGTACCCCCAACGTTCATTGCAGCACTGTTTATAATAGCCAGGACATGAAAGCAACCTACATCTCCATCGGCAGACAAATGGCTAAGAAAGCTATGGTACGTATACACAATGGAATATTACTCAGCCATTAAAAAAGACTACATTTGAATCAGTTCTAATGAGGTAGATGAAACTGGAGCCTATTTCTGAAGTAAGTCAGAAAGAAAAACACCAGTACAGTATACTAACACATATATATAGAATTTAGAAAGGTGGTAACAATAACCCTATATGCAAGACAGCAAAAGAGACACAGATGTATAAAACAGTCTATTGGACTCTGTGGGAGAAGGCGAGGGTGGGATGATCTGAGAGAATAGCATTGAAACATGAATATTATCATATGTGAAACAGATCGCCAGTCCAGGTTCGATGCATTAGTCAGGGTGCTCAGGGCTCGTGCACTGGGAAGACCCAGAGGGATGAGATGGGGAGGGAGGTGGGAGAGGGGTTCAGGATGGGGAACACATGTACACCCATGGCTGATTCATGTCAACGTATGGCAAAAACCACTACAGTATTGTAAAGTAGTTAGCCTCCAGCTAAAATAAATAAATTAAATTTAAAAAAAAGAAAAAAAAAAAAAAAAGAAAACGTCTTATAAAAATTTAACTTAAAAAAAAAAAACTGTAAAAATCCATGGCAGAGAATTCCCTGGAGGTCCAATAGCTAAGACTCCACACTTCCAATGCAAGGGCCAGGTTTAATCCCTGGTTGAGAAACTAAATCCCATATACCACAAGTAAGAGTCTGCATGCTACAACTAAAGATCACTCATTCTGCAACCAAGATCCGCCACAGGCAAATAAATAAATATATAAAAAAAATATCTGTGGCAGTAAACCAAGAATTTATTACTCTTCTTTGTACAAGGCATGCGGAATTGGGAAGAACACAAAAAGTAGCAAAATGATGTTCTGCTTTCAAAGAGCCAGCAATTCAGGGGAGGAAACAAGAGCTCAGAGTTGGTGGTGAAAGACAGATAGGATAAGTTACATAGAAAAGATGTGTTTTCTAAAGTGGATTTTTTTCCTAATTAAATATTCTTTAATAACAACCATACTTTCTAATGTTTTTCAAATCCTATATGAAGTCAATATAAATTTTCTGGATGGTCATTTATTAATAATAAATGTCAACAATCACTAATAATCAGTCAATAAAACTACCAGAAAAAAAGAGTAACCAACCAAACTGCAACTATAAAGTGTATAAAACACAATATTGTTAATTTTTTAAAATTTAAGAAAATGGAGATGCATGGAGGTGAGGTCCCTTCAAAAAAAATCACTGGTATTTTTTCCCTTGGAAGTAATTATGTGCTTTCAGTGAAGTATGTGAAACTGGATATTCTGAACCTATTACCAGGTCACACAACAAACCTCACTGTGGGCACCTAGCTTCTTCCTAAAGTGAAGAATAGATAGACTTCCTTTGTTCTAAAATAAGAGTTTATTCTCAAAGCAGAAGTGCAGCAGGTCAGCAAAGTAATTCAGTAACTACCACCCCTAGAGGGAGCTATGGTGCCTTTTAAGTCACACAAGTTGACTTCTCCCTTCATCTCAGAGAGCACTGCTGGTCCACTGGTCCCTGGGCACTCCTTCCTTCCAACTCTGAGTCCTCAGAATTTGGAACATCCTACTTTTTATCTTTGCATCGAAGAAACAGAGAAAAATGTACATCACTATTGGTACAAATTGGTACTGGTAACTTCCTTATATCCCTCAGGAAATGCATAAATAAAATCCTCAGGGTGGCAGAGAGAGGGAATGTTGATAGCTGCTAGGGTCTCTAAGATGGAACCTGCAGGAAAGGAGCTCTCTGGCATTTCTTCCCAGCTGTGTGGGGAGCAGGGGACAGGGCCCTGTCTTTTCCTGTCTGTATCCCCATGTGTGGTTCAGATTAATACTTCAAATAATGTATGCTGAGTCAATTTCAATTTTTCCAGAAAGTTTGTAAACCAACCCAGATTAGATATGAATAAGAAAACAATGATATAAAAGAGAAAAACCACAGGACTAGGGTGGAGACTGGGGAAGATTACAATGAAAATGTTATCTCAAGAGAAGGGAGCAGCTGGGCTGGGCTCACTTAGAGCCTGAATAACAACCAGTACTGGAAAAAGAAAAAGTCTACAGCATTCCAGGAGTGACCAAGCTGGAAAAGACCATTAGGTCTTCTTCAGCCAATCCCTTTATTTTACAGATGAGATGAGAGGTCCATGCTGAGAAGTAACTTGCTGATGGGCTCTCAGCAAACCAGAGGCAAAAGATGAGACCATGAATGAGTCCATCCACCAGTTGAGTTCCACCTGTCCCTAGCACCTAGAATAGAACTTGCTTGTCAAGAAGAGACAGTTTCTTGAAAAACCAGGCACTACCTCAGAGTTTCCGTCAAAGCTTCACTAAGTATTTTCAGGGTTGAACTAAGTGGCCTATGGTTCACCATGACTTAGAAGTAAGGAACCGGTGAGCTCCTTCCACTCACATTTTGCTTTGACCATCCGAGTTCAATGTGGGGGACCACAGTCCTAAGCAAAGGATAGCCAAGAAGGGACCCAATTCATCAAATCTCTTCCATTAGGTCTTTTGAGGATTCTTGGCCCCTGAGTTTCCAGGAGACCTAGATTACTTAGAAAATGTTTGCTGGTGTGATACAAGTTCAAATCTGAAGGTGTCTAAGGAGACATATCACCATGCATGTGTATAAGATACAACAGAATCCTGGAGTGAAGAAGGGATGGCCTTCAGCAGAAGCCAGCAATCCTAGCAAATCCAAAGGCCTGTGGTTTTCTCACACGCTAGCCCAAAAATGTACTTTAAACACCTACAAACACCTAACCTACACAGAAACTACAACCTGTAAGATGGGCATTTTAAAATAGATGCTAAAAGAAGTAAATGAGTGAGTGAGTATTGCTTCCATTCAGTCCTGCAAGGTCTGAAGTGGCAGTGTGGGGGAAAAGCCTGTATCATTATCAAAGTTTTCTGAGTACTATTCCACGTGGAGGCTGTTCCTTCAGCCTGTATCCTGAAATGAAACACCAAAACTGACCCTCAAAGACTGTATCATATGGTGAGAAATACCCCTTCGTTGGAAACCAGTGAGGTTTTCAATCATTTGCTATTGCAGCGTGATTTAGCTTCATGGGGTTAATATAGACATCCAGCCAGAAAGGATTTATTTTAGGCTTTGCAGGTTATCCAGTTTCTGTCAGGACTACTTAAGTCTACTATTGTCATGCAAAGCACTCATAGACTATAGGTAAGCCAATGAGCATGACAATGTTCCAATAAAACTTTATTTACAAAAACAAATAGCAGCCCAGATTTGACCCTTGGGAATTTAGCTGGTTGATCCCTGATGTAGATCTTCCTGGGGAATGTCACTGAAGTAGTTTAGCTACTAGCTAAAAACCCTACAGGCAATTGCCTAAAATCACTTCTTTGCTAATTTTACCCACCCAGTGTTATTCTGGTACATTTTATATTAAAGATAATGTTCTTAGAGACCACTTATTTAGTAAGGCTTAAAGGGGTGGAAAAAGCAAAGAATATTTAACATTTCTTGATGGGGAGGTGGAGGAAAAACTAGGTGGCTATCTTTGCTGCACAAAGCCTTCAAAAACAACTGGGAAGACATGGAGGAAAAGACTTGAAAGGAGAGAGAGATGGCTGAATTAGGGATAAAAAGAAGGGAAAAGGAAGAAGCAGGAAGAGAAATAATACAAAGGTGAGAGAAAATTGCGTGAAGCTAAAATTCCTTATTTGGCTTCCTTCAGTCCCAAGACCAGACAGAATGTTTATTCCTCTACTGCCACCTTCAGTTCTTTTAAGATCCTGGCTCTCTTTTTGCAATTTCCATGATGGGGCTAAACCACTGAGAATGTCACTCCTACGGGTGCTTGTTCAGTTTTTTACTTTAATTACATTTTGCTGAAATCCATGTGGATTAAAAAATGGCAAAACTTGAGTAAATGATTTTTGAATGGAGGGATGAGGATAAGATTAAGGATGGAGGATAAATAGGGACCAAGGTTAATGTTGGGATAGGATGAGGGAGACACAGAGCAGAGGAGGCAGTCCAGGGACAAAGGTACTTTGGAGACAGAGCCTAATTCTATAAATTAGAGGAGTGAGTTTGTGTGCATCTGGGCAATTCCACAAAAGTGGTGTGGTACATTGATAGATGATTAGTTATGAGTGGGATCTGGTGTATGAAATGCAAGCAAAATTATGGAATGAAAAGTAGCACTGGGTAGATCTGGGATAGAAAATCGGGACTTGACTGTCCCCCTGTACTTTATCATGCCTGGTCAGGGCATCAGTGGTAATAAGATTACAGACACACAATCGTTTTACAAATTAGCCAAATCTACTCTATCATTCCATTATGTTTATCTGTGTAAGAGTCTGTCTACACTGTAAGCAACTTGAGGCAGAAATAAACCTTTTTCATCACTGTAAAGCCAGCATTCACTACCTCAGCTGTCCAAAAGCTAGCACTCAATGAATTCACATTGAATTAAATTGTTTCCTTTCAATGATAAAATGTAGAATTTTGGAAACTTCTTCTGGGAAATCACCAAGTTACTAGAATGGAGATGGTGAACGCTTTGTCCCTGGAAATTCTCAGAATTTGCCATCTGTTTTTCATGCCTCCATTCTAAAGCTACCATTCTTCATTTCAGCCCATTGTTCGCATTTCTCTAGTCAGCAGCAAAGAGTTCAAATCAAATGCTCACAGTTTTGCTCTAGTCACTGTACTTATCAGTTCAGTTCACTTCAGTCGCTCAGTTGTCTGACTCTTTGCGACCTCATGAACCTCAGCACACCAGGCCTCCCTGTCCATCACCAACTCCCAGAGTCCACCCAAACCCATGTCCATTGAGTCAGTGATGCCATCCAACCATCTCATCCTCTGTTGTCCCCTTCTCCTCCTGCCCTCAATCTTTCCCAGCATCAGGGTCTTTTCAAATGAGTCAGCTCTTTGCATCAGGTGGCCAAAGTACTGGAGTTTCAGCTTCAGCATCAGTCCTACCAACGAACACCCAGGACTGACTGTACTTATAAGGGGCATCTAGTTTCATAGTGACCCCAGGATGCAACCACTCTCTCTCCCAGTTGATGTGCTGCCTGAGAAGAAAGATTGAACAGGAAATGTCCATTGTTGGGACTTCCCTGGTGGTCCAGTGGCTAAGACTCCGTGTTCTGAATGCAGGGAGCCCAGGTTTGATCCCTGGTTGGGGAACGAGATCCTTTAGCCTGCAAAGACTCAATGCAACCAAATAAATAAGTTTGTTTGTTTTTTTTTAATTAAAAAGGCAATGTTCATTGTCACCCTCACAGGGCATCTCCTGGCAAGTCAGTTAACCCTAGTCCAGCAGTGGGTGATGGAGGATGCACTGTCTAGGAGGCCATTATGACATAAAACAGCTAAGCTATTCAAAAGGAGATATGTTTTTGCTTCTGAAAATAACTTCACATAATAGTAGTGGTTCAGTTACCAAGATAATCTAAAGAAAACTAGGATAATGAAATGGGGTGCCATATGTCAAGAAAGCCACACCTGCTGTGTTCTTAACCAAAGGATACTTAAGTTTTGCTTTTCTCTTGTACTTGAGGACACTTCAGTTGGCAAACATACACGTAACTCTCTTCTTACTCAAGTTAGAGGTCGCTTCCTTTAGGAATTTCTTCCCGACCCTCTCCCCCATGTTCCCACTGTTGGATCTGTGCCCTTCTCCCATTCACATGACTCTCATCGGATTGTACTGAAATGGTTTATGAGCCCCCTGCCTCCTCCACCACTCTGTGAACTCCTTTAAGGCAAGAACTATTTCTTATTTGCCTTTGTCACTTCAACCCAAGCACCCAGTAGACATTCATTGCTGCTGCTGCTGCTGCTGCTAAGCCGCTTCAGTCATGTCCGACTCTGTGAGATCCCATAGACGGCAGCCCACCAGGCTCCCCCATCCCTGGGATTCTCCAAGCAAGAACACTGGAGTGGGTTGCCATTTCCTTCTCCAATGCATGAAAGTGAAAAAATAAAGTGAAGTCGCTCAGTCGTGTCCGACTCCTAGCGACCCCATGGACTGCAGCCCACCAGGCCCCTCCGTCCATGGGATTTTCCAGGCAAGAGTACTGGAGTGGGTTGCCATTGTGTTCTTAAATGGATCACTTATTCACTGATGGTTTATGGAGTCAAAGAGATCACAAATTCAGATCATGGTAGCTTCTCAGCCTTGCTAAGCAACTCAATCATGGGAGATGCAAAATAAATCCCATAGACTTTTCCATGACACTTGGCTGTTGTGATCCCCTAAACATCTTAAGGACTAGTGAAAAAAACGTCAGAGATGCCACAACAATGTAATGGATATTTGCCCCTCTGTCTTCACCCAGAGGATGTCCTGTCAAATGAACCTACAAATTTCTGTATCTACAAAACAGAAACAGATTCACAGACATGGAGACTTGGGGTTGCCAAGGGGGAGGTCAGGAGGGAGAGGGATGGATTGGGAGTTTGCGGTTGGTAGATACATTTAGAATTAATGTAAACAACAAGGTCCTAATCTGTAGCTGGGGAACTGTATCCAATACCCTATGATAAATGATAATGGAAAAGAATATTTTTTAGAAAAGAATATTAAAAAGGGTATCCTTTGTGGTTTCTGAGTCACTTCACAATAGTTTTGAGCCATAGGAAGAGACATATAGAAATTTGTGCTTCGGCTTGCTTTAAGGTCCAAGTGACTTTGAAACAGACTTCCTCTTGATCCTTATACCTAGAGGTCCCTCAACCATTTAAGGGCACAGAAACTTTCTATTAACATCTGAATTATTTTTCAGTTCTGATTGCAGTCTCTCAGTCATGTCTGATTCTTTGCGACCCCATGAACTACAGCACACCAGGCTTCCCTGTCCTTTACTATTTCCTGGAGTTTGCTCAAACTCATGTCTCATCACTATCCTATTTTAGTCAGTGATGATATCCCCCTTCTCCTGACCATAATCTTTCCCAGCATTAGGGTCTTTTCTAATGAGTCAGCTCTTCACATCAGATGGCCAAAGTATTGGTGCTTCAGCTTCAGCATCAGTCCTTCCAATGAATATTCAGGGTTGATTTTCTTTAGGATTGACTGGTTTGATTTCCATGCTGTCCAAGGGACTCTCAAGAGCCTTCTCCAGCATCACAGTTCAAAAGCATCAATTCTTCAGCACTCAACCTTCTTTATGGTCCAACTCTCACATCCATACATGACTACTACCAGAAAAACCATAGCTTTGACTATACGGACCTTTGTTGGCAAAGTGATGTCTCTGCTTTTTAACATGCTGCCTAGGTTGGTCATAGCTTTTCTTCCAAGGAGCAAGTGTCTTTTAATTTCATGGCTGCAGTCACTGTCCCCTAAAAAAATAAAATCTGTCACTGTTTTCACTTTTTCCTATTCTAGTTGCCATGAGATGATGAGACTGGATGCCACGATCTTAGTTTTTTGGATGCTGAATTAATTTTTCTCAAACGAACACTTTGCTTCGAAATCAAGTGTAGTGATCTTTCAGGAAAGGTGTACTGGATGAAGGTCATTACCAACCTGACTCTTGTTTTATCTCTAAGCCAAATTAATAGATGTAAACAGGTATCTGTATGTATTCTCAGGCTAAGTAAACCACCCTTGCAGAACTGGAAAAGTTTATTTTCTAGAAACTTGATAATAGGATACTGTTTCTAAGGGAGCACATATGTATAACTGTAGATATATCAACTGAGTCTCCCTTTGAGTCATAATTACTTGCAAAAAAGAGATGAAATCAAACTTAGAATGTGAGCTGTTTCAGCTCCATTAAGTTGTACATCCAGTTAATAAGAACAATAAGCTGATAGCTTTAAATGGGCATCAGTTTGTGACAACTTTGTCAAAATTCCAGCACCATTCAAATCTCCTTTTTGTTTTAAGGACACCATTTTCACAAGGGAGATCTGCAGAGCATTGATTGTCATTTTTGCAATTCAAACATGGGTTTGTTTATCTTTTGGCTGAGAGAGAAACAGGCCAGTAGCCAGTATCCTGAAATTGGAAGTGCACCCCATGCTGTCCAGCAGATAGTAGACACTTAGTGACAACTTGTTGAAAGAATAAAAACATTTTCAGTCAAGAGGAAGTTATTTTCCTGAAATTAAAATTTAATGCAGGCAACCACACAAGACTAACTTCTAAAGTAAACACATGTATACTATGCTCTGTGATTGGCTCTATTACTGTTTAAATCATTTTCTTTCTCGCCTGAGACTCAGCTGAATAGCCTGTTTTGAGAGTTAAGCAAACAGACTTCCCTTTCTGGCAGTTTGGGAAAAACTAAAAATGCTCCTTCTATAAAACTACAGAGAATAAGGCCAGAAAAATACACAGCAGACAAAAATGACTGAGAAATTTCAACTGAAAGATAATAATAAGCTAGTAATATTAGACAGCTCCTCAGGGTTTTACATGTTTTTGTAACCAGAAGCTTAGGTTCTTAAATCGTAAGTAATGGATAGGACCTTGAGCCTTTTTGAGGAAAGGGAGATTGAACTGAGGCTTCTGAATTAAGGGAGATTCCAGAATCTGTAAAAAGTAACAACAACAAAATGCCATCCAAAAAAACAAAGACTGTTTATTTTGGCCTAAACTTCAGGTGGAAAAAATAATTATCTGTCTCAAAAATGTATAATCATGAGCCTGTCCCATTGTCTGGAGACGTTTGAGCCTAAAAGCTAACAACAACAAAAAGTCCTGCCAGCCTGGAAATCTTAGCAGAGGAAGTAAAAACTACTCTGGAGGTTGTACAAGATTCCCACTGGAAAGTTCCACTTAAGATGAACTGACAATCCAAAATTTGGATTGTCAGTTACAAATAGACAAAGAAATCATGTTGAAAATCAAGTTACTCAACACATGGTAGAAGAACTTCAAATAATAAAATTGTCAGAGACAAGAAACAAGTATACATATAATAAAGACATATAAACATTATATAAACCCACTCCAGTATTCTTGCCTGGGAAATGCCATGGACAGAGGAGCCTGGTGGGTTACAATCTGTGGAGTCACAAAGAGTCCGACATGAATGAAGTGACTAAGCATACATTACTTAAGTTTAATAAAGACTTGCCAGAAACAGAGAATCAAAGATGTGAAAAATATGAAAAAGAAATTTAAAAATATGGAACACAGAATTAGAAGGTCCAACATAGTTATGAGTTCCAGAAAAAGAGTGCAGAAAAGATAATATTCAAAGATATGTCTTTGAAAGTGAAAGTGAAAGTGAAGTTGCTCAGTTGGGTCCTACTCTTTGCGACCCTATGGACTGTAGCCCACCAGGTTCCTCCGTCCACGGGATTCTCCAGGCAAGGATACTGGAGTGGGTTGCCATTCCTTCTCCAGGAGATCTTCCCAACTCAGGGACTGAACCCGGGTCTCTTGCATTGTAGGCAGATGCTTTACTGTCTGAGCCACCAAGGAAGCCTATAATGTCTTTAGTTTTCCCAAATATTGATAATAACCTGATCCCTTAATTTCAGGAAGCTAAACAACCCCATACAGGGATTAATAAAAATTCCCAGCATAGTAAATTTCATCCAGTAAGTTATGTTGACTAATCTTTCTGTTATTTCTTGCTTCTGTTTCAAATTGATGGATGTAAGCCTGGTTTTTGAAAACATCTTTTATCTACACATTTAAGATAAAATGCTTCATTGTTAAGTACTGAGAGTATAAAAATATTATCTTCAAAAACCCACGCAAATTCTATTTCTTACCAGAGTGCCAAACACAAAAATCACCTAATGATTATTTGTAATGTTAGTGAATAAGACATAGCCCTGGAGATAAAATATGTCCTCCAGCTTCTAACATCAATGCAATACAACCATTTAAGAAGACCACACTTAGGATGACTTTCTGAGGAAATGCAAATAAAATCAATGATAATAAACAATGCAGAAATAAAAAGTAATCTATGCTGGAATAATTGCTTATTTATATGGAAAAATCTAATAAAATTAGATCTGTATCACACATAATTTACAAAATTCAACTCCAGAGTAAATAAAAGCTAAATGGAAGAAAAAAACTTCTAAACATTGTGGGAAAAATTTGGAAACTAACTTTATGATCCCAGGGTATGTAAAATGTTATTAAATAGAATCTTAAAAACAATAATTAACAAATGATTTGCTAATTAAAGGATAACATTTAAAAATACAAAACCATGGACTGGGAGAAAAGATATTAGTGACCAAATATTATAAAGAGCTCCATTAGATCACTCTCATAATCACTAAGAAGATAAACAACCTTAAAAAATGAGCAAAAGGGGAATTCCCTGGTGACCTAGTGGTTAGGATTCTGGGCTTTCATGAATGCCCAAGGTTCAATTCTTGGTCAGGGAACTGAGATCCTGCAAGGTGAGCCATGTTGCCAAAAAAAGAAAAAGCAAAAAGATAAACTGACATAATTCACAGAACAGGAAACCAGAATGGGTGATAAACATATAAAAGATGCTCCACTTCAGTAGCAATCAGGGAAATGCTGATTAAAACAATGAAAAATTCTGAAGATAAGAGCGAGAATGTGGAGCAACAGAAATGACGTTCAGGCAAACTGTCAATTGGCACAGAGTTGAAAGAACCATTTGGCCAGAGCTGGTCTTGGTAAAGATGTGTGTTCCCTAGGACCTTGCCATTCTACTCCCTCCTGTGTATTCCTGAAGAGATTCTTACATAAAAGATGGAGAAGTGTTTTTTTTTTTTTTAATGTTTAATATAGAATTCATTGACACTGAGAAGAGTTTGAAACAACTGCTCAAGGGAAAAGAGCTGGAAAAAGTAATTTGGACTATTCGCCTAATAAAATTAAAGGCATGCCTCTGGAAAAGGAAATGGCAATCCACTCCAGTATTATCACCTGGAAAATCCCATAGACAGAGAAGCCAGAGCTACAGTCCATGGGGTTGCAAAGAGCCGGACATGACTTAGTGATTAAACAACAACAACAAAAGATTATTTTCTTTGAAATCCTAATTCTATAATTACAATCACTGTACCGTAACTAAACCTGCTGTCTTGCTTTCTGCTGGCAGGTTGATATACTATTACTGCTCTCATCAGTGGTATTTCTGATGCTATTTTTCTTAAGTGGCATATTGAAACAAATATGGGGTCAAGGTTCCCCGGAGTAATGCTTTTGGGCAAATATTTGGTCAGATCTTTGTTTTGGGCGCTAGGTGACAGGGAATGTAGGCAAGATCTCTTTCAACAACCAATCAGCAATTCCATTGTGTGAGTTGGTTAAAAAATGTTGGCGGTGGGGGGGATGGGAGGGTGGGGGGTGGGGAGCGGGACTTCCCTGGTGGTCCAGTGGCTAAGGCCCCTTATTCCCAAAGTAAGGGGCCCCGGTCTGATCCCTGGTCAGGGAACCAGATCCCACATGCCGCATCTAAGAGTTCGCATGGGGAAACTAAGACACGGCACAGCCATATAAATAAATATTTTATATGAGCCCATCAGAAACCTGGAACAAATAAAATATTATATTTGAAAAAAGAGATGCCCAAAATTTTTAAGGCTATATTTGTATCATAAAAGGATAAAAACGGGGGAGGGTGCAGGAGGATGATAGGGTTTCATGGGGACTTCAGTTGTGTTTGAGCTCTTAAGCCAGGTGATCTGGATGTGGAGTGTGCATTATACCATGATCTCTGCTTATTATGCTTCTCTGGTGCCTCAGTGGTAAAGAATCTACCTGCTAATGCAGGAGACACAGGTTCAATCCCTAGGTCGGGAAGAGCCCCTGAAGAAGGAGATGGTACCCCAGCTTGCTTGGGAAATATCATCAACAGAGAAGCCTGTTGGGCTACAGTCCATGGGGTTGCAGAAGAGTCAGACGTGACTTAGCAACTAAACAACTGCACTTCTTATAGGTCTACAACATATCATAATTTTGAGAAATAATTAAAAATAGGGACTTCCCTGGAAGTCCAGTGGTTAAGACTTTGCCTTCCAATGAAGGAAATGGGAGTTCAATCCCTGGTCAGGGAGCTAAGACCCCACATGCCTTACACCAAAAATCCAAAACCTAAAACAGAAGCAATATTGTAACAAATTCAATACAGCCTTTAAAAATGGTCCACATTAAAAAAAAAAAAAAAAAACCTAAAAGAAAGAAAGAACTCAAAATAGATGCAAATTCCTGCACTCTGAGATGAAACTTGTGAAACAATTTCTGTTTCATGCTAAGGAGTGGGCTGATGTGTATTCCTGGGCCTTCTGAAGCTCTAGGAAAAGGACAAGAAGACACCTCTGCCATGGCCTGGGTTAGTGGTAAAGGAAGCTTTACCAGCTTTACAACATTTTACATGCTTTACAGAATATTTTAGATGTTAGTATCCCTAGTAAAATTCCCTGACATCATTTGAGCCTAAGAAAAACAGGGAAAGGATATTAACTGCATTGTCATTCAGTCACTAAGTCATGTCCGACTCTTTGAGACCCCATGGACTGCAGCACACCAGGCTTCCCTGTCCTTCACTATGTCCTAGAGTTTGCTCAAAGTCACATCCGTTGAGTTGGTGATGCTATCCAACCATTTCATCCTCTGTCACCCCTTCTCTTGCTCTCAATCTTTCCCAGCATCAGGGTCTTTTCCAATGAGTCAGCTCTTCCCATCAGGTGGCCAAAATACTGGTGCTTCAGCTTCATCATCAGTCCTTCCAATGAATATTCAGGGCTGACTTCCTTCAGGATTGACTGGTTTGATCTCCTTGCTGTCGAAGGGACTCAAGAGTCTTCTCCAGCACCACAGTTCAAAGGCCTCACTTCTTCAGTGCTCAACCTTCTTTAGAGTCCAACTGTCATATCTTCACATGACAACTGGAAAAACCAGAGCTTTGACTATATGGACCTTTGTTGGCAAAGTAATGTCTCTGCTTAATATGCTGCCTAGGTTTGTCATAGCTTTTCTTCCAAGGAGCAAGCATCTTTTAATTTCATGCCTGCAGTTATCATCTGCAGTGATTTTGGAGCCCAAGAAAATAAAGTCTGTCACTGTTTCCATTGTTTCCCCGACTATTTGCCATAAAGTGATGGGACTGGATGCCATGATCTTTGTTTTTTGAATGTTGAGTTTTAAGCCAGCTTTTTCACTCTCCTCTTTGACCCCCATCAAGAGGCTCTTTAGTTCCTCTTCACTTTCTACCATTAGAGTGGTATCATCTGCATATCTGAGGTTGTTGATATTTCTCCTGGCATTATGAAAATTGTTTATTTTATGCACTTTGATAGCACTTAAATCTCTCAGCCCCCAAAACAGAATGATAAAATGGAAATAGAACACTTTAGACCCATTTGTTCAAGTACCTATAAGCTTCTCTCTCAAACAGGCAAACCACATTTTCACTTAAAATATTTATCAAACACACTATGCAATTTATTTATGTATATAGTTATTTCCTCTCTTCATCTCAAAAAGCATTTGAAACAGTTAAACCTTTATTACAAATAAAATGAAGTCAGATACTTGGAGTAATTCAAAGTATAAGTATTAGAATTAGACGATCTCTACACACAAGAAGCTTGCAAAATAATTTATGAAACCTTTGATCCAAATCTTACAAGCACATGTTCTCCATATACAGACTATCATTACATTTAAACAGCCAAGTACTAGCAATACACAGGGAGCAAATCCCATCAGTGTCAGACAAAATATCTACTTTGCCCTAGACTTTTCTAGTCACTGATGAAATTGGGATTAACCTTTTTTGCTGGTCATTTAGCAATCCCTAAAAGACATAAAAAATCCAATTTTGCAATCTCACAGCAATTTCTTAGTCCCATATCAAGTAATTTTCTTTGTATGCCCTCTCTCCACAGTTGCTAACTGCCTAGAACAATGTTATCATGATCATGTTTGGAAAATGATCCAATTCAAAGTATTATGGGACAATTGTTCCATTAGCAATTGCCAACAACAGAAAGATCCTACACAGTACTTCTTGAAAACAGTCTCACCCTGGTCAGATGAATCCTGCATAGGCTGGAATTAAAACCTTTCACTCCCATGAAGTTTTTTGAGCCCAGGAAATTTTCTAATGGACTGGTTTGAACATTGAAAGCCTTGAGGAAATAATAATAGCAAAGCCTGCTTCAAGTAATGTGACGGTGGGGCAGGGAAATGTCAGACTAGAGGAACCAAGAGAGACCAAGGGGAACTCAGCTGTCATAGTGGCTTCTGAGTCACTAGATCCAGTCTCTTTGAGATTGCTGTTAGTAGAGGGGTTTCTGTCTAATTGATTTTGTAATTGGTACATAAGAAATACATGAGCTAGTCACCTTCTTTGTGACTAGGATTACATCTCTCAAATATGATGTCATACCTCAAAGGAGTTCGAGGTTCACCTGGCACCCTCATTTTACAAAAGAAGGAAATAGAGTCTTGGGGAGGCCAAGCAATTTTCCCTGTTATAGTAAAATCATAAAACAAGTAGCAAGGCTGATGATGGCAATTACAGACTGTTCCTCAACATGGTACGATGTATCTATTGGAAGAGTCTCACCTGCATGCTGAAATAGCCACATGACAGAGGCCCAAACAGGAAACAGCAACCATGACAGCATTTCTAAATATACATCCAGAGGAGGCTTTGTGATTCTTTGATCAGAGGGGAGTGTTAGGAAAAGTATCTGTCCATACATGCTTAAACAGTCAAATAATGTGGTTTCCCCGCATTACAGATATGAGAGCATGGAAAAGAAGAAGCACCTTTTCTACTTGTAGGTGGACCCTGAGTCTTTGAAAGTGGCAACTCTCAAAGGTTGCCAAAGTAGAGGGTGTGCCCCAAGATGACTGCAGTCAGAAAGCAAAAATGTAGCTCCCATAAAGGGAATTCAGACAAAATGCCCCTGCTTCTTCTAGCCATCAACTGGGAGACACTGTCCCAACAAGATCCCACCTTCAACCCCATCCCTGAGCAAAGAGGGTGGATCTCAGGTGTGGCCTCCTGGGCAGCTTCTTCTGCTTCAGTGCTATTCAGTCTCCCTGTTCACTGGCAAACTTACCTAGTTAGAAACCCCTCAACCTTATCGGTCACTCATTGCTGACAACTTGAAAGAAAATGACTTATCCCATCTTCCCTTTTTGCTCATATATGTCATACTGCATAGTTCTAAGTCTTTACACACATTCATATTTCCTCCTCATAACAGCTCTGTAAGGCGAGTACTACTATTATCCCCATTTTACAGATGAGCAAACTGAGACACAGAATGGTGATGGTAATATAAATTACTACTACTAATTTACCTGTTTGGTGTGTAACTCAAAGCTATGTTCTAACATTTGGGATGTCTTTCAGGAGACTTAAGAGGAGAAGGTTAGTGCCACAACTGACCTATAAAAGCCTACATATAAAATCTATAATCTTGTGTGGATGGCTCTTAAATTTTACTTACACGCAGGGCTGACTCTGGGGGAAGTTTGAGGGTCTGTCTACTCCAGGGTCCTCTTATTGCTAAAGAATAAGAGTATGGCTTCACACCATCTTCATATTTACCCTCAGGAAGAACTCCTAGCAGTTTTGAAAACTTAGCTTGGGTATGCTTCAGACAAAATAAAAATCCACACATCATTTTAAAAACATTTTTCAGTTCATAGAAATAGGGTGCTATCAGTCATATCATTTTCCTTGTGACACTAATTAAGATCTTTTAATATTCTGCCAGGTCCTAAAAATAATTTGAGCCACGCTTGTTTCATGTTTAACATATTGTTCATTCTCTTGGCTCTACCTGTTAAATATTTGGGAGCTCAGTAATAGATCAACTTAGTCAGGCTGCAGAAAGAAATCTATGGTCATTTACAAGTGATCTCTGTTCCAACTTCAAAATCAAAAGATAAAATAATTTCATAGCAGAAATGAAATAACATTTTATACTATGTTTTATGGAATGGACTGACCCACATGAATCAATAGCTTAATATTTAATTTCTTTTGTAATTTCTCTAAGCACTTCAAAGACTCAAATGTAATAGAGGTGATTTCCTTAGGGTTAAGTGTTAAGAAGGCAATGGCACCCCACTCCGGTACTGTTGCCTGGAAAATGCCATGGATGGAGGAGCCTGTAGAGTCAGATACAACTGAGCAACTTCACTTTCACTTTTCATTTTCATGCATTGGAGAAGGAAATGGCAACCCACTCCAGTGTTCTTGCCTGGAGAATCCCAGGGACGGAGGAGCCTGGTGGGCTGCTGTCTGTGGGATCACACAGAGTCAGACACAACTGAAGTGACTTAGCAGTAGCAGCAGTAGCAGCAAGTGTTAAGAACTTAAGCTCATCAGCTCTCAAACTCAAACTGATGCTTTTAACATCACCTTCACCACCCCACGTATCACACGAACACAAGCAAAAGAGAAGCAGCCCAATCCAGCTCAATATATGACAGAAAAACCGGTTCTTATGTAAGAGTCAATGCACACCTCACCCAGTTACATAATTAAGTATATTTGGCAGGAGAAGCCTGACAAGACTGGAATACCCTGCTTGTTTGCAAGTGTTCCAACAGAAGTAGGGATAGGGAAAAACACCAAGAAGTGCCAGTTTGAGATACTCAAAAACCTTTATGTCTGCATAAACAAATCACCCATTTGTATGGCTGCTGTCTTAATTTAGGCTGCTATGACAAAATACTATAGACTGGGTGTCTGAAACAACAGACATCTTATTTTCTCAGAGTTCTGGAAGCTGGAAGTCTAAGATCAGAGTGCAGATGGCCGCTTTCCCGTTGTGTGCTCAGGAGGCCTTTTTGGGGTGCATGCACCTAGAGAAAGAGGTTTCTCTCTCTTTTCTTATTTAGATTAGGTTATGAAGGTCCTGATTACCTCCTAAAAGCCCCACTTCCAAATACCATCACACTGGGAGTTGAGGCTTCAACATATGAAACTGGATGGGACACAAACGTTCAGTCCATTAACAGGTGACTATTTTAGGGAAAGCTTTAAAGAGACATCATTCTCTTGCCTTTTTCCTTTTAAAATCCTTTTTTTGTTGTTCAAAAATTTCTTTCACTTGCTACGTCTCTTTCCTTTTCCTCTGCTGTTAGGAGGTCGTATTCCCCCAACCAAAACACTGAAGGTTTTCTTTTCAGACAGCAAATCTCATTGGTCTTTTTTCAGCCTTCATCCCACTGAGTCCCTTTGCAGGACAGAACAATACACCTGCCTTCCCTTCTCAAGTTTCTTCATCCACAGATATACAGTCTAGGGAGTTCCCTGGTAGTGCGGTGAGTGGCTAAGACTCCATGCTCCCAATGCAGAGGGCCCAGGTTCAATCCCTGGTCCGGGAACTAGACCCTGCCTGCCACAACTGAAGATCTCACATGCCACAAAGAAGACTGAAGAGCCTTCATGCCGCAACTAAGACCCAGTGCAGCCAAATAAAGAAATAGGAAATAAATATTTTTAAAAGGAGTCTAGAAATAGACCAACAGGGATTCAAATTTGGGCCTTAGACAACGACAAGTTACTTAACCTTTCCAAGTCTCAGGTGCCTGCCTCATCTATTAAAAATAAAAACACTTTTCCCCACCCTCAGGACACTTGTGTGGGTTAAATGAAAGAAGGTGATATATGCATCTGTCACTAGGTCATCAATAAGTGTTTGGTTTCCTTTCACTCTGCAGGCTCATTCTTTCTCCCGAGTGATGCCCCAGCATTTCTATTTGCCCTTAGTACACCTCCACCTGGACTTGCAGCTCAACTTGAATAAACCCATGTAACAAACTCCTGTACTCCTGCCTACTCCCCAGGTGATTTGGAGCTGATGCCATCAGCCCTCTTCCCATCATCTGGACCAGAACTCCAAAGGCCATGGCATTAAGTTAAATTCCAAAGGACATGACATTAAATTAAATCCCAAAAGTCGTGAAATTAAATGAATATATAAGACCACAGGTCTTAGGACTGGACCATCCATGAAGGATCCCTGTCTGTGTCTATTAGTCACAGAAACATTCTAGTATCTAGGCAAGACCTATGAAGTCCATCCCTCTGAATGTTCACATCAGTATGTAATCCAAATAGGGTCGTCAGGCATGAGAATCACCTAAAAACTTGTTAGAAAGGTAAATTCTTGGCCCCTCCCCAAACCTACTGAAACTTGAGGGGACCCAATATTCCCCAAGCAATCAGGATGCAAGCAAAAACTTGGCGATCTAGTGGTATAAACAACCTGCCATCTTGGGCCTTAGGAGAATAAAAATATTTAAATATTAGTGTACATAAAATTTAAATATGAGCAATGCATTTAATTCAATTAGTATAAAAGAATTTATAAAACAGAAGTCATCCTGCTGTCTTTTATTCCATTATAAAAGTTCAGACATAATTTTGGTGCTGTAAAAGCCAAAATATTCTCAATTCAGATCCTCAAATGCAAATACTTAGAAAAAGTACTTAGCTTAATTCTGTGAGAAGAGTATCTTTAAGAAACAAAAGATAACTTACTGAACAGATTCCCACTTGAATCTGTTATACAACAATAAAATAAAACTAGCTTTAGGAATGGAAAAGCTGACTTTATTTTTTATGTTCACTGGAAACCTCTTCTCCCTGTGGTCTAAGTAGAATGTGATACACAGGATTGGTAACATGTCATTGGCCAGGATGCGCAGAGAGAAAACTTAGCTATTTAAATATACTAAATTTATTATTGTTTTCAAAGAGATTAAGTTAAAGTAATTGGTACATAAAATTGCCTTTTGAGACCCAGGAAATCTCATATCTACTTTCCACTATAGAACAAGAAAGGAAGCATTAGCAAGATAGATTGAAATTGAAGAGCTGCAAGTTCCTTCACAATAGATCAGACAAAAAGCACTAAAGCAACATCATCATGGAAGGCAATATGGAAATACTGTTGGGGGTGGAGGGTCTATCATAAAAAAAAGGAAAAAAACTGTGAATGGCAGTCAACAATGAAGAGATTCAGAACAATGAAATCAAAGATAGACATGGCTACTTATTATTTATGAAGACTTGTTTTCTCAAAGGATTATTATCTAGCTAAAAATCAAACACCTAGAGAAGACTTTACCTTTTAAAGGTCATTCAGTTATTGCCACACAAAGGATTATAAACATGTAGTGCAAGTAAATTAAGTTCTGTCAACTCTGAAAAAGTAATGCCAATTGTCTACTATAATTTACTTATTTGATGTTACTGCTGAATTTAAGTTACTGGCCAGAGACGGAAACTATTTCAAAGACATTTACTTTCCGGCTATCTTGGCTCTGTCTGCTCTTTTTAGTTGTATTTATTAGTCATTTAATTTTTGTCTCAAGTATCACATGGGCCCTTTATTTCCCCACAATTCAGCAGGAAGTAGGCTATAACTTCCATTAGTCTCACTGTAGTTTTGCCAATACTGAGAAGGAAGCACCACAAGAAGAATAACTCAGAGTTTCTCCTGCTCATGCCTAGGTTATTTTCTTGGTCACTAATAAGGCTGATTTGCTTCTAACCTCCTCCATGTTTCCAGAGCTGTTACTTCATTGGAAATGTCTTGGAATCTTCTTCCTCAGAATTTAGACTAAAGGAACATCTGGTGTTAAAATGAGAAATGCCTATTACTTTGTCTCAGCTTGCCTTTCAAGTTTCAGGCTCCAGGGTTGATCAGTCCTAAGATGACAGACAGTAAGCACATCTATTTCTCTCAGGAAAAGACGTAACTGCAAAAGATATGGGATTTGGCCATATGGTCCTTTAAAATAAAATCAACCAGTTATCAATCACCAACCAATGGTCTGATGAGTCTATTAGCACAGTGGATGCACGATCCATTATCCAGTACAGGTCAGACTGCAAATCTCAGTTCAGTTTGTTTTCAATCTCTCCTCATCAAGGATTCAAAAATTACCTGTGTTCAATCTTATATAACATTCTACTATTTGCATGTTTAAAAGAGTCTGAGAGAACATATAACAAATTTTTAGTAGTTGTTCATCTGGCTGGTGGCTTACAGGTATCTTTTGTTTCTTTTATAAAAAAATTTTATTGGAGTATAGTTGATTTACAATGTTGTGTTAGTTTCAGGTATACAGCAGAGCGAATTAGTTACACATATAGTCACTCTTTCTTTTTAGATTCTTTTCCCATATTGACCATTACAGAGTATTGTAATGTACAGAACTCCCTGTGCTATACAGAGAGTTCTTATTAGTTATCTATTTTATATAGAGTAGTGTGTATATGGGGAGAAGGCAATGGCACCCCACTCCAGTACTCTTGCCTGGAAAGTCCCATGGACGGAGGAGCCTGGCAGGCTGCAGTCCATGGGGTCGCTAAGAGTCGGACACAACTGAACGACTTCACTTTCACTTTTCACTTTCATGCAGTGGAGAAGGAAATGGCAACCCACTCCAGTATTCTTGCCTGGAGAATCCCTGGGACGGGGGAGCCTGGTGGGCTGCCGTCTATGGGGTTGCACAGAGTCGGACACGACTGAAGCGACTTAGCAGCAGCAGCAGCAGCAGTGAGTATATGAAGAGGGAAGCAGAGGATGAGGTGGTTAAATAGCATCACTAACTCAATGGACATGAATTTGCGCAAAGTCCAGGAAATAATGGAGAACAGGGGAGTCTGGCATGCTGCAGTCCATGGGGTCACAAAGAGTCAGGCAAAACTTAGCAACTGAACAACAAGTGTGTATATGTCAGTCCCAATTTCTAATTTACCCCTTCCCCCTTATAGCCTGATAATCAAAAATTTGTTTTTTACCTCTGTGACTCTACTTCTGTTTTATAAATAAGCTTATGCTTATTATTTTTAAATATCTGTATCTTCTAACCTTTTTATAATAAATACTCATTTTGGGTGTAATAAAAATTTTTAAGGAAAAAAATATCAAAAAGAAAAAAATTATTCTCTTGGCTTTGCATGCTCTGCAGAGGATTGATGCTGGAATTAAGAAAAACTGGTTAATAAGGCACCTGAACTAGAAAGGGGAGATGAAAAGATGTTTAAGTGGCAAAACTGACAGGAATCAATGACATATTTGGGTTTATAAATAGTAGTGAACACTGAAGTACTCATAGGAAATATCTCTAATTTCCTAAAAATATGGTCAAATAATCTCTTTTGAAGAAAGTAGCTTTACCTTCTTACTTCACAAGTAAAACTAACTAAAAATTTAAATTATAAATAATCACTTGAGACATCAATAATAGACATTTAAACAGCCAAAGAACTATGTAACATTTTGATGTGGCAAGTAATCCCAGGATATTTAATGTAAGCAGGATGCAGATAAATATTTGCAAATGGATTAACAAGAGATCACTAATTGGAAAGTACACAATTATGCAGCATAAAAATAATCAAGATTTTTGGACATAGATACTTTATGGAATATGAAAAAATTAATAAAATATGCTGGAAGAAAAATAATTCAAGGACATAAGTGTTCATGATTGGTTTCTTAGGCATTCACTCAATTTCTCTGACTGGCAGAGTGCATTGCAAGAAAAAATCCTGAAGCTATATTTCTCTTAAGAATTAATAAATTTCAACATAAAAACATTATTTATGTAGAAAAATATGCAGGGTTTCCTTTTAAGAAAATAAAGCATCCTAATAGTAAACATTGGGCTTCCCAGGTGGCTCAATGGGTAAAGAATCCACCTGCAATGCAGCAGACACAGGAGACACTGGTTTGATCCCTGAGTTGGGAAGATCCCCTGGAGAAGGAAATGGCAAATCACTCTACTATTCTTGCCTGGGAAATCCCATTGACAGAGGAGCCTGGAGAGCTACAGTCCATAGCGTTGCAAAGAGTCGGACTCAACTGAGCATGCACAGAAAGAACAGTAAATATTTTATTTTAGCTAAAAGTACAATAGCTGAATCCAAGATACTTAATTATTTTATCTCCCTCAGGCTCATACCAATTTTCTTTCCTACTCTTCAATAAGACTGATATAGATGACACCAGATTTATGATTAGAATTACACAAAAGGACTTAATTGATTTCACTAATAACACTTGGAAGGAAAGTTATGACCAACCTAGACAGCATATTAAAAAGCAGAGACATTACTTTGCCAACAAAGGTTTGTCTAGGCAAGGCTATGGTTTTTTCAGTGGTCATGTATGGATGTGAGAGTTGGACTGTCAAGAAAGCTGAGTGCTGACGAATTGATGCTTTTGAACTATGGTGTTGGAGAGGACTCTTGAGAGTCCCTTGGACTGCAAGGAGATCCAACCAGTCCATCCTAAAGGAAATCAGTCCTGGGTGTTCATTGGAAGGACTGATGTTGAAGCTGAAACTCCAATACTTTGGGCACCTGATGGAAAGAACTGACTCATTGGGAAAGACCCTGATGCTGGGAAAGATTGAGGGAAGGAGGAGAAGGGGACGACAGAGGATGAGATGGTTGGATGGCATCACTGACTCAATGGACATGGGTTTGGGTGGACTCCAGGAGTTGGTGATGGACAGGGAGGCCTGGCATGCTGCGGTTCATGGGGTCGCAAAGAATCGGACACAACTGAGCGACTCAACTGAACTGAATAACACTATGGGAAAATGACTAAAGGATTGATCAAGAATCTTCATATCCTGGCTCAGTTAGTCCCCTCCTGTAATTACAAGTCATACAGTTCCTTAAAGTAGTGTAAGTACTGGGCCAGGACCCAGACCCCTAAACAAATGAAGACATACAAGATTAGAGATTGAAACCTCAGAAATCAGCCATATAGAAATACCAAAAAACACTTGGTTCCAGGTCCCAATACAATATTATTGCTCTTTCTGAAGATGTTTTTCATATTATAGCTTTTACTAAGATTCAAAAGCAAGTATTCAAGGGGGAAAAACAATATAGGGGTAGGTGCAAACTATTATGCACTAAGAAGTACAAACTATTATGTATAAACTAAGCTACAAGGATATATTGTACAACATAGGGAATATAGCCAATGTTTTATAAAAACTAAATGAAATGGAGTATGACTTTTTTATTAATAATTTATTTATTTCGCTGCACAGGCTCTTTGTTGCTGTGCATGAGCTTTCTCTAGTTGCAGTGAGCCAGGGCTAATCTTCATTGTGGTGTGAATGGTTCTCACTGCAGTGGTTTCTCTTGTTTCGAAGTACAGACTCTAGAACACCAGCTCAGTAGCTGCAGTGCATGGCTTAGTGGCCCTGCGGCAAGTGGGATCTTCCTGGACCAGGGATCGAATCCATGTCCCCTGCATTGGCAGGCAGATTCTTAACTACTGGACCACCAGGAAAGTCCTGGAGTATAACTTTTAAAAGTTGTTAATTGGGATTTCCCTGGTGGTCCAGTGGTTAATAATACACTTTGCAAAGCAGGGAACATGGGTCCAATCCCTGGTCGGGGAACTAAGATCCCACTGCCACAGACCAACTAAGCTACAACTACTGAGCCTCTGCATTCTGGAGCCCACACGACACAACTGGAGAATCTGTGCACAGCAACAAAGGATTCTGAATGCCAAGACCCGATGCAGCCAAATAAATAAATATAAAAAATTAAAAATTGTTAATCCCTGTATTGTATACCTGCAACATATATAATATTGTACATCAATCATACTTCAATTTTTAAAACTTTTTTTTAAAAGAAAGTATTCAGTGAAAATTAAAATTCAGAGATGGAAAAATAAGTGATAGTAGAGGGTATTTAAGTCAAGCAGGCATGTGAGAGCAAAAAGGCACGTAAATGCCAAGGATATTTATTTCATTGCTACCAGTTTCTAACAAAATATTGAGAGAGAAAGAGACTTGGCAGGACTTGACAGATTAAATAAGATTAGATATGTATGTTTTTCTTTGTGTTTTAAGCTTTAAAGTGAAAATGAAAAATGGCCTAAGAGCCAAATTCCATCACAAAACCAAGAGTTGTTCTAAAGGGAAGACATCACTAAAAGACCTTTTGGAAATCAAGGCCAGGTCTGCATCACCTCTGGATGGTACAGGAGAATGAATCCTGCACTGCTAGAACTTTATAATAGCTTTTCTGACTCTGAGATCCCTCCTCTGTCATCTTCTCATTGGCTGACTCTATTCACTCCACAAAAGATTTATTATGTCCAAAGGTCTTCTTGCTACCACTCCTGTGGTCAGAAGAACCTCAGCATCTTGTTGCCTCCAGGTATACTTGACATAATACTCCCATCTCTACCACCCATTTCTGGACTCAACACAGAAACTACCTAGATAGAAGGCTTTGGTCTTTCATTCATTCTCTACTTCTATTATATTTTTTAATAGACCTCATTTCTCAGAGTAGTTTTAGGTTCATAGAAAAATTAAGCAGCAGCTACAGAGGTTTTCCATACATCTGCTGCCCCCACACATGCCTACCCTCCCCCACTATCAGCTTCCACGCCTGCACAGAACGTGGGTTACAATCAATGAATCTACATCGACACGTCATCATCACCCAAAGTTCATTTTACATTTTTTTTTACATTAGGGTCCACTCTTGATGTTGTACATTCTATAGATTTCGACAAATGTATAATGACATCTACCCACCATTGTAGGATCATCCAGAATAGCTTCACATCTCTAACTTTTATTAATTCTTAACTTAAAAAAAAACTACCAATCAAATCTAATTAAGAGACACTTGGATAATAATAAAAACAAGTGCTTAGGCTACAACCAAATGAAATGAAGATGATTAAACAATATAAAATTTAAAATGTCTTCACTGACAATATAAAATTATTCTTTGTAAGTAATATAATGATGTAGATGGTTTACAAGGCTTTATCGAAAGTTCAGCTGCTGGCAAATTACTTATAGCAGAGAGCTGACTACACACTGTCTAGAATTTAAAAAAAAAAAAAAAAACAAAAACGGAAGAACCACAGGGGAAAATAAAAAAGTACAAATCAGAAAGTTTCATAAATTCTAAAGGCATGGCCTCCCCAAAACAGTCACATCACACCAACATCCACTGGAATTTCATGAATTAGCAAGCACTTCATTGAAAGCACACTTACCTTGTGTAGCCTACATCACAGATAGAGGCCTCAAATATGTTTTTGACCATTTAAGTCGCTATTTCCTGATCCCAGAACCTGGGATGTTTCTCGGTTTCCCAGACCCTTGCTCTCCCAGTGCTTTTCTGTTATCATTCTCTCACCTGGGATGCCCAACTCACCAGGAACGAAAACCCTACCCACCCCTGAAGGCCAATTTCCATTGTCACCTCCTGCCTGAGCTTCAACTTCATCATTGGTAGCTGGGTTAATAGCATTTCCCTTTTAAGATGTGTGTTGAGGGACTTCCCTGGAGGTCCAGTGGTTTAGAATCTGCCTTCCAATGTAGAGGCCTCAGGTTCGATTCCCAGTTGAGAAACTAAGGTCCCACATGGCATGGGGTGCGGCCATAAAAGGAACAAAAATCCAAGCTGACATCAAAATATGATCATTTAAAACACACACATACACACACACATGGGTTGAAGCATTACAAAAATAAAGCACATCCCTGTTGCCTAACAGGGAAGTCATTCATAAATGGTGGATATTTGTGTTAATCTTCTAAACTTCCTATCTGTATCTGATCATGACATGTTTTTCTATGCTTATATTTATTTCTGTAAATAGATATTTCCCCCTACCATTAGATTATAAGTTTCTTGAGGCCAGAAACTGCTCTGTTCATTTTGGTATCCCATGAAAACACAGCAAGTTTAAGCAAAAAGTAAATGCATAAACATGGCTCTCGGGAACTGAGTCAGAATATCAATTCTAACTGAAGCACAGAGAAGTGAATTTAACCAGGACAGAGAATGTGCCAATTGCATATTAATCTAGTCTAAACCCAGTGCCTTGTTCGTACTAAGAGTAATTTCCTGCAAGGTTCTGATAGTCTCAATTTTACAACACAGGACTAAACATAGTTACTGATGTAAGGAGAATGAACTCCAGAAACACTCGCAAAGAATGGAAGATCAAGTTGCAAAATGCATGAACCATTTTAAATTCCCTTTCTCACTCACATAAGTGATGTAGCTGAAGTCCATTTATAATAGTCTGTAAAGCTCCAATTGTGCAGAGGAAAGAGGCTCAGACTTTGAATCTGATGGCTTAAATTTCAGTCTCAACTCTGTCATTATTTGTTTTACAAGTTGGTAGAGATGACAATCTCTCTCAAAGTCAAAGTTTTCTCATTTCCAATATGGGAATAAACATTAGCAGTTAAAAGATTATGATGAGAATGAAATGAGATGATACAAGCGAATGTACTTTTTAAAAATTCCCAGATATTATTAATATTTATTCTCACCTAGATACATATATCTTTATTTAATTTAAATATTCCCATAAGTGAAACAATATGATGTCTGAGACTTGCCTTATAACAGAGATGCGGTAGAAGACAAGGCAACAGACAAAGCAATATTGGCTATGTGTTGATGACTGTCAAAGCTGGAGGATAGGTATATGAGGGTTCGCTGTACAATTCTTTTATTTTGGCAGTACCATGAAGCATGTGTGATCTTAGTTCACTGACCCAGGATGGAACCCATGCCCCCTGTATTGGGAATGTGGATTCTTACCCACTGGAAAACCTGCAAATTCTTTATCCCTACAATTCTTTAACCCATGAAATTTTCCATAATTAAAAAATGTAATTTTTCACTTTGCTTATTTACTATTAATATTTAATTTTACTTACAAGAAGTTTTGTACAGTGGAGAGTGCAGACTCTTGAATCCTAGAATCTGGGTTCCAGTCCTGCTTCTCTATCTGCAAAACAAGGATGATTGTTTTAATTACTATCACATAAAAGTTGTTGACAAACTGGATGAGAAAATTCCCATAAACCAGATAGCACACACAGGGTCCGAAGTCTAGTCAGAGTTTAATATATTACTTTATGAAACCACATAAAGACAAACCAATGTACTTAATTATAGGAATTCTTTCCATTTAGCTCTTGGGGTTAATAAATGCTCTTAAACAGGATGACACCAAATTAAACCCTGCTTGAAAGTATTCAAGAGGTATACGTAAACTTACCCCAAAACTTAGCTAGCTTCCATTAAACTGACATTTTCAGCACCAGTTTCCCCAAATTTTGTAAAAATTTCTACTTAAAGGTCCACCTAGTATTTAAGGATTTTTCTCATCACTATTTGTGGTCAAACTGTTGCTATCAGTTCAGTTCAGTCGCTCAGTCGTGTCCAACTCTTTGCGACCCACGGACCACAAGCACAACAGGCCTGCCTGTCCTATTGCTGTAAGTGGTGTTAGAACTCATTAACAGTGTCTAAGACAGGGTTGCCCTTATATGAACAGAGAAAAGTACCCTTTTAAAACCTATCTAAGCAATGTAGAAAAACTGAGTTAAAGAAAGGAAAAAATTATCCCAATCTCTCTACTCAGAAAAAAAAAAAAGGCTTTTCACATTTAAAAACTCAATCTTTTCTTTCATATCACCAAATACTGTATGTAGTTTTGATTGTATTTGACAAACCAAGAACCTTAACCATAAAGTACCATGTGTATGGTTTGTTAAGTTGCTTCAGTCATATCCAACTCCTTACAACCCTATGAACTATAGCTTGCCAGGCTCCTCTGTCCATGGAATTCTCCAGGCAATAATACTAGAGTGGGTTGCCATGCCTCCTCCAGGGATCAAACCCACATCTCCTGTGTGTCTCCTGCATTGGCAGGCGGTTTCTTTACCACTAGCACCACCTGGGAAGCCCATAAAGTACTGTACATTTACTCAAATGAAGTAAATATCTTTCTGTTTCAATTGGTGGTACTTCAATACATTTTAAGCTGGATTTAGAAAAGGCAGAGGAACCAAAGATCAAATTGCCAACAGCCGTTGGGTCATAGAAAAAGCAAGAAAATTCCAGAAAAACATCTACTTCTGATTTATTGATTACGCCAAAGCCTTTGACTGTGTGGATCACAACAAACTGTGGAAAATTCTTCAGTAGATGGGAATACCAGGCCACCTTACCTGACTACTGAGAAATCTGTATGCAGGTCAAGAAGCAACAGTTAGAACTGGAAATGGAACAACTGGTTCCAAATTGGTAAAGGAGTATATATCAAGGCTGTATATTGTTATCCTGCTTATTTAACTTATGTGCAGAGTACATCATGTGAAATGCCAGGCTGGATGAAGTGCAAGCTGGAATCAAGATTGCTGGGAGAAATATCAATAACCTCAGACATGCAGATGACACCACCCTTATGGCAGAAAGTGAAGAGGAACTAAAGAGCCTCTTGATGAAAGTGAAAGAGGAGTGTGAAAAAAACTGCCTTAAAACTCAACATTCAAAAAACAAAGATCATGGCATCCGGTCCCATCACTTCATGGCAAATAGATGGGGAAACAATGGAAATAGTGACAGACTATTTTCTTGGGCTCCAAAATCACTGCAGATGGTGACTGCAACCATGAAATTAAAAGATGCTTGCTCCTTGGAAGAAAAGCTATGACTAACCTAGACAGCACGTTAAAAAGCAGAGATACTACTTTGCCGACAAAGGTCCATCTAATCAAAGGTATCATTTTTCCAATAGTCATGTATGGATGTGAGAGCTGGACTATAAAGAAAGCTGAGCGTCGAAGAATTGATGCTTTTGAACTGATGGAGATGGACTGCAAGGAGATCAAACCAGTCAATCTTAAGGGAAATCAGTCCTGAATATTCATTGAAAGGACTGATACCAAAGCTGAAACTCCAATACTTAGGCCACCTGATGCAGAGAACTGACTCGCTGGAAAAGACACTTAATGCTGTGAAAGATTGAAGGCAGGAGGAGACCTGGATGACAGAATATGAGATGGTTGGATGGTATCACCGACTCAACGGACATGAGTTTAAGCAAGCTTCGGGGAGTTGGTGATGGACAGGGAAGCCTGGCATGTTGCAGTCCATGGGGTCGCAAAAAGTTGGACATGACTGAGCAGCTGAACTGAACTGAACTGAACAACACATTTCAGTGCAAAGCTCTTGAAATCAATATAGTACCACTAAGTTAAAACAAGAAAAAGCAGGGCCAGACTCAGTCGTATTCTAATATTGTCCTTGTTTCCTAGGTGCTTGTTTTACTTAACATTCCAAAAAATGGAATTAGGCAATGGCATGTAGGTTTCATATGCCAATTCAGAATTAACTTTGAGAGGCAAACCTTAGCTTCTGGAATGCTGCAAAAGAAGATCATTTTAGAAAGTCAGGGGAGCTTTAGAAAAACTGGTGAAATGTACATACAAAAAAATATATATATATTTTGCAGCCTTTCTTTTATTTTAGAGAGGTCTTCAGCATCCTGCACTCCTGTCAAAAATTCCCCTAAGAGCTATGGACTCTAGTCAAGATCCCTGCTCTGGTAAGTCAATTTTTATATTTGAGAATAAAACACTGCTGTTCTGGGAGACCTTTGGTTCAGTGCTCCTATATGAGCCTAGGAATCCTGATATTCACGAGACAGTTATTTTTTTCACTCTTTCTTAGGAAGAAAGAAAAAATGGAATTAACAGACCATGGCTACTATTAAGAAACTTACCACAAGGCTCTGCAAGTTCTTCCTCAGAAGACAAATATTTGCAACTACATGATGTTTGCAAAATGCCATAAGAATTTTCTCTCAGTTCAAAATGTGTGCACTTTTGCCAGTTAAGGTAATTATTAGAGAAAAACTGCCCAGTGAACATGCTCCTCATGGGATAGGAGCGAAGGCTGGGTGTCTTCTCACTGACATTTTCTATTGTAGAGGAGATGTAAAGGGCAGAACACTGCTACCCTTTAGAAGAGAAGCTGGGTTAGTGGGGTCACAGGGCCCAGCTGTGTGCTGCAGGCAAATTCCTTTGTGTTCACTTTTGTCCAAGTTAATAAGAGTCCAAGACTGTTTCAAGATTTTATGAAGAATATCTTAGTTGTAGATACCCGAAAATCAATGAGCATATTATCTAGGTATGGCTTAACATGGTTTTAGGTAGAAAACAAAGAGGAGAGTTGAAAAACCCTTTGGCTAGTCATTAACTTTTGTTGCCCGCCAAGTCCTGCTCCTTGCTAACTCTAGAAAATCAGAAGTAGTTTTGATTTGTTTTAAGAGCAGTACTTTATCCCTGACTTTGGCAAGGTCCTAATGTAATTACCTTTTAAGATCAGATTACTTTGCAAAAACATGCACATATGCCACCTCCAATGCTGTTAGTTGCATTTATCTAAATCAAACATTCTGGGTTTCTTGAACTGATTTAATGTGAGTGAAAAGAATAGAGAAGCAAAAATACCATGACTTGCCAAATACTGTGGAGTTGCATCAGACACAAATTAATGTATGAGAATGTACTGAGGGAATTTAACTATAAACCTTTGGCATGGAGCAAAAGTGGAGGACAAAGGAGCAGAGGGGTGAAGAGAAAGGAGGAGGAGGAAGAGGAAACAATTTAAATAGTGCTGGTGATCTATTACAGGTGGACGTGTGCCCAGGAGATCAAACAGCAACTGAGAAGCTGGTCACCCTGCATCCACAAATTCACAAATAGTTCATTGAAGAAATTACATTTCCAAACATGATTCACTAAGTGTTGCCATTAGAACATGCAAAACACTTTACAATTTAAACCTGGTGTCAGTATTTTCCGCCTGGCATTGACTGTACTACTCAATGCCAAGAAAATATGCTTATTTAAGAATCATTAGGAGCACTTTTGCCATAAGACGACAGACAATCAACAAATTTAAAATACCCTTCAACACATTTACCACATTTAAAATGCGACTCCTCCTGAAATTACCATTGTACAAGAATACATAAATTTTGAAATGACAAACATTCAAGAAACAAGCTCCTCTGGTCTGTGAAGAATAGCCCTAGGTCACAAATCAAAGCATATTTGGAGGTCTTAATTGGTCCCTTGGCTTTTCTTGAATTATTATGGGAGAGGAGGGAGACAGGAAGTCGGTTATTACTGCTCTGAAACAAACAGACAATAGTTATTTCTCCAGCAAAATGGGCTTACTTGAGATCAACAAAGAATTGCAAATACGGTCTATAGCCAAGCTGAGCCACTGTGAAATCCCCACAGAGCAAGCAGAGAACTCTTTCAAAGAGTAGAAAAGGAAGTCGAAGTGCTGTAGTAAACAAAGAGTCTATTGGAGGAACTGAGAGTTGGAAGCATAGTGACTTTTCATTGGCTGAGTTGTGACAGTCTCTCATTGGCTGAGCTCTTGCCAGGTGAGAAAAGGAAGTCTTTCTTCCTCATGTAGGCCTCCAGTATTGCCAGGGGACATGGGCCCTCCCCATCCTGGCCTCTCAATTGTTTTCACTGAGGTTTGGGTTTATTACTTTTTATGTTATAAAGTCCATTTTCTCTCTACTCTGATTAACCTGTTCTATTTCAGTTAAAACCAAGAGGAAACTGTGATATATCTAGCATATTGAACAGAGTGGATCATTTTTCTCCTTCTTCTATATGCTAAAAAGTAATCATCACTAATAATTATTATTATTTTGACTATTTCTATACTTTCCACACACCTGCAATTACTTCCTCCACTGAAGGCTTGAGTCCCTCAAAGTATTCCATGAGTGTTAGAATCAACTTCTTTCAAACTCCTGTTAACACTGAAATTTTATCTTCTACCCATGAATCATAAATGTTCTTAATGGCTTCCAGAAGGGTGAATCTTGTCCAGAAGGGAATTTTCTCAATCAACTTTCAAATATACAATATAGTATTATTAACTGTAGTCACTACTCTGTACATTAGAGCCCCAGGATTTATTTATTTTCTAACTGGAAGTTTGTACATTTTGACTAAGGTGGTGTTTTCTAAACTTGAGAAATCTGAAGAATTCTGAGACATTTGTTAACTGTAAGGATTCCACTTCCCACTACCCTATTCAGACCAATTGAAATAGAATCATTTTCTGGGAGGGGTTTGGAAATCTCTAAATGTAACAAATCCCCCCAAGAGATTTTTATCACGAGGCATATTAGGCAACACTGCTTGAAGTCAGTAGTGGCTCACATTTATTGAACACACACTGCCTACAGGGTACATTTCTAAGTGCTCTGTGTGTATTTGCTCATTTACTCCTAACAACAACTCTGTGCAGTATTGTCTCGGTGTCATTCTGCAAAGTAAGTGCCCCTCTTCAGCAATCCATTAAGGGTGGATTTTTTACCATTTGAATTTCAGGGCAATCTCATTTCCCATATTCGTAGTTTCTTAGATTCTAAGCTTTTGAATGCCTTTGAGATTAAACACCAATTCAGTTCTCTTTATAAAACACACCATAAACTTCTTTGCATAACATAAGAGCTCCATATATAAGAGATCAAAGGGTCATTCTGCTTTTTGTCCAGTGCTTTTGGCAGTGCAGAAGCCTACCTTGATTTAGGAGATGTGGAGACAGAAGCTGGCAGCAGAACCTGCTGCTGAAAGCAGAGACCTTTTGAGTTCCTCTGGCTGGGAGTCGGAGTCCTGCAGAAATTGAACCAGGAAAAGGAAAACAGAAAGATCATCTGGTCTGGCTGACTCCACTAGCTCAGATCCTGGCTGGGGAAGAGAATTTCAGTGCAGAAGAGAAAGGTAATAGATATTTCTAGTTTCCTGTCACACCCGTTCTTCCACAGGCTTATCCACATTCTAATCAGCCTTCTGAGACTAATAGTTTCCAGCTTACTAAAAGCCCATACTCATCTTTCCGATTCCTTTTATACTTGCCTGATTTGCACATTTTATGCTTTCAAAGTCTGTGATTATTCAATAACACAAAAGCTAATGCTTCTAAACTTTGTGCCATGCATTTCCAACCTGGAGGCAATCAGAACAAATGTGTGTGTTGCTTCCTTAACAACTATAATCCTAACTCCTTCAATGTGAGGAAGCTTTCCTTGCTCTGAAATTCAAAATCACCCTCTTGAAACTTAAAAACATACTTTAAATACCAATTACTGTGCAAGTTTTCTTTTCATTCTCATTCAGAGTTTTCTATTTAATCCTAGCATAGTAAGGCAGAAAAGGAATCCATATTACCATTTTTTCCCTTAGATAAAGCTAAAAAAGAAGACTTCCCTGGTGCTCCTGTGGTTAAGAATCCTCCTGCCAATTCAAGGGACACAGGTTCAATCTCTGGTCTGGAAAGATTCCACATGCTACGGGGAAACTAAGCCCACATGCCACAACTGCTGAGTCTGTACTCTGGAGCCCAGTGGTCCACAACAAGAGAAGCCATAACAATCAGAAGGCTGCACACTGCAACGAAAAGCAGCCACTGCTTGCCACTAGAGAAAGCCTGACCCAGCAACAAAGACCCAGCGCAGCCATAAATAAACAAATAAAAATATTAAAAAAAAATTTTTTAAGCTGAAAGAGAAAGATTCGATGAGGTTAATGATTTGTCTAAAAGCATGCATTTGGTAGGAGGAAGAAGCAGACTTTGAGAACTGTGTCTGATTTTGAAGTCCATGCTCTTTCCACCATATTGTGATATTCAGTGTTCAAGCTACTTGGTTCATTGTTTCACAGGTGCATGAATTATCCCAAGTAGAAGAAAACATGTTCATTTAAACATAGAGCGCAAAGCATGCAGCAGGAATGCCATAAAAAAAGAAGTGATGATTTCTCTCCTCAGTCACGCCAACTTCACTAAATCACCTTCCAAAATCTACAAATCAAAAAGACTCAAACTGATTGCTTAGAATTCTTATACCAAAATCAGAAATCATTGGGTGATATTCCCCAGTGATATCATTGGGTGATACAGTACCTCTGCTCAAACAATCTTACATTTGTTCCAGTGGGTTTCATACTCTGTGACCTCCTTGCTTTATGCGTCTCCACTCAGTAGACGAGTAACTGCAGTGACACAGGATCTGTGTTCTTACCAACAATTACCTGGGATTGTCCAACACAGGGAAAGCTTTACTGCCCATTGAAAATTACTCACTTGGAACTTTAAAAACTTAAGTCAGGACATCATTTTTAATAAGTCTGTATGTTCTCCTGTCTGTTTTGCATGACAGTGCTCACTCAGTTGCATTTGACTCTTTGTGGCCCCATTTACTGTAGCCCACCAGGGTCCCATGGAATTGCCCATGGAATTTTCCAGGCAAGAATATATACCCAAAGGTAAAATTCTGTTCAGTATCTTAGTATAGAATGGATGAGATAACAATTATGTACAGATCTCTTCCAAAACATCACCTTTCAGCTAAGAAAAAATGTTGAGGTATTAACTGGGTGGAGTTCAAATTCTCTATTCACTCAACTGCTGCTGCTGCTGCTAAGTCGCTTCAGTCGTGTCCGACTCTGTGTGACCCCAGAGACGGCAGCCCACCAGGCTCTCCCGTCCCTGGGATTCTCCAGGCAAGAACACTGGAGTGGGTTGCCATTTCCTTCTCCAACGCATGAAAGTGAAAAGAGAAAGTGAAGTAGCTCAGTCAAGTCCAACTCTTAGCGACCCCACGGACTGCAGTCTACCAGGCTCCTCCATCTATGGGATTTGCCAGGCAAGAGTACTGGAGTGGGGTGCCATTTCCTTCCCCAATGCATGAAAGTGAAGTCGCTCAGTCGTGTCTGACTCTTCGTGACCCCATTCACTCAACTAGACCTATAAAATCTGAGTCTGCCTGATTCTCTCCAGGGCCACTGCCCTTCTCCCTTCTTCTTCTCACCCTGACTAGTGCAATGGCCTCTTCTCTTGCCTTACCGCAGTTCATTCTCTTAACAGCACAGGGATATTTTTAGATAGTAAGCAAACGGTTTTATTTGTTTACTCACCTATTTAAAATCCTTCAAATTCTTGGAGAGAGCCCTGAGCTAGGAACTTGTGAGGAGCTCAGAGGGAGGAGGGTGAGAGAAGCTCGCAGGAGGGAGGGCTTCAGTTATCCTGAGTGACGAGAGTGTGAGGAGCTTTGAGTGAGGAGGGTGAGAGGAGCCCTGAGGTAGGAGAGTGAGAAGAGCCCTGAGCGAGAAGGGTGAGAGGAGCCGTAAGTGAGGAGAGCCAGAGAAGCCCCGAGGGAGGAAGTTGTTCAGAGTCCTGAGTGACGATGCTGTGAGGAGCTTTGAGAGAGGAGGGCAAGAAGAACCTCTGAGGGAGGTGGGAGGAGCCTCAAGTGACAAGGTGGGAGGAACCCCGAGTGACGAGGTGGGAGGAGCCCCGAGTGAAGAGAGGGAGAAGAGTGAAATCAATTGAATAAATGAGTGAATGAATAACAGTTTCTTAAATTTTAAAATATAGACCTGCTTCACAAAAATCGTAGTGCCAGAACATATTTATTGTGAGGTGTTCATCTAAATGGCAAATGGTAATTGGTGCGAGAAAATATGCCTATTATTAATATTTATCGTGATGTGTTCAAGCAGAGGAAGTTCACTCCACTCCCACCCTACCCTGATGCGTTTTTTGTAAAGGTCTCTTACTTTGTCCATTTTTGGCTGACTGACAACTAAACGCAAAATCCTGGAATAATATCCAGACTGTACTAGCTGAACAGTATACTCTGTTAGTCACTCAGTCATGTCCGACTCTTTGTGACCCCATGAACTATATAGCCCTCCAGGTTTCTCTGTCCATGGGATTCTCATCAGTTTTTACTTTCTGGCCGAGCTGCTGGGTATGTGAGATTTTAGTTCCCTGGCCAGAGATGAAACCTGTGTCCCTGCAGTGCAGGTGGGAAATCCTAACCACTGGGCTGCCAGGGAAGTCCCAAGGGGTCATTGTATTTGTACTAAGGATCATCAGTTGGGTGAAATTTATCAGTTTAAATCAATCAAGCAGTGGTAGCTGTTTTGGTGTTGACAGATTTGATTGCTAATTAATCATAACATCAGTTAGATGTCCTTTAAATTTCACATAAAGGTTTGGTTTTTTGTTTTTTTTTTTTAAGGAATCTGCTTTGGGAATTTAAGTAAACAGTCATTGCTTGTTATTTTGTTAAGCTCACTACTTTTCTGATGGACTAACAATACTTGATGAAGTCAATAGCCAGCAGTTAGTCAAATTACAAAACTGAGAATCGTCAATAGAGGCATAATCTGTGAATAAATGACAAAAATTGCTCAGCTCCTGGATTCTAGATTATAATTACCTTACCTACCACTTACTTAACAAATACGTATTTATTCTGGGTTAGGCAGGTGAAAGAGCTGTCTGGATTCTAGAAGGAGATTCTTCAAATCATGCTTAAAGGCTCAAATTGAGCTTTTGCCTAATCAGGTCTGTGATATATTTTCAAGATCCAAGATGAAGTATGATCCATAATGACTGTCCTTCATTTCTACTTCAGAGAGTAGCCTGAATCTCTCTGGATCCCATTCAGCCTGAAACTTCACTTTAATCTATATTATGTCAGCTAGTTTCTCTCTCAAAGGCAAATGAAAAATATGTAGAGTCCCATTTCCCCAAGATCTTTCATCTAGACTGAAAGTAAATCCAGATGCTTAAATTTTTTAACATATTTAGACAGAATCATTTAGTTTCTTACTTTCAAAATATAATCTTTTAAATTTAGATCTGAATGACAAGTGTGAAGAATAAGCAAACATGCAGAACAATAAGACAAATTTACATTCACAAGTTTTATTACATCAACTGAGTCACAAGAGCTTCACATGCTCTAATAAACCCAGGGAATGCATAAGAGCCAACAATGCCAAAAACAAATTAAAAGAAAAGTTCAGATGTCAGACTTGGTTCATTGACATCTTTGGAAATGGATTATTTTTGAGTTGAAAATCTGCTTTGAAAATAAATCTTACCATTATTTAAAGAGAGTTTTATTTTTTAAAGTTAAAATAATCACTAGCATAAGAAAAAGTCTTGGTTTAAAAAAATCTAAAGTCTAATAGTAACTTTTAAAAAAATCAAGTGAGGAAATTAAAAGATGGAATATATGCTATAAGTCACAAAAAACTTGGGCACAAATTGAGTAGTTCTTAAAAACTGAGGTATAGACTGCTCAAATATAGCAGTTCACATATAGGGGTAAATTGCTCTAATATATTTTTCTTCACTTCACAGGATCACAACACAACTTGAGCATGAAGGAGAAAAGGTGTGAGTTAATTTTGATAATGCTATAATTTCTCTTCCTCCAAAATCGATTTGTGTTGTGTTTAAATGTTAACAAAGCGAAACTTAGAAAAAACTTAATCATATACAAAGTGAATTAAGACAATGGTTTCTGCTGAATTTAATTCAAAGTGAATTTGAAAAAACAGGAATAAACTATTGGTATTTAATGGAACTGTATGCCAACTCACACTTTATTCAAGTCAACATCATTAATCTAATTCTCTATTTTAAATGAACATTAATTTACCTTTCAAACTAAGCTTATAGGTTAAAATGTCTTTGACACAAATTGCTGTGAAGAATTTTTACTGAGAATTATTTCAAATCCAAAGAAAATAGCCCCCATGGTAAAAATGAGATTTAGTTAGTGTTGCTATACATTATTTTTTTATTAATACTTATTAACCTGGTTTAACTTTTCTCATGCTTTATAGAAAAAAAATGTAGAAGAGTGTTTCATTTGATCAAAATCCATATTTATCCAGCTGTACATTTCCTGCATTTCTAGCTTCTGGATAGCCCAGAGGCATCCAGAGACTTGGCTCAAAAGTTTCTATAGTTACTCATTAGCAGCACTTAATCATTATCAATCCAGAGAAACAGTTTGAGATCTGGGTCACTCTTGAGTGTTAAAGTCAATCTTGCATTAATTAGAACTGATTTAACTGCAAACCAAAGAAATGTATCCCTGAGATATAGAGCATCCAGAGCACTGAAATGAGTGTGAACTTTATAAGTATCTTAATGCTTTATCTTCATTTTATTCTAATCTCAAGCTGGAAAATTCATGTTCCTTAGAAAAGATTATGTACCACTAGTCAGTGGCACAGAAAAGGCAATGGCACCCCACTCCAGTACTCTTGCCTGGCAAATCCCATGGACAGAGGAGCCTGGTGGTCTGCAGTCCATGGAGTCACTAGGAGTCGGACACAACTAAGCGACTTCACTTTCACTTTTCACGCATTGAAGAAGGAAATGGCAACCCACTCCAGTGTTCTTGCCTGGAGAATCCCAGGGACTGGGAAGCCTGGTGGGCGGCTGTCTCTGGGGTTGCACAGAGTCAGACACTACTGAAGTGACTTAGCAGCAGCAGCAGCAGTAGTCAGTGGCAAGCTGGTACATGTTTAACAATACCTCTGTAGAAAAGATAAGCTAACCCTGTGGAAAATTCTGAAAGAGATGGGAATGCCAGACCACCTGACCTGCCTCTTGAGAAACCTATATGCAGGTCAGGAAGAAAGTTAGAACTGGACATGGACAACAGACTGGTTCCAAATAGGAAAAGGAGTCCGTCAAGGCTGTATATTGTCACCCTGCTTATTTAACTTATACACAGAGTACATCACAAGAAACACTTGGGCTGGAAGAAGCACAAGCTGGAATCAAGATTGCCAAGAGAAATATCAGTAACTCAGATGTGGAGATGACACCACCGTTATGGCAGAAACTGAAGAACAGCTAAAAAGCCTCTTGATGAAAGTGAAAGAGGAGAGTGAAGAGTTGGCTTAAAGCTCAACATTCAGAAAACGAAGATCGTGGCATCTGGTCCCATCACTTCATGGCAAATAGAAGGGGAAACAGTGGAAACAGTGTCAGACTTTATTTTTGGGGGCTCCAAAATCACTGCAGATGGTGACTGCAGTCATGAAATTAAAAGATGCTTACTCCTTAGAAGGAAAGTTATGACCAACACAGATAGCATATTCAAAAGCAGAGACATTACTTTGCCAACAAAGGTCTGTCTAGTCAAGGCTATGGTTTTTCCAGTGGTCGTGTATGGATGTGAGAGTTGGACTGTGAAGAAAGCTGAGCACTGAAGAATTGATGCTTTTGAACTGTGGTGTTGGAGAAGACTCTTGAGAGTCCCTTGGACTGCAAGGAGATCCAACCAGTCCATCCTAAAGGAGATCAGTCCTGGGTGTTCTTTGGAAGGACTGATGCTAAAGCTGCAACTCCAGTACTTTGGCCACCTCATTCGAAGAGTTGACTCATTGGAAAAGACTGATGCTGGGAGGGATTGGGGGCAGGAGGAGAAGGGGATGACAGAGGATGAGATGGCTGGATGGCATCACCGACTCGATGGACATGAGTTTGGGTGAACTCCAGGAGTTGGTGATGGACAGGGAGGCCTGGCGTGCTGCAACTGATGGAGTCACAAAGAGTCGAACACGACTGAGAGACTGAACTGAACTGAACCCTAATCATAACCCTAACCCTAAAAAGGGACTTCCCCCGTGGCTCAGCTGGTAAAGAATCTGCCTGCAATGAGGGAGACCTTGGTTTGATCCCTGGGTTGGGAAGATCCCCTGGAGAAGGGAAAGGCTACCCACTCCAGTATTCTGGCCTGGAGAATTCCATGAACTATACAATAAAAAGAGTCAGACACGACTGAGCAACTTTCACTTACTTACTGTAGAAAAGGAGGAGGAAGAGAAGGAGATGTTTCTGACTGGCAGCACTGCCAAATACCATGGTGTAAATACTTCCACTGTGGCTAATTTCCAGCTGCCAGTGGAATATCAGAGAATGCAGAATTGGGAATAGAGGCTCAGTAGCTAAGAGTCAGACATGACTGAGAGACTTCACTTTCACTTTTCACTTTCATGCATTGGAGAAGGAAATGGCAACCCACTCCAGTGTTCTTGCCTGGAGAATCTCAGGGACTGGGGAGCCTGGTGGGCTGCCGTCTCTGGGGTTGCACAGAGTCGGACACAACTGACGCAACTTAGCAGCAGTAGCACCGGCAGCAGGACACCATTATGTAGTATTTATTTCCACTATACAGATCCAAAGACATCAGTGAACTCAAGAACATATATAATAGTGAAATGGAGTAAAATAAAAGTGATGGCTTGAGTATTTATTACTTTTGTCTTTTATACATTGGGTTCAAGTTTATATAATGAAATTTTTAATCATGGCTGAGTTTCACAATCACTTTACCAAGTTCCTGAAAATTAAACAAGCATCTCTCATGAGCCAATAAGAGCAGATTGCAGCACAGCCCAGTTATCTTGGTCATCTCTCTCCTTGGGTCTGTTTTTGTTCTTTTCCAAAACCACTAAGGAATTTAATCGTGTGAATGCTACATACCATGGAGATTCTTAAATATTATTTTTTCATCTATTTTGAAACAGTTTGTATTATTGACTAGATGCTATTTAGGAACCTTTGTGGGTTTCATCTTTTGTTTGCTTGTTTTTTATTTCCATTAGTTTATATTTTCTTGAGACTTACTAATTTTTCATTTTGCTACAGTGTGATTTGAGAATGTGGCCCATATCGTTTCTACTTTTAAAGTTCAGATTTTATTGTTGTGAAATATTTTTGTTAGTAATAAGGATAATAAAAGATAATAAAAGTTACTATTTATGGAGTATATCCCAGAAACATTACATTATCTTCTCAAGAATCTGATAGAGAAGTGTTTTAACTCTGAATACCTATGAAACAAAGTGAACAAAACCCTCTTTGCAATGCTTTGTTGGTGAGTACAGTCCCAGGCAGCAAGGGCAGGGAATGAGGAATAAAGAAGGAGGAAAGGCTATCAAGACAGCTGCACGGTCACCCAGGACATCTCCAGGTAACTATGTGGAACCAGTGCACCTCAGAATGGTTCACTAGGAAGGAAGAAGAGAGAGTTTGCCTGTGGATCTTGTCCTCTACCTTCTGATCTCCAAAGTTCACCTTAGCAGGCATTAACACCCTGTGGTAGATTGTTTGCAAAAATGGTCACAGTAATTCCTCCCATTCCTGACTGCATGGTCCTTTGAAATGTGAATGCACAGCAACCCCTAGCAAGAGGAGGAATCTATTTCTCCAGCCAAGACCAAACCTGTGAATCTGGGTTTGATCATGTGACTTTCTTTGGCCAAGGGGACATTAGCAAGTATGACATTGAGCAGAGGTTGAGAAGTGTTTGTGCATCTGGGTTTGCCTTCTCTTGCTGCTGGGAACTTCTACCACCACGAAAATGACCCTGGGCTAATTTGCTGAGTGAGGAGACAGTCATAGAGTTGTCTCAACTGACATTGAGCCAACTGTCAGACATGTCGGTGAAGCCTTCCCCACAAGGATCCTCCCTGGCAAGACCAACCAGCCTGCCAACAAACAGACCTGTTACTTCATTCTATACCCCCAGTCCCAGATGAGCCTGTTCAGACTAAAAGAACTGCCAAGGCATCCTTAGAATGGTGAGATGTTTAAAGGCCTTAAGTTTGTGGGTGTGTAGCAAAAGCCAATTCATGGACTGTACCACACTTCCAGATTGGATTACCTAGCCCATTAATTGGGTGCTGGATAAGCCAGTCCTATGATCAATGTTTTAGTGTTTTCTTGGAGCCCAAAAGAAGTGGGAGAAGTTGTATATCTGGTGCTCCAATCCAATCACTGGAACCACTACAGCTCCTCAAATGATGGCTGTACTGGGTGCCATGCTGAAGCCACACTAAAGAGGAGGTGGGGACAGCCAGTGGTGTGAAAAGACAAAGTGATGGGTGGAATATCCATAGAGCAAGAACCAAAGTGTGGAGGTAGGGTCAAGCAATATGGAGACCTGCATAAGCTGCACAGACAGCAGCTTTTATTATGTGTGAATTCCATTCAGGTATGACCTAAATCAAATCCCTTATGAGTATACAGTGGAAGTGAGAAATACATTTAAGGGACTAGATATGATAGAATGCCTGATGAACTATGGACAGAGGTTCATGACATTGTACAGGAGACAGGGATCAAGACAATCCTCATGGAAAAGAAATGCAAAAAAGCAAAATGGCTGTCTGGGGAGGCCTTACAAGTGCCTGTGAAAAGAAGAGAAGTGAAAAGCAAAGGAGAAAAGGAAAGACACAAGCATTTGAATGTAGAGTTCCAAAGAATAGCAAGGAGAGATAAGAAAGCCTTCCTCAGCGATCAATGCAAAGAAATAGAGGAAAACAACAGAATGGGAAAGACTAGAGATCTCTTCAAGAAAATTAGAGATACCAAGGGAACATTTCATGCAAAGATGGGCTCGATAAACGACAGAAATGGTATGGACCTAACAGAAGCAGAAGATATTAGGTGGCAAGAATACACAGAAGAACTGCACAAAAAAGATCTTCACGACCAAGATAATCACGACGGTGTGATCACTGACCTAGAGCCAGACATCCTGGAATGTGAAGTCAAGTGGGCCTTAGAAAGCATCACTACAAACAAAGCTAGTGGAGGTGATGGAATTCCAGTGGAGCTATTTCAAATCCTGAAAGATGATGCTGTGAAAGTGCTGCACTCAATATGCCAACAAATTTGGAAAACTCAGCAGTGGCCACAGGACTGGAAAAGGTCAGTTTTCATTCCAATCCCAAAGAAAGGCAATGCCAAAGAATGCTCAAACTACCTCACAATTGCACTCATCCTATAGGCTGCAGTCCATGGGGTCGCACAGAGTCAGACATGACTGAAGCGACTTAGCAGCAGCAGCAGCAGCACACACTAGTAAAGTAATGCTCAAAATTCTCCAAGCCAGGCTTCAGCAATACGTGAACCGTGAACTTCCAGATGTTCAAGCTGGTTTTAGAAAAGGCAGAGGAACTAGACATCAAATTGCCAACATCTGCTGGATCATGGAAAAAGCAAGAGAGTTCCAGAAAAACATTTCTGCTTTATTGACTATGCTAAAGCCTTTGACTGTGTGGATCACAATAAACTGTGTAAAATTCTGAAAGAGATGGGAATACCAGACCACCTGACCTGCCTCTTGAGAAACCTATATGCAGGTCAGGAAGCAACAGTTAGAACTGGACATGGAACAACAGACTGGTTCCAAATAGGAAAAGGAGTCCGTCAAGGCTGTATATTGTCCCTCTGCTTATTTAACTTATATGCAGAGTACATCATGAGAAACACGGGGCTGGAAGAAGCACAAGCTAGAATCAAGATTGCCCGGAGAAATATCAATAACCTCAGATATGCAGATGACATCACCTTTAGTCCAGAAAGTGAAGAGGAACTAAAAAGCCTCTTGATGAATGTGGAAGAGGAGAGTGAAAAAGTTAGCTTAAAGCTCAACATTCAGAAAACGAAGATCATGGCATCGGTCCCATCACTTCATGGGAAATAGATGGGGAAACAGTGGAAAGAGTGGCTGACTTTATTTTTTTGGGCTCCAAAATCACTGCAGATGGTGACTGCAGCTATGAAATTAAAAGATGCTTACTCCTTGGAAGGAAAGTTATGACCAACCTAGACAGCATATTCAAAAGCAGAGACATTACTTTGCCAACAAAGGTCTGTCTAGTCAAGGCTATGGTTTTTCCAGTGGTCATGTATGGATGTGAGAGTTGGACTGTGAAGAAAGCTGAGCACTGAAGAATTGATGCTTTTGAACTGTGGTGTTGGAGAAGACTCTTGAGAGTCCCTTGGACTGCAAGAAGATCCAACCAGTCCATCCTAAAGGAGATCAGTCCTGGGTGTTCTTTGGAAGGACTGATGCTGAAGCTGAAACTCCTATACTTTGGCCACCTCATGCGAAAAGCTGACTCATTGGAAAAGACCCTGATGCTGGGAGGGATTGGGGGCAGGAGGAGAAGGGGATGACAGAGGATGAGATGGCTGGATGGCATCACCGACTCGATGGACATGAGTTTGGGTAAACTCCGGAAATTAGTGATCGTCGGGGAAGCCTGGTGTGCTGCGATTCATGGGGTCGCAAAGAGTCGGGACACGACTGAACAACTGAACTGAACTGAAGACTCTTAACTTGTAAGTAATGAAAATAACTTGAAATAGCTTAGGGGAAAAAGGTTAAATCCTTGTGGCTTGTCTATTTTGTGTGTAGCAAGCTTCTTTCATGTTGTAGCTGTGCTATCTGTGCCAGGTGTGGTAGTGGAGCTCCCACAGTGGTCTTTGGGTATGGATCTGGCAACATAGTATACAAGCCTCCATTCTCTGGCTCACCAGAAAATTCCATAACTACCTAAGCAATCTGCGGTCAACAAATTTCTTAGCTAACAAGAGGCACAGACTTAGAGACTGAAGTTATTATAAGAGGGGAAGTAGGAGAGGGACAATTAGGGAATTTGACATTGACATGTTAACACTACTATATTTTAAATGAATAAACAACAAGGACCTACTGTATAGCACAGGGGACTCTGCTCAATGTTATGTCATAGCCTAATGGGAAAAGAATTTGAAAAGAATAGATATGTGTATAAGCATAACCGGATCACTTTCCTGTACATCTGAAACTAACACATTGCTAATCAATTATACCCTAACATAAAACATATTAAAAATTTCTTATCTGCTTAAACTAACCATATAGATTGTGTTATTGACAATTAAGAATACTAACTGATGTAGCTGGGCATAGGATTACAGCTTGGGAATCATTTTCTCTCAGAATTTGCAAAGCATTTTCCATGGTCTTCTGTTATGATGTTTCTCTTGAGAAGTTTGATGCCATGCTTGTTCCTAAACTTCTAGATGTGACTAACTTTTCCTCTCAGAAAGTTTTCATGTTATTCTTTTTAATCCCTAAAACTCTGAAATTTCTAGTTGAAATGCCATGGCGTGGATCTTCTCGCATTCATTTGGCAGCCACATACAGTTGTATATGTTGTACACTGCACCACTTTAGGGAGCATTAGGCCCATCTCAATCCATAGACATGCCTGTATGACTTTTCAGAAAGACCCTGTGGACACTCTGTGGGACTTTAGAATCTGGGCACCACTGTCCTTGAGTTCCAGGAAATCTTTCATATAATCTTCTCAACCACTGTCTCTATCCTCTCTCTGGAAAACCTATTTTAGTCAAATATTGGGCTTCCAAGATTAATCTCATTTTCTTATTTTGTCCTCATTTTCCATTCCATGTCTCCTTGTTCCACTTTCCGAGAGATTTTCTCCACTTTATCTTTGAAACTTCTACTGAATAGTTAATTTGAGTTCTGCTATTTTTAATTAATAAGAGTGCTTTCTAAAAATAGCAATTCCTTCTCCAGGATCTTGATCTCATCTCTCTGAAGATATCAATTATGGATTTACTTTTTTCTTCTTTTGGCATTTCTTCCATCCACTGCATTCTGTTTCCTTTCTTTTTTACTTGTTGTTTCTTTTTCACCTGTCAGTGCCCCTCTTCTGCTTTAGATAGGACACAAAATGCCTCAATTTGAACCCCAGCCAATTTGACTCCAAAGACCTTTCTTATGAGTAAAATAATTTGTGCAAGATATGATTATTCTAGCTTCTGGTTATTAAAGATCTACTAGAACCTATGAGTTTACATAGTACTTAGCATAGTACCTACTGTTCTCCAGGTAGTCAATATTTGTTGAATGCATATTTGTTTCCTATTCCCAAGAAGTATTTTCCTTTATTTTTCTTCTCTATTCAGTGTACTAGCATGGCTTGCCCAGAGCACCCGGTCACTCAATGAAAGCAAAGATACACTGACCCATGTATTGTCATCTGTGTTCCTTGACTTTTCTCTAGGCATCTACAGATCATCATTCTTATCTCGTTACAATACATTCCTGAAGCAGGCTGGATAGACAGACAGATATATAGACGGGTAATGAAAGACAGGCTGCTGCTCCTGCTAAGTCGCTTCAGTCGTGTCCAACTCTGTGCGACCCCATGGACGGCAGCCCACAGGCTCCTCCGTCCCTGGGATTCTCCAGGCAAGAATACTGGAGTGGGTTGCCATTTCCTTCTCCAAATGAAAGACATGTAGACAGATAATTTGGATATAGATACTTGGGTCAGCTATGACTTTCTCTGTAACAATTTTATTTTTAAGATTATTTTTAAGATTTTTTGACATGGACCTATTTTAACGTCTTAATTGAATTTGTTAAAATATTGCTTATGTTTTATGATTTTTGGTCTCTTGGCACATGATATCTTAGTTGCCCGACCAGGAATCAAACCAGCCAACCCCTGCATTGGAAGGCATAGTCTTAACCACTGGATCGCCAGGCAAGTCCCCTATATCAACTACTTTTGATTTACTCCTGCTAAGAAATGCTTATAGCATACTCACTCTGATTTAACTAGGAGAACCCCTTCCTGCTCAAAATGAACTTTAGCGACCATCTCTTGGGGTGGGTTATCTTTGCAGTTGGCTGCTCTGACACGTGTATACAAAGATTCTTATTAACCTTAACTTCAGAAGAGAAGCCTCATCCTTAAATTATAAATATGACACTTATATGGAGCCTCTAGCCCACTAATTCCCCACTAATGGTATATTTGTTTGTTTTCTTTTTTAGGGGTGAAGTGAAGTTTCCTTATTTTCTTGTAAAGACTTAATGAATGAGTAAAAATTAGGAAAGAACACCTAATTTTAAGCAGAATAGATCACATAAAACTATTCTAAAAGAAAATCAATTGGACAGTGTAAAAGAAAAACAATTTGAAAATAGAGAAAGAGGGAAAAGTAAAACCAGCAAAATCCTAATGAAGCAAGATCTGTAAAAACTTAAAAGGATAAAGTTTTATATATTGTTCTTTCTGAAGAAAACCATGGCTTGTGTGGAATGCCAGGTTGTCAAGAGATTTCTGATATACTAAAGAACAAGAATAGAAATAGAGGGGGGTGGGAAAGACGTTCAAGAGGGAGGGGATATATGTATACATAGAGCCGATTCACTTTGTTTTACGGCAGAAACTAACACAATGTTATAAAGCAATTATACTCCAATTAAAAGAGAAAAAAGAATAGAACTAGAAAGATAGCAGCCTTCTCAAAATATGGAAGGCTTTGCAACATGTATGTATTTAATCTGTGGCAATTACATTGTTGAGGATCTAATTGGGAACGTCAAATTATGGAAACTATTACTTCTACTTTTATATCTTTGTAATGTGAAACAAGTTAATGTATACTTTACTCCTAGACACTTCAATAATCTTCTTCTTGAAGAGTTTTCTTCTTCACTTTTTTTTTGTTACAACAGCTTAGCTTAACTATTAAACTGTGCTGTCTGCTCCTGTAGGGTCAAGCTGTTTTCTAAATTGGTGTAGCCATCTCTTTGCAAATGGCCACAATTCTTAGTAGTGACATCTGCCAAGTTAATTAATAAAATGAAAAGGTAAAGAAAAATGTCAGAGAGCTATTTTCCTTTGAAAAGTTCAACATACATATTAAATCTCTCTCCTCTTTGTCCCAGAATTCCGTATAAGCTGGAATTACTGAGGTGTCTTCTCGGGTGTGCTCACTCAGTTGTGTCCAACTCTTTGCAACCCCATGGACTGCCAGGCCCCTCTATTACTGTTTATTGAGACATGAGTTTTGTTTAAAGTAAAAAGCGTAATTGTTTACTCCCCCACATCTGTACTTTTCAACAACAAGGCAAAGGCAGTGAAATGACAGCTAAGAATTTCCTGACTGTTCTTCTACTTCTTTCATCCTGTTACATATCCAGTATAGCTCAAATTTCATTGCAAGAAATAAAAAGTGTGAATGTTTCCTGTTTGTCATTAGAATTGAAAGCCTTACTTGAGTTTATTTTACAAATTGGCTGCACAGGTGTTCTGTGACACATCGGTATAAATTCCCTCCACAATTACCTAATTTGCACACCACTTTGTTGTACCTTGATAAGCTAAGAAATACAACCATACAGACCATTGCTAATTATTCAAGAGAATTTCTAGTCTAAGTGGAACATTCATTTGAGGGCTTCCCTGGTAGCTCAGTGAGGAAAGAATCTGCCTACAATGCAGGAGACTTGAGTTCAATCCCTGGGTCCAGAAAACCTCCTGGAGAAGGGAACATTCATTTAAACTCAGTCATTACTTCAAGCAAACATCATTGAGGCTGCCTCTCTACATATTGCCAATCCACTAGACATCAACACTCAATAAAATCAGCCCAATTCAAAGTATAAAAGGCTGGGACAGGGTGGGGCAGGAAGTGGGAGAAAGGGGAGAAGGTTCTACTTTAACTTCTTTAAAATATAAAATGCACGTTTACCACTCGGGAGTTTTTTCAAATTGTCATTGTCTATTCAAAAGCAAACTTAGGGTTACCAAAAGGAAAAGGTAGGCGAGGGATAAATTGGGAGTTTGGAATTAACATATACATACTGCTGTATATAAGACAGACTTCCCTGGTAGTTCAGCTGGTAAAGAGTCCACATGCAATGCAGGTAAACCCTGGTTTCATTCCTGGGTCAAGAAGATCCCCTGGAGAAGGGATAGGCTACCCACTCCAGTGTTCTTGGGCTTCCCTGGTGGCTCTGACAGTAAAGACCACCCGCAATGTGGGAGACCTGGGTTTGATCCCTGGGTTGGGAAGATCCCCTGGAGTAGGGCATGGCAACCCACTCCAGTACTCTTGCCTGGAGAATTCCATGAACAGAGGACCCTGGTGGGCTATACAGTCCATAGGGTTGCAAAGAATAGGACATGACTGAGCAACTAAGCATAGCACAGCATATAGAAGAGAGATAATAAAATGGCAACCCACTCCAGTACTACTGCCTGGAAAATCCCATGGATGGAGGAGCCTGGTAGGCTACAGTCCATGGGGTCGCAAAGAGTCGGACACGACTGAGCGACTTCACTTCACTTCTTCACTGTATAGCATAGGGAACTCTACTCAACATTCTGTAATAAACTGAATGGGAAAAGAATCTGAAAAAGAATGGATATATGTATAAAATGAAACATTTTACCATACACCTGAAACTAACAACACTATAAATCAACTATAAAATAAAAATTTTAAAAATTGCCCTTATATGGCCTAAAAATTGTCATTCTATTGTCTTTTGCCAAAAACTGTCTAAATTCTATTTGTCAACACACTAATGCAAGGTGCCTACTCAATCTGTTCAACCATTCTAACCAACATGAGGGGAAAATATTTTACCTTCAAGGAAAGGGAAGGCCAGGAAATGAAAGACTTATTTACACAATGCAGACATAATATACATTTATTAAAGAAGAATTAAAGAGAGGTCTTCCCTGATAGCTCAGTTGGTAAAGAATCTGCCTGCAATTCAGGAGACCTGGGTTCGATCCCTGGGTTGGAAAGATCCCCTGGAGAAGGGAAAGGCTACTCACTCCAGTATTCTGGTCTGGAGAACTCCATGGGCTATAGTCCATGCAGTCATAAAGAGTCGGACACAACTGAGTGACTTTCACTTTCATTAAAGAGAGGAAGTATTTTTAAAAATTCATATTTGTACTAGACCTGTCTATGTGTACCATGATTTGGAGTCCTCAATGAAGACCTGATATTTTAATTACTTTATCATTAGCATATTTTGGTGGACTAAATTTAAAAAATGCACAGCATGGGGATCTCCCTGGTAGTCCAGTGGATAAGAATCTACCTACCAATGCAGGGGACACAGGATTGATCCCTAGTCTGGGAAGTCCAGCAGTGGCCACAGGACTGGAAACGGTCAGTTTTCATTCCAATCCCTAAGAAAGGCAATGCCAAAGAATGCTCAAACTACCGCACAATTGCACTTATCTCACATGCTAGTAAAGTAATGCTCAAAATTCTCCAAGCCAGGCTTCAGCAATACGTGAACCATGAACTTCCAGATGTTCAAGCTGGTTTTAGAAAAGGCAGAGGAACCAGAGATCAACTTGCCAATATCCACTGGATCATTGAAAAAGCAAGAGAGTTCCAGAAAAACATCTATTTCTGCTTCATTGACTATGCCAAAGCCTTTGACTGTGTGGATCACAATAAACTGTGGAACATTCTGAGATGGGAATACCAGACCACCTGACCTGCCTCTTGAGAAATCTGTATACGGGTCAGGAAGCAACAGTTAGAACTGGACATGGAACAACAGACTGGTTCCAAATAGGAAAAGGAGTACGTCAAGGCCATATACTGTCACCCTGCTTATTTAACTTATATGCAGAGTATGCCATGAGAAACACTGGGCTGGATGAAGCACAAGCTGGAATCAAGATTGCCGGGAGAAGTATCAATAACCTCAGATACACAGATGACACCACTCTTATGGCAGAAAGTGAAGAAGACTAAAGAGCCTCTTGATGAAAGTGAAAGTGGAGAGTGAAAAAGTTGGCTTAAAGCTCAACATTCAGAAAACGAAGATCATGGCATCTGGTCCCATCACTTCATGGCAAACAGAGGGGGAAACAGTGAAAACAGTGGCTGACTTTATTTTTTTAGGCTCCAAAATCACTGTGGATGGTGACTGCAACCACGAAATTAAAAGATGTTTACTCCTTTGAAAGAAAGCTATGACCAACCTAGACAGCATATTCAAAAGCAGAGACATTACTTTGCCAACAAAGGTCTGTCTAGTTAAGGCTATGGTTTTTCCAGTAGTCATGTATGGATGTGAGAGTTGGATTATAAAGAAAGTTGAGCACCAAAGAACTGATGCTTTTGAACTGCGGTGAGGGAGAAGACTCTTGAGAGTCCCTTGGACTGCAAGGAGATCCAACCAGTCCAACCTAAAGGAAATCAGTCCTGAGTGTTCATTGGAAAGACTGATGTTGAAGCTGAAACTGCAATACTTAGGCCACCTCATTTGAAAAGACTCTGATGCTGGGAGGGATTGGGGGCAGGAGGGGAAGGGGACAACAGAGGATAAGATGGCTGGATGGCATCACCGAAATGGACATGAGTTTGGGTAAACTCCGGGAGTTGGTGATGGATAGGGAGGCCTGGTGTGCTACAGTCCATGGGGTCGCAAAGAGTCGGATACAACTGAGCGACTAAACTGAACTCAGAAGACCCCACATGCTGCAGGGCAACTAACTGTGCGCAGCAGCTACGAAAGCCTACACTCCCTACAGCCCACGCTCCGAAAGGAGAGAAGCTACTGCAATGAGAAGCCAGAGCACCATAACTAGAGAGTAGCCTCCACTTGCCACAACTAGAGAAAGTCCACATGCAGCAATGAAGACCCAATGCAGCCAAAACTAAATAAATAATAAATTTTAAAAGTACATAGCATGGTAACTAGACTTACTGTGGTGATCATTTTGAAAGGTATAGAAATATTAAATCACTATGTTGTGCACCAGTAACCAAAACAGCATTACAGGTCAATTGTATTTCAGAAACAAATTCACAGAAAAAGTGATCAGATTTGTGATTACCAGAAGTCAGGGGCGCATGGGGGGAGGAATTGGATGAAGGCAAAGGGTACAAACTTCCAATTATAACTGAGTACTACAGTTGCCAAGTTGCGTCAGACTCTTTGCCACCCTGGACTCTAGCCTACCAGGCTCCTCTGTCCATTTTTCAGGCAAGAATACTGGAGTGGGTTGCCATGCCCTCCTCCAGGGGATCTTCCTGACCCAGGGATCAAACCCATGCCTCCTGCATTAGCAGGCAGATTTTTTACTATTGAGTCACCGGGGAAGCCCCAGGAATGTACAGTACGGCATGATATATATAATTAGCATTATTATATATTATATACAAAAGATGCTAAAAGAATATATCCTAAGAGTTCTCATCTCAGTAGAAAAAAAGCTATTTTTTTCTATTTCTTTAATTTTGTGCCATATGTCAATCATAATTCAATAAAACTGGAAGAAGAAAAAAGAATCACAATAATTAAAAAGATCTATTTAAAAAGTTAAAACATTGATATATTAAGGAAAAAACACCATTAGGAAACATAAACACTCTCAATAAAATTTCACAAGCAAAAGGAAGACAATGGCACGTACATGCTATGAAGGATGACACATAGCAAAGAGGGAGCAAAATATTAACCAGGCAACGATATCAACTCCAATTTTGAGGCTTTGGATAACTAATACATGTTGTTTTGTTTTGATTTAATGTGCCACTGCACACATTCACAGGTCCCTTAATCAAACAAATTCAGCATTTCCAGGACACCATCAAAGAATGTAAAAAGGAAGACAAAGGCAAAAAAAGCTCTCTGGTTGACTAAAAACTAAGCTTAAGCATATTACTCATAGCAGAGCATCCTGGTGCTAAATGAGAAACTCATTTCGTATTATCTTATAATTCTGACAAACATGCTTGATGGTGTCTCTAATTCAACACGGGAAATTATAATGGAGAATTAGGGCTAGACAGACAGTAGTGAGAGGAACAATCAGAAAGTGAGGGAGGAGACAGGAAAGTACAAAACAGGAAAAAAAGTCCCAGCACTCTGAGATCCTTTAAAGTACAAATGGACTATCACACATTAGCAATCCACCAAGGTTTCAAGGCCAGAGACCCTTGCCATCAGGAGACCCCCCCTCCCCCAAGTCATTAAGGGAAGATTAAACTGTACTGTTATTCTACAAAGGCTAAGAAGTGTACCATAGGTTACCTCTTTAAGAGTTTTATAAAAAGCAGTTGTTCTGGGGACTTCTTCCGGCAGTCCAGTGGTTAAGGCTGTGCTTCCACTGCAGGGGACTCTGTTTTGACCCCTGATTGGGGAACTAAGACCCTGCATGCCACTAGGTACAGTAAAATTTAAAAAAAAAAAAAAAGCAGTTGTTCTATTTTATACTTTACACGTAAATGGACTATTCAATTATTTAGAAATTTCACTTACGAGAAACAAGGCTAGATAATGTTTTACCATGAGTAATCTGATGACAGTGAACTCTCTGAACTTGACTCACAGAATAATGGTCACCGACCTAATTTATAGCAGGAAGAAATACACTGATTTTTCCCCTATAGATCTGTTTTGATCTGATGCGTGCTACTCGCCCAGGCTCTACACCAATGGCATAAGCATGCAGCTAGGACTATTGAACACAACAATCCTAGAGAGCATGCTTGAAATCTGTTCCACCATTCCCACCTTCCAACTAGGTCATAGAAAGAAAACAGCAAAACTAGGAATTGCTATAGACTAGACTTGGGATGGGCGTTACCCCAAAGCAAGTCAGAGCAACTCCCTTTGGACATGGCAACACCTTTAAAATCACTTTTAGTGAAGTTCTCCTTTTAAATAATCTTTCTGAGCTTGGTCTCAAGATGTTTGGAAGATGACACAAAGAGAAAAATCAATAAATTCTAAATTTTGGTTTCAAAAACCTATTTTTTTCCATTATAGAATTCAATACTTTAATACCCTTTTTATAAAACAACTTCAGTTTAAGATGTTCAGAATTGTCAGTGATAATTCCCAGTAATTTTGGAGTCAAATCATTTTTATTTAATTTTACATCCACCAACTAAATTCCAAACCTCTATTTCCCTTCAATTTGTTCCTTCATTCAACAAATATTTACTGAACATTGACTCTGCTAGGTACCCGCTTGGAAGCCAGGGGACTAGAGAGAACCCGTGTCCATGGCATTGTGTACATTTGGGGAATGAAACTGAATTAAATGCCATTCAGTTTCTTGGTGACTCTTTGAGACAGCTATAGACACTCTAGGGATGTCAAAATAAAGTCTGGATTTATAATTTCATGTGACAAATAAATTTGAACATATTTGAAGGATATACTCTTGAATTGAGAATGTTTTGAACTGTGGTGTTGGAGAAGACTTGAGAATCCCTTGGAATGCAAGATCAAACAAGTCAATCCTACCAGAAATCAGTCCTGAATATTCATTGGAAAGACTGATGCTGAAGCTGAAGCTGAAGCTCCAACACTTTCGCCACCTGATGCAAAGAACTGACTCACTGGAAACAACCTGAATGCTGGGAAAGATTGAAGGCAGGAGGATAAGGGGACAACAGAGAACAAGATGGTTGGAGGGCATTACCAACTCAATGGACATGAGTTTGAGCAAGCTCCAGGAGATGGTGAAGGACAGGGAGGCCTGACTTGCTACAGTCCATGGAGTCGCAAAGAGTTGGACACGACTGAGCCACTGAAGAACAACTCTTCAATTATTCCACTACATTTTCCTACATATGAAATTATCCAATGTCCAAAGGTCTAAAGTCTATTTTTATTCTCGATGCTTTTCCTTCATATGAGCACAATGAACACCAAACTAAAATTTAAAGTTTCTCATCTCTTTCTCATCTCTTCGGGAAAGAGGAAAAAACTCATAAAGTAGTGAGATTATCTCAAGATCCCTTTTTCAGTACAAAAATTATGAAGAAAAGATTGCAACCTAAGACTATATTTACCCAAGCTGAAACTAACCAATTCTCATGTTCAAAGGCTCCTAAGGCATTTCCTCTTCTCTATAAAATGTGATTTCTGGGTAAAGGCTCTGTGCCTCATGAATACATTACTATATAAAGCATATGGACTACAAATTTAGAAAAACGTAATTGAAGAATCACATTCGAATGCCCTTGTGCCACTTATCAATAGAGGTTTACTTCTCAGTCCAATTAAATATGCTAACATGAGTCTATTTTATCTCGGAGAAAAAAATGTGAGTGGAAAATGAATAAAAGGGACTTCCCTGGTGGTCCAGTGGTTAAGAATCTGCCTTGTAATGCAGGAGACACAGGTTCAACCCCTGGTCTGAGAAGATCCTGTATGCCTCAGAGCAACTAAGCCCATCACCACAAGCACTGAGCCCTCACCCTAGAGCCTGTGGCTCTCCAACAAGCCACCGCAATGAGAAGCCCATGCACCACAACAAAGACCTAACACAGCCAAAAATAAATACATTTTTTAAAGAAGAAAATGAACTAGAGGATCAAACTTTAGATTCTCATCAAAATCTTGACATACTATGCCATTTTTAAATGAGACAGTAAGACAAAAATCACACTAATAGTTATTTGTATCATAATTTTTATCTATGTACCACTTTAATACAATTTTCAAGGTAACAGTATGATTTTCAAACTACTTTACCTGAAAACACAATTAGATTTTTTATAGAATCTATACTCCATCATATTTTACAGGGTAGTAAGCTCTAAAGAAACTTTAGCTCACAGCATCAACTGCACACATCATTCCTTCATATACAGTTTTGAGGCCCTTAGCTGCTATCTGAGTAACTGAACGAATGAACTGTTTAATAAATGTTTGCTAAAAGGAAACAAGTCAACCACATTTCCATCTCTTCCACTGCTCAAGTCCTTAGTGATCCAGGATTGTTAACTGCTAACATATAAGTGGGATGGCAGGAAAGAATAAACATGAAGCATAAAGGAGTGACAAATATTACATTTGTTCCAAACAACAGCAACAAAACACCATAGAAAAAGGATGCTGCTGCTGCTGTTAAGTCACTTCAGTCGTGTCCGACTCTGTGTGACCCCATAGACGGCAGCCCACCAGCCTCCCCTGTCCCTGGGATTCTTCAGGCAAGAACACTGGAGTGGGTTGCCATTTCCTTCTCCAAGATAAAGGATGAGAAAGACATAAACCTTTCAGACAAGACAACCAAAATAACCTGCCGGAATACAATCTTAGAATCCATTTAATGAAAAGTATTATCCTCCTTAGGAATCTAAATCCAGGACTTGGGATCCCAATTTGAAAATGAAACAGAACAACACAGGGCTTACAGAAAGCCTTTTAGGATCTTACACTCAAGTCTATTCATTTCGTGTGTAAACTTCAAGCACCCCAAACTTTATCCACCTCTAAATAAAGTGGAGAAAAGGGGGAAAAACACATTTAGCTGTGTAATTCAAACAAGGAATTTCTTTCTTCCCATGTCATGTAATTAGTGAAGCTATGAAGCAAAATTTAACAAAAAACCAGAGATTCATGGTTAGGTAACATTTTAGACCTTTGACAAATTGCCTTCCCTTGATAGCCAATGGCATCCTTCCATTGATTCTTGACCATCTTTCCATGGTTAAGCGATGAAGTCAAAGTCAATTGTCTATAACCATGCCATCAACTGAAAAGTAAGAAATTCAAACTAGTTGGGTTGATCCTGCAATAAGCATGTCAGCATTATGTGTACAGACACACTTCTCAACTAAATCTGATAACACATCTTAAAATTAAGGGAGTCCCTTAATCTCAAGAGGCCAGACTGCATAAAAGGGCATTTCTTTGGTTACTCTAAAACATTTAAATCTGGGAATTCCCTGGCAGTCCAGTGCTTAGGACTCTGTGCTCCCAATGCAGGGCACATGGATTTGATCCATGGTCAGGGAACTAAGACCCTGCATGCCGCCTGGTGCAGCCAAATAAAAAAATAAATCAAAGTTACTTCAGGCAAAAAGACACCGTAAAAGTAAAATTACACATTTTATTCACTCATTCCATCAGCTGAGAATTGCTCTATTGTACAAATACAGTATTGTACAAAAAAATCACAAAATGTTACAAAATAAAAAAGTACAAACTGCATTACTTAATAAATACCACTAAAAGTAGTTAAAGTGGAAATGAGATAGATTTTAGGTTTAAAACATTGTTTGACCCAGCAAACCATACAAGCTCTGTATAGACATTTGTACTGTACATAATGCAGGGCAATCCTATTTTGCCTTGTGAAAGAATTTAAAAGGAAAAGACTATTAAGACAGTATTCTCCTGCTATAAATTAATTGCCAGGGTTGATTGGAGGCATTTATGCCATTAATTTTCAAATCTCTCAGTTGAATCCAAGAAACTATATATGAAGCAGGAGGCTTATCTTGTCACAAAGTTTTCTATCATGTTAAAAAATTCTTTTCAACAAAAAGACAAATATAAATAAGAACTGAGAGCACCAGACAATCTAAACATTAACTGGAGTACAGAATAATCACTCTGCCATCAGCAAACATCAGACTTTCATTCAAGTAATAGCTGGTACTATTCTTTAAAAAAAAAAAAATCTTCCCACAACCTCCCCTTAAGTATTTTCTCTTTAAAAGGTTGACCATTTCTAGAAAAATAATGATTTTCCAAACAACTAATCTGTCATCAAAACGGAATGGGCCAATTATCTGGTAACATGAAAGCATCAATAGCCATTTGAAATAATTATCTAAGAACTCTAAAATTCAAATCCAACAACATAAAATACTAAATCACAAACTCTGCTCAAAATAATAAACTTCATATAAAGCACTTCTCTGGATTTATGCCGAAAGCTGTTTGCCAAAATGGAACACATCCTAGATGAAGGTACACCGATTGTTAAAAATGTTGTGCAAAAATACGTTTTTATAGAAAATAGATTACCAGGAATGAACAAATTTACACTGAGAAATCAGCTTGCAAATTAAGTAGTGCCAACTTTATACAGCAAATCATAAATAGCAGTAGGATCACCCAAAGCTACTATGAAACATCATTTAGGTGCCCAGCAACCTTCAGCTCTGAGGAGAAAACATTCAAAAAAATGATTAAGGCATTACACCTACAGTAAATCTACTAGAAAGTTTAAAAGTGCAATTACCCTGATTAAAGTTCATTTAACTCTCCAAACACAAATTAGGTATGCAATTTTCCCAGGGCGAGGGTCTCAGACACTTCAAGAGCATGCATTTTGCTCAATATACATTTTGGACAGGGATATGGCCATGGATTTGGCGAGTTCTTCATCGCGTTTTCTCTGCACTTGAGTCTGCCTGCACCAAGTGTCATACTCCGGGTTCGGATACGAGTGATCAAACACCGCGTCATAATGTCCGTTACTGAGCCAACTGAGCCAAATGCTAGGCCTTAGGGAATCCTCCGGGCCCAAATAGTGAATCATGGTAGACACCGTGGGGCTCTCCAGCCTCCCTCCAGTAGTCAGATGGATATTCACATTCAGCATCTGCCCCATGGCCAGCAGTTCAGGGTACCCGGCCCACGCCCCGTCCTGCGCAGCAGCGATGATAAACTCCCCAACGTCGCCCTCAATCAAGGGGCTAAAGTGGTCGAGGTGGTCGGCGATGTAGTGCACCGTCTGTTCCCGTAGCTCCCGGTGCAGACTCTGGTCCCCGTACACTGCCTTGCTGACCGCCCGGTAGAGGCAGTTGCCGTCGGGAATGATGTGAAATCGGTACTTGTTCCTCTGCCGCAGGTACTTGTCCTGCCTCTCCACCTCCGCCAGGTACAGGGCCAGCTTCTCGTCCCTAGGATCCGACCTGGACACGATCACCGCCTCGGTCGCGCCGCCCGGGGCCGCCTCGCCGCTGCGGGCCGGGGCCGCCTCGGCCTCAGGGTCGGGCCGCCCCGGCTCTTCGGCGCCGGGAGCGTCGCGGCGGTCGCCAGCTCTGTCCCAGCCGCGGAGGTTCCTCTCTGCCGGGCGCTCCTCGGCCCACGGGCCAGGGCCGGGCTCCGGGCTCCCCGGGGGCGGCGCGGGGCCGCGGTGCTTGGCGGCTGCCAGGGCCTGGCGGTGCTCGCTCAGTCGGAAGTTTCTGTCGGGCCCCTCGCGGGTCGCGTCCAGACCGGCAGGCTCCGGGCCGTCGGGCCTCAGCAGCTCCTCCAGAAGCCAGGCCGAGGAGCCCCGCCGCGGGGGAATCGGAGCGCCTGCTGCCGGGGCCAGCAGGAGGCAGCGGCCGCGTGGGGCGGCGGGCGCCGCGGCGCCGGGCTCCGGGCCGCGCAGCAGGAGCCGGTCGGCGCCCAGGGCCCGCACGGTGATCTGCGCCGTGGACGTGTAGTGCGGCGGCAGCGGCGGCTTGCAGGACCCGCCGGGCGGCCCGGCGGCGGCGGCTGAGGCGGGGGCGGCGGCCCCGGACACCATCTCGAAGCAGGAGGAGAAGGCGGGCATCTTGGCGGCGGGAGCGGCGGCGGCTTCGCGGGGCTCGGCGGCCGCGGCCGGCTGGCACTCACCGGTCTCGGGTTCCGGGGCGCCACCGGCGGGTCCCGGGGGCTGCAGAGAGACCTTGAACGAGGTGGCGGTGGCGGCGGCGGGCGGAGCGGCGGTTGCGGCCGTGGGACCCTGGCCCCCGGCTGGGTAGTGGGTGCAGACGCTGCTGTAGAGCTGCATGTCCCTGCCCGCCGCTCGGCCCCTTATAGGCGCGCCGAGCCCCGGTGAGGGGACACACCCTCCGGGCCCGGGGAAGGGGGCCGGCCGAGCGCGGTGACCCAGTGCCCTGAGAATAGAAATGACCGAAGGGCCGCCGGCGCGTCAGGAGCTGCAAATAGCGCCCGGGTCCCCGCCAAATTCCTGCTGCGCCACAGCGCGCGGTGGGGGCGGGGAAGGGACGCGCGCTCGACCCCTGCCGGCGCTAGCGGCCCGCAGACCCGGGACGCGTGCGCCCGCCGCCACTGCTCCGGTCCGCGGCGGCCGCTGAGGACTCACGGAGGTAGCCGCCCGCCCTGCTGGAGCGCGTCCCGCCGGCTAGCAGCACTGCAGGGCGCGCGGACGAGCCAGGAGGCGGGGCCGCAGTTGTTTACCTCAGGCAGCGCTGCCGCGTCACGTGCCTTCATTGGAATGTGCGGCTCGTCGCGGCGTCCCATTCAACCGCCGGGGCTCGCCCCACCCCCTCCGGCTCGCCCCGCCCCGTTCGGTGACGTCATGGGCGTGGCCCGCAGCGCGGGCGACGGGCGCGCGGGCGGGAGAGCGCGGAGGCGCGGAGGCCTGTGCAGCCGTAGCCGCTGCCCCACCTCAGTGTTAGTTTCTAGGCGCCGCGGTTTTCTGCGCTTCAGCAGTGGATCTTGGTGGGTTCGGGGCAGATTGGGGCGGACAAGAATGCTGAAGGTGCGTTTCAAAAGAAGCTTCCGAGTTCTCCGCGGAGACAGCTGCCCTAAAACCTGCATGGACTCTGCATGGTTGTTGCACCACTGCCATCTTTTTCACTCATCCCTGAGATTATATTATTAACGTAGTAGTGTGACGCCTCCCTTTCTCCCCAGCACCTTGCCGCCCTGCTAAACCGAAACCAACTTTTCTGCAGTCCTAACCCGTGTTGATAAGCAAATACAAGTCTTGGGTGAAATACCAAATGTCTAGCCGGGCCTCTTGAAAGTAGGTGCAGCTGTTCACCGTAGGTCAGCGATAGAGGGTCGTGATGCATTGCAGGAATGTTGAAATTGAATAGAATGTTGAACATAGTTCTATCCTATTGTGTTAGATGTCCCTGTTTGTAAGGGAAAGCTATAATACTCATGATCAACTTGCATACTGACTGTGTAGCAGTGGGCAGCTCTTGCTATATTCTCAGCTTTGATCACATGCTAAACTGACAGACCCTAAATGTTCAGAGTGAACCTAAAAAGCTGTCTCACTGTTTCAGTGATGGGGAAATAGCTTATGTTATGGTATAAGCCTCCCCACTCCACTTACTCTTTTGTGAATCGTAGGTCCCGTGAATGAAAAGACTTACTTAGTCTTGATGGCTATTATAGTTACAAACCCAGCACAGAGCCTGGCACATCAGTTCAGTTCAGTCGCTCAGTCATGTCCGACTCTTTGCGACCCCATGAATCGCAGCACGCCAGGCCTCTCTGTCCATCACAAACTCATGGCACATAGATGGAACTAATTAATATTTATTGCATGAGTTAATTAATGGAAGAGGAGTTCCCAAAACAGCCGAAAAGGCAGAATTACGATCCTGGTCTCCTGACCTCCAAGCCAGAGCTTCAGTTTGCCGTCGTGGGTGTGACTGACAGGATCCCAGCTGCCTTTGCCCAGGTCACTTGAACCTGTTAGGTAGGTCAACTGGAAGGAAAAACAACCACATAAAAGTCTAACCGTCTTTTCAGCTTCTGGTGACACCCCATTGGAAGCTTGTAGACCCCACTGGCTAACTAGAAAAAGGAAGTTACTTAAGTTTCATCGCTGATTTGGGGATTATTTGTTATTCTACCTTTAGCCTTTGAGTAGCTGGCGTTCTGAAACAGAATACAAAACAATTAACAATAAAATAATCCCCCAAATCATATTTACTGAATAGCCAGTGTGCCTAGCAGAGCTAGCAAATAGGAGCGTGGAGGGAGATAAGGAAGCTTTTATTTATTTATTTATTTTTTTAATGTAAATCCTAAAGCAAGAATATGTTTTGAACAGACTGGAGTAAATACAGGGGGAGAAAATAAAGCTAGGTACCCAGAGGACAGGCTAGGTCCGATGTACCAAATTAGGAATGTCAAAAAATAAAATTCAATTAAGTAAATTTGATGATCTGATTGATTTTATTAAGCAATTCAGACTTATTCCATCAAGCAATGTCCCATCCAGCAGCTAGAAGCGTACTTCCACCTGTTGCAGAAAGTGCAAAGTTGTTATTGTTGTTGTTTTTAATAGGAAGAAGGGCGGAGTAAGGGAGTTCTTAGCAAAAAAAAAGGATAATGAATTATTTTTAGGTCAGGGCTTTGGGGGTCAGAAGGGTCCTGTCATGGTTTTATCACACAGACTCCTGCTTCTTCCTCTGGGGAATGGAGATGACCTATATGACAGGTGACCTCATTGATACTAATCAGATCATTCCAAACCAGTTGATTATGATTACGTTTTTTAAAAATGTTCATAGCTACTTCCTTTATTTATAAAATTTATTTATTTTATACTGTAGTATGGCTGATTTACAATGTTGTGTTAATTTCAGGTGTAGAGCGAAGTGACTCAGTTATATATGAACTGAGTTTTTTTCAGATTCTTTCCCCATATATGATTAAGATTACATAAGATTACATTTCAGCAGAACATTGAAACTGCAATTAAGTCTTGGTTTGTTGTAGTGGGGCCCATTTGGGGCTTTTTTTTTTTTTTTTAACAGGAGCAAATTATCAACAGAAATGTGAAGATTCAAACCATCAGTGTATGTGAAGCATCTTTTTTTGTTTTTTGTTTTTTAGTTTGTGTGGAGATGATAGACAATATAATGAAGTACTTACTAGGTGGATGTAAGCACCAGTGTAGACTAACTTGGCTGTGCATGCATGCGTACAAAGTTGCTTCAGTAGTGTTCGACTCTTAGTGACCCTGTGGACTGTAGCCCACCAGGATCCTCTGTCCATGGGATTCTCCAGGCAAGAATAGTAGAGTGGGTTGCCATCTTCTCCTCTGGGATCTTCCCAACCTGGCAATTGAACCCACATCTGCCTGCATCTCCTGCATTGCAGGTGGATTCTTTACCCACTGAGCCACATGGGAAGCCCATGGTAGACTATACCACACTGCATATTCTTACAGTGAATATATGTCCACTCTGTGTCTAGGTCTGGAAAATCTTGCTGGAAGAGATGGTACTTTAAGAAACTCAAAGCAGGATGATTGCCAGCCTTGGAATAGGATTGTTTCTGTCCCTGGAGTGTAAGAAAAGGCAAGACCTTCCCTGTGACAGCAAAGAGATTAGGGTAGGAAAGTGTGTGTGTTTGGGGGGTGGGCAAATTCAGTTCCTTGATGTGCCATCTGAAAAGAATTCCTAATGATTGTCTTCTGGAAAAATCATCTGTTGAGCATATTTTGGTGCTGTGCAGAAGACTGCCTGAAGTATAAACCAAAATTGCATAGTTATTGAACAGGCTAGAAAAGCAGGAAATTTCAGCAACTGTCCTTCAAAAGTTAGCAACAAGACAATCAATAGGTTAAAACAAAACCAAAAGGACAAGGCATTTAATCGATGAATATTTATTGAGCACCAGCTCTGCTCCCAGCATGGTGCCAATTACAGGGATTTCAGACACAGATTCTGTCCTGCGGCACAGGCCACAGAAACCTAACCCCCAAAGGCATCTTTCACAAATAGGACCCAAGCTCAGCAAGTTTTTTGAAAATATATATCCCTAGATACCCCCATCTTGTAGCTGATTCCTTTAAAGACAAAAAATTCCCAACCTCTTCCCCTCCCACCAAGTTAAAACTTTTAAACATGCAAACATTCATCCATTTATTCACTCATCAAATTATTATTTCTTTACAAACCTAATATCAAAAATGCACTTCAAAAAGAATAAAGTTGAAGGACTCATTCTTCTCAATTCCAAAACTTACCACAATGCTACAGTCATCAAAACCATGTGGTACAGGCGTAAAGATAAACATACAGATGGGTGAACTAGAACCGACAGTGCAGAAATAAGGTCAGATGCGTGCATGTGCACGTAAAGTCGCTTCAGTCATGTCCGACCCTTTGTGACCCTATGGGCTTTAGCTTGCCAGGTTCCTCTGTCCATTTGATTCTCTAGGCAAGATTACTGGAGTGGGTTGCCGTTTCCTCCTCCAAGGGATCTACCCAACCCAGGGACTGAACCCACGTTTCTTATGTCTCCTTCATTGGCAGGCGGGTTTTTTTTTTTTTTTTTTACTAATAGTGCCACCTGCTGCTGCTACTGCTGCTAAGTCGCTTCAGTCATGTCCGACTCTGTGCGAACCCACAGACGGCAGCCCACCAGGCTCCCCCGTCCCTGGGATTCTCCAGGCAACAACACTGGAGTGGGTTGCCATTTCCTTCTCCAATGCATTAAAGTGAAAAGTGAAAGTGAAGTCGCTCAGTCATGTCCCACTCTTAGCGACCCCATGGACTGCAGCCTACCAGGCTCCTCTGTCCATGGGATTTTCCAGGCAAAAGTACTGGAGTGGGGTGTCATTGCCTTCTCCGAAAGGACACCATAGAGAAAGTGAAAAGACAAACTGAAGAATGGGAAACCATATTTACAAGTCATATATCTGATAGTAAGTGAAGTCGCTCAGTCGTGTCCGACTCTTTGCGACCCCATGGACTACCAGGCTCCTCTGTCCATGGGATTTTCCAGGCAATAGTACTGGAGTGGATTGCCATTTCCTTCACCAGCAGATCTTCCCGACCCAGGGATCGAACCTGGGTCTCCAGCATTGTAGACAGACGCTTTACCATCTGAGCCACCAGGGAAGTCTTTATATCTGATAACGGACTTTGAAATACATAAAGAATGTATTTAAAAGTCTTATATAATTCAACAGTAGAAAGACAACCCAACTTTTAAATGGACACAGAATTTGTATAGATATTTCTTTAAGGAAGATATACAAGCAGCCTATAATGTATGAAAATATACTCAATATCATTAGTCATCAAGAAAATGCAAATCAAAACCCATAGTGAAGTCTACCAAATACCCACTAAGACAGCTGTAATAAAAAAAAAAAGACAGACAATAGCAAGCACTGGTGAAAAATGTGGAGAAATTAGAATCCTATCCATTGCTTGTAGAACTTTTTTCTTTTTGGCAATGCCACATGAGGGATCTTAATTCCCTGATCAGGTTATTAGATGTGTGCCCTCTGCATTAGAGGCAGGGAGTCTTAACCACTGGATCGCCAGGCAAGTCCTGCTTGTAGAATTTTAAACTATAACTTTGAAAACATTTTGAAAAGCAACTTGGCAATCCTCAGAAGGTTACACATAGAAGTTACCATATGATCTGATAATTACACTGTTGGGTATATAACCACGGGAAATAAAAAATGTTATATCCACACAAAAACATATATGTCAATGTTCATAGTAACATCATTCATAATGGCCAAAAAGTAGAAACAACCCAGTTTCCATCAGCTAATGAATAGGTATATCCACACAATGAAATACTATACAGCCATAAAAAGAATGAAGTACTGATCCATGCTGCAACATTGGTGAACCTTGAAAACATTATCATAAATGAAAGAAACCAGGCACGAAAGGCCATATATTGTGTAATTCCTTTTGTATGAAATACTCACAGAAGAACTATACAAAAAAGATCTTAATGACCTGGATAACCATGATGGTGTGATCCCTCACTTAGAGCCAGACATCCTGTAATGGGAAGTCAAGAGGGCCTTAGGAAGCATCACTATGAACAAAGCTAGTGGAGGTGATGGAATTCCAGCTGAGCTAATCCTAAAAGATGATGCTGTGAAAGTGCTGCACTCAATATTCCAACAAATTTGGAAAACTCAGCAGTGGCCACAAGATTAGAAAAGGTCAGTTTTCATTCCGAACCCAAAGAAAGGCAATGCCAAAGAATGTTCAAACTACTGCACAATTGCACTCATCTCACAAGCTAGTAAAGTATTGCATGAAATTCTCCAAGCTAGACCTCAACAGTACATGACCTGAGAACTTTCAGATGTTCAAGCTGGATTTAGAAAAGGCAGAGGAACCAGAGGTCAAATTGCCAACATCCGTTGGATCATAGAAAAAGCAAGAAAATTCCAGAAAAACATCTACTTCTGCTTCATTGACTGCACTAAAGCCTTTGACTGTGTGGATCACAACAAACTGTGGAAAATTCTTAGATGGGAATTCCAGACCACTTTACCTGCCTCCTGAGGAACCTGTATGCAGGTCAAGAAGGAACAGTTAGAACCAGACACGGAACAACGGAATGGTTTAAAATTGGGAGAGGAGTACGTCAAGGCTGTAATTTGTTACCCTGATTATTTAGCTTACATGCAGAATACATAATGCTAAATGCCAGTCTGGATGAAGCACGAACTAGAATCAAGATTTCTGAGAGAAATACCAATAACCTCAGATATGCATACGACACCACCCTTATGGCAGAAAGCAAAGAGGAACTAAAGAGCCTCTTGATGAAAGTGAAAGAGGAGAGTGAAAAAACTGGTGTAAAACTCAACATTCAAAAAACAAAGATCATGGCATCCAGTCCAATCACTTCATGGCAAATGTGAAGTGAAGTGAATTGTTATTCATTCAGTTGTGCCTGACTCTTTCCCACCCCATGGACTGCAGCCCACCAGGCTCCTCTGTCCATGGCATTTTGCAGGCAGGAATATTGGAGTGAGTAGCCGTTTCCTTCTCGAGGAGATCTTCCCAACCCAGGGATCAAACCCGGGTTTCATGGCAAATAGATGGGGAAACAATGGAAACAGTGACAGACTTTCTTTTCCTGGGCTCCAAAATCACTGCAGATGGTGACTGCAGCTGTGAAATTAAAAGGTGTTTGCTCCTTGGAAGAAAAGCTATGACCAACCTAGACAGCATATTAAAAGGCAGAGACATTACTTTGCCAAAAAGGTCCATCTAGTCAAAGCTATGGTTTTTCCAGTAGTCGTGTATGGATGTGAGAGTTGGACCATAAAGAAGACTGAGCACTGAAGAATTAATGCTTTTGAACTGTGGTGTTGGAGAAGTCTCTTGAGAGTCCCTTGGACTGAAAGGAGATCAAACCAGTCAATCCTAAATATTCATTTCAAGGGTTGATGCTGAAGCTGAAGCTCCAATACTTTGGCCACCTGATGCAAAGAGCTTACTCATTAGAAAAGACCCTGATGCTGGGAAAGACTGAAAGTAGGAGCAGAAGGGGACGACTGAGAATAAGATGGTGGGATGGCATTACCGCCTTGATGTCATGAGTTTGAGCAAGCTCCGGGAGTTGGTGAAGGACAGGGAAGCCTGGCGTGCTGCAGTTCATGGAGTCACAAAGAGTTGGACGCAACTGAGCAACTGAACAACAACAACAATGATGAAATGTCCAAAATAGGTAAATCTATAGAGACAGAAAATAGATTAGTGGTTGCCAGAGACTAAGGAGAAGGGGCAACAGGGAATCACTACCAATAGGAACAGATTTTTTTTTGGACTGATGAAAATGTTTAAAATTAGATTATGGTGGTGATTGCACAACTCTGTGTGCACTAGAAACCACTAAACATTTTTAAAGGATCAATTTTAGGGCATGTAAATTACATCTAAATGAAGCTGTTTAAAAAATAAAAACTAAAAAAACCTACTATGAGCTAGGTACTGTGCTAAGTGCTTGATATAAAAAGATTTTATAAATGTCTCAGCAGCAACAACACTTACTTTGTTACATTATTTCATAAATCATGGACATTTTATGTATCCTAATGATTTTTCTGGCAAATGCACAGTCCAGTCCAGTTGCAGTTCAGTCGCTCAGTCGTGTCTGACTCTTTGCGACCCTATGAATCACAGCATGCCAGGCCTCCCTGTCCATCACCAACTCCCAGAGTTCACTCAGACTCATGTGCATCGAGTTGGTGATGCCATCCAGCCATCTCATCCTCTGTTGTCCCCTTCTCCTCCTGCCCCCAATCCCTCCCAGCATCAGAGTCTTTTCCAATGAGTCAACTCTTCGCATGAGGTGGCCAAAGTATTGGAGTTTCAGCTTTAGCATCAGTCCTTCCAATGAACACCCAGGGCTGATCTCCTTTAGAATGGACTAGCTGGATCTCCTTGCAGTCCAAGGGACTCTCAAGAGTCTTCTCCAACACCACAGTTCAAAAGCATCACTTCTTTGGCACTCAGCTTTCTTCACAGTCCAACACTCACATCCATACATGACCACTGGAAAAACCATAGCCTTGACTAGATGGACCTCTATTGGCAAAGTAATATCTCTGCTTTTCAATATAGCACTTAAGGATAATTGTTATATGATGTAAGGAGTTAAAACTTACTGAAACCAAATCATTTATGACCAAGTGAAAGGGATATTTGACAAGCTGGGCTAGTGAAACGCTGCTTGAATTTATAATTTGATTTTTAAGCTTTTTATGTCATCATCATTATATAAAAAATAATTTTACATTCTGTTTATTAAATACTTAATGAACATTAATATTGCATAAAACATATAGGAATATGCCCCAGTTTAACCATATATATATATGCTGAGTCACTTCAGTTGTGTCCGACTCTCTATGACCCTACAGAATGTAGTCTGCCAGGCTCCTCTGTCCGTGGGATTCTCCAGGCAATAATACTGGAGTGGGTTGCCATGCCCTCTTCCAGGGATCTTTCCAACCAAGGGATCGAGGCCATATCACTTATGTCTCCTGCACTGGCGTGCATGCATGTTCTTTACCACTAGCGCTATCTGAGAAGCCCTTAACCATATATAGGACCAGTCAAACATAAAATATATAGTATGTTGTGGAAAAGATTCTGAAAACTGCCTGAGATACAGCAGGCTCTCACTGAATATTTTCTGAATATTGTCAAGTAAAAATGGAACATAAGCAGTAAAAGGCAAGCATCTTGGGAAGTATTGCGTGGGCTGATATACATGCTATTTAAAGTTAGCAAATAAATAAATAAAGGACACAACTTCATGCAAACACCACAATATTTTCTGTCTTTAGCACATTTCCCACTGTTGACATGTCACAGTCTGGAAGTGAAATTTCCAGGCAAAAGTGAAAGTTCGTCTCAATTATTGAAACTTTATGGCTCTTCTGAAATATTTATTAGTCGCTGAAAATCCTATTATCTAAAAATATTATAACTCCAGGAAATATAAATTGATATAATTAGATCAGGTAATCAGAGCCTTTTGCTTTTTGAAGGAGAAAAACTTAGGACTAAGAGTGGAGCGAAAACTGGCAAGTATATATAATCATTGACTCCTAAATTTAGGCTTGGAAAAGGTGCAGGTCACTTTGATAAATAGCCCACAGTTTGCTTGGTGATTAGAATATGGTTCAACTCTCTACCCATGCAGTGGCATTTTTCATCTTGTGAATTCAGGGGACTATTGAAAGAAGGGAAAGAAAGAGCTGTCATTCTCATGGAAGTTCATATCACGTCATTTGGTCAGAATAATCAGTTTGTATACACAGTTTTGAATCATTCCAGCATGAAGGGGAGAAGCCCAAAACCCGAGGTTTCCCTGAAGTCCCTTCATCAGATTTGGCATTATGATAGGGAACGGTTGGTTAGACCCAAAGCAGTTTGTCCCATGCTCTGTTGCCTGCTTCTGGTTGCCTTAACTAGTATAATGATCAGATCTACTAATAATAACTAAGCCTGCTAGTTGCAGAAAGAGAAATAAAGCCTGTGACTCATGATATGGTTTGAGTGTTTGTGTTCCTCCAGAATTCACACATGAGAATCCCTGCAAAGACAATGGTATCAGGAAGTGGGGGGCTTGGAAAATGCTTAAATCACGTGGGTAGAGCCCCTAGGAATGGGATAAGTGTCTATAAAAGAAGCTCCAGAACTCCCTAACCCCTCTCACCTTGCGAGGACAAAACAAGATACCTGCCACCCAGAAAAGGGCCCCCAGGCGTCCAGCCTCCAGAACCATGAGAAATCAATTTCTGTTGTTTATAAGCTACCCAGTCTGTGGTATTTTTTTAGAGCAGCCCCAACGGATTAAGACAGCCCCTGCTTATAAACGGCTTAACATAAAGTAAGGAAAACAAGACACCACACACACACCAACGTGAAATAACAATGCAGTGTATGCAGTAATCTGTTGCCAAGGGTGGTTCTATTTCAACTCAGTAGGCTGGATGTATGCCAACATTTTCAATATCCAGTCCTCAGTGTTTACTTAGTAGTTAAATAGCTGTAAGCAAATGAATATGATAGTGTGGCTTACCCCTCTGGAAACGAATGGGGAGAAGGGAGGTACCTTTTACACTGCTCTCCCTCTATATGGGTACAAGGCCGGGCTGAGCGACACACCCTTAATGACTAAGACGTCAGTTGTAAAAATGCCCAGCTGTTATGTAACTGTTTTGCCAAGACTTAAGAAAAGGAAAATATGGAGAGTAGAAATGAAGTTACTTCAAAATCAAGTTTTATTGTGCTTTAACTTACTATATTCAGAAAACTAAGATCATGGCATCCGGTCCCATCACTTCATGGCAAATAGATGGGGAAACAGTGGCTAACTTTATTTTTTTAGGCTCCAAAATCACTGCAGATGGTGATTGCAGCCATGAAATTAAAAGACGCTTACTCCTTGGAAGGAAAGTTATGACCAACCTAGACAGCATATTAAAAAGTAGAGACATTACTTTGCCAACAAAGGTCCATCTAGTCAAAGCTATCGTTTTTCCAGTAGTCATGTATGGGTGTGAGTTAGACTATAAAGAAAGCTGAGCACCAAAGAATTGATGCTTTTGAACTGTGGTGTTGAAGAAGACTCTTGAGAGTCCCTTGGACTGCAAGGAGATCCAACCCGTCCATCCTAAAGGAAATCAGTCCTGAATATTCATTGGAAGGACTAATGTTGAAGCTGAAACTCTCGTACTTTGGCCACCTAATGGGAAGAACTGACTCATTTGAAAAGACTCTGATGCTGGGAAAGATCGAGGGCAGGAAGAGAAGGGGACGACAGAGGATGAGATGGTTGGATAGCATCACCGACTCAATAGACATGAGTTTGGGTAGGCTCCGGGAGTTGGCGATGGACAGGGAGGCCTTGCATGCTGCAGTTCATGGGGTCGCAAAGAGTCGGACACAACTGAGTGACTGAACTGACTGACTGAACTTATTACATTCTTTTTTTTAATGTTCTTTTCCATTATGGTTTATCACAGGGTATTGAATACAGTTCCCTGTGCTGTCCAGTAGGACCTTGTTTTTTATCCATCCCATATATCATAGTTTACATCTGGTAATCCCAAATTCCCTGTCCTTTTTTCCTCTACCCTCCTCCTTGGCAATCTGTTCTCTGTATCTGTGAGTCTGTTTCTGTTTAATATGTTCATTTGTGCCATATTTTAGATTCTACATATAAGTGATATCATATGGTATTTGTCTTTCTCTTTCTCACTTACTTCACTTAGTATGGTAATCTCTATTTGCATCTATGTCACTGCAAAGTGCATTATTTCATTCTTTTATGGTTGAGTAGTATTCCATTGTATATGTATGTTGAAAAAAATAAAGTGATGCAAATGTATAAAATTTAAAGTGCGATTTCCTGCAGTGTCACAGAGAGCATCTTTGCACTCATATTTGCACTTTTATGTGAGGGGCAATTTCTTATACATATTTTAGAAGGTAATTCATGAGAAGGTTTACCAGCCTGAGGAGGTTTTGAATGTCATTGAATCTGATTTGTTTTGGAAATTATTGCATTAACAAAGTACACTTTGTGACTCCAATTTCCCGTGAGACCCAGGAATAGCACTTATTGCATTTCTAAAGGCTGTCTCTATACCATATGTACACTTTCAGTGCAATTAGTGGTGCTAATAAGCAGACATTTTTGATTGAATGAATGGATGAATGAATAGAAACAAAATGAAAGAATTCATAGTTGACCTCAGCATTTGTACATTTGAGCTTCTTACTTGATTTTCCAGGAACATTTTTCAGCTTAAGAATTTCAGTCATCCAAGTTATAAAAATGACTGCTGTGAAGCCAATACATTTTTTTCAATATAAATACAGTTTTATGGGATTTTTATTTTGAAAATAATACATGCCCATTATAGAAAATTAGAATCTTTAAACAAACAAAAGGGAAAACATTTTTTAAAAATCTATCCACTGAAGAGACAACTCGTTAGCCAATTATATCTGCGGTTCTCAACTGGAGTGACTTGACAAGGTCTGCAGACATTTTTGGTTATAATAACTAGAAAGGCCAGGGTGTGTGCATTGGGGGGGGGGGATGTGTTGTGGTGGTGCTGCTACTTGCATCTAGTGGGTAGATGCCAAGAATGCATCTAAATATTCTATAATACAGGACAGCCCCTATAACAAATAATTATCTGGCCCCAAATGCCCATAGTACAAAGACTGACAAATCCTGATACACAGCACACACACACACACACACACAATTTTCAACAAAAATGGGATCATACCATAGACACCATGCTCTATCTAGGGCATGATGACTAGGGAAAAAAAGGTATACTATTTTTTTTACTTGATATATCAAAATATCTTTCATATTAAAAATATACTTCTACATTTTTCTCTAATAGCATTTTGATGTCAGCTATTCTTGTGTCTTTTAGAAATCTTATAGCATTCTCAGATAAAGGCTCTCTCTAAGTGCCAAATAGTATTTGCAACAGGTGGATTTGCTTTCTGTTAGCTGCTTAGTAACACCCTGGAATATGAAGACAACTCAAACAACTAAAGAATAGGAACTTTAAGGCCATTATTGCTTTTTCTGACTCTAGAATTTCAGTGAAAACTTTAATATTTATTCTTTACTGTGTCTCAAAGTGTGTCCGTTTTAGTTACCTTGTTGATACAGCCAGTTCATCTAGTAGCTGACTGCAAAGTGGTATGAACTTCTATGAGCGTGTATCTTCTTTTGTAGAGCACTTTAAGTCCTAGATTTCTCTAAGTAATGTCTTTCCCACTTTTTTTTTTTTTTTTTACTACAACAAGAAATAGATTTTACATTGAGAACCAGGACACTACTGTATGTATGTATAACCAAAGCAAGTTTTGAAAAATAGCTTGACAGAAATTTCCTAACAGTGCTGTGGTTAGGATTTAGTGCTTTCACTGCTGGGCCAAGGTTCAGACCGTTTTAGGGGGAATAAGAATCCTTTTTTCCCATGTGGTGCAGTTGCCCTCCCCACAAAAACAAACCAAAAAAAAAAAAAAAAAAAACCCTACTTACCTTTACTAAGTATATGCATTCTATTTTATGTACTGTTCTATTCCTCCTTTTAAAGGATTGTAACCCAAAATTCATTTCATGGCCCACCAATGGCTGTGACTTGTAATTTGAAAACTGCTGCATTACGGCTTTAGTTTTACTCTGATTAACCATTGTATCACAGTTTAAGCCAACTCTTTTACATCAGCACATTTGCTGAGCAAATGGAATCATTGAAGAACAAAGAAATTTTTCATTCAGTAAGCTAACCTATAATTTATGTTCTGAACCAGTACACTTTTGAGAAAGAAAGGGATCCCACTTAATAATTATTCCAGACATTAGGGGTAAATCAGAAGTGTCCTAGACAAAATAACACGTGTGGTCAGCTATCAACTTTGACCGAAGAGAAAAATAGTTATTTTCGCATGCTTTCCTATTGTCTCCCACAGCCCTCATTCCTCTGTTATATCCATAAAAACCTAGGACCTCTGATACTTGGTGTAGGTATCTTACTATTTACTAATAGAAGCTAGAATTGGAAGCTCTGGATTCTACTCTCAACTTCACACCTAAATGACTTGGAGCAAATCATTACCTCTTTCTGGGCCTTCATTATTTCATCTATAAGATGAGGGTTTAATGATCTCTGGGATTCCTTTTGATCTCAAAATTATATGATTTTATGCCATAGGAAATTATCAGAAAGCAGCTTTAAAAAAAAAAGATTAAAGAGCATAAATGAGGTATCTGGATTATGTAAAATCCTAGCCTTCCCCCAAAATACAATTTCTTCGAACATTTCAATACAAATGCTTGAGTAAGAATGCCTGGTTTGGATTAGAAATGTGAGCAACCAAATACATAACAGAATTGGAGGCCTCAAGAGAGTTTCTTCTTCTATCAACCCAGCCAAAGTTACACACACACACACACACAAAATGATTGGTTAAGAGTCTAAGTTTCTTCAATGAAACACAGGAAAATAAGCAGAAAGAGTCTGTGATTGAAATAAATGATGCTAAGAGGTTAAGTGGAAAGTTAAACACATTGTCAACTCCACAGTTTTGTTAGGAGCACATCTTATTTGGATAAAGAGGTACAAACTATTATGTACAAAATAAGCTACAAGAATATATTGTACGACATGTGGAATAAAGCCAATATTCTCTAACTATAAATGGAGTGTAATGTTTAAAAATTGTGAATCACTATATTGAACAGCTGCAAGTTATATAATATTGTGCATCGACTGTACTTCAACTTAAAAAGAGCACACCTGTTTAAAATCAAAATTGCTGAATTAGCTAATAGTCATAATTGTGCATAAATCAAATGAGCTACAGCACACATACAGTATAGACAGCATTTGTCATATTTGTCACTGCCCAGCATCTTTTTCAAAAACATTCTTTTCTTTTTCTTTTGGTGCACGGCATGTAGGACCTAGCACGCTGCAATCCATGGAGTTGCAAAGAGTTGAATATGACTTGGTGACTGAACAACAATAACAAACGCAGGATTCTGGTTCCTTGACCAAAAACCAAGATCTTGGTTTCCCTGCTCTCTGCAGTGGAAGCACTAACCACTGGACCACCAAGGACATCCCTAAACACCTTTTTTTGACATTTCCTTCCTAGCTAGAAGCCTGGATACATTCTCCCATCCTCACATGAAACCAGGATTGGACCTAGGCTGCAACATCAAACACACTCACAGGCTCAGGACTCGGGGTTACTGTTGAGCATGCACCAGGCGCTAGGCTAGGTGTTTTCTGTACACTGATCATTCCATACAGTTGTCTGTATTTCACAAAGGTGAAGCTGAAGCTCAGATTAAAGGTGGCAGGGTCTGCTAATTGTCCCCCAATATCCAGTTTTCCTTCTCCTTTTATTTTTGACTGTACCACGTGGCTTATGGGATCATAGTTCCCTGACCAGACATTGAACCCAGGCCCACAGCAGCGAAAGCACCAAGTCCTAACCACTAGACCACCAGGGAACTCCCTCTTTCTCCTTTTAATACTAGAACCTCCTGAGTTTAGGTGAGTATATGACTAACCAACCAAAGACTACAGTTCTCAGCTTCCCTTGCAGCTAAGTATGGCCAAATGATTCTGTAATGGCCAATGGGCTGTGACTAGAATTGATGTGAGTACCTGGTAGGGCCTGCCTTTTAAAGGAAAACCTTGCACTGCCCGGCATTTCCCCCATTCCCAGCAGGCAGAAGCACAGATGCAGTGTTGAGTCAGTTTCTACAATACGGGTAAGCCCACACCTTATGGCATGGCAAATCCCGAGTCCTCCAATGACCACATGAAGCTGCCTACCAGCTTGGACTTTTAAGTAAGAAAGAAAAACATGGTAATGTGTTTTATTCAAGCCACTCTTATTTTGATCTCTAGGAAAGCAGTTAAACCAGTATTTTAACTAATACGTTGACTTGTTGGAGATCACCCAGCCCAACGTGGCAGACCTGAGAGTTGCTTTACAACTTCTTCCACTGTCTCATCTCCTGACGTACACTTCGACAAGGTCCTTACTAACAGAGAATGTTATTTTTGCTCTTGATGTTCTTGTGTATCCCAAGAGCTCGATAAATATTTGAAAATTGGAGTTCATTCTGACAATTTTATGTCCTTATTTAGTGAAGAACCAAAGCTACGTTTCTTCTGATGTTGAATGCAATCTATCTCCATCATGATGAATGTTACACTTAAAAAAAAAAAAAAGTTGGGCTCTGCTTATGCTCTGTTTTGAGGTTCTGACTCATTTTCTTTGGAACATAAAACTATTTGAAGGATGTTAAATTTACTGATTGTTTTCAAGTGCAGTGTTCTCTGAGCACGTTCTTCCCGTACCTTGAGCAGATGCCTACCATCTTGCCATTTTTAGGTAGCTCTTCCTATTCATACTAAAAATAGGAACATGTACAGCTAATATTAAGCCAATATCTACTGCTATGGTCATATGAAAGTGAAAGTGAAGTTGCTCAGTCATGTCCAACTCTTTGTGACCCCATGGACTCTAGTCCTCCAAGCTCCTCCATCCATGGGATTTTCCAGGCAAGAGTACTGGAGTGTGTTGCCATTTCCTTCTCCAGAGGATCTTCCTGATGCAGGGATCAAACCCAGGTCTCCCACACTGTAGGCAGACTCTTTACCATCTGAGTCACCAGGGAACCCTTCATACTTGTTAGTAATAAAATATTGAAATAGTTCCATATTCCTTGAGAAGCAGCCAACAACCTCTGACCTCCAAGGTTTCCCAGCTGCTCTAGCATCTATGGTTCCTCTTCAGCACTCACCCCCACCCCTAGAAACCAGCAAGGAGCCTCCAGCTCTGTGCTCTGAATCTTCTGTAATTAATTGGTACTTACTTGTATCCTTTGGCTAGTAAATATTTTTAATGTCACTTCTGGGAGGATGTCCAGACTATGGCTGGCAAAGTAACTTCATGATAGTTTCTGTAATTTCATTTCAAAAAAGTCTTTGAGAAAAATCTCAGTATAAAGATGCTACCCTCATGACAGTTTTATGTCTTCTCAAATCTTTATGTATACTTCCACCCAAGACACACATTTTTAACATTCTTCGAAGGCCTTCCCATGAAATCTCCACTTACCAGTTACACAGACGCACAATTATTATACTGATATAAAACTGCACTATAGAGAAATAAAAAATAATTCAAACTTATTCAAAACTACTCTGTAGGGACTTCCCTGGTGGTCCAGTGACTGAGACTCCATGATCTAAATGCAGGGCACCCAGGTTCGATCCCTGGGCAGGGAACTAGATCCCACTTGCTGCAGCAAAAAATGGAAGATCCTGCATGCCACAACTAAGACCCAGCACAGCCACGTGAGTAAATATATTTTTAAAAACTTGGGTTAGATCCCTGAGTTGGGAAGATCCCCCTGGAGAAGGAAATGGCAACCCACTCCAGTATTCTTGCCTGGAAAATTCCATGGACAGAGGAGCCTGGCAGGCTGCAGTCCGTGGGGTAGAAAAGAGTCAGACATGACTGAGCGACTACGCACAACCACTCTGTAGTTTAACCACTTTTCCCAAGTAAGTTTATGTTCTCAAAATGAAAAGTCTCCTCTTGGTTTATGTTTTCTTTTTTTTTTGGTTTATGTTTTCAAATTGTGTTCTCTGAAGCTGGGGTCCATTTTTCACATAAAGCCGCACTGGCACTGGTGATTCTGGAACAAAGCCCTACTTAAGTAAACTAAAATGTGTTTCTCCTTTTCAGTTTCTGACAATTAAAATAAAATGTATATAGCTTTTACTGTCAGCCACTGTCATCTTACTTGAAAATACATTAGAGTGTATGGTATAAAACATTTAGTATACTATCTGGTATGTTATCAACACAATAAATAATAGCAATCATTATTGTTGTTATTGTTGTCATTTTTTATTATATCTCTAAACTTCGAATCTCATCCTGTTACCCTCCTCTGCTTAAGATCCTGTGCAGCTCCCCATGGCTTAGTGGTCAAAGTCTCAGATTCCTTTTCAGCCCTCACCTCCCAGCACTTTTGATTTGTCTTCCGTTTATCCTCCAATCATAGGAAATGGCAGTAAATTCCCAAATTGAACTCTTTCTCTCTTTCATTTCCAGGCTTTTGCCCATACTGCTCCCTTTGCTGAACACTGCATTTGATCACTCGAATTCACCCACGAGGTCTCTGTTTAGACGATGCTTGTTCCAGACAGGTCTGTGTACCATTCGGTTACTTGCCCGTTTCCTGGATTACAAGCTTTATGAAGCTTAGGCAATGCTCAGTTCCTTTTCCTGGTTAATATGCATCTGCTGCTGCTTCTTAGTTGCTTCAGTCGTGTCCGACTCTGTGCGACCCCAGAGACGGCAGCCCACCAGGCTCCCCCGTCCCTGGGATTCTCCAGGCAAGAACACTGGAGTGGGTTGCCATTTCCTTCTCCAATGCATGAAAGTGAAAAGTGAAAGTGAAGTCGCTCAGTCATGTCCGACTCTTCATGAGCCCATGGACTGCAGCACATCAGGCTCCTCCGTCCATGGGATTTTCCAGGCAAGAGTGCTGGAGTGGGGTGCCATTGCCTTCCTTTCTCTATTAATCAACAAACTTTTTTGCATATAAAAAATGCCCAGGGTATGACTGAATTATACTATTTTTTTAAGAGATGATCCATATTTAATCTACCACTTCCCTAAATGTCATAATTAGAGTGTCTTTAATTAATGTTGGTGCCGGTATATTTTTCATTCAAGGAACCTGTAATCACATCTATCATACCATAAGAGAGAGATAAGTAATTCATATGTACATTTAGAACTAAAAGAGGTAGATAATTCTTACACCTTAACATATATACTAATAATTAGTGTAATTAATTGCATCACATTTAATTAAGAATATTCTTTTAATTTACTTATATATGCCATGATACCTAGTTATATTTCTACTCTTGAGTGGAAAAATTATTCTGTATTCTTGATGAAAACAATGTGATCAACCTTAAATAATGATCCAATTCAAAATGAATGCCTGAAAATGAGAGAGGGTGCTTTCAGCCTTCTGAATATTTTCTTGATCCAAATGTCCAGAACCTTTTCTCAAATAGAAAGTTGAATACATTTCTTGTTACAAATCGAGGAGAGTTGCTGTATTTAGACAACGGTAGGCTTCTTATTGGGTAGACTACAAGGAGATCAAACTGGTCAATCCTAAAGGAAATCAATCCTGAATACTCATCGGAAGGACCGATGCTGAAGTCCAATTCTTTGGCCACCTGACGCAAATAACTGACTCATTGGAAAAGACTCTGATGCTGGGAAAGATTGAAGGCAGGAGGAGAAGGGGAAGACAGAAGCTGAGATGGTTGGATGGCCTCACTGACTCGATGGACGTGAGTTTGAACAAGCTCCCGGAGTTGGTGATGTACAGGGAAGCCTGACATGCTGCAGTCCATGGGGTTGCAGAGTCGGACACTGAGTTACTGAACTGAACTAAACTGAGGCTTTCCCCCTGAGCTGTGAGATCACGTTTTCTGAAGGAAACAAAGGATTAGAGGAGACAAATTTACCAGAACTACTTTTTTTTTTTTTTTGTGGGAAAAGACATACAATGAAGTGAGAATGTATTATTAGACTGCCTACTGGAAAAAAAAAAAATAGGGAGGTTGTAACTAAAGATGGTCAAGTTTAAGGAGAATCAGATCTGTTGAGGTAACCTTGAATTGAACTGAGTTTCCAAGAATAAGGAGTGGTCAAAGAATGTTAAGTGAAAAGACAACCCACAGAATGAAAGAAAATATTTGCAAATCCCGTATCTGATAAGGGGCTTCTCCATAATCTGTAAAGACCTCTTGTTGTTTAGTCAGTCACTTGTGCCCGACTCTTTGCGACCCCATGGACTGTAGCCTGCCAGGCTCCTCAGTCCATGGCATTTGCCAGGCAAGAATACTGGGGTGGATTGCTATACCCTCCTCCCGGGGAGCTCCCTGACCCAGGGTTGGAACCCCAGTCTCCTGAATTGGCAGGTGGATTCCTTATCTCTGAGCCACCAGGGAAGCCCATAAAGACCTCTTCTATGCAACAATAAAAAAGACAACCTAATTTTAAAAATAAGCAAAGGGTTTTAATAAACATTTCTCCAAAGGAAATGTCAGCACATGAAATGATACTCAACACTATTGTCTTTAAGGAAGTGTAAATTAAAACCACAATTAGATATGAGACTTCCCTGGTGATCCAGTGGTTAGGGCTCTGCATTTGAACTGCAGGCGGCATGAGTTCCATCCCTTTTGGGGGAACTAGGATTGCATGTGAAAGCAAACAAAAATTAAAAAGAAAATCACTGAACAATCTTTAATCAAAATAAACACCAATCCATAGAGACAGAAAGTAGATTAGTGGTTGCCTAGGTCTTGGGGGACAGCAGGGTGGGGATGTGGAGAGATGGGGAAGTGGGAGTTCCTGCTGTTGGGTACAAGGTTTCTTTGGGAGTGGTGACAACGTTCTAAAATTAGATTACAGTGATGGTTGCACAACTTTGTAAATATATTTTTAATATATATTAAATATATATATTTATTTAAACACTGAATGCATGCTTTAAACTGGTGAATTGCATCGCATGTGAATTATATCTCAATAAAGCTGCTGAAGGAGAATGAATTACTTGGCATTTTATCAACACAGTTTTCAACCTTTTACTTCCTCAAAATGGCCTCAGTTCCTTAATTTGCCATAATTCTTGAGTAAAAGCGTGTCCCTTGTACCTGTGTAAATTGAGTTTGAGCATTTTCCGTTTTTCTTGTAAAAAAAAAAATAAAATAACTAAATTGGCATTCTGCATCTTCCTCTTTCTGATGTCAGGGATTGCTGGTCTAAAACTGAGAGCTTAAATGAAACAATCTCCCCCGAGATATTTGAGTAATCCTCCAAGTTGAAAAAAGCTATTCTTGTTATCCCGTGAGACTTTCTAACCTACACTATTCTAAATTTGCTCATACTGCAAAACTTCTACCGTCACTCTGTAAATCTCACTCATGTAAAGATTTATCACTCACTGAAATAGCTTCTGGTTAAACATTTTTGGATTGCTAAGTTTATTTTTTCAAAAAGTTGGAAAGCAGTCCTCCTTCGCATTTCAGGCACTCATGAGTCTCCAGGGCTAAGAAAATGAGAACAGGAAAAACAATCTCTAAATACTTTGTGGAAAATAATAACTTTTCTTTTTCTGTAGGGCTTGTTTTGTGCTTTTACTTTTTCTTTCTTTTTTCCAGAGAGAAATTCCCTCTGTCTCTGGCTCTGTAAGTGAGATCAGAGCTTCAAAAATACCACCCTGTATTATTTACTTGGACACTTTCTCAGAAGAGGATTAACTTCAGGAAGAGTTTGGAAGGTTACAAATGTCTCAGAGAGATGCAAGATGAGTCAATACATGTTGCTAAAACTGTGGTCCCTTCACTACAACATTAGGGATATTGAATTTCTTTGCAACTTGGCTGTCATGAACATATATATTGATTTGTTTAATGGAGTCTTTGTGAGTATGATAGTAGGACCTGGGCAGAATGCTCTTAGTTGGTTGTCAATCAACCTATCAGTCGTTATTTGATACTTGGGGCGGGCGGGGGGGAACCACTAGTCTCAAGAAGCAAAGTTTTAAGTACATAGAAATTTTTGCATTACTCCTGAAAAGCCATCTAGGAAGAAAGCAACTCCCCACTGGATCTCTGTGGGGATCAAGCCAAGATCAAAGGACTTTTTTTTATTATTAAAAAACAGATAAAAAAAAACACAAAAATAAAACCTGGGACTACCACCATGATAGTCCAGTAGTTAAGACGCCATGCTTCCACTGCAGTGGGAATGGGTTTGATCCCTAGTAGGGGAATTAAGATCCCGCACAAAACTCAGCGGCAGCCAAAAAAAAAAAAAAACTTATTTGGGGAGCCCACCTCTCCTCAAGCCATCACTTGAGAAATTTGCTGATTACCTGCACATCAAGAAATAACATTTTTAACAAAACTCTTTTGAATAAAACCACATACTAATGACTAACATTATTGAACCCTCAATACATTCCAGGCTCTGTTTAATAAGAATATTCCATTTTATGAGATAAGCACTATTATTTATACCACTTTACAGATTAGAAAATTAAGGTACAGAGTATACAATAAGTGGCAAGAGAGAGGTTTGAACCTTAGGCAGTCCCACTCCAGAGCAAGCACTCTTTATTGTTGTGACATATTGCTCCCAGGTCCAAGGTTTTCCTGAGGAGAAGGGAAACTCCATTCACTCTCATGAGTAGATCTTTGTGATGAAGATGACTCTAATTAGCATTGATCCTGAAGCTCTTTGGGTGATTTTAGAATGAAGTTTCAGGACCCATCTGAAAACCTTATCCAAACTGAAAAAGGAGTGTGTCAGCTGAATCAGATCAGCAATTGTTGTGTTAGTTGCTCAGTCATGTCCAGCTCTTTGCAACCCCATGGACTGTAGCCCACCAGGTTCCTCTGTCTTTGGAATTCTTGAGGCAAGAATAATGGAGTGGGTAGCCATTCCATTCTCCAGGGCATCTTCCCAACCCAGGGATTGACCTCGGGTCTCCTGCATTGCAGGAAGATTCATTACTGTTAGAGTCACCAGGGAAGCCCCAGTTAATCAGATCAGCAATTAATTAAGTAAATAGAGTGATGATCTTTGACACGAGTAGAAAGGAGGCTCCAAATATATAAAGTTCTTAAATAGTATCTTACTTTAAAGAGTAACTTTAAGTTTATGCCACTAAAGACTGGAGTTTTCCATCCAAGACCATCCGAAGAAAAACTATAATGCCTTCAACACCTTGGGATCCAGTTGGAAGCAATCACTTAACTCAGATATGTTTCATAACTTCAAAGTAGTTTATTATATTTCTCCTTATTTTATAACATATCTAAGAGCTCTACATATTTAAGACATGTTTAAAACCATAGGCAAATAATAATAAAACTGAGAATAGAGATTCTGACCTATTGAGACATTGGTGTTACTAAAATTTGTGACATAATCAGTGGTCCCCAACAGGAGTCCAGGAGCATAATAATGGGCAATTAGAGCTATTTCTAATGTTTTTGAAAGATGAGTAAAGATCATAATTTCATAAAGTTACACAAATTAGTTAAATATCAGTTTCTTTGCTTTTCATTGTAATATATTGCTTGTAATATAACTTGTAATATAACAGTGTGCTTATTGCTTTGGTAAGTCACTAGACAGCTTATTAAAAAGAAGAGACATTACTTTGCCAGCAAAGGTCCATATAGTCAAAGCTATGGTTTTCCCAGTAGTCATAAATGGATGTGAAAGTTGGACCATAAGAAGGCTGATCACCAATGAATTGATCTTTTGAATTGTGGTGTTGGAGAAACTCTTGAGAGTCCCTTGGACAACAAGGAGATCAAACTAGTCAATCCTAAAGGAAATCAACCTGAATATTCATTGGAAGGACTGATGAAGCTCCAATATTTTGGCCACCTGTTGTGAAGAGCTGACTCCTTGGAAAAGACTCTGATGCTGGGAAAGATTGATGGCAAGAGGAGAAGGGGGTAACAGAGGATGAGATGGTTGGATGGCATCACTGACTGAATGAATATGAGTTTAAGCAAACTCCAGGACATAGTGAAGGACAGGGAAGCCTGGCGTGCTGTAGTTCATGGGGTCGGTCTCAAAGAGTTGGACCTAACTTGGCAACTGAACAACAACAAAAAGTCACTGTGAGCTCTCCATAAAGGGCTTGTTTCATTCATCTATCTTGGGATAGTTCTCAGTACATGCCTGGCACATGGGAGGAAGTAAACAGTTATTTAGTCGAATGACTAAACGTCAACAGAAGCTCTGATTGGCTGCTGATGACATCATAGGGATTCCTGAGATTTATTAGATGGAGCAGATGGTTACCAGTGTGTTCCAACCTGCTAGAGTTTTAACAACCCAAATTTTATCAACCTAACACATAATTAACATCATGCGTAAGTACAGAGTGACTGCTAAATTTTAGTGAGCAATAAGAAGAGTGAATAGTGCTGAAATGTCTGTGTATTACTTAAAGTATTGTTTGTTGGTATCAACATTTTTGCTTATTCGAAGTACATTATTAGTCTGTGCAGTTTTTATACTATCAACTCTTTGATAATGATTTTTATCTGATAAATGTGTGTCTCAATTTTGCAAGAGGAAAAAGGAGATAGAAAGTTGCAATTGATGCTTTCCCAATATATGTGATTTGGTCAGATGGACTCTCTCAAAGGACTGCAAACCATTGGAGAAGATAATAAAAGAAATTATCATGGATGGAAAAGAGATGGAAAAAAAATCTATATAGATATATATTTCTGAGCCTGCTGGTCATGGCTAACAGTTTCTGAACTGTATGTTAGACTGGCCACAAGACTTGGACTGCGGTCTTGATTTAGGAAGCATTCCCCACCTCCCACTACTTCTCCACCACCTTTCCTGTCCCCTCCACCCCTAACTGTCCCATTGCTCTGCAGCCTAACTTCCGACCTGAACCCTGCTTTACTCAGGTTCTCCAAAGTGCAGTCATAAATAATAAAGAGAAACCTTGTTTCCTGTGGCCATTATTCACGGTGGGATGAACAAACCTAAGAGAGAGGAAGGTGACTGGCTGACTGGAAAGGCAGGATGCCAGCATTCCTGTATCCTCTCACTCAATACCTTCGACAGTTCCTTTCTTAATCACCCAATATAATTTGCACTGCTCTTTCAAGCTCTAAATACTTAAATTTTGAGCCTTAATCTCCAAACCACAAAGTGATGCAAACTTGAATTTGGAGGAAAGGACCCTGCTTTGAGAACAAGACATGGATTTACTTTCTTCTTTGTAGCCTACATTTTCCAATTTATTATCTAATAAATCTCAGGAATCCCTATGATGTATTTCCCAAATACTGAAATAGATAGGTATTGCTTTTGTAATTAGAGAGCAAAACAATAAAGCAATAAAGAATGTAGGGGGATGGGGAACTAAGAAAACATCGTCACAGCTGTTGATGGGAACAAGTTGAAATCCAAACTTAAGGGGATGAATTTTATTACCGCTAAGAGTAATGTTAGGATAAGAGTAAGTATGGTTTATGACATGGTTTTATAACATCTACCAGTGTATGTTGTTAGTTCTTCCTTCCCACAGGCTGATGACTACCTAACTGCTGAATTCCTCTCTTCTAGGAGAGATGGGAGGAACACAGTGAATATGAGTCTACTCCTGATCCCCACCCTCCAACCTTCATTCATATAATACGCAAATATCGAGCATCTACTGTAGTCCAGAGAAAGCCTAGGTACTTTGAATATAAAAGAGGGTAGCATAGGTCTCTGTCCTCTGGAAGCCTGCTGTCTAGTTGAGGAGATAAGAGAAAATGTAAGCAGATAAAATAATTGAAACATTGGGTCCATGCTGTGCGGAGTCAGTTCCTTCTAGCGGAAGACCACCTGTGGCTGAACAAGTTGGTTTATTACTCATCGCAGCCAGGAGAACACACACTGCATGGAGTCACGAGGCATTTCTGTGAGAGGGTGTTAGAACCTGGTTGGAAGAACCCAGTTGGGTGACTTCTGGGAGGGTCTAAGGGAGTGGGGCTTCACTCCACATTGGATGCTTCCAGAAAGCAGAGGCATTTCTCTGCCTGGTACAGACACAACCATCATTCATTCAGTAGGGAAATGAGTGTTTTCTATTCTGTGGCTTGTACAGTGGCCTAGCTTTGTCTGTGCTGAGACAGAATGAAGAAATGGTCTTGTTTTGTTTCATTCATTCATCATTCATCAGAGTGATGCTTTGTTTCACTTATTCATCAGAGTGGCCTTGTCTGAGTTTGATATTCCTCAAGACTGCTTATAATCTAAGAGCAGAATAACTTGGCTGGGCTGTGAATGCCAGGACAGTGTCTGGATGTCGATGGTTTCCCATTTTTGTTTTTTTGTTTTTTCTGTCTCAAGGGCAACAGCTGACCACAGGGGAGAAAACCATATTTGGGTGGGGTGTTCAGGGATTATTAATAATCTTCCCCTGAATTGTATCATGAGGAATCCTTAGAAAGGCTTATAAGAAAACACATTAATCAGTCAAACAACTAGATATCACTTTGTCTCGTGTAGAAAGAGAAGTGTATGTATGTTTGTAAAACGTTCTGGGCTAGGTGATTTTAAAGTCCATTTCTCTCAGCCTGTCTGTGGTATTCTCCCCTGGCAAGACACTTCATGTATGTTTAGTGATGGAGTAGTTACCCTGCAGACCTGATTAGTAAGTAGTTTTGAGGATCATCTGTTTATAGTTAACAGTAAGATGGGCATAAGACACTCCAAATACACAGAGGCAAGTTCCAGGTGTCTGACTCCATCTGAAGACAGCTATGATATTCACTGAGGCTTAAACAATAGTATCAAACATGGTTAAAAAAACATAATGAAGTATTGTTTTTCCTTCAGTGCCCTCACCCTCCTTAAATTCACTGCCTTCTCAGCTTTCTATTTTTATTAGAAAAACTATGTTAGGAAGATGTTTGTGCTTCGTGAATGCTGTATCAAGTGCCATGGCAACCACTTGCTCTTAGTCAAGCATTTTGTCTAGATTATACATTTAGAAAATTTTTTAAATGATGCTTAATATGATGGGTGTTGCTCAGTAGTAACTTTAGTCATGGAATTCTTGTTCAGAGAGACAGACAGTTCAAAATTCAGTGAGAGGTGCGTGGAAGATACGGACCTGACTGGTGTTTTTCAGCAACAATGGAATATATAAAAGCGCTCTCTTGTTGGCAGATAAGTTTTCCATCACCACCACACAAGTGTCTGCAAGTATAGAGATAAATGGCTAAAAAAAGGAAAGAAAGAAAGGAGGGGGGAGGGGGCCTTCCCTGGTGATTCAGTGGTTAGGACTCACACTTCCATTGCAGGGGCCACAAGTTAGATCCCTGGTTGGGGAACTAAGATTTCACATGCTGCCAGGCACAGTCAAGAAAGAAAACACACACACACCAAAAACCCCTAGAGACAAAGGGCAAAGGACTGTTCTGCGGGCCTGGAGACCCTGGTTGCATGCTCTGCCTCAGCTGCTAAGCAGATGACTGAGAGCCATGTGACTCAGTCTCCCCATCTGGACAGCGATGGCCCACCAGCTCCGCATCTGTGATCAGGGGGTTTCCCTCTTGAAGCCATCCTCTCAAGAACGTTTCCCCTGTGTTTCTTCTTAGATAAAGCAGCGTGATTAAGAGTTCAAGCTTGGCATGGAAACAAACCTGAGTTCAAGTCCTGATTCTGCCCACTTACTTGCTATGCGTCCTTGGGAAGGTTCTTTATTTGTGAAATGGATCTTATAATACTAGTATCCAAGTATTTCCTTGGTGGTCCAGTGGCTAAGACTCCAAGCTACCAACACGAGGGGCTCCAGTTCCATTCCTGGTCGAGGAACTAGATCCCACATGCCACAACTAAGACTCCGCACAGCCAAATAAGTAAATGTTAAAAAAAAATAGTAATCACCTCATAAAGTTGGGAGAGCTGACATGAGCTTAATATTCGTATCTACCTCAGATGTTGTGTGAATGACATGAGACAGTACATATAAACTTGCTTAGTACTGTGCTTGACCCATCAAAAGCAACCAATAAACATGAACAAATATCAAGAACAACCTTTAAGATGTTAACCTTTAAATAAGACACCTTTCCCTATAGAGTGTCTTTTAGGCACAGTAAGCCGGGTATGTTGAATTAAAAATACACAAACAAAACTTAAAGTAAGAAAGTCTTCCTACAAAGTATTTGCAGAATAGTGCTGCATCTTTGCATTTCTTAAACTATCTTGAAACAATTTAACACTCATTTCCTAATGCTTACTGGTTCATACCATTCACCTTCACCAGTGGGATTATTCAAGCCTGGGTTCCAGGGTGAAATGGCTTTCTGCAGAGCCATCTAAACAATCAGTCCATGTGAGAGTGTCCCAGATCTCAGCCTTTTCAAGCTAATTTGCCTCTGGTCAGTGAATGTTTACCTGGCAGGCGCTCCAGCTTTCATTCCTTGCCTTACTTTGTAGCTTTGTTTTGTTTTGTTCTTTTTTGCTGTGCCCACCATGTTGTTTCTCTAAAGGCAGCTTACGCCCCCTGTGCTAAGTTACCTGCACATAGGCGGAGTCATACTTCCATGTCTTGGCCTCATCTGTATAACACCTGTCAATCAGTTTTAACAGCACTGTAAGTACATTAAACTCTTGTTCATGTCATGATTACTTTTGATCCTTCTCAATTTATTTAAGAAGACAATTTAAAAATCTATATATGTACGTAATATCTTTCCAATTGCAAAATCCTAAGTAATTATTAAACTTTCAAACATTATAGTTTCAAAAAATGATTCATGACACTTGTTAAAGATAGTAAGGCAAACTTTTCTCAAGGGTGAGGAGAAGCTACTATTGAAATGGAGCAGGACTCTAAACATTTGCCCATATTAAGGGCAAGAAAAAGAGGAACAAGGATCCCTACCATCCAGTTCTTACTGAGGCTTATCAGTAAGTGTATCAGTAGTTATATCAGCTTGTTGCTGCTGCTGCTAAATCGCTTCAGTCGTGTCCGACTCTGTGTGACCCCATAGACCGCAGCCCACCACGCTCCCCCGTTCCTGGGATTCTCCAGGCAAGAACACTGGAGTGGGTTGTCATTTCCTTCTCCAATGCATGAAAGTGAAAAGTGAAAGTGAAGTCGCTCAGTCGTGTCCGACTCTTCGTGATCCCATGGACTGCAGCCTACCAGGCTCCTCTGTCCATGGAATTTTCCAGGCAAGAGTACTGGAGTGGGGTGCCATATAGCAGCTTGCTTGTCCTTAATTTATCAATCTTGTACTACATTTACTTTTTTTGTTTGTTTTTTGCTATCTAACCTTAAAATGTTTTTATTTGGAGCATTTACTCTATAATAAATTACTAAAAAATTTGGGGGGAAAACCTGGCCTACAGCTGTTTTGTTCATTAATGCATGCCCAGAACTCACACCTACTACAGAGTAGATACTCAATAAATGTATGTTAGTTGCAAGTTGAGTCTTTGAATGATTAAATAGCAAAACTGCCACAGACTTCTCAGTGTATTTCTAGAATGATTCTTAAAGCAAAGTTGCCTCATCAAATTTATGAACATCTTGTGTTTTTATAGATACTGCCAAATTGCCCTGCAAGGAATATGTACCAATTTAATTTTTATGATTTTTTTATGACAAAAATATGTAAGACCAAAAAGAGGAGCTATTTTAAAATTTAATTCATTACATCTCTATAATTGTGAAGAGGTAAGAAATGTTATTTTGGTTTGAGGGGAGAGAAATTTCTAAAAGTAGAGTCTGCTTTAAATGAGAGATTTGGGTCTATTGGACTTTGTAAAGTTTTCAAACATTATTTGATCTATGATACATCTCAATACATATTGTCATGTGTATATGGTATGCTGTTGCAATTTTTTGTATTTTTCCTCAAAAAGCAGGTTAAATAGGAAATGTTTAAAACTGTTTGTTGAAATATAATGTAATACAGAAAAACACAAATACTGTAAGTCTTTGGTTTGGTGGATTTTCACAGACTGAAATTACTCTTGGGGACTTCGATGGAGGTCCAGGGGTTAAGACTCTGCCTTCCAACAAAGGAGGTGTGGGTTCAACACCTGTTCAGGGAACTAAGTTCCCACATGCTGTGGGGAGTAGCCAAAATTTTTTTTAAATAAAATGACTCATGTAAGTAGCACAGGATCAAGAAACAACACTCTTGGCACCCCAAAAGCCCATCAAGTAGCAGTTTTAATCTATACAAATGTTTGTCCCGACTGTGTAAGCAAATTGATACTACTACATATTTTAATAATAGTAGTATTATGCACTTTTTATAAATATATTTAAAATACCTTTGTATGCACCACATATACTATTGTACTTATGAACTTCGATTCATATCAAAGTTTTCTCCTCACTTTCTTTCACCATTACACTCTGTATTTTAAGACAGGTCTGACTCTTTGTGATCCCATGGACTGTAGCCTGCCACACTCCTGTCCATGGGATTCTCCAGGCAAGAATACTGGAGTAGGTTGCCATTCCTTTCTCCAAGGGATCTTCCCAACCCAGGGGTCAAACCACATCTCTCACATCTCCTGCATTGGCAGGAGGGTTCTTTACCACTAGCACCACCTGGGAAGCCAAAGACAGGTCACTGGAGATAAATAGAAGATCTCTCACATCATGTACAGCTAAAATTAAAATAACCGATTACCCTGCACATTCTTAGAGGTTTGCAGATAGCACTGGGAGCCGGCCACAAAAGTCCTGGCAACAGCTGAGGACATGCTATGACAGGCAGTGACGCAGGATGATTCAGGCTCAGGGGCTATTATTAGAGTAAGCAAGTGCTAGATGTGTAAGCAGACTATTAAGTAATCTCTTTGGAAGAGGAAGGAGGAAAGGAAAAGTGAATCTGAGTCCCCTGGCGCTTTATCTCTCCAAACTGTACTAGTCACAATCCAAATGTAGTGTCAGCCTGACTAGCTCTGGTTCTTGGAGTCCGCACTTCTGCAGAATTCCTACGGGCTGAGCCAAGCTCTGTGTCTCTCTGTGTTCCTTTGAGTGAACTCAGGGTCACTGCTCTTCTCAGTGAGTCCCAGGACTCACTGAGAAGCTATCAGTAAATGGGGTCCCTAGTACTTTGGAGCATAATCTAAAAGGAGGCATGGGTGTTGGGTGGACCAGTCTCTTTGGCTCCACCTCCTCACCTACAGGCTATAGCTGGAGGAGACTGGACTAAGGCTCCCCATGTGTAGGACCCCTCCTGCTGGGGTTTATGTGCAGGAGGTACTGCCTGTGGTCCTCAGAGCCACTTTCAAAGAAGCATCCTTCAAACAGCCAACAGTGCCTTTTAAAATGAATTCCAGGGACTTCCCTGGAGGTCCAGTGGTTAATAGTCTGCCTTCCGATGCCAAGGATGCAGTTTCTAACCCTGGTTGGGGAACTAAGATCCCACATGCTGTGGGGCAACTAAGCCTACGTACCACAGGGAAGACCCACCCAGCACAGTGGAAAAAAAAAAAATACAGTCTTTTAAACTTGCTTCTGTTCTAAAACATTAACTGTCATCCAGTACAGAAAGCCCAGCAATAATTCTTATTTATTTACTTACATGGAAGTATAGTTGACTTAAAATATTGTATGGCTTTCAGGTATTCAGCGAAGTGATTCAGTTATATACACAAATTTTTTTCAGATTCTTTCCATTACAGTTTATTATAAAGTGAAGTCGCTCAGTTGTGTCCGACTCTTTGTGACCCCATGGACTGTAGGCCACCAGGCTCCTCCGTCCATGGGATTCTCCAGGCAAGAATACTGGAGTGGGTTGCCATTTACTTCTCCAGGGAATCTTCCCGACCCAGGGATCGAACCCAGGTCTCCCGCATTGCAGGCAGACGCTTTAACCTCTGAACCATCAGGGAAGCCACAGTTTATTATAAGTTACCAAATATACCTATTTTCCCTGTACTATACAGTAAATCCTTGTTTATCTACTTAAAATATAAAGTGCTATAGAGCACTGGTTTTAAAACATTCTCCTGAGGCCAGGAACCCATCTAAAAATGCTAGTCCTTTCTTTCTGATTTTACACATGAATGCCATCCATTTTCAGAGAACGTCACTTTAAAATGAGTCCTGCTTTTAGTAAACTATTAGGTTACCGTTATACTGGGCAGTGGAACAGTAATTACGCATGTGTATGTGCTAAGTCACTTCAGGCATGTGACCCTATGGACTGTAGCCTGCCAGGCTCCTCTGTCCATGGGAATAGTAATTACACTGGGTTGGAAATACTTAGATGTGAATCTTCATTCTGACATTCACTAACCACATGAATTTGGGCCTCAGTCAGGTCATCTATAAATAGGCTATGCTGATAAAATGTTCCTCACAAAGTTGATATGATTCAAAGGAGAGAATGTGTAGAGAGGATGTAATAAACTATCCGGCACATAGTAAGCATTCAGTAAATGATAGCTTAGCTAATATTACTAGCAAGAAAAAAAATCAACATATTGCTAGAGTTTCCCAAAGACAGTCCTCAGTTTTCCATTAGGAACTTCCCCTGCTATAAAATGCATGGCAATGATGCAAAGACTCTCACTGCAAATTCATACTTGCAGATGACTGAAACTTACAATTTTCCAGGAGGTTACCTTGTTATCAGGTCATGGTCAACAGAGTTTTGAGTTCATTGTGATTTTTAATGTCAGGTCATCCTCCTTTTAAATATAAAACACTCTGGGTATAGCTTCTTCAGAATGAGTGTGTTTGTTGTGGGTTGTTTGGTTAACTCTAGAGTAAGCAGTGGAGAAGGCAATGGCAACCCACTCCAGTACTCTTACCTGGAAAATCCCATGGACAGAGGAGCCTGGTAGGCTGCAGTCCATGGGGTCGCACAGAGTCGGACACGACTGAGCGCCTTCACTTTCACTTTTCACTTTCATGCATTGGAGAAGGAAATGGCAACCCACTCCAGTACTCTTGTCTGGAGAATCCCAGGGACGGGGGAGTCTGGTGGGCTGCCGTCTATGGGGTCGCACAGAGTCGGACACAACTGAAGCGACTTAGCAGCAGCAGCAGCAGAGTAAGCAGTAATGTCGGGCTTCCCAGGTGGTGCTAGTGATAAAGAACCTGCATGCTAATCCAGGTTAGATGTAAGAGACATGGGATCAATCCCTGGGTCAGGAAGATCACCTGGAGGAGGGCATGACAACCCACTCCAGTATTCCCGCCTGGAGATTCCCATGGACAGAGGAGCCTGGCAGGCTGCAGTCCATGGGGTCCCACAAAGTCGGAGAGGACAGATACACATGCAATAATGTAAGTTTGCATCAGCTATTCTGAACCTGTAATTTTGCAATAACTAGACTTTAAGACATGAACACATTGTGCCTCAAAGGAATTATCATTATACTTTTTTCTAAGATGTTTCTGCAGTTTTGAAAAACTTTTTCATGATAAGTGATACTTAGGTGGGCTTTGAGGTCTTATTCCACTAAAGTGAACAAGTTTTAAAACATGACAGTATACTATTCAAGACTACCCCTTGAAATCTTGGGTTTTTTTTTATGGAAAGATTGATCATTTTTGAAAACAATTAACAAATCTTAGAGCGCAGAATGTAAGAACTAGGCAGTTATTGTCCTCTAAATTTGGTACTAATCATATCCTTGCAAATACTATATTTAATTCTTGGCTTTGTCTCTAAAAGGAGACAGAAAAACTTGGAGAAAGTTTAAAGGAGAGTCATAAAAAATGATTAATGGTTGGAGAAGCAAGACCCATGAGAAAAGGCTAACAAGATGTTGCTTATTCTGTCTGTAGCCACAAGTGTGAATCTAAACTTGAAAAAATTTTTCAGCTTAAGGATAGCTGCTGTTCTAAGCCACCGAATAGAAAGAATTCAAGGTAAACATGAAATATCCTGACAATGGAGTACTTTACCCAAAAGGCCATAGAAAACCCATGTTCAAAGAATTATTATTACAAACATACTAGATTTTCAACTGTCAGATAAAGTTTTGACCTAATGATAAGAAATGTATAAAATGTCCTTTTGAAATTTCTTTTAGTTTCAGTATTCTAGGATTATTTCTATTTCTGTAAATGAATGTACATGCACGTTCAGTCGTGTCCGACTCTTTGTGACCCCATGAACTACATGTAGCCTGCCAGTTTCCTCTGTTCAATGGATTTTCCAGGCAAGAATACTGGAGTGGTTTGCCATTCCTTCTCCAGGGAATCTTCTTGACCCAGGGATTGACCCCATGGACTGTAGCCTGCCAGGCTCCTCTGTCCATGGAATTCTCTAGGCAAGAATATTGGAGTGGGTTGTCATTCCTTTCTCCAGGGAACCTTTTCAACCCAGGGATTGGACCTAGGTCTCCTGCACTGCAGGCAAATTCTTTACTGTCTGAGCCACTAGGGAAGCCCCAAAGAAGAAAAAAACGACTGCTATGTAAAAAGTGAAGATTGGAGAAAAACAACAACTATTTGTTGGAACAATGGAGACATTTTTTGGAACAACTGAGAAAACATAAATAGAGACTGTATGTTAAATGATGGTATATAACTACTGTTAATTGTCATTAAAAAAATTATTTTATTTTATTTTATTTGACCACACTACACATCATGCAGGAATCTCAGTTCCCTGACCAGGGATCCAACCTGTGCCCCCTCTTTTGGAAACAGAGAGTCCTAACCACTGGACCCCAGGAAGTCCCGAATTGTTTAAAGTATGATCATTATACTGGGATTGGTCATAGAAAATATATCTTTATTCTTAAACAATTCTCCCTCTATCTCTCTTTCCTTCCACATGTGTGTATGTGTGTGTATATATATGAATAACAAAGAATTTAATCAACAAGTCAAAATATTTCAGATATATGTGTATGAATATGTACATAGATAAATAAATGAGGCAAATGTAATAAAACATTAAAAAGTGATGAATAAAAAATTTTTTTAAGTAGAAAGTAATGAATTTAGGTAAAGAAGATACGTGTTCATTGTACTATTCTTTCAACTTTTCTGTAGCTTTGTTTTCAAAATAAAAATGTGGGGAATGCATGGAATTGCTTCAAAACAGTGCAGTTAACAAACCCCAACATATAGTTAAGAATCTGTATAGTATTTGACATAAAAGGAGAAGTGAGCTTCTTTTTGAGTCATTATTTTCTTGTAGACTCTCTTATTCTCAATTTAATAATTGCCATTCAAGAAATATTTGCTTCCAGTACAAAAGTTTCCAAAGCTAAGATGTTAAAAAGCAAAGACATTCCTTTGCCAACAAAGGTCCGTCTAGTCAAGGCTATGTTTTTTCCAGTAGTCATGTATGGATGTGAGAATTGGACTATAAAGAAAACTGAGCACCGAAGAATTGATGCTTTTGAACTGTGGTGTTGGAGAAGACTCTTGAGAGTCCCTTGGACTGCAAGGAGATCCAACCAGTCCATCCTAAATGAGATCAGTTCTGGGTGTTCATTGGAAGGACTGATGTTGAAGCTGAAACTCCAATATTTTGCCACCTGATGTGAAGAGCTGATTCATTGGAATAGACCCTGATGCTGCAAAAGATTGAAGGTAGGAGGAGAAGGGGATGACAGAGGATGAAATGGCTGGATGGCATCACCAACTCGATGGACATGAGTTTGAGTAAACTCCAGGAGTTGGTAATGGACAGGGAGGCCTGGCGTGCTGCAGCCCATGGGGTCACAAAGCGTCGGACTGAACTGAAGAAATTAAGTGCTATAGAAATTAAATACAAATACAAAAAGTAATGTCATTTGGCAACATATATTTATATAAAGTCATTATATATGTTAAGTCATTATGTGGGATGCCTTAAATTTATACAGAGCTCTATTTCAATTATATCTCAATAAAACTGGGGGAAAAGAAGTACCATAGAAATTAAAATGTAGAGCCATTGTCTCGTAATTCACAATTCTTTTTATTCCTGAGTTTTCAGAAATCTCATCTATGTTTCCCTATGTGATTATATCCAATAGTGAAAAGATGAATAAAGTTTTAGGGAGTAATTATAAAAATGCTTTGAGTTCCTGTTCTGTAAGATGTCAGACTATGGACCAATGCCTGTAATTTTCTTAATAACTTTAGTAGTGCATAAAATTTATTCAAGCAGATTGTCCACTGAGTTGATTCCATTAATCCAAATTGCCACAATTTTTATGTTCTGACTTTGTGAAGTATAAATAATTGATGAAACTGTACCCAATTCAATGCACTTTGCCAACGTTAGCCTTTTTATTATCTTGGTCTATCACAGTTCTGCCTATGTGCACTTGTGCAGATCAGTTGTAACTTGCATATTTTACATCTGGATTAGGGAATTCTTCTGGATGCTACAGACTTGTCTTGCTTTGTTGCTCCAACTCTTTGTTTGGAGTCTTGCCGAAAAAGGATTCAACTGGATCATGAAAGGCTACACCCAGTAAATGCTTCAGAAACACAGGTTGGACAGAGTGATCTTGTTTTCTGCAGTTCCCTGAATCACTAGGTGACTTGTTGGATCTTGAGAGCTTGTTTAAGTAGAACAGGCTTGAGACATGAATCAGAGCAACTGTTTGCAGTGTGCCTATTCCACATCAGACTTAATACATGGTCCGTGGATTTTGTTTCTTATAATATCCGCATTACCAGATTTCTTCTGAAGCATTTATAATTGATACACTATTCAAATTCTTTTGTGTTCTCCTATAAGGTATGAAACAATTTGGCAGAGTCGTAGGCTGTTAAAATATTTCAGGAACATGCAACCCATTCTTGCAAAGAGATACACAATCTTTTACAATGGCATGGGGGTATTCCTCTATGTTTTGTGGCAGGCAAGTTCAAAGTTCTATGATTAATCACCAAGGAGAAACCTAGTAATTATAGTATGATGTACTTTCTTTCTTGGTGAAATCAAGATTTGTGCCATGGATACATCTGTAGCCAATTATTTGTTATGCAATATGGCATAGATCAGATTTCAGGGATAACAATAACAATTTTGCACAAGAAAAGGCCACTCCAGTACATAAGGTTTGGGAACTGAATGGAAACATTGCAGGGAACAGATTTATCAGTTGGGCACCATTTCCCTTCATGCGTCATTTTGACATTAGTGGATAAGAACAACTCAGGAAATCATTAAAGGAAAGAAAGAAAAAGGAAGAAAAGAATAACTCAGGAGTCACAGTCAACATATGCTCCCAAATGAAATGTACCTCCCCTTGTCACATTTTATTCAATAGCATCTTTATCAAAAGATCTTATACACTATATATACTGCTGCTGCTGCTGCTGCTAAGTCGCTTCAGTCGTGTCCAACTCTGTGCGACCCCATAGACGGCAGTCCACCAGTCTCCTCCATCCCTGGGAGTCTCCGGTTCTTTATCACTAGCACCACCTGGGAAGCCCCACATTACTGCTTACTGCGCTGCTGCTGCTGCTGCTAAGTTGCTTCAGTCATGTCCAATGGCTCTGCCGTCCCTGGGATTCTCCAGGCAAGAACACTGGAACGGGTTGCCATTTCCTTCTTCAATGCATGAAAGTGAAAAGTGAAAGTGAAGTCGCTCAGTCGTGCCCGACTCTTAGCGACCCCATGGACTGCAGCCTACCAGGCTCCTCCGTCCATAGGATTTTCCAGGCAAGATATACTATATATCAGATCAGATCAGTTGCTCAGTCGTGTCCGACTCTTTGCGACCCCATGAATCGCAGCACGCCAGGCCTCCCTGTCCATCACCAATTCCTGGAGTTCACTCAGACTCACGTCCATCCAGCCATCTCATCCTCTGTCGTCCCCTTCTCCTCCTGCCCCCAATCCCTCCCAGCATCAGAGTCTTTTCCAGTGAGTCAACTCTTCGCATGAGGTTGCCAAAGTACTGGAGTTTCAGCTTTAGCTTGCTAACTGATTATTAATTGATTGGGATAAGAAGGTAAGAGACATTTCTCCAAAGAAGACATACAGATGGCTAACAAACACATGAAAAGATGCTCAACATCACTCATTATCAGAGAAATGCAAATCAAAACCACTATGAGGTACCATTTCACACCAGTCAGAATGGCTGCGATCCAAAAGTCTACAAATAATAAATGCTGGAGAGGGTGTGGAGAAAAGGGAACCCTCTTACACTGTTGGTGGGAATGCAAACTAGCACAGCCACTATGGAGACCAGTGTGGAGATTCCTGAAAAAACTGGAAATAGAACTGCCTTATGATCCAGCAACCCCACTGCTGGGCATACACACTGAGGAAACCAGAAGGGAAAGAGACACGTGTACCCCAATGTTCATCGCAGCACTGTTTATAATAGCCAAGACATGGAAGCAACCTAGATGTCCATCAGCAGATGAATGGATAAGAAAGCAGTGGTACATATACACAATGGAGTATTACTCAGCCATTAAAAAGAATACATTTGAATCAGTTCTAATGAGGTGGATGAAATTGGAGCCTATTATACAGAGTGAAGTAAGCCAGAAGGAAAAACATAAATACAGTATACTAACGCATATATATGGAATTTAGAAAGATGGTAACAATAACCCGGTGTACGAGACAGCAAAAGAGACACTGATGTATAGAACAGTCTTATGGACTCTGTGGGAGAGGGAGAGGGTGGGAAGATTTGGGAGAATGGCAATGAAACATGTAAAATATCATGTAGGAAACGAGTTGCCAGTCCAGGTTCGATGCACGATGCTGGATGCTTGGGGCTGGTGCACTGGGACGGCCCAGAGGGATGGTATGGGGAGGGAGGAGGGAGGAGGGTTCGGGATGGGGAACACATGTATACCTGTGGCGGATTCATTTTGATATTTGGCAAAACTAATACAATTATGTAAAGTTTAAAAATAAAATAAAATTAGAAAAAAAAAAAAAGGAAAAAAAAAAAAAAAAGAAGGTAAGAGAAAGTAAAGGACAGTTAAATCCCAAATAAAATGTGTTGGCCGAACAGCCAAGATAAAAATGGAGCAAGAAACACTCAATCTGGAGCCACTTGGAACAGTTTACGTTTCATTCTGAGTGTTTATGAGCAAGTAGAAATGACTGCTCGATACCTTTCCATGCTTCCCTTCACTTTTGTGCTTTCTTCTTTGTGGAAGTAATTGGCTACTGAATTTCTGAGGCTGCAGGAAACTTACTGAAGTGACTGAACTTTTGATCCAAGTGGGCTCACTTGGAAGGCCTCTGGAGGAAAGATTGTTTTATCTATCTGCTTAAAAATGGGTTGTTGTCTGTTTAATTGTATCTTCTACACCGTCTTAAAAACCTTTGGGTTGGAATTCTAAGAGAAGGCACTGCCGGTGGCTCAGGGCCGCTGGTCCTCGGGGGTTTTCCGAGTGTCACCCCTGAGCCCTCTGCCTTGTTGTCTTGTGTTAAGCGATGTGTTCTGAAAAAGATGTAAATAACCAAGGAGCTTCTTCCTCCTCTTCCACCTAGTCCTCCATCTCCCATGTGACTTTCCAGAAGACCTTTTCCTGCGTCCCAACAAGTCTCCTAGCAGTACTATAACAGGCCTGAGATAATCCACTAAAACCCCGAATCAATGCACGTGTTTTAATTTATTATTATTTTTTTTAATAATTCCTACCACGTGTGCACACATCATGGATTCACAAGACAATATTTCATGCCTAAAAGTAATTCATCAACTTCCAGATTGCTATTAGAACAATGTATCTTCTTCAGATCAGTTCAGTTCAGTCACTCAGTCGTGTCTGACTCTCCACCACCCCATGAATTGCAGCACGCCAGGCCTCCCTGTCCATCACCAACTCCCGGAGTTCACCCAAACTCATGTCCATCGAGTTGGTGATGCCATCCAGCCATCTCATCCTCTGTCATCCCCTTCTCCTCCTGCCCCCAATCCCTCCCAGCATCAGGGTCTTTTCCAATGAGTCAACCCTTCACATAAGATGGCCAAAGTATTGGAGTTTCAGCTTTAGCATCAGTCCCTCCAAAGAACACCCAGGACTGATCTCCCTTAGAATAAACTGGTTGGATCTCCTTGCAGTCCAAGGGACTCTCAAGAGTCTTCTCCAATACCACAGTTCAGAAGCATCAATTCTTTGACGCTCAGCCTTCTTCACAGTCCAACTCTCACATCCATACATGACCACAGGAAAAACCATAGCCTTGACTAGACGGACCTTTGCTGGCAAAGTAATGTCTCTGCTTTTGAATATGCTATCTAGGTTGGTCATAACTTTCCTTTCAAGGAGTAAGCGTCTTTTAATTTCATGGCTGCAATCACCATCTGCAGTGATTTTGGAGCCCAGAAAAATAAAGTCTGACACTGTTTCCACTGTTTCCCCATCTATTTCCCATGAGGTGATGGGACCAGATGGCATGATCTTCGTTTTCTGAATGTTGAGCTTTAAGCCAACTTTTTTCACTCTGCTCTTTCACATTTATCAAGAGGCTTTTTAGTTCCTCTTCACTTTCTGCCATAAGGGTGGTGTCATCTGCATATCTGTTATTGCTATTTCTCTCGGCAATCTTGATTCCAGCTCGTGCTTTTTCCAGCCCAGCATTTCTCATGATGTACTCTGCATATAAGTTAAATAAGCAGGGTGACAGTATACAACCTTGACAGACTCCTTTTCCTATTTGGAACCAGTCTGTCTGTTGTTCCATGTCCAGTTCTAACTGTTGCTTCCTGACCTGCATACAGATTTCTCAAGAGGCAGGTCAGATGGTCTGGTATTCCCATCTCTTTCAGAATTTTCCACAGTTTATTGTGATCCACACAGTCAAAGGCTTTAGCATAGTCAATAAAGCAGAAATAGATGTTTTTCTGGAACTCTCTTGCTTTTTCCATGATCCAGCAGATGTTGGCAATTTGATCTCTGGTTCCTCTGCCTTTTCTAAAACCAGCTTGAACATGTGGAAGTTCACGGTTCACATATTGCTGAAGTCTGGCTTGGAGAATTTTGAGCATCACTTTACTAGCGTGTGAGATGAGTGCAATTGTGCGGTAGTTTGAGCATTCTTTGGGTACATGGACAATAGCTTCTTAAACCAACTTCCTTTTAAAAACAATTTGGTTGAATGGGAAGGAAATCCAAAAGAGAGGGGATGAATATATATGTATAGCTGATTCACTTTACTGTACAGTAGAATCTAATACAACATTGTAAAGCAACTCTACTCTGATGAAAATTAAAACAATTAGCATTCCAGTTTTTCAATGTTACAAATCATATCGATTTAATATCGAGGTCAACATCCAATTTTGTATATGTTTCTGTATAATACAGTTTTCATATCCATGATAACGTTTAATCCTTTCCCCAGGTTGTATCTGACAGCTCAAAATTTGTCCTTTTATGGACTCAGATTGAATTACTTTTCTCTAATTGCATTACTTGTCACTTGCCCTTGATAAAGCTCCTGTGTCACTTTTCTGCCTACAAATGTGAACTTGAAAATTTCTCCCTACCTTGATATCTTAATTTCTCCTTAGTGAGTTTACTATAGCCACAAATCTCAGAACTCACGTTATACTGGCTCCTCCAAATTAATTAAAACACTATTATAATGTTTAGCTAAAGAACTGAAGCTGTAGATTATTTTCTATGACCTTTGTTTAAATCAGATCACATCAGTCGCTCAGTCGTGTCCGACTCTTTGCGACCCTATGAATCGCAGCACGCCAGGCCTCCCTGTCCATCACCAACTCCCGGAGTTCACTCAGACTCACGTCCATCGAGTCAGTGATGCCATCCAGCCATCTCATCCTCTGTTGTCCCCTTCTCCTCCTGCCCCCAATCCCTCCCAGCATCAGAGTCTTTTCCAATGAGTCAACTCTTCGCATGAGGTGGCCAAAGTACTGCAGTTTCAGCTTTAGCATCATTCCTTCCAAAGAAATCCCAGGGCTGATCTCCTACAGAATGGACTGGTTGGATCTCCTTGCAGTCCAAGGGACTCTCAAGAGTCTTCTCCAACACCACAGTTCAAAAGCATCAATTCTTCGGCACTCAGCTTTCTTCAGAGTCCAACTCTCACATCCATACATGACCACTGGAAAAACCATAGCCTTGACTAGGCGGACCTTTGTTGGCAAAGTAATGTCTCTGCTTTTGAATATGCTCTCTAGGTTGGTCATAACTTTTCTTCCAAGGAGTAAGCGTCTTTTAATTTCATGGCTGCAATCACCATCTGTAGTGATTTTGGAGCCCAGAAAAATAAAGTCTGACACTGTTTCCACTGTTTCCCCATCTATTTCCCTTGAAGTGGTGGGACCGGATGCCATGATCTTCGTTTTCTGAATGTTGAGCTTTAAGCCAACTTTTTCACTCTCCACTTTCACTTTCATCAAGAGGCTTTTGAGTTCCTCTTCACTTTCTGCCATAAGGGTGGTGTCATCTGCATATCTGAGGTTATTGATATTTCTCCCGGCAATCTTGATTCCCGCCTGTGCTTCTTCCAGCCCAGCATTTCTCATGATGTACTCTGCATATAAGTTAAATAAGCAGGGTGACAATATACAGCCTTGATGAACTCCTTTTCCTATTTGGAACCAGTCTGTTGTTCCATGTCCAGTTCTAACTGTTGCTTCTTGACCTGTATACAAATTTCTCAAGAGGCAGGTCAGGTGGTCTGGTATTCCCATCTCTTTCAGAATTTTCCACAGTTTATTGTGATCCACACAGTCAAAGGCTTTGGCATAGTCAATAAAGCAGAAATAGATGTTTTTCTGGAACTCTCTTGCTTTTTCCATGATCCAGCAGATGTTGGCAATTTGATCTCTGGTTCCTCTGCCTTTTCTAAAACCAGCTTGAACATCAGGAAGTTCATGGTTCACATATTGCTGAAGCCTGGCTTGGAGAATTTTGAGCATTACTTTACTAGCGTGTGAGATGAGTGCAATTGTGTGGTAGTTTGAGCATTCTTTGGCATTGCCTTTCTTTGGGATTGGAATGAAAACTGACCTTTTCCAGTCCTGTGGCCACGGCTGAGTTTTCCAAATTTGCTGGCATATTGAGTGCAGCACTTTCACAGCATCATCTTTCAGGATTTGGAACAGCTCAACTGGAATTCCATCACCTCCACAAGCTTTGTTCATAGTGATGCTTTCTAAGGCCCACTTGACTTCACATTCCAGGATGTCTGGCTCTAGGTCAGTGATCACACCATCGTGATTATCTGGGTCGTGAAGATCTTTTTTGTACAGTTCTTCTGTGTATTCTTGCCATTCCTTCTTAATATCTTCTGCTTCTGTTAGGTCCATACCATTTCTGTCCTTTATCGAGCCCATCTTTGCATGAAATGTTCCTTTGGTATCTCTGATTTTCTTGAAGAGATCCCTAGTCTTTCCCATTCTGTTGTTTTCCTCTATTTCTTTGCATTGATCGCTGAAGAAGGCTTTCTTATCTCTTCTTGCTATTCTTCGGAACTCTGCGTTCAGATGCTTATATCTTTTCTTTTCTCCTTTGCTTTTTACTTCTCTTCTTTTCACAGCTATTTGTAAGGCCTCCCCAGACAGCCATTTTGCTTTTTGCATTTCTTTTCTATGGGAATGGTCTTGATCCCTGTCTCCTGTACAATGTCATGAACCTCATTCCATAGTTCATCAGGCACTCTATCTATCAGATCTAGGCCCTTAAATCTATTTCTCTCTTCCACTGTATAATCATAAGGGATTTGATTTAGATCATACCTGGATGGTATAGTGGTTTTCCCAAATTTATTCAATTTAAGTCTGAATTTGGCAATAAGGGGTTCATGGTCTGAGCCACAGTCAGCTCCTGGTCTTGTTTTTGCTGACTGTATAGAGTTCTCCATCTTTGGCTGCAAAGAGTATAATCAATCTGATTTCGGTGTTGACCATCTGGTGATGTCCATGTATAGAGTCTTCTCTTGTGTTGTTGGAAGAGGGTGTTTGTTATGACCAGTGCATTTTCTTGGCAAAACTCTATTAGTCTTTGCCCTGCTTCATTCCATATTCCAAGGCCAAATTTGCCTGTTACTCCAGGTGTTTCTTGACTTCCTACTTTGCATTCCAGTCCCCTATAATGAAAAGGACATCTTTTTTGGGTGTTAGTTCTAAAAGGTCTTGTAGGTCTTCACAGAACCGTTCAACTTCAGCTTCTTCAGCGTTACTGGTGCTTTCCCCCAAAAAGCTATTCTGTGAGGAATCCCACAACTTGAAGGCTTTAGAGCTGAAGGGATCCTTATAAGTCTAATCAAAAGCTCTTTTATCAGAAGCCCCTGGAATTCAATCAAAATAGAAATTTTCCCTATCTTTCCCACTTTGTCCACACTCATTTACCATCTAAAAGAACTATTTTAAATTATTAAGGCCTGATGTGTCCTTTATCTTTCCTTCAAGATGCCTAATATCTCTTTTTCTGGTTCAGAAATTGGAGTTATCTCTGAGGATGTGACTCTGTGTGTGTGTGTTTGAAAGATGTAACAAGTTGTATAAGGTATTAGTATTTCTTTTCTTTTTTTTTTTTTTTTTGCATATGGGATCTTGGTTTCCTGACCAGAGATTTATCCCAAGACCCATGCAGGAAAAGCTCAGAGTCTTAACCACTGTACCAACCAGGGAAGTTTCAGCATTGGTATTTCTTAAACAATCAGAAATTCATATTCTAAACACACACTAACAGGTCATGATCTTGCCACATAAGCCAGTTCCAAACTAAAAGACCAGGTGGACAAGTTCCTGTCCACATTTTTCTACTTCTGGGAAGCCTGGGCTTAGTTCTCTTCCCTGGATCAGAGAGGAGCTGATAAAGCAAACACTAAGCACTTAGTGATTACCCTCCATGGCTAGACACTGTACTAACTGTTAGGGATACTCAGAGGCCTTGAATTCAAGGAGCTTGTGATTTAGTAAGGGACACAGCAAGGAGACAATAATACATTAATATTATGATAATACATTATAATAGGATAAGGGCATATAGGAAATCAACCCTGAATATTTGTTGGAAGGACTGATGCTGAAGCTGAAGCTCCAATACTTTGGCCACCTGATGCAAAGAGCTGACTTAATGAAAAAGACCCTATGGTGGGAAAGCTTGAGTGCAGGAGAAGTGGTGACAGAAGATGAGATGGTTGGATAGTATCACCAACTCAATGGACATGAGTTTGAGCAAACTCCTGGAGATAGTGAAGGATAGGGAAGCATGGTGTGCTGCAGTCCACGAGGTCACAAAGAGTCAGACACGACTTAGCAACTAAACAACAACAACATCTTCTTTGGAAAAATGTCTATTCAAATCCTTTTTCCATTTTTAAATTGGGCTGTTGAGTTGTAAGAGTTCTTTATATATTCTGGATACCAGACCTTGATCAGATATATTATTTGCAGACCTTCCACCCCATGGATTTTGGGTTATTTGTTTGTGCTCTTTTGAGAGAACTCTTGCATGTGACCCTCTTTCCTCTCCGTGTGTGTCTGTGCTTTTCTTTCTTCCAGCATTTTTTCCTTCCAGTTTTCTTGAGATATCATTGACATACAGCACTGTGTAAGTTTAAGGTGTCCCTCTGCTTGTTGACATAATTGACTGGTTGCAGCCAGCCTGCTAGAAGCCAGAAAATGAGCTGAGAAATCGCAGAGACATAGAGTTGGAACTACTGGATTGAAATAATGCTTGGGGGAAACTTTTATCTTATCTCTCAGCGCCCCAGTTCATGAGCCAGTACATTGACTTAGTGCTTAATTGTGGTGTTCAGTTACCAGCTGAAAGTCTCCTAAACAATGTGTGTGCTCAGTCTCTCAGTCATGTCCAGCTCTCTGTGACCCCCATGAACTGTAGCCCACCAGGTTCCTCTGTCCATGGAATTTTCCAGACAAGACAATGGAGTGCATTGCCATTTCTTCTCCAGGGCATCTTCCCAACCCAGGGATCAAACCCACATCTCTTGTGTCTTCTGCACTGGCAGGCAGATTCTTTACCACTAGCGCCACCTGGGAAGCATCCTCCTAAACAGGACAGATACCAAATCCAGCCTGAGAGAGGGAAAGTCTTAAATGTTACCTTCTTTGCCAATCAAACCATAGAGTTTAAGAACTAACCTTCAGGAAATTCTCTGGCAGTCCAGTGGTTAGGACTCTGCACCACACTGCCAAAAACAAATTCACATACAAACACTCATTCATTAAAATTACTTAAAATTTTTGCTTAGAATAGCAGGAAAAGGATTCACATGGATTCCATATCCTTTTCTTGAATCTATTATTGATTAATTTTAAAATGGAAGATTACATTCATGATGCTCCTCTCCCTCAGTTACTATGAAAAGTTCAGACTATAAAAGAAGGACTAATGCCAAGCTTTGCACTCAGTGCAAAGTACTCAAGTAACAAATGACACATGCTTCTTCATTACTGCTTGCTATATTATTACCTGGGGAGAAAGTCTGAATTAAGTCTGAACTATTGCCAAGTCAAGGGAGGATTCCCTCATTCAGCTCCTTTCTCCTTGAATAATTCTTTTGGCAAAGTCCTTTTTACTACAGCAAGTATAGACCAGAGCTTCTTATTGTGTCGTAATGAATTTTAATTGTACCCCTTCTTATCTTGACATCAACATTGTCTTATTTATGACTATCTTTTGATCGCTATTCATAATTCTTCAGACTCCAAAGCTTGAAACAATTTGCAGTTTCGTTTTTTGTTTTGTCTTCTCAAACTACTTAGCTCAATGGATAAGCTAATGAGACTAATGTGTCCAAAATCATGGGCTTGGCTAGTGATGCCTACTCTCTGGCCACAGACTGTCCCTCTGACCACCCCCAACCTCACCCCGTATTGTTATTTGTAATAAGAGAAATAAATGTTGGTCTTCATTTCTGGCATGGTTCTTTAAAACTCTTGGAACTTCCTGAAGGATAAGAATGATAAAGATGTCTTTTGTTATTTATAACAAGTCCCTTTACAACACACCTGAATTTATGTTAGTAAGTGACTTTGGGGGCACTAGCAGTCCAACGGTAAAGACATTCATTCACTGCAGGGGGCATGGGTTCATTTTCCGGTCGGGGAACTAAGATTCCATATGGGGAAAAAAAAGAAGTGACTTTTGGAACTCCCTAAGGATGGGGGCTGGTTGCCAGGGGAGCCAATCAGGATTAAATCAAATTAGTAGATTAGAATTTTCAATCCCACCACCAACTTCCAGGAAGGGGAGAGGAGCTGGAGGTTAAATTAGTCACCAGTGGTCAGAGATTTAATTTATTATAGCTATGCAATGAAGCTCCAGGGCTTCTCTGGTAGCTCAGATGTTTGCCTGAAATGCAGGAGACCCTGGGTTGGGAAGATTCCCCTGGAGAAGGGAATGGCTACCCACTCCAGTATTCTTGCCTGGAGAATTCCATGGACAGAAGAGCCTGGAGGGCTACAGTCCATAGGGTCACAAGGAGTCGGACACCAGTAAGCAATGAACACTTTCACTTTCAGTGAAGCTCCACACTGTGTTGTTCAGTTGCTCAGTGGTGTCCAACTCTTTGCAACCCCACTGACTGCAACATGCACGCCAGGCTTCCCTATCCTTCACTATCTCCCGGAGTTTGCTCAAACTCATGTCCATTGGACAGTATCCAACCATCTCATCCTCTGTCACCCACTTCTCCTCCTGCCCTCAATCTTTCCCACCATCAGCGTCTTTTTCAGTAAGTTGGCTCTTCGTATCAGGTGGCCCAAGTATTGGAGCTTCAGCTTCAGCATCAGTCATTCCAACAAATAATCAGGGTTGATTTCCCTTAGGATTGACTGGTTTGATCTCCTTATATGCTCTTATTCTATTATAATGTATTATCATAATATTAACACATTATCATTGTCTCCTTGCTGTGTCCTTTACTAAATCACAAGCTCCTTGAATTCAAGGGCCTCTGAGTATCCCTAAGAGCTAGCACAGTGTCTAGCCATGGAAGGTAATTTTGGAGCCCAAGAAAATAAAGTCTGTCACTGTTTTCATTATTTTCCTACCTATTTGCCATGAAGTGATGGGACTGGATGCCATGATCTTAGTTTTTTGCATGCTGAGTTTTAAGCCAGCTTTTTCATGCTCCTCTTTCACACATCAAGAAGCTCTTTATTTTCTCTTCTCTTTCTGCCATAAGAGTGGTGTCATCTGCATATCTGAGAGAACCTAATAAGAAAGGTTTGGAGAGTTTTCCGGTTGGAGGTACTGGGAGCTGGTTCAGGAGAAGTCATCTTCGCTCCTTTCCCCAGACGTTTGCCATAGCCTGTCTTCCATTTATAATAATAGAGTAAAGTACACTGTTTTCCTGAGCTCTGGGAGCCACTCTAGCAAATGAACTGCGCTGAGAGGGGAGTGTGGGAATTTCTGATTTATAGCTGGTCAGTCAGAAGCACAAGACAACCTGGACTTGCATTTGGCCTCTGAAGCGGGGAGGACAGGGACCATCTTCTGAGACTGAGCCCTCAGCCTGTGGGATCTGGTGCTGTCTCCAGGTAAATAGTGTCAGAATGAACTTGTAGATCTCAACAACACCCACCTGGTGTTGCAGAATGGCTTGAAGAGCAGAAAACCCACACATGCAGTATCAGAGTGAAGTAGTGTTGTAGAATATTGAGAATAGAGGAGACACACAGGAGCTTTTAAGTTTTTCCTTTAGCCTCCTTAAGCCCCGTCTCTTTCCGTGGCACATCAGTGGTTAAGACTCTGCCTGCCAAATAGGGGATGTGGATTTGATCCCTTGTGGGAGATGTGGATTTGATCCCTTGTGGGAGAACTAAGGTCCCACATGCCTTGAAGTGTGGCCAATTTTTTTTTAATGCACCTGTGTAGTCATCCAGCTGAAGTTCTGGGTTAGTTGAGGGGATAATATACAACTAACTGAATTCTTCAGTCCAAAGACTTGCCTTTCATACAAAGGGTGGTTAACCTTTAATTTATTGAGTATGGCCATTAGCAGCTTTCTGAGGCTCAGTTTCTCCACTTATAAAAAGAGGATAATGATTAATATGAATAATTATGAAGACTATGCACCACCACATAATTGTAAGACATGAAATTATGTGTGCCCCACAAGTACAACCATTTAAGGATGCCTGCAGTTATAATAGCCCAAAAATGAAAGGGAAAACAAAAAAGGAAAAGCAATTATTTTTTTATAGAGGTGGGATTATGAATGAGCTTAATCTTTCCTCTAAAATTTCTCTGAACACTGTTTTATAAACAAATGTTTATTTATACATGAACAGATGTTCAAAACCCCTCTAGACTTCAGCACTCCAACTTTCCTTTTATGTCCAAATAAAATGGCTTAATTATACATCCCAATATTTTCCTATGATATGTTTAAACCCCCAGCTTAGATAAGGGGAGAGAAGATTTCATTCTCCTGTCCATTTCCATTTGCCCCCCTGCCTGAAGCTGAAGCCCATCCTCAGCACAGCTCCCTGAGCAGAGACCAGCCTCTTCGTCAAGGCAGAATCACCATTAACTCAAGGCTATTAATTCATTCTTATCTTGCTGACTCTTTGAAGAGAAAGAGAGGGTGACAGAACAGCACAGAACACAAAACAACTTGAAATTTGCCTATTATATCCATTTTCACCCCACTATACACAACTTCCCTCAGACATTTTTTGTCCTCCATCTCTGACCAGATGAAATGACCCTATAAATATACTCTTGCCCCAGCTCTTCTTAACATACAAGGCAGTTTTAATTCTGCATTCATGTGTGTGGTTACTTGGATGAGTAATTGTCTCTCCCATTGTATTATAAGCTCTATAAGGGCATGGTCTATTTTTGGTTTTGTTCATCATTGTATTTCCAGCACCTAGCTTAGTACCTGACCTGTGGTAAACATTCCATACATGTCTGCTGAGTAAATGAGTAGTGATTGTTAAGTACATGAGATTTCATAGGTACTCACTGCGCTCATGTGCTTATACATGGTGCAGACATTGTTCTCAGTTTTTTAGGTCAAACATCTCATTTAATACTCATAAATAATATTTTTATTATTTCTGTTACATTAACGACAAAAAAGAAAAAGCAACTGAGGCACAGACAGGTTATGCAATTGCCCAAGAAGGCAATGGCACGCCACTCCAGTACTCTTGCTTGGAAAATCCCATGGATGGAGGAGCCTGGTAGGCTGTAGTCCATGGGGTCACTAAGAGTCAGACATGACTGAGCGAGTTCACTTTCACTTTTCACTTTCATGCATTGGAGAAGGAAATGGCAACCCACTCCAGTGTTCTTGCCTGGAGAATCCCAGGGACGGGGGAGCCTGGTGGGCTGCCGTCTCTGGGGTCGCACAGAGTCGGACATGACTGGAGTGACTTAGCAGCAGCAGCAGCACACAGTTTCTAAGTGGAGGATACAGGATTCAAGCAATCTGTGTTCTGAGCCCAAGATCCTAAACTATATGCAAGCTAAGCTATTTAAATAGATGAATCAGTGAATAAAGAGGCAGATTCTTTGAATTATTTATCCTGTGGAAAATTATCCATCCATTTTTTAGGCATTTGGAATAAGGTGCAGATGAAACAATTTGCTTTTCTCATATAGCTTATATTGGTCTGTATGTGTGCACCTGAGTTGCCAGCACATGAGATAAACAATCAACAAATGAAGATATCCTATGTCAGCTGGTCAGAAAATAAAGCAGGAGAGGAAAACAGAGAAAAAAGCAAGTTTCTGCCAGTGTGGTCAGGCAAGGCTTTATTAGGAGAGCTATGTCTAATAGCTGAGGATTTAAGTCAAAGAGAAGATATAGAAATGACTGAAAAATAAATGTCTCCATTAAAAGGATCTGAGAAGATAAAATTCAAAGCAAACATTTATTAAAGCTTCTTACAAGCCCAGGGCTGGAGAAAGCAGCAAAATAACCTAGGAGGTCATTTTACACAGCATAGCTGTGGTTGTTCTAAATTCCAGGGTATTGGCAAAAAGTCGGCCCAGAAGTACTCCTTCTCTGTCTTTGGCTGGTTGACTGGGGTGCCCTCTACTGCATGGTCCTGCCAGGCTCCAGGCTCTGCATGGTCCTAACAGGCTCCTCTGTCCATGGGGATTCTCCAGGCAAAAATACTGGAGTGGGTTGCCATGCCCTCCTCCAGGGGATCTTACCAACCCAGGGATCAAACCCAGGTCTCCCACATTGCAGGTGCATTCTTTACTGTCTGAGCCACCAGGGAAGCCTGAGAATATGGGAATGGGTAGCCTATCGCTTCGGAGAAGGCAATGGCACCCCACTCCAGTACTCTTGCCTGGAAAATCCCATGGACGGAGGAGCCTGGTGGGCTGCAGTCCATGGGGTCACAAAGAGTCAGACACGACTGAGCGCCTTCATTTTCACTTTTCAGTTTCATGAATTGGAGAAGGAAATGGCAACCCACTCCAGTGTTCTTGCCTGGAGAATCCCAGGGACGGGGGAGCCTGGTGGGCTGCCGTCTATGGGGTTGCACAGAGTTGGACACGACTGAAGCGACTTAGCAGCAGCAGCAGCAGCCTATCGCTTCTCCAGGGGAACTTCCCGAATCAAACCAGGATCTCCTACAATGCAGGTGGATTCTTTACCAGCTGAGCTACCACAGAAGCCCAAAGTGAAATCATTCGGTCATGTCCAACTCTTTGCGACCCTATGGACTATAGCCTACCAGGCTCCTCTGTCCATGGGCTTTTCCAGGCATGAATACTGGAGTGGGTTGCCATTTCCTTCTCCAGGGGATCTTCCCTACCCAGGGACTGAACCCGGGTCTCCCACACTGTAGGCAGATGCTTTACTGTCTGATCCACCAGGGAAGCCCAAACCACATAGAAATCTAATATAATCTATGCCTCTCCAGATCAGCGCAGGTGCTTGCTATCCTGTGACTTTGCAAGGAAAATGTGCTTTTTAAAGTGTCTGGTGCGGCAACCCACTGAAGGATCCACGCATTTCCCTCAGATGTTTTGTTGATGCCCAGGTGGTAGGTTGAGCACTTGGACTACCTGACCCAGCGCTGTCTAAGAGGAAAGTCTTAAGAACATGATACCTAATCAGAACTTTTGTTACTAAATCTTTGTGAGAAAATGGATTGAGAGAGAGCCACAGAACAAAGTGTTGGTGAAAACAATTTAATGTTTTGATTCCTAAAGCAAAGGAGTTCTCTTTTAAGAAAAAAAAATCAGGTAGGTGTTGAGTGGCCTCTAGTATCACTAGAGTTTCTAAACAAGAATGAAATTCACCCACCGGTGGTTTGGATTTTTTATTAATACTATAATCACTTCTCTTTCATCCTTTTTTTTTTTACCTTTTATAAATCAGTAGCAGTCCACAAACCAGCAAAGCCACATACAGGAAGCTTGTTAACTGAGACACCTTGAGGTTTTGGAAAATAAAAGGGCTGAACATTTCCTTTGTGCTAAAGGAGAGGAAGTAAAGACTGACTAAGATGCTGTGCTTTATTAAGAAGCCTATTTAGTCAGAAAGATTTCCTGATTAAGGAGGTAAATTTCCTGTTCAGTCTTTCCTCTATTGATTTGCCTAAAGGCCATTAAAATATAGATTATGTCTCAGAAAACTGGATTCAGAGATAAAAGTCCATTAAACCAACATTTCATTAGCAATGCAGCAGAAAGGTCCCTAACAACTGTGTCTGAGAAGGTGCCATCATCTGTTCTCTGTCTTTGAGGTGATACTACTTACGACTCTTGGAATGCCTTTTTTGGGGAGGGGTGGGTAGTGAGGCTTGTAGGATCTTATTAATAGTTCCCTGATCAGGGATTGAACACTGGCCCCCAGCAGTGAAAGCCTGAAATTCTAACCCTTAGGCCACCAGGGAACACTCTATGAAAGCATTTTGAGCATCTTTTATGTGTCACATGCAATGCCTGTTCCACTTATACAAAGATAAATAAGGCCCTTCCCTGGAGATGATCATAATCTGTGAGACAGAGATAGATATACAACAACTAGGAATAACAGAGACATCCCTGGTGGTCCAGTGGCTAAGATTCCATGCTCCCAATGCAGGGGGCCAAGGTTTGATCCTTGGTCAGGAAACTAGATGCTAAGAGTTTGCAGGCCACAAACTAAAGATCCTTCATGCCACAACAAAGATTGAAGATCCTGTACATCACAACTGAGATCCAGTGCAGTCAAATAAATAAAGATTAAAAATAAAAGAACTTAAACAGACTTCAGTCAGTCCGTTCAGTTGCTCAGTCGTGTCCAACTCTTTGCGATCCCATGAACTGCAGCACGCCAGGCCTCCCTGTCCATCACCAACTCCCGGAGTTTACTCAAACTCACCTCCATTGAGTTGGTGATGCTATCCAACCATCTCATCCTCTGTCGTCTCCTTCTCCTCTCACTTTCAATCTTTCCCAGCATCAGGGTCTTTTCAAATGAGTCAGCTCTTCGCATCAGGTGGCCAAAGTATTGGAATTCCAGCTTTAAAATCAGTCCTTCCAGTGAACATTCAAGATTGATTTCCTTTAGGATGGACTGGTTGGATCTCCTTGCAGTCCAAGGGACTCTCAAGAGTCTTCTCCAACATCACAGTTCAAAAGCATCAATTCTTTGGTGCTCAGCTTTCTTCACAGTCCAACTCTCACATCCATACATGACTACTGGAAAAACCATAGCCTTGACTAGACAGACCTTTGTTGGCAAAGTAATGTCTCTGCTTTTGAATATGCTGTCTAGGTTGGTCATAACTTTCCTTCCAAGGAGTAAGCATCTTTTAATTTCATGACTGCAGTCACCATCTGCACTGATTTTGGAGCCCCCCAAAATAAAGTCAGCCACTCTTTCCAATGTTTCTCCATCTATTTGCCATGAAGTGATGGGACCAGATGCCATGATATTTGTTTTCTGAATGTTGAGCTTTAAGCCAATTTTTTCACTCTCCTTTTTCACTTTCATCAAGAGACTTTTTGGTTCTTCTTCACTTTCTGCCATAAGGGTGGTGTCATCTGCATATCTGAGGTTATTGATATTTCTCCCAGCAATCTTGATTCCAGCTTGTGCTTCATCCAGCCCAGTGTTTCTTATGGTGTACTCTGCATATAAATTAAATAAGCAGGGTGACAATATACAACCTTGACATACTCCTTTTCTTATTTAGAACCAGTCTGTCCCAAAAACAGACTAAACAGAGTTAGTCATTGATTTACTTGATAAATACTTAAGTAAACACCTACTATGTGGATGGCATGCATTGTCCTGGGGATACAAGGATGAATAAGATACAGATTTTATACATCAAAATCAGTCATATTAAAGCAGAATTTATAATTTCCTCTGGCCTCCCAGAAAACTTTGGTTACATGCAATTATTAGGTTTCTTTGGATAGATGTGGTATCCTTGAAAGAAGTTTGATGAAAGTCAAGGTTAGCTATTTCCCCACAACCTTGCTTTCAGCTTACAACAAAAGCATCTCAGACATTGATTTAAACAAACACTCAAAATATAAAAACAAAACTAAAACAAATTTAAAAAAGAGAGAGAAAGAGAAATAAAAAGCACTCATGAGTAAGCAGAGCCCAAATAGTTTATGCAACCTGGTTCAGAGAGGCTCACAAAGTCCCACCTTCCTGTTCTTTCAGGTGTTCTGACTAGGTGTGGACGGTTTCTTTGGTAACTTTCCAGAAGCAATATTCTAAGCCCTTCTGGTGGGGATGAGGAAACTATGCAGCAAGGGCTAGACAGAAGGCTATCAGAGGATCAAGCCTGATTCCTCAGGGTTTAAGTTACAACCTTCCTGAGGTTCTTGTGTACTATTCCTGCAAGCATGGGAGGATTTCGGAACGATTTTGGCTGACATATCTTGAAGATCTTTGAAGTCACCAATTCAAGCCTGCTTCCAACATCTACCGTGATAGTCAATAAACCATAACATTCAATAAAAACCCACTGCTGACATTTAGTGTATTAACTGGCACAACATGGCTTGTTGGTCTACAGCCGTTAACAACAGAGCCTGGAGTAGTCCCTCCTGTCACGTGGGCTTCCTGATTTAAGCGATGGTGGGTGGACCATCCCTGGGCTATGTGTCAGCACCTTGGTTATATGCTATAGGATAACCCATGTTATATGAATATAATACCTCTCAGTGTGCACTAGGTAAATAAACATACATCGGGAGACTAACAGCCTGAGTTTCACACTACTGTATTCACCTATGTCCATCATTCTTCTCTCGTTCTCAAAATTGCTAAATTTGACATTTTTTTCTACCACTTTTCCCAGATAGGGTTTGAAGCTGAAGTACAATGACGAGTGCCTGTGTTGCAGTTATAGGATGTCAATGAGCTGAGCTCACTGCCCAGGCAAAGCCTGACTTGCAGGTTTGCTGTGGGAAAAGCCTTGCCTCTGAGTCTAGTCCATGAGAAGCTGAATCTAAATCCTTATTTTATCAGTTCATTAGGTCAGGCTACAGGGGAATACTCACACCAATCAAAATCACAGTTTTGCTGCCTAGACCAAGTTTTCTTGGTAATCTATGTACCTGTAAGTCAGAAATAGTTATTGGCAAGCTGCCTTGTGACACCGGAAAAAGAACAGAAATAGATGGTAATATGTGAGTATTTTATTCAAGTTATGGAAAAAACATAACTTGGATAAAATACTTTAACTTGGGTAAAAATAATCTCATGAGTGTTCCACATCTCATGAGATCAGATCCCTCTATGATCTGCTGAAACAGAGCCCCCTGAACAAATTTTGGTCTGATAAATTTTTATTATACCTTATTTCACTGATTCTAAGATTCACATTTTTAACATCTTTCAATATATTGCATGAAATACGGTAACTGCCTTTTTATTACTCTCCATTCAGACTTCTACCTTTCCTGAATCACCTCACTATATTGTAATGAACATTACAGATATCTTGTGTCCCAACCATGAAGATACATTCTGGTCACATGATCAGACCTGGAGATTTCCCAAATTCCCTTCATCCCCAGGTACATAAATCTTCTCTCAGATGGACTCTTTTTTTTTTTTTTTTTGACCTGTGCCCTAAGGTTGGGTGAATCTTAGTTCCCTGACTAGTGATCAAGCCTGTGCCCCCTTCAGTAGAAGCTTGGAGTCCTAACCACTGGACCACCAGGGAATTCCCACCTCAGATGGATTCACTTCTGCAAATGGCTAAACTCTACCATTTTCTTCACATTTTTATTGATCTCCCATTTAAAGATCTAAACTTAGCTTTAAATAGATGATACCTTTAGTACAGTGGTCAAAAACATTTGGCGGTAAGATCTAAAGCCCATATATCAAAGTTACTCCTGTCCAAACTCCCTATCAAGGTTCTTATCTTTGTTTTCAGCTTTAGCCAGGCAACAAACACTTATTGATGCACTTTTACAAGAGTGGACATGTTATCTCATTGAAACAAAATTTAACACATTAACATGATTGAGTCTCAGGAGTTTTTCCATGAAGGATTTAATACCATAATATTGTCATTGCTTCTTAGGTGGCTCAGTGATAAAGAATCCATCTGCCAGTGCAGGAGATGCAGAAGACTCAGGTCAATCCTGGGTCAGGAACATCCCCTGGAGTAGGAATTGGCAACCCATGCCAGAATTCTTGCCTGGGAAATCTCATGGACAGAGGAACCTGGCAGGTTGCAGTCCATGGGGTCACAAAGAGTTGAACACGACTGAGCAACTGAGCACACACACATGTCCTGGAACTCTGGTTTTGGATGAAGCATGACACAAAACAAGTTTACATAACAGAGCCTGCACCACATAATCATAGATTACAGCTGATGATAAAAGAAAAATAAGCACTTTACATAGGATGACGCTCTAGAAAGAATTTAAATTACAAACCTACACTGAAACCCTCTCGGCTTTTACTAGGCTCTAGAACTGATAATATCCAACTGCAATATATAAATTACTATGTTTAGAGCCAGCACTTGACTCTTAATCAAATCCTCATGCTATTTAATCTGAGATGTTAACACTTTTAATAATTGGTAGGTGATCTTTTCATATAAAGACACATTATATTTATATATGGTTCAGAGAAGCACTTGAAAATTTACAGTTGGAGCCCAAGTCCTATTAATTTAGCAAGTAAAAATTATTATAGCTAATGAAATATTCAACTTTTTAAAAAATGGAAAACTTTAAAGAATACATTCCTCAGTGTGGTTTAGAAGGAAAGAACACACTCTCTGAAGGCCTGGGCCTGGTTAGCACTGGCTTTGCAGTGTGTTCTATGCTTTCTGCTTTTCTTGCTTTATGGATTATTCCCAATCACCCTGGGAAAGGTTGATTCTCTTGTCTATAATGGTGAAAAAAGAGAGGCTCAGAGACGTTAAAACAAAAACAGAAAATTTGTCCCATATACTAAAGCCAGTTTCAGAACTACTACTTTTTTGTCTTAATGTTTAACCCAGAGCTCATGAGCTTTCCACTAGCAGCTATCAATGAATTCAACATGTGATACAAAAGGTCTGCATTTAGTATGATAAATACTCTGACAGTGCCAACCCCAGGTATTGAAGGCGGGAACGTGATGCCAAATGAACAATTTTACAAGTCAGAACACCTGAGAGATCAGTGTAAGTAACTGCTAAGAAGTGTTATGTAATTAATAGTTTCAAAAACAACATCATTATAACTTGGTCTCCTAGACACTGAAATCGGAAGCTCCTTGATATACTATATAGCATGGCTTCAAACAAAAAGGTTTTGTTCAGTACATGTTTTTGTGGGAACAGTGTAACTATGAAGCCCCTTTAGGTCAACAAACACAGGACAGAGCTGACCAATGACTATGAAATCTATCCTGAGACGATCTCCCTCAGTTTCAAAACACTTATTTAGCACAGCATTAGCAAAATACCCAACAGCTTGTAAGTCTTTTCCCTATCTTGACCTGGGTTCTGAACAGATTAGGCTTTTTACTTTAACTTGGAATTTAAGTCATTTTAAAAAATTCACCTGCATTTAGGTAAAACAAGAATTCACCTAAGACAAGATAATATATATATATATATATATATACACACATACACATTATACTTACATATATTTTTTAAATACTCTTTTGATTAATAGTAAAATTCTCCTAAGTAGACTTAGAAGTTAGACTTTGAAAAGAAAAACCACCATAGGGATTTCCCTGGTGGTGCAGTGGCTAAGACTCCACGCTCCCATTGCAGGGGGCCTAGGTTCATTCCTTGGTCTGGGAACTAGATCTCACATGGTACAGCTAAGACTTCGAGTACTGCAACTAAAGATCCCATGCACAAATAAGACCTGGCACAGCCAAAGGAATAAATTAAAATTAATAAAATTTTAAAAAGCTCCTATACAGTAAAAGTAGCTCTTTTTCTCTTTCCTTCAACTTCCAGAAGGAAAATGAACCTTCATGGAAGATTATCTTGGCACTGTTTATGAACTTTGTCGGGCATTTGGGTCTTTTCACCTTTGTCTTTAAGAGTAGTGATAATGTTACAGTGATTTATTATTTGTATTTTGAGCTTCAAATATCAGACTAACTTATTTTTACATAATTATTATGAGATAGAAGAAAATATTTTGTTTTCCTGTGGATAACAGTTTGATATGCTTCACTCTAAATTGAAATTATTTAGTTCTAAGACCAGGCAATCTGATCACATGGACCACAGCCTTGTCTAACTCAATGAAACTAAGCCATACTGTGTGGGGCCACCCAAGATGGACAGGTCTTGATGGAGAGTTGTGACAAAATGTGGTCCCCTGGAGAAGGGAATGGCAAACCACTTCAGTATTCTTGCCTTGAGAACCCCATGAACAGTATGAAAAGGCAAAATGATAGCATACTGAAAGAGGAACTCCCCAGGTCGGTAGGTGCCCAATATGTTACTGGAGATCAGTGGAGAAATAACTCCAGAAAGAATGAAGAGACGGAGCCAAAGCAAAAACAACACCCAGTTGTGGATGTGCCTGGTGATAGAAGCAAGGTCTGATGCTGTAAAGAGCAATATTGCATAGGAACCTGGAATGTTAGGTCCATGAATCGAGGCAAATTGGAAGTGGTCAAACAGGAGATGGCAAGAGTGAATGTCGACATTTTAGGAAATCACCAAACTAAAATAGACTGGAATGGGTGAATTCAACTCAGATGACCATTATATCTACTACTGTGGGCAAGAATCCCTTAGAAGAAATGGAGTAGCCTTCATAGTCAACAAAACAGTCAGAAATGCAGTACTTGGATGCAATCTCAAAAATGACAGAATGATCTCTGTTCATTTCTAAGGCAAACCATTCAATATCACGGTAATCCAAGTCTATGCCCCAAACAGTAATGCTGAAGAAGCTGAAGTTGAACAGTTTTTTGAAGAACTACTTGTAGTTCTTTTAGAATTAACACCCAAAAAAGATGTCCTTTTAATTATAGGGGACTGGAATGCAAAAGTAGGAAGTCAAGAAACACTTGGAGTAACAGGCAAATTTGGCCTTGGAGTACAGAATGAGGTAGGGCAAAGGCTAATAGAGTTTTGCCAAGTGAACACACTGGTCATAGCAAACACCCTCTTCCAACAACACAAGAGAAGACTCTACACATGGACATCACCAGATGGTCAACACCGAAATCAGACTGATTATATTCTTTGCAGCCAAAGATGGAGAAGCTCTATACAGTCAGCAAAAACAAGACCAGAAGCTGACGCTGGCTCAGATCATGAACTCCTTATTGCCAAATTCAGACTTAAATTGAATAAATTTGGGAAAACCACTATACCATCCAGGTATGACCTAAATCAAACCCCTTACGATTATACAGTGGAAGTAAGAAATAGATTTAAGGGACTAGATCTGATAGACAAAGTGCCTGATGAACTTTGGACGGAGGTTTGTGACATTGTACAGGAGACAGGGACCAAGACCATCCCCAAGAGAAAGAAATGCAAAAAAGTAGAATGGCTGTCTGAGGAGGCCTTACAAATAGCTGTGAAAAGAAGAGAAGCCAAACGCAAAGGAGAAAAGGAAAGATATACCCATTTGAATGCAGAGTTCCAAAGAATAGCAAGGAGAGATAAGAAAGCCTTCCTCAGTGATCAGTGCAAAGAAATAGAGGAAAACGATAGAATGGGAGAGACTAGAGATCTCTTCAAGAAAATTAGATATACCAAGGGAACATTTCATGCAAAGATAAAGGACATAAAGGACAGAAATGATATGGACCTCAGAAGCAGAAGACATTAAGAAGAGGGGGCAAGAATACACAGATGAACTGTACAAAAAAGATCTTCATGACCCAGATAATAATGATGGTATGATCACTGACCTAGAGCCAGACACCCTGGAATGTGAAGTCAAGTGGGCCTTAGAAAGCATCACTATGAACAAAGCTAATGGAGGTGATGGAATTCCAATTGGGCTATTTCAAATCCTAAAAGATGATGCTGTGAAAGTGCTGCACTCAATATGCCAACAAATTTGGAAAACTCAGCAGTGACCACAGGACTGGAAAAGGTCAGTTTTCATTCCAATCCCAAAGAAAGGCAATGCCAAAGAATGCTCAAACTACCACACAATTGCGCTTATCTTACACGCTAGCAAAGTAATGCTCAAAATTCTCCAAGCCAGACTTCAAGAATACATGAACCATGGACTTCCAGATGTTCAAACTGGATTTAGAAAATGCAGAGGAACCAGAGATCAAATTGCCAATGTATGCTGGATCATTGAAAAAGAAGAGAGTTCAAGAAAAACATCTATTTCTGCTTTATTGACTATGCCAAAGCCTTTGACTATGTGGATCACAATAAACTGTGGAAAATTCTGAAAGAAATGGGAATACCAGACCACCTGACCTGCCTCTTGAGAAATCTGTATGCAGGTCAGGAAGCAACAGTTAGAACTGGACATGGAAAAACAGACTGGTTCCAAATCGGGAAAGGAGTACATCAAGGCTATATACTGTCACTCTGCTTATTTAACTTATGTGCAGAGTACATCATGAGAAACTCTGGGCTGGATGAAGCACAAGCTGGAATCAAGATTGCCGGGAGAAATATCAATAACCTCAGATATGCAGATAACACCACCCTTATGGCAGAAAGTGAAGAAGAAATAAAGAGCCTCTTGATGAAAAGTAAACGAAGAGAGTGAAAAAGTTGGCTTAAAGCTCAACATTCAGAAAACTAAGACCATGGCATTGAGTCCCATCACTTCATGGCAAATAGATGCGGAAACAGTGGAAAGAGTGGCTGACTTTATTTTTCTGGGTTCCAAAATCACTGCATATGCTGACTGCAGTCATGAAATTAAAAGACGCTTAGGGGAGGAGCCAAGATGGCGGAGGAGTAGGACGGGGAGAACACTTTCTCCCCCACAAATTCATCAAAAGAGCATTTAAACGTCGAGTAAATTCCACAAAACAACTTCTGAATGCCGGCAGAGGACATCAGGCATCCAGAAAAGCAACCCAACTCTTCGAAAGGAGGTAGGAAAAAATATTAAAAACAAAAAAAAAGAGACAAAAGAGGGAGGGACGGAGTTCCGTCCCGGGAAGGGAATCTTAAAAAGAGAAACGTTTCCAAACATCAGGAAACCTTCTCACTGCCGAATCTGTGCCGAGCTTTGGAAGCACAGAGGGCAACATAACAGGGAGAAAAAATAAATAAACAATTTAAAACTCGCAGATTGCGAGCCCTACGGTAACTCCCCCAGCAGAGAAGCAGCGCAGACGCCTGCATCCGCCATTAGCAAACCGGGGCTGGGCAGGGAGGCGCGGCGTGGGCTGCATCGCTGAGAGTAAGAATCTGGCCTGAATACCCTGAGCGCTATCTGAGCGAAATAATTTGGGCTAGCAAACCAGACTGTGGGATACCTACCACGCGAAAAGCCAGCCCTAACCTAAGACCGCCAGGCCCGCGCACGGAACAAAAGACTGAACAGAGATAGCCGGCTGCAGACCTTCCCCCTCCGGTGACAGGCAGCCAGAGCCGGAAGGGGGCAATCGCAGCCCCAGAGAGACATTATCTATAAAACTGTAAGCAGGCTTCTTTGCTAACTAAAACTTCTTGGGGGTCTGGACGATCAACATCTGCCTGAGAAGGTGCGCCGGTTTTACATCCAGATAACCGAGTGGCGGGGAGGCGATAAGTCGCAGCATTGGCGCTCGCCTGGGAAGAGCAAATTGGCGCTCGGACCTGGGAAGAGCACAAAACGCAGGCCCAACTGAGTCTGCGCCTCTGAGGACTACCCGAGTGCCTGAACCTGAGCGGCTTGGACCTGGGAGGTGCATGCAGCCCAGGGCCAGCCTCGGATTGTTCCCGGCGGAACAACCTAGAGTCCGAGCAGTGTGGACAGGGAGGCTACACGCGCCGTGAGCGGGGGCAGACCCAGGGTGGCTGAGGCACTGCGAGCCCACGCCAGTGTTGTTTGTTTGCAGCATCCCTCCCTCCCTCCCCACAGCGCGACTGAACAAGTAAGCCTAAAAAAAAAAAAAAAAGTGTCCTCCACCGTGCCCTTTGAGTCAGGGCGGAAACCAGATACTGAAGAGACTAGCAAACAGAAGAAGATATAACAGAGGGAAACGCCTTGGAAGCTACAGGCAATAGATCAAAACCCTGTGGTTACTACGGACTACATAGGAAGGGGCCTATAGATCTTGAGAAATATAAATCTGACCAAGGAACTAGCCAAAAATGAACTGAACCCACAACACCCACAAAAAAAAAAAAAAAAAAAAAAGTCCTAGATATATTTTTATTATTTTTACGATCATTCTTTCTTTTTTTTTTAATTAAAAAAAAAAATTTTTTAAGTCCTCTATTGTTCCTTTAATTTTCACCTTTATATCCTATTACTTTGCAAAAAAAAAAAGACCCTATTTTTTTCTTCTTCAGCAAACTTCATATATATGTATTTTATAATTTTTTGACCTTGTTTTTTTTTGTTTGTTTTTGTTTTTTTCTTCTTTTCTTTAACATTATATTTTTGAAATTCTAAACTCTACTCTAGATTTTTAATTTTCGCTTTTTGGTATATGTTATCAATTTTGTACCTATAGTTTTTTTTTATATAATTTCTGTGACTTTTTTTTTTTTTCTTCTTCTCTGTTTCTTTCTCTTCTTCTTTTATATAACATTGTATATCTGAAATTCCAAACTTTACTCTAGATTTTTAATTTATGCTTTTTGGTATTTGATATCGATTTTGTACCTGTACTTTCTTTATAATTTTTGTGACATTGTTCGTATTTGTTTGTTTTCTCTCTTTATTTTTCTTCTTCTTTTTTTTTTTTAACATTGTATTTTTGAAATTCCAAAATCTACTCTAGATTTTTAATTTTTGCTTTCTGGTATTAGTTATCAATTTTATACTTGTACTTTCTTTATAATTTTCGCGACCTTGTTTGTTTTTGTTTGTTCGTTTTTTCTCTCTTTCTTTTCCTTCTTCTTTTCTTTAACATCGTATTTTTGAAATTCCAAACTCTACTCTAGATTTTTAATTTTCGCTTTCTGGTATTAGTTATCAATTTCGTACCTGTACTTTCTCTATAATTTTCGCGACCTTGTTTGTTTTTGTTTGTTCGTTCTTTCTCTCTTTCTTTTCCTTCTTCTTTTCTTTAACATCGTATTTTTGAAATTCCAAACTCTACTCTAGATTTTTAATTTTTACTTTTATGTATTTGTTACCAATTTTGTACCTATAAGGACCCAATCTTCAGGACCCATTTTTCACTAGGGAGTGAGATTACTGGCTTGACTGCTCTCTCTCCCTTTGGACCCTCCTTTTTCTCCACCAGGTCGCCTGTGTCTCCTCCCTAACCCCTCTCTACTCTACCCAACTCTGTGAATTTCTGTGTGTTCCAGACGGTGGAGAACACTTAGGGAACTGATTACTGGCTGGATCTGTCTCCCTCCTTTTCATTCCCCCCTTTTATCCTTCTGGCCACCTCTGTTACCTTCCTCCTTCTTCTCTTCTCTGTATAACCCCGTGAACATCTCTGAGTGGTCGAGTTGTGGAGTGCACATAAGGAAGTGACTACTGGCTAGCCCACTCTCTCCACTATTGATTCACCTCATCTCATTTGGGTCACCTCTAACTCCCTCCTCCCTCTTCTCTTCTCCATGTAACCCTGTGAACCTCTCTGAGTGACCCTCACTGTAGAGAAACTTATCATCTTTAATGTAGATGTTTTATCAATGGTGCTGTATAGAAGGAGAAGTTTTGAAACTACTGTAAAAATAAGACCAATAATCAGAAGCAGGAGACTTAAGTCCAAACCCTGACTCCAGGGAACTCCTGACTCCAAGGAACATTCATTGACAGGAGCTCATCAAATGCCTCCATACCGACACTGAAACCAAGCACCACACAAGGGCCAATAAGTTCCAGGGCAAGACATACCAAGCAAATTCTCCAGCAACAAAGGAACACAGCCCCGAGCTTCAAGATACAGGCTGCCCAAAGTCACCCCAAAACTATAGACATCTCATAACTCATTACTGGACATTTCATTGCACTCCAGAGAGAAGAAATACAGCTCCACCCACCAGAACACCGACACAAGATTCCCTAAGCAGGAAACCTCGACAAGCCACCTGTACAAACCCACACACAGTGAGGAAACGCCACAATAAAGAGAACTCCACAAACTGCCAGAATACAGAAAGGACACCCCAAACTCAGCAATTTAAACAAGATGAAGAGACAGAGGAATACTCAGCAGATAAAGGAACAGGATAAATGCCCACCAAACCAAACCAAAGAGGAAGAGATAGGGAATTTACCTGATAAAGAATTCCGAATAATGATAGTGAAATTGATCCAAAATCTTGAAACTAAAATGGAATCACAGATAAATAGCCTGGAGACAAGGATTGAGAAGATGCAAGAAAGGTTTAACAAGGACCTAGAAGAAATAAAAAAGAGTCAATATATAATGAATAATGCAATAAGTGAAATTAAAAACACTCTGGAGGCAACAAATAGTAGAATAACAGAGGCAGAAGACAGGATTAGTGAATTAGAAGATAGAATGGTAGAAATAAATGAATCAGAGAGGATAAAAGAAAAACGAATTAAAAGAAATGAGGACAATCTCAGAGACCTCCAGGACAATATTAAACGCTACAACATTCGAATCATAGGGGTTCCAGAAGAAGAAGACAAAAAGAAAGACCATGAGAAAATACTTGAGGAGATAATAGTGGAAAACTTCCCTAAAGTGGGGAAGGAAATAATCACCCAAGTCCAAGAAACCCAGAGAGTACCAAACAGGATAAACCCAAGGAGAAACACCCCAAGACACATATTAATCAAATTAACAAAGATCAAACACAAAGAACAAATATTAAAAGCAGCAAGGGAAAAACAACAAATAACACACAAGGGAATTCCCATAAGGATAACAGCTGATCTTTCAATAGAAACTCTTCAAGCCAGGAGGGAATGGCAAGACATACTTAAAATGATGAAAGAAAATAACCTACAGCCCAGATTATTGTACCCAGCAAGGATCTCATTCAAGTATGAAGGAGAAATCAAAAGCTTTTCAGACAAGCAAAAGCTGAGAGAATTCTGCACCACCAAACCAGCTCTCCAACAAATACTAAAGGATATTCTCTAGACAAGAAACACAAAAACGGTGTATAAACTCGAACCCAAAACAATAAAGTAAATGGCAACGGGAACATACTTATCAGTAATTACCTTAAATGTAAATGGGTTGAATGCCCCAACCAAAAGACAAAGACTGGCTGAATGGATACAAAAACAAGACCCCTACATATGTTGTCTACAAGAGACCCACCTCAAAACAGGGGACACATACAGACTGAAAGTGAAGGGCTGGAAAAAGATTTTCCATGCAAATAGGGACCAAAAGAAAGCAGGAGTAGCAATACTCATATCAGATAAAATAGACTTTAAAACAAAGGCTGTGAAAAGAGACAAAGAAGGTCACTACATAATGATCAAAGGATCAATCCAAGAAGAAGATATAACAATTATAAATATATATGCACCCAACACGGGAGCACCACAGTACGTAAGACAAATGCTAACAAGTATGAAAGGAGAAATTAACAATAACACAATAATAGTGGGAGACTTTAATACCCCACTTACACCTATGGATAGATCAACTAAACAGAAAATTAACAAGGAAACACAAACTTTAAACGATACAATAGACCAGTTAGACCTAATTGATATATATAGGTCATTTCACCCCAAAACAATGAATTTCACCTTTTTCTCAAGCGCACATGGAACCTTCTCCAGGATAGATCACATCCTGGGCCATAAAGCTAGCCTTGGTAAATTCAAAAAAATAGAAATCATTCCAAGCATTTTTTCTGACCACAATGCAGTAAGATTAGATCTCAATTACAGGAGAAAAACTATTAAAAATTCCAACATATGGAGGCTGAACAACACGCTGCTGAATAACCAACAAATCACAGAAGAAATCAAAAAAGAAATCAAAATTTGCATAGAAACGAATGAAAATGAAAACACAACAACCCAAAACCTGTGGGACACGGTAAAAGCAGTCTTAAGGGGAAAGTTCATAGCAATACAGGCACACCTCAAGAAACAAGAAAAAAGTCAAATAAATAACCTAACTCTACACCTAAAGCAACTAGAAAAGGAAGAAATGAAGAACCCCAGGGTTAGTAGAAGGAAAGAAATCTTAAAAATTAGAGCAGAAATAAATGCAAAAGAAACAAAAGAGACCATAGCAAAAATCAACAAAACCAAAAGCTGGTTCTTTGAAAGGATAAATAAAATTGACAAACCATTAGCCAGACTCATCAAGAAACAAAGGGAGAAAAATCAAATCAACAAAATTAGAAACGAAAATGGAGAGATCACAACAGACAACACAGAAATACAAAGGATCATAAGAGACTACTATCAACAATTATATGCCAATAAAATGGACAACATGGAAGAAATGGACAAATTCTTAGAAAAGTACAACTTTCCAAAACTGGACCAGGAAGAAATAGAAAATCTTAACAGACCCATCACAAGCATGGAAATTCAAACTGTAATCAAAAATCTTCCAGCAAACAAAAGCCCCGGTCCAGACGGCTTCACAGCTGAATTCTACCAAAAATTTAGAGAAGAGCTAACACCTATCCTGCTCAAACTCTTCCAGAAAATTGCAGAGGAAGGTAAACTTCCAAACTCATTCTATGAGGCCACCATCACCCTAATACCAAAACCTGACAAAGATCCCACAAAAAAAGAAAACTACAGGCCAATATCACTGATGAACATAGATGCAAAAATCCTTAACAAAATTCTAGCAATCAGAATCCAACAACACATTAAAAAGATCATACACCATGATCAAGTGGGCTTTATCCCAGGGATGCAAGGATTCTTCAATATCCGCAAATCAATCAATGTAATACACCACATTAACAAATTGAAAAATAAAAACCATATGATTATCTCAATAGATGCAGAGAAAGCCTTTGACAAAATTCAACATCCATTTATGATAAAAACTCTCCAGAAAGCAGGAATAGAAGGAACATACCTCAACATAATAAAAGCTATATATGACAAACCCACAGCAAACATTATCCTCAATGGTGAAAAATTGAAAGCATTTCCTCTAAAGTCAGGAACAAGACAAGGGTGCCCACTTTCACCATTACTATTCAACATAGTTTTGGAAGTTTTGGCCACAGCAATCAGAGCAGAAAAAGAAATAAAAGGAATCCAAATTGGAAAAGAAGAAGTAAAACTCTCACTATTTGCAGATGACATGATCCTCTACATAGAAAACCCTAAAGAGTCCACCAGAAAATTACTAGAAATAATCAATGACTACAGTAAAGTTGCAGGATATAAAATCAACACACAGAAATCCCTTGCATTCCTATACACTAATAATGAGAAAACAGAAAGAGAAATTAAGGAAACAATTCCATTCACCATTGCAATGGAAAGAATAAAATACTTAGGAATATATCTACCTAAAGAAACTAAAGACCTATATATAGAAAACTATAAAACTCTGGTGAAAGAAATCAAAGAGGACACTAATAGATGGAGAAATATACCATGTTCATGGATTGGAAGAATCAATATAGTGAAAATGAGTATACTACCCAAAGCAATTTATAGATTCAACGCAATCCCTATCAAGCTACCAACAGTATTCTTCACAGAGCTAGAACAAATAATTTCACAATTTGTATGGAAATACAAAAAACCTCGAATAGCCAAAGCGATCTTGAGAAAGAAGAATGGAACTGGAGGAATCAACCTACCTGACTTCAGGCTCTACTACAAAGCCACAGTTATCAAGACAGTATGGTACTGGCACAAAGACAGAAATATTGATCAATGGAATAAAATAGAAAGCCCAGAGATAAATCCACGCACATATGGACACCTTATCTTCGACAAAGGAGGCAAGAATATACAATGGATTAAAGACAATCTCTTTAACAAGTGGTGCTGGGAAATCTGGTCAACCACTTGTAAAAGAATGAAACTGGACCACTTTCTAACACCATACACAAAAATAAACTCAAAATGGATTAAAGATCTAAACGTAAGACCAGAAACTATAAAACTCCTAGAGGAGAACATAGGCAAAACACTCTCCGACATACATCACAGCAGGATCCTCTATGACCCACCTCCCAGAATATTGGAAATAAAAGCAAAAATAAACAAATGGGACCTAATTAACCTTAAAAGCTTCTGCACATCAAAGGAAACTATTAGCAAGGTGAAAAGACAGCCTTCAGAATGGGAGAAAATAATAGCAAATGAAGCAACCGACAAACAACTAATCTCAAAAATATACAAGCAACTCCTACAGCTCAACTCCAGAAAAATAAACGACCCAATCAAAAAATGGGCCAAAGAACTAAATAGACATTTCTCCAAAAAAGACATACAGATGGCTAACAAACACATGAAAAGATGCTCAACATCACTCATTATCAGAGAAATGCAAATCAAAACCACTATGAGGTACCATTTCACACCAGTCAGAATGGCTGCGATCCAAAAGTCTACAAATAATAAATGCTGGAGAGGATGTGGAGAAAAGGGAACCCTCTTACACTGTTGGTGGGAATGCAAACTAGTACAGCCACTATGGAGAACAGTGTGGAGATTCCTTAAAAAACTGGAAATAGAACTGCCTTATGATCCAGCAACCCCACTGCTGGGCATACACACTGAGAAAACCAGAAGGGAAAGAGACACGTGTACCCCAATGTTCATCGCAGCACTGTTTATAATAGCCAAGACATGGAAGCAACCTAGATGTCCATCAGCAGATGAATGGATAAGAAAGCTGTGGTACATATACACAATGGAGTATTACTCAGCCATTAAAAAGAATACATTTGAATCAGTTCTAATGAGGTGGATGAAACTGGAGCCTATTATACAGAGTGAAGTAAGCCAGAAGGAAAAACATAAATACAGTATACTAACGCATATATATGGAATTTAGAAAGATGGTAACAATAACCCGGTGTACGAGACAGCAAAAGAGACACTGATGTATAGAACGGTCTTATGGATTCTGTGGGAGAGGGAGAGGGTGGGAAGATTTGGGAGAATGGCAATGAAACATGTAAAGTATCATGTGGGAAACGAGTTGCCAGTCCAGGTTCGATGCATGATGCTGGATGCTTGGGGCTGGTGCACTGGGACGGCCCAGAGGGATGGTATGGGGAGGGAGGAGGGAGGAGGGTTCGGGATGGGGAACACATGTATACCTGTGGCGGATTCATTTTGATATTTGGCAAAACTAATACAATTATGTAAAGTTTAAAAATAAAATAAAATTGGAGATAAAAAAGCAAAAAAAAAAAAAAAAAAAAAAAAAAAAAAAAAAAAAAAAAGACGCTTACTCCTTGGAAGGAAAGTTATGACCAACCTGGACAGCATATTAAAAAGCAGAGACACTACTTTGCCAACAAAGGTCCATTTAGTCAAGGCTATGGTTTTTCCAGTGGTCATGTATGGATGTGAGAGTTGGACTATAAAGAAAGCTGAGCACCAAAGAATTGATGGTTTTGAAGTGTGGTATTGGAGAAGACTCTTGAGGGTCTCTTGGAATGCAAGGATTTCCAACAAGTCCATCCTAAAGGAAATCAGTCCTGAATATTCATTGGAAAGACTGATGCTGAAGCTGAAACTCCAATACTTTGGCCACCTGATGCGAAAAGCTGACTCATTGGAAAAGACCCTGATGCTGGGAAAGATTGAAGGCAGGAGGAGAAGGGGATGACAGTGGATGAGATGGTTGGATGGCATCACCGACTCAGTGGAGATGAGTTTGAGCAGACTCTGGGAGTTGGTAATGGACAGGGAGGCCTGGTGTGCTGTGGTCCATGGGGTCACGAAGAGTCAGACACGACCGAGCCACTGAACTGAACTGAAGACCAGGCAATGACATGTAGATGATATCAGAAATATGTTTGCTATCATATCAGGGTGGTACATAATTTAAAATAAAGGATAGCAACAATTTCACTCTAAGGAACTTCTCTTATTATTGTAGAAACAGTAATAATGAATTCCACACAACACCTTATAACTTAGTGACTTACCTGGTGGGCCTTACCTGGTTAAGCTTCCCCATTGCCAGTGCAAGGGACACGTCTGGATCCTTGCTTGGGAACCAAGATGGATCCCACATTCCCCAAGACGAGACCAAGGAAATAATAAATACGGTATAGTTTAAAACAATGCATTGGTTCTGACACTTTACGTTAAATATGAATTTTAACCCTTTTAGTTTCTGTAAATAAATTTTTGTCCACAAACGCCTACGTTTATGGGCAAGTGGTAGGTATAGGCAATTCATCAACTGCCTGTTTCCCTCTTATTATGCGATTGCTCTGAGAACCCAGGGCTCATTATGTAAAGGGCGTCCTTATTAGCCAGGTGCACTATTTTCCATCCTCCTGGAGGTTTGACCTTTAGCATTGGGCGGAAGGTCACTAAAACGAAGACTGTGCAGCACTGTTGAAAGTAGCCTGCAGAGGGTTGTTGACGCAGAAACACAGCTCAGGAATCCACGCCCCTTAGTGCATGGGCCTTGCAGGAGGCTGAGCTCTGAGCTTTCGCACAGGAGAAGGCACAGAGGGTTCGGAGCGTGGTGGGCTGCCGCCGTGTTATCTTCAGGAGTCCAGCTTTCCTGGGGACACGTCAGCGGCGGCCTGGTCCATACACGTCCAGGACAGGAAGTCCTGAACCAGGTGGGCAGTGGAAACGACAGTCGGGCGACTCCCGGCCCGGCTGACCCCAGGCTTCCAGCCGCGCCAGCGCCCCGGGATTCTGGCGCAAGGCCGGTTGCCCGGGAGTCGCCATGGCAACGGACGCCGGGTTCTGGACTCCGCGGGCGGCGCATGGCCTAGCGGCCACCTCCGCGTCTCCCATGGAGGTCTGTGGCGACTCGGCGCCCGAGACCGAGGAGTGCTGGAGGATTATCAGGAATCTCGAGTCCACTCTTGAACAATTTCGGCTCAGTCCCAGGTGACCGGCGCGACCTGCAGCGCCCGGGCCCGTGCCCCTGCCGGCGCTCCACCGCTCCCGGGTTCTCTAGCTCCAAGCCCCCAGGCAGCTGTTTTGATATCTAAATATACTACCGTGTACCAAGCACGGACTCTGGGGCCAGACTGCCTGGGTTCAAATCCTCCTGACACTCCAAGGGCCCAAGACTTGGGCGAGTTAGTCAACTTCTCTGTGCCGCCTTATCTTTTCAGGAAAACAGCCAAGATGGTGGTGCACAGCGCCTCCTTCATAGTTCATAGCGAACATTCAATGAGTCAATCTGGAAGATCGACATACAAATAGGGTACATAGTATCGTGCAAGTGTTTGCCAATATAATTATCTTGTTTTTGACCCTTTTGGACAGTTTTTCCATCTTATAATCCTTTGCCCTCCTCTGTCCCAGTTTTATTTGGATAATGTAGACCTGATGCTTGGGGTGGGGGAACTGGGAGGGAGGTATTTTTCTTTCTAAAAACCTTTTGAAATCCCGTAAATGGCCCTCACTAGGTTAACTGCTCTAGGTGCCCTAAGACAGGGACCCTCGTGGTGCCAGGTGGGCTGGCTGAGACACCAGCCCTGCAACTGGCGTCTCTCTAGGGTAGGATGAAGGGCGCAGAGCCCCGTGGTGGGGATTGACGCAGTGAGATGGCGCTGCCAGCCCAGCTGCCCCCGCTGAACTGTGTTAAGTGAGTGCCTTTGTGAAAAGAGATGGGGATGCACTCAGAACCCGGTTGATTGGTGGTGTGAAAGCACATATTGGCGGTAGGGGATGGTGGGCACGGTGTTGAACTGCTCTAGTTGTTGACTAAGAGAGATGACTTCCTACCGTGGATTCCTTGGTGTTCCTGGTGGGGAGCTTCTCCAGCAAAATGCACTGGCTGTGCTCAGCAGCCAAACTGGCAGTGCCTGGGGCTCAGTCAGTGCTTGTTGTCTGAATAAAGGAGCTGTGGATGCCCCTGTGAGTTTCTCTTCATCGGCAGGACCCAGGCCAGCTGTTGGTGCTCTGGTATCTGGTGTGCGTGAGAGAAGCTGCAGTCTTGGGGTGAGGAGAGAATCAGGCACTGGGGAGGCACCAGTCAACAAACCGACAGAAGCCTGTCCTTTCTGAAGTTTACATCCTAGGCAGGAAACCAGCGATAAATAAGCCGACTCAGTAATAAAGTCAGTTAAGTGGTGGTGAGTGCTAAGGAGGAAACAGAGCAGAAGAAATAACGTGTGGAGTGGAGAAGAGGGTTGTAATTCTATTTTTTTGGTCATACCATGTGGAGTGTGGGGATCTACCAAGGATGGAACCCAGCCTCCTGCATTGGAAGTGCTGAGTCTTAACCTCTGGACCACCAGGTAAGTCTTACAGGGCTATAATTTTAGATTCTGTGTTCAAGGAAGACTTCTTGGAAATGACTTTGGGAAGAAGAACTGCAGACTTGAGAGGGGGACCTTTCTGCTCTATCAGGGAGCAAGTGTTCCAGGCAGAGGACAAGAAGTAAAGGAGAGTGGGCATAGGTGTCACGGGACCAGCAATGAGGCTGGTGTGGCTGGAGAAGAGTGATGGAGGAGAGCTCAGAGGTGGATGGTGCTCATGGTGTGGAACCTAGATCACTGTAAGGACTGCAGCACTGACCTTGAATGAGGTGGTCAGATGTGGTTGTTCCAACACCCCCAAGCAATTCTCTAATTCTCAGCGGACAGTGATTGGGTGTGTCTTGTAGTTTGCTTATTTATGTATTTTACTTAAAATATGGTTGCTGTACAATATTATGTATTGTAAGTCACAGGTGAACAATAGAGTTACTCCTAATTTTTAAAGGTTATACACCGTTTATAGTTATTATAAAATGTTGGCTGTATTCCCCATGTTGTACAGTATATCCTTGTAGCTTACATCAGTTCAGTCCAGTCGCTCAGTTGTATCCAACTCTTTGTGATCCCATGGATTGCAGCACACCAGGCTTCCCTGTCCATCACCAACTCCCAAAGCTTGCTCAAATTCATGCCCATCGAGTTGGTGATGCCATCTAACCATCTTATCCTCTGTCGTCCCTTTCTCTTCCCTCCTTCAGTCTTTCCCAGCATCAGGGTCTTTTCCAATGAGTCGGTTCTTTGCGTCAGGTGGCCAAAGTATTAGAGTTTCAGCTTCAACATCAGTCCTTCCAATGAACACCCAGGACTGATCTCCTTTAGGATGGACTGGTTGGATCTCCTTGCAGTCAAAGGGACTCTCAAGAGTCTTCTCCAACACCACAGTTCAAAAGCATGAATTATTCAATTCTCAGCTTTCTTTATAATCCAACTCTCACATCCATACATGACTACTGGAAAAACCATAGCTTTGACTAGAGGGATCTTTGGTGGTAAAGTAATGTCTTTGCTTTTTAATATGCTGTCTAGGTTGGTCAGAGCTTTTCTTCCAAGGAGCAAGTGTCTTTTAGTTTCATGGCTGCAGTCACCATCTGCAGTGATTTTGGAGCCCCCCAAAAAGAAAATCTCTCACTGTTTCCATTGTTTCCCTGTCTATTTGCCATGAAGTGATGGGACCGGATAGTTTGTAGTACACTGCTTAATCCCCTACCCCTATCTTGCCCCTCCCTTTTTCCCTCTCCCCACTGGTAATCCTGGTCTGTTCTTGTGTCCTGCAGTTTACCTGGAGAGAGTGTCACATTCACAGGTTAAGGGCTCAGCCCCACAAGACTGTCCCTGTCCTCCTTGAGAGGCTAATTGCAAGTCCAGGTTGTCACCTGTGCTTTTGACAAGCAGGGCTAGCTCAGAGGTTCCTGGAGTTCAGTTAATTTGCTACAGTGGCTCATAGAACTCAAGAAACCAGTTTACTTACTTGCCTACTGGTTTATTACGAAGACTATTAAAGGACATGAATGAACAGCCAGAGGAAGAGATACATAGGGTGAGGTCTAGAAGGGTCTGGGGCACAGGGGATTCTGTCCCTGTGGAATTTGGGGTACACCCCATGAATTCATTCTTGTTTACCAACCTGGAAGTTCTCTAAACCCTATAATTCAGGGATTTTTATAAACTCTTTATTACACGGGCAAAATTGACCGAATCATTGACTTTTTGTGATTGATTCAACCTCCAGCCCTCTCTGGCAGTGAGGTTGGGGGAGGTGCGATTGGAAGTTTTATCCCTCTCCTTCTGGTTGGTTCCCCTGGCAACCACCTCCATCCTCAGGGGCTTTTCAAAAGTCACTTCATTAACATAAAAGCGGGTGTGGTTGAAAGGGGCTTCTCTTGAATAGCCAAAGACACCCAGTTCACCTTTTCCCCTATTTCAGAAAATGAGGACAGCAGACCAAACATTACAATAAAAGATTCTCTCATTGTGCTTGTCGCTTACGAAATTCCAAGGGTTTGGGCTGCTGTGAGGCAAGAAGCATGGATGAAGACCAATATATGTATATGGTATATATATACATATAGGGCTTCCCAGGAGGTGCAGTTGGTAAAGAATCCAATGAGTCAGGAAGATTCCCTGGAGTAAGAAATGCCAACCCACTCCAGTATTCTTGCCCGGAAAATTCCATGGACAGAGGAGCCTGGTAGGCTACAGTCCATGAAGTCGCGAAGAGTCAGACACGACTGAGCAACTGAGCGTGCACATATCTATATCTATAAAATTATAAAACACACTGCAAAGATGGGAAGATATGAGGGGAATGGAGCAGAGGAATCACATTATCTGGTTTATCTGTCAACCAAATTATTCTGGCTATTGTTTTGATATTAGACTCTAATGAGGGGAAACAATGGAAACAGTGAGAGACTTTATTTTCTTGGGTTCCAAAATCACTGCAGATGGTGACTGCAGCCATGAGATTTAAAGATGCTTGCTCCTTGGAAGAAAAGCTATGACCAACCTAGACAGCATATTAAAAAGCAGAGACATTACTTTGCCAACAAAGGTCCATCTAGTCAAAGCTATGGTTTTTCCAGTAGTCATGTATGGATGTGAGAGTTGGATTATAAAGAAAGCTGAGCATCAAATTGATGCTTTTGAACTGTGGTGTTGGAGAAGACTCTTGAGAGTCTCTTGGACTGCAAGGAGATCCAACCAGTCCATCCTAAAGGCAATCAGTCCTGAATATTCATTGGAAGGACTGATGCTGAAGCTGAAACTCCAGTACTTTGGCCACCTGATGCAAAGAACTGACTCATTGGAAAAGACCCTGATGCTGGGAAAGATTGAAGGTGGGAGGAGAAGGGGACACAGAGAATGAGATGGTTAGATGGCATCACCGACTCGATGGACATGAGTTTGAGCAAGCTCTGGGATGGGTGTGCTGCAGCCCATGGGGTGGCCAAGTCAGACACAACTGAGTGAGGACGGGCAGAAAGAGGGAAACCAGTTAGGGGACTACGACAATAAGCCTCGTGGAAAATGACTGTGATGGTAGCAGTGGTTGGAGGTCGTGAGACTAGTCAGATTCTAGATTTATGCTGAAAGTAGAACTGATAGACACAGAGCGCGTAAGATTCTGATTTTTTGAACTACTAACCGGAAGAATGGAAATGCCATGAGCTGGGATGAAGAAGATTGAGACGAATAGCTTTGTGGGGAATATCATAAGCTTACTTTTTTTTCCCCCCCTAATTTGGCTGCACCAGGGCTTAGTTGTGGCATGCAGGATCTATTTCCCTGACCAGGGCTCAAACCTGTGCCCCCTGCATTGGGAGCTCAGAATCTTAACCATTGGACCACAAGGGAAGTCCCTCAGAAGCTTACTTTTGGATATAATATCTTGGAAGTAACTCTTAGTCATCCATCTAGGCTCTTTGGTTGTATGAGTCCTTAGGGCAATAACAATAATTTACCCTGTATTCTTCTCAATTCTTGGCTAAGACACTTAAAAAGTTTATTAACATGCATATCTCATGTGTACGTAGGAGTTACCTAGGAAAAATGACTAAAATTCTAAGATGGCCCAAACCACCACCTTGAATACCATCTTCGCTAAAGACAAAAGATGTTGAGTGGAGGGAAGACAGTTATGGGGGGTTACCAAGAAGAGCAGTAAACAAGCGTAAGGTTTGTTATGCAGATTTGAATGGGTGCCTTCTCCATTAGTAAGATTCTCTTGTGAATTAGAGTCATCTTCCTGGTAGGAGAGGAAGACACTTATAAGTGGAGATTTCCTTTATAAATGTAAATTTCTCTTACAAACAGATAACTTCTACTCTGCTTCCAGGGTTTCTTCTGTGTCTGCAGTTTCTCAAAACAATTGACTCAAAACCACCTTATGCTAAAGCATCATATTTAGGGAAGAGAGGTCCAGCCAGGTTGGATATACCAGTGTGGGAGTAATTGGCACACAGATGCATCTACAAATGGGAGACTTGGTGAGATCACCCAGGAAATGACTGAAAAGAAGTGTGTGAACCTTGGGACACCTCAAACTTGTGAACCTTGGGACACCTCAAACTTTCCTTCTTTCAAGAGGAAAAAAGTGGAAGCAAGAGTGCTTTGGTTTTGTTTTGGTTTTTTTTCCTTGTTTGAAATTGAGCAGGGAAGTCCCTAATGGTCCTGTGGTTAAGACTGAGCTTCCAGTGCAGTGGGTGCGGGTTTGATCCCTGATGGAGGAACCAAAATCCTACATACCTAATAGTATGGCTGAAAATAAATAAAAAATTTAAACTGAGCAATACACCATTGTGAAAATTTAGTGCACTTAATGCCACTGTCTTTGACTAATTCATTAATGAGCATTTGTTAAGATAGACTATTCTAGGATTTAGTGAGAAGTGTCACTGCCTTCTGTTAATAAATATTCATGGATCTGTTTTCTGTAATAAGTTAATATGTTAATTTTGTATCTCATTTATTTAAAAAAAGAACCTGTAATTGCTATTTTTGTGAGACTGTATTTTATGCATAACAACCAAGCTATTATTCAGAAATCAAATTGCTGAGGCTATAAATAAGGACTGTGTAGGAACCACTTAGCTAGTTTGTTGTGATGTGGGTTTCCATTCTAGGCAGAGGGGTTGTCATCTAAAATTAGAGACATTTGGAATTTAAGGGGAAGCTGAAGAATGAACTTTCATGTTTCACTTGGATTCTGAATGAGTCAGAACTTTCTGAATCAGTCATTCAGAAGGTTAGGACCAGTTAGGGATAGTAGACCATAGACCTGTTCTCACAAGGGATGGAGGATAAGACTCTCACTTCAGGCTTATGATTTTTTCATTTTGGCTGCACTGTGTAGCTTGTGATACCTTGGTTGCCCAACCAGGGATCGAACCAGTGCCCTTGGCCATGAGAATGTAGAGTCCTAACCGCTGAACCGCCAGGGAATTTACAGGCTTGTGATTTTTAGATGAATTACTTACAATCTTTGAGCCTCAGCTTCCATATCCTCAAAACAAAGAAAGGTAGATAACCTGAGAAAAGATTGTGTGTATTAAGACAGATGCCTTGACTAAGCACAGGGGACAAGTTAAGCATTCAGTTGTTAAAAAACAAAATTCAACTGAGTAGATTTGAAGATCTGATTGGCTTTGTTAGGTGATTCATGAATTGGACAGCATCCTGTCCAGCAATTATAAGGGTGCTCCAAGGGGGCTGTACAAAATGGGAGGTTTTTATAAGGGAAAGGGTGGGACAAAGGAGATGTTAGCATAAAGGAAAAAAGGCAGGAAGAAAAAAAAGCATTGTTTTTAGGCCAGGATTTATCCTTGCAGGGGAAAGGGCAAGGCAGGGGTTTTATCATGCAGATTGCCTCTTCTTCCTCTGGGTACAGAGTGGAGAGGGCCTGCACGACGGATTATCTTCTTGCTGCTGCTGCTGCTGCTGCTGCTAAGTCGCTTCAGTCGTGTCCGACTCTGTGCGACCCCATAGACGGCAGCCCAACAGGCTCCCCTGTCCCTGGGATTCTCCAGGCAAGAACACTGGAGTGGGTTGCCATTTCCTTCTCCAATGCATCAAAGTGAAAAGTGAAAGTGAAGTCGCTCAGTCGTGTTTGACTCCTTGCGACCCCATGGACTGCAGCCTACCAGGCTCCTCCATCCATGGGATTTTCCCGGCAAGAGTACTGGAGTGGGGTGCCATTGCCTTCTCCAGATTATCTTCTTGGTGCTGGCTAATTAAGGTTAACATTTCTGGGGAAGGTTGAAACCCAAATTAAGTCAGGTATTAATTCTGGATTTGGTATCATGCACTTTAGAATAAGTAATGCCATTTTGAGCCTATGGTTTTCTGTTTCACACAATAAATAGGCACTAATTTTATTTTTACCACGTGGAGGAGGTATCTATAAAATTCTTCAAACTGGTTTTAAAATATCAGACTGTATTACTGTAATATTATGGCACCAGAGGGAATAACTGAAAACATTATTCTAAGTTTCTAAATCATATCCTAAAGATACGTGTATTGGGGGTGATTTTTTTTTGCACTTCTCTTCTTTTCCCAGCTTTGAGATATAACTGACATGTAACATTGTATATTTATCATAAAACCTGCTCACATTCATAACTTACCATCCACCCTAGATCTTTAGCTTAAAATGGGAAGGAAGGAAAGACCATACATGGTCAAGCTTATTGAAAGATGAAGCTGAATAATAAATAGGAGCTGCTTGGTGCTAGGGAAGGGGAGGAATTGCATTTCTCAGCTGGAACGATGAATCATGGAGGTCTGTTAAGTGGGGGGCATTGCAGAAAGAAAACAGTTTTAAGTTTAGGTCATGTTTGTATTTATCTTATTGATGCAGCACTCCGGGTTCAAACAGGAGATAGAAACCTCACCAGTGTTTGAACAAGGAACAAATATTTCTTGTTTCTTTAATGTTGTTATTTATTTGTTTTTGGCTGTGCTGGGTCTTGGGTGCTTTGCACTGCTTTCTCTAGTTGTGGTCGGCGGGGGCTATTCTTTGAGATCCATCGGCCTTTCATCGCAATGGCTTCTCTTGTTGTGGAGCCCGGGGTCTAGGCACACAGGCCCAGTAGCTGTGGCTCCTGGACTCTAAAGCACAGGCTCAGCAGTCGTAGCACAGGAGCTTAGTCAGTCTGCCACATGTGGAATCTTCTCGGACCAGGGATCGAACTCATGTCCCCTGCATTGGCAGACAGATATCCACTGTGCCACCAGGGAAGTCCTATTTCTTGTTTCTTATTAAATATTAACAAGGATTTTTAGTTCAGTTTAAAAAAACCTCTAAGCAGCATTACAATAGCAAATGTAGCTGTGACCCCGAGGGCAGAAGAGTAAATGTGGACAGAACTAAGAATTTAAAAGGTCCCCCACTCCCACCAAACGCTGAGATTAAGACCTCTTGGGAGAGGATGTGGCTGGTGGTAGAGACACTTGCCAGAGGGTGCCGGCCAGAGCTGGTCCGTGGGCATGACTTGTTGAGTGGCCATGGTGAACTTGGTGAAAGATACAGGCAGGCCAAGGTTCTTTATGTAGCTGGGAAATTCAAATAGTCATTCCTGAAGGTTCTGAGCCCTCAAAAGCCCTGCCTTTTCGGGGGAGTTGGTTGTATTTTTACATTAATCTTTACTATTGAATGTGGAAATGCTCAGAGTCACTCCAGAGAATCTCCTGAGTTCCTAGACTCCACTGTGTACCAACAACCTGCTTTCTTGATGATCAGAATTAATCACCTCAACCAGTACTGTGCCCCCTTTCTCTGTCTTTGGTTTAGTGGTGTAGGGAATTACACAGTGGCCAGGTGCCAGTTCAATTCATTCTTGTCTAATTCAGTAGAACCATGGTTGTGCTTCCCAGTAGAAGCAATCTCCCTTTGGGAACTAAGACCTCCAAGCCAGTAGGTCATAAAGTTTCTGGGAAAGGAAGCAATGATTTCAGGGGTGGGTTATTAGGTATAATAGTGAGAGGCACCTCTTGCATTTTTACTAAGCTTCTTGGACCTACGGCTGTGGGAAAGATGGTCCCATGTGCTGAGTGGAGGAGAAGAAGAATATCTCTGCTACCATTTCTGCATTCTTGGCTGAGCCCCCCTCCCCCCATAATAAAAGACAGATTAACTGGAGAAAAAAAAACAAAAGAAGTTTAATAACATCTATTCCTCCTGTATACAAGGGAGATACCCAGGAAAACAGAGTAACTCCTTGAAATGGTTCAAACCACTACCTTAAATAGAATCTCTACCTAAAGACAAAAACAGATGTTGGGAGCCAGTTATGGAAAGTTCCAGAAGAAGCACAGTAAACAGAGGGATGGTTGTGATGCAGATTTAAGCTCATGCCTGCTCCATTGACAAGAGTTTCTAGAGATTTACGCCTAAAATACTGACAGTTCTTACTGAGTGAAATTGGCAGAATCTGAGCTTGCTTGAAGGTTGCATATGACTTTTAAAAAATAGTTTACTTTGAAATAATTTCAAATATACAGAAAAGTTGTCAGAACAGAACTAAGAACTCCTCACCTAGATTCAGTTCCCAGCATTTTCCCATGTTTGTTTTCTCTCTTCTTCCTCCTCACCCCCTGCCTCTGTACACACACACACACACACACACACACACACACACACTCTAACACTCACCCAGACATTCATTATCATCAGTCTTTTTAGAACCTTCTGAGAGCGTGTTACAGACATGTTTCCCATTAAGTGTGAATTTCCTAAGCATTCAAGTGTGTTTTTCCTAAAATGGATACTTCTTCCTGCATGACCAGCACACACTCTCAAATCAGCAGATCCACACTGCACAGCCCTATCGCAGCCTCCTTTCAAGCTGGGCCAAGAGTACCAGCAATGACTTTTTTTTTCCTTTCTGGTCCAGGATCCTATCTAGCAGTGTGCGTTGTCTTTAGCTATCCGGTCGCCTCAGACGCGTCCAGCAGGAAGAGTTCCTCAGCCTCTCCCCACTGTTCATGTCCTTGACACTTTTTTTAAAAAGTACAGACCTTCTGTAGCATGACCAACGCTACCTGGGTCCGTCTTCTGTTTCCTTGTAACCAGACTCAGGCCATGCGTTCTTGGCAGGAATGCCACAGAAATGAAGCTGCGTATTCTCAGGGCATCAGTTGAGCCAGTGCGTGTCATTCAGTCTATTCCCTCATTGGTGCTTTAACCTTGACCTTGCTGGGTTGGTGTCTCCCAGATCTGCCATAAATCCACCATGCTTCCCTTTGTAATAAATTACTATTTTGTGTGTAGGGAGTGTGAGCGTGTATAGTAAGTTGCTTCAGTTGTGTCAGACTCTTAGCGACCCTGTGGACTGTAGCCCACCACACTCCTCTGTCCATGGCATTCTCCAGGCAAGAGTACTGGAGTGGGCTGCCGTGCCCTCTTCCAGGGGATCATCCGGACCCAGAGATCAAACCCATGTCTCTTACATCTCCAACATTGGCAGGCAGGCTCTTTACCATTAGCACCACCTGTAGGGCCTAAGTATTACAAAATTTCCTCTTCCTCCTCTGCCTCCAACTTTATTGAGATATAACTGATGCAGAACACTGTAAGTTTGAGGTGTACAATGTGAAGGTTTGGCACATTTTTATATTGTAAATAACGATCACAATAAGGTTAGTTGACACATTCACCATCTCTCATAGTTACATTTGTGTGTATGAAAACATTTCAAATTGACTCTCTTAGCAACTTTCAAGTGTACAATACAGTATTATTAACTGTAATCGTCATGTTGTACATTATATCCCAGTACTTATTCATCTTATAACTGAAAGTTTTTACCCTTTGACTAGTATCCCATTTCCTTTACCCTCAGCCTGTGGCAACGGTCTCTGTACTCTCTGTTTCTATGAGTTTGACTTTTTTAGATTCCACATATGAGTGCAATCAAACAGTTGTCTTTCTCAGTCTGCCTTATTTCACTTATGTAATGGCCTCAAGGTTCATCTGTGTTATTGAAAATAACAGGAACTCATTTTCTTTTTTCATGACTTTTCATTGTACACACATATGCACACACTACATTTTCTATTTTTTGATGTTTATTTTTTATTTGTCTGTCTATTTGGTTGCACCAGGACTTAGCTGAGGCTCGAGGGATCTTCGATCTTCACTGAGGCCTGAGGGATCTATAGTTGAGGCATATGAGATCTTTCAGTTGTGGCATGTGGGATCTAGTTCCCTGGCCAGGGACTGGACCCTGGCCCCCTGCATTGGGAGCATGGAGTCTTGTCCACTGGACTACCAGGGAAGTCCACTACGTTTTCCTTATTCATTCATCTGTCAGTGGACCCCTGGCTATTGTGAATAACATCGCATGAACATGAGCGTGCAGGTAGCTCCTTGGGATAGTGATTTTGCTTCCTCTGGATATATACTCAGAAGTGAGACTGCTGAATTATATAGTAGTGTTGTTCAATTTGTCAACAAAATTTCCTTTTCCTAATCAAACTTCCACTGACGAGCTGTAGCCTTTTAGCTAAGCTTAACCCCAGCTGCTATTGATAACTCCCACCCTAATCCATCACCTCTGTAGTGGCTGCCCACTGGTGATTCTCTATTTTCACCATTCTCTTCTGTGTTTACTAGAGCGTCTCATTCTCATTTGGACTGCTAGATTCCTGTTTTATTCAATAGGCTGTAATCTGATACTTTCATAATTTATTTTGATGCTCAAATTGTCCCAGATATGACCAGTGGGAATCTCTTCAGTCTAGTTTCTGTCTCTATCATTTTTTTTTTTCACTCTTTCCCAACTTTTTGGAAAAACAAGATGTTCCAGGCTCGTTTTATGTTTTTGTTCTCCCAGCTTTGAAACCAGCCATTTTCCCAAGAAGCCCTGGTTCCTTTTAATGCAGAATGCTATTTAAAAAATCAACATCTGTGTTTTTGGTGTGTTCATTGCTACTGGGTGTCATCGCTTCTAGGTTCTCACGCTGAACAGAACTAGAAACAAATGTCCATAAGTATGTACACACATACGTATGCACATATTTGTACCTATCACTATCTATGTACATAATTATAAAACCATGCCTTCATACCCAAACTTCCAGTTCCATTACATTGTCTCAGGGTATATCCTATTCTACTTCTTTTTTTATGTTTGTAAATTTCATTTCTGGGACTGGAGAACTTGACTTCTGTCATCTTCAGTACATTTACATATTTGTTCAATTTATCCAGTCTCCCAACATGTTGCTTTGTTTTGTTTTTGGTCACACCACTAGGCATGCAGGATATTAGTTTCCCAACCAGAGACGGAGGCTACTTCCCTTGCATTGGAAGCCCGGGGTTTTAACCACTGGACCGCCAGGGAAGTGCCTGTGTCCATCTTTTTAAAAGTGCATCATCTATGCACTGGCTTTGCCCTCTGGCTGACCCCCTTGTGGTCATCAGACAACTGTGCCAGTTCCTGGCCTCATTTCTACATGTGGCAGTGTCCAGAGTCACAGAGGGACCTATCCCCAGGTGCTCCTGTGTAAAAAGCTTAACATGCCCCTGACAGGCCTTTTGTCCTATCACACTCCTCAGAACCGAGTCCCACTCCCACTCCTAAAAAACCTGCCCAGAAGATTGGGATCACTGCAGTGGGCTGAGACCACACAAGTGTTGCCCTTGATACTGGGAATTTTCTCACCCTTCCCTGAGTTCTGTAGGAGATAAGTCTGAGGCTCTGCCAGCCGTAAAAAGAGGGAGATTGCCATGGGGTACCCCTCATCACGATCTGCTCCACCTGGTCAGCAGAGAAGGGAGGGTAGATACATGGATACTCTCTCTATAGAGGCTGCATTGAAAAGCCTGGGAATGTTCCTTAGGCTTTCATGGCTCTCTTTTTTTAGCTGACATTTTAGAAACCAATGCTTGTGGTAAGTTTGGTCAAACTGACAAACAAAGGACATCCAGAAACTTGGCCTTCTTGTTACGGTTTGAGATGTCCATCATTAAAAGTCTGTAGGAGGATTTTACAAAATACTTCTTCCCACTTTGATTTTTTCGGGGGGAACTGAGTTTAAAGCCAAATACAATAGAGTGGTGTGATTATCTTGAGAAGTAGTTCTCAATTTTTTTTTTTTTTTGGTTTCGGGATCCCTTTACAGTCTTAAAAATTATTGAGGCCCTCAAAGATCTTTAGTTTATGTTTTATTTATTCATAGTTACCATATTAGAAATTTTAAAGGAGAAACATTTAAAATAATGATAAACCTATTCTGTATAAGTAATATATTTTAAAGAAAATTGGACTCTTTTCAAGACAGAATCTGTAATGAGAATAGTATCATTTACATTTTTGCAAATCTTTTCAATGCCTGGCTTAATGGAAAATAGCTGAATTCTCCTCTCTGCTTCTGCATTCATCTGTCATCCAGGCACATAACCTATAGCCTCTGGAACTCCACTGAACACTTGTGAGAGAATGATAGGAGAAAAGATAAATTCAATCTTAATAATATTATGAAAATAATTTTGACCTGTGGATTACCTGAGTGTTCTGGAAACTCCAGGAGTTCTCAGACCACATTTTCAGAACCTCTACCTAAAAGGAATTTTGCTTGTTATGCCCACACATGATTTACAATGACCTCAAGCAGCAGCATACATAAAACAGTGGATGAGATTTTAAAAGGAGGCTCATAAATTGGTCATGACTCAGAAAATGGAAGTCAGATCAGTGTAGCAATGTGAAATAGTTCAGAGAATCTGATAATCCAACAGAGACCTAGGGAAAACCCAAAATCATGAGCAGATAATTAAGTGGTTTTCTCATTTCACCAATCCTTTGAATCTTTAAAATATGATTTGCACAAAATATGTGTAAATATATATCACTGCTGCTGCTGCTAAGTCGCTTCAGTCGTGTCCGACTCTGTGCGACCCCAGAGACGGCAGCCCACCAGGCTCCCCCGTCCCTGGGATTCTCCAGGCAAGAACACTGGAGTGGGTTGCTATTTTCTTCCCCAATGCATGAAAGTGAAAAGTGAAAGTGAAGTTGCTCAGTCGTGTCTGACTCTTAGTGACCCCGTGGACTGTAGCCTACCAGGCTCCTCCGCCCTTGGGATTTTCCAGGCAAGAGTACTGGAGTGGGTCGCCATTGCCTTCTCCAAATATATATCACTAAATATATCTTTAAGGTAATATCTATTATGTAAAGCACATTTAATCTCCCCCCCTCTTTTATTTTTCAGATTTACCATTTCAGATGATTTGAAGGTTGGCTTTTTCAGCACAGACCATGCCACTCAAACAGATTCCAGTGAGATTCTGCCATTGAAAGAGTTGAGCTTAGCTACACAAAATCTAGTGCAGGTAAATCTGAATTTATTTAGAAACTCCTGAGATAATTTGTATTATTTGCCTTCATGTTTCTTTCCTTGACAAAAGTGAAATGATTAACATTTTTAAAATATTAGCATCTTCTATAAACTGAGGTGGATAACAGTTGTGTGTGTGTTTTTTTTTTAATTATTAGTATAAACAACTACTTCAGGGCATGGCTACCCACTCCAGTGTTCTTGTCTGAAGAATCCCATGGACAGAGGAGCTTAGCAGGCTACAGTCCATCAGGTCACAAAGAGTCGGAGACAACTGAAGTGACTGAGCATACAGCATACACACTGCTTCTATTTGGGGCTTCCCAGGTGGCCCTAGTGGTAAAGAACCTGCCTGCCTACGCAGGAGACATAAGATATGTGTGGTCGATCCCTGGGTTGAGAAGATCCCCTGGAGGAGGAAATGGTAACCCACTCCAGTACTTTTCCCTGGAGAATCCCATGGACAAAGGAGCCTGGCGGGCTACAGTCCATAGGGGTGCAAAGAGTCAGACACAACTGAAGCAACTTAACACACACACACTACTTCTATTTGCATCCTATTTATTTCATATATGTTAACTTTTTTTTTCTCCCTGCACTGCATGGCTTGCAGGATCTTAGTTCCCCGACCAGAGAGAAACTAAGCCTGGGTTCTGACAGTAGAAGCTAGAGTCCTAACCACAGGGCCACCAGGGAAGTCCTTATGTTAACTTGTTTAGTGAAATGTTTTCATACTCTCTCTGTAATTCTTTTGCCATCTGTGAACATTTTCTGTTTAGGATACTTGAAAAGTTTTATAAAATGTTTTTGGCATATAGAAAGATGTCGAGAATAATACAATGAATAACTATGTCACCCATTGTCAGGGAGGAAGAAATTTTCCTCTATCCCTCTCAATTCTTCTGGCTAAGCTAAAAATTGAGTTGACCTGAGACAGATTAACAGAAAATCCAACAAAAACTTAAATACCATATACATGGGGGAGACCGAGGAAAATTGAGTAAGTTGTCTAAATAGCCAAAGGTCTCACCTTCAGGTAAAGACAGAAGAGGGCGTTGAGGGTAATGGTATGGGACTTCAAGGAGAGGAAGGCAATTCACATGAAGATGGGAAAGCAAATGTCTGTCAACTCATGTTCGCCGGGCCTGCAGAGACAGTGGGACACAGAAACTTTAGCTCACTTTGCTGGGTTCCCATCTGTCTACACACTGGTTGTTTGTCGGTTTCCAAGTTGTGTCCAGCTGTTCTTGACCCCATGGACTGCAGCACGCCAGGCTTCCCTGTCCTTCACTGTCTCCCAGAGTTTGCCCAAGTTCATGTCCACTGAATCAGTGATGCCACCCAACCATCTCATCCTCTGTCTGCATACCTAGTTCATGTTATAATACAGGTATCTATGATGCTAACTCCCTTCCTGAAGCAGGTCCTCCATCTTTTAGGAAGTTAAGGGAAAGTTTATGGGTTCTTCCTGACTCTTTGGGTCCTTAAAAATAGTCAGCCTAAATAAATACTCTTGCCAAAGAAACAGTTTGTGATGGCAAGTTTTGCTCCCCTATACCACCATACACCGTTGTCAAATCTTGATGCATATGTCCATGCTAAGTCGCTTCAGTCACGTCTCACTCTGTGCGATCCCCTGTGTGAACAACTCTGTAGCTTGCCAGACTCCTCTGTTTATGGGTTTCTCCAGACAAGAATACAAGAGTGGGTTGCCATGCCCTCCTCCAAGGCAACTTCCTGACCCAGGGATCAAACCCTCATTTCTTAATGTCTCCTGCATTGGCAGGCCAGTTCTTTACCAATAATGCCACCTGGGAAGCCCCAAATCTCAATATTCTATCATATTTCCTTTGGGACTTAAAAAAAGCTTTTTTTAATTTTTAAAAATTTTATTGAAGTGGTATTTCTGTGGTGGTCCACTTGCTGGGACTCCAAGCTCCCAATGCCGAAGGTCCAAGTTCAATCCCTGATCAGGGAACTAGATCCCACGTGCCGCAACTAAAGACCCAGTGCAGCCAAATAAGTTTTTTAAAAAATAAAATAAGTAAAAAAAATAAAATTTTATTGAAGTGTAGTTGATTTACAGTGTTGTGTTTCTTTCTTTTATACAGCAAAGCCTTGGTGCTTTTTTTGATTGTAAAGTAACAGAATGTTTCATAGACATCAGATATTAAGACTTATTATTAAAAGTCCTAGCCAACAAAACAGTGACATAGGGTGGTATACTACTGTAAATAGTATTTCACTTCTGTTTTCTCACTTAGTAACATAACTTGGAAATCAGTTATATACATTGGTGCATAAAGAGCTTCTTCATCGATTTTACAAGTACATCATACCACAAACTGGCATCATTTATTTAGCTATCCCCTCCTGATGGACATTTTGGTCATTTCAGATCTCTTATCAAGATGAATAATTCTGTACATACTCACATGCCAGTAAATCTAGGGTGTAAATTCTTAAAAGTGAAACGTCTGAGTCAGAGGATGCATGCATTAGTCATTTTGGAGGATGTTGCCAAATTGCCCTGCATAAAAATTATACCAATTACACTCCCACTTCGGAGGGTGTCTCTTTTCCCACACACTTCCCAATGTATTGTCATTTTTTTTTTTTTTTACTGTGTTCTGTGGCATGGGGGTTCTTATTTCCCAGACCAGGGATAGAACCAGTGGCTCCTGCCGTGGGAGTGAGTGAGAAGTCTTAACCACTGGACTGCCAGGGAAGTCCCAAGGGATAACTTATTCTCCCTGGTGGCTCAGATGGTAAAGAATCTGCCTACAATGTAGGAGACCTGGGTCTTTCGATCCCTGGGTCGGGAAGATTCCCCTGGAGGAGGGAATGGCAACCCACTCCAGTATTCTTGCCTGGAGAATTCCATGGACAGAGGAGCCTGGCAGGTTACAGTCCATAGGGTTGCAAAGAGTCAGATGTGACTGAGCAACTAATACTACTATGGGAGGAAACTGCTGGAAGCCTCCTTTCCCTTCCTCCATCAGCATCTGTTAGTTCTGCAGATTAACTGGAGTTCCCCAATGTACACGACTCTGGAGATGTAATCTTAGATTCAGGACAGGCCCCTGACCAGGTGCCCAAGTTACCTGCCCAGAACCAGGCCAGGTGTTGGAATCTTTACACAGAGTGCCCTTAAGCTCTATAATGACCGATGTTTTTTCCACTTTTAGATTACTAAATCCCTACAGGTGGATTTTGGGTTCCTCAAGCAATTGATGCAACTGAAGTTTGAAGACCGTCTTAAAGAGGAATCTTACAGACTCTTCACTACTCTACATGACAGGATCATGGCCGCTGAAAAACATTACCAACAGGTAGAAGTTCTCTCATTTCCTCTGTTTTAAAAGTAATTAATTTTGTGGATTAATTTTGTGTTTAGTTGTGTAGGCACTACAGTTTTTAGCTTGGCAACTTATGAGGGTAATTTAATTTACATATGTTATCTCTAATGATACTTACAGGGCTTCCCTAGTGGCTCAGATGGTTGAGAATCTGCCTGCAATGTGGGAGACCTGGGTTTAATCCCTGGGTTGGGAAGATCCCCTGGAGAGGGAAATGGCAACTCACTCCAGTATTCTTGCCTGGAGAATCCCCATGGACAGAGGAGCCTGGCGGGCTACAACCTGGTCACAAAGAGTCGGACATGACTGAGTGACTAAGCATAGCACGTGATAGTTACATAAAGCTGTGTGGCACCTACAACTTTACCACGTGCAGGAACGTTTATATGTAGTCTGTGTACAAACTCATTTAAGCCTCACAACTAACCTGATGAAGTACATACAATTATTATACAGATGAGATCTGTATTATACAGATACAGCTGAGGAAACCAAGGCACAGAAAGGTTAATTCACCTGCTCAGTGTCACTGGTTAAGAAACCACTGGGGTTTAGGTTCTAGGTCAGACAGTTTCATGCTTGAGTTCCAGCCTTTAACTGAAATTTTATATGAACTTATTTGTGCTTTAATGGCTCTGTAGAAGCCAAAGACATGAAAACTCTGCTATTCTGAGGAATTCCCCAAAATCTTTGATCATGTTAGCATATTTATCTGTGATTAAAAATGGACATTAGTGTTGCTTTTCTGCTGTGAAACAAAATACCCACGTGTTGTTGGCCTCACAATTTTTTTTTAAGTATTTTTTTAATATGGACCATTTTTAAAAGTCTCTATTGAATTTGTTGCAATATTGCTTTTGTTTCTTGACGGGGAGGGGGTTGGCCCCAAGGCATATGGGATCTTAGCTCTCTGACCAGGGATCAGACCCACACCCCTTATATTTAAGGTGAAGTCTTAACCACTGGACCACTGGGGAAGTCTCCAGAGTAACTTTTAATGCATTTCCTCTTTAAGTCTCCCAACAATCCTCAAGTGGAAATCCTGTTATCCCTACCTTACAGATAAGGAAACTTGCTTAAAATTTAAGCTTGCTTAAAGTCAGGCAGGTTAAGTCCTTGCTTAAAATCAGAAAGATGGTAAGTTGCACAGTGACATTGAAATCCAGTTCTGTCTGATTCTGAAGCCCACTGATTGTTTACACTCCATGTTGGAAGCAAAATTGGTAACAGAATCAAGAGTATATTTTATGCATAACAGATAGGATTAAATAATTTGATTAATCAGAAAATCTATTTCTGCTTTATTGACTATGCCAAAGCCTTTGACTGTGTGGATCACAATAAACTGTGGAAAATTCTGAAAGAGATGGGAATACCAGACCACCTGACCTGCCTCTTGAGAAACCTATATGCAGGTCAGGAAGCAACAGTTAGAACTGGACATGGAACAACAGACTGGTTCCAGATAGGAAAAGGAGTACGTCAAGGCTGTATACTGTCACCCTGTTTATTTAACTTATATGCAGAGCACATCATGAGAAACGCTGGGCTGGAAGAAGCACAAGCTGGAATCAAGATTGCCGGAAGAAATATCAATAACCTCAGATGTGGAGATGACACCACCCTCATGGCAGAAAGTGAAGAGGAACTAAAAAGCCTCTTGATGAAAGTGAAAGTGGAGAGTGAAAAAGTTGGCTTGAAGCTCAACATTCAGAAAACGAAGATCATGACATCTGGTCCCATCGCTTCATGGGAAATAGATGAGGAAACAGTGGAAACAGTGTCAGACTTTATTTTCTTAGGCTCCAAAATCACTGCAGATGGTGACTGCAGCCATGAAATTAAAAGACGCTTACTCCTTGGAAGAAAACTTATGACCAACCTAGATAACATATTCAAAAGCAGAGACATTACTGCCAACAAAGGTCCATCTAGTCAAGGCTATGGTTTTTCCAGTGGTCATGTATGGATGTGAGAGTTGGACTGTGAAGAAAGCTGAGCACCAAAGAATTGGTGCTTTTGAAGTGTGGTGTTGGAGAAGACTCTTGAGAGTCCCTTGGACTGCAAGGAGATCCAACCAGTCCCTCCTAAAGGAGACCAGTCCTTGGTGTTCATTGGAAGGACTGATGCTGAGGCTGAAACTCTAATACTTTGGCCACCTCACGCAAAGAGTTGACTCATTGGAAAAAGACCCTGATGCTGGGAGGGATTAGGGGCAGGAGGAGAAGGGGACGACAAAGGATGAGATGGCTGGATGGCATCACCGACTTGATGCACATGAGTTTGAATGAACTCCGGGAGTTGGTGATGGACAGGTAGGCTTGGTGTGCTGTGATTCATGGGGTTGCAAAGAGTCGGACATGACTGAGCAACTGAACTGAACTGAACTGAACTGAATCAGAAAATGACTCTAGTTTGAGGATTAGTGGCCCTAGATTTCTTTTCATGAGCATGGTTCATCGAAAAAGGACCAGGACCAAAAGAGGATATGGATTCCAAATATACTTCACTATTTTATTTAATTATTTTCTAATTAAATTTTTATTGGAGTATAGTTGCTTAACAATGCTGTGTTAGTTTCTGCTGTGCAGCAAATTGAGTCAGTTATGTGTGTATACAGACACACACACACACACACATATATATCCCCTTTTTCAGATTTCCTTCCCATTTAGGTCAACACAAAACTTTAAGTAGAGCTGCCTGTGCTATACAGTAGGTTCTCATTAGTGATCTGTTTTATACAGAGTAGTGTATATATGTGGAGAAGGAAATGGCAACCCACTCCAGTGTTCTTGCCTGGAGAATCCCAGGGACGGGGGAGCCTGGTGGGCTGCCGTCTCTGGGGTCACACAGAGTCGGACTCGACTGAAGTGACTTAGCAGTGTATATATGTCGGCTTCTCAGGTGGCTCAGTAGTAAAGAATCTGCCTGCCAATTCAGGCGATGCAGGAAGATGTGGGTTGCATGCCTGGGTCAGAAAGATCCCCCTGGAGTAGGAAATGGTAACCTACTCCAGTCTTCTTGCCTGGAGAATCCCATGGACAGAGGAGCCTGGCAGGCTACAGTCCATGGGGTCACAAAGGAGTCAGAAAGGACTTAGCAACTAAACAACTACAACAACTAAGACACTAAAAATCTGTGATATGAAGATGAGAGAACATGGTCACATTCACTGTGTTTCTTTTATCCATACACACTCTCTATTGCTTTGGTTAAGTGTAAGTGAAAATGAAATGTGTTGTTTTAGGTGGAAGCCTAAGGGAGATGATTATATAGTGAAATTTCAAGAGAACGTGATGATTTGAATGGTGGATACTTAGTCCCCCCCACCCTCCTCCCCTTGTAGGTCTGATAATTATATTTGGGAATACATCATGGTACTCTTTGTATTTATTTTTCATTTGCAGAATGGAGAGAGCTTACGAAAATGCTACAATCAGCAGCTGGCCGATGCCATAGGTACTATCAAAGGGATGTACCAGGTGAGTTTTGAGGGCTGTCAGGGGCGAGAGCAACTTGGTATCCTGGGAGTGCCCGGTATGGGGCTCATCATGGATTGCCAGTCAGCATTTTTTAGCTTTCAAGATCTGAGTCCTTGATCTTCAGGTCACCAAAAAGGGATCAGGTCCTTGACTGTCCATGCTCACTTTAAATTGACCACTTGATGGTGACAGAACACTCCAGAGACTGGAAACTTCCAGTGGAGTATCTAGCACACCTGGGAAAGTGATCCAGTTTGCTTGGTGAGCATGCAGTTCGGCAGAAGGAGGTAAGGGAGTCTCAAGAGAAAGTTCATCAGGTCTGTAGTAAATGCCAGGGAACAGTCTCGGATCCTCAGTGGAATAACTTCTCTAATGATGGGGACACTTCTATCTGTCAGAAACTGAGCATCCCTCTCCTACATGATGGGGAAATTCATCATTTCCCATTATTATGTTTTCATCTTAGTGAGGACCTTGAGATTCTTTTAGTCTTTATAACTATCATCTTGTCTTTCATTGCCGTATATTTCCATAAAGAAACATTGTTATTTATGTATTTGGCTGCATCGGGTCTTATTGCAACATGCAGGATCTTTTGTTGTGGCACACAGATTCTCTAGTCTGGGACTTCAAAGGGGAGGAAGTGGGAACTTCCCAGGTGACACAGTAGATAGGAATCTGCCTGCCAGTGCAGGGAACACAGGTTCCCTGGATTGGGAAGATCCCACACGCCATGGAGCAAGTAAGCCCCTGAGCCACAGCTGCTGAAGCCCACGTGCTCTGTAGCCGCACACTGCAGCTGCTAAGCCTGCGTGCTGATGTACTGAAGCCTGAGTGCCCTGGAGCCTGTGCTCTGCAGCAAAATAAGTCACTACAATAAGAAACCTGAGTGTTGCAACCAAGAGTAGTCCCGCTTGCCGCAACTAGAGAAAGCCCGAGAACAGCACTGAAGACCCAGTGCAAGCAAAAATAAATAATTTTTTATAAAGGGGGTTGGAGAGGAAGGAAATGAAGATGGAAAAGCAAATGTTTGGTAAACAAATGTTTGCTGGGCCTGCCGAGACAATGAGACACAGAGAGGACCCTGATCTCTAGGCCCTGCCAAGTTTCCCCCACCACACCTTGTCTATATTTTTTTACAAAATATGGAAACAGGCCCTTTATCTAAATTCCTTAGGCAGCGAAGGGGAAAGTAACAAGAGAAACTTTCCGAGTTTTCTGTTTCTTAAAAATAATTAGCCCAATTAATCCTCATGTCAAAGGGACACATTTTGGGGATGGCAAATTTTGGTCTGCTACAATTTTCTCCTACCATTTCTTCATTTATTCATTCATCTCTGCCAACTGCACTGTTGGAGCACTTAATAAAATGTTAAATAAAAGGGATGACAGCAAGCATCCTTCTTTTCTATTTTTACATCCTTATTTTCTATCTGATCTTACAGGGAATGAATATAGCATTTCAACATTACACACAACACTTGCTATAGGAACTTTCAGGCTATGTATTTTACTATATGACTTGAAAAAAATCACAAATGCATTTTAATTTTGTAAAATGTGGGGTTTTATGAATCTATTGAAGGGCCATATTTTTTTTTAATCTCTTAATCTCTTGGTGTGGTAAAATTAATTACTTAATTTTTATTTGAATGTTAAGTCAACCTTTCTTTCTTTGTATAAGCCCAACTTGATCATAATGTCCTTTTGTTTGTCTCTCAAATTTGTTTCTGAACTTAGTGTGTTCATATTTTGCTTACGATATTTTAAATCTGTGTTCATCAGTGTGGTGAGCTATACTTTTCTTTTTTTATGCTGTTCTTATTGGGTTTGGGTATCAGGATTATGGTAGCTTCACAAAATGAATTGCAGGATATTATCTGCATCCTTGGCAGCATCTGTGTAAAATTAGAACTATTTCTTCCTTAAATATTTTAAACTGCCAGGAAAGCCACCTGGGCCTAGAGGCGTTGTTTGATGGATATATTGACATATTTTGAAGTCCCCATTCAATTTCCTTAACTGATTATGAGACAATTTGGGTTCTGTATTCTTTTTGAGTCAGATACAATGAAGTATTATTTGTTAGGGCATTTGTCTTTCCTTTAAACTTAAAACTTTGTTAGAATAAAGTCTTAATATGTATCTTACTGCTCTCAAATATTTTAATCCCACTAACCCTACTGCATGTTTTTATTAGTATCACCTTATTGTCTGTTTTCATTGAGTTTTTTTTTTTTTTTTTGGAGGGGGGAGGGCACTGCTCTGGTTTCCATTGTGGTGCTCAGGCTCTTCCCTTGTGACTTGCAGGGACTCTAGTTGCCCTGTGGCAGATGGAATCTTAGTTCGCCAGCCAAGCACTGAACCCTGGTCTGCTGCGCTGGAAGGCGGATTCTTTACCACTGGATCGCCAGGGAAGTTCCTTGATTAAGTTTTAAAATATCACTTACTGTGTTTTTTATGAAACAAAGTCCTGTGTTTGGCTTGTTTGGTTACTTTTTAATGGTTCTTGCTCTATACCTTAGCTCATCCTTCTATTTCTATGCATATATTTGAACGTATGTGATCGATATTCCACGTCTTCCATCTTTGAGGGTCTGATAAGTACTGGCTGTCGCTCATGATATGTCCTTTACTTTCGGGTTTCATGGTGTTTGATTGCAAACTTATATTTCTATGGAAACTCTTTTAGGCCTGGAATAGAGGTGAGTCTCTACAGAGAAGATTTCTGTTTGCTTCTGTGAGACTCCTGTGTCTGTGACCACCTTAACCTAATTTTCAACTTGAGGCATTATTTTTAGACCACCCAGATGTACGAATGTGGGCCACCTCAACTTAACAAACTCAGAAGAGATTTTCTTCCCTCCTCCATACTTTGAGCCAAGTTTCCAGATAGGAGGCGATTTCACTTTCCCTCGGGTGGGAGGCGGTAGAGGGTCCAAGGTGGTTGCTCCTAAGTCGTTCTCACCCTGAAGTGATCGCCCTTTGGCGTCTCAGCCTTCATGAGGTGGTCTCCTGTTGTTGGGAATCCCCATTTGGAGGGGGCCTTTGGGATGCCTTTTCTCTGTGTCCTCTAAAGACATGTAAACCAAAGTTTAAATTTTTACCTGGTTTAGCAATGCCCTGGAGTCCAGGCCACCTTCAGTGTTCCACACACTTCTCTGGATGCCTGCATTCACTTAATTTTGGCCTAACTATTCCTTACTTTGTCAGCTCATAGAAGCATTTTACCTATCGTATCCAGATTTGTTGTTGTTTACAAAGTAAAAGTCAGAATAACATGCTTTTTTAAACATAATTTTTTTTAAGTTTTTTTTTTTCTTTTTAATTTTAGTTATTTATTTTTGGCTGTGCTGCGTCTTCCTTATACACTTGGGCTTTCTCTAGTTGCAGGGGACTGCTTTCTACTTTCAGTATGCGGGCTTCTCATTGTGATGGCTTCTCCTGGTCCAGAGCACGGGCTCTCGGGTGCTCAGGGTCGGTGGTTGGGGTCTGTAAGCTTAGTAGTTTTGGCACACGGGCTTAGTTGCCCCTCTACATGTGGAATCTTCCCAGACGAGAAATGGAATCCACGTCCCCTACATTGGCAGGTGGATTCCTATTCACAGCACCAGCAGTGAAGTCCTGATGTTTTTTGAAACTTGCTTTTATTTTTTTTAAGATATTTACTTGTTTATATTTATTAAAGTATAGCTGCTATACAGTGTTGTGTTACGGTCTGGTATACAGAAAAGTGATTCAGTTATATATACATGTATATATGCGTGCATGCTCAGTCACTAAGTCGTGTAGGACTCTTTGTGACCCCATGGACTATAGCCCACCAGGGTCCTCTGTCCATGGGAATTCCCAGGAAAGAATACTGGAGTGGGTTGCCATTTCCTTCTCCAGGACCGTGCTTTTATAAGTCTTTGTGTCTTTAACAATTTCTGGGTCACTAATAAACTTTTAGTTCCAGAAAAACATCTATTTCTGCTTTATTGACTATGCCAAAGCCTTTGACTGTGTGGATCACAATAAACTGGAAAATTCTGAAAGAGATGGGAATACCAGACCACCTGACCTGCCTCTTGAGAAACCTATATGCAGGTCAGGAAGCAACAGTTAGAACTGGACATGGAACAACAAACTGGTTCCAGATAGGAAAAGGAGTACGTCAAGGCTGTATACTGTCACCCTGCTTATTTAACTTATATGCAGAGCACATCATGAGAAATGCTGGGCTGGAAGAAGCACAAGCTGGAACCAAGATTGCCAGGAGAAATATCAATAACCTCAGATATGCAGATGACACCACCCTTATGGCAGAAAGTGAAGAGGAACTAAAAAGCCTCTTGATGAAAGTGAAAGTGGAGAGTGAAAAAGTTGGCTTAAAGCTCAACATTCAGAAAACGAAGATCATGGCATCCAGTCCCATCACTTCATGGGAAATAGATGGGGAAACAGTGTCAGACTTTATTCTTCTGGGCTCCAAAATCACTACAGATGGTGACTGCAGCCATGAAATTAAAAGACGCTTACTCCTTGGAAGAAAACTTATGACCAACCTAGATAGCGTATTCAAAAGCAGAGACATTACTTTGCCAACAAAGGTCCATTTAGTTAAGGCTATGGTTTTTCCAGTGGTCATGTATGGGTGTGAGAGTTGGACTCTGAAGAAAGCTGAGTGCCAAAGAATTGATGCTTTTGAACTGTGGTGTTGGAGAAGACTCTTGAGAGTCCCTTGGACTGCAAGGAGATCCAACCAGTCCATTCTGAAGGAGATCAGCCCTGGGATTTCTTTGGAAGGAATGATGCTAAAGCTGAAACTGCAGTACTTTGGCCACCTCATGCAAAGAGTTGACTCATTGGAAAAGACTCTGATGCTGGGAGGGATTGGGGGCAGGAGGAGAAGGGGACGACAGAGGATGAGATGGCTGGATGGCATCACTGACTCAATGGACGTGAGTCTGAGTGAACTCTGGGAGTTGGTGATGGACAGGGAGGCCTGGTGTGCTGCGATTCATGGGATCGCAAAGAGTCGGACACAGCTGAGGGACTGAACTGAACTGAATAAATTTTTAGTGTGCATCAAATGCTCAAAAAGTATATGGCAGAATAAGTGACTATTACTCTTTTCTATATTCCTTTTGTACGTCTAGGAATAGAAAGCCCTGAAAGGATTAGATGCTTTATATGCATCAGTGTTTCATAAACATGTGCTGGTTAAATATGCTTAGTCAACAGTGTATTAATTGTGGTTCGTTGGTTTATCTAATTAAAGAATTATTTTAAAGATATGAAAGTGATTCTTTGAATCTTTGCTTTGGCTTGTTGGCATCACTTTGATCCATGACCTCAGACAGCTTTCCAAATCCTGGCCACCCAGTTTGTTAAGGCTTAGTCATAAGAAAGAAGAGTTGGAAAAACAGCCTGGATACACACACTTGTGGTTAAGAGGGAACTTTTGTTAATGTGAATGACTCTCTGCTGCCCTCTGGAGACCAGTTCAGGATACAGGTCCAAGTGCTTTTTCAGCTGTGGAACAAGGTTTTAAATCTATTTAATGACCCTCCTGCTGGTGTGCACAACTCGAAGCCCTGGGCCAGCGGCTGGAGGGTGTGGTCCCCGAGGATGGAGGCGGGTGGGGGCGTCCCTCCAGCTCTGGAAGCCGAGCTAGCCCCAGGGGACTGGAGAAGCCTCCCGTCCTTAGGGACAAGAATTAAAAAAAAAAAAAAAAAATCTATTTAACTAGTAAAACAAGTTCTTGTGTGCTATTATAGTACCTTATTTTCAGATAAAAGAAAATGTTTTGTTAAAACTTGCACCTTATTTAGCTTCTTTTGGTCCTGGAAATGTATCAGCTCTGATTCGGATAGGAAAACACATTACTTTAGGTCCCTCAGACACTGAGGGATTTAGAAGCAAATAAAACCCTTTAGAGAGACTGGAGGAATAAAAGCTTGGGAGACTGCCACTAGCTTTCAAATAAATAAGCAATTTTTCCAACATCATTTATTGAATATCTCTGCCTTTTCTCTTGGTTTTTGATGTTTTCCTCATGTAAACTGATAAACTGAGGCATATTACATTTTTAAGAGTTTGGGCAAAAATAAATAAGTTATGGGGTTGTATACAAAGGGCTAAGGGATGAAGTCACTACTTTCTTATTGGGTATTTTTTCTTCTGGAGGAAAATTCGGGCTAGATAGAGAGCCTTAGGGAACTGAGTGTTGAGGGGACTTTGGAGAAGGACACAGAGGAGCGGAGGGAGCCCTGCATACCTACACATGTCGTTCTGCACAGACCTGATCTCTTTGACTCTGACATGGTGGGGCTGCAGTCCTTTGTCTTAGGTGGCGCTGGTGATGGAGCTGAACTGTGAGTGGCAATGCTTGGGGACACGTCCTCCTTTTCCCAGGGCACATAATTAATGACAGTGAAAGCAGCTATCACTCAGTGACTTATTTACTATGGCCCAGGCACTATGCAAAGTGCTTCATGTGCTTTTATATTTCTGCAGAAAGACAAAAAAGACTCGTTAGGCTCAAATGGATTGCAGGAAAATGTAAATTTTAATACCTAAGTTTTTATCCCAGTGCCTTCCTTTTTGGTGTGACTGTGATCAGCGTTCAGAAGGAAAGGTGGATGAACTAACCCTCCTCTTCCACGTGTCCTCACTCGAATATCTGGATAAGACCCTACTATCTCGTGTCTTCTCCCCTCTGGCTAAGCTGCCATCTCCTGGAATGAAAATCATTATAAGTTGACTTCAAATATTCTCCCATGATATCTTCCTTATCAAATAATCACATCTGTTTTGGTAACTTTGGAGAGATCGTTGCAAACAACTCTTAGTTCACTTTTCAGGACTACAACGCTCCTATGGATAGCAAGTAGCAGTGCTTATTTCAGGGACAGCATTTCAGGTTTGTCTTCTTCCATACTTCCTGAAATATGGATGAAGGTTCAAGGAAGAATTACCCAAATCCATTTCAAGGCTATTATGTTAAACATGAGTCTGTTAAAATGGTGAAATAGTAAAATTATAATTAAAAGTCTCTGAAGAGAGATAGTATGTATTCTTACAATAGAAGCCTTGCTGTGTTGTCATTGTCTTCCACTTTTGGAGGATGGCAGAGGTATAGAAGATCCCGTTCTAATGAGAGCACTAACTTTAGATTCCAAATTTTGATGCAGCAAATACTATCCAGGTGTTAAATAATTTTTATTTCAGATTATTTTTTAAAAATTCATAATGCAATAAGATACCAATATTTTGGTGTTTGGAGGGGATGAAATTTTCCAGACTTTGATTTATGAAACCAAGATGGGCTTCTGCCAAGGGCAGGGCACATCCTCTTGGATCGCCAGTAATGCAATGGCCTGAGTGAGGCTTTTGTTGAAAAGACAGTGAGAGAGAAAACTGCTTAGATGAAATGACAAGAAAATAAAGACTATAAAGAAAAGAGTTGCAAAATAGGTCATCCCATACTCACTATGACACAAGCTGTACAAAGCATCTTCCCCCTTAACTCTCCCCTTTCTCCTGAGTGATCACCCCCTTGCGTCCCTGAGTGTGAGCAGCAGGATGTGGGCACCCTTGTGATTAGGGTGTCCTTCTACCTCCAGATGCTGGGAGAGCACCTTTCTTATGCGAGGTTGATTTTCTGCTTTCAGGGAGACAGAAAGGAGGGTCAGAGTGTCCCTCTTGCATTGAACATTTCTTAAGTAACTTTAATTCAAAATAATCAATATGCCATGGAGGCACATTTTAGGGCAGGTTGCACTGGGCCCCCAGCAAAGGATGATGAAATTTTGACAAGCATAGGGAAAATGGGGAAAAGATAGGGACGTGGCCCACTTGACATCATAGAGGCAATTAAGGTTCAGGGCACAGCCAGGGAACCGCTAGTCCTTTGGTATAAGAGGGCTGAGGAAGTGGTGAGAGCTGATATAGGAAAGGGAACCCATGGAATTTTTTTTTAAGTCTTTATTGAATTTGTGACACAATATTGCTTTTGTTTTGTGTTTTGGTTTTTTGGCCGTGAGGCATGTGGGATCTCAGCTCCCCGACCAGGGATCAAACCCACAGACCCTGCATTGGAAGGCAAAGTTTTAGCCACTGGACATCCAGGGAAGTCCATGGAACTTATATTTTATCTCGAAGACATCAAATAATCATCATAGAATTCTAAGCAGCTTTTTTTTGTGAATTAATTTTTACTGGAGTATAGATGATTTAGAGTGTTGTTTTACTTTCTGCTGTGCAGCAAAGTGAATCTGTTATATTATACATATACATGTATCCACTCCTTCTTGGATTCTTTCCTCATACAGGCCATTGCAGAGTACTGAGTAGAGTTCCCTGTGCTATACAGTAGATTCTTACTAGTTATCTATTTTATATATCTATGTATTTTATGTGTGTGTATATGTCAACCCCAATCTCCTTGTTTATTCCTCCTCTCTGCTCCACAAGCAGCTTTCATGACCTGCTTTAGATTTGCAAACCTGAGAGACAACTGTTTCTGGAGTATTTATGGGACTTGATAAATAATACTTGTCTTCCCCGCTCAGGTTCTGGACCTGGTGAAATAAAGTCAGGGAGCCAGCAGACGGAGGTCATCTGCTTCACTAATAAAACAGACTACGTGGTACCAAAACCCAGAATCTGGCAGATTAACTCCCCTCACAGGCAGAATTGGGCTGGGGCAGTCTCTGTCTGCCAGGGCAGAGCATCGGCTCCCCAAAGAGAAAGGCAGGGGGCAGGAGACTGCCAAGATGTGACCATGTTCCTTCTGCTCAGGTTTTAATCGGATAAATGGAGGCGTCACTCCACGTGGAAGGAAACATCATTCCTTGGGTTTTTTTTCTTCTCTTAACACATTGAACTTAACCACTTAGCCTGTGATCAACTAGGCGTGTGTCTGAGCCTTGGGGGATGGGGGGAGGAAAGCCCTGCTCCCACCTTCATGATGCAGACCCCTCAGTACCATCCCCCACTCCTCTGGTCATCCTGAGACCACTGGTGCCCTGGAAGACTCAGCATTGGGTTAGAAGAGTGCCTCATTTACATTAAACTCCAAGGTCACTTTGCTCCCCATACTGAGAATTTACCTCCTGGTCTGTTTCTCACCCCAGATTATATCCAACTGTGTTGACCAATATTATCTGTCAAGAGGTTGTGCCTATGAGGTCAAATAACATCATAAAATTATTCTAATAATAAAACAACCAACAGTTATGTCCCAGATTTGAATATGAACTCCTTACTTTTAACTGCCAAAGGAAAAATATTAAATTTTCTTGTAAGACCAAAAGAATGAAAGTCCAAAATAGAATTTTCTTGCCATTGTGAATTAAAATACCAAAGACACACCCCTGCATCCTTCCCCTTCGCTGTTCCCTGCATCAGAGCCAAGTTCTCAGGGTGCATTGCAGTCATGAAGGGAGGATGGAGCGGATGTCAGCGCATCGAGCACCACAGGCTTTCTTACTGCCAGAGGAAGGGGCTGTACTATGGAAAGGAGACAAGCCATCATCAGTGCTGTGGTGTTGGGCTGGAGAGGAAGGTATTGGTGTGAATGAATGTTGTTTAGATGTAGATACTGTATTAGGAGAAATTAATTAAGAGAAATTATATTAAGAGATAGAGAACCAATAGGGTGTATGAAGAGAAAGAGATGGAGATTTAAGAAATTGACTCCTGTGGTTGTAGAGGCTGGCAAATCTGAAATCTGAAAAGTAGACTGACAGGCTGGAGAAGAACTGATGTTACAGTTCGAGTCTGAAGACACTCTGAGAATTCTGTCTTCCCTGGGAATCTCATCTTTCTCCCAGGGTCTTCAACTGATTGGATGAGGCCCACCCACCATATGGAGAGTAATCTGCTTTACTCAAAGTCTAATAATGTAAATATTAATCTCATATGAAAAATACCCTCACAGCAATATCTAAGCTGATGTTTGACTAAATCTGTGAATACTAGAAAAGGGACCCAGGCTCAGCCCCTCTCCTCCCTTTTGGGCTGCAAGTCTAAGGGAGGCCAGAGCTGGGAAAGTTCAGATTTGATGTGTAAGAGTAGGCTGGATAGGGATTTGGGACTTTGAGGGTGTTTTTTGGGCTTGCCCTTCTTTCCTTTCTTCATTACTTTCTTTCTTTTATTCAACATGGTTATTACTATCTAAGAGTTTTAAAAAAAAAGCCATGGCACTTTCCTGAGAGTTCTTCTAAGAGGTTGAAACATGAGGCAGGATATCAGATTTGAAGGGGTGGTGAAAAAAAAAACAACTGCTTTCTGCTTACCTCCTCTTAAGCCCAGCTCATTCAGTACTCATAAAACATCAGAAACATTCCTGGAGATGAAGAGAAATGAATTCAGTGTGTTTGGGCCTTACAATTACTTTATGAAATGTCCAAAAGTGAAACTTTCTGTTCTTTTAAAGAACTGTGCCCTCCCTCCCTTCACCCCACCCCCACCCCCACCCTGAAATGTCCAAAAGTGAAACTTTCTGTTCTTTTAAAGAACTGTGCCCTCCCTCCCTTCACCCCACCCCCACCCCCACCCTGAAGTCCAGAGGGGCTGAGCACATCCTAAAGGCAGGCTGGCCCCAGTGATGCTGAGTGTGTACAGCATCACAGCACAGTTTCTGGTGGGATTTTTAAATGCTCTTATTTATTTTTGTTTTTGGTTGTACTGGGTCTTTGTTGCTGCTCAGACTTTAGTTTGGGCGAGCGGGGGCTGCTCTCTAGTTGTGATACCCAGGCCTCTCGTTGAGGTGGTTTCTCGTGTGGAGCACAGGCTTCAGGGCACACAGGCTTCCGTAGTTGTGGCGCACGGGCTTAGCTGCCCCTCGACACGTGGGATATTCCTGGATCAGAGACTGAACCCACGTGTCCTGCATTGGCAGGTGGACTCCCTACCACTGAACCACTGGGAAAGCCCAGCCATAGGGAAGCCCCCTGGTGGGAATTTTGTTTTTAATCTCTATTTATTTGGCTGTGTCTGGTTTTTGTTGTGGCTTGCAGAATCTTTCTTTGCAGCACACTGGAGTCTTTAGTGGTGGTGCACATGGGCTCCATTTGCTGCTCCTGGGCTGCAGAGCACGTGGGCTTTGGTAGTTGTAGCACGCAGGCTCAGTTGCCCCAAGGCATATGGAACCTTCATTCCCCAACCAGGGATTGAACCCATATCTCCTACATTGCAAGGCAGATTCATCACCACTGGACCACCAGGGAAGTACCATGGTGGGATTTGAAATGAGCTTCCAGCGGTTTTTGTCATGTTATCAAGGAGATGACTCAGCCAGTTCATCAAAAGCATCTTTGTTAGGGCCTCCCCGGTGGCACAGTGGTAAAGAACTCACCTGCCAGTGCAAGAGACCCAGGAGACGTGGGTTTGATCCCTGGGTCAGGAAGATACCCTGGAGAGGGAAATAGCAACCCATTCCAGTATTCTTGCCTGGAAAATTCCATGGACAGAGGAGGAGCCTGGTGGGCCATAGTACATGGGGTCTCAAAGAGTCGTACACAGCTGAGCACGCGTGCACACGTGCTATAGGAAGCACTACAATTCAGTCACATCACACGCCCTGGTGACGCAGATGGTAAAGAATCTGCCTTCAGTGTGGTTGGGTTTGATCCGTGGGTTTGGGAGATTCCCTGGAGGAGGGCTTGGCAACCCATTCCAGTATTCTTGTCTGGAGAATCCCATGGACAGAGGAACTATAGTCCATGGGTCACAAAGAGTGGGACACATCTGAAGCAACTGAGCACATGCGCACTCACACACACACACAGGTGAATTGTTGCCTGATTGAGATGCAAAAATCCTCAACAAATTACTGGTAAATCAAATTCAACATTTCCCGTTTTACAGATGATAAAACAAACCCAGGGAACTTAAGAAACTTGTTCAAGGCAACAAAGCTACTACTAAGTGGCAGATTCATCTGCAGACCCAAGCCAACCTATTCTAATGCCATTCAGGAGATTGACAAGTAAGAGCTTAATAGGCAGCCTAGAAATTCCAAATGCGTGGAGACCTGTGGTCCCACAGTACTTCTGAGAAATTGCGTGCTGAGTATCAGCACTGATAAAATTCCCAGTCTGGTGAGGGAAGGGCCCAGCAAAAGTCAGGGATGCTATTTTATCCATCGTGCTAAGGGAGTTAGACTTAAGCCTGTGAGGACAAGGAGGACTGCATTTTAGAAAGATCAGTTCAGTCACAGGGTGCAGATTGGTTGGAGAGGACAAAAGAAGAGTCAGGGGAGTCCCTGTGCTATACAGTAGATTCTCATTAGTTATCTATTTTGTGCATGTATCACTAGTGTATATATGTCCAATCCCAATCTCCCGATTCATCTCAGTGCTCTGTGGTAACCTTAGTGAAAGTCACTCAGTCATGTCTGACTCTTTGCGACCCCATGGACTATAGTGAGTGGGATTCTCCAGGCCAGAATACTGGAGTGGGTAGCCTTTCCCTTCTCCAGGGGCTCTTTGCAACCCAGGGATTGAACCCAGGTCTCCCACATTGCAGGCGGATTTTTACCCACTGAGCCACAAGGGAAGACCATAGTGACCTAAATGAGAAGGAAATCCCCCCCCAAAAGGGGGATATATGTATTTGTATAGCTAATTCACTTTGCTGTACAGCAGAAACTAACACAACATTGTAAAGCAACTACACTCCAAAAAAAATTAATTTTTAAAAATTAGGTATTTAAAAAAAAATAAAAGAAGAAGAAGGAAGTGAGTTAAGAGCTAGTGCAACAGTGCAAGTGAACAAGACAGAGCCCGATGTAACCGAACGGGACCCTATGGGGCCTTTCTGGAACAGACCCCCTCCCCCATGTCCTCTGCTGCACCTCATCTCTGCAGCACCCAGATAGCAGTATCTGATGCACACTTCCTGAGCTGTTAAACAGATTCTAAAACCTTCACCAAATGGGACCTGTTAACTACTTAATGACCATGAGCACACAGCCTGCCGGCCTCCTGGATCCTAAGGAATAATAATATTAACCCCTGTGACACCTCCCAGTTACCTCACCATCAACCAATCTGAGAATTTTGCACAAGCTGATTGCACACCCTGGGGCTCCCCTCCCTCACCTGGCCTTTAAAAATACCTTGCTGGGGAATTCCCTGGCAGTCCAGTGGTTAGGGCTCTCTGCTTTCACTGCTAGGGGTCAGGGTTCATTCCCAGGTTGGGGAACTAAGAGCCCACAAACTGTACACAGCATTGTCAAACAAATAAATACATTTTTTAAAAAACTGTCAAAACCCATTGGGGGAGTTCAGGCTTTTGAGCATTAACTGTGCTGGATTCCTTGCTTGGCACTTAGTAATAAACACTGAACCTTCCTTTACCACAACCTGGTGTCAGCAGATTGGGTGTGCTAAGTCGCTCAGTCATGTCCAACTCTTTGCAACCCCCTGGAGTGTAGCCTTCCAGGCTCCTCTGTCCATGGGATTCTCCAGGCAAGAATACTGGAGTGGGTTGCCATGCCCTCCTCCAGGGGATCTTCCTGACCAGTGATCAGACCCAGGTCTCCTAAAGAATTGCAGGCAGATTCTTTACCATTTGAGCCACCAGGGAAGCCTGATGTCAGTAGATTGGCAGACCCAAATTTTGGTGATAACGTCAAGGCGGTGGATCAGAGAAGGAGAGGCTAGGTTCGGGAGTGACTTAGAAGTGCATTGAACAGATTTGGTGAGTTAGTGAGGGAATAGAAGGTGCTTAAAATGACAGAAAGTGGGTTTCTGGCTTGGGCTGATGTTAATGGGAGAGGCAAAGAGGAGGAGAGTGAAGATGGGGACCTCTATTTGGACCTGTTGAATTTGAGATGCCCAGGAACTTACACTCAGGGCACCAGTGGGGTAAGTGTCTTAACCTCTGCAGAGCATTTAAGCTGGAGACATAAAACAGAGTAGATGTGAAGAACAGACCTACATACTCAATACTGTTCTCTAGAATCACCCAATTAAAAACCGAATACTGTCATATGGTTGTTCTATTTTCACTCTTTCAAACTCTACCGCATGTTCATTTACTGATTTTTTTCATTAGTGTGGTATAGACTTTCAGTTATTTTGGGGTGTGCTGTGCAGGCTTTTCTCCAGTTTGGTGAGCAGGGGCTACTCTAGTTGTGCTGTGCGGGCTTCTCACAGCAGTGCCTTCTCCTGTTGTGCAACATGGGCTCTTGGGTGTGTGGGCTTCATTAGTTGTAGCACATGGGCTCAGTCGTTGTGACTCCTGGACTCTAGAGCCCAGCTCAGTTGCTCCGCAGCATGTGGGACTGTCCCAGACCAGAGATGGAACCCGTGTCTCCTGCATTGACAGGCAGATTCTTTACCACTGAGCCACTAGGGATGCCCTAGCTTGACTCTTAAATGCTACCCGGACATAATATTATTCTTCTCAGTCTGCCAGTATTCATTATATAATATTAGAACAATTGTAGTTTTTAAATTTAACTCTTTTAAATACAATATTATGTATATTAGCAGATATGATTAAGTTTTACTATGTTTATTGTAAGTCCATGTGTCCACATATATTAGTAACAGATAATGAAAATAAAAAATGCTTCTATAATTCCCAAAAGAGTCCAAAATGGACAAAATGCTTTTGCATGTCTGTGTTGAAAATGAGATTTTTATATGTTGGAAGTAAATAGCAGCATCCATTTTATAGCATTTTCCTTGCTTTGATTTTGTGACACAATTCTTCAGAGTCCTGACTGTGAATAGGCTAGCACCTCAGTACTTAAAATAGGTTCAAGAAATGGTTCTACTTTTTTTCCACCTCTCCATTCCAAACCATTGAGGGAATTAGTTGCACCATTGAAGTACATTTCTTTTCTGTTTTACATAGTCAAAATTTTTACTAGTTTCCTTTCTAGAAGAAGATCGAAGTAGGACATTCACAGTCATGATGTAGATGTACTGCTAAGGCTTACTATTTTTATTATTGGCAGACTGACAGTCAGTGTAAGACACTGTGCTTTGTCTCTTATAGGATAAGAGTGTGCTGTGATGCCATTGACACTTTTAGTGATTGGTCAATATAAATATCATAATTTACTAAAGCTTGCATGCAAGTTGCAAAAATAAAACAACTTTACAAGACAGGAGCTTAAATAAAACATGAAATGCTTTCTGCTGGTGCTAGCATAGTATCTGACTAGTATCTCTCTCCCCCCAGCAATACTTTGAGGTAGAAGAAGAGAAGACATCCCTGCATGATGCAATGACTGTCAAAATGAACATTTTGTTAAAAAGACTGAGGGAGAAAGAAGAAGTCATTAAGGAATTAAGAGAAGAACTAGACCAATATGAAGAATATGGATTTCAAAGAGTTGTAAGTTTCACAGCAAAGAATAATTTATGTTAATATATGTAAATGAAGTTACAGCTGTCTGAAAGCTTGGGTTTGGAATAAAGGGACTACAGTGGATGTATCTTGGGTATCTTCTTCACAAAATAAGAGTTCAACTCTTTTTTTGCTCAATAACATAGTCTAGAAAACCCATAATAATTATAAATAGGAGCAGTATAATTGTTCTCAATTTTTATTTGTAAGGGAAATAAAATAACCTATCTCCCACCCTAGAAAAGCATGTAAATACATTTTTGTTTTAATACAGAAGAGTCCCACCCTTTTTTTTCAGTCCAGTTAATCTGAAAGACACAAAACAATCTCAAGTCAGAGGCTTTCAAGAAACCAGCTTGTAATAGGATGACCTTCCATAGAAATGTCAAGAAGGAAAGTTCTCAGAGGAGTTTCGCCCTGTTCTCCCTGTTGTAGTGGGAGCCAGGAGCTGCTTTATTGCTCCAAGGTCTGAAGAGAACAAAAGTGGGGAGAGAGAGAAAGCAGAAAGGAGAGCTTAGCTACCTGTTGAGGAGATGAATGAGAAGGATCTTGAAATTGTGGACCCTGAACACAAGTTTGTTTTAATCTCAAATCAACTCAAATAGCCATAGAGGGGTTTTCATATTAGGTTCTAAGAGCAAGAAGTAGATTGTTTGAGTAGAAGAGGTGACCAGAGAAGCCAGAGAATCACAACCTGCTGAGTGTCAGCTGGCAGGGGTACTTCCTTACCTCAGAGCTCAGTTTACCAATGAGGAAGCACAGACTTACCCATAACATGCAGCTGGTAAATGCTGATGAGGCATGAAAACCAAGGTCCATCTGAATCCAGAGTCCCACATAAGGAGGTGTAGCTTCCTCCTCTGTATAGAGTAAGAATTAAAGGTTGCAATATACATATATATATATACGTATACACACACACACACACACACACACACACACATATATATAGGGTTGGCCAAAAAAAGTTGGGGTTTTTCCATAGAATGTTATGGAAAACCCAAATTAACATTTTGGCCAACCAAATATATACACTCTTATATAACATATATTTCTTCTATGTACATTATATTATTATAATGGATTATGGTATTACAGTATATATATAAATCAATATAACATACATAATTATTATAATTAAGTGTATAGTGATCCCTGTGTATGAAAGTGAAAGTTGCTCAGTCGTGTGTGACTCTTTGCAACCCCTTGGACTATATAGTCCCTGGAATTCTCTAGGCCAGAATACTGGAATGGGTAGCCTTGCCCTTCTCCAGGGGATCTTCCCAACCCAGGGGTCGAACCTAGGTCTCCCGCATTGCAGGCAGATTCTTTACCAGCTAAGCCACGAAGGAAGCCCAAGAATACTGGAGTGGGTAGCCCATCCCTTCTCCAGAGGATCTTCCTGACCTAGGAATCAAACCAGGTTCTCCTGCATTACAGGCAGATTCTTTACCTGAGCTATCAGGGATGCCCTGGTCACTAAGTGTACATCACTAAGTATATAGTGATCCCTGTGTAGACACACATAAATATTGACTCGTGTGTGTGTGTGTGTGTGTGTATATATATATGTATGTGTGTGTGTGTATATATATATATGGGAGAACTCTGAGAAGTAACACATCAAATGTGAATGCTAGGAAGAAACACTTCCAGGTTCCAGGTTGCTGGGCTATTTAAGTGCAGTCCTTAGTTTATCTAAGTCCCACACTAGTATTCTTACTTAAAACCCCCAAAGTTAGAAAAGATAAGGAATTGAACATGCACCATTCTAAAGGACTTTGTTTACTAACTGGGGAAAGAATACTTTGTTTAATCTATTAGAATTCTCTATGTTCTACAAAAAAAAAAAAAAGAATTCTCTATGTTCTAAAAAAAAACAGAGCATCTTCTAAGCAATTTAGTATTAAGTGTTCTTATCATAGATCTAATATAATTGAATATTATATCTTTTTACATATTCTGATCGCCTTGGAGGAAGAGACACATCCAATTTTTGCATTTACTTTTCTTATCTTGTATCTACATTTACTCTTAGTTTTTTGGAGAAAATAATTTAATAGAATTATTAGTAGAAAATTTAACAGAAAAGTTGTAATAGTTTTGGCTTTTACTCCTGCCCTTGACTAACGATATCCAGCATTGATTAGCAAGATAATTTTGATCCAATTATTTCCCACTTGTGAAATGAAAAGTGATCTCTGCCTAGCCAACAGTGTTATGAGGGGGAATTGTTGTGAACGTGAATCACTGTGAGTTCTCTGAAGAAAGGCATGCATATAAATTCTAGTTATCATGATGGGGAAATACACAAGTCCTTACTACCATCTGGTTTACATTCCATGAAATGCACTGTTGGAAAATATCCCAGTTTTGTAATTGAGCTTCTAACACGAGGTCTTTCTTGGTGTGTTTACACCTCCGATTGTCCTCAGCCTGTTAACTGGTCTGCCTGGACATCCTGGGTAAAGAATAAGATGAGGTGGGCGGGGCTTGGTGAGGACCACAAGAAGTGGGAGGGTCCACACTGCTGTGGTATAAGCAGGTATTCTCTGCATCTGGTAACATTCTGAAGACCTTGGTGGTGGTTGTTCAGTCGCTCAGTCGTGTCCAACTCTTTGTGACCCCATGGACTGCAGCACGCCTATCCTTCACCGTCTCCCAGAGTTTACTCAGACTCATGTTCATTGAGTCAGTGATGCCATCCAACTATCTCATCCTCCATCACCCCCTTCTCCTCTGCCCTCAGTCTTTCCCAGCATCAGGGTCTCTTCCAGTAAGTCAGCATTTTGTATCACATGGCCAAAGTATTGGAGCTTCACCTTCAGCATCAGTCCTTCCATTGAATATTCAGGGTTGATTTCCTTTAAGATTGACTGGTTTGGTCTCTCTGCCATCCAAGGGACTCTCAAGAGTCTTCTCCAGCAGAAGACCTTGGTTGTTTCACTGTAATTTGTCTCCATGGACACCACATCAGTATTGCTGTAAACAACTTAAGAATTGAGGAAGGTGAGACTCCTGATTAACTGAGTGTATACATTTTCCCCAGCACCAGAGGACCCTAGTGCAATCCTAGGGCACCATGCTAGGGCATGCAGCAGTACCCACGCTAGGGCAACGCAGAGCAGGGCTAGTGTACCTTTCGATAGGATGGAAATGAACACTGCAAAAGCAGGTTATAAAAAAAAAAATCTGAAATTTCTCTTAAAAAATCTTCTAAGAGCTAGCTTTCCTAGAACTCCATGCCACTCAAGTTCTAGGTGAAGTGAAGTCATTCAGTCATGGCCAACTCTTTGTGACCCCATAGACTGTAGCCTGCCAGGCTCCTCCATCCATGGGATTTTCCAGGCAAGAATACTAGAGTGGGTTGCCATTTCCTTCTCCAAGGGATCTTCCTGACCCAGGGATCTGACTGGGTCTCCCACACTGCAGGTGGATTCTTTACCATCTGAGCCACCAGCTGCTACTGCTGCTGCTAAGTCGCTTCAACCGTGTCCGACTCTGTGCGACCCCATAGACGGGAGCCCACTAGGCTCCTCTGTCCCTGGGATTCTCCAGGCAAGAATATTGGAGTGGGTTGCCATTTCCTTCTCCAATGCATGAAAGTGAAAAGTGAAAGTGAAGTCGCTCAGTCTTGTCCAACTCCTTGCGACCCTATGGACGGAGGAGCCTGGTAGGCTCCAGTCCATGGGATTTTCCAGTCAAGAGTACTGGAGTGGGGTGCCATTGCCTTCTCTGCTGAGCCACCAGAGAAGCCCTAAATTTGAAATTTCATCTAATACGACTGCTCCCTCTAGCGGTATAAAAAGCTCAATACAGCAAGTAGCTGAAATTATATTTGGAAAACCAAATTTGGAGAAACAATGAGAAATTCTCAAAGCAGCAGTTGAAATAACTCACAAAAACAACTTGAAATAAGAAAATTGAATAAACAATAAGGGAACACTCTAGTTTGTTCTTCCTCATAGTCTGATCACATAAATCACTTCATCGTTACTAGTCTCATAATCTCTCTCCAGATTGTTTTAGAGTAAAATCTAAGAATGACAAGGAAAGGAAGGTTTAGTAAACATCTAGCTTAGCTTATATTTATGACAAGATGGAAATCAGAAAAAGGAATCTCGTCAAGTTACAGAAGCCTCATCTCTCCAGGTCAGAACACCCTTAATGTTGAGTTTTCCCCAAGAGGGCTTCACTTGGTGTCTCAGATGGTAAAGAGTCTGCCTGCAATGCAGGAAACCCACGTTCAGTCTCTGGGTTGGGAAGATCCCCTGGAGAAGGAAATCGTAATCCACTCCAGTATTCTTGCCTGGAAAATACCATGGATGGAGGAGCCTGGCAGGCCACAGTCCACGGGGCCAAAAAGCATCAGACATGCCTGAGCGACTAACACACACAAACACATTCAAGGGCTGAGTGTCTTTTCAGGCTCTGTGAACCCCCTCAATGAGTTAATGGTACTCTGCTATAGTTTTCAGCTTGCCGTGCTATATGCTGATAAATCCACTCAAGAACTGCTAAAGGAGCTAGCTGCTCAGGGTAGTGTGTCTGTGTACCCACGCACACGCCTGTGTGCTTCAACTGCAGTTAGAGTTGTTTCGAAAAGACTTCATTTTTCTTTCTTACCCCAACATGCATGAGCTCTGCAACTATCATGCCTACCCACCCCTGCCACCACCAACACATAAACATGACTGTTTGTTGCTGACAGTTTTGAAACAGAGCCGTCATTCAAGAGCGGCAGCTCTGCAGGGCTGCACTGCCCCAGTGGGCCACTTTCTTGGCTGTCACTCACTGGGAAAGCACCTGCTCGTCTCTGTGACTGTCACACAGCATGGGCATGCAGCAGAAACCCCGACCCCCCACCCCCAGCATCAAATTGAGATGTCCAAGCACTGTACGCGGAGCCTGCCGGATTGAGACGCCAGTGTGGCAAAAGGGAGACTGCTGGGAAGGCACCTGCGGTGCCCCAAACAGTGCTTCTCAGCCTTTATTGACTTTTTGTGTGTATGGGTCACCTGCAGCTCCTGTTAAGATATAGATTCAGACAGGTCTGAATTGGGGCCGGCGATTCTGCATTTTCAAAAAGCTCCCAGGTGATGCCGAGGCTCCTGGTCCTTGGACCACGTTTGGAGTAGTGAGGCTCTGGAGAACACCCATTTCCAGAAATGGTTCTTTCACTACTGTTTGGGATTCTGAGGCCTCGGACAGGAATACTGCACATCCTGTGGCTGTTCACAAGAGAAATAGCATGTAAGCCGGCACTTGGAAGTCCTAGCGTCCACTGCATGATAGAAGAACTCTAACTTGACAAGTTCCTTTATAAATTTTAAATCCCAGAGTGACCGTGGATCGCACTGCAGGCTGTCTTGGGCAATAATGTAGCTTTAAATAGCTTTAACTAGTTAACCACCTTTTAATGATCTCCATCCTTCTTAACTTCGGTTTATTAACACAGCTTGTTTTAAAGAAGTCTCGTGGTTTCAGTGAGCCCAAGCTAGTGGTGTGGGCAGATGGTAGGAGAAACACCACCACAAAACCTGCCACTCAGAGTGTAACAGATGACCGCAGCCGCCCAGAACTATCCCTTTGTTCATTTTGCTAATGAGTGTCCTCGTTGCTGTGGGAATCTGAATAGTTAATTACTTGCAGTTCCTGCAGCTGACAGATGGTGGGGACAGAGCTAAAGGTTGACCTCTCAGGAACTGGGGCTGTCCATGGATTTGTGGGAGGGAGGAAACCCTTGAGCTGCAAGTGTAGCCTTGTTTTCCTGCTTTTCTGGGAGATTTTTAGAAAACCCATTTAGGTGCTAGCTGCCACCTCTTGTAAATTTTACACTTCATCTGATTATTCAAATAGTTCTCGTTTAGTTTATTATAATGGATGCTCATGTAATCCACAATGGATGTTCATTTTCTGCCACTGTTAGGAAATGTACATTTAAGCCAATTAAGGCAAACGCTGTTTGCTTTTTAAAAAGCTTTTTCAGTCTAGAAATTCATTGGTTGATGTTCTCAAGTTGAACCATGTGGGACAAGAAAATAATGACTGGGATTCTTTCTTATTAAGAAAATACTGTTATTAGTTATTAAATTTGTTAGGTCTCATGAGTTAAGAATGAATTGGGCTTAAATAATTTAAGTGGAATGGTGAATCAAAATCATGAAGATTCACAAATGGGCTTAGTGCAAAATTTAATGTCATCATTATAAATATTAAGTCTGGTATAACTGACTTCATTAAAAAGTCCCTTGTTGTTTTTCAAGAGTTTATTCATGTACTATAAAACATAATAGCTACATATTTTTCTTTTGAACCATTATAATGACCACGGAGGAAACCTTTTTTTTTGATAATTTACTTTCAGTTATCTCTAAGGTTAAATAAAAGTGTACTTTCAAAAGGACACTAGTTATATTGGGAGGAATGACTTTTTGGGAGGAATGATTTTGTTTTTAAGAGAAGATTTTATTCTTATGTATTTGCAATCATGGGATTGCTACTAAAAGAATAGCTTATAATTCATCTGAAAGTTAAAGTTTAAAAGTATTTCTAGTGTCCATATTGATTTTGAACAAAGGCATATAAATACTTCTGTCTCTTTTAATGTAATAATACAATGACTTTCAAGCATGTTCTTTACTAGTTTGAGATTGCATAATCAGTTTAATATTTTACCGTCATGAAATACAAAGTTCTGCATCAGCTTCTCCAACTCATTACATCTTAATTTTAAAAAGAAGTGCAGCAAGTAAAATCTAGACAGCCATAAGCAAGTATAGTCAGATGTTTTCAATAGCTTTGAAAACAGACGAGAAGAAGAAAAGAAGAGTCGCTGTCCCAATAAGCTTCTATTGCGTAAGAAAAAGCGTCTCCCGTAATGGACATGGCAAGATTTAAACAAAAGACGCACATAATAAAAATGTAAATGAGTTTGCTTTACCAAAACTATAACTTTAAAGTCTTTTGTTGTAAGTTATCCTGAAACCTTCTTACAAGGTAATCACTGTTTGCATAGAGATTTAAACCGAAGTCTTCAATAGCATTCAACGCCTGCACAGTCCCAGTGTGACAGGCATGCAAAGCCACGTTAATGTTCAGAATATGAATTGCCTCTGGGTGGCTCCTCCACCAAGCAGAAAACCCAACTGTGTGGATATCCGTGTGCCTGATGGGCTCCATGCGGCTCCCAGCCTGGAAACGTCACCACTTTGACATGCGGTGTGCTCCTCTTGACACTGGCAGCGCTGACACTGGGAAATGCCACAAAGGCAACAAGCCCCCCTCCTTAGCCGTGCACTCTGCCCCCCGCCCCCGCCCCCGCCCGCACCCCCTCTCCCCGGCGCTGCTGCCGGTCCGCGGGCTCCCCAGCCTGCCTGGTTACGGCAGCACTTCAGACGCACACAGAGGGAAGTGTGGGTGGAGGGGCCCCAGCTGCCTCCCCGGACGCAGCCTCCATGATGAATTGACCTGAATGATGAGGGCACACAAACAGTATGATATGCATTATTCCTGTCAATAAACTGTCCCCATGTGCTGTGGTCTTTGTACAGAAGGTACTGCAGCCTTTCTTCCAGCAAGCTCTATTTTACTCTCCTTCCCTTTTTACTATTCATATTATAAGTGTGTAATAGAATTCAGAAAATTATATGATAGCTCTTCTGTATCTGTATTGTCTCGTCTTGCATATTTAAATCCTTGGCTCCCTGCTTAGAAATATGGAATTCTCCCTCTTTTAGGATTCTTTTACCAAAGAGAGCAGCCCTCTGAGAACAACTCTAGAAAAGGAAAATTTGGAGTTCAAAACGGAAAATGAGAGACTGCTTCAAGTCATTTCAGAACTCGAAGAAGAAATCCAGCTCAATGTAAAAGAAAATTCAGTATTAGGTAACATTTTAGAGTCGTTTTTGAGAAAACTCTATACATTGGGCATGTTTATAAAATTCATGGCCACGCTTGTCTTTTTCAAACATGTGTTTGTTACCAAACCATATTTACATTTAAAATATCAGCTTGTTAGCCACTTCTAATTTTCATTCTTTTCTTGGGACAGAAATTGGTCATACTCCCCTGGCCATGCCTTTTTAACTCAGGGTGGCTGTTTTCAAATCCAAGCATTGGCCTTTGAAAAATGTGCTCATCAGTGCTCAATATCACTTAGAAATATTATAACTATTAAACAAATTTCATGTGCTTTATCTAAAACCTAAAATTTCTAACATTTTCATATTTCAGCATATATACTGAAGTGTGCTTTGTGAAGAAACAGAATTGGCCATTCAGGAAAATATGCTCCTACTTACTACTTTATCTTCAATTTTTGGCACAGATTTTAAGTATAAATTTCCATTTGTTGGCCTTATACCCCCTTCTTACATACCATAAACATTGGTAAACATTGCATTTAAATCATTGAAGTTGGATTGCTTTAAAGCATTTACAGGCACTGCTATCATTGTATTTATGGTTGCCCTTGAGTAGGCAATATAAAGTTTGTAGTGAAACATCGATAAGTTTTGCCCTTTGAGTAGGCAATATAGAGTTTGTAGCAAAACATTAATAAAATCAGATATGGGGCAGTGTTTCTTGGATGTAAGTTGTACCATGCCAATGTAGTGTCATTTCTCTCCTGATGTGGTGTAATAATGCGTCTCCAGGTTTTGGTAGTTCTTACCCAGTCCATAAAGTGCCACCTGCTAAAGCAGTTTGTATTGGCTGCGACTAACAGCAAAAATGTCCCTTGCTAGACTCGATGAAAAGCTTTCAGCCTTCAGCCACACTTGGATCTTGAACTTAGTTCTTAATCCCTATCTGACCAGCCGTCTGAACAGCAGGAAGAAGGCTGTGAATGTCAAGGGCAGTTGTGAAGGTCATAGTCCTGCTAGGACTTGCGTCCACCATGCCTGCCAGCGGTGTATAGCCTGCCCTGAAGCAGGCAGATTGAATACAGGGCCATAAGCTTGTAATTTCATGGTTGGCCTCTCTCTCCTTTTGTTTACAGAAGATGAAATTATAAGTCTGAAAGAGATGGCAGAAAAGGATCATAAAACTATTCAAAAGGTACTGTAACTTTTTTACATTGATGAATGACTCTTTTCAATGGAAATATCAGCATAATTAATGAAATAACACTATGCCCCCGCCTTGTCTTGTGATGTCGAGATAAGTCGATTCCTGTATTTAGTGTTGTTTGGGATGATTTCTCTAGTAATGAGAAAGGATTCCATCTTGAAAATGAACTAATGTTTTCTTTTATTTGGCGTAACTGAGTGTCTACCTTGTTGACTGTAAGGAATTGAAAAATCATATGACACAGGGAGTCCAAAGATATGCTTGTGGAAAAATGATATTAGGAATGGGCAGCCTGTTTTCATACCAGATGTTGTTTTATTTCCATTACTCTGTATGTGAATGAACTGGGTTTGTATTTTGCAGAAAATCTGTATTTAGAGCAGGGAATGCTTTTGATATCATAAAGATCAAGATTTCCTGGGGCATCCGATGTCACAGAACCACGGCAATTCCTGCCCTCCACACCCAGGTTAGGAGCTCCTGCTTTCAGCTTTCTCAGCTCTCAAAACCCTCTTCTGTGATGGTCAGTTTGCACTGCCAAAGGCCCTATAACCCAAAGACAGCACTGGTCTCTGATCTTTTCCCAGTGCTGAGCACTGGTACATTTAAAAATATTCTTTGAGTGATTTCATAGAATAAGAATGTATCTCTAGATAGAGTTCATAAAATTTACAGATAAAAATGTGAATTTACATCCTCAAATTATTCCAAATAAAGTTTTCCACAAACTGAATCGAGTATCGATTTTTAAATGAAAATTAAAGTTAGATAAAATTAAAAATTGAGTTCCTCAGTCATGCTGGCCTCATAGCCAGAGCTCATAAAGCTTAAGATTCAGATTTCAACCTAGATTTTGCACTTCTGGTATTCTTAAGTTTTATTTTTCATTAAAAAAACTTTTTTAAATTTTATTTATGTACTTATTTACTTTTGGTGGTGCTGTGCACATACAGGATCTTAGTCCTCAGACCAAGGATTAAACTCACACCCCTGCAGGGGAAGGGTGGAGTCTTAACCACTCAACCACTAGGGAAGTCCTATTCTTCGGTTTTAGATAAAATTGCTTCCAAGAACTGATTTTTATTTTTTGGCCACACGGCATGAGATATCTTAGTTCCCCTACCAGGGTTCGAATTTGAGCTCCCCGGATTGGCAGTGTGGAGTCTTAATCACTGGGCTGCCAGGGAAGTCCCAAGAACTATTTTCTAAAGAAATGCACACTGTGATGGGTCAGAGTTGGGAGATGTTTCCTATGATCACTGAATCCATCACAGGTTTTCACAACATAAAGTCATTTTCTGGTGCTTGAGCCTGTTTTCAATGGTGAGGGTAGAAGTGTCATTCTTACAGAGATAATGAGAGTATAAGAAGAGACCAGTTTAACCTTCTTGGCATCAACTTTTAAGGCTGAAAATGAAATCTCAGCTTTCTAGTTTTACTTAATAACCTCCAAGGGCATCATCTCAGTTTATGTAAATATTTCTCCAGGGTCTCAGTCTGTGCTGTCACTGGTAAAGATGAGTCAGACAAGCCTACTCTTCTCTGGGAAAAGTTCAAGGAAATTTTAAAAAAGTCTCACCATTGAGGCATCAATTAGAAAGAAACAGCCTCACGGAGTGGCTGGTTATATTAAATGCTGCCTTCATTCTCTAGAGCTGCACTGCCCAGCGTTAGCCACGTGTGGCTATTGAAAGCCTATGTATAGTGCAACTGAGAAAATGAATTTTAAATTATGTTTACTTTTAATTTTTAAATTTCAATATAAAATACTGATATTTGTTTCAGTTAGTGAAAAACTTTTATGTATATTTTGAATAATCTGAGCATGTGAATGTACATTTCTATTTGTAAATTTTATGAAATCTAAATGCAGATCAAGTATCTGCCAGAAAATTTTAGCCTTCAAATTGAGATGTGCTCTAAGTGAAAAATACACACTGGATTTCAAAGACTTAGGTGCTGTAAGGAATGTGAAATATTTTGCTAATGATTTTTAATATTGATTATTATATATTTAAGCTATTTTGCATAGCTATTGTTATAAATAAAATATATTATTAAAGTTAATATCACCTATTTTTACCTTTTTAAGAAAGCTGTTTAAAATTCAGTTATATATATGACACATATTTTTATTTGACAATTTTGTTCTAGACAAATATAGCAAATCTGTAGTTTGTTTGATCATATTTTTTTTCCTGTCTCTCTTCTTTTTTTTCTTTACATACACTAGGCCTCCACACAGATGTTGAATGTAGACATGATTTGTTTTTTTTAATTATAAATTTATTTATTTTAATTGGGTAATTACTTTACAATATTGTATTGGTTTTGCCATACATCAACATGAACCCGCCACGGGTATACACGTGTTCCCCATCTTGAACCCCCCTCCCACCTCCCTCCTCGTACCATCTCTCTGGGTCATCCCAGTGCACCAGCCCCAAGCATCCTGTATCATGCATTGAACCTGGACTGGCAATTCATTTCATATATGATATTATATGATTTGGTTTTGAGCAGGAAAAATCTAGACCCTTGGGTCTCTGTTCCATTTATGACAACTGTAGTTACTTGGACCAGTTTCTCATTCTCCTTCTTCCTGAGTCTCACAGACTTACTGTGTGGATAGAATGAGATAATGTACATCAAAAGGCTTTGTCAATTGGAAAGCAGACCAGCAGTTGCTGACCAAAATGAGAGCTAATATTTACTGGTTTGTTTCCAATATCCTTCATCAAATCAATTGATTCAGCAATGTTCATTAGATGCCTTTTAGTGCCAGGCACTGCTGAGATGCAGAAATTTTATACACACATACACATACACACAAACACACACACACGGGCTTGTTGTGAAAGAGATCAAGTCTAGAGAGAGACGATAACCATAGGGAGTGTGATGGTGCTGTAATAGACATATGTACATGGTAAACAATGAAAACTGAGAAGCTTTATTTTCTTGGGCTCCAAAATCACTGCAGATGGTGACTGCAGCCATGAAATTAAAAGAAGCTTGCTCCTTGAAAGAAAAGCTATGACCAACCTAGACAGCATATTAAAAAGCAGAGACATTATTTTGCCGACAAAGGTCCATCTAGTCAAAGCTGTGGTTTTTCCAGTAGTCATGTATGAATGTGAAAGAAAGAAAGAAAGTGAGGTCTCTCAGTTATGTCCGACTCTTTGTGACCCCATGGACTGTAGCCTACCACGCTCCATCCATGGGATTTTCCAGGCAAGAGTATTGGAGCGGGTTGCCATTTCCTTCTCCAGAGGATCTTCCCAACCCAGGGATCGAACCCGGGTTTCCCACATTGTAGGCAGATGCTTTACCATCTGAGCCACCAGGGAAGAGTCTCGTATGAATGTGAGAGTTGGACAATAAAGATAGGTGAGCATCAAAGAATTGATGCTTTTGAACTGTGGTGTTGGAGAAGACTCTTGAGAGTCCCTTGGACTGCAAGGAGATCCAACCAGTCAACCCTAAAGGAAATCAGTCCTGAATATTCATTGGAAGGACTGATGCTGAAGCTAAAACTCCAATACTTTGGCCACATGATGCGAAGAACTGACTCAATGGAAAAGACCCTGGTGCTGGGAAAGATTGAAGGCGGGAGGAGAAGGGGACGAGAGGATGAGATGGTTGGATGGCATCACTGACTCGATGGACATGAGTTTGAGCGTGCTCCGGGAGTTGGTGATGGACAGGGAAGCCTGGCATGCTGCAGTCCATGAGGTCCCTAAGAGTTGGACATGCCTGAGTGACTGAACTGAAAATTGACCTGGAAGGTTCTAGAAATACTTCACAAATTTTTCCAGACCTATCTCCTACTCCTTCTCTTGAACTGATTCCAGGTGTTTAGGGTTTCCCTGGTGGTTCACACGGTAAAGAATCTGCCCGCAATGCAGGAGACCTGGGTTTGATCCCTGAGTCAGGAAGATTCCCTGGAGAAGAGAATGGCTACTCACTCCAGTAATCTTGCCTGGAGAATCCCATGGACAGAGGAGCCTGATAGGCTACAGTCCTTGGGGTTGCAAAGAGTTGGACACGACTGAAGTAACTTAGCATGCATACATGCAGGAGGGTGGAAGGCTGCATACAGATTATGAATGCGTAAAGTGTAAGTTACCCCCGCGGAACTCTGGTGTGACTGGAGCAGGAGGTGGGATCTAGTGAGACCACGTGGTGAGATTTGTGTGAGTACAGGAAGAGGGGGGTGTCTGGGGTGTGAGGAAGGAGTAAACAGAAACCAGAAGAGTGTAAAGGAGCAGCTCAGAAGGCTTTGGATAAGCTAGATGTTCGCCTGTACAGCTCTCTCTCTGCTTACAGGCGTGTCTGACTCTTTGTGACTCCATGGACTGTAGCCCACCAAGCTCCTATGTCCATGGGGTTTTCCAGGCAATAATACTAGAGTGGATTGCCATTTCCTCCTCCAGGAAATCTTCCCAACCCAAGGATCAAACTGGCATCTCCTGTGCCTCCTGCTTGGCAGGCAGATTCTTTTACCACTGAGCTACCCGGGAAGCCTTTCATCCCTGGATACAATTAAAAATGAGTTGAAAATGGGACTGAAACACTGTTAAGATTCAGCAGCTTTTATGTTTAAATTTTAGTAGTCGAATGACAGCTGAATCTGTTTCAGCTGTGGCTACAAGATGAATTTCCTTCTGAGAGGGGACAGACCAACAGTCAGAGATTATATCCCAGGTGTGGCAGTGTCAGGATACAGGGCAGTGTTGGTTGCTATAGGGATAGTTGGGGGCACAGCCAGCCTGGATCATAAGAGATCAGGGAAGTTCAGAGGAAGGGCACCAAACTGGCCCTCAGAAGAAAGGTTAGAGTTTTCCAGGAAAGGATGAAAGGGAGAGTAGTGGGAAGAGCCAGAACATGCGTATGGGATGGGTACGTGACTGATTACGGCGGGAGGATGTGTGGGAACAGGGGTGGCTAGAAGCAGGGCACGTGGCTGAGGATTGTTATGCATTTAGGGGGGAGTGTGAGTTGCCTCCTGAGTGAAAGGGGCATCTTGGACACTCGGGCAGGATGGGATTCGTGTTTCAGAGAAAGGACGAATGGAAGAAAGGAAAACCCAGGGCCAGAGAGACACCAATTAAAAGATTTCTTGTATAAACCGGGATAACTTAATAGAAAGTCCTGAAACAGGAAGAAAACAGTGACACGGGGATGAAGAAGGGGGTAGATGAATTCAAGAGATGATTAGGCAATAAAAGCCATGGTCTTTGATAAGATTGAAAGTGGGAGAGATAAAGGAAGAGAAGTGGACGGCTGACACTCAGACGAAAATGAGTACAGTGGTAGAGCAGCAGAGAGTGGATTTCACAGAAACCAAGCAAGAGGCTTGAGAGTCCCTTGGGCTGCAAGGAGATCCAACCAGTCAATCCTAAAGGAAATCAACTCTGAATATTCATTGCAAGGACTGATGCTGAAGTTGAAGCGCCAATACTTTGGCCACCTGATGTGAAGAGCCAACTCATTGGAAAAGACTCTGATGATGGGAAAGATTGAGGGCAGGAGGAGAAGAGGGTGGCAGAGGATGAGACGGTTGGAGTTGGTGGACATGAGTTTGAGCAAACTAAGTAAACTCTGGGAGATAGTGAAGGACAGGGAAGCCTGGCCTGCTGCAGTCCATGGGGGTTGCAAAGAGCTGGACACAACTTAGCGACTGAACAACAACAACAAAGCAAAAGGCTCAAGAAGAGAGGATCCATTCCAGCACTTCCCAGAGGCCAGGTGTGCAAAAGACTAGAAACGAAGGATTGGACAATTAGCTTTGGCAATTAAAACCCTGGTAATTCAGTTCCGTTCAGTCACTCAGTTGTGTCCAACTCTTTACAACCCCATGAACTGCAGCACGCCAGGCCTCCCTGTCCATCACCAACTCCCAGAGTTTGCTCAAACTCATGTCCATTGAGTCAGTGATGCCATCCAACCATCTCGTTCTCTGTCGTCCCCTTCTCCTGCCTTAAATCTTTCCCAGCATCAGGGTCCTTTCCAGTTACCCTGGTAATTAATGAGGTCATTTTACTGAAACATGGTAGTAACTGAGGAATGGAGTGAATGCAGACGTGGAGACAGTGTGCATGGGCACCTTTCTAGAAGTTTGATTGTGGATGGCCAAAGAGAGGTCAGAGAGTGGTTGGAGGGGGATGTGGGGTTAAGGAAGGAATTTTTTTAAAGATGAAGCTAGAGCATTTTTAAATGACATCAGTGGGAAGAAGAATGAGTGGGTAAAAATACAATAGAGAGAAGAGATCACTGATAAGAGACCCAAGGAGGCAGGAAGGCTTGGGGCCAGTGGCTTTGGTGTTTGCCAGTTATTGACGCCTGTTGGAAACTTAATGACACTTCTTTTCAGACCAAGGTATAATGACTCAACAAAAAATCTTTTCCTTTCCTTCCATTTCTCATTCCTTTACTTTCTCTAAACCTGCTGTTCAGCCTTTCACATCTTCAACACTACCACCACCTCCCCTTCTGAGGCTCTCATGTACCCAGACCCAACTTTCCCCAACCCTGCCATTGGAGACAAACAGATCCTTGCCTTTAGGTGACATTGCACGATGGTTATGGGATTTTTAACTCAGATTTTTAACTCACTGCTCCCTCCTCCTACTCTTCCTTTTACTTGGATCTAATTAGCACCCTTTGACAAAAACACATTTTATTAATTTATTCAAGTACAGTTGGATTGCAATGTTATGTTAGTTTCTGCTCTACAGCAAAGTGATTCATCTATACATATATATATTCTTTTTCATATTCTTTTCCATTGTGGTTTATTGCAGGATATGGAATATAGTTTCCCGTGCTATTCAGTAGGACCTAGTTATCTATCCATTTTATATATAGTCATTCATATCTGTAACCAGCACCCTTTCTAACCACCCAGTGCCTCTCTTCCCATCATTGCTACTTTCCCTAGTTCCATTCATCTATGCTATTCTCTAATTCACAGAGAAACAGTAGACATGTGGACTTTTTCACCTTTGCACTCTCTTGCTCACCTTGTCACTTAGCCTAACCTCTATTCCTTCTCATCCGAAGAGGGGACCTTCCTCTTTGCCCTGACCCATCCTTCCACTTACTTGCCTGACTCCATCTTCTCCTTCCTTCTCTTCTGAGACCTTTCTTCATCGATCAAACTCTCTCTCTTTCTCCCTCTCTCATGCCTCTAAGCATCCCTCACTAGCCTGTATACACAGCCAAGCCATCATTCTGGGTGGTGTTCCTTGACTCTGGTCACCCCTGAAGCCATTACCATTCACTCTTCAAATGTCAACTAAAGTAAACTTGTCTATGTATCTACTGGCCTCTTCTTCACACTGCTGCTGTTGATAAGTTCACAGTGAGATTCATCTTGCCCTCAATCCTTGAGGTCAAGAACTACATCTTATCCTTTATTACTTTTATATGAGCCCTCAAAAATGTCTGCTGGAAAAAAATAATCCTTACATGTTCATCAAAGTCAGTGTCAAAACTTGATCTTCTTACTCCTCAAATCTGGACTCAGCTGTGCTTCCCACTTAAATGAATGACATTGACATCTGTCCCAGAGGACCCACTGACAGATCAAGGGTCCTTCTCTGCTTTCTTCTTCTTCATTTTTTTTTTTGGCTGCTCTGTGTGACTTGTGGGAGGGATCCTACTTTCCTGACCAGGGTTTGAACCTGAGGGCCAAGTCTTAACCACTGGACTGCCAGGTAATTTCCATCCACTCTGTGCTTTGTACCTTAAAACTGTTGGTCACTAGGTCTAGAGACTTTCTTCCCAAAATTTACCTCTTGTCCCTTTTCTCTACAATAGCGTTGTCACAGAGTTGGTTGCGACCCCATTGTTTGCTCATCTGTATAGACTCCTACTTCATTTTCCTATCTCCACTCTCTTCTCCTTCAAGTCTAGCTTCCACACTGCCTCCATGGTTATCTAACACCCTGTCTCACCTACATGCTACAACCTTCAGTGCTTGCTTTCCTGTTGTCTTCAACATAACATCAGACTGTCTCAAAGTGTTCTACATGATTTTGATGTGCTGGGAGCCACTAGGCCCTTTCACATTTGCTGTCTCAAATTCTTCCCAGAAGAGCTCTTCTAAGTAGGTGTTATTATCTTAATTTTTAGATGAGAAAACAGACTTGAAGCATAGAATTACATAAAAGCAAGAAAAAAGACCTGAAGCATAGAATTACTTTACCCACACAGCGTAAGCAGCAGAGCTCTCTTTTGAACCAACTCTCATTCTGTACGTTACGCCAGTCTGCCCTCCCTTCCTAATCAAGGTTAGGCCCCTCGTAATATCACCCTGAATTTCTGTCTCCCTTCATTTCCTGATATTCTTGTCTGTATGCACCCTGGGTCCACAAACACCAAACCTTCCCTGGTTCCTACATTACTTCAGGCTTCGCTGTGGTTACTTTGCTGTCTTTATTACCATTTTCTTGGCCTTTTTCTTTCTCCAACTTGTTGAACTTCTACAGATCCTTCAAGACCTTTGTCAAATAGCCCTTCTGTGCCATTAACACCAGGGAGAACTTATCTGTTTATAATTACAGGATTTCCAAGTTATGTGGATGTTTAGGCTTTTTGACTCTGAAGAGTTTATGTATTAACTTTTTTCTTACATATTACAGTCATTTTTTCACATTGTTCTCCTAGCATACTGTAGGTACTTTAGGGAAGGGAATTGTTCTACTTCACTTCTGTACCTCCACAGCCTAACAAAATGTCTGGCATCTCAAAGGTGTTCCATACATGTTTATTAGATTAGTGAATATATGAAGTAATTGAATTGAATGGATGTCAGAATGAAGGGTTGAATTTTGTCAGTGTTATATAGCGCACACACACTGTCATATAAAATACTGAGGCAAGTCAAGTTGGTCCAAAGGCCCTACAGTATATACTTTGATGGTTGTTTTCAATTGATATGAATATGGCTTGATATGTATATAAATACAACACCAAAACCTAAAATAAGAGAAATGGTTCATATAAAGGGTAAAGCAGAATTGTTCTTTTTGATAGACAGACTTACTTTATTATATATTGATGTCACATTTTGCGGGGGGAGTAGGGTGAGAAAGGTTGTAAATAAATGAACTGGCATTCTCTGTCTGTGTTTTGCCTGCTTATATAGTTAAGAAATAATTATATAATAGTATGTTATTATTACATGGTAATCTGTGGCCATTTAATTTTTGCTTTGATCATATTGGGATCCATTTTTCTCACGTTTGGAATCAAGATCTTTCACTAAATTTGAAAGGGGAATCTCAGATGTTTTGTTATCTTTAATCAGAATGTAATATTCTTCTCTTTCAGCTAATTGATGGCAGAGACAGATTAATAAGTGAGCTTGAGCTTGAAAAATCATTAGTTCAAGATATGGTAAGGGGATTTACATTATTTCTTAATAAATTTGAATCCAGGAATTTGATCATGAAAGTTTTATAAACTTTATTTTTAACTGTTTGCTGTGAACATTTTATTTCACTTTTATCAACAGTCTAAATGCATGCATAGTTATAAACATTTTTAATGATTGTTTTGTAGAAAACAATTGCAATAGTGTTATAATAAATATGCTTACTATGTAGAAGAGTCTTATACAGGAAACAGTATTACAATTTAAAGCAGTGTACAGAATTTTTGTATTTTATTTTAGGGATTAAAAAAACAAATATGAGAGCCCAATATTTTGAAGGATTTGCTATTTTTAGTTACAAATTGCCATAAGTGACAACAAAAAACAGCCCAGCCAGATATTTTGGCATTCTGTGTTTGTCTCATAAGAAAACACTGCCTTTTTATGTTCTTTTAAGAGAACTTTCCAGACGGCTGGTCTTTTATTTTATCAGTTGACTGCCCACCCCCACCCCCAGGCTCCCCCACCTCACCACCCCCCCCAGCTTATGGTGTCTTACTCTGGCTTTCAGACTGATCACCACTACTCTGCCTTTGTTACAGTAAACTGACTGTGTTTATTATAATCAGAAATAAAACACAGCTTGACTTGCGTTCTAAATGTGCTTGAAAAGAATATGATACTGTTTAGAAGAGAAAAGGTTGTTCATAGGAAATCAGCGCCACTTCAGATATTGAAACGTTCCCTTTTCTACAGCTTGTCACACTTTGTGCCAAGTCATGACTGTTCCCCTAACTCTGTTTTGTTGCTCTCAGCACCATGTGTTTGGGGTGCCTTGTCATAGAAATTAATGCAAAACAATGCTCTGGGATTACAATAAAGCCTTCTATGAAACCAACTTGGGAATGCAGGCAAGGAAAAAAATAATTATGGCTAGTAATCTACAGAAACCATGTGTTAACAAGTGTGTTGGTTTGGACTCTTTGCTGTTTTTCTAAAATTTTTATTTTGTTTTGGGGTATAGCCGATTAACAAATAATGCTGTGATAGTTTCAGGAGAACAGCAAAGGGACTCAGCCTTACATATACCTGTACCCTTTCTCCCCCGAAACCTCCTTCCATCCAGGCTGCCATATAACATTGAGCAGAGTTCCATGTGCTCTACAGTAGGTCCTTGTTGCTTATCCATTTAAAATATAGAAGTGTGAACTCTTTGCTTTTAAATACCTGGTATATAAAAATCATCTTCATGAATTGAATATACTTGGTCAATTTCTGTCTCACCCTCTTCTTCTTCTGTCATTCGCCCCACCCCAAGTTCCGGAGTTGCTTCTGAAAACAACCAACTAAATGTGTACATTGTCATTAAAATGGAAAATGAGAAGCAAATGTTAAACTGTCAGTCTGTTAGCAGAAGTAGAAACGAAACTGAACTACTTCATCAGTGAGTTCATGCCTATGCTAGGAACAGACCCAACAGTTTGTGAATTATTTTGCCTCTTTATTTGAACTGTAAGTGGTTAACCAGTGCTATTATGTTGCCCACGGGGGAACCAACTGTTTTATTTTGTTGTTTACAAGTTTAGAAGTTGAGCACCATGCTTGTTGCCAAGCAGCAAGATCTTGCACTGCAAACCTCAGGACAGCACACGAACCTCCAGCATGTTCAGAACTGGTCTCTGCAGGGTCATTTTTTTCAGTAGAGTGAGTGCACTTCTCATGATTGGGTTTCCATGGCGTACCTTTGGGCCCAGCAAGGTCACTATTTGACGCTCCCTCCCCCGCACCAAGGGATTCTGTTATTCACTTGGAGGGAGACTGGCTTTGTGGCTATCTGAACTTTGTTGCTACCATGCTTCCCCCACCCCCCTCCCCCAGAAATGGAGATTTGCAACGGGGGCCAGATGGAGGAGTGGGAGAAGGTAGAGTTGACCAGAGTCACTATGCAAAAATTAAAAGACTTTCACCCTCCCTGGTCTGTTACTGTTTTCAATACAGTGTATGTTCTGACCTTTTAAGAGCCTAGTTTAAAAGTCAAGGAGCTTGTAGTAAAAAGGCAGGATCGGTAAGTATAGGTAAGCAATAAAGTATGGATGATGTACCCTTGGATTAGCTTTAGAAGAAGAATATGAAATAGTTTTGAATCTTTCTATGATTCCTGTGCTCTGTGGTTTTTATTTATCCTTGTTTTGTTCCAATAGAGATATAATTGCCATTTAACATAATATTGGTTTCAGGAATACAGCATAATGATTTGATATATGCATATATTGTAAAATCATCAGCACCAGAAGTCTATTTAGTTAATATCCATCATCACATAAACTTATACCATTTTTTTTCTTGTGATGAGAACTTAATTTATTCTCTTAACAACTTTCAAATATACAACATAGTATTGTTAACTAGAATCACCATGCTGTACATTACATCCCCAGGACTTATTTATCTTATAACTGGAAGTTTGCACCTTTTGAGCTCCTTCACTCATTTTCCCCTCCACCTCAGGCAACCACCAATCTGTTCTCTCTATGAGTTTGGCTTTTTTTGTTGTTATTATCTATGTTTTTTAAGGTTCCACATATAAGTGAGATCATGCAGTATTTGTCTTTCTCTCTCTGATTTATTTCACTCAGAAAAATCCCCTCCAGGTCCAGCCATAGTGTCTCAAATGGCAAGATTGCTTTCTTTTTATGGCAGCATAATATTCTGTTATGTAAATATACCGTATCTTCTTTATCAGTTCATCCATTGACAGACTCTTAGGTTGCTTCTGTGTCTTGGCTATTGTAAATAACAGTGAACGTGGACTGCATATATCTTTTTAAGATAGTGTTTTGATTCCTCTGGATAAATATACAGAAGTGGAAATGCTGGATCATATGGTAGTTCTATTTTTAATTTTTTTGAGAAACACCTCTGTATTGTTTCACATAGCAGCTGCAGTAATTTACATTCCACCAACAAGTGCACAAGAGTTCCCTTTTCTCCACATCCTTGCCAACACTTGTTATCTCTTGTCATTTTGGTGACAACCATTCTAATAAGAGGGAGATGATCTCTCATTGTGGTTTCAATTCATATTTTCTTGATGATTGATGCTGAGCACCTTTTCATGTATCTGTTGACTATTTGAATATCTTCTTTGGAAAAATATCTACCCAGATCTTCTGCGCATTTTTTAATTAGATTATTTGGGTTTTTGCTATTGAGTTGTATGAGATCATTTTATATGGTGAATATTAACTTCTTGTCACATATATGATTTGATATATTTTCTCCCATTCTGTAGTTTGCCTTTTCATTTTGTTGGTTGTTTCTTTTGCTGCGCAGAAGTTTTTTAGTTCAATGTAGTCCCAAATTGCTTATTTTTTCACTTGTGCTTTAGAAGTCATATTTTAAAAAACACCATTGCCAAGAGCTATGGCAAGAAGCTTTTCCCCTATATTTTCTTCTAGTTTTATGTTTTCCTGTCTTACATTTAAGTCTTCATCCATTCTGGGTTAATTTTGTGAGTGGTATAAGATAGAAGTCTAGTTCTATCCTTTTATATGTGACTATTCAATTTTCCCAGCACCATTTATTGAAGAGATTGCCTTTTCTCCATGGAATTTCTTGGCTGCCTCATCAAGTATTAGTTGACCATATTCTTGATTCTGTTCCATTCTGTCTCTGTTTTTAATCCTACTACCATACTGTTTTGACTCTATAGCTTTATAATATAGTTTGAAATCAGGAGGTATAATTCCTCTAGATTTGCTCTTCTTTCTTAGGATTGCTTTGATTTGGGGGGTACTTTGTGGCTCCATATAAATTTTATGATTGTTTTTTATACTTATGTGAAAAGTGCCGTTGAAATCTTAATAGAGATTATATTGAATATGTAGATGGCTTTGAGTAGTATGGACATTTTAACAACATTAATTCTTATAGTCCATGAACATGAAGTTTTTTTCCCTTTACTTGTATGCTCTTTGATTTCTTTCATCAATGTCTTGTAAGCTTTCACTCCCTTGGTTACATTTATTCCTAAATATTGTACTGCCTTTGGTGATATTATAAATGAGATGCCTTTCTTTTTACTCTCACAGATAATTCGTTGTTCATGAATAGAAATGCTACTGATTTTTATATGTAGATTTTGTATATTGAATTTTCATTTATCCTGAAGCTAACAAAAAAAGGTCCCTATCAGAAAACTACCATAATTGAACTCTTACCCTTAACTAGTTTTCCATCTGTTTCATCTCAGTGCACCTTATTTCTAGGAAACCATCCAGACTTCAGATAGAAAGGAATTATGATGTCAGGGCACAGCACTGACTTATCTCTGCAGTGGCCTTGATCTCATACTCGGTTCCTTGTTGCCCAAGTTCCCTCTGAGACATGCTTCAAATCTGTCTGTTATATGTAACATGCCAGTGTTTGGCCATTAAGCTGGAAAAGTCATGTTTTGGTAACCCAATCATTTACTCATAAAATACATGTTTGATTTTCTGTGCCTAGGAGCCATCACAGATTTCCAATGGAAATAGATGAGTCCTTGACCCAAGGGGAGGATCTTTAGTGGTTATCTTATGTCCCACCATGGTATGTTGATTGTGGGGTCAGATAACTTGTCTCTTTAATTGCTGGGTCTTCTGATCAAGATAAAGTTACTCAAGGAGCTTCATCTGCACTTGAACCTAATTTATTTAATGAGATCTTGACCTCAAGCAGATGCTCTCAGAGGATGAGATTTTTTGAGGCCTTGAATGAGGATGAATGTATTTTGCATATGGTAAAAATGGAAAATGTTGGAGCCAGAGGGCAAATATATATATATAAAGCATTTGAGAAAGTCCAATATACATTTATGATAAAAGCTCTCAGCAAACTGGGAATAGAAGGAAACCTTCTAAAGCTGATCATGAATACCTATGAAACATAACTGTTAGTATATTTCATGAAAGGCAATGTTTTAAGTCTAAGGTGAGAAATGAGACAAGACTCTGTTCTTATAACTTCCATTAGACATTGTTATTTAGGTCCTAGCTAGTACAATATTCAAGAAAAAGAAATAAATGGCATACAGATTGGAAAGGAAAAAGTACAACTGTTTTTATTCCCAGATAACCACAATAATTTATATAGGAAGTCCTAAGGAATCTACAAAAACCTACTAAAATTATAAAGTGAATTTAGCAAGAATGCAAAGATCAAAATAATGTGTTTCTATATACTAGCAAAGAACAATCAAAAACTGAAACTTTAAAAAACTCGATTTACAATAACATAAAAATATGAAATAGTTATGGATAAATTTTATTAATTATGTACAAAACCATATGAAATACTGAAGTTAAAGACTTAAATAGATGGAGAAACATACCATGTTCATGATTCAGAAGATCCATGTTGTTTAACTTATCTCTGAATTGGTTTGTATATACAAGCCTAATCAAAATCCCAGTAGGCCTTTTTTTTTTTTAAATCAACAATCTCCCGAAAAATGTATATGGAAATTCACAGACCTTGGTTAGCTAAAATGATTTTGAAAAAGAGCACAGCTAGAGAAAGAACTCCCATAACCTGATTTTAAGACTTACTGTAAAGACACACTAGTCAAGATAACATACTACTAGTATATAGCTAAACATATAGATTGATGGAATAGAATAGAAAGCCAAGAAATAGACTCTTTGGGTCCTATATGATGAACTGATATCTAACAAAAGTACCAAGACAATTCAAGCAGGAAAGGATAATCTTTTCAACAAGTGATGCCGGTATAATTGGATACTTCTAGGCAAAAAATGAACCTTAATGCTTGCCTCACATCTCATATAAAAATCTACTTGAGATGATTCATGAGCATAAATGTAATAGTTAAAGCCACAAATTAATAGAACAAGGCCAAGTAGGGATCTTCCTCCTCCTCCTCCTAAGTCCTCCTAAGTCGCTTCAGTCGTGTCCGACTCTGTGCGACCCCATAGACGGCAGCCCACCAGGCTCCCCCGTCCCTGGGATTCTCCAGGCAAGAACACTGGAGTGGGTTGCCATTTCCTTCTCCAATGCATGAAAGTGGAAAGTGAAAGTGAAGTTGCTCAGTCGTGTCTGATTCTTAGCGACCCCATGGACTGCAGCCTACCAGGCTCCTCCGTCCATGGGATTTTCCAGGCAAGAGTACTGGAGTGGGGTGCCATTGCCTTCTCTTAGTGATATCAAATTTGGCAGAGATTTCTTTAAATACTGTAAGCTGCATTTTATCAAAATTAAAAACTTTTGTTCTTCCAAATATTGAAAGAAAACAGAAAAGGTGAGCTACAGAGTTGGATTATCTTAGCAATAGTTTTCGCCAAACTGATCTCTATATGCAATAAAATTCCAGCCAAAATTACTATAAGGCTTTTCATGGAATTGACAGGCCTATTTTAAAATTAGTATGGAAGGGACTTCCCCGACCTGCCAATGCAGGGGACATAGGTTCAGTCTCTGGTCCAGGAAGGTCCCACATGCCATGTAGCAACTAGGCCCATGCACCACAACTCGAGAGCCCAGGAGCTGCAACTGCTGAAGCCTGCGCACCTAGAGCCGGAACTCTGCAACAAGAGAAGCCACCACAAGAGAAACCCACGCACTGCAGCTAGCTCCTACTTGCCGCAACTAGAGAAAGCCCTCAAGCAGCAATGAAGACCTAGCATAGCCAAAAATAAATAATAAATACAATTTTAAACAATGAAATTAATATGGAAGAACAAGGGTCAAGAATAGCTAAGAAATAAGGTGAAATAATGACATGATGGAGTAGGGAGAGACTTCTGTGAGTTATTAATATAAATTTAAGGTAATTAAGACGTCATGGTCCTGGGACATGGACAGAGCTTTGGGAGGAAATTGAGAACCCAGTAGCAGAACCAGACGTGCATAAATAGTATCTGTCAGTACCGCAGATCAATGCAAATAGGGTTGAATTTTCACTAAAGATGCTTGACAATTGATTAAACAGTTGCCTAAAATAAAATTGGCTCCCTACCTCATACCATGCATATCCATTTTGTATGAATTAAGGATTCAAATATAAAGGGAAATTTTCTTTTAATTTTAGAGGAAAATTGTGTAATCTCAAAGTAGAAATTATTGCCTAAACAAGACACAAAATAAACAAGGTGTAAATGGAAAATTAAAAGTTTCAGGGACTTCCCTGGTGGTCCAGTGGCTAGGACTCCACACTTCCAATGCAGGGACCCGAGTTCAACCCCTAATCAGGGAACTAGACCCTACATGCCACAACTAAAGATCTCATGTGCCCCTATTAAGACCTGGTGCAGCCAAATAAATTGATTAATTTAAAAAAAAATCGACCCCATGAGAATTAAGGGCCCCTTTTCATCAGAAGACGTCTCAAAGAAAATTTAAAGATCTAGCCACAAATTTGCAAAAATATTCACACCATTTATGTATTCACAAAGCTGTTTTCAAGAATATGTGAATAACTCCTTCAAATCAATAAGGAAAAGACCACCCAATAGAAATCTGGGCTGAAGTTTTTAACAGGCCCTTCACCAAAGAAGAAACCCAGTGACCAATGAACATTGACTGAAAATGTACTTGGTTTCATGAATAATATAACAGTACCAAATGTTGTTAAGTATGTAAAGAATTCTCATAAACTGCTGGGGAATATGTATGTTGTTGCAGAAACTTTGGAAAACAAATTTGGGTTATCTGCTGAAGCTGATCATTCTCTTAACATATGCCCCAAAGTTCTGTTCCTAGGCATATAACATCACCAAGGAGATCCTAGCACACGTGCCTAGGGGAACAGGTTCAAGAATATTTAAAGCCATATTATATAGAAAAGAAGAAACCTGAGATTTCCCAAATGTTCATTGACAGGGAATGGATAAATACATTATGCTGTACTCGTACTCTTGAATAGTATACAGCAGCAAATATGAATAAACTGCTTCCAGTATCAACATGGGTTAATCTCAGAAACTATGAAGTGAACACATTAAGGGAGAACACATAAATTATGATTTTTTGAAAAAGTTTAAAAGTAAGCAAAACTAAATGTGTATATTGTTTAAGGATACCAATAGGATGAAGTGATGTCTATAAACCTGACAAAACATTAGTCAAGAAAATAAAAGGGAATTCTAAGCACAAAATTCAGAATAGTGGTTTCCTGGTTTGGAGTTGGTTATAGGATCGTGACAGTTACACAGGGAGCTTTAACACTATGGCTGTTGTTCTCTTTCTCAAGTCGGATGGTCATATTAATTTTACTTCTAACTTATATTTGCACTGCATACATTTTTGGTATATATAATTTTTTTTTAATTGAAGCATTTTAGAAACTCATTTTCTGCTAGAACCTAAATGCTTGAAGGCAGGGTTTGTGTGTATGCTAAGTTGCTTCATTTGTGTCTGACTCTTTGAGAATCCCCTGGACTGTAGCCAGCAAGCCTCCTCTGTATTATTTGTTCTAAGAACCTAATACAGTGTGGCTGAATAGCAACACAGTGCAGTGCCTGGCACACAGTAATGTTAATAAAAACACATAAGCAAACAATTACATGTTTTCCTATAAGCTCTATTACAAAGTACTTTTTCTTCTGGGAGCGAATTTATTTTCTCTCCTAATTTATTTATATTCAATATGGTGACTTATATTCCCATAATAGTTTGGGCAGCAAAATGGTTTAAAATGCTACTCTTTCATTGCTTAAGGAAGGTTTACCGCAAATTCTCTTTTTTCATCTTTGCCAATGATAACAAATGACACGGGTCTTTAATTTCACAGGTTAATAAGCAGAAAGAGGACCTTGAAATGAGAAGAAAGTATGACGCCATAGTTGCCAAGGTTGGCATTTAAGTTTATTTCTTTCCTTTTATTCTGTTCATCTCATATTTGGGCATCTGAGTTGAAGAACCTATACACACCATCCAGAGGCTTTTCACTTTCTTGCATCTGAGTTTGAAGGAGAAAATGCTTAAAAGTGAGGCAAGGCATGTGAGTAGGAGACGAGGCCCTGGGGGGTTAGAGCAGTAAGGGCAGAGTGAGAGTGGGAGGCATCGCTGGTGTCCTGACCCCCAGGCTTGGTGCCCTGGCCCTTCCGATGCCTGTCCCATGGCTTCCACCTGCCAGTCCTGCCCCCACTGCCTTCTTAGGAATATGAAACACTCCTCAAGCTACCGCCTCATCCCACCCCACAAAGATCCCACCTCCCCAGGAACTTTCAGAAATCAATGGTCTGTTGGTATGTTTGTCTCAGTACTTGAGCATCAGTGGGAGGGATGGAAAAACAGGCCCCACCCGCAGACTAAATCAGTCAGGGTTTTGGCTTGGGGGATAAGGGATGGTGGCACTGGGAGCAAAAATAGATCTAGGCCCCTTGGGACTGAAGACTTCCACCCTGTGGTTCTAGCTCAAGAGAGGAGGGCAAGGGAGCAAAAGAGAGGGAGGTGAATCTGAAACAGGAATAATGAGAATGACATTATGGTTAATAACAGAATGGTTCTTCTTCTGTGCCAGAGCCCCAGAAGCACCAAGGGGAAAGAGATCCCTTCATCCCAGTGGCCCTCACAGACTAAGAGTGCAGGTGTAAGTACTCTGAGGCCACGTTCTTCCTCCCTCAGTTCATCGCCTTCTAAGATCAAGAGGGTCAAGAGTTCAAAGAAGACTTTAAAGGAGGAGCCACCCACGGTGAGACTGGTTCACAACCCGTGACACCCTCACCTGCAGAGGGCGCTGTTAGCACCGCTGCAACCTCAGCGTTGCTCCTCTGATCCAGCAGCAAGGCCAGTGTCTCAAACAGTCGATTCTCCTTGTCCCCTCTGTGGGCGTCTGGACAGGAGGCTCTGGCTGCTCTTTCCACACCAGCGTGTCCTCACCAGGCCCCCTACCTTACCCAGGAGGACGCCACCTCTGTGCTTAGCTTGGTGGTTTATTTGGCTTAGTCACCAAGCCTTCGTGGATCTCTGTTAAATTAGTAAGAGAAGCCACCTTACAAGCACTTTCAAGGTGTAAAATCTCGAACTCATGACTGCCCAGTATCTTATCAGAGGCTTGCAGGATCTTAGTTTCCCAACCAGGGATTGAACCCACATCCTCAGCAGCAAAAGTGCAGAATCCTAACCACTGGACTGCCAGGGTACTCCCCTAGTTATGGGAATAGTTGCATTTCTCTGAGCAACTGATCTATCCTGTGGGCACTGTGAGTCGTGCACCTGGGCATAACTCCTTTTTCACACCATTTGGAAGCTTAGATGCTGATTGGTGCCACGTACTTGCAAGGTACAGCATTTCCTGGAGATAGTCTGTCCACTAGCACATTTTGGTTTCCCAGACTCTTGTTGCTGTGTGTCCCCACATTCTTCCTCCTCCTCTCACAGAGGGCAGAGTCTACTGCTCCAACACTCAGGGCAGGAGGACAGAGTAGAATCTTGCTCACTGTGTCATTCTGGCTCCAGCGGGGCAGGAAAAGGCATCAACCTGTCTCCATCGCTCAGCAGCAGGAGGCTCACCCCTTGAACCCAGCGGAGGGGAACGAGGGCAGTGGAGCAGAGGTGGAGGGAGGCAGGTGTGACGCTTAGTGGGGAGTCGCTCCACCTGGAAGGAAAGCCCGAGAGCTGAGAAAAAACCCTCTCCTCTACAAGCACTTCCACTCTGCAGAGAGTTAGGAAGTATCAACAACCGGAAACCAATGTAATTTCCCAATGAGGAGAATGACACTTAGAGAATATGGTGCATGCCTGACCAGCGACTAGGTTCCAGAAGTAAGATTTTTTGGAATCCAGGTCTGGGAAGTATTTTTGGGCAGTGGGGGTTGAGGGAGGCAGGACAGGGGGAAGCCCACACACACAAGAAAAACAAACAAACAAAAAACAGAAAGGCCAAAAGCAAGTGCTGGGCTTGAGTTTGCAGTGCTGCCTGCTAACCTGGGTGGGGGCCCAGCCTTACTGGGTGAGGGGCTCTAGTTCAAGCCTAAGACTTAGGGAGCCTGTTCCAGAAACCTCTGAGCTGCCGTGAAATCAGGATGCATGCCAGGGCTCTGTGGTCTGAGGCTCTGAGATGATGGTGGGAGAATCGCAGAGCAGGGTCAGAAACCCAGACAGAGCAGCCTGGTTCCTGCAGCAAGCCCAGGGCTCTAACTCAATCCTAGCACTGCAGACTAGACACTCCAGTGTCCCCAGGTTACAGATCAAAACTGAACTTCCAAAGTCCCAGCTACAAGGGGCAAAAATACTGCCCATTCTCCCCCAAAGAAAATGTATCATGAAGGGCAGACAAAAAAAGAAAAAGTATACCACAATGAGGAGAAAGGATATCTGAGAAAGTGTCATGAGGATTTTCTCTTAAGTGTCCCAGGCTTTCCTTCTGACCGTAATGATTGTTATCTAGATGTTTCTGAAGCTTAACAGTACATTTTGTCAGCTGCAGAGACTCAGAAGTTAATGTGTAACAGTAAGTAAAAATTGGACTGGGGGAGGGGAGAGATGACGTAAGCTGGACTTAGCATTTTCCTAGGAATTGACTTGATTTTTAATGTGAAATATATTTTTCTAGCACACTGTTATTACTTTCATATACACTTTTGTTAATGATAATCCTATTATAGTGAGTGTTCCCTTCCATCACCTCCCCATGCAATATATTCTTCATTGTAGATGAATTCTCCACATATGTACTCTGGCTATCATTTTCCTGTTTCTCAGAACTCTTGAATATTTTGTCAACACCGAGGTAGTTGGACTTCTTAAAAATTGTCTCTAAAGGGTTTTATCATCTTGAGCATGTGTAGATGACCGAACGGAGGGCTTGCTGCAGGAACATTTTACATCAGTCATTTACCTTATCTAATTAATCATACTTATTTTTTGAAATCTGTGTCATTCTGTGGGAACAGCACACGTGCTTCACTCAGTGGCGCACACGGTGATAAACGGAGTATTTAGCCAGTCTGAAAAGTGTGATAGGAACATTGCTGTCTGATTTCCGTTTATGAAAGATTTCACAACGTGAAATTTGTGTTTGGACAGTGTTTTTGTGTAAAGTTTATTTTTTGATAGCTGTAAAACATTTCAAATACTGAGGTTTCACAGAACAAGGTTAAAACTGGGTTCCTCGCTTCCCCCCCTCAGCCCTGCTCCAGGGTAATTAGTGAGTTAAGGCTGCGCCCAGTAAATGCTTCTCTGGAAGACTTCTGAGCTTCCACGGGGTCACCTGTCTGTGCTGATGGAACATATGGCGTGTGCTTGGATCTGCAGAAAGCATCAGGACCTTTCCGTGTGGGAAGTGGGACAGGGGACCGTCAGTCGTGTTCCCATCCGTAAACTTCACTAGATACAAAACAATTTGGACAGCATAAAAAAAACTTTCATAAAAACTCTGGAACACTATTCTTTAAACAATTCAAGAACTGCACAGTGAAGTACTTTGCAATAGTTTTATAAGTATGACCATAGTCATCTTGCAAGCTAGTAATTTTTAAAAATTATTATGATTATGGGATATGGAATTATTATGGGTATAGAGTATTCTAGGTAAGGTGGATGAAAGGAAGATCTTTCCCTATTTTTCTCCTATACATTCCTTTTTCTGGATTGAATTGAATGTGAAGTGGAAAATAAACTCCATCAGAGAAGAAAATCATACAATCTGTTCATTGTTTCATTATTTTGTTATTTTTTTCCTCTGGGCTTGGCTTGATAAAGCAGGCAGTTCATAGTTCTGCAGAGCTATGTGAAAAAGCTGGCATTTTTGCTCCTTGTTGATTTGTACCCCCACCCTTCCGCAAGGTGGTGGAGTAATGCAGAGCTGGGACCATCCTGAACACGCATACAGTCTTCAGAGGCTGTCAGAGGGAATTTACTGTATTTTGATAGATTACATGCTAAGTCACTTTAGTCGTGTCTGACTCTTTGCAAACTATAGACTGTAGCCCACAAGACTCCTCTGTCCATGGGATTCTCCAGGCAAGAATGCAGTGGGTTGCCATGCCCTCCTCCAGAGAATCTTCCCAACCCAGGGATTGAACCGGTGTCTCTTATGTCTCCTGCCTTGTCAGGCAGGTTCTTTACCACTGGAGCCACCTGGGAAGCCCATTGATTATGTTTCCTAATCATACTGAATCTTTGTTTCCTAATAGAAATAACTCCTTTTTTTTTTTTCTGGCCATGCCAAGAGGCTTGCAGGATCTCAATTCCCCCACCAGGGACCGAACCTGGGGGTCATGGCAGTGAAAGTGCCGAGTCCTGACCACTGGAGCACCAGGGAAGTCCCAAATAGAAATAACTTTCAAATGCAGAGATAACTGAAATCATACACTACAATTGTTTTTATTTTAAAATCACATTTGTCATTTGCCACTAAAGTGAATGCATCTTTAGATTCCGCTGTCAGAGACCAAAATGGAAAAATTGGAGAAATATCATATTTAAAGTTCAGCCGAAAGGTGGCTTTGACTTTTGTGTTATATTATTCTAAGTAGCTTGATGATAATTAAGTACTTATAGTATATTTGGAACTGAAAATATTTTGGTGAAAATAATCTCCAACGTCTCTTGCACAAATGAAAAAAATTTTTGTTAAAAAATCACTTGAAATGTTTTATGCTTTGCTTCTTGTTTATTTTCATTGGGGAACAATGATAACATTTTACTTGTAAAATTTATGATATCTTAGTGTAATTTAACTTAAAGCCCTAAGATATTGCTATGGAAACCAGGGGAAAAAGAGATTTGTATCAATTTTTATTCTTCTGTAGACACTCTGAACCATGGGGCAGACACTAGGTCCTGACATGTATTAATAATATTAACTATTAATAATATTAATTAATAATATCACCTGGTAGTAACAGGAAATGTCACTCAGGAGCTCCCAGGGCAGTCTTCTGACTCCTCACTGCATCTTGTTGCTTTATTCCACTTTCCTGGGTTTTAGCTGTGGGTTTCTCCTCAGTTCTCCCTGGAGGTCGGGGCCAGTCTCGAACACCAGGTCATTTGGTCAGAGTCCTGACACTGCCCAGACTTGGGTCTCACCCCCTGAACATTTGATGTGCTGTTTCTATTCAGAAGCTCTTCCTCTTCTCTTCCTATGCTTGTGTCATTCTCCCTTCCATGCCCCTCCGCCCCCACTGCGCTGCCCACCACACACTGGCACATTCCTAGTGTTCAAAAATAGTAGCTTGCTTAGAAGATAACTAGAAAGAAATGATAATATGAAAGTCAAGATGAATGAAATTTTAGAGACAGAAGATCATCTTTCTTCCTGAGTTAGAAACATCGTTTTGATGATAATAATTTGATGGTTTAAAGGAGAGATTCAAGGAGGTATTAAATCCAGAATGAAGGGCCCAAGTTTAGGAGGATGGATGTTTGTGGAAATTGGGAGAAATTAAAGAATGTAATGACTCTTTGAGAACAAAAGGAGAAAGGGGGTATGATAAGGAATATGGTTGATCTTATGACAGCTCATAAATATAATTGTGTTTCTGTTCTTATTAATAGAAACCTTGGCTACTGATTCCAGATTTAGATTATATTTATTGAATGTTGGTTTTTAACCTGTTGTAAATCCTTAAATATGGGAAACATTTAAGAATCATGATTTCTGTTATGAATAAAACTTATTTCTTAATTTTATGGATTTTAGTTTTATATATATATAAGGGGCTTCCCTGTGGCTCAGAGGTTAAAGCATCTGCCTCCAATGTGGGAGACCCGGTTTGATTCCTGGGTCAGGAAGATCCCCTGGAGATATATATGTATATAAATTATATATATATATATATATATATACACATGCACACACATACAAAGAACCCTGGTGACTCAGATGGTAAAGAATCTCCCTGAAGTAAATTCAAGAGAATATGAGAAATATTTTTAATGAGTTCTTTCTAGTCACAATGTTTGGTTTTCCTTGTAATAATTTAATGTACATTTTCCTACTTACTAAGTTATCTACTTTCTATTATCACTCACTTTCACCTCTATCTATTGTTTAGCAGTCCGGTGTTTGTACCTGTCAATGAAGTAACCACATAAAGACCAGCACATGTATTCCAGTGAAAGTGGAATGCCAGCAGCTGGCAAAACAAAATGACAGTTTAATGTGGACAGAGTCAGGATTCAATATAACGTGCTATAGCAGAGCTGAAAGTTCAGCTCGAACTGGAGAGCAAACACTCTAGTCTACACACGGTACTTTTTTTTTTTTTTTAATGAAAAGAGAAGCTATCTTTGTGATGCTAAGAGTATTGTCTTTGGGAGAGATTGAATAATTATTTGCTTTACATAAGATATGCTTTAGCAGGGTTTTATCTCTAGTTATTACAGAGTTGATCATTATATGAGAGTCAGGAAAAGGGAGCCTTGAAAATTGGAACTAATTTTTACTGTACACGAATTTAAACACAGAATCAAATTTTAAAATAAACTTTCAACTACTGATATGACTTCAGATAGAGTGAAATAAATATAAATGTCCTTCTCAGTGGAAACTTATTTTGCTTTGCCAGTTTGTTTTCCTTTCTGTGGGTTCTTTTTATTTCACTTAATTAATTAATTTATTCAGTTATTTTTACTATTGGCCACACTGGGTCTTTGCTACCGTGCGTGGGCTTTCGCTAGTTGCTGGAAGTGGGGGCTACCTGATAGTTTTGAGCTTCTCATTGCGGTGGCTTCTCTTGGTGAGCGCAGGTTCTAAAGCTCATGGGTTCAGTAGTTGTGGCACAAGGGCTAATTGCCCTGCGGCATGTGGAATCTTCCTGGACCAGAGATTCAACCTGTGTCTCCTGCAGTGGGCGGCAGATCCGTTTGCATACAGCCCCTCCAAAGCTTGGGGCTCTTATTCCTATGGTTTCTTCAGTCCCCTGTTAACCGATGGCACTGTATGCAGTGTGTACTCCTTATGCCGTGGTCAGAGAGGCTTTTCAAGTGGATTGTGCTCTTTGAGAACAGGTAGGTGGAGGGAGACCCCAAAGTGCATGCCTCCCATAACTTGAGTGATTCCCACATATTGGAAGCCAAGGAAGGCTGATGAGAATGAAGACTCTCACTGTTTTGTTAAATTAGTGTTGCTGTGCCTCCGGTTTTGTTTTTGGTTCCTTCCTGCCACATGGGCCTTGGGGAGACTGAGTCACTATGCTGGTGATGGTAGGTGGTAGTTTTCTCCAGGAAGGTGTGGAGACAACCAAGGGAACAATAATTTCGGTAGTTCTAGGACCACGAGAAAGCTCTGCGGGATGTGGGGACTGATGGAATAGGAGTTAGAGTTTAGTGACTAAGATAACAGCAGAGGGTTAGGGTCAAATTCAGGATTAAGTCCTGCTGAGAATTCACCTGTCAGCCAGGGGATAATCAGAAATTATCAGCAGAGGGTTCATTGATCATGATATAGACGTTCATATATTGAAATCATAATAAAGGCAACCACAGTAAGAGCTAAACATTTGCAAATAAAAAATAGAGCGTGTGAGGAAAGAGAGAGCCAGCAGGTGATTCGAATGCTCTAAATTATTTTTTTTAATTAAAATTTTTTCCATGGTTTTATTTTTATTTACTTTTTAAAATTAAAGTATAATTGATTAAAAGTAAATTTGTAAAGTAAAACTGTAAAATAAAATAATATTTGTGAAGTAAAATTGATAAAATTAAAGTATAACACTACAGTATTGTGTTAGTTTCAGGTGAATGGCAAAATGATTCAGCTGTATTTTTTCAGATTATTCTTCCATTGCAGGTTATTTCAAGATAGTGAATATAGTTCCCTGTGCTATATAGTAAACAAATGCTCTAAATCTTAATCTTTATTTGTGGAGAGCCCAAAGCAATAAAGGCCACTACTTATTTATAACAATGAGAAAAACTGAAAACAAAACCTTTGGCTTCTGGGAAGTGAGAGTTTATGTTCATATATACTATCTGCTGTTCATATTTTTTAAATGTGCATGCTTTCTCCACGTTAAATATCTAAAGTAACAGGGATGATGAAATTAATGTTAGTATGTAGAATAAATGGCAATATGTGTGACATACTGGCATATAGTAGGCACTCAAAAAATTATAACTTTTATGACTGTTAATTACAAATTTTGTCATTTTTTATATGTAGTAACTAATGTCAGCTACATTCTCACTGTCCCTTCAAATGTAAGTAAAGTTGGCTCAAGCCTACATTCTTCGCTTTATGGGAGCCAGAAGGGTGTCCACTGGTTCCCACTGATGCCCATGGCATCTTCTCATGGCCACTGCTGTGTTTAGGCCCCTCCTCCTACTGAAACAAGTCAGTTCCTGAGTTTCATGGCACTCTGTCTCATCCCAGTTCACATTTTGTTGAATCAGATTCTGAACTCAACCCAATTCTTCAGTTGCTACTAAAACCACCCACTCACAGGACACCTTTTAGATGGACAAGGTTGCTGAAGGTGAGTGATGGGGACAGTTTGTATCACCCAGATACCGTTTCACATTGAATGTTGGGCATCACCCCTGGGCACATGTCACCTTGTGCCTTCACCATGCACTAGCGCCTCTCGCCTCAGGGTCCTGCCTGGCCATCCTCTCCTTTAAAAGCTCTTCTCATTGCTCAGGGCAGTGCTGGATTCCTTTCACTTTATTCAGCAGACCTGGCTGCAGACCCTGTTTGGCTGAACTGACCCCCTCAAGACAGGCAATAGATCAAAAGATCTGGCATAGCCAAATAAGTAAATAAATTTAAAAATAAAGTTTATTAGTAAATAAATGAGCAAATAATGCATTACAGTCTAAAAAAACAAAAAAGTACAAGTGATTTACTTAAGTATTTTGAAATGCAGCATTTTTATATCTATAACTGGGATTTGTTTGATGTAATCCAAAAGATAGTTGAGGAAAATAATTTTTTTTAAAGCTTGTGACTTCACTGGTCTAACTGCCTGCTTATTTAAAAATATATACATAGTGTTACAATTTGACCCATATACAATTTCAGAGTAATGCATTAAAAAAACAAATTTTTAAAAAGCAATAGTGGGAACATTGGTTTTAATCAGTTGTAGCCGTCCAGTTGCAAATGCAGTGTGTAAACCCTGAGTCCTGTAAATTAATTGAGGCCGTCAAGACCCCTGTGGGACTAGTGTTGGCATAATTTTTCTCATTTGCCCTTCTCTAAACTACAGAAAAACCACATCTTTATGCCTTGATTTGAAATGTTGTATTTACCTTAGTTTATTTTCTCTCCAGGCTACACATGCAGGACCTGCTGTGATGCATGGGGAAAAGATGCAACTATCAGTGGCTAAGGTATAGTTATGACTAATGTGACCATTCTTATTAACCTAAATGTTGTTCATATGGATGCTGACTATTCTGAGAAAGTAGCAGTGACTTCGAAAGCTACACCAAGAATCAATCGAATGAAGAGACAGAGCACCTGATTGCCTCTATAGTATGATTCTGGGGTATCTCCCTGCCACATCCAAAGAAATCTTCATGACATGCCTATAACTCCACCGTGATTCATTCCTTTCCAAAACTTCATCCCCTTGTAAAATATAGACAATACTGAGAAATAACATATGGCTCTAATGTGATTGAGTTGGTCAGATCCTTTCCTGAGGATAGTTTTGATAGAGGAAATGCAGTAACTGGGGCAGCTGCCGCTATAATGAAGAGATTAGAAAACGCGATAACTAGTAGGGGAGGGGTGATGAGGAAGAATTTTGGTTGCTTTGTAATGTTGTCTCACAGTGGCTGCTTTGAAGTGAATCATTTACAGGAAATGGAGGCATGGGATCTTACATTCTTCCAATTTATGGGAATTTGCAAGTAAATGTAACTCATTGTTCTCTCAAATTATTTTTGATGGTATGCTATTCAATAGAAATAACATTTCAGATTTATGGATAAAACAGTACAAACAGGATTCATATCATTAACTTTGTGATGTATTTTCTATTGAAAGATTGAAGAAGAGAAACGTGTTTTGGAAGAGCAAATACAAGTATTAAAGTCTAAGTTAGAGAAAGAGAAAAAGAAGTCAGAAAGGTACTGGTAATAATAATTCATAATTGTTCATTTGCAGCTAATACATACTATATATATATAACCATCTATAAATTTATTACAGGATTAAAAAGGAATCAGAACATATCAACAAAAACTGGGAAAAGAAATTCTTAATTCTCAGGAACAGGTATAGTGTGGTGATATATACAAAGTCTATTTGTAAAAAAGGTGACTAATCATCTTTTAAGGAAATTGGGAGCCTAGCATTTTTCTTGTGTATTAAGTAATATAAAATGCCATCACATGCTTCAAATAAGAAATGCAAAATAACTGACCTAAAGTAGAAGAGTAGTCAAAGTCACTTCAAATAAAAACTAAATTCCAAACTCTGTTTTATTCCTGATCTCAGTGTTTAAATGTAAATAATCAACAGGATGGACAGACTCTCTTGATAACTGGTTTAATCAGACCCACACAGTCATCTTCCCCCATAGGCCTATTAAAACGTTTTCCTGCTTATTTGCACATGATAATAGTTATCTTCAGATATAGAGATCTGAGTGAGTGAGGGGGTGTGAGGTCTGGTTGCTTAGAAGAGACCCCCCACTCCCCCCAAAGAAGCCTCACGTGCAGAAGTGCTGGGATGAGCGTTGGTTCATGTGTTCAAGAACAGGGAGGACACCAGATGGCTGGAATGACGTGAGCAGGGGCGAGTGGTAGAAGAGCTCAGAGAAGAACATTTGAGGTTTTGCTCAATGGGAAATCACTAGAAGCTTCGTTTTTCGTTTGCGTTTTTTCCCCTGCGCTGGGTCTCCGTTGCTGTGCACGGGCTTTCTCTAGTTGACGCAGGCATGGGCCACTCCTTAGTTGCGGTGCGCCTTGAGCTGCTCTTGTTGCAGAACATGGGTTCTAGATACCTGGGCTTCCATAGTTGCAGCACATGGGCTCAGTAGTCGTGGCACACAGGGTTAGTTGCCCCATGGCATGTGGAATCTTCCCGGACCAAGGATCGAACCCACGTCCCCTGAATAAATTTCTCCAACATTCCGGCCTTGAGGGAAGTCCACTCTGGGACTTCATATTACCAGTTTATTTAAAAATGATATAACTCAGAAACAGCCACCTGGAAGAGATACACAGGGCAAAGTTTGTGGGAGGGCTCTCACAACTCCTGCTCCTGGGCAATGCTGCTCTCCTCACACCTCCACACATTCACCGACCCAGGAGCTCTTGGTTTTAACTGATAAGAAAGTCTCTTTTACATGCCTACTAGGTCATTACCACACTTAATAAACCTAGAAATATAAATCCTTTAGTATTTCTTATTAACCAAGTCATATTCAAATTTCTTGATTATCTCAAGGGCATCTTTTATAGTTGTTTGTTTAAATCAGGATTCGGAATAAGTAGATCACTGCATTTGGGAGTTACATCCTTTAAATCTTTTTTTTTCTATAATGATCCCACATAAGCCCCTTTCTTTCCAATCCATTGATTTGCTAGAGAAATGTGTTCATTTCTTATGTAGAATGTCCTCCATTCTGGATTTGGCTAATTGTTTACATGCATGTAAACATGTGTGTGTGGTGCCTTTTAGCATGTTCTTCAGTCTGTACGTCCTACAAACTGATCTTAAATCTAGAGAGTTGATTAGATTCCGATTCAACATTTTAGGCAAGACTACTTCACACGAACTACTAGGTAATTCTTACGCATCCCATCATAGGGCACTTTAGTGTCTGACTTTGTTATTTATCATGTTATCAGCCTGATTCATGAATTTCAAGGTTTACCAATTGACCTTTCTCCAAATAATCTTAACATCCATTAATAATCACAAACCATGAGTCAAGATTTCATTAAGATGGCAAATTGTTAATACTTCAATATTATCTTTCCTTCTGCATTTCTTAGCTAAGTGCTATCAAAGAAAAACATTCCCCTTAACTGGTTACCCTGAAATATAGTTTCAGATGAGATAAGGCAAGATAAATGCTTGATCCTTTTTATTTATCAATATTCAGAATAATGAGTTGGTACCCTGAAACCTCATTGGAGAGTCTTGAACTAAGGAAAGACCCAAATGGTCTGATGTCTTGAAAGAATAATTCTGACTTCTGTATTGATACAAGGCCATAGGGAAACCAAAGGAAAGGCAGGGAGAAAAGTTAGGAGCTCCAGAAAGAATAAGCCTCTTTTAGGCAAAACATGATGGTGATTTGACTGGGATGGGAGACATGGAGGTGTTGAGAAATGATTAAATGTGGGATATGTTTTGAAAGTCCTCTATGGGGTCGCACAGTCAGACACGATTGAAGTGACTTAGCAGCAGCAGCAGCATGTTTTAAAAGTAGGAGATATTGAAAGATTGGCAGTAAGGGGGGAAAGAAAGAAGTCGTTTGATTGCAAAGATTTTTTACAACAGGAAAAATAAAGTTGCCTTCAACTTCAACAAGCAAGCGCATTTTGTCAGGAAATCAGTTTTGATATTTGAAATTCAAGATGCCTCTTAGTAACCTAAGGGTAGATGTCTAGTGGCAGATGAATATATGAGTCTGGAACTCAGAAGAAAGTTGAGGCTGGGGGCATGCATTTGGGGTGCATTAGTATAGATGGTATTTAAAGTCATGGGATTAAATGAGATTAGCTAAGAATAAGTGTTGGAGAAAAATGGAGAGATACAAGGATTGAGTTCTAATATCTGGTGGTATTTGACTTTCAAAAGCTTGTATTGATCTGATGTTTTCCCTTTAAAGGATGTCCCTCTTTTGTGAACTCTTTTCATCTTTTTGCTTTCTTCTCAGCTTGTGAAATTTGTTTGTGTATTCTTATTTTCAATTCCTTATCAATTTTAGATGTTACAAATACCTTTTCCCAGTCTATGAACTTTGTGTATGTTGCCCTTTATTGTACAGAAATTCTTAATCTTTATCCATCAATATTTTTTCCTTAGATGTACTTAGAAAATCTTTCTCCATCTTCACTAAGATATTCTCCCACTTTTATAAACAAGCCTTCTTGACTTACCTCTCATATTTAGGTCTTTATTCCAGTTCTTTCTGGAGTGGGTTGTGGTGCCACTTTGGTCACATACTATGTTCTAGTATATTACTGAATCTGTTTCAGTGTTCCTATTCTATTCCATTTATTTTTCCTTTCCAGGATATTATTATGCTATTATTTTGTGATGTATGTTAATATCTGGTATTAATAAGGCTATTCCTCCTTATTTGCTTTTCACGGCTTGAAAATATATAATTCTAGAAACCAAAGAGTGATAAGTTTATATTAATATTTAAATTTTTTTACTTGCATTTCTTTGCTCTTATATTGAAAATTCTAGTTTCTCATCACATGAACATAATACCAATTTGCTCTTTCCTATGATTTCTGCTCATTTTAATTCCATTGCATGTTTTATTTCAGCTTTCATGTCCTTAAGAATGAGATGTTTACTAGGCACACATTATTTCGTCAGTTTGCAGTGCTGGCTGACACATCCTTCAATTATGTTGTAAGTACATGTTGGGGTAGATGCACTTTGTCTCTTTGATGCAGCCGTAACATGCCTTTTTGAACTTAGCTTTTTTAGAATCTCTGCTCTTAGCCCTGGAGATAGTACAGGAGGCACTCTGCTAGATGCTGATAACATAAGACAGTGTTTGAACCCAAAGAGCTCAATGTAGTATGAGAAATAGATGTGTAAACAGATGCTCCCATGCGATATGGTTGAGCTACAGTGGAGGCAAGTGAAAATTTTAGAGGAGGGTGACTTATTCCTCCTGGGAGGAATCTATTAACCTGACCACTGTGGGCATGGATGGAACATAGGAACAATCACAGCTGAAGATCCAAATATCTGCTGCTACTGCTAAGTCACTTTAGTCATGTCCGACTCTGTGCGACCCCATAGACAGCAGCCCACCAGGCTCCCCCGTCCCTGGGATTCTCCAGGCAAGAACACTGGAGTGGGTTGCCATTTCCTTCTCCAATGATGAAAGTGAAAAGTGAAAGCGAAGCCGCTCAGTCATGTCCAACTCGCAGCCACCCCAGGGACTGCAGCACCAGGCTCCTCCATCCATGGGATTTTCCAGGCAAGAGTACTGGAGTGGGGTGCCATTGCCTTCTCCAAATATCTAGTCACTTCCAAATGGAAAAAGGAGGTTAAAGAATCTGTTCCTAGTACCAGGTCATTCACTTTCATACTAGAAGTAACCTATAGACAAAGCCCAATTCTAAAATAGACTTTTTAAAAATTGAAGTATAGTTGATTTACAATGTTGTGTTAATTTCTGGTGTACAGCAAAGTGATGCAGTTATTATTTATATACATATGTGGTGTTGGGGGGGGTGGGGTGCTTCCCAGGTGACTCAGTGGTAAAGAATCCACCTGTCAATGCAGGAGACATAGGAGACTCAAGTTCTATCCCTGGGTGGGGAAGATGCCCTGGAGGAGGGCATGACAACCCACTTCAGTATTCTTGCCTGGCAAATCCCATGGACAAAGGAGCCTGGCAGGCTACAGTCCATGGGGTCGCAAAGAGATGGACATGACTTGCGACTGAGCACACACACACACGTGTATATGTATATACACGTGTGTATATATATATGTATATACACACACATATATATAACTGAACATATACACAGTGTATATATATTGTTCTTTTTCAGGTTCTTTTACATTATAAGTTATTACAAGATATTGACTATAGTTGTTCCCTGTAATATAAGTAGGTCTTTATTGTTTATTTTACATGTGCTAGTGAGTATCTGTTTAATCCCAAACTTCTAATTTATCTCTCCCCGCCTCTCGCCTTTAGTAATCATGTTTGTTTTCTATGTCTGAGTCTATATTTGTTTTGTAAATAAGTTCATTTGTATCATTTTTTAAGATTCTATGTATAAGTGATATCATAGACAAAATAAACAACATACTATAAATGTCATTTAGAAACTGCTGTGATGCTAAGTGTTTTGGGGACAAATAAGGTTTGTGAGAAAGATATTTAAAGATATTTCACAAGAAATATAAATTTTGGTTTCATGCTTCAAAAGGCTTACAATCCAAAATCACTTTCTTTTTAAATTTTTTTCCACAATTTTCACTTTAGGATGATTTTTAAAATCCAAGTTGCTGCAAGACATCAAAGAACTTAAGAACATTGGCAAGATGATATTATTTCTAATTTTTAGCTAAATTTACATAGCAAAATAAACCTTGCTGTGCTTCGCAAGTAGCACTAGTAGTAAAAAAAAAAAAAAAAAAAAGCCTGCCTGCCAATACAGGAGACATAAGAGACATGGGTTTGATTCCTGGGTTGGTAAAATCTCCCGGAGGAGGGCATGGCAACCCAGTCCAGTATTCTTGCCTCAAGAATCCCATGGACAGAGGAGCCTAATGGGCTATAGTCCATGGGGTCACAAAGAGTCATACGTGACTGAAGCGACTTAGCATGCACACATGTGAGAAACTTGCTAAGGATTTTTAATAATTGACTCCCCCAAAGTGTTCCAAAACTGGTCTATATATACAATAGTCTCTTCTCCTTCTGTTTTTTTCTCTTCTCAACCAAAGATTATGATTTTAAAGATATTTCTTTTTATTTATTTATCTGGCTGTGCTGGGTCTTAGTTGCAGCATGCAGGATCTTTAGTTGCAACATATGGGATCTAGTTCCCTGACCAGGGATCAAACCCAGGCCTCTTGCATTGAGAGCTCAGGGTCTTAACCACTGGGCCACCAAGGGAGTCCTCATATAAACGTTTAAATGGTTTATTTGTCGAGGGGAACAAAAAGGGAGTGGGAGCAGGCTGTAGAGGGATAGAAAAATGCATGCAAATATGTGTGCATACATACAAACCAACAAGAGAGAAGCCTTGAATAGGGAAAACGTCACTTAAATTCCCAGGTGCACCCACAGACCTCAGACCTCTTTTTTATAATAATGCGTGGTGTGCTTTTGGTCATTTTCACCAGCATATTTTTAAAGTCATGATTTACCGTGCAGTATATGATGTTGGTGGCCGTTCTGCTTCTGTGCTGCTGCTTCTGAACTCCTAGAAGAGATGCTTTTGTGTTTTCATTCTTTAGTTCCTGGGAACCAGGACCACTACTGTGTAGCTTCCAGGAACTGAGTGGTGCTGGGGATGACCTTGTGATACCTGGCTAGTTACGAGGAGTGAATCCCAAATGGCTTAGGGAGAATCAAAAGAAAGTAGAGTCACAAGAGACATTGAGGAAAACATTTTTGCTTGAATTTTCTCACAAAGTAGCCTGAATTAGGAAGGGATCCATTCCTTGTGGTTCAGTGGGGAAAAAATCCACCTGCAATGCAGGAGTTGCAGGAGACTCAGGTTCAATCCCTGGATCAGGAAGATCTCCTGGAGGAGGAAATGGCAACCCTCTCCAGTATTCTTGCCTGGGAAATCCCATGGACAGAGGAGCCTGGAAGGTATCAGTCCATAGGGTCACAAAGAGTCTGACATTCCTTGGGTTTAAAGGAAATTATTTCCCCAGTGATATTTGAGCAATTAAGTTAGAAGCATAATTTTCATATCTCAGTTAACTAAGGACTGAAGAGCATTCTACCTCCATTTGAGTTGATCTTGATTTCCCCCGGATAACAATGGTACATACCCTTTGTGTCTTTCAGAAAGTTAAACCTTTATTTGTGCAATCCAAAACGAACTTGGCAACAGTGACGACATCTGCTACAAGTGTTGATCATTCGCCTTCGGTAGGTAGATTACTTTTTTCCTATTTAACATTTAATCAGTCAGTATTATTCAGCGTCAGTAATTAAACGTCTCGTTTTACCTACAGGTAGACATCAAGTATGAAGATGTAGGCAGCAATCAGATTTCCCTCCCACTTTCACCACAAGGTAAGAATCCTTATTGTTGGAGAAACAGTGCACACACACAGGATGGGCAATGAATCCAGATTAGCAGCACTTTCCTTTGTCGTACTGAGATGTTTGGTTTCTGGGTGAATGCATGGCTTTTTTCCCAGCCACTTTATAAGACTAATGCATTGATACGATGAATAAAAGAATGTTAATATGTATTTCTGAATATTGATCTCTGTTCATTGAAAATGAGAGTCATACATCAAAACTAGAAACTGTCTCGGTTGGAATCCTGTTTCTTTTTTTTTTTTAACTGCCAACAAACCTGAGGCTCCTGTTAAATTCTTAGTTTCCAGTTTAATAATAGAAGAAAAATCTGACCATTTCTAGCATTCTTTTATCTCCCATCAGTCCTTGCAGGGCCTCAAATTGGACTGTTTGGGAGGTGGAGGTACATTTTGTTCACAAGTTTCTATACGTCTTTAGGAGGCTTGCTTTTCTCTAATGAACATGTATTAACAAAATGCAATGTTCTTCATTTGAATTATAGATAGTAATCAAGAGGTTCAGTAATTTCTGATTTTCATTTCTTGGAATCTTTAAAAGTAAAGTTTTATCATGAATATTTATACAGGGAGGAAGTGTGTGAAATGAGTTTAAATCCTAGACCCTAATTTTAAAATCATCTACTTTTTGAAAACAAGATTGAGAAAGGAACCTCTCTCCTGGGCCTCCACGCAATGGAGAGACTTCTGTAGTGTTTACAGATGTAGGTAGTATCTTTTCCAGAGGTGCCTGCCTGGGTGCTGGGAATCTTTTGGCAGCCACAGTCCTCTCTGCTTCCTGGACTGACATTTTTGATCATAGTAACACCCAGATATGCATATGACACCACCCTAATAGCAGAAGGTGAAGAGAACCTAAAGAGCATCTTGATGCAGGTAAAAGAGGAGAGTGAAAAAGCTGGCTTAAAACTCAACATTAAAAAAACTATGATCATGGTATCCAGTCCCATCACTTCATGGCAAATAGATAGGGGGAAAAAAAATGAAAACAGTGACAGTTTCTATTTTCTTGAGCTCCAAAATCACTACAGACAGTAACTGCAACCATGAAATTAAAAGGCACTTGCTCCTTAGAAGAAAAGCTATGACAGACCTAGACAGTTTATTCAAAAGCAGAGACATCACTTTGCTGACAAAGGTCCATATAGTGAAAGCTATGGGTTTTCCAGTAGTCATGTATGGATGTGAGAGTTGGACCATAAAGAAGGCTGAGTGCTGAAGAATTGATGCTTTCGAACTGTGATGCTGGAGAAGACTATGGAGAGTCCCTTGGACAGCAAGGAGATCAAATCAGTCAATCCTAAAGGAAATCAACCCTAAATATTCATTGGAAGGACTGATGTTAAAGCTGAAGCTCCAATACTTTGGCCACCAGATGTAAAGAACCAACTCATTGGAAAAGATGCTGGAAAAGATTGAGGGAAGGAGGAGTAGGGGGCGACAGAGGTTAAAATGGTCGGATGGCATCATTGACTCAATGGACATGAGTTTGAGCAAACTCCAGAAAAAGGTGAAGGACAGGGAAGCCTGGCATGCTGCAGTCCATGGGGTTGCAGAGTTGGACATGACTGAGTGACTGAACAATGACGACACCCAGACTGGATTCTATAGTGGCTGCTGGCTTAAAGCATGGCAACCTTTTAAAGATATCGGCTTTTTTTTTTTTTTTGCCACACCATATGGCTTGGAAATCTTAGTTCCCTCACCAGGGATCAGACCCAGGTCCCTGCTGTGGAAACGCAGAGTCCTAACCACTGGACCACCAGAGAAGTCCCTAAAGATGTCAGCATTTAAATAAAGGGCTAGATCTGTAGACTGTTGGAAATTCCAATCCCTACAGTAAGTTATTTCTAAAATATCATAATGGGGAAGAAAGAATATACTCAATCTGATTTTGGTATTGACCATCTGGTGATGTCCATATGTAAGGTCATCTCTTCTGTTGTTGGAAGAGGGTGTTTTCTATGACCAGTGCATTCTCTTGGCAAAACTCTGTCAGCCTTTGCCCTGCTTCATTTTGTACTCCAAGGCCAAACTTGCCTGTTACTCCAGGTATTTCTTGATTTCCTGCTTTTGCATTCCAGTCCCCTATGATGAAAAGGACATCTTTTTTTGTGTGTTAGTTCTAGAAGGTCTTGTAGGTCTTCATAGAACTGTTCAACTTCAGCTTCTTCAGCATTAGTGGTTGGAGCAGGCTTGAATTACTGTGATATTGAATGGTTTGCCTTGGAAATGAACCAAGATCATTCTGCTGCTGCTAAGTCGCTTCAGTCGTGTCCAACTCTGTGTGGCCCCATAGACGGCAGCCCACCAGGCTCCCCGTCCCTGGGATTCTCCAGGCAAGATCACTGGAGTGGGTTGCCATTTCCTTCTCCAATGCATGAAAGTGAAAAGTGAAAGTGAAGTCGCTCAGTCGTATCCAATTCTTAGCGACCCCATGGACTGCAGCCTACCAGGCCCCTCCATCCATGGGATTTTCCAGGCAAGAGTACTGGAGTGGGTTGCCATTGCCTTCTCTGAAGATCATTCTACTGTTTTTGAAACTACACCCAAGTACTGCATTTCAGGCTCTTTTGTTGACTATGGGACTACTCCATTTCTTGTAAAGGATTCTTGCCCACAGTAGTAGATATAATGGTCATTTGAGTTAAATTCACCCATTCCTGTCCATTTTAGTTCACTGACTTCTAAAATGTTGATGTTCACTCTTGCCATCTCCTGCTTGACCACTTCTGATTTACTTTGATTCATGAACCTAACTTTCCAGGTTCCTATGCACTATTGTTCTTTACCGCATGAGACTTTACTTCCACCACCAGTCACATCCACAAAAGGGCATTGTTTCCGCTTTGGCTCAGCCTCTTCATTCCTTCTGGAGCTATTTTTCCACTCTTCTCCAGTAGCATATTGGGCACCTACCAACCTGGGAGGGGGGTCATCTTTCAGTGTCATATCTTTTTGCCTTTTCATACTGTTCATGGGGTTCTCAAGGCAAGAATGCTGAAGTGGTTTGCCATTTCCTTCTCCAGTGGACCATGTTTTGTCAGAACTCCCCACCATGACCCCTCCATCTTGGGTGGCCCTACTTGGCATGGTTCATAGTTTCATTGAGTTAGGCAAGGTTTAGGTCCATGTGATCATATGGACTGAGCACCAAAGGCTGAGCATGGAAGAACTGATGCCTTGAAACTGTGGGGCTGGAGAAGACTCTTGAGAGTCCCTTGGACTGCAAAGAGATCAAACCAGTCAATCTTAAAGGAAATCAACCCTGAATATTCACTGGAAAGACTGATCTGAAGTGGAAGCTACCATACTTTGGCCAACTGATGCAAAGAGCTGACTCAATGGAAAAGACCCTGATACTGGGAAAGATTGAAGGCAGTAGGGGAAGGGGAAGACAGAGGATGAGATGGTTGGATGGCATCACCGACTCAATGGACGTGAGTTTGAGCAAGCTCCAAGAGATGGTGAAGGACAGGGAAGCCTGGGGAAGAGAGACTTTCATGATTTATCATTAAAATGTAAATTGTTAAATTTGCAATCTTTGTTCTACCTGACATTTTAATTAGAGCCTTCAGTTCAGTTCAGTTCAGTCGCTCAGTTGTGTCTGACTCTTTGTGACCCCATGAATTGCAGCACACCAGGCCTCCCTGTCCATCACCAACTCCAGGAGTTCACTCAAACTCATGTCCATCGAGTCGGTGATGCCATCCAGACATCTCATCCTCTGTCATCCCCTTCTCCTCCTGCCCCCAATCCCTCCCAGCATCAGGGTCTTTTCTAATGAGTCAGCTCTTCACATGAGGTGGCCAAAGTATTGGAGTTTCAGCTTTAGTATCATTCCTTCCAAAGAAATCCCAGGGCTGATCCCCTTTAGGATGGACTGGTTGGATCTCCTTGCAGTCCAAGGGACTCTCAAGAGTCTTCTCCAACACCACAGTTCAAAAGCATCAATTCTTCAGCACTCAGCTTTCTTCACAGTCCAACACTCACATCCATACATGACCACTGGGAAAACCATAGCCTTGACTAGACGAACCTTTGTTGGCAAAGTAATGTCTCTGCTTTTGAATATGCTATCTAAGTTGGTCATAACTTTCCTTCCAAGAGGTAAGTGTCTTTTGATTTCATGGCTGCAATCACCATCTGCACTGATTTTGGAGCCCCAGAAAGTAAAGTCTGACACTGTTTCCACTGTTTCCCCATCTATTTCCCATGAAGTGATGGGACCAGATGCCATGATCTTCGTTTTCTGAATGTTGAGCTTTAAGCCAACTTTTTCACTCTCCTCTTTGACTTTCATCAAGAGGCTTTTTAGTTCCTCTTCACTTTCTGCCATAAGGGTGGTGTCATCTGCATATCTGAGGTTATTGATATTTCTCCCGGCAATCTTGATTCCCGCTTGTGCTTCTTCCAGCCCAGCATTTCTCATGATGTACTCTGCATATAAGTTAAATAAGCAGGGTGACAATATACAGCCTTGGCATACTCCTTTTCATATTTGGAACCAGTCTGTTGTTCCATTTCCAGTTCTAACTGTTGCTTCCTGACCTGCATATAGGTTTCTCAAGAGGCAGATCAGGTGGTCTGGTATTCCCATCTCTTTCAGAATTTTCCACAGTTTATTGTGATCCACACAGTCAAAGGCTTTGGCATAGTCAATAAAGCAGAAATAGATGTTTTTCTGGAACTCTCTTGCTTTTTCCATGATCTAGCAGATGTTGGCAATTTGGTTTCTGGTTCCTCTGCCTTTTCTAAAACCAGCTTGAACATCTGGAAGTTCACGGTTCACATATTGCTGAAGCCTGGCTTGGAGAATTTTGAGCATTACATTACTAGTGTGTGAGATGAGTGCAATTGTGTGGTAGTTTGAGCATTCTTTGGCATTGCCTTTCTTTGGGATTGGAATGAAAACTGACCTTTTCCAGTCCTGTGGCCACTGCTGAGTTTTCCAAATTTGCTGGCATATTGAGCGCAGCACTTTCACAGCATCATCTTTCAGGATTTGGAATAGCTCAACTGGAATTCCGTCACCTCCACTAGCTTTGTTTGTAGTGATGCTTCCTAAGGCCCACTTGACTTCACATTCCAGGATGTCTGGCTCTAGGTCAGTGATCATACCATCATGATTATCTTGGTCATGAAGATCTTTTTTGTACAGTTCTTCTGTGTATTCTTGCCACTTCTTCTTAATATCTTCTGCTTCTGTTAGGTCCATACCATTTCTGTCCTTTATCGAGCTCATCTTTGCATGAAATGTTCCTTTGGTATCTCTGATTTTCTTGAAGAGATCTCTAGTCTTTCCCGTTCTGTTTTTTTCCTCTATTTCTTTGCATTGATCGCTGAGGAAGGCTTTCTTATCTCTTCTTGCTATTCTTTGGAACTCTGCATTCAGATGCTTATATCTTTCCTTTTCTCCTTTGCTTTTCACTTCTCCTCTTTTCACAGCTATTTGTAAGGCCTCCCCAGACAGCCATTTTGCTTTTTTGCATTTCTTTTCCATGAGGGTGGTCTTGATCCCTGTCTCCTGTACAATGTCACAAACCTCCATCCAGAGTTCATCAGGCACTCTATCAGATCTAGTCCCTTAAATCTATTTCTCACTTCCACTGTATAATCATAAGGGATTTGATTTAGGTCATACCTGAATGGTCTAGTAGTTTTCCCTACTTTCTTCAATTTCAGTCTGAATTTGGCAATAAGGAGTTCATGATCTGAGCCACAGTCAGCTCCCTGTCTTGTTTTTGCTGACTGTATAGAGCTTCTCCATCTTTGGCTGCAAAGAATATAATCAATCTCTTTTCCATGTTGACCATCTGGTGATGTCCTTGTGTAGAATCTTCTCTTGTGTTGTTGGAAGAGGGTGTTTGCTATGACCAGTGTGTTCACTTGGCAAAACTCTATTAGCCTTTGCCCTGCTTCATTCCATATTCCAAGGCCAAATTTGCCTGTTACTCCAGGTGTTTCTTGACTTCCTACTTTTGCATTCCAGTCCCCTATAATGAAAAGGACATCTTTTTTGGGTGTTGGTTCTAAAAAGTATTGTAGGTCTTCATAGAACCGTTCAACTTCAGCTTCTTCAGCTGAACACATAAATGCCAGGAGGAAATTGAATTATGAATTTACTAATTCGAAAAGTAAATGAATTTTTTTTCATTGGAAAGCTGTCTTTCATGGTTATGGGGATGGAACAATATGCACACTAGTTGTTCAAAAGGCCAAACAGTCTTCACAAAACAAGGCACTCCAAGCTTCTCAGGTGCTTTAGAAGGTGGAGAAACCCCTCCAGGCCCCTCGGAAATAGTTCAGTACATTATCAGTGTTTTCAAGCACTAATTCACAAATTCATTGTCTAGGAGGTGTTTAGCTACATGACTCATGTGAACCAATAGACAAATCATTACTTTCTATAACATGAGGGTGACTGTAACCTATCTGGTGACAGAAGCCAAACTGAGCCCTTCAAAGTCACTGTGTTATTGAGGTCCGTATTTTAAATTACGTAAATGGAAAATTAATATTTTAAATACCCTATGGAATACTTATCCTCCCTGTTACCAGAATCCTCAGTGTTGCTTTAAAGATAGAGGTTTTTATATTGTATATTTATACAGTAAGATACTTCTGAAAATTATGGATAACTAACATTTAATGGGTGTAGGTACTATTCTAATGAGCTTCCCTGGTGGCTCAGTGGTAAAGAATCCACCTGCCAATGCAGGAGACACAGGTTTGATTCCTGGATTAGAAAGATCCCCTGGAGAAGGAAATGGCAACCCACTCCAGCATTCTTGCCTGGGAAATCCCATGGACAGAGGAGCCTGGTGGGCTATAGTCTGGGGTAGCGAAGAGTTGGACATGACTTCGCGACTAAACAACAACCAACTATTCTAAATGCTTTTCAGGTTTTAGCTCTAACCCTCACAAAAACCCTGTAAGGTCAGCACTCTTGCCTTCTCAAGTCTATAAAGGAGACAGTTGGATACAGAGGGGCCTAGTAGGCTGCCAAGGTTATGACTGCAAATAAATAGATTATTATTTCTACAAAAAAGGCTGGGTTCAGACTCAGACTATGTGGCCCCAGGGGCCAGGTTTGTCACCAGTCAATTATACTGACTTACTCCAAGACACATGCATGACAGTGTGTGGTCTCATTTTCAACAACACACAAAGGGAAAACGTGATGTAGCAGAAAGGCTTTGCAGGTGGACAGGCTTTGGTTCCCATCTCATTCCGGCCGCTTACTGCCTGGGTGACTTCATCTCAGCTCCTTCTGCTGTGTAAAATGGAGGTGGTGACTCTAACTCCTAGCTTTGTTATGAGGATTAAATGAGGTGACTTGCCTAGCTAACCCCATCCCTACTTTTCCTCCTGACCTTGGGTTCTGAAAATAAAGTCTGGCAAACCTGCTTTTTAACCCATTACATGAGAATTATAATGTTCTCAGAAGTAGGCTAGTGATTTAAAAGAACTGGTGTCTCTTTTAATTCTATGTCCACCATGCATAAGAAAGAATAATGTTTGTTTGTCATTAGTATCAAATCATACTGTAGACATTTTGAAAAGGGCAAAATAAAACATAAAACATAACTTAAAATCGCATCAGAGCATATATACTTCCCAAGCAAATTGAAATTTACTCTTTGTTATGTTGCAAGCTTTACTCCAAAAAATTCTAGTGTGAAGCAGAGAGTTGCTCTTGCAAGAAAGAAAATTTAAGAGATAAAGAAATCTTCATGAATATAAAGAAATTTTTAAAAATGAGGTACGATACTATTGGCAGAATTTCAAAGCAGTCTTTTTTACACAGTAGTGATTATCCCAGGAGATCCCAGGTAACATTATTAATTTGTTTGCTACTTAGCTGTGATAAAATTTGGGATCTGAGCAGTCCATTGTGTACTGTGCACGGCCACGGATTTTATGTACTTAAGAAGACCTTTCTCACAGTCCAGTAATTAGGTGCTATTGACATTGTAATCTTCGAAAATGTTCCTAATGGGCCCCAAAGACACGAATCTCATTGATAAAACCTCAAAGTAACAGTGACCCTTTAAGTGGCTTGTCGGTAAGAGAAACCTCAAACATAAATATCTGAAACGCAGGAGAAACCCAAATTTAAACCTAGATTACATTGTATTGTTAATTCTCTGAGACTTTTAGTGAAGAAACATGGAAAAGATGATCTTAAAGGTTTTTAAAGAATGGTAGAATAATTGTAGTACATTGGATAGGTTTTTTAAATATTTCTTTTCATCCTTTGAAACTTTAGACCTGAAAAGTGTTTCATTCTTAAGTAATTGTGGTATGCACCAAAAGTGGAGTTCACTTCCCCCGTTTTTGTTTTAAACACAAAAATAATTTTAAAAATCACACAAGAGAAGTAACTTAAAAGATAAAAAGGAAAGCATTTTAGGCATAAGTGTTAGCATTGTTTTACATATTCTTTCTAGACTTCAGCTGTAATTAATATAATTTAGTAAGGTATTCATATTCAAATGCATATTTTATAATATTGCTACATATATACATTCCTACACAAGCAATATACATAGCTGATGGTATGTAACATCACTTCACATGTAACTGATGTCTATTAAAAATGTTAAAAAGGGACTAACCTGATTTACTAAATATAATGTTTTAACCTATCTATTAATGTTTATGATGTCACTGCCACCAACTTTTCTACTACTTCCCTTATTGTCACCAATTACTTATAATTCAGATGTTCTATTTCTAGGTTATATATGTCATCCTTGTCTTTTAGATTTGGGCTGACTCTTCACTACGTTTTTCCTGGGAATTTTCTTTGCTCTTTATGCCTTTGTTCTTTTTGATACTTTCTATTTGAGGCATGAGATTTAAGATATTGAATGACAAATTGAAGTCTGGAAGACCAACAGTGTGTCTCTTAACATACCTTTCCAAATACAGGGAATTTTCAATGGCATAGGGAAGAGTCAAGATGACTAATTGGATTTGAGAATTAATCACAAAAATCCAAAGTTTTCTTTCTAACTGAAGCTTTGTCGACTGATCAAATAGGGGATTGGGACATGTGAAAAATTAAAATGGATAATCCATGCTTTGAAAGCAAAAGGCAAAGAAGAAAGGGAAAGATATATCCATCTGAATGCAGAGTTTCAAAGAATAGCAAGGAGAGATAAACCTTCTTAAGTGAACAATGCAAAGAAATAGAGGAAAACAATAGAATGGGAAAGCCTAGAGATCTCTTCAAGAAAATTGGAGATATCAAGGGAACATGTGTGCTCACTCAGTTGTATGCAACTCTGCAACAGTATGGACTGTAGCCCACCAGGCTCCCCTGTCCATGGAACTGTCCAGGCAAGAATACTAGAGTGGATCGCCATTTCCTCCTCCAGGGGATCTTCCCAACCCAAGGATCAAACCCAAGTCTCTGGTGTGTCCCTGTATTGGCAGGCTAATTCTTTACCACTGCATCACCTGGGAAGCCTGCTTTTAAGTATATGTAGACAGAATTTCCTCAGACAGTAAAGAATCTGCCTGCAATGCAGGAGACTGGGCTCGATCCCTGGGTTGGGAAGATCCCCTGGAGGATAGCATGGCAACCCACTTCAGTATTCTTGCCTGGAGAATCCCCATGGACAGAGGTGCCTGGTGGGCTACAGTCCAAGGGGTCACAGAGTCAGACACGAGTGAGTGACTAAGCACAGGCAGAATTTCACTGAATAAATGCCACAAAGCATATACCTAATTATGCCCCAAACTGGTACTCAGAGGTCTCCAAAACATGAAGCATAAGGCAAGAATACTTTCTGGTGTGTTATTCATTTATTGGGCCATGAATTGGATTCCAGCTGCCTCTCTGGATCCTGTGGCCACTGATTTCATCCCAAACCCCAGAGACTCATTGCTGCCCAGCTACTTAAGAGTCATTATAAACCATATAAGCCTTTTATGGTGGTTAACAAAATATTGAGAAAGGTTTTAGGTAGTGTAGAGTGGGTATTAAATTTTAAATTTAGTAATGTTTCTGTTAGAGAAATGGCAAAATGTTGCAAGATATTATGTATGGATTCACACAAATTCATGGACATATCAAGTACACTCTTAAGTGAACTGGGAGTGCCATCTTTGTGAAAGGTTGTTGCTGAACCATGAAAAGACGCCAGGATTCTTGGCCTCCGGAGGAGAAGAATTCAATCTGAGGCCACAGACAAGGCTTGATTGCTCAGAGCTTTTGTGTAATAAAGTTTTATTAAAGTATAAAGGAGATATAGAAAGCTTCTGACAGAGGCATCAGAAGGGGGCAGAAAGAGTACCCCCTTGCTAGTGTTAGCAATGGAGTTATATACTCCAGTTAGTCATTACAATGAATCAAAAGAATGTCTGGAGTTTGTAAAGACCTCAGCAGACCTACTCCCATAATTTACATTTTAAGATTTAACTTATATGCAGAGTGCATCATGAGAAACGCTGGGCTGGAAGAAGCACAAGCTGGAATCAAGATTGCCGGGAGAAATATCAATAACCTCAGATATGCAGATGACACCACCCTTATAGGCAGAAAGTGAACAGGAACTAAAGAGCCTCTTGATGAAAGTGAAAGAGGAGAGTGAAAAAGTTGGCTTAAAGCTCAACATTCAGAAAACAAAGATCATGGCATCTGGTCCCATCACTTCATGGGAAATAGATGGGGAAACAGTGGAAACAGTGTCAGACTTTATTTTCTGGGGCTCCAAAATCAGCGCAGATGGTGATTGCAGCCATGAAATTAAAAGACGCTTACTCCTTGGAAGGAAAGTTATGACCAACCTAGATAGCATGTTCAAAAGCAGAGATATTACTTTGCCAACAAAGGTGCATCTAGTCAAGGTTATAGTTTTTCCTGTGGTCATGTATGGATGTGAGAGTTGGACTGTGAAGAAAGCTGAGCACCAAAGAATTGATGCTTTTGAACTGTGGTGTTGGAGAAGACTCTTGTGAGTCCCTTGGACTGCAAGGAGATCCAACCAGTCCATCCTAAAGGATATCAGTCCTGGGTGTTCATTGGAAGGACTGATGCTGAAGCTGAAACTGCAGTACTTTGGCCATCTCATACGAAGAGTTGACTCACTGGAAAAGACTCTGATGCTGGGAGGGATTGGGGGCAGGAAGAGAAGGGGATGACAGAGGATGAGATGTCTGGATGGCATCACTGACTCGATGGACATGAGTTTGAATGAACTCCAGGAGTTGGTGATGGACAGGGAGGCATGGCGTGCTGTGATTCATGGGATCGCAAGAGTCAGACATGACTGAGCCACTGAACTGAACTGAACTGAAGATAACAGGATTAGCCAGAAGGTCTAGTCCAGAGACTGTCCTCAGGAAGGATACATTATTGTTATATAATCCTAAGGAATGTGGAGGAAAAAGTTTGTCCTTTCTTCCTCCTTGAGAATTCCAGAGCCCTCTGTCCTTGGGGATCCCTAGACTTTTTATCAACCTGCCTAGGAAATGACTCTCTCATTTGTATGTGAAAGATCAGATCAGATCAGATCAGATCAGTTGCTCAGTTGTGTCCGACTCTCTGCAACCCCGTGAATCGCAGCACGCCAGGCCTCTGTGTCCATCACCAACTCCTGGAGTTCATTCAAACTCATGTCCATCAAGTCGGTGATGCCATCCAGCCATCTCATCCTCTGTCATCCCCTTCTCCTCTTGCCCCCAATCCCTCCCAGCATCAGAGTCTTTTCCAATGAGTCAACTCTTCACATGAGGTGGCCAAAGTACTGGAGTTTCAGCTTTAGCATCATTCCTTCCAAAGAAATCCCAGGCCTGATCGCCTTCAGAATGGACTGGCTGGATCTCCTTGCAGTCCAAGGGACTCTCAAGAGTCTTCTCCAACACCACAGTTCAAAAGCATCAATTCTTCGGCGCTCAGCCTTCTTCACAGTCCAACTCTCATGTCCATACATGACCACAGAAAAAAACCATAGCCTTGACTAGACGAACCTTTGTTGGCAAAGTAGTGTCTCTGCTTTTGAATATGCTATCTAGGTTGGTCATAACTTTCCTTCCAAGGAGTGTCTTTTAATTTCATGGCTGCAGTCACCATCTACAGTGATTTTGGAGCCCAGAAAAATAAAGTCTGACACTGTTTCCACTGTTTCCCCATCTATTTCCCATGAAGTGATGGGACCGGATGCCATGATCTTCGTTTTCTGAATGTTGAGCTTTAAGCCAACTTTTTCACTCTCCACTTTCACTTTCATCAAGAGGCTTTTTAGTTCCTCTTCACTTTCTGCCATAAGGGTGGTGTCATCTGCATATCTGAGGTTATTGTTATTTCTCCTGGCAATCTTGATTCCAGCTTGTGCTTCTTCCAGTCCAGCGTTTCTCATGATGTACTCTGCACATAAGTTAAATAAGCAGGGTGACAATATACAGCCTTGATGTACTCCTTTTCCTATTTGGAACCAGTCTGTTGTTCCATTTCCAGTTCTAACTGTTGCTTTCTGACCTGCATACAAATTTCTCGAGGCAGATCAGGTGGTCTGGTATTCCCATCTCTTTCAGAATTTTCCACAGTTTATTGTGATCCACACAGTCAAAGGCTTTGGCATAGTCAATAAAGCAGAACTAGATGTTTTTCTGGAACTCTCTTGCTTTTTCCATGATCCAGCGGATGTTGGCAATTTGGTTTCTGGTTCCTCTGCCTTTTCTAAAACCAGCTTGAACATCAGGAAGTTCACGGTTCACATATTGCTGAAGCCTGGCTTGGAGAATTTTGAGCATTACTTTACTAGCGTGTGAGATGAGTGCAATTGTGTGGTAGTTTGAGCATTCTTTGGCATTGCCTTTCTTTGGGATTGGAATGAAAACTGACCTTTTCCAGTCCTGTGGCCACTGCTGAGTTTTCCAAATGTGCTGGCATATTGAGTGCAGCACTTTCACAGCATCATCTTTCAGGATTTGGAATAGCTCAACTGGAATTCCATCACCTCCACTAGCTTTGTTCATAGTGATGCTTTCTAAGGCCCACTTGACTTCACATTCCAGGATGTCTGGCTCTAGGTGAGTGATCACACCATCGTGATTATCTGGGCCGTGAAGCTCTTTTATGTACAGTTCTTCTGTGTATTCTTGCCATCTCCTCTTAATATCTTCTGCTTCTGTTGGTCCATACCATGTAAAAGATACCATATGAATATTCCTTTCAGCAGGAGGAACTCCAGGTTTGGAGTTTGAGGGAATAAACTGAGAACTAAAAGCAGATATTTGTAAGTCAGTGTAAAGAAGCATCACAGGACTCTAGTCCTCAGCCTGTCCCATTCCTGGCTGGTTCAGCATCTTTAATGCACGTTCCTCATCTTGAATGAAAAAATCACATGAAAAAAAAAATAGGTCATAGGAAGAAGTAAGTTGTGTACTATTGCATTCTACACAAATGTAAACTAGAGTGACAAAAAATTATAAAGTAATCATTACTTGTGTTCTCATATTAGTAAGAATGCATTGAGGGAAGGCTTATAGGCTTATTTAATTTAGAAACTTTTTTTCTATGAAATATTTCAAATATTCAGACAACAGAAAATTGCAAGCTGAATACCCCCTGTGTACGTGTACATTTCGGAGAAGGCAATGGCACCCCACTCCAGTAGTCTTGCCTGGAAAATCCCATGGATGGAGGAGCCTAGTGCACTGCAGTCCATGGGGTCGCTAAGAATTGGATACGACTGAGCGACTTCACTTTCACTTTTCACTTTCATGCATTGGAGAAGGAAATGGCAGCCCACTCCAGTGTTCTTGCCTGGAGAATCCCAGGGACGGGGGAGCCTGGTGGGCTGCCGTCTATGGGGTCGCACAGAGTCGGACAGGACTGAAGTGACTTAGCAGCAGCATGTGTACATTTTAGGGTATGTGCATACTAAAAAGTATCATTACTTCAGTAATTTGGTAAATTCTGTTTGTCTTAGGGTAGTTTAGCAAGCTATGATGTTCAGGGTTAGCAGTGATTTTTTCCTCCACGTGTTGTTACTATGCCTTTGCCTTTGAGCCTCTGCTCAGGGTCATTGAAGTGTGTTGTCAGTTTATCCACCATTTGTTGTTATTCGATTGAATCCAGGCCCCCTGCATTGGGAGTATGGAGTCTTAGCCACTTGGACCACCGGGGAAGTCCCCGAGCCTCACTTAACTTGTGAAATGCTCTCCTCTTTACTCCAAGACACCAACCTGTTCTTGTTCTCCCCTACTTATCAGAGCATCCTTCTAGTCTCTCCTGATTACTCAGTTCTGCCACCAGCTCTGAGTAGTGAGTGTTGGAGTCACTAAGGATTTCATTCTTTGATTCGCTTTTGTTATTCCTCTGCTTAATCCGTCAATAGATGTCTGTGGTTTTTAGGATAGAACTAAATTCTTCAGTTTAGCTTATAAAACCATGCATAATCCCTGCCTCTCTCCTACATGAGCTGCCTAATCTAGTCATAACAAACCACCAACTGTTTGTTTGGAATAGCTATTCCCTGCTATTCCATGCTCTTGTACCCTTCTGTGACTTTATACATGCCTGCACCTAGGTCATAGGTCTTCTGCCTGCTCTTGCTGGGGCTCGCTCATATCCCACAGTTAGCTGGCCATCAGGCTGGGTGTCTGCTGAGATGACAGAGGCAATCATACCTTATATTTCTCATATTGATTAGACAAACCTAGTCTTGCTTTCATGGTGGTGTCAGGGTTCTCAGAAGCAGCAAAAAAGAGCAAGTGCCAATGCACACACAGGTCTGTTGAATCTGATGGCACATTTGCTCCATAAGAGCAAGTCTCGTGACCAAGACCAGTCAACGTGGGAGGCAACGGGAAAGGCCGTGGATGCCAAGGGCCCACACTACTTAACCTCCTAGGTTTCACCTTCTTTTTGTTAATACATTCATTTATTCATTCCTTCCCTAGACTTTATGAGCACCTACTATATTTTTTTAATTGAAGTATTGTTGATTTACAGTGTTGTTAGTTTCTTGTGTATAGCGAAGTAATTCAGATATATATAGGTATATGTGTGTATACATATATATGTATATTCTTTTCCATTATGGTTTATTACAGGAAATTGAATACAGTTCCCTGCGCTATACAGTAGGACCTTATTGCTTATCTGTTTTATATTGTGTTGGCCAAAAGGTTTGTTCGAGTTTTTCCATAAGATATTATGGAAAAACTCAAAATTTTTGGCCAACCCAATATATAGTAGTTTGTATCTGCTAATCCCAAACTCCTATTTATCCCTCCTCCACCTCCTTTCCCCTCTGGTAACCACTCTATGTCTGTGAGTCTGTTTCTGTCTTAGAAATAAATTCATACTTTGGATTCCACATATAAGTGATATCATAAGGTATTTGTCTTTCTTTGTCTGACTGACTTAGTATGATAGTCTCTAGGTCCTTCTATGTTGCTGAAAATGGCATTATTTCATTCTTTTTTTTTATAGCTGAGTAATATCCCATTGTATATATGTGCCACGTCTTCTTTATCCACTCGTCTGCTGATGGACACTGAGGTTGCTTCCATGTCTTGGCTAATTGTGAATAGTGCTACTATGAACATTTGGGTGCATGTATCTTTTTGAATTGTTATTTTGTCCAGATATATGCCAGGGAGTGGAATTGCTGGATCATAGAGGAACTGTGAGCATGTACTACAAACAAAGCCTTGGGCTAGGTACTGAGGATGCAGAGAATCTCCTCAGTGCTTGAAAGACTGACTCCCAAAGACCAGCATATTCAGTAAAAGTAATACCTGTATTTACAGAGGTCCCATGAAGCAGGGTAGACCTGAGAATGCCCCTCCGCATTTGTCACCGTTGCTGCAGCAATGGCTACCTCATGATAATAGGATTAACCTCTTCCTCCATAAAAATCATAAAAAGCCAAAATACAGAAACAAGATTTAAAATATTTTCAGTGTGTAAATTTTTTCAAACTGTAATTGGAAAATGACTCTATTTCTTTGGTGGCCTATAAATTCAAGCATGAGATCATGTGAACACAGCATTTCCTCTAAACATCAGATGTGGGTTAGAGGAGCAGTTAATATTTTAATCTTCCCTGCTTGTTTCTAGGAACAAATTTGCTTGCAACTTCAAACCCATATTTCTGCAAATTACAGAGACCAAAAGTGCAAACGAAAAAAATCCCTTTTCAGATAACTATCTGAAGCTTCCATATTAGGTATAATGATTTTTTTCCCCAGGATTAGGACAGATTGCATGGGGAGCCCAGGCTTTCATAAAGAGGAGGGTGGGAATTGACTTGGGCCTTCATTTTCTCACAAAAGGCACAATGCAAAGCACATCTGTGAACATTGCATAATTTGTTATGTTCTACAAAGAGGTGGGTTTTTGTTGTACACATACCAAAGCTATTTGGTACTGTTCACCAATAATCTCTATTCAGGTCCAGAAAAGAAATTGGCCTCAGAAGAGTGAAAGGAGAGTAAATTTTTCTTTAAAAATTAGATACAGATTATCGCTTCAAAATGCAGGAGGGAATTTTACAAGTGACGGTGCACTGATTAGCTTTCCAATGGACATCCAGTCCTTTATGAATCGCATACTAGCTGTGGTCAACTGTGACCAATGTGGTTTATTACTCTCCCGAAGAGCTGAACTGAGATTACCCATCTAATTTAATTGAGAAATGTTGGGTGAACTTGAACTGTTTCATGGACATGAATGACCAGAGAATTTATTTGATAAGACATTAAAGGCTGAATATGGTAACTCTCTCTTTGATGGTTTGATACAGTCATTTCTTTAGTTCATTAGCAAGTCTCTCGTAGATTTTTGTTGTCATTATTATCCTTCGGGTGATTATGTGAGCAGCTGAAATGAAAAATGAATGTTTCTGTACAACATCACTAGAAAAAATTTTAAAACTTACCTTTATTGGTAAATACTCATGACAGTTTTTAATGTAGTCTGAAAAGTGACATCAACTTTCAAGGAAAGGACGCTAACAGTAATTAAATTGTGGGCAAATTAATAAATCCACTGTATTTTCATGTGATAGTCCCTAATTATTTTTAAATGTTGTCTTCTGATTTATTAAAGGGAAAAAAGACTTTAGGAAGCTAACACCCTTCACATTTTCTTTGTAAACTTGGAAACTTCTGTTGATGGCACCTCAATGAAACATTTAAGATCACTTTATCAATTACATAGCACACAAGCCAGCGTCAGATGAAAAGGTGCTTTCTCTTCGTATGTCTGTTAACATTTAACATAAATTCTGCTGTATTCCCAATGACCAGTGCTAAGGTATAATTTGGACATTTGCATCCTTTTTAAAAACTGTATTTAAATACAATAGTTTTAAAACTACTCAGAGAAACTCAGAGATGTAAACTCTTAAGAATAAATGACAAAATCCCACATCATGTTCCTAGTGACTCTTTAAATGGAATTTTTCATTGAAAGTTTGTCGTTAAAATAGGAAGGCCTTTTGGTTGTGCCCATACAAGCATAATAAATTGTATATGTTTGTGATACTGAATGACTCTTGCCCATATGCTGCACTGCAAAGCTACATGAATGAGGCATTTACCAAATCAGGCCCACCACATTAAACAGAAAAACAATCTTTATTCATGGTAACTTATCAGTTTCAATTAATCAACCTTAACAATGGAAATTCTGATGTGTTCAAGCAACTTGAAAGCAATAGGTCATCTTGAGGGCAGCCATGTTGTGTCTTTGTGCCTAAGGTTTCAAACAAAGGGACATCTCCAATAAATATACATGCATATACATACATACATGTGCATATATATACATACCAATGGATGGCCATATCTATGCCAGTTACACCAGCCAGAACGCATGTTAAGTGTTTATGACTTTTATCATAGCAAATGTAATTGTTTTCCTCCTAGTATACTTTTTGAGCTCTGTAAGTGTAAACAAAAGGAAAGAAATTTCCATTGGATGACCATCCTTTCAGTTTCTGTGCTGCTATGTGAATAGCATTGTGCAGACCATTCCAATGGTTTTGAAAAGGGGTAACCATTGGTTTGATTTGGTTACACGGTTTAGTAAAGCACTCCCTCCCACTGCCTTAGGGTCTGTGAAAGGTCTGTGACCTGTTTAGAACTGCCAAGTGAAATGTCATGTCGCCCCTCCCAAATGGGAGTATCTGCATTCATTTGATCAGTATAAAAAATGATTGGGGATGGTGAGAGCAGTGCTTTTGAATTGCAATTTATAGCAGTTTACAAAAATGCACATTGTTGGAAAAGAAAACATGGAAGTGTTTCTTTCTAAATTGCATTACCTGTGAAATGTCATTAGTCTTTTAAGGATATTTACATCCTTTTTTAAAATTATTATTTAGGAGACTTACTTCAACTAAGGAAAATCAGAATTTTATTATATGATCATTTTTTTAAGCTTGCGTTTTGGTTCTAGTACCAGAATTTAAGGAACACAATGTGTCCATGTTCTTAGGATAAACATAATTTGTTGTCATTTCCACTTATTCATTCTGTAAGATGATCTTTGCTAATCAGTTGCATTAGTGGAGGATTCCCAATTATCTTTCCCAGATTCTAGAGGAGATTCATTTGCTGGTTGATGTCTTATCTGCTGGATTTCTAATAGGGAATCTGAAACCGCAGGCATATTTAATTCTCCCAGGTCTCCATTATCCCTTCAATGGTTTACTAATGAAACTTCTTCGTTGGATGAATACTTTCTAAATTATGTTACCTGTCGATTCATCTACATGTATGAACAGTTTCACAAAAGAAAATGTTATTTCTTTTCATGAAATGCATACAAGAGTCCATGAACTTTATCCTGAAAGTTAAGGTAGGATGTTCAAGTTCATAAGTCTTTATACAGCCACTTGGGTTTCTGAGGTCTGGAAGTCTTGAAAACTCCATCTCTTCACCTTAGGCAGTGGGTAGAATCGGACATTATTTTGAAGAATTCTATCAGTAAGAAAAGTTATCAGGAAAAAGGCCTCAGAACTTCCCTGGCTGATAATGGGAGGAGAGAAAGAGGAGCCCTGCTTCAGAAAAGACTTGACCCAGATACACTCGCTAGCACTCCACTTTGAACCTCCCAACCATTGAAAGCTGAGCTTGTCACGTTTTTATCTTTGTTCATGTTAAGCCTTGGAGTGACAGCCCGGCTCTGTGCTCCCCTCTCCCACTGCCCCGCCGGCCGTAAGTGTCCACATTGACACCTACCGGTGACCGCAGGCTGCAAGTCTTTGTTGCCTTCTCCACGCTCCTGGCTTTCACTGGGATTAGCTCAGGGCCTTTGTTCCCCTTCAAAGCTGGAACATCACATCCCATGTTGTGGCTTTCCTGTCTCAGACCCCCAACGCTTTCCTCACAATTTACACACCAGGTAAATGTCCCTCCCTAGGGAGCAGAGAGCCCAGCCTGGGGTGAGGGCTGGGGAGGGCAAAACCTCCCCATCCCCAACTTTAGAACCAGCCCCCCAAGTTGATTTTCTTTCCTTCTTACTCAAAATTTTCTATTTCATAAGAAGGAAAGATTGAAAACACAAATGGAAATGTAAACCTGAGCTAGGCCTTGAACCCAAACACAAGTCCCCCCTTGCCTTGTTTTATTCTCTTACAACGGCTCCTAATTCTAGGGCGGTAACTCCGGGAAGATCATTTACTGGCCCTGGTCACAGGCACCTCAGACCATTTCTTCAGTCTGGGACAGCAGGAACACTATCTCAGGGGAGACTTCACCGGCACATGCTCCGTTAAAAGCCTTGGAGGAGCTGACGGCCAGAATGACCTGTCCCACCCTCCCCTCCAATTTACTGAGGAGGGCCCCCAGCCGGGGCCAGGCCTTGGAGAACCCACTAAAAGTGAGGCAAAGAGTGAAAGTGTGTGGGGAGTGGTTTACATACAGTAAGTAAAGCAAATTACACTTCTCTTCATCTCTCCCTCTGTTTAGTGAGGTCAGAAAATCTGGAGGAAGAATCTCAGGAGGAGAAGCAGTCGACGCCCCAGAACACCACAGAGAGCGACACGGATGCTCCCGAGTAGCGGCAAAGAACACTGCGCTGCTCAGAGCGGGGTCTGGGGGTGGGGGGGCAGAAAGAGGGCCCTTACCACCCTGGCGTAAGGCCTGCCTCCCTGACGAGGGACACTGTCTTCAAGGTGTTTCTAACCTAACTGTTCCGTCTTCAGATGCCGCATACTCATTGGCGCATCGCACTTGAAGAGAACGCGAAGTGCGCTCTCTGTGCGCGCTTTGTGCGCACCTTTCCAAACCCTTCAAGAAACCGCTGGCTGGTGCGTGGTGAGCGGGGCGCACAGACTCTGAGCCGCCGCCGCATCCATCCGGGCACTCCCTGGGCTCAGCGGGTCGCCCCAGCGCCTTAGGGTGGGAAGGAACGAACTTTGATTAAAACTTAAAAGCTTGAGGCACTAACCCTGTGTCATTCCCTCTCTAATCTACCTGAAATCCCTGTAACGCTAAGTCAAACTGATTTGCTGTCTACTCATCCACCAACTGATCCATAAAGGCGTACCAGAAAACCTCGAAGGAGATTTTAAACGTCTTCCAAGGAGGTCCACTCTTACATAGGCGCGGGGCTCCTAGACATATCTTAAACGCTGTAAACAATTCTTTAGTAATTGTGGAAACTCTTTGGGGTTGTGTTTCCTGGTAAGTATCAAGACGAAAATTCACGCATCTCTTCTTTCCGAATGTCAGGCACCATTTTCTGAAAGACCGGTTTGCTTTTCATCCGTGCGTAATGGTCAAACCAGCCCTTTCAGTTCCCTTGTCTACAAGTCAGGCCCGGTCTGCAGCCCAGTTTCAAGATCGTAAGCTCTGGCTTACAGATTTATAAAGACGTTTATTAAATCTCAAGAAATATATTTGTGGTGGCTATCACATAAAGCTGATGTACTCTGGTGCAAAAGAAAGCTACAGAGGCGATTTGTTTGTGCGTAAAAGGCACCAGATTTAATTGGAGAGAGACGTGGTATTTTCAACGCGAGGACACAGGGTGGCATAGCGCCCTGAAGCATTATTCGAGCTTCATCTACTATGCACTATATGCCACCGTCTCCAAAGGAGTGTTGCCCTAGAAACTTGTTTTAATCTGCTGCTATATATCAACACCTTGTTTTAGCAGTCCTTGGCTGAATTACAGTTACACAGTTTGGCGCTTCTTTCAAATTTCCTCCCATCAGTTTGGCTAAAGAAAGGAATTTTTCTCCTTTAGAAATGAATTGGCTTAATTAGTAAGTAGATTAATGGCAATTGCTGGTGAGTTGGTTTCCAGCAGAGTTTCACCAGAGAGGGTTAATCGGAGTCAGGTCTGGAAGCTTTCCCAGAACTGGCTGCCAGCCATTTCCACCAACCAATCAACCCTACAAGAAGCGGAGGAAGTGAAATAGAATTTATATTCTCTGGGCTGTTATCCTGGACGGAAATTCCTTGGAAGCAGCCTCCTGGTTGGGTGTAGGATGGACTATTTCACTTTAGAATTTTCAGAGAAACCTCGAAAGGTTTCACCTTCAAGATTTATCTGGGTACCAAAGAGGAATTTCACATGGCACAATGAGTGACTCTACAGAACACTGAGGGCACATTGTAAATGCTTGTGAGGCTCTTAGTCAATTTCAGGTTTTACAGAAGTTGTGCAAACCTCCCAAGTTCCACCCTAAATCTTATCTACCAGAAACTTTTTACAAACTTCAGTTGTGTGTTCTGCAGCCTTTTCACTTATTTTTTCCACAGTGATAAAAATGCATTCATAGTTTAACTTGCAGCTGCATTACTCTTGCAAAAAAAAAAAAAAAAAAATCCCTGCTGAGAAATGCATATAATAGGAAAAACAGATCGGCTGGACAGCAGCGTAATTAATGCCAGAAAGGGCTGAGGCCGGTTTCATAGTTTGTCTTCTGAGGATATTAAGACGAGACCTGGTGAAAAATGACGCATGCTTTAGCATTTCAGAAAGCTGGCAACTGGCAGCGCTTTTCCTTTTTTCTTTGACTTTCTGCCTCAGAACAAAGAGGTCGGCAGAACTAGCTAGGTTGTAATGAGTTCTATGTCCCTAGCACATTAAGTGCATCATGGAAACATATTGTATCGAAATAGTTTGGAGGAGAATACCGGGGATGAAAGAGAATGGGTGCTTTGATCAGCTCCCTGGGGTCCTGAGCGCGCACAGACTGACTTGCAAGGCGTTATTCAGCTCCAGCTAGACACACTTACAACACCATTCAAAGAAATTTGCATATCTGTAATTTATCACATTGGTCCAGAACATTTTTGCAAGGTAAATAAAAGTTGGCTGAATAAAAAAAAATCAATCATCGCAGATATAGTGGAAACTGTGAAGCCTGTCTCCATTAAAAGCATAAATAAATATGTCCATGAAACATGATGATTTAGAGGCTGATTTTATTATAAAATGTCCTTAGAGCAACAGGTTATGTGCTGACAGAGTGGCCGCCATTTCTTTGTGCTTCTACTTTAGGGGAGTGTATGTGCAGCTTCCACTGGAATAAAGGCAGAAAGTTGAATAGATGTGTGGCTATAACCAGCCCGCAACATGCAGAGCAAAATTAGTACACACTTTGAGGAGATGTGAAAGATGGTTCAATCTCCTTGGTGTCTGCAAATTCTAAGGTTAAATTTTATTTCTTCTCCTGTTGATTTCGTTGCCAAGCCCTGGTTGCTGAATTTAGAAGCTCAAAGGGATAAAATATCCCGACATCCGGTCAATAGGAAAACTTGCTTTGGAATGCCCCATGAGAACAAGTGAAAATTTAACAGGCAGGCATTGTTCTGAGTTTTTAAACAACCCAGTTAAACAGCAAACAAGAATCTTCAACTTGACCTTGAAAAAGGCTGTGTGCCTGCAGATAATCTATCAAACAACTGTGGATGACAATGATATATTTCAAAGTATTGTCAGATGAAAAGATTGATAAATTTGCTGCTGCGAAGGGAGAACTTTGGAAACAGGCAATTTACCGCACTCCCTCTGCAGCCTCCTCCTCGGTCCTCGCCCCCACCCCCCAACCCTACCCCTCCACCCTCCAGCCTTGAGGCCAACTCAGACGAAGAAGGCCAGTAAATCAGCACTGTAATATTTCTTAAGGGGCACAGAAAAGCTGTGAACAGTACTTCTCATATTAAACGCAATATTTCTTTGCTTTCG